>NC_137898.1:7734497-9061521 GCF_963455335.1 Martes martes
CTGGGATCGAGCCCCGCATCGGGCTCTCTGCCCAGTGGGGAGCCTGCTTCCCCCTCTCTCTCTGCCTGCCTCTCTGCCTACTTGTGATCTCTCTATCAAATAAATAAATAAAATCTTTTAAAAAAAAAGAAAAAAATAAAAATAAAAAAATCATAATATACCCCTCAAATTCTTTTCAGTTTTCTTTTTTTTTTTTTTTAAGATTTTTACTTATTTATGGGACAGAGAGAGCGAGAGAACACAAGCGGGCAGAGCAGCAGAGGGAGAGAGAGAAGCAGGCTCCCCACTGAGCAGGGAGCCCGATGCAGGGCTCGATCCCAGGACCTTGAGATCATGACCTGAGCTGAAGGCAGACGCTTAACAACTGAGCCACCCAGGTGCCCCTTAATTTTGTTTTTAAATAATGTCCAGACCCAAGGTGGAATTCGAACTCACAACCCAGAGATGACGTGTCCCCCACTCTACCTACTGAGCCAGTCAGGCACCTCCACCCCGCACAATGTTTTATTATAATCATTGGCATAGATATCCAAATCTATTTAAAACAGGTTATAAAAACTCATTTACATTTGGATGCCCTCTCCACTGAAACTCTCTATCAGTAAAGAAAAACCTGAGGGCACCTGACCAGCTCAGTCTGTGGAGCGCGCAACTCGTGATCTCGACGTCATGGGCTCGAGCCCCACGTTGGGTGTGGAGATTACTTCAAAATAAAATCTTTAAAAAATAAAAATATAAAATATAAGGAAAAAAGCTAAAGAAAAATCTGGATGTGAATGCATCGAAATGTTAACAAGATTATCTATGAGTAATGCCACCAATGGTTTTTCCTTTTTTTCCTTTTTGTATTTCTTGATTTTTTTCTTTTTTTTAAGATTTTTTTCTTAATTTATTATTTGACATAGAGAGAGATTACAAGTAGGCAGAGAGGCAGGCAGAGAGAGAGGGGGAAGCAGGCACTCCACTGAGCAGAGTGCCAGACACAGGGCTCGATCCAAAGACCCTGAGACCACAACCCGAGCCGAAGGCAGAGGCTTAACCCACTGAGCCACCCAGGCACCCCTGATCTTTTTTTCTAAAATTAACATTCAATAGGGGCACCTGGGTGGCTCAGTTGGGTAAGCATCTGCCTTCAGCTCAGGTCATCATGCCAGGGTCCTGGGATCGAGCCCCAGATGGGGCTCCCTGATCAGTGGGTATCCTGCTTTTCCCTCTTTCTCTGCCCCTCACCCATGCTTGTGCTCTCTCTCTCAAATAAATAAATAAATTGTTTTTTAAAATAAATAAATAGGGGCACCTGGATGCCTCAGATGGTTGGGGTCTGACTTCAGTTCAGGTCATTATCTCCAGGTCCTGGGACCCAGCCCCATGTCAGGCTCCCAGCTCAACAGGGAACCTGCTGCTCCCTCTTCCTCTGCCTCTCCCCCTGCTTGTGCTCTCTCTGTCTCTGTCTCTCTCAAATGAATAAATGAAATCTTTAAAATTAACTTATTAATTAATTAAAAAAATTAACATTCGGGGTGCCTGGGTGGCTCAGTGGGTTAAAGCCTCTGTCTTCGGCTCAGGTCATGATCTCAGGGTCCTGGGATCGAGTCCTGCATCAGGCTCTCTGCTCGGTGGGGAGCCTGCTTCTCCCTCTCTCTCTGCCTGCCTCTCTCCCTACTTGTGATCTCTCTCTGTCAAATAAATAAATAAAATCTTTAAAAAAAAATTAACATTCAATGAAGGTGAACTTTTCTTGATCACCTATACATACTATGCTAGTCTGACTTGACATGAAATGTGTCCACACAGAACTACAGGAGAACTGGGAAGATCAGTGCCCCCAGTAACACAGGGCATGTGGAAGGGAATTTCTTTCACGGTGTGCTCTATTGTATCCTTAGAATTTTGAATCATGGCTTTATATCTCGTAACAAATATAAATTTAAATTTTGAAACAAAAAAAAATATTTTTTAAGGTCAAAGAGGTCCTTTGCCTCTTTGCCCTTTACAAGCCCCATTTTTGTGCAACAGTGAATGTGGAAGGAGTCTATTTATAGCACAGTTGAAAACTCAAATACCTAGAAAGGCCAAGGAGATAAATGAGGGCCAGAGCTGGTATGAGCAATAGGGAGTGGTGGGGACTGTGGCAAACTAGAAAGCAGGGGCCCTGTCTGTGGTGGCAACATGATTCTGCACTGGCTGGTCTGGCCGAGCAGGCAGACTGCCCCAGGGCTGCCAGCCCTTCCAGTTTTCAATAAAAGTCAAACATCCAGACTGTCATGTGCATTTTCTCATTTTAAAACATGTACTACAGCCCCCACCAAAAAAACAAATCTCGACCTGTGTCTACAGGTAGCCAGTTTGCAATTCCTACTCCATTACTGTGGAATATTGGTTCCGAGCTCCCCACTGAGCAGAGAGCCCCACACAGGGCTCAATTCCAGGATGCTAGGATCATGACCTGAGCCGAAAGCATATGCTTAACTGAATGAGCCACCCAGGCACCCCTCTGTGCAATATTTTTACTGAGAGCCCCAGGGAATGTTAGGGAAGGGCAACTTGCCCAGAGTCAAACAGTGCTTGCACATGGCACGGACGAAAAACTGGCACCCCGACTTCACTTCCAGCAGTAGTTAGTTAACAGTGACTTGTGGGGACATGAATGTGTCAGGCCCTCTCGGGGACATCAGCATATTAACAGAGCCAGGGCCCTGAGTCCGCTCTCTGAGGCTATTTTTTTTTTTTTAAGATTTATTTATTTGAAAGAGAGAGAGAGAGCACGAGCAGGAGCAGCAAAAGGAGGAGAGACTTTCTAGCAGACTCCATGCTGAGTGTGAAGCCCGATGCAGGACTTGATCTCACAACCCTGAGATCATAACCTGAGCCGAAACCAAGAGTCAGGTGCTTAACCAACTGAGCCACCCAGATGCCCCCTCTCTGAGGCCATTTTCCGAGTGGGACAGAGGCCTGTTGTAGAAGGATGAGTCCCCTCCGCTCTCCTGATTCCACATCCACTAAGGCTGGCCTGCTCAGAGGCCAACGTCAAGGTGTAAAAGCAGGCTGCCAGATGGCAGGTTCTGATCGCTTACCTCTGTCCTCCCCACCTCTTAGCCTGTGGCCAGCCTCTCCCTGCCCATTCTGCTAGTTCACACCCTGCCCAGCCTACAGCCCAAGTCACAGCTGTCTCCCCTGATATGCGGCCACGCCACACAGGGCAAAGGCGGGATTCAGATCAAGGCTGGCTCATTCTCCTGAGCCCCAGCCCTTTCCACCCACAACAGGCTTCCCCCCAAGAGGCCCAGTTTCTTCACCCACAAAATGAGGCCAAGAAGACCTCTTTCTTGGGGTGAGTTACACAGGATAAAAGGGTAAGGAGACCGAAAATGAGAGACTTTCATCCATCAAAGTAGCAAAGGTTTTTGTTTTGTTTTGTTTTGTTTTTTAAAGATTCTATTTACTCATTTGACAGAGAGGCAGGCAGAGAAAGAGGAAGGGAAGCAGCCTCCCCGCTGAGCAGAGAGCCCAACATGGGGCTCGATCCCAGGACCCTGGGACCACGACCTGAGCCACAGGCAGAGGCTTTAACCCACTGAACCACCCAGGTGCCCCAACAAAGGTTTTTAAATGATGATGTTCAGTGCATATAATGAAATGGGACACTTTCATATCCCGCTTCTGAGACTATATGACAGTACAATATTTATGAAAGGTTATTTGAAAGTGTATTTCAAAATGTATATCAAAGTATGCTGGCAAACCCATAGAGACAGGACTCAGACAAGTGGTTGCCTCGGGCTGGAGAGTTGAGGGGCAATGGGGCGTGACTGCCAATGGGCAGTGTTTCCCATGGAGGTGAAAAGTGTTCTAAAATTAGACCACGGTCATGGCTGCACAACTCTGAAAATACTAAAAATCACTCAACTGTAGTCTTAAATGGGCTCTTAAATAACATGTTATATGAATTATATCTCAATAAAGCTATTCTTAGATGCACAGATTTGTGTACAAACATGTTTCTCTCGGTACCATTCATGAGAGAAACCAAGTTCTCAACAATCAGAACATCCAGCATTGGGATAAAACTAAAGCCCGCCTTTACAACGTTGAAGGAATTCTGGAATCAGCCCCCTGGGATCAAATGCACTTCCAGCTCCATGACCTTGAGCAAGGTGCTGACCTTCCCTGAGGCTCACCTTTCTCATCTCTTAAATGAAGAAGATGCTTTTCTCATAAACTAGCTTCGAGGAGGCAGGGAGCTAATCCACGTGGAGTGGTCGGGTCCATCCCTGCGCATCAGAAGACCTCAGTAAATCTCAGTAAATCCTTCATGACTGAATGACCACAATGTCACATCTGTTCATTCACCAGTTGATCTTAACAGTCATGTGACCCCCTTTTCAAAAAAAAATGGGGACGCCTGAGGCTGTTTGGTGAGCTGCTCCTGCCACAGTCAGTAACACAGGACTCAGAATTCTGGATGCTTTCCCCTTCTCCTCTTCTCCTGGCCCTTCCCTCCTCTCTCAGACCTTCAGGATTGGACACAGATGGATGTCACCACCCAACAACCCTCCATCCACACCCACGGGACCCTCCCCACCCGCCCCAACCCCGAGGACTGCCTGCCTTTGCCCTGACTTCAGCATCTCTAAGCTCATGTCCTCTGGGGACCTCCTCCTGAATGAGGCAAACCTCAGAACGGGAAGGAAAGGTCCACCGTGAGATGCCCCCACAGGGTAGTATAGAAAGAGAAGGCCTGGAGACAGACACCTAGCGTGTTACTATCCCGTCAACCCTGGGGTAGGGTTCTCTGCACTATACAAATAGCTCTGACACGGGGTGCCCACAAAGATGCTGGGGCAACGGCCCAACTACCCAGGAGGGATCCCAGAGCAGGGGCCAACTCACACTCCTCTGGAGCGGGCCACGTTGATGGCTTCGCGGGCCTCGAATATGGGCGGCTCCCCTCTCACTCAGTCCCTCTGGGACCGGGACCAGCACCGAGCTCTGCGCAACTGACCTCTCTCCAAGGGCCCGCCCCTCCTCATGCCCTTCACCCAATGAGCTTCCAGAGGGGAGGCTGTGATCCACATAGCCGGCAAGCCACACCCCCATCTCTGGACACGGTGATTGGTCCACCGTGGACACATGACCCAAGTGCATCCAATCAGAGTACATCTTGGCATTTCCTTGGGGAATGCTGCCACGAAGACCGTCTTTCTCTCCCTATTCCAGTCTGTAGACTCTGGAGCACCCAGCACCCATCCTGGGGCCAAAAGGAAAATAAAGCAGAATAAAAAGTTCAGACTGAGAAACTGGGTCCTGATCATGTGTTTGTGTCCAGATCAGGCCTTGCCTGGGTCTCCCCCTCAACCGCATAGTTATGAGCCTAAAAATACCCCCCTGCTGATGGAAATTTAGGATCTTTACTTAACAACGAGAGAATTCCAAAGGATACATGGCAGAACTGTCTGAATACACAATCCGAGATGACTGTTTGGACCTCCTGAGGCTCAGGCCAAAGGTCAAGGACCAAGGACCAAGGACCAAGGGCATGGTCTTACCTAGAAGGGTTTGCCCTGTCCCTCTTCTCTGAGGCCCCAGGCCCGCTCAGCTGAACATTTATTTGCCCCAAGCCCTCTGCCCTGCACACCCTCCTCACACACACAGATGCCGCACACAGCACTGGATGGATTTTTATTTTAAAGTCAAAGGCACAGCCTGGATGGGCTGAGGCAGTGACTGCAGATGCCCAGCCCAGACCCTCAAGGCCCTGCCCCCAGCCAGAGGCAGCTGTGCCAAGGGGGAGTGGGGGGGTGGGAAAAAGGGGCCTCCCCTTTTAGGGGTCGCCCACCTCCTTCCTTAGCCCCAACAGGGGAGAAGCAGGTGACATAAAGTGAGGCAGAAATGCTTCAGGGGTCTCCTGGGGCCTCTCCTTGAACCCCCCCAACACAGGTCTTTGGTGGACGTAATTGCACAGACAGTCCATAAAGTGACAGCTGGAGGGGCGCCCCCTCCCAAGAGCAGGGCCTGGGGGGGAGGGCAGGGGAGCAGTCCCAGTTTCTCCCCCTGGCAACTCAGTGCGGAGAAATGGGGGAGGAGCCCTTGGGGGAGGAGCCCTTCCGGGTGGAGCAGCCCCCGGGGGGAGAAGTGCCTTCTGTGGGACTAGGCACTGTCTCAGCAGAGGCCCCTCCCTCCTCGCATCTCTAACTCTATCTGGTAAGACATAAAAAATTCTTGGCTTATAAAAATACTTCTGCTCTGTCTGGGAGTGGGGTGGGGGGAAGGGGAGGGAAGGGCAATCCCTGGGGAGGGGGCGGAGCCGATACGTGAGGCTCCCAGGTCACAGACTCTATGGGGGAAGGAGGGATCACTGTGGCAGGGGCTAGGAGGGCGGCAGGGGGCCGTTGGCTCGTCTGGGGGCTCCCTTGGCGGCGGGGGCCCTGCCCGCGGCGGCGGGCGCGGGGGAGACGCGGCGGGAGGTGGTGGCGCTCCGCAGCTTCTGTTTCCGCCTCTTGGCCAGCGGCGCGTTCTCCACGCTCTTCAGGAAAAAGCCCTCGCGCTTGCCGCGGTTGAAGGCCTGGCAGAAAGGAGGGGGTGAGCGCCCCCCCACCACCGGCTGGGCCTCGACTTCCAGATCCTAGCTTTGACCGCATTCCGGACCCTCCCTCCCGTTCCACCAGGTCAAGACCAGCAGGTCGTTGGCCTCCAGCCTTCCCAAAGGTCAGGGTGCCGACCGACCAGAGGCCCGGCCTTGGTTCACCTCACCTTTCTCCCAGAGGCCACGCCCCCGGCCCCACCTCCCACAGACCCCGCCCCTCACCATGAAAGTGGCGTTGAGCCCGGAGCGCACAGCTGGCCCCGAGGACTCCAGCACGTCCGGTGTCCGGAGTGGGGGCGAGGAGCGGGCGCTGCCATCCTGCAGCCATGAGCTTCCCCGCAGCCCCTCAAGCTTCAGCCGTTTGGCGGGGTCCACCGTCAGGAGCCCTGGAGCAGGGCGGGGAAGGGTTGAGGAGGGGCTGTGTGTGGGAGCTGCACCCCAGAGAGATCCCAACAGCCCCCCTCTCCTCCCTGACCAGTCCCCCAGATGAAACACCTAACCCACGGTCGATCCCTGCCCCACCACGACCCCATGGCCGCCCCCTCCCCAAGGACACCTGTGTCTGTGACACCTCCCACCCCCACCTGCCCCCCCCTTCCTCACCTCGGACCAGCTCCTTGGCTTCCTCAGACACGCCCTGCCAGGCCTCCCCATCAAGAGAGAAGCGCCCCTCGCGAATCTTGCACATGATCTCGGCCGCCTGGCTCTGCCCACCCTGGCCTGAGGCCCCCTGGAAGGGGACCTGCCCCGACAGCATCATGTACTGGAGAGGTGGGGAGAGGGGGAGTTGAGAACCACCCCCCGCTGCAAAGCCAAGAGGGGCCAGGGGGCTAACTTAGCCCACCCACAGAACCATCCACCCTCTCCAGGAGGGTGACTCCTGAGGCCCATGTGTGATGCTGAACCCTGACTTCTGACCCCTAAGACTCGGGGGCCCTGACCCCAGACCCTGAGCAACCCTGCCACCCCCACCCCTGTCCTCTGCCTCGGGGGTGTCCCTGCTGGCCCACATCAGGAAGCCCTCTGACCTCAAGCTCCAGGCACCCCGAACCCTCCCGGGGACCCCATCCCATACCAGAATGACGCCGAGGCTCCAGAGGTCGCAGGACTCGTCATAGCCCTGCTGCGCCAGCAGCTCGGGAGCGGCGTACTGCAGCGTGAAGCACGGCGTCTGCATGGGCCCCGCGGGGCTCTGCGGGCGCAGCCGCGCAAACCCAAAGTCGATGATCTTCACGGGGGCTCCAGGCGTGTCATCGGCGTACAGAATGTTCTGGGAGGGCGGCGGGGCGGCCGTCAGAGGCTAGCCCTCGGCACCTCAGCCCTCCCCGGCCGCCCAGGCCCCTCGCCCACCTCGGGCTTGAGGTCGCGATGCACCACGCCCGCCTCCTCGTGCATGAAGCTCACGGCCGACACGAGGCTGCGCAAGATCTGGCTTGCCTCGGACTCGCTGAAGTGCCGCTTCTTGCGGATGTGCTCCAGCAGCTCCCCGCCCCGCAACAGCTCCAGAACCAGGTATGTGTGCAGCTGCGGGCGGAGTGACGGGACGAGGTCACCACCTGGGTCAAGGTCCGACCTACCGACCGACCTACCTACAGACCTCACCACCCCATCCCCGCCGGGCCCCACCCACTGGCCAGGCCTCGCCCCAAGCATTAGTCCCTGCCCCCTATTTGAGCCCAGAACTCAAGACCACCCCAAAACCACTGTTGGCCCCAATTCCTAGCCCCCCTCCACGTCTTCCTCAAATTCTGTTCCCTTGAGCATCCTCAGCTCCCCCTTCCCATCCTCAGCTCAAATCCCACCTCCCTGCCCTGCCACCTCGCTCAGCGCCCCCACCCACCCAACCAGTCCTCAGCCCTGGCCTCCTGCCCACCTCCCTGCCCAGCCGCCCTCCAAGAACAGCCTCCTGAGTCCCTGCGTCATGCCCCAGCCCAAGAAAGGGTCACCTGGTCGTGATGCACGTCATGCAACTTCACCACGTTTGGATGCGACTGGCAAAGCCGTAGGGCGGCCACTTCTCGCTGTGTGTTTGCCTCCAGCCTGGGGGCGAGGCAGGCGGGGTCAGTAGGGCCGCCATCCCGCCCCGCCTCCTGGACGCGGCTTTGCCAGGCCCCGCCCTCCCCCGGCCCGCCCACCTGCGGCTGAGGATCTTGACCGCGAACTCTTGGCCACTCTGGCGCTGGCGACAGCGGCGACACACGGAGAAGCTGCCCTGGCCCAGCGCCGGCTCCCGCAGGTCCAGCTCATACTGCTGGAAGAAGGGCGAGTCCTGGCGGCGAAGGGGGCGCGTCAGAGATCCTACCTGGGAGCCCTGCGGCCACGCCACGCGCCACCCCAGAGAGGCCCCAAACCTCACCGAGGTCATACCGTGGGCTCCTGGGGAAGCCAGCTTTGGAATCCCCGAGCCCAGACACCCCGAAATCAACTTCCCACCCTGGCCCCGCCCACCTGCATCATGGCACTCCTGGCCACCGCTGCCCTGCCGGGCCGGTCTCCAGCACCAGATGCTTCCAGCACATCTGTCATCATCACCGCGTTGTTATGGTCAAACAGGATGGAGGGCGCCACGAAGGAGTATCCCTGCGGGGGTGGAGGAGGGGTGGAGGGGGCTTATGGGCATAGGGGCTGGAGGTGCATATGCAGTCCCCCGGAGGCCCAGACCCGGAGAGGGGCAGGGCTCCGGGGGGAAGACCCTGGATTAGAGTGGGTGGTGGAGGCCGTTCCTTTGGTATCCTGGTGCTCACAGGTGTGTGAACATTTCATTCCACCTTGTTCTATGATCACTTGGGTTCACGTTCCCCCTCCAGTGTGTGACTCCACGGTTCCCATCACAGTAAACCCACCCCCACCCCCGAGTGCCAAGGGCATTATTCAGCACAATGCAGTGACCCAGAAAATGATGGACCCGAGGCATGAAAGGGCCCCAGCCTGGCATCACACACACTTAGCTTATGAGAATTCAAATCCACCCACTGAATACAAAAAAGCTTTATGCCTTCCTCTCAAACCAAACACTGGCCTCCTCTGCAAGGGAGGGGGGGGCCTACTGAGGAAAGACAAAGAGGCAATTCAAGGGATTCTTAAGGGTAAGTTTAACAACGGATTGTTTTCTCCTTAAAACACAGCCCCACTGTGCACAAGAACGCAGGTTCCACACTTGTCCCTTAGGTTCACTGATCTGTCCCCAGGGCCCAGATCAGTGCCTGGCGCACTGTAGGCACTCAGTACATATTTTTGAATCATTGAATGAATGAATGAATGAATGAGGGGCGCCTGGGTAGCTCAGTTGGTTGGGAGTCCAATTCTTGGCTTCAGCTCAGGTCATGATCTCAGGGTGGTGGGATCGAGCTCCACATCCGGCTCCATGCTCAGCTGGCTGGAGACTCTCTCTCTCTCTGCGCCCCCCACCCACCCACTCTCTCGCTCTCTAAAGTAAATACATCTTAAAAAAAAAAAACTGCCAGACGATCGGTGGAGGCTTGTTCCAACACAGTCATCACTCAGGAGAGCCTCACAGGGGCGCTGACCCATCTACACTTGCTACTGGCCTGTTCTTATTTCATATTTAGGGGACCATGTCCTCCAGGCCAGGCCCCCACACCGGGCAAAGGGATACAGAAATTAAATGCAGTCGCTGCCTTCTGGGAGCTTCCAGACCAGGGGAGGCAGTCCCAGGAAGGCAACTAGGATACAACCTGACATGGTGCTCAGAAGGAGGTGCCGTCTCCACAGGACGGGTGCACAAGGATAGGGCAACCCAGGACCAGAGTAGTGGGGAGGAATTCACACAGGAGCAGCGTTACACAAGGAGGCTTGAAAGGTGAGTGGGAGTGCCCAGGGGCAGGGGCAGTGCAACCATGGGGAATTGCAAGTGCAAAGACACGGACATGTGTTCTGTTCGTAGGCGCTAGTATACCAGGTGGGACCACAGTGAGCAGTGAGGCTAGAGCACTGAGCAAGGGCTGCATCATGCGGGGCTTTGAACGCCGAGCAAAGGAGTTTGACTTTGCCCAACAGGCCTAAGCTTCTAAAACTGAGTGGAGGGGGCCTGAGCTTCCACAAATGTGAAGTGGTTTGCCAAGGAACAAGCAAAGCCACAGTATAAACATGGCATGTCTTTCTAGTTGTCCACTTAAGCAACCGAACAGTTAAAACACTATCTTTACATAACAATAAAGATCTATGGAGTAGAAGAGAAATTATCATGAAATTTAAAGATAAACCATGTGACTCAAAGACATGTCCTACCACGGCAGCGTGTATGACTGACAACTCCAGCTACCCCACCAGTGGACCGGGTCTGGGGAGGATGCTGAGTCCTGATCAGAACACAGGGCCTGTGCAGGGCCAGGGGTCAGGCCCCGTCCAGGGTGGAAAGAGTGTCATCCTGTCTCCACAGCACCTGCAGTTCTGTGAGCTCTCACTCACCTGGAAGATGCGAGGGTCCCCAGGTGGGGGGCTGCCGGGGGGTGAGTAGACAGGCTCCAACCGAGTAAATTCTTCTGCAAAGTTGCCCACATCCAGCTCCGAGCGGATCTGGGGTTGGAATGGGGCTGGAATCTTCCTGGCGGCTAGAGCAGCCCAATCCAAACCCTGGGGAAATGAAATGAGAGATTGGGGGTGAAGGGTAGGAAGTTAAAACCCCTGTCCCCTCAGGCCACCCTCCCTGGGCTGCTCGTCAGTGAGGCAACGGTCTCTCTGGGATTTGGGTGGAAAGCTATTCTACCTGCCTCCCTGGCTTCTGTTTTTCTCACTCTGACAAGAGCACCCCTACTTCCCTTAGCAAATCATCCCTCCACCACACTCAGTCAATTTTGGGACTTCTGATAGCGTTGGCATGCAAAACAAATCTCTTTCTCCAACTGGACTTAAATCTGGGAGGACATGGGCCTGGAGATGCTGGGGACCCGTCAGGGTCTAATGATGAAGTCCCCATGCAGAAAACTCAAGAGATAAAGAAAGAAGTTCTTTTTTTTTTTTTTTAATAAAGATTTTTATTTATTTATTTGACAGACAGAGATCACAAGTAGGCAGAGAGACAGGCAGAGAGAGGAGGAAGCAGGCTCCCTGCTGAGCAGAGAGCCCGATGCGGGGCTCAATCCCAGGACCCTGGGATCATGACCCAAGCCGAAGGCAGAGGCTTTAACCCACTGAGCCACCCAGGCGCCCCAAGAAAGAAATTCTTAATAACCATAAATCCAGCACCTGGATGCAGCCTTGCCTGAAGTCAAACCACTTTTCCTTGGACTTTTCAAATACAGGAGCTAAAACATGCCTTTTTACGTTTAAGCTAGGATGGCAGAGACTGTTCGTCGCCCACCCTACTTCCATACTCCCTGTCTTCCTTAGTACCATAGCCCTGATGTTATTATAGGAAGCAAGGTACACAACTAAAAGCCAGGATTTAACAAACTTCCTTGTACTCAGGGGTGACCCATAACCTGTAAGCAAAAAACGTAAGAATCCACAGAAAGAACCTCAAGAGGAAGGTGAAATTTGGCACGTGCCCATTTTGCCCTTCCCCTTTCTCCCCCTGATTTCTGCCTAGATTATAGCCTAAATGGCAAGCGCTCCAGCAGCCATTTTGGACCAAGAGGCAACCCTGGGGCTGGAGGCTGCATGCTAAGAATGGAGGAGCATTAAAAAAGGAAGAAAGGAGGTTGTATTTAAGAAAACACCACAGAAGCCCTGGCCCGCCAACCTCTTACATGAGAACAGAAATAACTAAGTAAACCTCTATTTTATTTAGACCACTGTTCACTCCGGTCTCTTTTCTTGGCAGTCAAACTGTTCTAGGGATATCACCGTTTTGAGTTAGACTTTTTACCACTTGCAGCCAAGAGGCCTGATTTAGTCTCGAAGGCCCCAGGTCTGGCACCAGGACCTCAGCATTGCTATCACCAAAGAGGCTATCTTGAGAGAAGGGGGACTGCAGGGAACATACCTTCTGAGCATCGGGCCTCAAAGACCTTAGGACCTCTCCAGTCTAATTGCCAATCAACCCACTCCCAGAATCCAGGGGCTGGCATGTGCTCAGGGTGGGGCTTGAGGAGTCCACTTAAAGAAACTGACACTGCTCAGCCCCTTCCCCCAAAAAGGGACAACTTCACCACGAGGTCTGTCTCAGAAAGCATCTCCAAGGGACCGTGGTGGGAAGACTGGAAGCAGCCCTCGTAGCAGGGATAACTGAGTGCCTGGCCCACAGTAAGGCCCCAAGAAGGGACTCTTCCATTAGGATGTCAGACAAGTGGCAAATCTGATGCCACAAGTAAACAGGACACAGTAAAGAAGTGTCTGGGCTTCAAATCACCCAAACCTGGGTTTGAATTTGAGTTCCATCACTTCCTGGCTGGGTGACTTACCCTCTCTGAACTTCAGTTTCTCCATCTGGAAAGATGGGGATCATCAGAATGCTTCTGAAGGTTATATGAAATAATCAGCAAAGAGCCAACACACGGCAGGTGTTCACTGTTACAGGGCCCTGCTAGGCAAGGACACCGGCCACACACAGCGCCCGAGCCAGCAAGATCTCGCCAGGAAACAGAATTCACCCGGCCCTGCCCTCTAACCTGTGGGTGCTCTTAACAAGTGAACAAAACCCAAGTGGCTGACCGACCGCCCATCTGAATGACAAGCACACAGAGAGTACTGGAACAAAGAACAAAACGCCTGGGTGGGTGCGGAGAACCCTAAGTGTGACTTGGACTGCTGATGACACCCGCAAGCTGTCCCCAGCTCTACACCGTCTCCTGTGCCATCCGGAGCAGGTCGCCTCCCTTCTCGGAACCTGTCCGGTGAAAGGACCTGATGAAGCCATTCTCAAGCCCCTGCCAGCCCTGACGGTCAACGAACCTGCAATCCTTTAGCCCAGGACCACGCCTTCCAAGTTGCACCAGAGATGGAGAATACAAACCCACGTTATCGGGTGGTTTTTCTAAGTCAGGTGAAACCAGCTGGTCTCAGACCATCCCTCTGGTGTCCCCCAACCCAGAGCAGTGGCCTGGCCTGGGTGGCGTGCAGAGAGATGTGGGGGAGAGTCAGCAGCCTCACCTGGAAGAAGGGGTGGTTCTTGACTTCCTGGGCCCCCTGGGGCCCCGCGCCCAGCCGCTTCTTGGGGTCCTTGCAAAGTAGCCGCCGCAGCAGGTCCTGTGCCACGGGCCCGATCCGGGGGGGGAAGGGAGGGGAGCACTTCAGGATCCGTCTGGGAGGATTGGGGGGGCGTCAGGGGCAGCGAGCCCCCTCCCCAACCCTGCCCAGGCCCCTCACCGCCTCCCCTTCTCGTCCAGCCCCGCTCACCGGGACACCTCTGCCTGCGTGTTCCTCTCACCCTCCAGGGTGAAGGGCGAGGCCCCGGTCAGCAGCTCGAAGAGCAGGATGCCCAGGCTCCACCAGTCCACAGCCTGCCAGGGGCAGAGCCAGGGTGAGGGCCTGTGGCCACCCCTGCCCACCCCCAACCGCCGCTCCCACCCGCTCCCACCCGCTCCCACAAGAACCCACCTTGCCGTGCCCTGACTTGCTGCGGATGATTTCGGGAGCCATGTACTCGATAGTGCCACAGAAGGAGAAGGTTCGTTCTTTCTGGGAGGGCAAAAGGACCCATGTGGACACCCAGCAGTGCTCAAGGCTCAGAGCAGGACTTGCCGGACTTGAGAGGGTCAGAGCACAGGGAACCTCCTGCAGGCGGGCCCCAGACCTGTTCACCTCTGCGCCATGACGAACGCAGAGCCAGGCACGGAGCAGGAGGAGAAAGGAAGGTGAAGACTTGAATGGGGGTGCGGGAGGCAGGAGGACTGCCTTCGCTCACCTCCTCCGTCAGGAACTCCTTGCTAAGCCCGAAGTCCGTGAGGACGATGTGGCCCTCGGAGTCCAGCAGCACGTTCTCCAGCTTCAGATCTCGGTAGATGATACCCAGCTGGCAGGAGCAAGAGAAGCACTGACATTTCTTCCTCCCCAACAGCCCCACCTCCTATGGCTCGTGCCCGGGCACCGAGACCCAGCTCGGGATAAGGGGAGCCCCCCCTAGAGAAGGGATCTCTGGTGCAGGACTGGGCCCAGGCACCGGGCCATCAGATGGGAAAAGCCACTTCCGACGTAAAAGCAAGGAAGGAGGACCTCCTGGGAATAGGCCCGAAGGACCCAGAAGGAGGAGAGCCTGGGTGAAGAGCCCCATTGCAAGAAGGCCTTGGGAGCCAAGGCATGAGGTCTCCATTTGAGGAAGTTCTGTGAGTGTGGCCCCGGGAGGCAGCCCCAAGTTCCCTGTCAGAGGAAACCCCCTTTGAGGAGGTTCCGGCCAAGGGCGGGGGGCAGAGAGGGGGAGAGGGAAGAGACCCCTCCCCAGGCAGCGCTAAGGCCTTCCCTTCCAGAAGGCCTGGGGAAGCGACTCCGGCCCCCACCAGACCACCCAAGAGAGAGTGCATCCAGGCTGCTGCGTGGGGCGGCCCGGCACCAGGCCCAGACCCAGAGCCCACAGCGAGCCCAGGTCCTCACCCACCTTGTGCAGGTGCTCCAGGGCCAGCACGATCTCGCCCCCGTACACGCGCACCTCGGCCTCTTTGAAGTGCTGGCGCTGGTAGAGGTGGGTGAACATCTCGCCTCCACTCACGTAGTCTGGGGGTTGGAGCGGAGGGTGGGAAGCCGCCCTGACGGAGTGGAGCGGCCCCAGCTGCCTCCATGGCCCCCAAGGTCAGCAGGGGCCCACCCTTACCCAGGATGAGGTGCAGCTTGGCGTCCGTCTGGAAGGCGTAGTGCAGCGTGACCAGGAAGGGCGCCTGGCGCACGAGTTCCAGCACGGAGCGCTCGGTGCGCGTGTGCTCCTGCGTCTTGGCGCGCTGCACCAGCGCGGCCTTGCGCAGCACCTTCATCGCGTACAGCTTCCCTGCATCGTGCCCGACGGCTTTCCGCACCAGGAACACCTTCCCGTAGGCTGTGGGAGCAGTGAGCCAGTGCAGGGCAGACCGTGAGCGGAAGGGTGGTGCGGACTGGTGGGGGCGGGGGTGATGCCAACCCAGAGGGTGTGGAAACCGGGGGAAGGAGCTGGAGCAAGAGGCAAGGGTGCAAAAGGCTGATGGAGCCTTGGGTGGGGGGAGCGGGGGGGAGGTGTATGCAGCCCCAGAGGGTCTGCAAAAGCGGGGAGGAGACTGTGCAAAGCGGGCTGGAAGGCGTGCAACTCCAGGAGGCTTGCCGTGCAGGGTGGGGGCAGATCACAGGCAGAACCGGGCAGATCGGACAGATGCGGGAGGGATGCAAAGTGGACCAGGGAGGGATGTGCAAAAAACCCAGGCCAGGGACTGTGCAAAGCTGGGAGTGAGCAAAGCAGGAGACCAGGCTCCCATACCACTCGGGGGAGGAGGTGTGCAAATCCCTCAGGAGGGCTGCAAAGCCTGGAGGGTGTTGGCAAATCCCGGAGGACCTTGCAGGGAGGAGCCACGAGAATGTGGAGCAGCGCTAGGAGTAGGCATGCCCCGGGAGTGGGCATGCAAACCCTGGCAGGGCAGGGCGGGGCAGGCAAGGCGGGCCGAGCGGGAAAGGGTGGGGGGCATCGCGGAGGCCTGGCCCAGGACCAGGCGGGTGTGCCGGCTGGGAGGCCCAGGGCACCAGGCCGGGGACACCTGCCCCCAGGGGGGTGTGGGGGTCCTCACCTCCCGTGCCCAGCACCTTGAGCAGCTCGAAGTTCTCCACGCTCACCTTCTCCTCGTGCCCGGTCAGGTTGGCTGTGGGCACAGGAGGCGAATGAGCCCGGGCGGTGCATGCCCTCTCCCCGGCCGGGCCCCGGCAGCCCTCACCCGGCTCCGCGCCCCCCGGCCACCCCCCGCCCCACCTTCGGTGATCCGCAGCTCCACGGCGCAGCCCTCGTCCTCGTCCTCGTCCCCCATGGCGTGCGGGTCGCCGGGGGGGCCCCGCGCGGCTCTGCTCCGGGCGGCGCCGGTTACATGGCGGCTCCGGCCGGGGCGGGCGCTTCCTGGTGCCGCCTCCGGGGGCCGAGGCGGGCGCCGGCACCGCCTCCCGCTCCCCGCCCCGCGCGGCCTGAGTCAGGCGGCTGGAACGTGACAGCGCCGGGCTGCCGGTGGGCGGGCGGGGGTGGCCCGGCTCCCTCGGGCGCGCCATGGGCGGGCCGCAGGGCAGTGCGCTCCGGGACCGCGGGCGACCCTCCTGGGGACCTGGGAACACCCTTTGCGAGGCGCGTCTGGGGTCGGGGGAGACCCTGGAGCCTCTACTGGGTGGACGCTCCCCAGCCAGACGTCTGTCCCCCGGGGTGCCCGCTGAAGCTGAGACACCAGGGCCGTGCCCCAAGGGGGTGGGGGGGGGCACCCAGGCGCTTTTGAGCCGCCCCCTCCAGGGGACCGGACCTCCGGCAGTCAAGCGATTCTGTCCAGTTCTTAGCCACCAGCCCAGTGAGAGTTTTCATCAAGATCTCAGTTCACTCACTCCATTTTGATCACCCGACCAGGGCAAAGCGGGGAGAGGATGCGTAAGTTCCCTTGACACCTGGAAGCCTCAGGTGTATCCTTGCCCAGGTGCTGCCCGAGGGGCCTCGGCCCAGCGCCTCTCACTCCGTGTGGCCTTGCCTTTGCAGGGGAGGGCCTGGGGGCGCGGGCTCCCTGAGGACCCCGTGTCCGGGCGGCACCTGCCCAGGTGGCGCCTGCAGGGGGCGCTGACACGGTGAGGGCGGGCCGAGCCCCACGCTGTGGCAGGGAGGAGTGGCTGATTTCCTGACCAAATCTCTTTAGAGTGGACCTGTGAAAGCACCTCAGCACCCCCGCCACCCTTCGCAGCCCAACCAGTGCCACGCGCCCCTCTCGTGCTTCTGTCCCCTGTGGTCCCCAAGCCCAGCACAGAGCCCAAAGTAACCTCAAAAAAGGTGTCAGAGCCACACAGGCAGCCTCCTCTCATGGTCCCACCCAGGGCCCCTGGCTGGCCTGTCCTCTGGAGCCTCCCTGACCACTGACAGGAGCCACCAACAGAGCAGGTGGCTACCAGAGCATGGAGGCGGAGGGCTATGGGAAGGGGCTTTGGGCTCCTCAGCCCAGCTGGAGGCTGGGGTCCACTCCCACCTCACCAGACTCTGAAGCTTGGGCCACCCCTCCCAGCTCTACCCACCCCCCCGATTCAGGTTGCCTCACCTCAGCCCTGGCAGCCCCACCCTGCCCCGGGCGCCACCAGGTGCCTTGACTCACGTCCTGCCAGCTAGCCTAATTGCCCCTTTCCTGGGTGTCATTCTGGAAGCCCAGGCCAGAGACCGGTTGTCTTTCTACGTCTTGTGTCCCTCCATGAAAGCCCGCGACACTAGGTGACATCTCCCTGGGCTGAGAACCCACTGGGGAAGAGCTCAACCCTAGAGGGGTGCGGAAAGAGGATGAGGAGGCAGAAAGAAGTAAAAGTAGAGGAGGAGGTGGGGGGGCAGTATCTGGGGCTTCCCTGGAGCCCAGACCCCGCCTTCTCAGCAAAGGCAGAGCCCAGACTTGGGCTGCCCAGAACCCTACCTCCCCAGCCCACAGGGACATCCAAGCAAGCCCGACTAGCCCATCTCTCGAAGAAAGCCCTTTGCCGCCCTGGGCAGGGTGAGGAGGCCCACGGGCACGGAGGAACCCAGCGCACACAGACTTCGGCTGTGTGCATCGCAGGCGCCCTGGGACTCCTGGATATGGCCAGCAGACACAGAACACAAATTCAGTTGGTCCTATCCCAGCTTTATTCTCATGTCCCTCGCATCCCAGATACAGCTCAGAGAGGGGCCCAGGTCACCCTCCCCAGTGAACGATCCTTGGCTCCCCGCCCAGACCAGGCAGCGGGCTCCCGTGCCCACCTCTGCCCATCTCCTTCAGCTGGGGGGTCACCCAGAGCCGGCCTCCTCAGCGAGGGCCGCAAGGCAGAGCCAGTACCCTGGCGAGGAGCTGCTCCCGGGGACCAGCTGTCCCCTCTGTCCACAGGCTTATCCCTGCTCCAACTCAGGGCCCCAGGGTAGGCCTCGCAGGAGCTGGGGGCCCAGGCCTCCTTGTCCAAGGACTGGCTCCAGGTGGTCTGGATCCCTGAATTCTTGGGCGGCCGGAGGCCCGCACTGGGACTCCGGTAGCGAAAGGACTGCACTCCCAAGCCCCCAGTCCACATGGCGTCACTGGCTGAGGGAAGGGGTGAGAGGGCGTTTCTCCGGCTCCTGCACCTCGAGGCCTGAAGGGGAAGGCTCAGCTCAGACCTGCTCCCACAGGAGCTCCCAGCATTCGAGGCGGCCCCCCAGGGCCCTCCACCTTCTGCCCCTCCCACTGCCCCTTGCAGTTCGCCTCAGCTCCCCCCCCCCCTCGCCTCACTCCAGTTGCACTGGCCACCTTGCCTGTCCTTGAACTTGCCAGGCCTTTGCTTCAGCTGTTCCCTCTGCCTGAAATGCTTGTCCCCAGGCATGCTGACAGGAAAAACTCTCACCTCCAAGTCTTTGCTCGCACTTCACCTCCTCTCTCAGGACCACCCTGAGCACTATAGTCAAAATCGCAACCTGCCCCACCCAGCGCTCCGGACCTCCTTCCCCCGGCTCTCCGTCCTCCCCAGAGCGTGGCCATCTCCTAACATTCTGGGGCTGAGCTGCCCAGCGCGGGACCAAGCACGTGAGATGTGGCCCATCTGAACGTCCACGTGCTGGAGTGTAAAACGGCCACTGGGCTCAAGGTCGCAGCAAGAAAAAATAATATGAACTATCTCGTTAATAAAGAATTAACTAATTAATTAAAATATCTCATTAATGGATTTCCACACTGATGACAGGTTGAAATGGTAACAGTTCAGGTATAATGGGATAAATAAAATGTTATTAAAATTAATTTTACCTGAATAAAGCCATAAAAAAAAAAAAGCTGGGGGGATGCCTGGGTGGCTCAGTCAGTTAAGCATCTGCCTTCAGCTCAGGTCATGATCCCAGGGTCCTGGGATCGAGCCCCGCATTGGACTCCCTGCTGAGTGGGGAGCCCGATTCTCTCTCTCCTTCCTGCTCCCGCTGTCCTTGTTATCCCTGTCTTTTTCCCCATAAATAAATAAAATCTTTTTAAAAAATTAATTTTACCTGTCTCCTTTTACTTTTCTGATGAGGCTACTAGAAAATTTTAAATTACACATGTAACTCACGTCCTATTTCCACTGGACAGGGCCATTGTAGATAATTATTATTTTTATGCACGTTGTTTACTATCTCCCTCCTGCACCAGAATGCTCCCTGCTGTATCTCCAGCTGTATCCCCTGCTGCATCCCTAGCATATCACCTGGCACTCGGTAAAGGCTCATTGTCAAGTAGATGAGTGGATGAACCACGGGCCCCAGGCAGGCCAGATACCCCCACTCACCCTCTCCGTTAGCATCGGCTTTGTGTTCCGACAGGGTCTCGACAGAGCCATCCCACCCCACGCTGGGTCCTGGGGGGGCACAAGGCAGCCAGTGGGCCATGGGGACCAGAGCAGAGGTGGGCAGGGCTTGTGCGGAGACCCAAGGGACAGGAGGGAAAGTCAAGGGGCTGCTGGGTCCAAGGGAGCCGGAGAGCAAATGGGAGCTGGGACCCTGGTCTCTCACCTTGGCCATGGGAGGTGGGCGCGCCCAGGGGGCCCGGCCTGCGCTGTCGGAATCGCTGCCTGGGGGTGTCCCCGGGGCTGAACGACTCGGAGCTTCGCCCCACTGGGAATCGCGAGCTGAGTTTCCGCCGCCGCCCCCCTGCCAGGGTCTCATCCCGAAGACAGAGGGAGCTCTGGGCCCGGCGCATGGGTGCAGGGGAAGGGGATCCTGCAAAGGTATAGGGAGGGAGGGTGTGGAGCTGTGCAGGGAGGGACTGGGCAGAGCAGAGGGGCGAGCGGGGTGAAGCTGCAAAAGAGCAAGGAGAGGAGGCTGCAAAAGGCAGGGGTGAGGTCTGGGTGAAGGAGGGTGGCGACAGGAGGCTGGCCTGAGCTGGCTCTGACACTAACCCACTGTGTGACCTTGGGCAAGGCACGTCCCCTCCCTGGGCCTGGGATAAATGACCTCTTGCTAAAGTCCCCTGCTGCTCTGAGGTCCTAAACACCCCTGCGGATGGGCAGGACGGGGTGGGTGGCAGCGCTGGCAGGAGTGAGGTACGAGCCGAGGGGCTTGGAACAGGGAAGACCACGGGGTACACAAGATGAAGGGAGAGACCAAGGGCGTTGGCAAGCACCAGGGTGGGGATAGGAGACACGGGGTAGGGACCATCCTGGTCACCTGGCCCCCAGACCCACCTGTCCCATCTGCCTCCCTGCCCTCGGAGAGGTCCGTCTCTGGGGGGCCCCCCAGGCTCTCGGTGCTGCCAGCCCCATCGGCCCCCAGGCGTGGCCCCCCATGGGGGCCCCCCTCCCGCCGGGGCCGCATCAGCCTCTTCACCTTGTCTGCCAACCAGCTGCCCTTCCTGGGGGCAAGAGGGCACAAGAGGGGTAAGGCCAGGGAGGAAGGAGGGACAAGAGGGCCACGTTGGGGATGGCAAAGGCCAGGCAAACCCTCATCGGGGCCTGGAGCGGGCAGGGCAGGGGCAGAGGTTGGGAGGCTCCCCGGCTCCAGGGGGTGGACGGGCCCCTCACTTGATCCGGGGCAGGGGCCCGGGCTCCAGCACTCGGTACTGGTCCATGATCTTCTCCACCAGCTTCTGCTTCTCACGGCGCAACGCATTGAGCTGGTCCCTGCGAGTGTGAGGAGGGAGGACGCGGGCATGAGGCCAGGCAGGAGGAAGGCTCAGGACACCGGGGCTAGTCCGGTGTTGGCGAACCGCTGCTGTCCTGAGTCCCAGGTGGTCAGCCCTAGCCCTTTCCCTGGGCATCTCCCCACGAGCAGGCACAGGGGTCTCCGGGACCCGCCCCCGCTCTGGGCAGCCGAGCTGGGCCCCCCACAGCCTGCTCACAGGTACTCGCGCTGTTCACGGTGCAGGTGGTCCCGGCTCTCCAGGCTGCGCTCCAGAAGCTCCCGGTTCTCCCGGCTCAGGGCCTGAACCTCAGCGAGCAGCTGCCGGTTCTCTTCTTCCTGGGCGCTCCGAAGCTCTGTCAACAGCTGGGCCGGGGGGGCAGACAGTAGGGCAGGTGGGGGATTTAATGGGGCTCCAGGTGGCTACCTTCCATCCCCCCCTCCCTGCCGAACCCCCCACGGACCACTCCCCAGCCCCCAGCAGGCCGCCACCCACCCCTCACCACACCTCGCACTGCGTGGTCAGCCGGCAGGCGCTGAGGTCTAGCTGCTGGTTGGACTCACGCAGACGCTGGCTCTGCACCTCCAGCTGGGCCCGCTCCAGCTCCAGCCGCGCCAGCCGGCCCCGCAGCTCCCCGCGTTCCCCCTGCAGCTCACCCCGCTCCCGTGACACCTCGGCCAGCAGCTTCTGAGCCCTGCAGAACCCAGAAGAATTGCACTCGGTCCCCTGCCCAGTCCCCCCACGGGGGCCAGAAGAGCCCCGCTGGGGGAGAGGAGCCAAAGCGGGAGCACACAGGGACGGTGACTAACTCACCACCAACCCACTTCGCAGACAGGCACACAGAGACCTGGCCCGAGAGCGGCGGGGCCCGTGCCGGGGCTGGTACCTGTCATGCTCGCTCTGCAGCCTCCGCAACTCCTCCTCCAGGCCGCGCTGCCGATGCCCGTCCTGCACCAGGCGTTCTCGCTCTGCCAGCAAGGCCATCTCCTGCGCCTCCACGCTGGCCCTCTGGGCCTGCAGCTGCTCGTGCCTGGGATGCACAGGGACCGAGAGGGCTGCAGAGACCTGGAGCCGGGGCAAGCGGGCGGCCGGACTCTCTGGGGTTCGCCCTCTCCTAAGCACTGGCCCCCAAACAAAACCAAGGAGCAGAATGCTGGGCGGGGTGCCCACCACTGCCCATGATGAATGAGCCTTGGGGTGAGCTCAGCCCGGAGCCCAGCCACACGTGAGGCCACAGCAGCAGAGGTGGCTGTGTTGAGTGGTGGTGCTTCTGGATGTGGGGAGCAGGGGGCAGTCAGACCCACCCAGGGAGTCTGCTCCACACAGGCTGGGGGTGCTGGGGAGAGAAGCCGGGAGTCTGGGGGAGGCTCACCGGCCCTGCAGCTCCCGGTGGGCCAGCTCCAGGGCCCGCATGTTAGCCTTGAGGTCACGGTGCCGCACCAGCAGTCCCTCTAGCTCAGCCTCCTGCCGCCGCTGCAGCTGGGCCAGGGCCTCGTGATCGCGAAGCAGAGCCTGCTGCTGCCCCCGGGTCTCCTCCTGGGACTGCCGCGCCACCCGCACCTCCTCCTCCAGCACCCCCAGCTTCCTGTGCAGCTCCTGCCCCTGCATCTCCAGCACAGACTTCTCAGCCTAGACAGAGGAGCGGGTGTGATCCCAGTTCCGAAAGAGGTAAGGGACTGGGCGCAAAAGGCAAGGGGCAGGGCAGAGGATCCAAGAGAGGACTACAGAGGCAGAGCGCCGGGGCGGGGGCGACAGGGAACGGAAAGCAGAGGCAGGGTTAGTGGGCAAGGAGAGGGGAGCGGTACCACGGAGATGGGTGCTGGCGCCAGGCCGTGGAGGGGAAGGCAAGAGGCACAGGGCGGGGTGGGGCGGGGGGAGCAGCCGGGGCGGGGTAAGGGCAGGGAAAGCGGTAGGGACTAAGGGCTGGCTGTCGAGAGGGGTAGAGGTGAGGGGAAGGGGGAAGAAGGGGCAGAAGGGGCAAGTACAAGGGAGCAGGAGCAGGGAAGAGGGGTGCCGAATGGGGTGTTCAGAGGTCAGGCACAAGAGAACAGGAAGCGCGGTAGGTGGGTGGCAGAGGAAAGGGGGCGTGAGCTAGGGCAGGGGACAGGGCACCCAGACCACCACCCACCTGCAGGCGGCTGCTGTACTCCTGGGCGCGCTGGCTCTGCAGCAGGAGCTCCTGAGCGCGCCCCTGCAGGCTCCCCAGCTGCCCCTCCAGGTGCTGCAGCTGCCCCTGCAGAGCCACCTTCTCGGCCACCAGCGTCGCATTCTGCCCAGAAGGGAGGGGGGAGTCAGCAAGGGCCAGGCCACTGGGCCAAACCCCCCTCCCCGTGCCCGCCACAGGCGACACTCACGCTGCGCTCCACCTCAATGAGCCGCCCACTCTGGGCCCCCGGGGTCCTCTGCTCAGCGTGCCCGTCCGACCCCAGCCCCTCGGGGCCCTGGCGCAGCTGTAAGGAGAGGCCCCGGGAGGTCACTCAGGAGCGTGGAGGAGGCCTGAGGATGGTGCAGAGACCTAACCCAGGGGACCCTCACCCCTTCGGCCACGCCCCTGCCCCATCCCTCCATCATGGGTTCCCCCACCCCCGCGCTCCTGGTCCCCGAAGGTCCATCTGTCACTCTCCATCTGCCCTGCTCCATGTCACTCGGTTCTACAGCATTTTCCAGCCTCTCTCCACCCCGCTTTTCCTCTGGGACCCGGGTTTCAACGCCACTTTCCCCCCAGCCAAGCCTACATGCACCCACCAGGGGCTCTGCTAGGGGCCTGCTGTCCCCTAACACCCCGTGTTATGGTGACCTGTGTCCTTGCCTGCTCTTGGGCCTCCCCACACCCCAGAGCTGAGCCCTGAGCTGGGAGCCTCAGAAACGAGGCCGGCCAAGAACAAGGGCAGTAACCGAGCTCACTCGGGAGCGGGGAGGCCCTGGAGAAACACAGCCGGCACCTCCAAGCTGGGGTACGTCCGCCGGAGGAATGAGGGAAACAAGGCTCCAGGGCCCCAGAAGACTCCAGGGCCTGGGCAGAGTCTGCCTGACCCCCCCCCCGCACAGGGCGCTCTCCAAGACACCCCCAAATGGGGCACAAGGCAAGGGACGGGCCAAAAATCAAGGGGCAAGACCAGCACGGGGCTAGAGGGACCGGAGCGTGCACGCAGCCCTGGACATGCGCAGGCAGGATGGAGGGCAGGGTAGGACGAGGCTGCTGGCGCCCACCCCCCCCACCCCCCACCCCCTGGGCCCACAAGCCTCACCTGCACCAGCTCCTCTTCCAGCTGCAGAGCCCTGGTCTTGAGCTCCCTCAGGGCCTCCTCCTTGCTAGTGGCCGCCGCCTGCAGCTCAGCCTCCAGCCGCTGCTCCAGGCCCTGGTACCTGTCGGGAGAAGACGTGGCACCGACCCCTCCCCCAGCCCTGGCTGCCCCCTCTCTGCCCTGGGGCCACACCCCCACCTCTGGTGCTGGAACTCTTGCTCCCGCAGAAATTCCTGACGCTCCAGGGCCGCCTGCTTCAGCTCACTCTGCAGATGCTCCAGCCGCGCGCCCAGCTCCCGGCCCCGCACCACGGCCTTCTCCAGCTCCTGAGGGCAGGCGCAGCAGGCTCAGAGCGGGAAGGGAAGACCACCACCCTCCCCCATCCTCCCCCATCCTCCCCCATCCTCCCTTCCCCAGGGAGGGCCAGACGGCGTCTGGAGACCTCGCTTTCTATCTTTCCTCCGTCACCCTAGGCAAATATCTTTTTAAGTAGGTTCTCACAACCCTGAGATCTAGAGTCACGTCCTCTACTGATGGAGCAAGCCAGGCGCTCCACCCTGGGCCAAGATCTTTAACCCTTTGGCCTTCTACTCCTCCATCTGTAAAATGGGAACAAAGCCTGGCCACCTTGCAGAGTGACTACGGAGAAGCTGGGAGGTAAGCTTGGCGGCGGGGGGAAGGAGGCCCCTGGTCCAGGAGTCAGAGACGCTCGCCAGGCAAGTGTCTTTACCTCTCTGAGCCCACGGTTCCTCGTGCGCCCAGTGGCAGCGAGCCGTGTCCTACGTGATGAGGCCATGCTGGCCACGTGAGGGAAAGAGGGATTTGGAAGAGGCAGACAGGAAGGGTGCCCTGGGCCACAGAGGGATGGGGACAGAGGACAGGAACTGGGTGAACGTCAGGCCCAACCACAGTGGGGACTGGTGGGTGGAGAGAGATGCTGCGGGCCAGGCCAGGAGTCCCGTGGTGGTTGGGCCGCACCATTGCGGAAGGGGGCAGAGCGGGATGCAGAGATAGACCAAACCATTCTGAGATGCGGGGGCCCTGGCAGGATGAAACCACAAGCAAGGGCCTACTCGGACCAGCTGCTTACCAAAGCCTGTCTCTGGACACCAAGTCTGCGGCTGCTGCTCTGATCTTCCCACGTTTGCAACCCCACCGAGTCTCCCCTGAGGCCACTGTCCTTCTGAACACCCTTGGCCACTGCCTCTCACTGGAAAAACTACAAGTCCCATGAGGCCCTGCTGCCTGTTGGCCCACACCCAGGAGAGCCCAAGGGCTAAGGGTAGAAAGAACAGTGGTACCCATGAAGAGACTTGAACCTCGGGCCAGACCCCAGAACTGGCCCCTTCCAGGCCCTCGGCATCCCGCCCCCACTGCACCTCCTGCCCTCCCCCCAGCCCACAGGGACGGCTGCCTGGCCTCAGGTTCCCTGACCTCCCCGGTCTAGCCACCTCCGCCTACACCACACCCAGTCATCACCAGGAACTGCTCTGCCCAGGAAATCTCACAAAATTCCCCTTTGTCCTCAGACTCTTCCAGCATTCAGTCCTCCGAGCACGCCTTACCCTCACCTGCCCTGCCCGCCTGTTGGCATCCCCACTCCCCAGCTGCCCCCAGCTCTCCACATTCGCCCGGAAGGCAGGTCACCTGAATTCGAGCTTCCCAGGACAGGAGACAGGTTAAGGAACGCACCCCTAACGGCATAGCCAGCCAGTCGGAGATCTGGGCCAGGAGCCAGCTGTGCCTGACAGCCTGGCTCAGTCACATCCTACAGAGTGAACCCCAGAGACCCCCTCTCCACCTACCTTCCCACCCGCACCCCCATTCCCCCACTCCCCTGCCCTGCCTGACGCCTCACCCCGGGTCAACCCAACAGTGTGTTCCAGCTCCTCTCCGCCCAAGGGGGCTCTCAGCAAATGACCCCTTCTTTCTGAATCTCAGGGTCCTCATCTGGACAACAGGGATGAGACTGGAAACTGCTCAGCTGGAAGATTCGATTCCTAGTGTGCACACCCCACCCTTGCAGCACGGGGCCCCGGGCCTGAACACCCTTCCCGTCGCCTCCCAGCCTCCTCCGCTTCCCCCGAGGGGCCTCGCAACTCAGCCCCCCTCTTCAACACCCTGCTGGGCTTAAAGGTCATGGGCCTCATGTAAAGGTCATTGAGATCATTTCCTTCCCAAGAACCACCACAACTCCTTCCTCGGCTTGAAAGGAAGATGAGGCCCTGCCCAGTACGAACCTGCTGGTGAACCCCCACCTGTCAGGTGCCTGAGTATCCATAATGCCTTCAGGTCTCCGCACATGCCGTTCCTTCTAAAGAAGTGTCCTTCCCACCTAGTGGGGGCCCGACCATTTCTCAGACCCTTCTCCGAAGCCTCCTTGCCTCCACCCCAGCACCAGCTCCCCGTCCCATGGCCTCCTGCACCCTTTGCAACAGGTCTTGGGGCACCTGAGTGGCTCAGCTAGTTGAGTGTCTTTAAGTCTTGATTTCAGCCCAGGTCATAATCTCAGGGTCCTGGGATCGAGCCCCAGGTCAGGATCCCTGCTCAGTGGACAGTCTGCTTGTCTCCCTCCTCCTCTGCCCCTCCCCCTGCACTCACTCACTCTCTCTCTCTCTAAAATAAATTTTTATAATATTAATAATAATCAACATGTCTTGAGGCGCCCAGATGGCTCAGTCAGTGAACCATCCGACTCTTGATTTCGGCTCAGGTCGTGATCTCAGGGTCGTGGGATCGAGCCCCATGCAGGAGTCTGCTTGAGATTCACTCCTTCCCTCATCCCCTGCCCCTTTCCCCTTTCTCTCAAAAATAAAAACAAATAAATAGAACTTTTAAAAATATAATTAACATGTCTTGAGCCTTTGCCCGGCATAAACTAGGCTCATCACACAGTTATCTCCCTTGGTTTCCCGAAAGACCCGAGACAGCGATGAAGAGCGCCCCCATTTTACAGAAGGAGGAATGGGGTGGGGGGGAGTCGGCTCCCACAGTCTGACAGCCAGGACTGAACCCTCAGGCGGTCTGGCTCGGTACCCACACTCTTATCCCCTCCTACAGCCCGCCCCACCAGAGGGAGGGGACATCCATCAGTCCTGTGTCCTGGGCCCAGCACCTCTTGGAAGGCAGGGGTGGACTTTGCCTTTCTCTCTCCAGCCCCAGTAGGTGCCGAGCACTCTGGGGCCACTGATGGGTTTGATAACCCAAACCCCAGCAACTGGCCCCGAACCCTACGTCCCACCCCAGGCTGTGAGCCCCGACCTACCTCCTTGAGGGCCTGCCTCTCCCTCTCCGCCTCCTGCAGGTGCCGGCGGCCATCGCTCTCCAGCACTTGCAGCCGCTCCTCCGCTGCCTCCGCCCGGGCCCTCAGTCTGGGCCCCTCGCGCTCCCACTGCCTCCGCTCTCGGCCTGCGGCTGCCAGGGCCTCCACCAGCGCCTCCCGTTCCCGCGACACGGCCTCCAGCTCCCGGCCGGCTGCCTCCACTGCCTCCCGCAGTCGAGCCTGCTCCCGGGCCTGGGCCTCCACCTCCCGATGGGCCTCCGTCTCTGCCCTCCGTGCCTGAGCCAGCTCCTCAGAGAGGCGGGCAGCCTCCGTGCCTCGGGCCTCAAGCCTCCGGGCCTGAGCCTCCAGCTCCGCTCGAAGGGCCTCGGCTTCTCTCCTGAGTTTTGTCACCTCCTCCCTCACGGCCTCCTGCTCGGGGACGCCACCAGCCAGGATCTCCCCTGGGATGGGCCCTTCCCAGGTCTGGGCCTCCAAGGCCCCTTCTGGCTTCTCCTGGGGATTTTGCTGGCCTGGGTCCCCAACCGTCCCCTCCAGCTTCTGTTCATGCTCTCTGGCCTCTCTCTGCCCTTGGGGTAGGTCCAGCCCTTGGCCTAGGGTCTCCTGCTCCTCCAGCTGTGCACGGAGGCTGGGCTCTGAGAGTCCAGACTTGCTTGCAGGGCCCTCCTGTCTCAGCACCTGAGCTTTGGGCCCTGACTCTCGGGTCTCTCCTCCCAACAGCTCGGCCTGAATTTCCACCCCTGGACCTTGAGGGGAGATCACAGTGCTGGGACTCTGGAGAAGGGCTTCATGGCTGGCCTTCTCCAGGGGCTCCTGTGTTGCTCCAACGTGGCCTGATTCCCGGAGGGTCAAGTCTGAGGTCTGGGGGGCCGTGGCAGCCATCGGGAGGGGCCTTTGTATCACCTGTGCGTCTGGGTCAGAAGCCTGGGGAAGCACAGCTACTCTCTCAAGGGCCGAGTCTGGTACTGAGGAAGCCGGGCCGGAGGCCTCGGTGCCTTCATCCCCCACCTGGCCAGCCAAACCCTGGGGTCGCGTGTCTGAGGCCAGGCAAGTCTGGGGAGCCGCATGCCCCTCTGGAACCAAGGAGTCCTCGCTCCGCTCCTCCAGCAGGGGGTGCTGAGGGCACATGAGAGGAAGGGTCAAGCCCCCAGGAGGAGGCAGGGAAGGACCAACTAGGATGCGTGGGGGAGGGGACTCACCTGGCCCTCGGGCTGCCCCCGGAGCCCCTGCAGCAGGGCCCGAAGCTCCCGATTCTCCCTCTCCAGGATCTGCAACCGCCCAGCCTCTGCCTCTCTCACTTCATCATGAAGTGAGGGGACTGCTCCTGGCACAGGGGCTGGGACGTGGGCGATGAGGTTAGGACCCCTCCGTACCCTTTGCCAAGATCCCTGGTTCCTCCCCCCTTGGGAAGAGAATGAAGTCAGAAGCCATCCCTCCTAGAATTGCAGGAAAACAGGCAGCCAGCCCCACAGTCCCAGCCCCTCCACCAGGGCCCTACTCACCCTCCCCCGGAGACCCCAGGGGCGGCTCCAGGCTCCGCTGAAGCTCCAGCTCCAGCTCCACGTTCTCCTCTGCCAGCTGCTCCACCTGATGCCGCAGAGTGTCCAGCTCCTGGGGGCGGGGCAGGGTCAGACAAGCCTTGCCCACCACGGCCTGGCCAACGTGCGGGCTAGATCACCAGGGGAAACAAGGAGTCAGGGGTCCTAGGGAGCACTAGAGAACTCTGGGAGAAACACTGGGGTCTCCAGGGGTCACAGATGACACTGACTGGGGCGTCACTCGGGCCATCTCACCGCATGGGCCTCGCCCAAACGGGTCCGCAGCAGCAGATTCTCACGCTGAGCCTCGTGCAGCCTAGCGCAGCGCTCTTGAGAAGCCTCCAGCTGCTCCTCCAGGAGCGCCTTGGAAGCTTCCAGAGTCCCGGAGAGAACCCGTTCCTCCTGGTGGGGGGAGCAGAGACAGGTGTGGCGATGTGATGCTGCCCCCAAGCACTCCAGGGCCACAGACCCTGCCTTCCCTCCTTCTCCGGACCCTGCGCCCACGTGCTCTCCAGGCCCCGCCTCTCCCTCCCATCTGCTCCTCCCTCTCCAGGGTCCATCCAGGTACCACTTCCTTAGCATCTGGCCCCGCCCCCTCCGATGTAGGCCCGGCCCCTTTCCCCCCAAGAACGTCCCAAAGTGGCATCCCTCTAGGCTGACTGCGAAGAGTGCTCTCCAGACAGCTCTTCGCCAGCACTCGGCCCCACCCTCCTCTCCAGGACCTACCCTTACCTACCGCCCCCCCCTCCTCTCCAACTGCCCCATTCCCCAGACACCACCTCACCCATCTCTCCTAGACGCGACTGCTCTGTCCATTAGAGCCCGCCCTTTCTTCTCCCGGCCCAAATTCGTTTCCCCTCCTGGTGCACCGGGTCCCCAGCAAGCCCCGCCTCCAGGCCCCGCCCGGAGCCCCGCCCTCTTCAGGCCCCGCCTCCCGTCTCACCTCCAGCTGGCTTTTGCAAGCCTCGGCCAGCTGCAGCCGCTCGCGACAGCGTCGCAGCTCCTCCTGCAGGCGGGGCAGGCGACCGGCCCGCTCCCGCAGCGCCTCTACCTCCTCGCGGTACAACTCGGCCCGCTTGGCCTGTCCTGACAGCGCCTGGGCCTGAGTCAGACGGTGCGGAGCTGGGGACGGCCAGCCGCGGGCCAGAGGGATTAGGGGAGGGGAAGGAGCCCGGGTGGGGGCAGGCGATGGGACAGAGGAGGCGTGAGGAGAGGGCTAGGGAATGCGGCCGCGGCAGGGAGCATCTGAGCGCACCTCCTGGCGGAGCCGTCGGATTTCGGCCTCCAGGCCCTGCACCTCTGCCTGGGAGTCTAGCAGCAGCTCTGCCTTCTCCTCCCTGGAGAAAAGGGACGCTGGAGGGGCCTGGGGACCGAACCCCCAGGCCCGATGCCACCACGTCTCCATCCACGTCCAATCGCCCCTCTCCCTCCAGGGCGCTTCCGAGACTGGGGTACTCACAGCTCCTGCCGCAGGCGCCGCAGCTGGGCCTTGGCATTGGCCAGCTGCAAGGCCAGGTGGTGGGAGGAGCCATCTGGGGGAGTCCTGGCAGGAGCCTCCGGCAACAAGGGGGCCTGCTCTCTCTCCAGCAGCAGTTCAGCCACCCGCTGTGGGAAGTTGAGGGTCAGAAGCCAGAGGTAAGCCAACCCATGCCCCCCAGTCACCACAGGCCACATCTGGCTCTTGCAGCTCTGCTCGTTGAAGACCCTCAACTCCAACCCCACATCTGGGCCCCAACCCCCATTCCCCCCCCCCCCATATCTGGAGCGCCACAGCCCTCCCATTCCTCCACCTGAGTCACGGTGCCTCCTACCTGGGCCCCCATGTCACGCTCCCTCGCCAGCCTTAACAAAGTCCCCAGCAGGCTCCGGGACAGCATCTCCAGTTCTGAAGGCTCCAGCTCCCCAGGCTCGGGCCCAGCCAGCGCCAGCACCACCCCTGCCCCGGGCTGGGTCACCTGGGCAGGTAGGGAGAGTGGTTCAGCAGAGGAAAGAGAGGGACAGGGTGCCCCCAGGTGGCAGTGCCAGTCCCAGGCTCTCGACCAGCCCAAGTACCTCCTGGATGGCAGCAGCCAGCTCACTCTGGACCTCAAGGCTGAGGCCCTGGATGTGTCGGATGAAGAGTTCCCGGTGCTCACACTGCGGGGAGATGCGGCGGAAATGCTGGCACAGGAAGCCTCCACGTCTTCCGTCGGAGCTGGACCCTACCCTGCCCTGCCCTGCTCACCTGCACTGATGCCCCCAGCAACAGCCGAAGGACGCCTTCCAACTCCTCCGCCGCCTCCTCTGCGGAGCACAAGCCACAGAAAGTTAGCGGTGGGGCGAGGGGATAGAAGCAGGCAGGGGTGGTAGGAGAGAGCACCTGAGAAGGGGTCAAACCCCAGCGTCTGGAGGTCTGGGGGTGGCGACAGGATCAGCAGCTGCAGCTCCTCCTGGGGGCAAAGGAGACAGGACCTAGGAGTGGGGCCTTCCCACGGGGGGCCTCCCAGGCTCAGCCGCCCCTTCCCAGCCCCTCACCTGGTAGAAGTCCCGCAGCCGGCCCCATAGGTGGTTCAGGTTCCGCACCCGCCGGGGGGCAGGACCGTCTCGGCCACCGACTACTCGAGGTCCCCCTCGAGAACTCGGAGCTCTGTGGGCACAGGGAGCTAGGTGGGAGGGGGGACAATCAAGGTCCCACCTCCCCCAACCAGGCTCCTCCCACCAGCCCTCGGGCTCCTCCCAGCTGCTTGTTGTGGGAGGGGCCACCTCAGACTCCTAGGCTGGCCTGTGGTTTCTTACATGATGCCCAGCACCCGGAGGAGCAGGGCCCCATCGCTTAGATGCAAGAACTTCTTCTCGGGGCAGAGGGGCCCCTCTCCTTCCTCTTCTTCTTCCCCCTCCGGCTCCTCCGCCTCTCCTACCAGGCTGGCCAGTCCCAGCGCCTGTGGGGAACGGAGACAGGTCAGCCGACTGGGTTAGGAACTCCCCTACCAGCAGAGTGACTCCCGAGCCCTTCTGACCAGCCTCCTGAGCCCGCGCAGCGCCCTCCTCACCTCTTCCCTGAATGCTGAATGTGCCTGGCCCCTGGGTCTGGACTCCTTTTCCTGCCCCACAGCTACCTTGACTTCTCCAGCCCCACCTCTGTGCCCACCCCTGTCCTCAGTCCTACCCCCTCCCCACTCTGCTGGACCTTCCTCCAAACCCAGCACCAGCCCGTCCTGGCTGCTCCCTTCCCTTTCCCGGTCGCCTCCCACCTGCCCCCTCACCCAGGTGGCCAGGCTCCCACTCAGGAAGTCTTTGAGTCTGGGCCCCTTGCCCCCATCCATGACACGGTCAGGGTGTGGGTCCCGCTGTGGCAGCTACACCTGCCCGGAGAGGAAGAGGAAGTTCCTCTGGTTGGGGATCCCGAGGCCCAGCCACAGACAGCCTTTGCAGCTTCCTCCTTCCGGGAGCAGGCGGGCCTCTGCACCCCCAGAGTCCTGCCTCAGCCCCCACCTCACCACCCCACATCCTCTCAGCATCCCTGCAGGGCCGCAGAGCTGGCCCAGAGGTTACCAGGGGAAGGTGGGCTCAGGGCCATCCCGGAGCGACTCCCGCAGCTCTCCTGGCGCAGGGGACGATGGCGGGTGAGTCCTCCACCCCTCTGGAAACTTGAAACTAGAGAAGAGGACCTCGGCCTCTTGTCTTCCAGGGGCTCTGCAAGGACGCTGGGCCTCATGTGGTGAGTCTGGGCGTTCACACCTGCCTCTTCTGACATGCCCGGCTTCGCTTTCCCTTCGGTGTTTTTCAAGCTCACCCGAGCTCCGCTCCCGACCCAGAAGCCTGGGGAGGTCAGATGCTGCCACCCCGGCGAAACTCCTCTGAACCCCAGCCAGAAGTGACCCCCCCTCCTCCGCCCCACCCTCCCCCATCCTTTTTGCACACCAGACTGAGATAGGACATCTGACCTCACAGGCCTCCATTTCCCGTCTGAACAAGAAGTGGCCTGGACTCCATCCTCTGAAGGAAGGGGTGTAGTGCAGAAACCTTCAGCGTGTCTCCTCCTCACCCCCCTACCCACCCCTGCACTGCTGAGACTCCCAGCATGTCTTGTAGACAACAGGCCAGGAGGACCTCCCAGTTCCCCAACGGCGCCTCCATTCATCCTTTCATCTGCCGGCGCCTTGCCAGACACACCTAGATACTGGGGTGTAATGAAAGCCCCCGAGTCCCTGCACCCACAAGCCTCAGTTCACCGGGGAGATGACCCCCCAAAATCACACCCGCACTCAAATGTAACATTGCAGCTATACCATGTGCATGAACAGTGAAGGGACTGACTCCTGGGATGGTCGGGGAAGGCAGCCTGCAGGGGGCCACGAGAGGAAGCTGAGACCGGGGATGGTTGGGTGAAGCAGGCAAAGAGGGGAGGAAGAGAGAGAGCAGGAACAGCATATGCAAAGGCTCCTCGCAGGCCAGGTGGGATGGAGGGTGGGATGGAAGTCCCCACCCTCACCCCACCCCCCACCCCCGCCCCAGCACCAAAGGTCAGAAATTATTCATGTGTCATGGATTCCAAGACACTTTCTTGCTCCCACTGAAATCTCCCAAGTCGGGTTACACGGTAGAGTTGCCGGACTGGCTGGCCACAGTCCTGACAGAGTTGTCATTGCCTGCATGCGCCCACACTTCAGAAGCAGCAAACCCTGCAGAAAATGAGTCAGCAGCTCCGAAGGGAAAGCCCTGGAGGCAAGAACCGAGCTGGCACTCCCTTAGCCCCGGGAATCAAAGGGTGCGAGGCCCCAGGGAAGAGAACCAGACTTGTCAGTACAGTTCCCCAAGCGGAAGTCCAGAGCGAAGCTGGCTTGCGACAGCTCTGGGGCTGTGGGTTTCAGGGTTGTCCGATGGATGGTTGGGGTGGGCTGCGCTCCAGGACTCTCCGTGGCTCACAGGGGAGGTGGCGGCAAAACACGCAGACCTCGCGCCTCCATCTCTGTCCGACTCTAAATGGGAAGGAGTTTTCCGAATACCGTAAACCAATTTATTTTGCTTCTATTTTCCCTTTTATGTGTGCCTCTGAATTACATATGAGAATTTCTGTCTAAGTCATAAAGAGCTCCTTTGGGAAGTATAAAATAAAGGTTCTAGTGATGAAAGAGACTTGGGACATAGTCAACTGGCAGCATTCTTTTTTTCCCTGAGTGGCATCTGTTTTTTTTTTCAATGGATGACATCTTACATTTGATGAAATATGGGGTAACAACAACCGTGGCACACAGGTTTACCGGCAGCCAGTCATGATTACAAGAACTTCACGCTTGGGACATCTGAGTGCCTCAGTCGGTTAAACATCAGACTCTCGGTTTCGGCTCAGGTCATGATCTCGGGGTAGGGAGATCAAGCCCTGTGTCAGGCTCCGCTCTCAGGACAAAGTCTGCTTGAGATTCTCTCTCTCCCTCTTTTTCTAAAATAAATAAATAAAGGGGCATCTGGCTGGCTCAGTGGGGTAAGCATCTGCCTTCGGCTTGGGTCATGATCTCAGGGTCCTGGGATGGAGCCCCACATCGGGCTTTCTGCTCAGCAGGGAGCCTGCTTCCCCTTCCCTCTCTGCCTGCCTCTCTGCCTACTTGTGATCTCTCTCTCTGTCAAATAAATAAATAAATCTTTAAAAAATAAAATAAATAAATAAAAGCTTTGGGGAAAAAAGTAAAGAGCGCCTGGGAGGCTCCTTTGGTTAAGCGTCTGCCTTGAACTCGGGTCATGATCCCAGAGTCCTGGGATCCAGCCCCACATCGAGCTCCCTGCTCTGCGGGGAGTCTGCTACTCCTTCTCCCATGCCTACTGCCCCCCTCCCTGCTTGTGCACTTTCTGTCTCTCTGTCCAATGAATAAAGTCTTTTTAAACAATTACGCTTACTGACTCATTTGTATTGGACTAACATGTGACGTAAGGACTCGGGGTCTCCAGTTTACAGAGGAGGAAACAGACCCAGAGAGGTTACGAACTTGCCCAAAGTCACACAGCTATTAAGTGGTAGAACCAACTAAAGGAAGGCAGTGGGGTCAGCACGTGAAGAGCACGGAGCTCATGGCCACAGCAACCCAGGTCTTACCCGGCAATGGGAAGGCGTGCAGGCACGTTAGCAGAAGAGCTCAGCCACTGTTCTACCCTCCTGAGACACATCTAGAAACACCGAGAATCCTCTAGGAGAGTTGTTAGGAGGATTCCATGAGCTGGGGCCCAGATGAACCGTTCACTAAATGGTCCCCCGTGTGGTTGTTATCTTTAGTATTAATAAGATCAACGGTCCATCCAGATTTGACCCCCAGTGGATTTTAGCTTCTATTTGCAGCCCTGCCCCCCTAAGGACTCCAGCCCAGGAAGTCCTCCCAGAGCGCCAGCTCGGGGTTAGCCAAGCGCGGTGACAGCGCCTAATCCCTCGGCGGCCCAGGGCCCCCGTCTTGCTCAACACCTCCCAGGCACACCCTTCCTCAAGCCTCAGGAGCCCGTGCTGTGTCACCCTATGGCTTTCACACCTGTCACTCCCCACATGCCCGGCTGCGCCTCAACCTTCTTCTCTGACTTGCTTCAGCCAAGTCAGGCCCAGGGAGGCTCTGGGGAGAGTGGAAGGGAGGGCCGGGCCTCCCCAGCAGATGACAAAGAGATCCCGGGGGTCAAGGCTCGGTGTGTTGGGGTCTAACAGTGGTCCCTGGCCTGTGACGAGATTTTTCCCTTGAAAATTGTTCTCAGACACGTGGTCAAAAGTGTCAAGAGCGCAGAAGGATGGGGCGCCCGGGTGGCTCAGTCAGTGGGGCGTCCCTTGACTTTAGCTCAGGTCGTGGTCTCAGGGTCCTGAGATCGAGCCCTGCCTCAGGCTCCCTGCTCAGTGGGAAGTCTGCTTGAGGATTCTTTCTCTCCCTCCCCCTCTGCCCCCATCACCCCCACCAATAAATAAACAAATTAATTAATTAATTAAACCTTTTTTAAAAAAGAAAAAGTGCATAAGGATAGAGAAGAAATCAAGTCTCTCCCTCATGACTCCCAACCCCTCCTTTTTGCTCCCTGTGCTCGCATGTTCTGTGTCCTTTCAGAGATGCAGCTGCCCATGTCTGTCTCCACACACAGGGCTGTGCTCCTCCATCCTTCTCGAAATACTCTACAGTCTGTTTCTTTTCCGTTCAGAACCACTGGCCTCGGCCTTTGTAAGGGCTGTGTGGTACTCTACTGTGTTGCTAGCCCATCATCGTTTAAACTGTGTCTCGCTGACGAATATTTTATTTTATTTTTTTAAGTCATTTTTTTAAAAGATTTTATTTATTTATTTGACAGACAGAGATCACAAGTAGGCAGAGAGGCAGGCAGAGAGAGAGGAGGAAGCAGGCTCCCTGCGGAGCAGAGAGCCCCATGTGGGGCTCGATCCCAGGACCCCGGGATCATGACCTGAGCTGAAGACAGAGGCTTTAACCCACTGGGCCACCCAGGCGCCCCATCGCTGATGAATATTTTAAATGTTTGTGGTGCTCTGGTGACTGCCATTCTCAGGTATCGTTTTCTGGCAGGGTTTTTTTGCAGGTTTTGGGTTTTTTGGGTTTTTTTTAAGGATTTTATCTATTTATCTATTTTGAGAGAGAGAAAGAAAGCACACACATGTGTGTGAGGTGGGGGCAGAAGAGTTGGGAGAGGAACAAGCAGATTTTTTTTTTTTAAAGGGATCTGAGTGTCTTCAGATCACCACATCTTTTTTTTTTTTTTTTTAAAGATTTTATTTATTTGACAGAGAACACAAGTAGGCAGAGGCAGGGGGGAAGAGAGACAGACAGAGAGAGGGAGAGGGAGGAAGGGAAGCAGGCTCCCCGCAGAGCAGAGAGCCCAATGTGGGGCTCGATCCCAGGACCCTGGGATCATGACCTGAGTCGAAGGCAGAGGCTTTAACCCACTGAGCCACCCAGGTGCCCCAGGAACAAGCAGATTGGCACTGGACGCTGGGCGCGGAGCTGGACCTGGGGCCTGATCCCACGACCCTGATATCAGGACCTGAGCGGAAATCAAGAGCCTGACGCTTCAGCAGCTGAGCCCACCCCTGCCCCCGGGCTCTGCTCCGGTAGTTTTAAGGGAGTTCAGTTTCCACTATGGCCAGCATGGGGATCCAGGAGGCAGGCAAGAAGCAGAGAAAGACAGACAGACAAATGCACAACATAATCAATGGCAGTCTCCTCCCTCGGGGCTCAGTTTCCCCATCTGCACAGGTTAAGAGTGGGAGGGACACCATCTCCTAGTTCTCTTCTGGTTTTGAATTCTCTGGATAGCCCTGGTTTGACCCCAAAGGCCAGAGAGGTAGGAGGGCTCTGGAGTCTGGGAAAGCAGAACCCAGGGCGGCCAGGGCAGGGGGGGGCCAAGTCCAGCCAGAGCCTGGGACCAACCAGGTCAGAGGGCAACTTCTGCCCCTTGCCTGCAGCAGGCCCAGAGCCCCACAGGGCACCCCTGTAGTCTGGCCAGGGCCCAGTTCCCTAACCAGAAGGTTCAGGGCCCCAAGCTCAAGAATTAAAAACAGAAAGACAGCCTCCAGGAACTTCTGGGCACCTGGGCTTCTGGTGTCTTGTCTGGGGGGCTCCTTCCTCCCCACCCAAGCGCTAAGAAGGGGTGGTTTGCTGACCCACCATTTGCGGGTAGAAACAGTAGAGCCAGAGTCGGGCAGGAGCAGAAATGCTCCGTGGTGTGGCCCTAACCAGCTGCCCAAGTATTTGTTATGGGGCGGCTGGGTGGCTCAGTGAGGCTGAGGAGGCAGCAGGAAGCCAGAGCCGGGGAGGGTGGGACCCAGGGCCACCTGCCCAGGGCTGGGCCAGGTCCCCAGGGACTTGGGGCGCCACCTGCAAGACGTGGGTCCCGGCAGCTGAAGAGAGCATGACACCACACAGTCCCCCACACCTGACACCTGGCTTGCTCTCCCCAGGGCGCCCCCACACTCCTAGGGGGCACCTGCCCTCCCTCACCCTGACACTCTTACCAAGGCCCAGTCCTCCAGGCGGCCTCCACCCAGACCCCAAAGCGTCTTTTCGAAATACTGACTCACGAACCTCTCCTGCTTAAAAACCCTCCAGGGGCTTCTCCTTGTGCTTTCAGTCAAGCTCCAAACCCGCCCTGCCAGGTGGGCCCAACTGTCCCCCCAGGCTCAACCTGACTCCTCCCCATGACCTCTGTCGCTGAGCCCTCCCTGCTTCCTCAGACTCCCACCCTGGACCCCTTCGAATTTGCTGTTCCTCCAACCTGGAACTCCCCCACACACGCACCCTCCCTCTCCCCACCGTCTGGCTCCTTCTCACCCTGTTGGTCTTCCTGCATGGCCTGTTTCTCGGAAAAGATTTTCTCTTTTCTAAAGCAGACCCCAGGGGCACCTTGGTGGCTCAGTCGGTTAAGCGTCTGCCTTCAGCTCAGGTCATGATCCGGAGGTCCTGGGATCGAGTCCCGCATCGGGCTCCCTGTCCAGCGGGGAGTCTGCTTCTCCCTCTCCTTCTGCCCCTTCCCCTGCTCCTTCTCTCTCTCAAATAAATAAGTAAGATCTTTTTAAAAATAAATAAATAAGGGCGCCTGGGTGGCTCAGTGGGTTAAAGCCTCTGCCTTCGGCTCAGGTCATGATCCCAGGGTCCTGGGATCGAGTCCCACATCGGGCTCTCTGCTCGGCAGGGAGCCTGCTTCCCCCTCCTCTCTCTGCCTGCCTCTCTGCCTACTTGTGATCTGTCTCTCTGTCAAATAAATAAATAAAATCTTTAAATAAATAAATAAATAAATAAATAAATAAATAAAATTTAAAAATAAAGCTGACCCCCATCGTTTTCCCTCCTAGACTTACTCCGCTCCACTCTGCATCTTCCCTCGTCCCCACGGTGCCAAGCCACGGAGACCACGATGATGAAGAAACTGACACAGAGAGGTTACGTCCCTTGCTTAAGGCCACACAGCCAGGAAGAGGTAGAGCCAAAAGACAGAAGTCAGCCAAAGTCCTGTTTTTGAGCAAATGAATCCCTATGTCAGAGGTAAGGAGAGTGAGGCTCAGAGGGGTGCAGGGGTGGGTAAAATGACGGGCAACCCCAAAAGCTGCATCACCTCCCCTGTTCCCCGCTGCCTTGTGGGGGCCCAGTGGGAGAGCGAGGCTGGAGCCCAGCACCTGGTTAGTGAACGCAGGGAGAGCGGCGCCAAGCCCGGCCGCTGCCAGCCTCCCTCATAATTAAAGACACATGCATGAAAGACAGCGCCAAGATACCATTAAATGCCCATTAAGCTAGCAAAACTAAATCCAGAGGGTAAAGCCCGGACTGGCACGTGGCGAGGAGAGAAGCACACGCGCACATCACTGAGGGCTGTCACAATGGCCTCAGAGTTTCCAGAGACCAATAAAACCTCCAGAGCCCAGTGAGCCAACACTCCAGCATTGGGGAACACACCCCGAGGAAGGCGCCCAGGAGGAAACGAAAACAGAAAGTCTCTGAAGCCGCCCCTGGCCAAATACCGGAGCCACCCGGATGTCTACCGAGAGAACCAGCTAAGCCGGTGCTTGTGGACAAAATCCCCCAATCTCTGCCGCCACGTGGGCCGCTCAGCCCAGACCTTGCTCCCCTCGCTCCCCTTTAGGCTTTGGCAAGGCTGTTCCCGGCACTTAGAACACCCTTCCCACCTCTGTTCACCAAGCTGTCCTCTGGTCACCTTTCAGCCCGCAGCTAGAAGCCATTCCCCTGCCCTACCCCATGGCGGGGCGGGGCGGGCTAGAGGCCAGAGTCCTTCTGCCATTCCCCAAACACCCCAACCTGAGCTGCTCTGTCCCAGCTCCCCCTCACACACTGCAAGCGCTCATCAGGGGTCTGGCACCCCTATGGGACTGTGGGCACATCGAGGCAGGGACCAGAGCTGCCAGAGCGCTGCCAGCTCCCTGCCAGCTCCACTAGGATGGGACCTCAGAACCTGGAGTCCTGTCTGGTGGTGGTGTCCGCAGGGCCGGTGCCTGATGTGCTCACTGCTGGGCTTTGGGGACACCGCTGGTTGCAAGACACTTGATGTGACCTCAGGGGCATGGGGGAGGGGGCAAGCAGAACCCCCCAGAAGTCCGAACACGCCTTTCATAACTAGGATGGGCACAATTGTGTCACTCATCTTGAGAGAAGTCGCTGAGATTCAAGATCCGTCTTCGTGGCGGTGACGGTCGTACAACTTGGTGAGTAGACGAAACACCACTGAATTGTGCGCTTTTAAAGAGTGAATTTTACGATATGTGAATTACATGTCAAAAACCCCTCCATCCTTGATGAAGCTGAGGGTGTGGCCCATGGGGACTCGTTCAGGCAAGGGACAGGAATGGGGCAGTGGTCTTCAGCAAACGGACCTGACCTCGTAGGGTAGAGCACTTTGGGCAGGGGCAGGAAAGGGAGGGGCATCCCAGGTGGTGAACATTGTTAGGAGATGCTGAAGAGGCCGGACAACCCACAAGCTGAGGAATCAGGGTGACCATGGAGACCAAGGTTTGCAGGGAGAAGGACAGAGGCTGGACATTTCCCAGCCTCCTCTTGCAGCTGGTGTGACCATGCGACTAAGCTTTGGCCAGTTAGATTTAAGTGGAAATGATATGTGAGAGCTTCCAGAAAACCTTCTTTTTTTTTAAATTTTTTTTTGAAGATTTTATTTATTGATTTGACAGACAGAGATCACAAGTAAGCAGAGAAGCAGGAAGAGAGAGAGGAGGAAGCAGGCTCCCTGCCAAGCAGAGAGCCCGATGCGATGTGGGGCTCGATCCCAGGACCCTGGGATCATGACCTGAGACAAAGGCAGAGGCTTAACCCACTGAGCCACCCAGGCGCCCCTCCAGAAAACCTTCTTAAAAGACAGCTGGCATGGACTTTTTGCTGGCCGAACTACAGCTGTGGTGGCTGGAACTCAAGCAGCCACATTGGATTGTGAGGTAGAAGGCAGATGTTTGAAATGGCAGAGCAGCAAGATAGGAGGAGCATCGGTCCCTTATAATCACAGAGCTGCTGTACTAGCCCCAGACTGTCAACCTTTCTACTGCATATCTGTGAGCTAAGCCTCTGTTTCAAGTCGCTGGAATTGTTATCACCCTCAAGCAAATCTAGTTCTCACTCAAACCTGCTATGGTCAAATTTATGCTGAAACATTGAGAAGCAATATTCAGGAAGCCGGAGAAAGGATGGCTCGCTCTCTCTCTCTCTCTCTCACCCTTCATTTCTTTACTGTTTCTCAAAACGTGTCCTGAGCAGGGCACCCTACCTGTGTTCAATAAAAAACAAACGAACGAACGAACAAACAAAAAACCTTCCAGCTCAAGCGGGGAGAATCAACACAAATATTAATAATATGGCCAATTGGTGTGCATGTTTATTAGACCAAAAATCCATCCATCCACACAGATGTTATCCAAACTTCTGCCCAAGTTGTATAAACACACGTGTGCGTACACACACACCCACAACACACACAGGATCTTCTCTCTCCACTGTTACTCCTCAACATCCACATGGCCAAACCCCAAGCATGGATTCCCTCGGGGTCAATATCCTCCTGGCGGTGGGACCAGCATAACTACAGCCCAAGGTCTGGGCCAGGGACGGCAGCACCCCTCCAACCCTCTCCTTCTCCCAGAAGCTCAGGTCTGACACCCTAGGGCCTGGCCGAGACTCCCCCGGGGGACGCTTTCCCAGCTCCTTAACCTGCAAGGCTTCAGGTGCCAGACAATGTACGGAGAATCCTGGGGACCTACACACAACAGATAAAAAGAGAGTCACTAGCCCATTATACTGATAAGGAAACTGAGGCCCAGGGAGGTATAGACATTGGAATCACAGATAACAGGACTGAAGTTTGACTTCTCTCCTAACTCCTAGCTCTTTCTTTTTTTCTTCCTTTCTCTTTTTTTAAGATTTTATTCATTTATTTACTTATGTGGTAGAGAGAGCGCTCAGAGAGGGGCAGGAGAGGGAGAGAAATTGAGAGAACCCCAGGCAGGCTCTGTGCTCAGTGGAGCTGGACACAGGACTAGATCTAATGACCCCAAGATCACAACCTGAGCCAAAACCAAGTCAGACGCTCAACCGACTGAGTCATCCAGGCACCCCTCTAGCTCTTTCCCTACCCACACGCAGGCTGCATGGTGGAGAGCAAGGATTCTTTGTTTCTTTTTCTCTTTATAACCATGTTTTGGGTTCTTTCTGCGTGCTAGGCACTGTGCCCGGTGCTTTACATAAACTCTCATTGGTTCCCAGCAGCCCTGTGAGGTGGGCTGGATTATTCCTACTTTAAAGATGAGGGAAGGGGCACCTGGGTGGCTCAGTGGGTTAAGCCTCTGCCTTCGGCTCAGGTCATGATCCCGGGGTCCTGGGATCGAGCCCCGCATCGGGCTCTCTGCGTGGCAGGGAGCCTGCTCCCCTTCCTCTCTGCCTGCCTGCCTCTCTGCCTACTTGTGATCTCTGCCTGTCAAATTAAAAAATAAAATCTTTAAAAACAAATAAATAAATAAAGACGAGGGAAGTGGGGTCAAGGGAAATGAAAGACTGCCCAAGGTCACCAGCTTCTTGGTAGCGGGTTAGGATTCACAGTCTAGTGGTCTGAGCCCAAAGCCTGGTGACCCCACTCTGATATGATGCATCCCAGGCAGGGGTGTGGGTTCACCTGGGATCTCTAGGAGGACTTCAGGGGACCCCCTGCAAACCCTTAAAAAGCATGGTGTTCCTATGTGCCACTGTGCGCACATCTGTACAATTGTGCATTTCCTTTTTTTTAAGTGACTTTTTAAAAGATATTTTCAATTTATTTATTTGACACAGAGCAAGCAAGAACAAGCAGGGGGAGCGGCAGAGGGGGAAGCAGGCTCCCTGCCAAGCGGGGAGGCCGATGCAGGACTCAATCCCAGGACCCTGAGATTGTGACCTGAGCCCAAGGCAGCCGCTTAACCAACTGAACCACCCAGGCGCCCAATGTTGTGCATTTTCTAAGGAAAAGGGCATGGCTCTCAGCTGCTCTTCAAAGGAACTCTTGACCCAGGAAAGGCCAGAACTGCTGATGCTGAGTAAAACCCTTGGCCTTCTGGATCAGATCTGCTGTGCCCTTGGGAGGGTCAGGACAGGTGGGTGAGTTTTAGCTGGAGATATGTTGTGTGACTGTCTCAGGGTCTGTTTTAACATCAGCCCACCAACAGTCCGAGAAGTTCATGCCCACGGCCCTGCCAGGTACAGCTCCAGGCTTCCAGAACCCACTGCTCCAGGCCCCGTTGCCCTGGCCTGCCCTGCCCTTTCTCTACCAGCCTGAAACACAGTGTGTCCACCCGGGAGATGAGGCTCTGCCGGATTCTCTTGCCATGTGACCATTGATCTCAGGCGATCGAGTATCCAGAGCAGCCCCAGACACCACCACCCACCCTGCAAGCAGAGGTATATGGCCACCTCTGCTCACAGCTGACTCCCATCGTGCTGACTCAAGGGACCACCCAGGCCCTGGGAGCCCCTCATGCCAAGAGGCCCAGTCAATGGCAACAGGACCCTGGAGGGGACACTTCCTCTCAGAGGCCTTCCTGGGCCTCAGTTGAAGAGGCCAGGAGTAAGAGAAAGAGAGGCTGCTGGGTGGCAGCGGCCGGGACCTGGCTTGCGCTAATCACAGGGAGGTGCGAGGGGGCACAGGGAAGAGGAGGAGGGCACACAGCCCGTGGGAGAGCTGGCGGCCGCTGACTCCCGCACTCTCTTCCCCCGAGGCTCTCAGGCTCACACCCCACAGGATCATCATGAGGATTTTTACTGCACTTGAAGAGGCAGCTCCAAGCACCTGCTCTCCCTAAGACGAGGAGCTCCGTGGGGCACCTGGGTGGCTTCGTTGTTTAAGCATCTGCCTTCGGCTCAGGTCATGGCCCCCGGGGTCTTGGGATGGAGGCCCGCATTGGGCTCCCTGCTCAGCAGGGAGCCTGCTTCTCCCTCTTCCTCTCCCTCTACTTGTGCTCTCTCTCTCTGTGTCAAATAAAACTAAAAATTTAAAAAAGACTGTGAGCTCCTAAACACAGCAGGAGCCAGTAATCGATGCCTGATGCCAAATGCAAGGCTTCCCAGGGACAAAAGGCAGAGGCCAAGGGCAGGGCCTGCAGATAGCAATGGCCTGCAGCCCAGACCACGCTGGCCGCCCTGACCCCCAGCCCTCACAGCACACCCAGCCCTGGTCAGGCCTCACGGGCATCTTCTCCCCACACCCCCATCAGCTCACCCTTCAGCCTGGCCCAGGTAGGAGGGTACCCAGAGCCAAAGCTCCTACCCTGAGGTTTATGGTCTACGTGAGGTCAGCCAGCACCCAGTGATCGATGCAGAAGTCCCAGCTGCAAGCCAAGCTCGCGTCTTCCTAGGGCCCACGCCCTCCGCACAGACGCACCTTCCCTTGCTCTTCAGATCACTGGTCCTTCCCCAGCCTCTACGGAGATGGGGACGTTTCATAACACTTCATTCTGGCCCTCAGCAGATCAGCAACTCGAAACCAAGGAGGCTGGCTCCGTCAGTTCAGAGGTCAATTCTTGATTTCGACTCAGCTTATGACCTGAGATGGAGCCCTAGGTCCTGGCTCCAGCCTCGGCAGGGAGTCTGCTTCTCGCCCTCTGCCCCTCCCCCCACCCCCCAATGCACACACATGCTCTCTCTCTCAAATAAATCTTTAAAAAATTAAATAAATAAATCAGGGGCGCCTGGGTGGCTCAGTTGTTTAGTGTCTGCCTTCGGCTCAGGTCATGATCCCAGGGTCCTGGGATTTAGCCCCACATCGGGCTCCCTGCTCAGCAGGGAGCCTGCTTCCCCCTCTCCCACTCGCCCTGCTTGTGTTCCTTCTTTCCCTGTCTCTGTCAAATAAACAAATAAAATCTTTAAAAAAAAAAAAGCAAGGACTAACTGTGAACCAGAAGTGTTTAATTGCAGAAATTTGGTCACAATTCCCACTTGGTAGCCCCCGCTACCCCGCTACCGGGCCCTCTGTCCAGGGCTGGGCAGGTGAAACGGAAAAGGGTGGAAGGAGTGTGAGCCCAGGGCCTCAGAGCTGTGACAGGATGTTGGGAGCCAGGCTGCAGGTGAGGCCCGTACCATCTGGCTCCACATTCAAAGACTTCACTTTGCCATCCTCTATGACCATGGAGAACCTGCCAGAAAGAGAGACTGGGTCAAGGGCGCCTGGGCGGTGCCCTTGGGTTAAGTGTCCGGCTCTTGGTTTCCACTCAGATCGTGGTCTCAGGGGTCATGAGATCAAGATCATGAACAGGAAATCCGGCTCTGCACTCAGCGTGGGGTCTGCTTAAGACTCTCCCTCAGGGCACCTGGGTGGCTCAGTCGGGTAAGCGTCTGCCTTCCGCTCAGGTCACGATCCCAGGATCCTGGGACTGAACCCCACTGCGGGGGGGGGGTCCCTGCTCAGCGGGGAGCCTGCTTGTCCCTCTGCCTCTGTCCCTCCCCCTGCTTGTGCTCTATCAAATAAATAAATGGAATCTTTAAAAAAAAAAAAAAAAAAAAGACTCTCTCCCTCTCCCTCTGCACACTCACACTCTCTCCAAAATAAATAGGAAAATCTTTCAAAAGAGAGCGAAACCAAGCCAATTCCAACAGCCTGGGCCTGGAGACAAGGAACGGAGTTTGAAGGGGTGGCAGGGGAACCCCACAGAGGACCCTCCCGCTTTTACCTCTTGAGCCGATGATTTCCAAAGAGAGACACCAATGAATCATCTAATAGCAAATCTGTCTCCTAAAAGGAAAACCAGAGACGAGGCTTAGAAACTTCCAGAACAGACCAAGCCCCGCCCCCACCAGCTGTTCCCTTCCAAGTTCCTGCATCCAAGGCCTGGCAAAGGGACCACCCTATAAGGGTGGGGGTTGCAGGGGCGCACTCACCTTCCCAAAGGCCCCAGTGGGGTCAGCCAAGAGCCTAACCTAAGGAGAAAGTAAAGGTCAAAGAAAGTCCCCAGTCTGGCCCGGACCCCCTGCAGGACCCACACCTCACCTTGCCTCTAGTGTTGTGAGCTCGTCCCCACTCTTCAGTCACGAAGACATCATTAACACTCAGACAGGCTACCACCTGGACCCCCCTGGCCTTCAGAGCCTCAGCCTGCTCCACAAATCCTGGCAGGTGGGTCTAGGAGGGGAAACAGAGGGTTAACAAAGAGATTAAAGGCCTCGGCTCTGCAACGCCTTCCCTTTATCTCCGGGTCCTCCTCACTTCCCTCTCCAATATCTTTGATCAATTAGAAATGTGGCAGCCAGTTCCTTTTGGCCTTGGCGGCAAGGAAGCTCGGATCCAAATTTGAGTGCTCTGTGGTCACCGTGAACTTCCCTTGGACGTGACTGTACTTTATTTACCCAAGTATCTCCCACAGCGCCATCAGCAGCAGCAGCAGCAATAACAGACGTTGGATTTAATTACAATACCCTTTTCTCCTACATTCCTTGGCCCCATGACCTTTTCACAGCCACCGCATTTTTCTGAAAGCTCTTGTATGCTTTGTTTGTTTTGTTTTTTAAGATTTTACTTTTTTGTTTGACAGAGAGAGGGGGAGCACAAGCAGGGGAAGCAGCCGGCAGAGGGAGAGGGAGGAGCAGGATCCCCAACCGAGCAGGGAGCCCGATGCAGGACTCGATCCCAGGACCCTGGGATCATGACCTGGGCCAAAGGCAGCCGCTTAATGGACTGAGCCACCCAGGCATCCTGCTCTGATAGGCTTTGTAACTGTCACGACAGCTTAACGCTCTTGTTGCGAGCCACCCTAGGACTCAGGAACAATACAGACATGCACACAAGATTCCAACTGCTCGGTCCCAGAAGGGCAGGTCTCACCTTGGAACAGCCGGGGGTAAAGGCCCCAGGGACTCCAAACAGCACCCCCTTCTTGCCCTTGAACAGCTCTGCCAGGTTCACCTTGTTCCCAGGCTCCCCTTCAAAAACCACCACGGAAGGGATGGCATCTCCCACCTAGAGGGAATGACTTGGTAAGGAGTTACTTGGTTACTCTGGAACGAGCAAAGGGACTAGATAAGGAGATAAGGACTTGGGGAATGAGGGAGTGGGTAAGGGGAAGCCAAGGAAAAGGTGTTAAACCACACCGGGCAGTTGCTCCTAGTGCAGCAGAGTAGACAGAGTTGTAATGTCCTAACCTGTCCAAGTTTCCAGAAGTCCCTCCCCGCCGCCCTCCCCTCTCCTCCAACCACCTGGTTCCTCCATACCCTCCAGGTTTCAAGGTGGCCACGGTTCCTTTTACCAGTCTGTTGGTGACAACAGAAAATCGGAGAGGAGGCCTCTCTGGGTGTCGCAAGAGGTTGCGTAAACAAGGAGTCTATTTCTTACCAGCAAGAAGTGGGACAAATGGGCAGGGAAGGAGAGGCAGGGGATCTATCTGGGGGTGAGGATGAGACCCTGACAACAGGGATGGAGAAAACCCTGGTCAAGTCTGGTGTCCAGCCCTCAGGAAGAGAAAAAGGGAGAGAGCAGAAGATGGAAAAGTTGGGGGGAAGGGCATTAAATAAAAGGCACCTCTCAAAGGGGTTGGATTAGTCTACCTGGGAGTGAGTGAGGGTTTCATGGAGTCAGAGGACATACACGAAGGGAGGGCAAATCAGGGACTGGGACTAAGATGAAGCAGGAAGAGGAGCAGGTCTCAGAAGGGTGTGGAAGGGGAAGGGAGGTGGTTCCCAGGAGCCAGGGATCGTTCCAGATGAAGGGATGAAAGACTCAGCAGAAAAGTGGGAATTAGCCATGGGCGAAGTGGAACAGGGGAGACACAACAGGGGCTTTAGGAGAAAACACTTGCTTCAGGCCATGGGGTGAAGAATGATGCCCAGGAATGTTATAAAAACGTACAGGACAGTATGGGGGGAGGAGCTCGTATGGAGATTGAAAAGGGGTCCTGCGGCAAAGGAGATGGTTCCAGAAGGCGGAGGCCATGGTATTCAATCGCCTAAAAATGGTGGAGACACATCACGCATAGTGGCAGTACAAAGGGTGAAGGCTCGAGAGCGCCTTGGGGGCTGTCCAGGAGATAAGGTACGAGTCCCGAAAATTGGCGAAAACTGGGGAGGGAGCAGCCACGGGGGTGCGGAGGCTGCCGAGGGGATGAGGGAGAACTGCGGGAGGAGCCTCCGGCGGGGCGGACAGGGGTCCGGAAGGGCAGGAAGGAGGATGATTCTCCCCAGACAAGCAGGACGAAGGGCACTGGGAAGACTGGATGGGAGCTCAGGCCGGTCCCGGCCAGCGGTCACCTTGATTGGGGCCATGGCTGAGGCGGCGCTTCTGAAACCGTAGGCCCCTCCAAGCGTCCACTCCCTGCCTGGTTGCCGGCACCCGCCTGCTCTCGACGCCGCCGCTGCTGCAGACTGGACGGCCGCTGCCGGGAAGAGCACCGAGCCTGCCCGACGACTCAGGACACGCAGCTGAATAAGCCGCTCGCCCATCCTAGACCGCGCAGCCGTTCCGCCCTAGCGTCGGAGCCGCGGCAGGGGGCGGGCCCGGCGGGAGGAACCCAAGCGAGTCCCCTCCCCGAGAGGCGGAGCCACTGCCGGGCCCGCCCCCAGCGAGCCTCCTCCGCTGCGCAGGCGTAGGGGTGCGTGCAGGGGCGGAACTTCTGGGGCGCTCGGCTTATTTGCATTTGGGGCTGGACCAAGGGCGCAGTTACGAATGGGCGGGCCGTTCGGTAGCCGCACAACTTATTCGCATTGAAGGATGAGCTGTCGCTGTTGTGAAGCGCCTAGTTTACGGATTCCTGCAATGTTTCTTTTCCGTAGCCGGAAGCGAGGCGCGGGAGACGATAGTGTCGGACGTCTGTGGAGGAGAAAAACATGTTTATTTTGCATACAGCGCAGGCCCCTGCACTGCGGCTGCTTTACGTATGATGTACAGTGTGCATGACTTGTAGCGAAAGGAAACCACTGGGCCTGCGCCGCAACCATCTCCCGCCGGGACGCTTCCGGTAGGAGCGCGTGATCCGACCAAGCTCCTCAAATACCTCTACTCCGGCTAGCACGAGAAGTTCCAGCATGTTCGCCACTTCCGCTCCTCCGAGCCGTCCAATAGGACGAGAATGGAGCGGCCCCGGAAGTGACGCAGGGAGTTTCTGCCTCCTTCCGGTTCCGGCTTGCGGCGAGCGCGTTGCGCCGACATGAAGCTGCTCACCCACAACCTGCTGAGCTCGCATGTGCGGGGGGTGGGGCCCCGTGGCTTCCCACTGCGCCTCCAGGTATCGGCCGGGGGCAGTGTCGCTCCCGTCTCCTGGGCGGAATGGGGGAACCAGGTTCCTGTCCCTAACAGAACCCCCTCCTCCCCGCAGGCCACCGAGGTCCGCATCAACCCGGTGGAGTTCAACCCCGACTTCGTGGCGCGTATGATACCCAAGGTGGAGTGGGCGGCGCTTCTGGAGGCGGCGGATACCGTGAGGACCTTCCCCCACGCCCATGCTCCCCCGGGGGCGGGGGGTGGAGAACCTGGTCTCAGAGCAAGGGGCGGGGTGCCCAGAGTTGATTTAGACCTTTGCCCACAGTTGCATCTGGTCGAGGTGCCCAAGGGGCCGATTGAAGGGTATGAGCATGATGAGAAATTCCTGAGGCAGATGCACCACGTGCTGCTGGAGGTGAGAACCAGCCCATCGCTTGCTTCTCTGGCCATCACAGCCGCAGGCTGCCCGTGCTCAGCTCTGATCCCCCTCTTCTTCCCCGCCCCCCCCCCACAGGTGGATGTGCTGGAGGGCACCTTGCAGTGCCCAGAGTCGGGACGTCTGTTCCCCATCAGTCGCGGAATCCCTAACATGCTGCTAAGTGATGAGGAAACCGAGACTTAACCGCGCCAGGCACTAGTTTTTCAGTCTGTAACCACGAATGTTTTTGTTTATGTATAATCTGTTTGTTAGGTCTGTCTTGTATCCCTAAACCTTGACCCAGTGACACACGAAACACAGTGTTCTTGAGCTCGATATATTTCTTTTTCTCATTAAAGGTTCAAAACCAAAAGCGGTTTCTCTTTGCAGCAAATATACATTAAAATAGAGTCTCTGTACAGCCAAAGGCTCTGGGCCCTGGCTTGCCCTATGTCCCTGCACCTCCCTGGCCAAACCCAAAAATAAATATAGTGTTATTGCTCTGCAGGGCATAGAGGCAGTGCTCTCCCTAACCCCCCAAGGAGGCTGGGTGGGAGCTGATGGGGGGGCCCTGGCCACCCCAGGGGTCCAGGGGCTGGAGCCTGCTTGGAGTTATTGCTTCAAGGGGGGGCAGTAATGCCCAATGCAAATGATGAGGAGAGGAGCGAAGGGGGCAGGGGCCTTTGCTTTCCAAATCCTCCTCTGCTCTGGAGAGGGGGTTGGATTAAGCAGCAGCAAAAGCATCACCCACTGGGAGACTGTGGCCTCCACTCCCTTCCCTCCCTGAGATCAGGCTTCTGCACCCCCCCACATGTCCCCTGCAGCCCCCTATGGCTTCCGCAAGGCCCCCTACACTCTGGGGGCACATTATGGCTTGCAAGGGGCAGCACTGTGCCCAGAGCCTGGGCGCACACATTCCCAGCTTCTAAGACCCCCTGGGAGGGGGGAGGGGAGGGCGTAGGGCCTGCTCCCAGGGGCTGATGGTATTGCCCTGGCCCTGCCAGCAGGCTGTGGCACTGCCCGGACCCCAGTTCTGCCCCCTTGGGGCTGACCCCATACTGGGCGGGTCCTGCCAGCACCCCCACCCATGCCCACCCCTTGCCTCAGTCCATCATGGCCTCGAGCATCTCCAAGAACAGCTTGTGCATGGGCACCTTGCCCTCCAGCTTCACCCCATAGAAATGGGCCAGCACTTTGCCCGCTGTCTGGCGAAGGAGTGGTAGCGTGAGCAGCAGCCTGCCTGCCCGCCGCCGCTCAGCACCCCCTCCGGGGCCTGCCCGGCCTGCTTCGTACTCCAGCAGGGCCTCGTGTAGAGCTTCGCGCAGCTGCTCCACAGCCTCGGCGTCCTCGATGTGCACAGAGTCTGCAAGGAGAGGAGAGAACGCTGTGGACACGGACAGTCTCCAGAAAAGGCAGAGCCCCCAGATGCTTGAGCACTGCTGGATGGTGCCCGAGGAGGAGCCAGACACGGACTGGAGGGGCTGACCGAGGCACCACTCTCCACTCCTGCACATGAGCCAGGGCCCCCCACTTTCTCCCTCAACCATGGCCACCTTTGCTCCTCCCCATCTTCCTTCCCACTAAATGGTTCACTTTTCCATGTAAGGATGGCCCTAGAGCTCGAAATCCTACTTTCGATTCCCAGACCTGCCCTTGCCTTCTTCGGGACTTTGAACAAATCACTACTCTTCCCTAAGCCACAGTCTTCCTTGTCTGCCCAATGAGACTGGGCCACGGCCAGGGTGAGGACCTGGAGGGCCTTGAGGAGACTCCCGTCAGCGTCCGCCCAGGCTCACCTGAATTGGCAAGGGCCAGGGCCTTCAGCAGGACGTACTCCTCTCGCTCCAGCCTCAGGGCCTGCAGTCGCCGCACCAGCTGCAGCAGCGCGGCCCCCAGTTCCCCCAAGCCAGCGGCGCGTGCCCCCTCCTCATCCAGGACCAGGTCCTCCGCGAAGGCCAGCTCGTCCTGCAGTGGCAGTGAGCGCTGGGCCACACCCAACACCAAGACCTCCATCCATACGCTCTGCAGGACTGACATCTGGTCAGACAGTGACAGTGACGAGAAGCCTGGAGGGCAGTGGGAAGCAGACCTGGCTGAACGAGTTCACCAGAGCCGGGCCTGGCCTGCAGAGGGAAGCCCCAGATCACCTGGGCCCTTTACCTGGGATGCTCTTGGCCCAGCTGATGGTGACCACAATCTCTCGGTCAAAGAGGTCACAGAGGGTAGCCACGGCTGGGAGGTGTCCGTCGGGGCCCGCCGGGTCGGGCATAGCATATAGCTTCTCAGGCTCAACCACCAGCAAGTGGGACACCAGTGCATTCACGGGGGCTGCCGGGACAGGTGGAGGACGCCCTTGAAGTCATCACCTTGAAGGCCCCTTCGGGGTCAAGCACCTTCCCTAAATTAGCCACCACCCCTGCCCCAACCCCATGGCCTTCTTAATAGCCACTGGCCAGCCAGGCTCGGACACTTCTCTCCGGGAAGGGCTCCCACTATCTCCCCAGGAAAGCAAGTCCATGGACAGGTTCCGAGTGTGAGAAAAACCTTTCCCTGGTGCCAGGTGTACTACTCAGGGACTGGTTTAAAAAAAAAAAAAAAAAAGGCATTTTCAAAAATATGCTTTTAGGGAAATGTGTTAGGAACAGACGAAGGGCAAACCAAGTTCCCGATGCCCACGCTATCCTTTCGGGATGACTGACACCAAATGGGCCTCTCGTGTCCCAGCCCCATCCCGACTCTAGAGCTCCCAGGACCAACAGCACTCACCGGTCTTCCGAGGGCCTCCAGCTACTGCCAGGGGTCCAGCAGGGAAGGAGCCTGGGAAGGGCAGCGGGTCCACCTCCGGCCGCCGCTTGTACTTCTGTCGCCCGCCTCGCACGCGGTCCAGACGTACCCCTTGAAGGGCAGGACAGGGCTGTGTCCCTGCGGCTGGGGGCGGCTTGCCCTGCGGAGCCCCCCCACCCCCACCCAGTCCCCCATCGCTCCCCGCAGAAGGCCCCAGGCCTCGGCCACCCCCGCCCCGCGCTCCGTGAGCCCCTGCCCAGCGCTCACCCTCCTTGAGCATGCCCACCCGCAGGCACTTGGTGAAGCGACAGGCCTGGCAGGCCTTGCGTCTCCGCTTGGTGATCTCGCACTCGTTGGAGGCCGGACAGCTGTACTCGATGCTCCCTGCCGAGAAGAGACAGGGCTCCAGCGGCGGCCTCCCAGGGTCCAGAGGGGACCCAGAGGACAGGAGGGCCCTCACTCGTCCCCGGCAAACGCAGGTCTGGGGAGAGTGGGAGTGCCCTGAGCGGGGCAGGGAAGCCCGGGACGGTGAAGGGAACGGCCTCTGGGCTGGGGGCTCCTGACTGCGCCCTGGGAGTCAGGCTGATCCTGGCCCCAAGCTTCTTGTCACGCCACGTCTCTGGGCTCTACTAACCCCGTCTGTTCTCGTCAAGGCCACAGCAGCTTTCACAGCGCTGCCCCGGCGGTCCATCCGCGTCCTCCTCTTACTTGGCTGAAGGAGCATCTGACGCCATGATCACGTCCTGCTCCCACACGCACTGGGACACCTGTCATCCTTTGCCTCTAGGACACCACCTACTTCCACCTCACTGGCCGCTCTGTCATTCCCGTGCATCTCCACCGACTCCTTCCCTCGAAGGACCCACCCCAGGGCCGCCGGCGGACCTCGTCTCCTCCAGCTCGCTTCCGCGGTGAGCTCACCGGCCGTGGCTGCGTGAACTCGACTCACTTGCCATTGCCACTGCCTCAGCATCGTGCTGGTCTAGAAGGCGTGGCAAACTTCACCTGTCCGAAATGGAGCCCACGACCTACCACTCCGAACCCTACGACTCCGTCTCTCCAGTGGCTCAAGCAGAAATCCAGAAAACATCTTTGATTCTTCTCTTATACCCAAATCCAGTTCATCAGCGTGGCCTGGCCAGCTTTACCTCTGCCGCATGTCCAGATGCTGACCCGTTGTGCCCCGAGTCACCATCACCCCACCTTCTCACTGACCTCCTCCTCTGTCCTTTTCTCCTTCGTTAATGACAACACAGGGGCCAAGACAACCCGTTCAGCTCAAGTCAGATCCCACCCCTCCCCTGGTTCAGACCCTCCAATGATGTCCCTTCTCAGAGATAAAGCCCAGGCCTGTGAGGCCTGTGAGGCCTCCAGCCCACCGCTTTTCAACCTTTCTCCCCTCATCCCCTCACACTCTGTTCCTCACACAGACCCCAGGCTCAGGGTCCACTGCTCCCTTACCTCCTTCTGAGCTCCGCTCCCCGTCACCTCAGGGAAGCCCCCCTGGCCCCACTGTGAGAATGTCAGGGTTCCTCTGCAGACTTCTCCTGCCGCCTACCCTGCCCGATAGTTTCTCACCAGCTCTCAGCACGCCTTGAGCCGCTACACACATACTTACTTCTCTTACCATCTGTCTTCCCCCTTTAGCATCTGCTCCACGAGGGCCAGGACGGCTGAGTGCTAGAACAGGGCCTGGTATGTAATGGCCGCTGAATGAACATGGAGTGGCCCTCCCAGCCTCACAGGGCTACCACCAGAACCGAATGACACAACCAGCCAACATGCCCTTGGCACACTCCTCCTATACCCTATGTAGTCAGGACTGTGCATGCAGCTCAAGACACCTCCTCCAAGAAGACCTCCGGAGCCTCCAACCCAGCCAGGTTCCTTGGCACGCATCCCGCTCCTCCCCCTCCAGCACTTAAAACAGCTGTACTACAACAGTTCTGTACGAGTCACTGTTTCCTCTCTCCCTCCACTAGAGTATAAACGGCTTAGTCCCAGCTACGTCCACAGGCCTGGAACAGTGGTCAGGACAGCAAAGCACAGGTCTGTAAAGAACAAGGGGTCTGGAGGCTGCCTGGGGCCCATACTGACACTACCTCTTAACCAACTGTGTGACCTTGGGCAAGTCCCAGACCCAAGCCCCCCAACCCCTCAGTGTTCCCATCTATAAAACTGGGATAAAAACAGGACTTCTGGGCACCTGGGTGGCTCAGATGGTTAAGCGTCTGCCTTCGGCTCAGGTCATGATCCTGAGCCCCACATCAGGCTCCTGGCTCAGCGGGAAGTCAGCTTCTCCCTCTCCCTCTGCCTGCCACTCCCCCTGCTCATGCTCTCTCTCTCTCTCTTTGTATCTCTCTGTCTCAAATGAATAAATACAATCTTTAAAAATATAAATAAATATAAACAGGACTTCCTACAAAGATTCCTAGTAAGAATGAAAGGGTATGTCAAGGTAACATGTTCCACATGGTTCAGAGCGCCCAAATGCTCAATAAATGATTACAATCTGTGGCTAGGGCTCAATAAAGATTTGTCAATGAAGCTGACAGAGAAGGGGTCCAGGGTGGGTAGGAAATGCCTGGGCCTGTTAGTTCCCTGGCCTTCGGAACCATTAGAGAGCACAAAGGGTTTTAGAGCAGTGGGTGTTGGCCAAATCAAAACCCACTGCAATGTCACAATCGGTCGGGAGCCATCTGTCCGAAGTTCAGTTATAAGTAATAAGCAGAGGCAGCAATCAACCCAAGTTCAAGTCCGGCTTCTGCCACCTTCTGCTTGTGGGACTTGAACAAAGTTTTTAAAAACCTTCCTGGGCCTCAACTGCAGTCACAGCACTGGCCACCTTATGGGCGGCTGGGGGAAATAAGAGATCACGGACACAGCGGGCACCATGCCTGACACGGGGTAAGCACTCAAGGAATGTTCTCCAAAAGTACACGCTATCGCCCCGAAGCAAGCAGTGTTTCCTATAAAAACACAAGTAACAGGCGCATCCCAAGTAATGCTGGTTACGTCTCCATCTTGCTCACTCAGGTTTTGATAAGTGTTCCTGAGTGAGAAGAATTCAGTGAGTAATAGTCTTTTTAAAAGTCAGGTGCTGAAGTACGAGGCAGCCCCTCTCAGTTACCCATGAGAACCTGCCTTCTGCTGGAGCTGCTTTGGGGAAATCCACCCAAGGGGGGGTGGCAGGGGGTTCCATGCTGCTAAGAGAGGTCAGCAGCTGCCAGAAGCAAGAATGAAGTTTAGAAGCAGACAGAGGCTGCCTCCAGTCTTTCGGAGCCACTGTGGAAGGTGCTAGGCCTCTAGTACCCAGAAACCTAGGCTTCCCAAGCCCTCCCTCACATCCCACTCCCAAGCCATCAACACATCCTGGTGGCTTTATTTAACTTTTCAGGGAAATGGCACTCCCAGGTGGGAGGAGGAACCTGGGAACCCCAAGTGGTACCGCCGCCGCCGTCTACTGCCACCAGGCAGAGCACCCGCTGGGTAGCTGTAGGCCCAGAGGGCAAAGGGCACAGGAGCGCGGTGGGGGCTCACCCTGGATGGTCCTCTTGAAGAAGGCTTTGCAGGCCTCACAGGACGCCACGCCATAGTGGTAGCCGGAGGCCACATCCCCACAGACCAGGCAGAGGCGTTTGGGGAGGGAGCTGAGCACCAGCTTCCCACCACCCTGCTCGCCAGGCCCAGCCCCCTCCCCATCCTCCTCTTCCTTGTGGCCTGGGAGGCAACGGGTGGGAGCTGGGCCAGGAGCCAGGGCCACGGGGGGCTCAGTCTCGGTCTCCGAGGAACCCTTTGGGCTGTCGGGGCTGGCTGGCTCTGCCTTGATGTAGAGAGGCTCAATGCCCACCACCTGGCTGGACATGGCGCTGGTCACCTGCAGGGAGAGACCTGTCGGGTCACAGGGAGACACTGGGATGGGGGATGGAGTCCCAGTGCCACCCTGGTTGCCCAACCCCGGGCCTAGGGCCAGGCTTCCAGGCTCATCAAGGGGGAGGGAAGGAGAGCAGAGTCCAAGGAAGGGCTGCCCATGAAGAAGGCTCCCCCCTCAGCTGTTGCCATGGGAACAGAGTCTCCAAAGCCTCCAGGGCCAGTAACTGACGGCAAGGTGCTCCACTTGGGAACCTGGGGGAGGCCTGGAAACTCCCTACTCCCACCTGGGCCAGGGAAGAGCATAGCCTTAGTCTCCAGGTGACCTTCAACCCCATCTGGAATGCCCAGCCCCTAGAGAGATACCTCTCAAATTTCTTCAGATGTTGGGGACCTCGATGATTGCCCCCTCACCTGGGCATCCTCCATTCAAAAGCCCAAAGCAGGCACACAAGGGCCAGTGGTGGCTTCACACACTCCCCCTCACCTGGGTCCTCAGGTGTCCTCACCGGCTCACACATGCTCACTCTCTACTGGGCGCTTGCCGGCTCTCACACAAGGCCTTCCCCAAGCCCAGGCTCCCCCTCCTGCTCCCGATGGATCGTCTTCACACACTCCTCCCCAAGTGCACAGCCCATAAACAAAGTCACACTCGAGACTCACAGTCACACACACTCACTCCCAAACACACCGTGCCCCCACACTGACACACACGCAGACACACACCCTTGTGGAAACACACTCAGAGCCTTTCACACCTGACACAGCGCCCCTCCTGCCCCAGCATGCCAATCCCAGGCCCATCGGAGGACGCGGCTCCACCTCCTTACACCCCACCCCACCCCAACCCCGACCCCCGCCAGCACAATCACTCTTACACTCCAGCCGCCCGCAGAATCATCCACCTCGGGGGCGCCCCGCCCCCCCAACCTGCGCACACCTACGGAAAGTTGCCTAAAGTTGCTGCGCCTCCCCTCCCCCTCCGCCCGCGGGGGGCCTCTATCAGGTTATCAGGAAGTAAATGGGGAGCGCCAAGGAGGAGGAAGTTCTCCCCTGCCGGTGCGATGACCTTTGACCCAGAGAGGAGGGTGGCCCAAGGCCCCTTCGAGCGCCCCCACGTGGTCTTCAGAGCCCCTTCTCAGACAGGGAGCCCTCCCTATCTTCCACCCAGGCCCGCCCCTGGGACTTCGACTTGCTCCAGGTGCCGGATTGAACCCTGCCCTGGGACTGGATCCGAGGCCCAAGCCTGACCCCGGCCAGGACCTGCAGCCCGAGCCAGAACCGGCCCCCGTCCCAGGCCAACGCATTGCGACCTCAACACGGGATCCCGCCCGGACCCTAGCCCCGTCTGGCCCTGGACCGGGTCCCAACCGTGACCCGGGCTGGACCTGGAGCCGGACCCCGCCCGGAGCCCGCCCCACCCCCGCCCGCCTCCCAACCGCGCTCGCACATGGCCCCCGCGCCCCGCCCGTCCACCCCCCCCCAGCGGCGCTCCCCTCCGCCCCCGGACCTGGGGCTCCGGCAGGGCTGGCGGGCAGGCATGGGGGCCGAGCGGCCCGGAGCGCCGGGGTGAGCCTGGGGCCGCAAACGGCCCCTCCTCCGCCGCCTCCTCGGGCCGCACCGCCCCGCCGCGCCGCGTCCCCTCACTCGGCGGCGCCGCCGGCGGCTTGTAGGACACAAAAGGACATCGCGGCCGCTTCCTACTCTGCTTCCTCCAGCTGACAGCGGGGGTGGGGCCGGCCGTGCGCATGCAAAGCAGGGGGCGGGTCTCGGCGCCCTATGCTAATCAGACAAGCGGGGCGGGCAGCGCCTGCGTGCCCGGACCAGTCGGGGCGGAGCCGGCGAAGCCAGGGGGCGGTCTTTCATGAAGGTCCCGCCCATCGCCGCCGAGTTGGAGCGGTGCACTAGCTGAGGGGGCGGGGCCAGAGGAGACTTGGAGAGGCTCCGAGAGGGAGTTGGAACCAGGAGCGCTCTTACGTAACGAAGGAGGCGGGGAGCGCTGTGCGCGATCGAAGTGGGCGAGGTGGCTCGGTGGCCGCAGTTGCGGGGCAGGGAGACGACTTACATATGTAAATGAGAGGGCGGGACGAGCGGAGAGGTTAGTGTAACTGCATATGCATGAGGGGCGGGGCCCAGCATGCCCAAACTAGAGGGGAGGCGCTGCCCCTTTACCTTCTCACCCTTCCCCCAAGATTACACCATCGGGGCACTTGGACCGCAGATCCAGTATCCCCACAACAGCTGCTGGACCCAGGGTGGGAGAAGCAGGCATAAAACATGCAAGAAGTCCTGGATTTCGAGTCCCGGGAAGGCGGAGCCAATAGAGCCCGGACGGAGAACGCTCAAGGTCACTGCGGTGACCGCGTGAAGGTCACGGGGAAAGGCGGAGCCATGTGCGTCCTCCTCACGCGGGCAGCCACGCACTGACTCACCGACCGTGCACAGAGTCTTTTATTTCTCTAGGACTCAAATTCCATGTGGACAGGGTCGGGCTTGGGTCTGGGGACCGGCCGGGGGCCCAGGGACTGGAGCCGGGCTGTCTGTCACTCCAGCCCGAGCCCGAGGCGGTGCTCTCAGTGCATCAAGAGGCGCAGCCTCTTGTTCCGGCGCCTCCTGATCCCCTCGATGTATCGCTGCAGCTGCTTGGTCAGGAAGTGGTCCCGGCCAATCCCTGACCGGTAGCCTGCAGAGCAGAGGGGCCGCTCAGGGCAGTGAGCAGGGGCATGGCCTCCCCAGCAGCGGTGCTGCACCTGAGATTTGAGGAACCATGGGTGATCTGGGGTAGCAGGAGTGCTTGGCCCTCAGGTCTGTGTTAGTCCGGGATACTGGATCTCCAAAGTGCTGGGCCCTGATGGTTTTGTTTTTGTTTTTTTAAAGGTCAAGTCTTACACTTGTACTCCAGATGGGGGATGTGGAGGAGGCTCAGAGTGTTGAGGTGGAGCACACGTGAGGGCAAGGTTAGAGTGTTGCAGGCCTGAACCAGGACAGTGGTAGAGGGCAGCTTCATGGACACCCCCTGGACCACCCATCCTAACCCATAAGCCAGCATCCCTGTCTTATATTATAAGTAGGGCAAATGAGAGAACTTTGACCCAAATAATCCACTGTCCAGAGGTTCCTCATAGCACCAAGGGAGGGGACCAAGGCCACACAAAGACTGTCATTCCCACCAGGGAATGGAGAAACCGCTCAAGAAAAGCCGTATCAGCTAGAGAGAGGCTGCATGAAGGCCGGAGCCCAGGCCCCTGACCCTCACGTCATGCTCTCCCCACTGGATGTCCCTGTGCCCAGTCCAAATTTTTACTCTTGGTAGGGCTCCTGGAATATTCGTGGGTGGTAAGGGAATCTGACAAGGCAAACACAGCCTGAATCCCCACTCCCAGAGGCCCAACCCCTGCAAAATCCCCCAGCGTCTGGGGGGCGGGGGTAGTAGCTCACTCCTGAGGGCTTTGGTGAGGATTTCCAGAGCTTCATTCTCCATGAGGTCCATCAGAGGCAGTGGCAGCTGGAGAGGCAGCAAGAGGCTCAGATGTCCCAGGGACCCCAGCCCTGCCCAGAGCTGAAATGCCCCACCTGCTCCCTCTAGCCCCAAGACCCCCAACCAAGCTGCCTGCCCCTCCCCTCTACAAACCACCCTTACCCCATCACCTCTGCAACTCCCAACTTGCCCATCCCACCCCACTAAAATCCCCCGGTCTCCCTGGGTGCTTCTAACCCTGTTCTGCTGCTCCATCCAGTAGGTTCGATGGGGTGTGTGCTTTGAGATATTGAGCGATGACTCTGAGGAAGACATTTCTGGGAGAAGAGAAAAAGAGAGGTCAGTCATCTGCAGACTGCTGGGTCTTCCCTGGAGCAGAGGAAACGTAGGGGCAGGCGTGTGGTGGCAGGGGAGTGGCCTTCAGAGACCAGCTCCAGGTGCCACCTTATTGGGAAACAGTATGGGACAGTAGTTTACTACCCCGGGCTTTATCATCCCACCCACCCAGGTTCCAGTTCTGACTTCCCCATCAGGCAAGGCTTAGGAGCAGTGACTGAAAATTTCTGACCCTCAAGTTCTTCATGGTCAAATGGGGTAATAAGAATAACCCTGGGGGGCACCTGGGTGGCTCAGTGGGTTAAAGCCTCTGCCTTCAGCTCAGGTCATGATCCCAGGGTCCTGGGATCGAGCCCTGCATTGGGCTCTCTGCTTGGCAGGGAGTCTGCTTTCTCCTCTCTCTCCGCTTGCCTCTCTGCCTACTTGTGATATCTGTCTGTCAAATAAATAAATAAAATCTTTAAAAAAAAAAAAAAAAGAATAACCCCTGGGGCGCCTGGGTGGCTCAGTGGGTTAAAGCCTCTGCCTTCATCTCAGGTCATGATCCCGGGGTCCTGGGATCGAGCCCTGCATTGGGCTCTCTGCTCGGTGGGGAGCCTGATTCCCCCCCCCCCCTGCCTGCCTCTGCCTACTTGTGATCTCTGTCTGTCAAATAAATAAACAAAATCTTAAAAAAAAAAAAAAAGTATGAGGTGACTGGGTGCCTCAGTGCTTAATTGTCTGCCTTCGGCTAGATCATGATCCCAGGGTCCTGGGATCAAGTCCCGTCCCTGATCCACAGGAAGCCTGCTTCTCCCTCTCCCAATCCTCCTGCTTGTGTTCCTTCTCTCGCTGTCTCTCTCTCTCTGTGTCAAACAAATAAATAAAATCTTAAAAAAAAAAAAAAAAAGAATAGACCCTTATGAAGGTTGTGAAGTTTAAGGTGATCATGCAAAGAAAGCCCAGTGCCTGGAACACAGCAAGCACTCAAAATGCATTCTAATGCCCCATGTAGGTAGGGGCTGGGGCGAGGGGGAGGGGGAAGTCCAAGACAGTGCCCAGCAAGAAGTAGGTACTTAAAAATTGTAGCCAATGACTGAGTGAATGAAAGACAGGCACCTCTTCAACGACAGCAAATCCATACACAAGGAAACAACTCCCTCCTCAAAACCGTCCCAGTGATTCCATGAGAAGCACGGGTCCTACCACGCTGCCTTTGCGCATTTCCGCAGGTGTCTCCCGGACTTGGCGTGCCATGGCCACAGGACCCTGTACGACGCCTGTCCGGTAGGGGGCGCTCCAAGAATGTCTGGTTGATTTAAAGCGTAGAAGACGAACGCTGGCGCGGGTCCCGGGAAGGGAATCCTGGAAAAGGATCCTACAGCTTCCCCCTCCCCCCCACCCCTATTTCACAGCAACAGATATTGAGGTCCTGGCCAGCCCCCTGCCCTGTGGATACCCACAGCCCTGTGAGGCCACACTGACCGGTGTCGGTCTTGGACTCCTTGGAATCGCCGCCGTCCTGCTCCTCTAAACGGCTTCCCAGGGAGCGGGCCCGACTGAGCTCCAGCTCCAGCAAGGAGGGCTTGTCCAGATCCTCCTGTTTGAAACTGTCCTTGTCCTCTCCGATATCCCATTCTTCCCAAATACCGTCCGAGTCGCCTCTGGCCTTCTGGTTGTACCACGGGCGAGACTTGCTGCCGACGCTGCTGCCCTCCATGTCCGAGTCCTCGCCAACACTGGACCGCGGCACATTCAGCTTCGGCTGCGACAGCGTGGCCCTGGTCCACAGATTCCGGATGTCCTCTGGGCTCGACATGTCTGAGGCACGGCTGCCCAAAGACGCCTGTGGGCCACATACAACGAGGGAAGCCAAGGGCCTCCAGGAGTTGGGAAGGAGAGGAAGAGCCGGCTGGGGCCGTGACTCTGTCAATCGGGCTCACAGCCGAGGCTGGGGGAGAGAAGAGCCAGGGACCCAGGACGGACCCAGGCTGGGGGCTCACAGGGGGAGGAGGCCAGGGAAAGGTTCTTACTCTGAAAGGTGTTTCCTCCATGGTTCTGCCCCAACGGACCCGGTCGCCACAGGCCTCGGGGCGAGGAGCAAGGGGTCACGCTCCAGGAGCGGGGAGGGGCAGGATCGCGGAGGGGCAGGATCGCGTTCCCGAATGGTGCTGCAGGTCTCGCGAGGGAGAGTTCAATCTGCAGCGCCCCCCCCCCCCCGCCCCACGCTAGATGCCATTCTCTCTCCCCTGTCCCCACCGCCCTGTATCTGCGCTGAGGTTGGAGACGCACAGAACACCATGGCACATTCCTACTCCGGACCCTATACCCGGTAGCCTCCCGGCGGAGACACGGGCCCAAGCGTGGCCCTTTCGGGTGCAGGCGTGGGGAGGAGGGGCTCAGCCCCGGGGGGTGGGTAGAGGGTTGTCAACAGGAGGCCTGGCTTGCCCGGGAGGTGGCCCGACGCAAGCACTCCCACACCCACTCGCGTCCCCGGAGCGCGCACGTCCGCTGCGGTGCAAACTGTTTTCGTTTATTGATGCAGGCTTTTGAGGCACAGTCGTGAGGTGTGGTGAGGGACGGGCCCAGCCGAGACAGCGAGACAGAAAGCCTTGGGGGGTCTGCAAATGGATGAAGTGAGGAGAGGGCCAGGAGCGGGGTGTGGCAGCCCGCAGCCTCCTCCGCAGGCCTCGGTCCGGTCGAGAGAGGCCTCTTTGGTCAAACAAGCAGAGCATGCCGGGGAGAGCGCAAGAACGAAGCCCTTGGAGAGGCCCGGGCCGGGGGTCCTGCCCCTACCCGGGCACGCCTCTTTCCCGCGGGCGCCCTGGGCCCCGCGGCCGCGCGGGCTTTCGGGGAGGGTTAGGGGGGCGGCGGCGGCCCCGTGGCGCGCGGGGCAGCGCGCAGCCGCGCTCGCTCTGCGTGTCGGAGGACTCGTCGATGAAGGCCAGGTTCTCGCTGGGGTAATCCAGCGCGGAGGCCGTGGGCGGGGTGGACGGGGAAGACGGGGAGGGCGGCTCGGCCTTCACCGGGAGCGGGGACGGGGGCCTGCCGGCGGGCTGCGCCGGGCACGGAGGCGGAGGCAAGAAGGGCCGCTCCTTCTCCAGCGGCGGTGGTGCCGTGGGCCCGACTCGCTGGGTCACCCGCGCCGTCACCGTGCCGGTCCAGCTCGCGGCCTGCGCCGTGAGGCCGCCCATCTGCGCGACAAGTAAAGGCAGTCCTCGACCGTGGGTCCTCGACGGCCTCTGCGACCCCGAGAACCTACCCCATCAGGCACGGCCACCCTCCCCCCCCCCGCCCCCATCCTCCTATCTCAGCGCGCCAGAGAGGCGGGGGGGGGGGGGCGGGGGGGAGGGAGGCTCATCACCCAGCGACACGCTCTCCTCTCCTCCGTCCGAACCTAAGAGACCTTTCCTCCAGGAGCTTTTCTAGAAAGCCCCGGGTCGATTTCAGCTATCCTTCCCGTGCCCCCTAGAGACCTTTGCGCTTCTCTCGAGCTCCTTGGCCGGCGCGGCCAGTACGGTGACACAACACACAGGTCGTTCAGTTAAATGTGAATTTCAGATAAACGACGAATAAAATCTTAATATATGCACGTCCGTCCCGTGCAACATTTGGGATATACTTACACTAAAATGTTACTTGCTATTTATCTGAAAGTTACATTCAACTGGGCTTCCTGCTTTTTTTGTTTTGTTTTTTGGTTTTTTCTCCCTAATTTTGGTTTTGGTTTTTTCTCCCTGAATTTCTCAGCCCCATTCATGACAGCGGAGACAGAGTCCTCAGCAAACCGATCCAAGTTTAACCCTTTGCCCCCGGGCCGGGTGCACACGGCGGGGGCGGGGGGCGGGCACTCAGTCCCTGCCTTGAGAAGCCCACGCTCTGGAAGGGAGGCCGACTGATCAACCCGCTGCTAGGGTACAGCGCATCAGCGGCACAGCGCAAGGGCCGACCCAGGGGCGCCTACCTCTGCCCGAGTACGTCGGGACACTACTCGCAGCCAGTTCCCGATGGTGGTGAGTACCGAGGCGAAGTAGGCCAGGCCGAGCAGGATCCAGAACCACACCAGCGGCTGGTAGGCTGCATTGCTCTGGTTGGGGCTGGCGCCTGGGATACCACCGGGGAGGCCAGAAAGATGTTGATTGTGGGGCCGATTTTAAGCCTGTGAGCTCCTGGTTCACCTCCCTTCTTCCCAGCTCAGTGAGAAGATCCGCCTCCCCCGGGGCAATCAATCGGTGTGTGTGAACGCATGCAGGACGAGTGTGCATTACTTGAAAGTGTGCCAGATAAAAATACGCGAGTGTGCTTGCGCGCAAAAATGTGGGCATATGGGAGGGGCGCACATATATAAGAATGTGACTCATAGGAGGGGTGCACTTAATATATGTGTGAGCATGCATCGGGGTGCAGGCATGCCAGAATGTAAGGGCACATGAGCTGTTGCATCCGTGCAAAAACGTGAAGGTGCATTCCGCGAGGGCACGTGGGGATTGGAGCGAGTGCCTGTGAGCGCGCACGCACCACAGGGAATTTGGAGGGAGACACAAGAGTGCAGGGTCCCTGGGCATGAATAAAGTGGATAGAGAAGTGCAGTGCAAGAAAGGTGGCCTCACCGGCCACATAGTCCCCGAAGCCCACCGTGGTGAGCGTCACCACGACGAAGTAGATGGCCTCCAGCTTGCTCCAGCCCTCCACGTAGCAGAACACGAACGTGGGCGTGAGGACAAAGAGCAGGCAGCCGATCAGCAGGAAGAGCACCGCCGATAGGATTCGCACCAACCCCGGTGGCACGTGCCACTTCTGCAGGGAGGGGCAACGGGCAGGAGGGACCCAAGACGTCGCCAAAACCTCCAGTCACTCACCCCCACACCGCCTCGTCGGGGCTCCTGTGAGCGAGGCTCCCGCGTCCTCGAGGCCCGCGCGCTCACGGGCGGGGCGGGGACATAGGCAAGGGTAACCCGAGCTCAGCGCGAGGGCGCGCAGGGCAAGGAACAGCTCACCAGGAAGATGGCTTCGATGTGACCGATGCCACGGCGCAGAGAGGAGCCCAGCCGGTCCCCGACCCCTGCCAGCAGGATCCCGAACAGCGGGATCCCCACCAGCGCATAAAAGATGCAGAAGAGGCGCCCGGCATCCGTGCGCAGGGCCGCGTTGCCGTAACCTGGGCAGAGGGGCCGTGCAGGAAATCTAGGGGGCTGCCTGGCCTCCACTTCCTCCCTCTGCACCTTCCCCCAGGAGAAAGCCCGGCGGCCCCTTGCCCCCCTCCACGCGCCCAGTCCCCTCCCCCACCGATGGTGGTGATGATGGTGCCCGAGAAAAAGAAGGCGCTGCCCAGGTCCCAGGCTGAGTGGTTGCTGTTACTGGAGGAGTTGATGTCAGGGTCCGCACCCCCTCCCAGGGCATCAGCCACATCCTGCAGGACAAGGCGCAGAAGGAGGAACCTCAGCCCTTCCCTACCGTCCTGGCCAAGCCCCGGACCCTCCAGTCTCCAGAGTGATGTCCTCCTCCCTCCCCCTCCCGGTTCTCCCCTTCCCTCCCTTCTTCCTGAGGGTAGTCCCTTGGAGCAGACATTGCAAATTGGGGGGCCCAATTGTGTTTCACCTTCACATTGTTTTAGAAACATTTTAGCTGGGACACCTGGGTGGCTCAGGCAGTTAAGCCAGTGGGTGGACTCTTGTTCCAGCTCAGGTCTTGATCTCAGGGTCAGGATCTCAGGGTCCTGAGACTGAGCCCCCTGTTGAGCTCATGCTCAGCAGGGAGTCTGCTTGGGATTCTCTCCCTCCCTCTCCCTCTGCCCCTTCCCCCCACCCCCTCCTCTTGCAAGAGTGTGTGTGTGCTAGAGCACTCTTTCTCTAAATAAATAACTAAATCTTAAAAAAAAAAAAAAAGGAAAAAAAGATTTTCATTATCTGCCCCTTAATTTCACACAAAAGATTTCTAGTTTACAGCGGTCAGGAGCAGACCTGGACCAGACTGCCTGGATTCAAATCTCAGTGCTCTGTGACCCCAGGGGCAAGTTAACTCTCTGTGCCTCAGTTTCTGCCTCTGTCAGGAGTGGACAATGCTGCTAGCGCCTACCTCAGGCAGTTGTGAAGAATTAAAATAACCCTTGTGCATTTAAGTTAGTCCCATGCCCAGTGATTTCCAACTTTCCACAGATCTCACCACTCCCATCGCCCCTAGGAAAGCTGAGTTTTAGTTCCTTGCCTTAGAAAATCTGATGGAAGTCAGGGAACCTTTCTCCAGGAAGGTTCATATACCATCAAATTCTGTACCCAAGACTGGAAGGCTCATGGACACACAAACCCCCACCCAACCCAAACCCCGAGCTTACATAGTAGGTGCTCAATAAATAGGAGTAAGTTAATGAAATGGCCATGTGTCTGCCCCTCTTGCCACCTTGGCAGGTCCCTTCAAGACAGAGTCTGTGTTGTCAGAGTGTCTGCCTTAAGTGACACAGATTTGAGAGCACAATGGGTGGTTGGGGGGCAGAGGGGGCCGTTCCCCAAGGGGCACAGAGCCAAGGCACAAAGACAGTGGGGAAGATCAAAAAACCACATTCTTTCTCTCTGACTGCAATCCTCATTAGCAAGACCCATTCCAAATTAATCTTCCTAAAGTGACTGCCCCAAATCCTCCATAGCTCCCCACTGTCTGCCCCAGAATAGTGTCCAAATTCCCAGCCCAGCATCTCAGCCCCTTTTCATCTAGTCCCCACCTCCCTTTCCCCAGCCTTCTCTCCTGGGGGCCCCCTCTGAAACCCAAGTTGCAGTGTGATCTTACCCCCAGATTTTCTGAGACGATCCCACCTCCTGTAATAGTAATTCTTAAATGAAGCCAAGAAGTGAAATGTATGATTAAGGTGATTTAAATTTTATTTTGCAAGACTTTTCCAATAAATTCTCTACTTGGGGGAAAAAAAATCTCTTGTCATCCTGTGTGTTCTAATTTTTGCTTCGAATGACTAGGCATCTGCTAAATCCGAGTTCTGCAAAACACTCTGCGCCTTTCCAACTTCCCCGCCTTTGCCCAGGCTGTTTCTCTGCCTGCAGGTCTCTTCCAAACCAATCACATCTCTAAATTCTACCCTTCTGTCTCACCTGCCTCATTTCAATTACCAGCTCCTCCCAAAGCCCCCCACCCCCACCCCATCTCCCTCCTTGCCTCCAGCACCTAGCTCAGAGCCCAGCATACAACAGGTGTTTAACAAAGAAGGAAGCAAGGAAAGCTCCCTTTCCACTGAATCCTACAGTGATCTGTCCGTGGAACTGTCCCCCTATCCCAAAGTGACATCTTCTAGGGTAGAGCCTGCCTCTGTCCCACTCCATAGCAATTTCCCTGCTCACCCTATGGTGTAGTAGCACAGCACCTAGCACACAGTAGGTGCATAACTGCTGCAGGACTGCCTAGCTGTAGGAGAGAAAGCAGCTGTCGCCCACACTTCTAATTTCTGCCCTTCCTTTTCTTCTTTTTTTATCCAGGAAAAAAGCCTTTACATCGTGAAGATAAAATAGGTCAGGTTCCCTCCCTCCCCCGCTCTGCCCTGTGGTCTGGCCAGACACATCCTCCTGCCCAGGCCTCTCTGTGCTTCACTAGGCATTCTGGAATTGTCAGAGTCAATGTCAAGCAGCCTAAGTTCCAGCCCCACCCCGCCCTCATCTCTGCTTCTGCTCCTGCCACCACCTTGGGAATCAGCTGGAACACTGGGGCCTCCAGGCCCATGGTTCCTCCCTCCCAAAGAAGAGAAGGGGAGAAGGGGTACTCTTCAATTACTCTTCAAAGTAATAAACATCCACTTATTAAAGTTAATCCTTGGGTTGTTTATATGAAAGTGACTCAGAAATCACAGAAGCAACAAAGGTGCTTACGTGCTAGCACCCCAGGAGGCTGAAGCCCAGAACTTTCTTTAGTCACTGAACCAAACCTGAACCCACCCCTTCCTCTAGCCTCATCATAAACATGTGGCCTGGGGGAAAAGGGGTGCCTAACCTGGTATCCATGGTGGTGGCAGACTTAGGGCATCCTGGAACCCTCTGAAATGTGTCCTGACACCCTCTGAATCTAAGTGCATTTTTCCAGGGGGTAGGGGGGTGTCCACAGTGTTCTTGGGCATCTCCAAGGCATCTGGGACTCCAAAGAAGTGCAGAAACCAGTGTAAGGTTGCCAGATTCAGTAAATAAAAATACTGCAAGGGACATATGTATTTTTTAAAAGTAGTCGTTGCTTACTGGCTAAAATTCACAATTACCCAGGCACCTTGGGTTTCATCTGGCAACCAGGAACCAGTGTGTTAGGCCTGTGACAAGGTAACATATTTTGTGTGTCCCAGCCACTTATTAATTTCTTCCTTCACTGGTTCCTTTGCTCAACCACCATCACACAGAAGGAGCCAGTCCAGGAGCTCAGTGCAAGGCCAGGAAAAGCAAGGTGGCCAAATGTCCCCACGGACACCATACTGAAAACACAGAGACCTGGATGTCAGCTTCCGCCCTGGACCCCTCGGCTGCACCTTTCCCTCACTGGGTGCCCATTTGGAGGCGGCAAGCCAGTGCAGGGCCCCACTGGCAGGCAGCTCCTTTTGGGGGGTCCTGGGTGACTCCAGAAGGGGGTTCCTGCCCACCCACGCACCTTGATGAAGATCCCCAGGTCCTGGTCGCTCACACACGGATGGGCCCTCAGGAACTTCTCTCGGACCTCCCCCAGCTCCCTCTGGGCCTGCTGCTCGTGGGGCTGCTCCAGGGCCTGGAACACCAGGGCACCGGACACCAGGTAGAGCAGGACCAGCGCCAGCAGTGCCAGAAGCGTGGTGCTGCGCATGGCGCGCCCAGGGGCCCGGCCAATTCCGCTGCCCGCCTGGGGAGGCCGGGCAGGGGGCTCCTGAGGAGCTGCGGTCACTGCGGGTAGAACCAGGGAGGCTGGGGTCAATCCCTCATTCCGCCCTCCTCCTCCTCCAGCCCCCACACACCCAGAGGTCCTTGGAGCCCCCAGCCCTACTGCCCATAGATTTCTCTTCACATCCCTCTGCCAGGACACTTGGTACCAGGGCACACGCAGTCCCCCCCCTCTTCTGCCCACCCCCCCTTACCTCCATTGCCCGGCCCTCAGCCCCTGTCCAGGAACTCCGGGACATGAGAAGAGAAGAGGGCGCCGGGAAGGAAAAGGAAGGAGAGTGGAAGGGGGAAAGAGAGACTGAGCCTGCTGAGGGACCCCCGGGGCGAGCAAGAAAATGCCAGGGGGCCTGGAGGGGGCGTGAGGAACCGGCTTTGGAGCTGGAGGCTGAGGGGGCGCGGAGGCGCGCGCAGGGGGAGCGGGCGGAGAGGCCGGACCGCGCAGGGCGGGGACGGGGATGGCGGGTCCCGGCTCCTCCGCTGCGGCTGCTGCAGGATCTTCGCGCTTCTCTCCCCACTCCCGCCTCTCCCCGCTCTGCCGCGACCCGCAAAGGGCCAGGCGGGTGGCCTCCAGGGTCTCCCAGTGCCCCGCCGGGCTTTCGAGGAACCCAGGGGCGGGTCCCGGTCGCAGCGCAGAGGCGAGGCGAGGCGGGGCGGGGGCGGGGTGGGGAAGCGTGCGGGGTTCCGGGAAGGAACTGGGCGGGAGCGACCAGGGCCGGACCCTGGGGCAGCATCCTCCGGGACAGCCGTCAGCCCCCCCGGGACAGCGGGCGGCGGCGCCCACGCGCACACCCGCAGGCACAAAGGCCCGCGCGCCCACGCTCCGCCCTGCAGCTCCCGCCCGCCCCGCCGCCCAGGCTGCACGCACACGCTCCACCTGCACGCCCGGACCCCCCGGGGCCGTGCGCGCTGGGCCGAGGCACCCGAGGTCCACGCGCACGTGTGCGCACACTCCCGTCCACACACCCAAGCCGCCGGGCCACAGCGCAGCGCCCGACACCCAGACACACTGCACGCCCGCCGTTGGCTCCCACCGCCTCCCGAGTCTTCAACGCTGACGCCCGGGAGCCTGCGGGCGGCGGGACGCGCTGCCGCACGACTCCCGGAGGCGCCCACGCGAGGGAGGTGCGCGCCCCGCCCGGCCGGTCGCCCCCCGCGCACCCCTCCCTGCCGGGGAGTCCCGCCCGCGCTCCGCACTCCCTCCCGCGTCAGCCCCGCACTCACTGTCGGCCCCGCTGCGGCTGCGGCTGCGGCTGCGGCTGCGGCCCGAGCTCCGGCGCGGCCTCGCCGGTGCCGGCTGGGCCGCGGAGGCGGCGGCGGCGGCAGGGGCGGAGCGGGCGGCCGCCGGGGCTGGGACCCCCCTCCCGCTGCCAGAAACCCCCTCCTTCCAAGCTTAACCCCTCCAGCGCCGCGCCTCCCTCCGTGCCGCGCCCTTGCCGGCGGCGCCGTGCCCCGCAGCCCCTTACCTGCGGCCGCCCAGCCCCCCCAATTCCAGCGGATCTCGGCAGGTGAGGGGCAGAGGAACCCGAGACGGGTCGCCGCTGGGTCCGGCCTGGAGTCTCAGACTGGAGTCCTGGTATTGTCCCGCCGGCCATCCAGTGTGGCCCGCGGCACGGCCCCGGCCTGGACATCTGCCGGCTCACCTCTCCGGACAGGCGCCACGCTAATCTCCCAGCATCTCCCAGGCCCACTACGGATCGGAAGGGCCCTCAACTCCCCGCCCCTGGGGACACCCTGGCCCATGGGCTCAGCACTCCTGAGGGAGGCGGCCCTGCGGGACAAAGGGTTAGGGATCCACGGAAACAACCTGGAATTGGCCGAGGTAGGGCTGGGACCCAGTTCTGGAAAGTCATGCCGGGGGCAACTCCTACCCCTACTCCCGCGCCATTCCTTGGTCCTCACCTCCGTGGCCATCGCAGCATGGAACCATCCCTCCCCCACAGCCTGAACAGCCAGGGCCCAGGCAGGTCTTGGAACTGCTCCCCTCTGTGTTCCCACCCACTTCTTGAAACCCCGAGCTCTCCTAAAATCCTCCCTCCTGGGGTCTTCAGCCCCCACGGTGGGTGGCTTTAAGCCTGGGATCTAAGGCTGACCACCCCCTACCAGCAGAGGGCGCAGATGCGGTTAGCAAGCTCCCCAGAGCCTCCCTGTCCCTACTTACAGAAAAGGCATGATTAATTCTCGCCTCAGAGTGCTGTTCTGAGCATTAAGGAGGTCACTATTTGTAAATGCTCAAAACAGAGGCTGGCACACACAACAAAGTGTCCTACAAATATTAGCAATCTTCCTTTCAACAGAGAGTGACTGTACAGCTTCAAGCCGATTGTCAGTGTCAGATGCCCGGTCTGGAAGCCCTGAAGGCCCGGTGCCCAGGAGCATCCCAAGCAGAGAGTTTCAAGACAGGCTCTGTGCTGGGTCCAGAACTCCGATGAGCTGTGATGATCAGGCCCTCTGATAGGACAGGAGAGAGACCCTCTGATAAATGACTCCCAGCCACAGGACAGAGGTCAGCTCTGCCAATGCCATGGCAGCAGAAGGCAGTGACCGTGGTATTAGGGGGAGCCAGAGAAGGGGCCCTCGGGGCCACCAGGCAGAGACTGTGGGGGCAGCCCAACTCTCTGGCCAAATCCACACCTGGTGGGGAGGTGGGGGCTTCTCAGTCCCAGGCCAACTCCTCCATGGCCCTGGACCAATTCCTGGCCCAGAATGCCAGGTTAGGAGGATGACAGGGAAACAGGGTTTCCAGAAATCCCAACCCGGCAAGGGGAACAGGCCTAAGAGACCCATAATCACGGTGCCACTGGACCCTGGAGTGGGGACATGACTCCCTGACCTGGAGACGAAAGGCTTCATAAAGGAAGTGACATCTGAAGCAGGTTTTGAGGCGAGAGTAGACATTTTTCAAAAGAAGAGAGCACTGGAGTGGGGACAGACTCTTCTGGCCTCCTTTCCCCTCTGACTGCAGGCTCCTCCCTCTCCCTGCCCACCAGCCTAGGTCAGGTAAGTGTCCCCGCCCCCCACCCCAGCCACACCCTGGGAGGGCCTGGGTCTGATCAGCCTTCAGCTGTACAGGCCGCTGTGCGAAGAACACAAAGGCGACAACAGACAAGACAGCACACAGACGAGGGGCACGGACACTGTTTATTGAGTGACAGGTGCAGGAGAGGTAGGTGGCTCCAGTGCAGAAGTGGAGACGGCAGGTCATGCCAAGGTGCTGTGGGCATCTGGCAGCCAGGGCCACGCCCCCCCATCCTAGGGGACAGCACAAGCTCACTATGACAGGAGTAGCAAGGAGCCAGCCAGGGGCAGAGGCGGCCACAGCCTCTCATGATCCTGGGCAAGAAGCGGCAGATGAACTTGGCACAGGGACCTGGGATGGGAGGACTAGGGTCTGGGGGTTCTAGTGGGGAGAGTGGGAGGGGATCACGTCTGTGGGGTGGAGTAGAGACTGTGGTGGTGGCCACCTGGTCCCAGCACCTGGGAGAAGAGCAGAGGAGTGGTCCGTGTCTGGTTGCCTCCGCACCAGCCCGGCTCCCGCCCAATGGCGCCGTACCAGCTGCCGGAGCCCAGGCTGCCCGACATGCTGCAGGCAGAGAAACAAGGATCAGTCCCAAGGCAGGGACCGGGGCCACAACCACAAGAGTTGGCGGAGGGAGAGAGGCTTATTAGCACAAGGCCCAGGGCCTCCACCTTTCCAGCACCTAGGGCCTGAACCCTCTAGACTATGGCAAACTGCAACTTGGGGTGGGAAGTAGAAGAGACCTCACCCAGGACAGACAGGAAGCAGGGGCGGGCAGGGGTGGGGCGAGGGGAGAAAGTGGCAGGACCAGGCTCTAGGTCCCCCATGGCTCAATGGAGGGAGCTGGGAGGACCTGAGGCAGCGCCAGGGCTCCTACCTGGTGCTCTCGCTACGGCCGTGCTCCCAGGAGCAGCCCTCATCCTCACAGTGCCCAGCCCGGTCAAAGAAGTAGGAACGGGAGCCAAAGACCTGCCCGTTGAGGATGCGGCTCGTGCTCTGGGGGAGGAAACCACCATCGTGCTTTCTCCTGCCCCACCATTGGCTCCCCACGGCCCCGCCAGACCCTGGCCCAGGGATTCCCGGCATCCACCCCTCTGCGCTGGCCCTCACCAGGTCCTGCGGGGGCCGGTGCACCCGGAAGAAGCCCACCAGCAGGGTGGTGGGCAGCAGCTCCCACACAAAGAGGATGAGGCCGAACACCAGGTAGCCTTTGTTCCCCAGGTCATTCACCAGGTCTGCCTGTGGGAAGACAGGAGTTTGTATCAATCCACGACTGTGGTGGTGGTGGGGGGTGCAGGGGGCGCGACCCAGACAGAGTCGAGGCCAACTGGGGGCCAAGAGCCATGGCCACTAGGGAGGCAGCTGCCGTGCTGAATGCCCACCTGGTCAGAGACGTTGTACCAGTCATAATCGAAGGCATCCAGCCGGCTCCGGGGGGCCAAGGCCAAGGCCGCCAGGTTGTAGCAGGCCCGGCTGGCGTAGAGCAGGACCATGGCGCCACCCATCGCAGCTGCCTGGCACACACTGGTCCCCTGGCACAGATGACAAAAGAGGACCCTCAGGGAGGGGAAGCTCCAGCTCCCTCTCTACCCAGACGATCACTGCCCAAAGGCCCCAAGGGACACCCGGGGATCAGGGCTTGTGGCCCTACCTTGGCCTCCAGGTAGATGCTGGTGGAGGGCGCCCGCCGGGCGACAAGGCAGAGGCAGGCAGCAAGAGACAGTGCGCAGATAACAAAGAGGGAGTCGCTCACCAGGACTCGCACCAGCAGGAGGGCCCAGGGCTGTGCCCGGCGCCGGCGGGACAACACAGCGCACAGCACGTTCACCAGCAGAAAGAGCAGCGAGGCCCCCACGAAGGCCCCTCGGACAGCCAGCCTGCAGCCCACAGCACAGTCAGCCCCAGGAAACCATCGCTGGCACTCACTGACCCTCCCCCCCAAATTCCCTCAGGGTCAATCAGAATCAGCCCAGACCAACCAATCTGAACCCTGGCTCTCCAGTTTCACAGATGGGGAAACCGAGGCCCACAGAGGTCAGACAGTGACTGACAGCTATGGTAGAGCAGAAAGAGCACAAGACTGAGAGTCAGAGACGTGGGGTCAGGGGTGGTTCAGGGGTGAACCACTTGGGTGGTTCAGTCAGTTGAGGCTGAGTGTTTGCCTTTGGCTGTGGTTGTGATCCCAGGCTCCCTGCTCAGCGGGGAGTCTGCTTCTCCCTCTCTCTCTGCCCTTCTCCCCACTTGTGCACTCTCTCTCTCGATAATAGATAAATAAAATCTTTAAAAAGGGGGAAAAAAGGAAAGGAAAGGAAAGAAAAGAAAGAAACCTGTGTTTAAGCCCTGGCTCTGGCTTCCACCAGATCTATGACCTTGAACATGTGGCTTTACCTTGCCGGGCCTCAGTTTCTTCATCTCTCAGATGGGGATAATAACAGCCTCCCAGGTTAAGTTATAAGAGTGTTTGTGAAAGCTCTTAATAAACCGTAAGACGTTATACAAATGACAAGCTTATCACCGCCCAAGGTCAGCCGCAAGTGCGGTCTGGGGCTTCTGAGGGCTGGAGCCTCCCTCTTTTCTTTCATCAGGGATGACGCTGGGACCCTATCCCTTCACACTAGCATGGCTGTTTCTATCAACGCTGCCCTTCACGGGTGCAGTGCCTTTGCTGAGCTGTCTGTACCACGTGCCTAACTTTTCATGGCTCTTTCACAAACATCTGCTAAGTTGTCCCCGCCTTGGTACTGCACAGGGTCGGGGGGCAAGAAAGAAACAGACACCAGGCTGCTCCCTGCCTCTGGCCTGGGGGATATGCCCATACATCCCGTGTACTTACAAGCCTCGGCTCATCTCCGGCCGGCGCTTCGCCTTGGCCTTGAACACAACCTGGGAGCAGAGATGCCCATCATTCCTTTGGGCCCTTGGGCCTGCGCCCCCACAGCCCACCCCCACCCGTTACCATGGTTACCTGGGCAAAGTAGAGGTTCATAAGTGTCAGGGTGAAGAACTGCAGGCAGACAGGGCAGCAGTAGAGAAGCCAAAAGGGCAGGGGTCCCAGACGGTTGGCTCGGGGGGTATCTCGGAAGTAGAAGGAGAAGAGGGTGGTGCGCAAGGCAGCCCAGAGCAGACAGAGTGCCAGGAACACTGTCTGATAGCTCAGACGCTTGTGCCCATAGAGAAGCACCAGCCAGAGCTGGGCATATACCGAGAAGAAGAGCAGGGCATACAAAGTGGTGTAGGCCGCAGTCAGCCCCAGGGTCACGGCGGGAGGCAGCGCAGGAACCAGCCCAGCAGCAGGCACCAGGCCAGACAGGTTACTCTCCATGTCAGGACAGGAGGCCTGAATCCCAGAGAAAGAGATGGAGGGGCTGGCAGGGGGCCAGGGAAATAAATATGGAGGGGTGGGAGTTGCAGGGAGCAGCGACAGAGATGGGGAGCTCAGGAGAAAAGAAGCTGCAGCTGGCCAGGCCCTTCCCCCTCAACAGGGAGACCCTGCCCCTGCAGCGGGACACAGGCAGCCCCTTACTCTGGGGAGTGGAAGGACAGACCCTCTGGAAGGCAGAGGCGGGAAGTGGGCAGGATATCCTCCCTGGGCCAGCCCCAGAGCCAGGATGAGGGGGTGCAGAGCCTGAAGGACAGGGGTCCCTGGCCTTGGTCGTTGGAGTCGTCCCCGCTGGAGGGGGAGAGCCGGCAGATACCCTTCGGCTGAAGGCAGCGGCCGCTGCGGGGGACGCTCAACGCCCAGCTCTCCCCCTCCCCAAACTGGGGGGTCTCTCTCCCCTTCAATAATCCGGATTGGGGGTGGCCTCTGCCTTCTGTCCTCGGAATTCCGGACGCTGCCCCGCCCCCACCCCACCCCCCACTGCATCCACTCTCCAGCTTCGCCGGCCGGGAGGAAACCGATGCCGGGTGCTCAGGACGCCGCTGGGGGAGCCGGCTCTGGTCGCTGGGACCCGGGGCTCCGGCTCCCCAGCTCCCCGGCTCCCGCTGCTCCGCCCCCTCCCGCGCCCGCGCCTGCGCCTGCGCGGGCGCCGTTCGCTACGCTAAATGCGGAGGGCCTGGCCCCCAAAAGCTCCGCAGCCCCGCGCCGCGCCCGGCGCGGAGCCGTTCGAGAATTGGCGCGAGGTGCGCTGGCGGCGGGCGCCAGGGGTTACTAGAAGCAGCGGGAGGCCGAGACGCTGGAGCGGAACCGCATCCGGCGGGCGCCCGGGTGGGCCGTGCCCGGAGCCACCTGCCCTCGTCTGTTTGGGGGGCCGCCAGTTCCCAGGTTTCTCCTCCCTATCCCCAAATCCAGACTGCGCCGCCCGGCCGGGGGGGGGGGCGGCAACAACTCCCCCTCACCCGCTCTCCGAAGGAAACTTCCGCCCACAGCCAAGATGGCCCCCGGGCCCCGCCCCCTGGGTTTAACCCGCAGGGCCCCGCAGTCCCGGGGAGGCACGCCCGCCCCACTCCCCGGCGGGCCGCAGTTCCCGCTCACCTGGCCGGCTGCCTGCTCCCGCGAGTCCTACGGCCACCCTCAACGGGGCCCCCTCTCCTGCGCCGGGGCAGTCATCCTGCCGGGGAGGAGGCTCCCTCGCTTATCTCGAGCTCTCCTGAGCTGGCGCCGAGAGTAGTGCCCCCGAGGCGGGCCGTGCGAGGTTTCCGCCGTGGGGAAGAGGGAGCGGGACTTCCCGACCCGGCTACCCAGTCCACACGGAGCAGTGACAACAGCAACGACAGTTTCATCCAGATGAAGCAGTGACAACAGCAACAACACCTGCATCGACGGCTGAGCTTCAACTGAAGCCTTTGCAAAGTGCTTTCACCCACAGTAATCACTCGGTTTACAAAGTTGTCTGGCTTCTAAGGGAGGTGTCATTATCTTCATTCTACAGGAGTGGAGACTAAGGCCCAGAGGGGCTGAAGGGTTTGTCAGCAGAAGCTGGTCTCCAGGTTCCAAATGGGGACCCCAGAGAATCCCTCATCTGCTCCCACACCTGGCTCGGGCACAAGGAAGTCGGGAACTGAGCGGCGGGAGGCGAGACAGGGACCTAGTAGGACGACGGTGGGCAGGGAGCCTGTCCGCCGGCGGGGGCGGAGGCTGGGCCGGGGCGGCCACGCCCCCCTGGCCAGCCCTAGTGACATTTCAAGAGCTGATTGGGCCGGGTCGGTGACAGTTCCCGTTGCCCGGGCAACTAGGGCCGGGCTCCCTCGGTACTAGAGGGAGGCGGCAGGCCCGGGTCAGGGGCCTCCTCGAGATCGGGCTTGGGGTAAGACTCGTGTGCCGCCACCGAGGGCCGGTTGGGCCTGGGTCTGAGTAGGGGACTGGGACTGCTTCACAGCACCAGGGCTCCAAAAGAGGAGAGTTCGGTCCTGGGTGAACAGTCTGAACGACCTGCCCGGCTAGGCTCAGTGGACAGATCCGGGCCTGGGAGGCCCGGGTGAACGTGGGGTTCTAAGGTGGGAGAGGGAACTACAGTTATCTGCCCCTCCCTTCACCAGCCACCATTTGCCCCAGCTTGTGCCCTAACTACCTGCCATCTTGCCCCCACAGCCCAGAGCATGTTCCAGATCCCAGAGTTTGAGCCCAGTGAGCAGGAAGACTCCAGCCCTGCAGATAGGGGCCTGGGCCCCAGCCCCACAGGCGATCAACCCCCAGGCCTTGGCAAGCACCTGCAGACGGCCCCAGGCCTCCTAGGGGAAGCTGGTCACCAGCAGGGGCAGCCGGCCAGCAGCAGCCACCATGGAGGTAGGTACCCACGCCCCAACCACCTGCCTGTCCACCTTGCCCCCTGCCCAGTAGTTCCCCATATCCCCAGCTGCATCCCCACTAACTGGCTGGCTTCGAGTAAGTGCCTAACCTGTCTGCACCTCAGTTTCCTCTTCTGTAAAACAGAGCAATTAATCACCACTGTTGTAGGGCTGTTGGGATGATACCAGAAATATATAAGAAGCACTTAATTATAGTGCCAGTGCATAGTAAATGCTCAAAGAATGTAGCTGTTAGCCTAGGACCAGCACAGAAATCACCCAGAGACAGGGGCGCCTGGGGGGCTCAGTCGTTAAGCGTCTGCCTTGGGCTCCGGTCACGATCCCAGGGTCCTGAGATGGAGCCCTGCATCAGGCTCTCCGCTCAGTGGGAAACCTGCTTTTCCCTCTCCCACTCCCCCTGCTTGTGTTTCCTCTGTCGCTGCCTCTCTGTCAAATAAGTAAATAAAATCTAAATAAAATCTAAAATACAACACCACTACCTTTACATAACAAGAAAGATAGATGAAGGATAAGGGATCTGGACACACTCAGCGAGGGGACCCAGTGCTGAGCCGAAAGAAAGGATGGCAGCCATTTCTCCCCAGTGCCCACCTCCCCAGTGCCCACCCCAGGTCTTGGCACCTGGAACAACCATAGAGATCTTCTGTAAACAAAACTCCTATCCTTAACGTCATGAAGCCAGAAAGACCCCCCATCCCCAGGTTCAAGAACAAGAAGGCTTACGAAGTCCTCCTCCCCGGCCCGCGCACCCACACTTTGTCAGACTGAACCCCAGAGGCTTTCTTTAACTCCTTTACCGTCCAGATCTTTGCACTTGGCTGCTCGCACGCAGCTTTCCACCGGGCCTTGTGGTTCCTCTTCACCTTCAGTATCAAGCACTTCATTTGTGCCACGTGCTGCCCCAGCCTCCGGGGGGTACATTAGTGAACAAAAGAGATAAAAGTCCTTGCTCTTTGTGGTGCCTCCAGGTTCTAGTTGAGTGGGAAGAGACAGGCCGTCAACAAACAAACAAATGCTGTAGTGCGGTCCTGGCGGTGCCAGAAGCATTCTTTACTTTCTCTCTGGATCCGGAGTACCAGAAGGCTGAGGGAGTGACTCTGATGGAGGTGGTCAGGGTCAGCCCAGCGTGGTAAGAAGCAAGGTTAGAAGGGGGTGAGAGGTGAGCCCTGCCCACATCCCCAGAAAAACAGATCCTGAGTGGAAAAATATCCCAGCCTAGGGAAGGGTCGATGCAAAGGCCCTGAGGGCAGGACACAGTCTAGGTCACTGAGGGGAGGAGAGGTCGAGATGCGGCAGGGGAGGTGAATGGTGGGAGGAGCATCTGGGCGGGGCCTGGAAGGCCTGTGCCAGGACATTGGCTTTCACTTTGAGTGAAAACATGTGGGAGGACAGGGAGCAGAGGCAGGGCTGTCTGATAGGGGATCAAGAACATCACCAGTGTTGGGATTAGTCTGCAATGGGCAAAAGCAGCCCCATGGGGGTGTTGCAGGGGAGGCTGCTGGGAGAGTCCCAGTGAGGGAAGAGGATGGCTTGTGCCTGTTGGAGGCAGAGGAAGTGGTACACAGCTGGGCCCTGGATTTATTTTGTAGGTAGAACTGGCAGGATTTGCCAACACACTGGGTGTGAGGTGTACAGGAGAGAGAGGAGTCAGGGAGGGCCGCAAGGCATCTGGGCTGGGCACCTGGAGGACCCTGCCCTTGACTCTGATGGAACTACAGCCAAATCGGGAGCCTGGTGTGGGCCAGGTGAGGGTAGGGGGGCCTTCTGGGCAGCCGGTTGGAGGTTTCCAGTAGGGATAGGCCCAAGAGGGATTTATACACCTGGGAGTTGTCAATCCCAGAGGTAGTGTTCTCTGAGGCCTATGCAGCCAGTGTAGACAGGCGGGGGCCTGGTCTGAGCCTGGGGCCTTGGCCTTCAGAGGGAGGCAGCAGGGAAGGAATTAGCAGCCGGATGGGAGGGAAACCAGGAGCTGGCAGGGCCCACGCAGCAAGGGATTGCTTCTGGCTGGAGATCTGGGAGAGGGCCGCTGGAGTCGCCAACACACGCGGTTGCAGTTTGGGTGAGGGGATGGGGGGAAGGGCTGATCTCAGTTCAGAAGGGAGGGATAACGGCAAGAGAGGTGGAGACAGAAAGGGGAGCCGCCTTTGGGCAGCTGTGCTCCCGGAAAGGGGTGCAGCGAAGACCCAAGGAGGGGTTGGTTTTTTTGTTGCTGTTGTTGTTTTGTTGTTTAAGGGGAAAGAAAATAGCTTGTCTAGAAACTGAGGGGGGTAATCCAGGAGCCAGGGAACTACCATATGAGGTAGGAGATGAAGGGACGCTAACTAGAGAGATGTCCTCGAGTAGGAGACCGGGGTCTGGCACCTGGGGAGGGCTGGCTCAGCTAAATGGGAGACAGTGGACATGGGTACGTGGTTGTGAGTAGATACTACATGGGAAGTAGTAGAAGTTTCTCTCTCTCTCTCTCTTTTTTTAAGATTTTATTTATTTGACAGAGATGTGAGAGAAGGAACACAAGCAGGGGGAGTGGGAGAGGGAGAAGCAGACTTCCCACTCAGCTGGGAGCCTGATGTGGGGCTCGATCCCAGGACCCTGAGCCTCGAAGGCACACGGTTAACAATTGAGTCACTCAGGGGCCCCGTAGAAGTTTCTCTTGTGGGTGCTGCCAGTTCCTCCAGGAAAGGGTGGAAGGAGAGCGGATCAGTCTTGAAGTGGTCATCCGTCCCCAAGCACAGAGTATGCGAGGTGGGCTGGGCAATGTCAAGGGCACCACGTCGCCAATTTCTTTTTTTTTAATTATAAACTTTTTTTTTTCCCTAAAGATTTTGCTTGTTTATTCGAGAGTGAGAGAGAGAGAGAGAGAGAGAGAGAACATGAGTAGCCAGGAAGGGCAGAGGGACAGGAAGAAGCAGACTCCCTGCTGAACAAGGAGTTTGAGTGGTACTCCATCCCAGGACCTTGGGATCATGACCTGAGCAGAAGGCAGACACTTTTTTTTTTTTAAGGTTTTATTTATTTATTTACTTACTTATTTATTTGTCAGAGACAAAGAGAGACACAGCGAGAGAGGGAACACAAAGCAGGGGGGAGTGGGAGAGGGAGAAGCAGGCTTCCCGCTGAGCAGGGAGCAGATGTGGGGCTCGATCCCAGGACCCTGGGATGACGACCTGAGATGCTTAACCGACTGAGCCACCCAGGCACCCATGGCCATGAATTTCAGTGGAGGCGGCATGGCTATGCTTTTCTTCAGCCCGGGGGTCCAAGGGTCCAGCTGGGAGTTAAGAGTTTAGCCAGGGCTGTGCCTGACTCAGCCCAGCTGGGGAGGTGCTTGAGGGTGTCTGCGCGGAGAGGCAGTGGTCTCGGTGTGGGGTGTAGGCTGGCTCTGGGAGTTCTGGCATCACTAGGGTGGGCTTCCAGGGGAGGGAGCCAGCCAGGTAGGAGCTATGAGGCTTAGGATGGAGTTCCTGAAAGTTCTCTCCGGGGGAAGCAGGGAGAGGCTGGAAAGCAGTAGGGCCACTTGGGTCCTGGGAGTGAACGAGGACGGGACTGGAGGAAGCTCCTGCACCAGTGGGTGTGTGGCCTGAAGGCGGCGGCACCTCCCCCAGCTCCAGACCCTTCCATGAGGAGGGCTGCAAGGGAGAAAGTAGCCATCACTCGCAAGGACTGACGGGAGTTCTTAAACTTTTGACTTAGTTTTCTTTTTTTAACTTAAATTCAATTCATTAACATATAGTGTATTACAGGTTTCAGAGCTGGAGGTCAGTGACTCATCAGTTGCATATAACAGCACTCATTCCATCACCAAGATACCCCCTCCCCCCACCCACCTCTGGACTTAGTTTTCGATGCCTAAAAAGCAAATGATTTTCCCAGAAAAGATCAGCAAGGGGGAGGGGGTGGCTCTGCGGGAGCCACAGAGCCCCGCCCCCTCCAGGCCCACTGAGTCCCGGTCACTCTGCACATTCCCTGCCCCCTGGGCCCTGTGGGACTGGATGTGTGCTTGTCCCCAGGGCAGAGACTGTGATACCTTTTGTGCTGTGACAGCCCCAGCGCAGAGCCCAGGGCCTGGGATAGGTAGGTGCACTGGGAGCTGCGGAAGTGTGTGTGGATGGTGGGGAGGGAGGGAGGATAGCCCAGTGGGGCCGGACCACAGGGTTCAAACACTGCCCCACCCTCCCTTAGAGGGCTGAACTTGAGCAGGCGAGTTAACTGTCTGCCTCAGTTTTCTTATCTGTAAAGTGAGAATAGAAACTCATCTTCCCTTCTTATAGGGGGGATCTGATCAGTTAATATGGGAAACCTGCTGGGGCGCCTGGGCGGTTCAGTTGGTTAAGTGTCTGCCTTCAGCTCAGGTCATGATCCTGGAGCCTCAGGATCCAGCCCCCGCATCCGGGCTCCCTGATCAGCAGGGAGTCTGCTTCTCCCTCTACCCGTCACCCTGTTCCTGTTCTCTCTGACTCTCTCTCAAATAAATAAAATCTTCAAAAGAAAAAGAAAAAGCTTCTCAAAAAAAAAAAAAATAGAGGAAAAGTGCTTAGAAACAGTGCCTGCGGGCGCCTGGGTGGCTCAGTGGGTTAAGCCTCTGCCTTTGGCTCCGGTCCTAATTCCAGGGTCCTGGGATCGAGCCCCGCATCGGGCTCTCTGCTCAGCTGGGAGGCTCCTTCCCCCTCTCTCTCTGCCTGCCTCTCTGCTTGTGATCTCTCTCTGCTCTGTCAAATAAATAAATAAAGATCTTTATTTAAAAAAAAAAAAAGAGGGACGCCTGGGTGGCTCAGTTGGTTAAGCGGCTGCCTTCAGCTCAGGTCATGATCCCAGCGTCCTGGGATCGAGTCCCACATCGGTCTCCTTGCTCGGCGGGGAGCCTGCTTCTCCCTCTGCCTCTGCCTACCACTCTGTCTGCCTGTGCTCGCTCGCTCTCTCTCTCTCTGTAACAAATAAATAAATAATTTTTTTTTTAATTAAAAAAAAAAAAGAAAAAAGAGAGTGCCTGGCCCAGAGGAACTTTTGCTGTTCTTACCAGACTGCAACAATTGTTGCCGTTGTTGTTGTTGTTGTTAATTTTTATTTATTTGTTAGCACACAAGCAGGGAGAGCAACAGGCAGGGAGAGAAGCAGGCTCCCCGCTGAGCAAGGAGCCTGATATGGGACTTGACCCCAGGATGCTGGGATCATGACCTGAGCCGAAGGCAGACGCTTGACTGACTGAGCCGCCCAGAGGCCCCTGTTGCTCTCGTTGTTAATGTGAATTGTTGGCCCAGACCCTGAGCAGAGCCGAGGACTGCCGTAGACATGGACAACCCACGTCTCCTGATAATGGACAAGGAAAGGTTAAGTAGAACCAGAATGTAAAGGCCTTGAAAGCCACGCTAAGGAGTTTGGACTTTACTTCCTTGGCAATGGGGAGCCGTTGAAGGTTTCAGGCAGAGGACAGACACAGTTGGATTTAGGGCAGGGGTTGGCAAACCACAGCCACAGGCTAAATCCCTATTTTTTTTGTCAGCCTGCGAGCTAAGAATGGTTTTGACATTATAAACATTTTAGTGGAATACAGCAACACAATTATATATCGCTCATGGCTTCTTTCAAGCAATGACCACAGAATTGAGAAGTTGTCCAGAGACCGTGTGGCCTGCAGTGGCCCAAAACATTTCCTCTCTGGCCCCTTACCGAAAACATTTGCCAGCTCCTGCTTTAGAGTGTTTTTCTGATTCAGCAGCTCCGCGCAAGATGGGGTGTGTTCTTTGCAGGCCAGTAAGGGATTTCTGTACCCCAGATGGCTTTAGGGTAGACGGGGAGCCTGGGCTTCCTGCAGGTACTGAAAGCTGCTGGGCCCCACGCCGCATGCTCAGCTTGGGCCACCAGCCTGGCTGCCTGCTGGGGGCGGGAGGCAAGCGGTAGCTGAGCCCCTGCAGGCAGGAGAGCAGGATTCAAACCCGGTGTTGCCCGATGGCCGAGCTTCACTGCCTCAGGCTGCCCGGAGCACCAGCGTTTTGATAAAGTGTGTAAGGATGCTCTCGGAGCGTTAACTTAGATGTGTCCGGCCCCCACCCACTTACGCAGAGGCCCCAGGGTAAAGAATTTGAAATTTTGCTGGGGCTTGGGGCCCCACCCACCGGGGGCCCCTCCCTCCCCCCCACCCCAGCCTCAGGCGGCCTGAGAGGGTGGTGTGCCTGGGCAAGCCTGAGCACCCACCCTAGCTCGCCCCCACCCTAGCTAGCGCCCCGGCAGGAGCTGCTCCCTTTCCCTCCCACCTCATTTCCCCAGAGTGGGGAGAGGCCTCTTCTGTCCAGCCCCGGGATGTGGGAATGTGCCAGGCGAGAGCTGATTGGAGAGTGGGATGGTTCAGAATGAGCCTGTCCACTCCCCCAGGGAGTTCACAGAAAATTCCTCAGGTTTTTTTTCCAGTACCAAGAAGGACACTTTTAAAAGCTCAGTTTACACGTGTGATTGTCATTCTGATGGTGGCTGGCTTGGCATCGCGGACATCCATGGCTTTGGCGGAAACAGCCTGCCCCAGAGGATAGGTTCCTGGTAGGGCTGACACTCTCGAAGGGCCCAGAGATGCCTTCCCTGAGTGGCACCCCCAAGGTGGCCTGTGGGGCGGATGTTGGGAACTTGGGGCATAACCATTGAGGGCACAGGCCCTGGATCGAGACTGGTTAGGTTTGGATCCCAGCTCTGCCACCTACAAGCTGGGTGACATTGGGGAAGTGACTTACCCTCTCTGGGCCTTAGTCTTCTCCGTAAAATGGGGACGGTGAGGAACCTTCCTCATAGGATGTGGTGAGTGAGGATGTAATGAATTGATTCAGGTGAAGAACTGTGAGCCTGACACAGCCAATGCTCTTCTGTTTTCTGGGCGAGGGCATGGCGCCCAGACCAAGTGGCCCCCCGCAAGTCACTCGCTTTCTGACTCTTGGACCTGGCATCTGTCAAGTGTGGTGGTTGTGCGCTTTCTTTTTTTTTTTTTTTAAGATTTTACTTATTTGACAGACAAAGATCACAAGTAGGCAGAGAAGCAGTCAGAGAGAGGGGGAAGCAGGCTCCCTGTCGAGCAGAGAGCCCAATGTGGGGCTCGATCTCAGGACTGTGAGATCATGACCTCAGCCGAAGGCAGAGGCTTAGTCCACTGAGCCACCCAGGCGCCCCCGGTTGTGCGCTTTCTTAAAAGCTAGTGAAGGAGAACAGCTGACGTTCCTTGAGCCCTTAAGTGGCCAGGAGGGTGTGCCCGCTGCAGGACCTCTGGCAAGTTCCTAACCTCTAGGTGCCTTCCCTTCTTCCTCCGTAGCCTGGGTGGGGGCGTGGGGGACGGGACTTTGCGGCCGCCTCACTGGGAAGCTGGGAGGTTTCAGGATGTAAAAGGGGTCAGAACCTGGTTCTCTCCTTGTCTCATCTGTTATTGGGGTGGTCCTGGGAGACGGGGACTGCCCCCATTTATTTTATGTATTTTAATTTTTTTTTTTATTCTTTAAGGTTTATTTATTGGAGAAAGAGCATGAGTGGGGAGAGGGGCAGAGGAAGAGGGAGCCTGGGATCATGACCTGAGCGAAGGGCAGACATTTAACCCCCTAACCTTGTGAGCCACCCAGGTGCCCCTCTTTTTTTTAAGATTTTATTTATTTATTTGACAGACAAGAGATCACAAGTAGGCAGAGAGGCAGGCAGAGAGAGAAGAGAAGCAAGCTCCTGCTGAGCAGAGAGCCCGATGCGGAGCTCGATCCCAGGACCCTGGGATCATGACCTGAGTCGAAGGCAGAGGCTTTAACCCACTGAGCCACCCAGGCGCCCCCCCCCCTTTTTTAAGATTTTATTTTATTAGAGCGTGAGCTGGGAAAGAGGCATATGGAGAGGGAGAGGCAGACTCCACACTGAGCAGGGAGCCCCATGCAGGGCTAGAGCTGAAGGCGGATGCCCAACTGACTGCGCCACCCCTGCCCCCATTTCATAGAGGAAGACACTGAGGCCCCAGTAGGAAGGGCCCAAGGTGGGGCATCTGGATGGCCCCATGGTGGGGCTCCTGCTCAGCATGCCCCACTCCCTGCCCAAGAGCACGCACTCCCTTCCTCTTTCTCTCTCAAATAAATAAATAGAATATTAAAATAAAGGGTGGGGGGCTAAAATCACAAAGCAGGAAATTAAACTGGTTGAGGTGGGGCCCTGCCTCTGCCCCGCCCCCACACGCCACAGAACTGGAAAGGTGCTCCGTGGGTGGGCGTGTCCTTGTCAAGGGTGTTTCTGTTCCTGACTCTTCCAGCCTGTATCCCTAGTCCCGATTTCTGATTTAGCTCCCTGTTCCCCACTTCCACATCACTCCTCAGAGGCCTCACAGTGTTCCTGCCCGATCTCAGGCCTGGACTTCCGTAAAGCTCAGAACAGCCAGGAGCTCGGACCACCCTCTTAGCCTAGGCCTTTCTGGATCCAGCACCCTCTTCCCTTTTTAGCTTTCTTAGTCCCGTCTCTGGAGCCGGGCCCCTTGGAGGCCCTATGGCCCCTGAAAGTGACCCACAGGGCTTTGCATAAGGTCCGTTGGGAGAGGCCGAGACACCGATTTAGGCTCAGTGGCTTCTGAGCCTAAATCTTACTTCCTCCAAAATGCATTCCCCGACAGATGGGCCTTGCCAGGGGGCCCTGAGCACCTTCCCTGCACCGCTTCCCTGCTGGCTTTCACAGTACTAGGTAGCTCTGGGTTTTTGCTCCTGGGACTGGTTCTAGGTCTTTGTTGGTCTAGATTTGGGGGTGGGGTTGGCGGGAGCGGAGGAATGGCACACTGTACACAGGTCAGACAGACTAAGAACACAGGAGAGGTGACCATGAAAGACAACCTGTCGTGTACTTACAGTTTCTAGAGCACTTTCACGTTGTTTTATGTGACCTTTCCACTGCCACTGGTAGTCGGGAACAGGTCTACCCCCACACGGGTGAGCACACTGGCTCAGAGCTGAAGGGTGGTCTGATAAGGGAAGAGGTGTAGCTCATTGGTTGATCACTGGGCTCCGGAAGTCTAGAGACTTCCAACCTGAGAGCATCATACTGTGCGACTGTGGACAAGTCTCCACTCTCTAAGCCTCTGTCTTCTCATCTGTAAAATGGAGGCCGTTTTAGGACTCACTTCTTAGGCTGGTTGGGAGCATGAGGGAATTCCCAGGGCTGGCACATAGTGCTCCATGATCATTACCTTAAAAAAAGTCAACAGACCCTTCCAGACTCTTCTCCAAAGCAGGTGTTTTGGGAGGTACAGACATGCTGCTGACAGGTCCTTGCTCTCCAGGGCCCAAGGTCTCCCTAGGCCACAACAGTGAAACAAATGGGCCCCAGCAGGTCACTTGCAGAGCCAGAGTTCAGCCCTGCCTAAGGCGGGAGATCTCATCCAAGTGATTGATTTCCTCCAAGGACTGCCCTGAGGCCCCGCGGCCTTGCACTGATAGCTTTGCGACTTACGCCCTTATTTTATGGCACGGACAGCAGCAGAGGTCATTTGGTACACTAAGGGCCTGGCCCATTATTGGGGCTCAATTAAGATTTATGGGATTAATGAGAAGTTAATTCGAATCTTCAAAAAAGCCCCACGAGCTTCCCTCGCTTTACGTATGAAGGAACTGAACTGGGGCTCGGAGGTACTTTGAGGCACCTGCCAAGCTACTGTGCACCCAGGGACAGCAGCGGGCGGGGAGCTGGTGCCGAGGGCTTTGGCACAGCTGGAGGCGCAGAGGAGTGGGGACTCATGCCGCCCCCATCCCCTGTGCAGGCGCTGGGGCTGTGGAGACGCGGAGTCGCCACAGCTCGTACCCCGCGGGGACCGAGGAAGATGAGGGGATGGAGGAGGAAGAGCTTAGCCCTTTCCGGGGGCGCTCGCGCTCAGCGCCCCCCAACCTCTGTGCTGCACTGCGTTATGGCCGCGAGCTCCGGAGGATGAGCGACGAGTTCCAGGGCTCCTTCAAGGTGAGCGCCGGCCCCAAAGCATGTCGGGATCAGTAGTTCGGGGACCCCGCCCCGGGCCACTCTTCCTGCGTCCCAGGGCCTGCCGGTATCTGTAGTCCAGAGCGAGCGTCAGAAGGCCAAAGCGCCTGAGTTTCCGGAATGCTCGGGGCGCGAGGCATGCTGGTAGTTGTGTTCGCGATCGGCCCCTTTCGGGTATCCGGGTTCTTTGGCCTCAAGTTCAGAATCACTTAGTGCTTGGATTGCTGTTCCGGCTTCGAGGCTAGGTCTCGGGCTCTGATACTCACAAGGTCCTAAGCATTCTCCCCCAGCTCCCCTGTCAGGGTGCGTCTCGGATCTAACCAGTCCCATTTCTAAGGGCCTAAGCGACCCCTGGAGCTTCCGTAAGTGGTCAGGAGGCCACTCGGTACGGGTCATGCGGGGAGCTATGGTTTAGGGCCCCGGGCATCTCAGCGGTGGGATTCCGGAGGTGAAGGGCTCCGACTTGGGCTGCCACGACAGGCTAACTCATTTAACCCTCTCTTCCCACCCGAAGGGACTTCCTCGCCCGAAGAGCGCGGGCACAGCCACGCAGATGCGACAAAGCCCCAGTTGGACGCGCGTCATCCAGTCCTGGTGGGATCGGAACTTGGGGAGAGGAGGCTCCGCCCCCTCCCAATGACCCGTCCCACAGCCCGAAACCCCCCTTTTCCCGGCGCCGCCGGCGGCCATCTTGGGTGTGGGCGGAAGTCTTTTCCGCAGGCTTTATGCAAGAAAGAGGATCAGTCCTTTTCCTTTTCGAAGGAGGCGATCTGACCCAAAGCCCGATTTCCTTCCGGTGTGTACGAAGAGCACGGAGGGGTTTGTCCCCGTCGGAAGTTTTGAAGTTTTATCCGCTCTTAGCCGCCGGAAGTGGCCCTGTGACCCCGCCCCCGGGCTAACCCCAGCGTCTGCAAGTTGCAAGTCGGCGAAGTCCTGACTTCTCACCAGAACCCTTTCCTCCGCGGTGTCGCTGGGGGCCATCGCTTGCAGCGACATGTGCTTAATAAAGCCCGCGTTTGTGCCGCCGAGTCTCCTCTCTCCGTCGCTTGGGGCTTCGCAGGCAGGGGCACTGACAGTTTCAAAAGATGTCTTCGCTTTACACATAAGGGAAACCGAGGCTCTTTTTGAGCGACTTACCCTGGAATCGAGACCGGGAACGGGTCCAGGCGGCGACCAGAGAGCCAGGGCTGCTTGGCCTCGGGAAAGCGGAGCGCAGCCGGGCCTTGGGGACCTCCAGGTCCTTATCTCTAATATGGTCATTGGGAACTGCAGGCCGGCCGGCCGCCGGAATTCCGCACTCTGCAAACCGTGCCGCCGGCCCCCAGGGAGGGTCATTTGTTTCTATTTGGGTCAGTCCTTTCAAACAGCTACTGTGTGGCCGGCCTGGGGCCAGCTCTGTTCAGGGAACTGGCAGGACGCTCAGAGCGGGGGAGGGGGGCAACGGAGGGTTGGGCCCAGGGTTGTGACTGGACTGGTCACAGGAGAACTGGAGCTTCACCAGGACTCGGGAGCGGAGCTCGGAGCTCAATTCCAGGAAGATTTATTGGCGCCCCCTATAGACCAGCCAGCGCTTGGTACAGGGTGTACAGAGCTGAATTACGCCAGAGCTCCTCAAGCTTCCTGGCAGGGGGAGTACCAGGCTCTCAGAGTGGAGTTACCGCTAGCTGAGTGCTATAATAGGGACTCAGAACCGGGGTGAGGGCGGCTCCCTCCCGCAAGGGAAAGTCCGGGAGGGCTTCAGGGAGGAGGTGAGTTAGCGCTGGGACTTGAGGAGCGATATGGAAGAGGGAGCTGTCATTCCCTGTAAAGAGTGGACCCACGGAAGGATGGGAGGGGGCAGCAGCAGAGGCCAGGATTCTGAGGGGGCTGGAATGTCATCCCGGGGAGTTTGGAGTTCAGCTTGGACTTTGAGGACCCAGGGACTGACACGGAGTGTTTCTACAGGTGGCGGCAAGCCAAATTAGGAAGAGAAGCCTTGGTGGCTGAGTGGCCTGGCCACAGAATAGAGTAGGCCAGTTTGGAGACAGGACCAGGCCTGACCACAGAACCAAGGAAGGTTTGGGCAATGGTTTTAACCCTGAGGGAACAGGGCAAAGGGGAGAGGCCCCCAGGCCTGGGCAGGGCTGGCCCTTTCTCTATCACCTCCCCACCCTGTCTGCTTGCCTGAGGCTGCAGCAAAAACAAAGAAAGAAAACACTCAATTGGCAGGAGATAAGCCCAGATAAGAGGCTGCCTTCCTCTGGAGGAGGGAGGCCGTCAGCCCGGGAAGCGCCAGGAAGCCGGGAGAGGCCTTGAAGAAGTGCCAGCCTGAGCCTGCGGCAGAACCGAGCCGCACCCTCACTGCAGGGTCTGTGCCACTCCACGCTGGCTGTCCCAAGGCCAAGACAGTCTGTCACGGAGGGTCCAGGCCGGCCCTGCCTCCGGGTCAGGACATCCTGACTTTGCTGTGGCCTGGCACCTGTGACTTCTGCTCTGGGACTCAGTTAACCTCATCTGTAAAACAGGCATAACATCTACCTCACAGGGATGAGGAGGATGCTGGGTCTCCCAGTCCCTGTGAGCATCTGTGATGGCCAGCTTCCCTTCTCCCAAGGGTCACCACCAGGGCCCCCCATATGTATCGCTGTGAGCCCGGGCAGGTTCTGAGCAGACCAGGTCCATCCCCAATTAGAGTCAACTGCCTGCGAGGGGCCCAGAGCAGCCTCGGCGGAAGATGCTGGGCGCTTGGGTCATTATCAGGCCACAGGAAGGGGGGGCAGGGAAGACTTCCTGAAGCAGAGGCCTGAGCCTCTGTGAAGGGAGGACTAGAAGAGCCCAGGAGGGAGAAAAGTAATGTGAGTGGAGGTTTGGGGGGGGGGGCAAGAAGCAATGGGTCAGGGACAGAGGCCATAAAGGCAGGAAAGCCTGGGGGAGGCCACTGGATGTCAGGTCATTGGGAGGATCTGCAAGGACCCAAGCAAGGAGGGTCTCAAGGTTGAAAGCTAGCAGCCCTCCGCTGGGGGCCTAACCTCAACCCCACAATGCCCACCAGCCCATATTATAGATGAGGAAACCAAAGCCCCCCCGAAGAACAGCAGAGCCAGGCCCAGGGCCCAGAGTCCTCTCCAGAACTGCCCCCACCCCAAACCACATGGCACACAGGGTCCCTGAAATCCACTTTTATTCATGTAAAAAAAAAAAAATTCCCAAAGAATAGAGAAAGCATATGACCCCCTACTTCCCAGAGCTCAAAGTCTCTGCCAGTGTTACCCGGGGAAGCGAGGGAGTCAGCTCCCACTCTGGGGTGTGGGTATCATGGGAGGGCAAAACCCGGGTGACCCACAGTGACCCAGCACCTTCCTTAGGACTGAAGGCAGGAAGGAGGGGCCGGGGACTGATGGGGCCCCAGGAGGGTGAAAGAAGGGAGTTAGTGTGGGGTGCTTGCCCCAGTTTAAAAAAATAAAATTTCTAAAGATAAAAAGTTAAAAAAAAAAAAAAAGCATTAGTGTCTTAGCTTCCGGCCCTCCCAGCACCCCTCCTGGGGCCACCTCTCGCGCTCGTGCCGTTCAGAGCTTCGTATTCTCCTCCTGGCTCTCCGAGTCAGCGCCCGACAGGTGCCCACTGCTTCCAGGTGCGTGACCGTTACTGGCACAGGCCACCAGATGCCCGTCCCCCAGCCCCTCCGGCGTCTCGCCCAGCAGGCTCCGGCGGATCTCCTGGGGCAGCCTCGCCCGCTGCTCCTGACACTCCTGGGCCAGCTGGGCTAGGAGCTAAGGGAGGAAGGGTGTCACACAGGCGGGACCCGGTCCCCCCAACACTCCAACCCCCTGGCACTCTGGCCACCCGCCACCCCCCCGCAGGCCTCACCTTGGGCTCCTCTTCTGCCAGCTGCTGTAGGACCTGCTGCTGCCCAGCCACAAGGCGCTCGTGCCGCTGCTTCTGGGCCTCCTCAAGCTGCAGGGGGAGTAGGGATGAGGGCTGGGCTCAACCAAGGGTCTCTAAGGGAGGGGCAGGGGTCAGGCAGGTGCAGGCTCCCAGGGCTGGGGGCCTGGGGTTCTGAGGTGACCCTTAATAGCAAAGGTTCCAGACCCAAAGACTCCAAAGCCGTGGGACACCCTTGCAGACAGTTGGCTCTGGATGTATCGGGGCAAGACAGAGCCCAGAGGAAAAGGTTCCAGAAGTCCCTCTAGGGCAATGTAGCCATAGGCCAGGCACTAAGGAGACAAGTTTCTTTTTTCCTTTTTTTTTTTTTTTTTAAGATTTTATTTATTTATTTGAGAGAGAGAGAGATAGCAAGCCTGTGTGCGAGACAGCACAAGCAGTAGAGGGAGAAGCTGGCTGCCCATCTAGCAGAGAGCCCGACGCAGGGCCCGATCCCAGGCCCTGGGGATCATGACCCAAGCTGAACGCAGCCGCCTAACCAACTGCGCCACCCAGGCGCCCCAGGACACAAGCTTCTCGTGACTGCAGGAAGAGAGGGGTGGGCTGGGGCCAAGGTAGGACCCGAGCCTCACTCACCCGACGGATGGAGTTGACCGATTCGGTGATGTGCCGGCGGTTAATCTCTGTCAGTTCCCTGCAGGGAGCAATGTAGAGGGGGCTTGGTGCCTGGCCCCCCGCCCTGCCTGCCCAGCCCCCAGCAGCTGCCAGCCCCCCAGCGGCTCCTGGCCTCAGGGCCCTTACGCCTCCTTCTTATGTTTCTCCCTTGTCTTGGCCTCTGAGATACTGTTATGACGCTTCCTGTCCAGAATCTTCTGCAGTTCCTTCTTCTCCCTGGAAGAGCGGGGCGGGGGTGGAGAAAAGATCTACGGCAGGCCCGGGGGTCTCCTCTCCTCCCCGAGAGCAAGGGAGTCCCTCGCCCCACCCCCGACAAGACCTTCTGCCTTCACCTCTCGTTCATCTCTTTCAGCCTCTTGATCTGAGTTGTGTGAGTCTCCAGAACAATCTCCCTGAGCCGTTGCTGAGCCTGCGGACACAGGCGGCCAACAGGTAACCCAGGCAGACGCCAGGTGTGTCCAGGAGGCAGGCCGTCCCCTGTGGCCACTGGCCCACCTTACCTGTCTCAGGTGCTCCAGCCGCCGCTCAGCCTCGGTATCGGCCTGGGCCTCCCTCAGCTCCAGGAGACTCTGCACCTGTCTCTTCTGGAATTCCTGATACCGCTTCGCCTCCTCCTCCTCCTCCTTCTCGTTCTCCCCACCTCTGTAGGAAGAACCCGACTGGGTGATCCTCAGGTTGTCACATGGACTTGGGCTGGGAGGGCAGCGGCAGGCAGGGCAGATCCCAGCAGGCAGCAGCAGACACGAGCCGGGGCGGGGTGGGGGTGGGGGGCAGGGTCTGTGATGCCAAGGACAAGGCCCATGAGCCCCATGCAAATGTGGGAGCCTGTAGGGCAACAGCTTCTGGAAAGAGAGGCTGCTCGTGGGGGACTCCAGCAGAGGCCTGGCTCCCTGGCAGAGAGGGTGGGACCCACGTGGGATGGCTCCTCGATCTCCCTGGCACCAAACCTTGACTCCTTGTGGGGGGGTCAAGGGGCAGTCCTCAGCCATCCTGCCATGTCCCCCCCTCCGCCCAGCCTGCCGAGTGAAAACCCCCACATGCGCACACACCCTCGTAGTCACACCAGGGCACACCGCCCACGGGCATGCGGGACACTCACAGGACACCCGGCCGTGGGCGGCACCTGCCCTCCGCCCGGGCCTGGGCCAGGCCGCCGAGCAGCCGGCGCGTGAGGGCGACTGCCTTCCGCTGGTGCTTCTTGTGCAGCTCCCGCAGCTCTCGCTCCTGCCGGCCCCGGAGCTTCACCAGCGCCTTGTGGCCTCGGAGCTCGTCCAGCGGGGCTGGGGCCACCTCTGAGCGACAGAGCACGGGTGGGCTGGGCGGGGGCTGGCGGGCCCCCGGGAGCACCCCACTCCCCTCCCGCACAGCCCTGCCCCGCACCTGAGAGGAGGCTGGCGATGAGGTCATCCCGTTGGCCTGGAGAGAGGAGGCAGGGCTGTGAGGAGCCAGGGACCGGGATGGGGGGGTGGGGGGGGGAGTGGGGAGCACGGAGGGGCTACCCCCGAGGCCCAAGCCACTCCTTACCTGGGCTGCTGAGGGAGGTGCTGGTAGGGGACGTGGCAGGGCCTGGGGGCCGGCGCGGGGAGGTGTCCAAAGGGCTGGGTGTGGGGTTTGGGGTCAGCTGGGACCCCAGCTGCTGAGACGGAGTCTCTTGGCAGGTCTCTGGGCTGGCCTGAGCCTGATAGGGAGAAAGCAGAAGGCTCTTTCCAGAAATGCTGTCCTAACCTCCCAGGGCTCCCCAGTGCCTCTGGTTGGCTTCCCTCAGCCCGTCTGGCCTGGGCTCCCCATCTATCAATGTGGGGCCATGGAAACAACTACAAGAGAAATAAGAGGTCTCAAATAAACGTATTGAAACCCCTTTTCCCTGCAGGGTGTGGGAAAGGTAACGAGAAATCGTGTCTCTAGGATGCCAGGCCCTGTTGCGTGTGCTCAGGAACTTCCAGATTGTTCAGGAAAGCCTTGGCCCCACCCCAAATTTCCTCCCCTCTCCGAGTCCCCCTCCACCCTTGCCCACAGCTGCTCATCTTCCTCGTTGCTTGGCTCCTGATTAAATCAGCAAAGGAAGTGACCGCAGAGTGGGCACCAGCCTCTCCCGCTAACAGCTCCAAGCAGCCTCTCTCTCCGCCTGCCACAGGCCCCATGGGACCAGGTCTGGACGTGCGGGTGAGCCTTTGCTCCCGACCCCTCCCCGCAGACGCCGCTGCCCATCTCCTGTCTCCCAGGACCCCACGTTTTAAAAGCTTCTGTGGCTTCCAGTGGCTTTGGTGAAGCAGCCGAACTCGGCACTTCAACTCTGACCCTGTTGCTGGAGGAATGGCAGCCCAGGTCTGTCCTGAAGGCCTCTCACAGGCCACAGGGGTAGTTCCCACCTCCTTAGCGTGCGGACAGTAAGCCAGGGCTGCTGAGCCCACTGAGTCAGAGAAGCCAGAAGCCCTGCCCCATGCCGCTGTCGGAGGCAGAGCCGAGGGCTGCAGGCCCAGCTGGAGAGCCTCAGTGTTCCCATGTCTACACTGGGGTGGCAGGACCAAACTCAGTTGGTACGGGGAGGGGGGCGATTCTATGAGTTGAGGGCGTGAAAAGAGCTCCCACCCAGCCAGGCGGAGATCTGGAGCTCAGCATTCACTTGGCTTTATGATCTGGTCTGGATGAGAGAAGCCAGAAAGGAGAACCAGCCCTCCAGACAGAGGCTGTGGGTAAATGCCTCAGGCTGGCATCCACAGTGAGGCAGCGAACAGAATCCAGCCCTACTCGGAGAGAGGGACCAGGCACCAGCTGGGGCTGGGATGGGACCACACAGGCACAGCAGAGTGGGGAAGGCTGCAGGTTGCTTCACCAGGACCAGCCCCAGAGATCAGCCCGCACTGCGTTCCCCACCCAGCCCCCTGCCACACTCCCCTCCCCACACCACCACCGCTCCCCCACCAGCAGTCTCCAGGGTCCAGGTCAGCCTGAGCCTGCTGCCTCCCACCCGCCCCTGACCTGCCTTGGCTTACCTCGCTCTCCCCAATGAGGGCAGCCAGCTGCTTGGCCCTCTGGTCCATCAGGCTGACATGCTTGATGGGGTTGATAAGGGCCTCCGCATAGTCTGGGTGCAGGGCAGAGGGCAGGGTTTCAGAGACATGCTCCCCAAGGCTACACCTTCCCCGCTGTTCGGGTTCCGTGCAAGGACCCCAGAACCCGCCGTCAGGTCTGTTTAGCCCCCCTTGATGGGGGCCATCTGGCTCAGCCACCAGCAGACCCTGTTGGCATCCTGGCCCCTGCCTGGCCTGTGTCCCCCCGGGTCCCCCAGCCCCAGCTTACCCTGGTGGTCATCAGGAATGTAGTCAGAGGCTTCAGTGTAAATGAGCAGGGCCGGCAGGCAGAGTGGCTGGTTGGCCTCGTTCCGCAGACAGATGTAGTGGTACCCTATGAGGGTGGGACAGTGAGGTGGCCAGGCCCCGCTAACCGCGCCCCGCCCACACTGCCACCATGCCTCCCGGAGCCCAGATGGCCTCACCTGAGCGGATGGCCGAGACGGGAAGGATTCGATGCCCCACAAACTTGCCGCCCTCCTCAAAGGCCGCGATGCGCAGGGAAGCCAACGTGGGCAGCACCACCTGAGGACCCAGAGCACCGCCAAGCCTTGCAGCTGACCCGTGGCTGCTATGCCCACCGAGCCACAACGCACCACGGCCACTGAGACCAACACCCCGAGCAGACCCTCAGACCGCTGACCCAGTGACTGACCACCCGTCGGCCATGCCACTCAGCAGGCAGACCCCTCCGGGCACCACTCTGATGGGACAGCTCTGGGCCTTGCCAGGTTAGGAACTGGACTGGGAGTCCTGGGTCCTGGCCTGAGGCCACACCCACTCCCACAGGCCACAGAGGTCCCAACCCTTCCAGGGGGCAGGGATGAGCCCTTGTGAGCTTGTGTCTGTGAGCCCAGATCAGTCGCTCCTGCCCGGGAGACAGGGCAGGCTGCACCCATGCCTCCCAGGAGCCCTCCTGCTGTCTCACCTTCCTGTCCTCTTCTCGAAGCCTATAGAGGGGAAGGAGCCTGAGACCGACCCTGGCACACACAGGGCTTACCTGGGGCCTAGAGGGGACAGGCCCAGGCTTGGGGTCCCTCGGCACCTCTGCCTTCCGATCCCTGCTACTACCGCGTGCCTGCTTGCGGCTCCCCCTGCCAAGGGAGCCTGGCACAGCGGGCACGGGCAGCAGGCTCACCTTGGGGAAGTCAAAGGGCTCCTCATCCCACACGGGATTGAAGGAGTTCCCCTGAGAAGTCCGAGTGCGGTATTTGCGCCGCGTATCCACGGGGAGGCCGAACATGTCCACCTCCACATAGATGCCCACCTTCCTGTCAGACAGGAACTGCCCCGAGATCACCTGGTGGGGGGGGGGCAGGAGGGTGAGGCCCCTGCTAAGAAGCCGACCCCAAGGACACCCCGCCAGAGCCATCCCTGGCTCCCCGGCCCCACCTTGACCCGCAAGGCATTGGCCACGATGCCATCCACAATGACTTCGGTGAAGGGATCGAAAGACTTGTCCGGCCGCCGCATGAACTCGGGCTTGAGCAGGTAGCCGCTGCGCCCATTGTACTCGAACACGCCTGCATTTAGCTGCATCGCCACGTCTGGGGGTGACAGGGGGAGGCCAAGGGCCAGCAAGGCCCATGGGATGAGGAGGCAGGAAGGACAGCCGAAAGCAGAGGGACGATCAGGGAGCACTAGGGTCTGATCAAATGGGATCAGGGCTCCAGACTCTGGAAAGATCAGACAGGGGCTAAGGTCTAGGGTCAGCCAAGGTCAGGAGGTGGGGTTTGCAGAGGTCTTGGTTCGGAGTAGAGATCTAGCATTACAGAGCCAGAGGTCCCTATAAGACAATGAGAGCAGGATCCCTGAGCAGAAGTCAGTGAGGTCGGAGGCCAGGGGGCGAGGCGGGCTAGTGCTCACCCAGGGTCTGGAAGTTGAGCGCGACAAGCTGGCAGCCGACATTCCAGAAGAGCTGGGGCATGTAGTTGGATGAGTCCACACGGGTGCCCTTGGGGTAGATGCGGCTGAGCTGCTGCTTGTTGTATCTGAGGTTGGCGGTCAGGGGCCACGCCATGTACCGGCCCCCGCCTCCTGGCTGTTATGCCAGGCCTGTGCTCGGCTCCTGTGAACCCACTGCCCGGCCTTGGCTCTAGCTGCCCCTCTGGCCCCCTGCCTTTCGGCCTCGCCCCCGAGCAGTTTCCGAGGCTAGCCCCAAACCCAGACCAGGGTGCTCAAGGGTCAGGACCCTGTGTGGGTGGCATCAGTGGGTCAGAACATCTGAGCCGGCCTCTGAGCACCCCACCCTGGTTAGCCGGCCCTGGCAATGTGGAAGGATACTCCACAAACTCCATGGGGCTCTTGGTCAGTTGCTCCATGGCCTTGGTTTCCACGAAGGATGACATCTCGAAGCATTTGTTCCTTTCTGAGGGGCGAGGAGTGGGGGGGCAATCAGGGCTGGCAGGGTTGGGCTGGCTCCTATTCCCACCGTCTCCTATCCCACTCACTTCGAGCAGCCTCAAAGGACTTGAACTTGACAGGCTCGATGTAGTTGACGAGTGTGGACATTTCCTCGGTGGCATTGACCTCACTGCTGGCAGTGCCCTGTGGCCCCCAAACGAAGGGTCAGCAGTGCCACGCACCCATCCCTCAGCCGGAAGTTCCCTCACCTGCCCCGTCAGGAAGGAGGGGCTGACCCTCCACCCACCTCTGCAATCACGCTGCCCAGTGGCTCTCAGCAAGGGCCCCAGCCCTTTCTGGCCTGTCAGTCCTGGTCCCATTCCCTCTGGGACCTTGCCCTGGCCCCCACCTTCCTCCTTTGCCTCCTGCCTCCCTGATCCTTGGAAGCTGGCACTCCTCATCCAGCCCCAGGACTCAATGATTCCCATGCAGATGAGCCATTATTTCCAGCCACTATGCTGCCATGTCCCCTCTGCGGCCCACCAAGAGCCCCGAACCCAACACCTGCAATACTGAACTTGGCCACCCCTGCCCACACCCTTCCTCACTCTGGGCCCCTACCAAATCTGACCTCATGGACCCACCTTTTCCATCACCTCCATTCCTCAGAACTCCACACTCCCTTGTCTTATGTGGCCCCTTCCTCTACTCTCCAGTCCTGCCACAGGGCCTTTGCACATGGTGTCCCTCTTCCTTAGGTCCAATCACCCCAATTCCCTGCCCAGGTCATTCTTCTCTTCTTTCCCCCCAATGCTACAGCTTAACTTGCCTCTCCCCAGCCTAGTCATGAGCACAATTTCACCTGCTCCCATGCTTGTTTACCTAAGACCCCTTCTCCCCCCTCTACACACCCTCCCCACCATGGACTCTAGAACAGCAGGGCTAACACCGGATCGTGGCCAGACAGGGGCTCAGCAAATGCCTGGGTCCTTAATCCATGCTCCCTCTGCCTCTTCCCACCTCCAGGGCTGACCTCATCTGTCGTTGGCTTTTTAGGATCTGTCTGTTCCTCCTCTTCCTCATCCTCCTCCTCATCCTCACGGTCCGCAGATCCAAGAGCATCAGCACCCCGCTGGAGCCCGTCCTCACCCAGCGACTTGCGAGGCTCCAGGCTGGGCTTCTCCAGGGCTGCTTCTTCCCCGTTGCTCAGGCCTGGGCAGCTGTCAGAGCTGGGGGACCCTACAGAGGACAGGGCCACAGGGAGTCAGATACTTGGGAGTCAGGAGGGGTTGTGGAGGTGACTCGGTGGGGAAGTCAAGGTCAAGGGGGGAGAGAGCAGAGGTCAGGAGTTGGATGGTGTTCAACCCAGTAGTAGTGCACAGGGGTCATGGGTCAAAGATCAAGGTTAGAGTTCTGTCCATTAGAGAGGTAGGCGGGGCGGCTCAGAGGGGTGAGAAACCAGGAACTGGGGTACAACTGTCTTGGCAGTGGGGGTGAAGGACAACACAGTGGGGCTCCAAGTCAGGTGCCAATCAGAGCCAGGCCCAGGGAGGAGGCTTAGTGAGGTGAGCGGTCAGGGGTGGGTGGTACAAGGGACCTTAACAAAGTAAGAGCTCAAGGGTTAGCTCAAATTATCACCGGCTGGGTGGACAGACTCAGAGGGGTCACAGGACAAGGGTCAGAGCCAAAGCATGAGGATGTGGTTCACCGAGACCAGAGGTCAGAATTTAGAGTTATAATGTGGTTGAGAAGAGGGCTGTGTGAGGGGGGTGGCTGAGACTGACGGGTCAGGAACGCGATGGAACCCAATCCAGTCAGGCTATAGTCTGGGGAGGTCAGGGCCCGGGGTCGGGGGTCAGAGGTCCCATCCTCGGCTGAGAGGCTCAGTGAGAGGGGAGGACAGGCTGGGAGCAGGAGGAGGACCGCCCGGAACTGGGGCTCAGCGAGGTGAGAGCTCAGGGTTGGGATCGGGGTCGAAGGCTGGGCCCAGGGCCGTACCGAGCTGAGGGGAGGAGGGCTCAGTGGTGGCAGCTGAGCTCTCGCTCAGGGCCGAGTTGCTCTGTTCCAGGGGCCGCTTGCGCACAGAGCTGTTGGGGACACCGGTGCTGGGCTGGTGTCGTTTCTTGTTCTTCACCAAGATGCGGCCCATCAGGTCCTGGGGGCTGGGCAGGGGGACGCCTGGGGCCAGCTGGTGGACACAGACAGGTCAGGGCCTGCCGGGGAGTCCTCACCACCCCCCCACGCCCTGCCACAGCTCCAAGCCCTCCTACCGGGTACTTGTCCAGCGGGTCGATGAGCAGCGCGTCCCCAAAGATGGACCGGCAGTACTCGGCCATCTTGGCCTGCTGCTTTGCCCTGCGGGGCCAAGGTTAAAGGTCAGAGGTTCCGGGGACGGGGTGGGGGGGGCTGCAGTGGGGGTGGGGGTGGTGGCAGCGGCGTGCAAAGCTGACGTCCCCAGGGTAGACAAAGACCCTCAGGGTCAGAGGTCACGGGAACAGTGCCATGGCAGGATGGCTGCCTCTGGGCCGATGGGGGCGGTGGGGGGCGGTGGTCCTCAGGTCAGGGGCCCACTCACGAGTCCACGTGGTTCTCAAAGGAGAGGATGACGGGGTAGGGCGAGGTCTTGAAGGCGGTCTCCGCGATGGCCTCCAGCACGTCCCGCAGCGGCACCTCCGTGGTCATGGTGAAGCCGTGGGTGATGAAGGGCTCCTCCTCGGGCGGCCGGCCTTTCCACACGTCCAGCTCCACGCAGCGGCAGCCCCACAGCAGCGCCTGCCGGTACATCTCCACCGACGAGGTCCCGGCCAGCTGCCCCGCTGGCGGCGAGGCCCCGTCAGCACCGCCGCCCGGCCTGCCGGGCTCCTCACCCACTCACCACCACCCCTCCCCCGGCCCGTGCTGCCCCAGCCCTGCTGGAGACGCCGAGGCCCCAGTGGCGGCCCAGCCCGGCCCTGGCACGCCGTCTGGCCAGCCCTTGATCGCTCCTTAATTTGCTGTGGAACCAGCGCCATCTCTCCTGAAATCCCCCAGGGCAGGGCCCGTGTCCTGCCACCCAGCCCTTGGCCCGCGTCCAAGCCGGGCAGAGTCAGCACTGAGCAGCGCTGGCTGCGGATGGCTTCTTCCTCCAGGACTCACCCTCTTGCGGATGAACACCCGCCACCCCCCGCTCCAGCTACTGACCTGAAGCGGGGAGTCGTCCCCAACGCCCCCATGGCCCCCCACTTCCCTCTCCTCCCTCCACCCACGGATGGCCTCTATTACCTTCTGCCTGGGGCCCCTCCCTGCCTCCCATCCCATCTCCGGGGAGCACCTGGCTTGTCACGCTTCCCAAAACATACCAGGTCTCGTGACCTCCCAGGATTGACATCCTCCAGAAAGCCTTTCCCGCCCACTTAGGATCAATCCAAATTCCTTCCGTGCCCCGTGGTCTAGCCCTGCCTCCTTTTCTCACTCCTTCTCACTTCTACTTGCCCCAGCACCAGCCCCGCCTCCTGCCTCCTTCCCCGCTGAAGAGCACCCAGGAGTGTCCTGCTCTCGGCCTTCAGGGCTCCCTCACATGTGACAGGTGCAGCCCTCAACCCTTCCCCAGGGAAGCCTTCCAGACCACCCAGGAGAGGTGCCCATGCAGAGAAGCCCCGCTCCCCCCCAGCGTAGGCTGCCTGTTCCCCGCCTGCTTCCCCAGCACCATGGCCACCCCGAAAAGGAGGGAGGCCACAGGGGGGGCCGCGGGCAGAGAGCACGGAGGCCACCGTCCCAGCTGCCCACGGGGGGCTGGCTCACCTGTGAGATAGGTGTTGTGTGAGGAGTTGATGAAGTAGGCGCTCAGCGGCTGGGTCATGTCCGCGCTGAGATCCAGGGCCTCCAGGGGCAGGATGCCGTTCTCCTCACCGCCCAGGTAGCGGCTGAAGCCCTCCATGGACATCTGGTCTGGGGGATGGATGGGGTCAGCAGGCTCAGCCGGGGCACCTCCTGCTGCCACCCCCACCCCGCCCCTCCGACGGGCTCCCCACGGGCTCACCTCGCTCTAGGAACTGCTGGTTGGGCTCATACTTCTCGATGAGCAGCCGGGCCTGGGACGGCCGCAGGGGTGGGTACAGCACCTCGTTGAGCCTCGGGTCCCGTTGCTTCTGGTTGATGAAGTCCATGAGCTGCTCCAGCGTCAGGTAAGGCTTGCCCTTGGCTCCTCTAGACAGGGCAGGAAGCTGGGTCAGGCTGGACCGTCCCCATTCCCTGCGCCACGCCCTTGCCCTTGGAGCAGGAGTCGGGAGGACAGGGCCTGGCTCTCGCACCTGCTGCCTGGGACTTGAGCAAACAGCTGCCCACTCTGGGCCTCGGTTTACCCATTCACCCACTTTCCGAACCCCAAGGTGCTGGCATTGGCATTAGCAAGGGCTTCGGAAGCCACCAAGGGTTTGCCCTGCCAGGACTGCCTCTGGACGCTGGACCCAACCTCAGCTCCAGTGGCCACTCGCTCTATGAGCTCAGGCAAGTCCCACAGCTCATCGAAGCTGCTTGGTCCCCCACCGCGGCGTAGGGTGATGCAAAGGGTCAGCACAGAGCAGTTCACAGCACGGCCCCAGCCCGGGCCCCAGCCCCAGCCCCTGTGGGACCCCCGGAAGTTCTGCTTCCCCTCACTGTGCTGGAAGGAATGCCAGCAGAGGCCACACACAGAGCACTGGGGGCTCGGAGGGGGGCCCAGCCCTGCTCACATCTCCAGCAGGATCTTGTCAATGTCTGGCCGCAGACACAACTTATTCAGGAACCGCTCGAAGATCTCCAAGGAAAACTCGTCGGGCCGGATGGACTCACTCTGGGGTGGGGGTTGGGGGGAGCCCAGAAGTGTGGGGTGAGAACCCAGGGCAGCTGGCCCCCAAAGACCGGGCACCCATCCACCCCACTCTCCCTATGTCGCTCTGGCCTCCTCACCCGGTTGAAATTGAGGCCACAGGATTCCAGTGCAGTCTCTACCCGCTTCTTATCTGCTGAAAACATCTTCAGGATACTGGGCAGGTGAGAGGGGTCAGAGTCACAGGGGCGAAGGTCACCCAGATGGGGACAGGAGAGAAGGTACCGAGGGCCAGGGGTACTCACTTCTTCACCGGAATCCGTCCATCTTGGTTCACCTGCAGCTTCAGCTTTGTGTATCTGGGGAGGCAGAGGCCTCAGGGTCACACGCTGGCCATGGTCACCCAAGTCCCCGCCACCCTGCGGCCAGGCCCAGGACTCACGCTTTTCGAAGGAACGTGTTCCGGGAGGCGTTCTGAGCCAGGATGTTCATAGCCAGCTTAAATAGCTCCTCGGTCCAGACCTGAGGGGTCGGGAGACGGAGTGAGGGTGGGAGGCGGTGATCTGGGAACAGAGGGGTTGGCCCAGCCCCAGCCAACACCCAGAATCAGGCATGAGCCCCAGTATGTTGCTTAAATACTGCTTTGTCAGAGGATGATTAGAAACAGGGGCAGAGAACAGGCTCGCGTGCGACAGACACTAAGTGGAGGTGGCTCCCCTGGGGCCGACCCTTGGGCCCCAGCCCACCTTGGCTGTGTCATCCTGCACGGCCATGAAGTTCAAGAACGTCGTATTCACTGGGTCTGGCCCCGCCACCACCGTCATCAACTTCTCCTCCAGCCGGGCATCAGGGGCCCCAAAGCCCAGCACCTCCCGGATCTTGGGGTCCTGAGTAGTCGAAAGCCAAGGGTAAAGAGGGGTGTCACCACCCCCAAGGCCTCACTCCCTTTCTTAGTTCAGGGCCCCCACCACTAACCTTGGGCAGGCGGGCGTAGCGACCCGTCCGCGTGTCCCTGATGGAACTGATGTCCAGTGTGTCCACCTCCTGGGGAAACCAGATGCCAGGGTGGGTCTGAAAGGCTATGGGGCAAGAGCCAGGGGCCCCCAAGATCTCCACCCAGGCCAGGGAGTGGCCACCCCCTGCTGTATCCCCAGCCTCAGCCCCCGCCCGTAGCACTTCCTGTCCAGGGAGCCGTGGGAGAGGTCAGCCAGCAGCTGGGCCCCACCCTCCTGGGTGGGTGGGAGGGGAAGGGGGGTCTGGGCCAGGGGCCCTAGACCTGAGCAGGCAGTACCACTGCCCCCCCCTCACCATGTTGGGTCCAGTCCAATACAGAAAGAATCCATTGGAGTCCACACGCAGGGTTACCAGGTTCCGACTGGAGGCCTCCTGGGGACGGGATGGGCCGGCAGGGGTCAGTGAGTGAGGGCTGGGGCTCAGGCTTGGGCCCTGGGCTCCCTCAAGCCATCCATCCACCCCAGTGTTTCGGCCGGTGAGTGACGATGAAGCCTCATCCAGCCCACAGGTTCCCCTACGGTCCTCAGGATGAAGCTTACACAATTGTCCCTGGCATGGCATCAGGGGTCCCAATGCCCCTCCTGGCCTCACCTGTCTCTGACCCTAAGGCTCAGTCACATGAACCACTACCTTTCCCCTCCAACAGCTCTTGCGTTGTCGTTCCTTTGCTAGGACAGCCTTTCTTTCCTTCCTTCTCGACCCATGAAATCTGACCCACCTTCTCGGGGAGGCCTCCCCAGAGTCGGAGCACCCTGAAGCCCCCTTGAGAATATTTATGGGATGAAAGCAGACGGTATGGAAGTCTGACTTCTACACGTCTTGTGTCCCTCAGGGCCTCATGACATCAAGTCAGCCCTGACATCGGCCTCAAAGCCCATGACCCCCCACCAATGCCCTGCACCCAACGGGAGCCTCAGTCTTGTGCCTCACCCCGTCTTACAGAATACAGACTAAATCCCCCCAGGGACTGGGGGGGACTGGACAGTGAATTGTCTTCCCTCCAACAGCCCTGCGGCTGGCAGGCGGGCAGGGAAGCGTATGCCAGCCCTATTTTCTGAGGAGGATCTGGTCTCTGGCACACTCCCAGGGCCACCCCTGTGTGACTCAGGACCAGCAGCCAAGGGGGGGGGAGGTCATCAGGGTCAGCGGCCTGTAGGAGCTCACTTAGCCCTCCTAACAATCTTACGGAGTACATGCTACTATTCTTCCCATTTAACAGATCAGGAGCCTGAGGCACAGGGAGGCTATGTGGCTTGCTTAAGGTCAAGAGGAGGCCCTAGGATTTGCTTGTGGGCAGTCTGGCTCCAGAATCCAGACGCCTGGGAAGGAAGGAAACAAGACCCCTGCTAGGCTCCCAGCTCCTGGCCTTAGCTGCAACCCCACAGTGGGGACTGGGATGAATCTCCACTTTCCAGACTTGGTTTCTGTTTCTGGAGAATTGGGGACCGCACCAGCCCCGCCCATCTCTTTTCTTATAAAGGCCAGGAGGCCTTGGAACTTTGGGGGTGCCTGGGCCTCCCCATCTCACTGTGCTCACACCCATCTTCAGCCCCTCCTTGGGATTCCCAACCCTGCGGCTCAGGTCCCCCAGCAGTGTGAGGAGAGGGGAGTTCTGTGGGTTCCCACCCCAGGGCCTTCCCCTGCCACACTCCCAGTGTCTGGCCTTCAAAAACAGCCCAGGCCCCCTGCTCTTCAGCCCTAAGTCCCAGTCAGCAACCCCCACCCCACCCCCAGGGCCCTCTCCCAGTTCCCACTTCCTTATTTGGGTTTATCACACTGGAAGGAAAAGGAGAAACTTTTCCCTGCACGCAGGACTTGGGGGGAGGGGTCTCCCCCGGTCCCCGGAGCTCCCAGGCACCCCTCTAAGGCACACCTGCTGCCTCAGGCCACGCCCCCAGCCCCTCCCCCCAGCTCCCACGCCTACCCGCCCCACCCAGCCGGAAAGGAACCCAGAGTCTTCCAGGCCTCCGGCCTGACTGGGAAGGAGCGGCGGGGAGGCTCAGGCGGGCCGGGTGGAGGCCCTGGGGAAGAAGGGGGCCCAAGGGGCAGAGGAGGGGGCGGTGTGAAAACGGGGGTGGGGCGCAGGACGGGTCGGAGAGCCGCAGGTGGGGACCCGGGCATCTGGGAAGCAGCAAGGGCAGGGCAGGTAGAAAGGGGGGGCCAAGGATATATTAGGGATCAAAGTCCCTGATGCTAAGAAATGGAGAGCAAAGTTCCCCAGGACCGGAGGAACTTGTGGGGGCAAAGACTCCACTAGGGGGTGACTTGACTGCCCTCCTGAGCAGAGAGCTGGGATGGGCTCCTGAAGCAGGGCAAAGGGGTGCAGGAAGAACAGGGTGAAAAAGTGATGAATGGAGAACAATGTTCAGGCTAGGGCACTAGGAAGAATGGGGTGCGCTGAGCCCGATTGGAGCCAGGGTCCTCCAGCCAGAGTCCAGCCAGGCAATGGTCTGAGGACCAGGCCAGGGTTGGGGGAATCAGAATTAGACCGGCAGGCAGGGAAGGGTGGGAAGGGCGAGTGAAAAGAGGTGGGGGGGGGGGACGGGATTCATCGGGGTTCCAAGTCTCCGGGCCAAAGAGTGGAAAGCCAAATTTTCCACAGCTGAATGGACTGGGGTTGGGGGTGGGGGACAAAGTCTTCATTACGGGCACGATTGGGGACTCAAGTTTCCGGAGCACAGCCAGAGTGGCTTCGGGGTGGGGGGGGGTGCCGTGGCCAGGCCAGACTCGGGTGGGGGTCTCCGGCGTCTGACTGGGCTTGGGCGAGGGAGTCCCAGGAACTGGGTGGGACGTGGGGGCCCCCCGCGCTTACCTCGTCCCATTTGATGAACTTACTCCCGCGCCGCAGGGTCTCCACCACGGTGGGCGGCTCCAGCTGCAGCGCGTGGACGCCGGGCCTGGCGCCGGCCATGGCCCGGCTAGGGGCGAGTCGGGGACCTCCGGAGCCCCGACGAGGACCGACGGCGCTGCTGCTCCCTCCGCGCGCTCCCGCGCGGCCCGCTCCGGCCCCGCGGCGTCAGCGCCCGCCCGCCCCGCCAGTCTGTCCCGGACAGACCAGAGAATCGGCGGGGCCCGGGCGGGGCGGGGCGGGGGCGGGGCCGCAGCGGCACCGCCCCCTCCCACCCGCGTCGGGCCCGCCCGCCCCGGGCAGGCGGCTCCCCCTGGCGGCTGGGGCGGCGACTGCAGCCAGAGGGGGGATGGGGCAGGGGCATAACCTGGACCCCCGCACTTGGCCGGGGCTGCTCGCCCGGACTTGCCTGGGGTCGGAGGGCAGAGCTTGGGGCCAGAGTGGTTGTTAGGGTGCAGCCAGAGGGAATGGGTGTAGAGGGCGCTGCTGAAGACTGGGAGGGGGTCAGCCGGCTTAGGTTTCCGAGGGACCGGGGCGAGGGTACTATCGGAGGGCCAGGCATGGGGTGGGGGGGCGCAGAGCCTTGCCCCCACCACACTCCAGCAGCACTTAACTGAGTGCAGGAAAAGCCACTCCCACCCCACCACCCCCGCCCTCACTTCTCCTCACCCCCTCCTGCAGCAGCTCGGTCCCCCCCTCCCGGGGAGCACTTAGCCAGCTAATGGGCCTCCTGCCGGCAGGCGCCCCTCCCCCGTCCCTAGCCCGGGGAGGCCGGGCGCCTGCTGCCTTCTTTAAGGACCTAAGCATCCTTGTCTTCCCGTGTGAGCCCTAGAACAGCCCACTTCCTGTTCTGTAGACCCCCGTGACTCAACCTGGGCCCTGTCCCTGTGGGGCTTCCTACTGAACGTTGCGAAGGAGACAACTGCTGGTTTGCCCAGAGGGTTCAGAAGCCTCGTGGGTGTCCACGGACAAGGGAGGGTTGAGGAGGGGCTCTGCGGTGCCTGGCCTACAGCAGGTGCCCTGAAATCGGTGCTCCAGGGATGGGAGGGGGGGAAGGCGCATGGGCACTGGGATAGGTAGGGGCTGCAGCCCCTCCCGCAGGGCTTGGCTGGGGGGGGGGCTCCTGCCTGGGGGCCCCTGTGGGAGCCCCCCCAATACAGAGACACTAGCAGCAGTAGGTTTAAAGTAGAACTCATCCAGAGGGGCCAGCCAAGTCACCTAGAAACCCAGAAAGAGACTAGAGCTGGTTCTGGGGGAGGAGGGGTCAGCCAAGGAGGAGCGGGCCCTGCAGGCCCCCTGGCCCCAGGCTCTCAGATCCCTAAGGGGAGCCCGGCCTGGCGCTGGCCATCCTCAAAATCTCCACCTTGTTGGACACCAACTCTAACCTAAGGAATCTCCTTGCCTTTGGCAGAGACCCTGTGGGATGGGATTACTATTTCCCCTAGAGGCCAGGAGAGTTGAAGAGACTTGCCCAAGGTCACACAACTTTGCAGGAGGATTTTAGCCCTCAGACTTGAAGGCTGACTCATCCTGCCTCCACTCCTTGCCCTTGAGCAAAGAAAGGGGGACAGGACCTGTGATCCCTTCGTCCTCTCTCACAAGAACAGCAGAGCCATACCCTCAAAGATCCAGAGAACACCAGGTCTCATTGAGCAGAACCCTGTAGGGTGGTGAGGGGTGGCCTCCGCTCCCCCAGGCATGGGTTCAAGTCTACCAGCAGAACGTAGCCCTTCTGTGCCTCAGTCACCTTGTCCAGAAACTGGAGATTGTGGGAGCATGAAATAAACAAACGGGTACAAGACGCCCCCAGCTGCAGGCAGCTGGACATCTGAGTGTGCTAGCAGACTGGCAGGGGGGAAGAGGAAAGGGCACAGATCAGCTCTGAGGCAGGGGGCCTGCTAGCCAGTGCTGGGGCTAGTTGGGGCAGAGCTGGGGCTCTAGACCTTGGACAGGGATGCCTCATAGATACACTGGGCAGCAGCTCCTTGGAAAACAGGATGGGAGCCTGTTTCCTGAGCCTGAGCCTCTCCCTCCCACCCCACCCCCCCATCTCCACCCATGTCCCCTGAGGCCAGGGTAGCCCCCATTAAAGGGCTCCTTCCTCCTCGGACACTTTCTTCCAGTCTTGGTAATGGTAATAGGGTTTCTCCGCAAGCAGTAATAATGGTGGAAGGAAGGCAGCCTTTCCGCCTCTACCCTCGATTAAGGGATTAAGAGAGCGGGTCTAGGCCCACGGGACCCTCCCTCTCCAGGGCCTGTGCTTCCGAGAGGTGCTGAAAGCAACTTTGGCAGCACTCTGGTGGAGAGGGGGCTGGAACCTCGGGTCGGGTGGGGCTGGGGAGGCCACAGTCTGAGGCTGGCAGGATGAGGAGCCTCGGTCGCCCCACACTCCAGTCCCAGGAGGGCTTAGGCAGGAGAGCAAGGGCTGGGATGTAGGCCCTCAGCACTGAGCTCCCTGGCCCCCAGCCACCAGAGATTGGTAAAATCAGCCCCCTGGAAGAGGCTCAGAGCAGGTAAGTGCTCTTGCACGGCCTTGCAATGTGCTGGGCAGAGCGAGGATCTGAACCCAGTTCTCCCACTCCAGGGGGCTGTGCAGGACAGCCCAGCCTCCCACAAGGCTGCAGGCAAGCAAGACCACCCTGTTCTCAGGGTGGGGTGGCCCTGGGAAGGGAGGGAACAGGCACCAGAGCAGTGGGAATGGCACAGAAAATGGAGAGAGGGAGTGTCAGGAAGAGCATCTCCAGCTCCTCCCCACCCTGCCCAGAGAACCCCCAGGGGTGCCCCTCTTAACTAAGAGCACCTCTAAGGCCTGAAACAATGCTGTGGTTCAGAGAGCAGACCTGCTCTGGTGGGGTGAGGTGGGGTGTGGTAGGGAATTTGGACTCGGGTAAATTGCTCTTCCCACAGGCCAGGCGGGGAGCCAGAGGCCAGGCCAGGGATGGGGCTCCTGGTGGAAAGAATGGGTCTTGCCTGATCCGCAAGAGCAAGGGTCAGCCCTCCACGAGCTCCCCAGGCTGCCCCAGGCAGGTGGACGGGAAGATAAGGCCAGGAGAAGGGCTGGGGCGGGAGGAGACGGGAGCCTGCTCTACAGGCCCTGGGATGAGCCCTGAGAGCCTGCAGGGAGAAGCCCACTTTGCCCCTCCTGCAACACATACCATTCTCAGCCTCTGCATTCATTGTCTCTTCTTCCCAGCTACAGGGTAAGCTCAAAGTTCTGGCTTCGAGTTTGGCTGCAGCACCAGCTGTGTGACCCTGGGCCGGTCGCAGCCTCTCTCTGAGCCCTCCCTACTGCAGTGGGCTTCTCTGACGTCCAGGGAGAAGGTGTCTGCGAGAGGCTGGGACAGAACCACTCACTGGCCCTCAGATGCTGAGAATCAGCCTGGGACTGCGGACGGCGAACTTGCCACCCGTGGAAGCATCTCAGAGGGGCTGAGTTCACAAGCTCAGTTCACAAGCTGACTTCTGTGGTCCTGTCTTTGATCCTTCCACGTATTTTCTCACTGAATCTCGGGCACAGGCTTCTGAGGAAATGCTAGGCACAGAGAAAGCCATTCATTCTTTCATCCAGTCACGTGTTCAGCCAACAGTTACAAGTCTGACACCCGCGGCGCTGGGAGTTCAGCAAGAATCGGGTCATCGGCTCCATCCACGGGGGTCTGAAGCCCAGCCGGTCACTCCACGTTGGGCACCAGCAGTAAACAAGGGCCACACAGGTCTTGGCTCCACGGAGCACATAGTCTAGAAGTGGGAGACAGAGATGCCGTGAAGGAGAGAGACCATTCAGAGATAGGGGTGATCTCGTGGGGTGCGGAAATGAGATGCACGTTCTGTCGAGAGAGGTGGGCCAGGTAAGGAGCCTGTGAGAGCTGAAGGACAGACGTGCGGCAGGGCAACGATCTGTGGGAGAGCGAGTGAGGTGGCCTCAAGCTGGAGCCAACTGTGTGAAACCGACCGGAGGAACGCTTTTTATGGGTCAGCTGTTATTATCATTTTTATTATCGGGGATACCGTCTCCCTCATTTCCCGGCTCTTTACTCCTGAGTTCCCTCTTTGTACATACAGAGGTTGCGGGGAGGGGGGTGCGGTGAGGCGCGGCCGGCCGCGCCCTGTGGAAGCCAGCCGAACGAGGGCGCCCCAAACAAGTCCTGCGCTTCCCCGCCCTGGCCCCGCTGAGGGGGAGGGGCGGCCAGGCCGGCCAGACTCCGAGAACTACATTTCCCATAATTCCGTTCCCGCCGCCATCTTGGCCGGTGGGCGGTGGCAGTTTAGGGTCTAGCCCTCCAGGCCGTTCAGCCGGTTCCGCTCGCCCCTAACCTGGGCCTCCACCATGGGGGTTGCGTGTCCTCGCCCAGTAGGGCCTCTGGCGACCTGCGCAGCTCCTGTCCGCTTTCTCCGCCCCGCCACCCTTAGGAGTCTGGTCCACGTGTCGGTCTACGGCGGAGGAGGCTGCTTGCCTTCCTCTGGCCAAGGACCGGAGGACCCAGACCTTGGGGGCTCCCACGTCTCTTCTCCAGACCCCCGCCCTGCACATACTGCCCACACCCCTCCATTCCCAGATGACCCCTGTTTTTGCGTCAGTGAGGACAGAACACTAGGATCCCGGCAGGAGCCCAAATCCCGGCACCGGGCGCCTAAAACGCCAGGATTGAGGCGGGAAGGTTAAAAAGGATTATCAAACAGCCAGGCCCAAACCCCTGACGACTACACCCTCCCCCATACCCTGCCCGGGGGCGGGTGGGAGTGAGGGACCTGCAGAGAGACTGGCCCTTTAAGGGGGTGTGGTCGGGGGGCGGGGGAAGCGAGCGAGACAGAGAAAGCGGCTTCGGCGGCGGCGGCGGCTCGGGCGGCGGCCGCGGGGGACAAAGGGCGGGCGGATCGGCAGGGAGGGGGCGGGGCGCGGCCAGGCCAGGCCCGGGGGCTCCGCATGCTGCAGCTGCCCCCGGGCGCCCCTGCCGCCGCCCTCGCCGCCGAGCCGCGCGGAGCCGAGCCCGCAAGCTAACCCGAGCCAGCGGCCCGGAGCCAGCCGGCGGGCGTCCCGGAGGCGGCGGCGCAGGGAGGGGCCCGACGCGCGCACGTGGCCCCGGCGGCCGCCATGGCGGACAGCGGCCCCGCGGGGGGCGCGGCGTTGGCGGCCCCGGCCCCCGGACCAGGCGGTGGTGGCCCAGGGCCCCGCGTCTACTTCCAGAGCCCCCCTGGGGCTGCAGGCGAGGGCCCGGGCGGCGCGGACGACGAGGGCCCAGTGAGGCGCCAAGGGAAGGTCACGGTCAAGTACGACCGCAAGGAGCTACGGAAGCGCCTCAACCTGGAGGAGTGGATCCTAGAGCAGCTCACTCGCCTCTACGACTGCCAGGTGTGTACCCTACTCTGCGCTGACACCCTAAGATCGTTCCCTAGTAGGGCTGCTTGGGAACCCCACCTTGCGCCTGCCTGTCACCCGGAGTCAATGGGCGCTCCGCTTCCGCGCGCTCCCCTCCCTTTCTATACTCCCCGCCCCCAGTGTGTGCTCTTTCTTGTCTGACCTTAAGTCACTCCAGTCTTCTCCCTCGTGACTCTCGCATGTCCCTACTGTGGTCAAGCTTAGGGGTCTTCTAGAAGCCTCAAGGGATAGCCTGGGGCATGGGCAGGAGGCTAGCCTGGGCGGGCAGTGCAAGGAGACCTACCTGGTGCTTGCTAACCGTATCTGGTTAAAAGGCAAGAGCCTGGTGGGATTGTACAGGGTCTGGGCTGTTCTAATGGGCCAGCCTGCAGCTCCGTTTTGGTGTAGGAGCAAGTAGCCTTCCTCTGGGTTCTGGTTCTCCACCCCATGACTCCTTCCCTGCTCAAACGGTGACTCAGGCCCCTGGGGGGCAGGGTGGAGGAGTGGTCTTGCCCTGTGCTGCCTACCCTAGACCAGCCCTGGAATGCAGCTGGCTCAAGACTGGATAGACGCTTCCTGGGGGGGAGGGCTGGCGGGCACCCCCTCCCTCAGCAAAGCATAGGCTCTTTGTTTCCCCCTTACCAGGCCTGGGTCCTTCCCACTGACCCCTCACCCTTTACTTCCTCCCCACTCCTGGGAAGCTGTGACAGGTGTTTGGGGGAAGGGTAGGGGCTGTGAGGAGTTGAGACAGCTGGCCCCACCTGTGCGCTGACTTGGGTGGGGGGCGGGAAGTTGGAGCAACACATCTGCAGGGTTCTCAGCCCCGGGTCCGCCAGCCCTAGCTGTCTGGCCCTGTCTGGCACCCACGGTGCCCAACTGGCAGGGACAGGAAGCTCCCCCCCCCCATTGGGCATTTTGCCTTGGCACAGGCCTGATCTGTTTTCTTCCTCGGACAGCTGCCGCTGTCTGCTGGGCGAAGAAGGCTGGCTCATCCCGAGGTCGGGCAGGGGCCCCAGCCAGAGCTCACACCCTCTCTCCCAACTCAGGCCCTTGTCTCTCCCTCCTCCCCCACCCCCACCCCAGGAGGAGGAGATCCCAGAGTTGGAGATTGATGTGGACGAACTCCTGGACATGGAGAGTGATGATACCCGGGCTGCCAGGGTCAAGGTGAGAGAGGGGCGAGGAGAGACAGCAGGACTGTAGGTAGGGGAGATCAGAGAGGAAAGGGCTGCCTGGAGGCGCTGCCCCTTGGGTAAGCAAGGCTCTAGATTTAGGCCTTCTTTGGTGGTAGTCAATCAGCTCTGTCTGTGATGGTGAGCCTCGGCTTCTGCCTCCGTCAAATGGGGCGAATGGTGCTTGCCCAGCTGTTGAGTGGCTGTGGCATCATCTGTGCCTTGGGAGTGGCCCCAGTCCCTTGGAAGTGGGTACAGGTGAACTTTAGGTCCCTGTGTCTTAGAACTCACAGCTGTACTTAACCCCCACCATGCCCTCCTAGGAGCTGCTGGTTGACTGTTACAAACCCACTGAGGTAAGTAAGTGGTTTCCCTGGAGGCTGGGGTGAGAGGGGCCTGGGTTTCTGTCATCATGCGGTCCGGTCTCCCTAATGCCCTCCTTTCTGTTCAGGCCTTCATCTCTGGCCTGCTGGACAAGATCCGGGGCATGCAGAAGCTGAGCACACCCCAGAAGAAATAAGGGTCCTTGACCCCAGTGAATGGTGGCTCCCACAGGACAATCGCTGCCCCCCGACCTCGTAGCAACAGCAATACCCGGGGGGGCCCTGCAGCCAGGCCTGGTGCCATGAGCAGGGCTCCTCGTGCCCCTGGCCCAGGGGTCTCTTCCCTGCCCCCTCAGTTTTCCATTTTTGGGGTTTTTTATTGTTATTAAACTGATGGGACTTTTTGTGTTTTTATATTGACTCTGCGGCGCGGCCCTTTAATAAAGCTAGGATATGCCTTTGGTGCAGCTCACAGGCTCAGCTGGTCTCTTTTAGGGGGGACACACTGCTCCACGACTGGACTGCTGCCAGCTCGGTGTCTTCCCAGGTGACCGCAGGCCTTCCTGAGGGCCATGTAGCCATGGCAATAGCCCAGTGCTGGCTCCCAGACCAAGAGCTGGAAGTGGCTGGGGAACTGGGGGAAGTGGTGTTGCTGTTGGCAGGCAAGAACACTCCTTTTCCTCTGGGCCAGGGGCCACCGTGCCACCTAGGGCCTGGCCACTGTGATCCCCATGCCAGTGAGCCTACACACCCAAGGCAAGAAGATGGGTCGGTGGTGCCAAGGGGGAAGGCGTACTGGCTGAAGCTGTGGGTTTCTCAGTCTCTCGGGGCCCGCAAATACACACAGGCTCACTTCACAGACTTTAAGGGTTTTGTTTTTTGTATTTTTTTTTTTTTTTAAACAGTCTGGTCCCTGATGGGGGCCTCTCCACTGCCCCTCCCCAGTTTTGCTACAGTTCTGAGCGTCGCTCGATTTTGAGTAGCTCCACCTCGAACACAAGGGTTGCGCCGCCTGCAGGAGAGAAGAGGGGACAGAATGAGAATCAGGACCACAGGGAAACAAGATGGGTGCAGGACCCTGGGGGGCAGGGAGGTGTATTACCTGGAATCTTTGGGGGAGCTCCCCGCTCTCCGTACCCTGTCAAAGATGCACAAAGAAACAGTGAGGTGTAGCCGGGCCAAGGGAGAAGTGTGCCACAGACACCCAGCCTGAAGCCAGGCCTCTGCCCATCTCAACAAGAAAGCCAGAAATGGAGAAGGTGTAATGGAGACGGCAGGGGGCTGCAAAAGGTCGGGTAGGGGGCAGAGAGTGGGCTCCAGAATCAAGTGTCCCAGGGGTCTTGCCCTGTTCTCCCTACTGGGCATGGTTAGACTTGGAAGAGGCATGTGCCATAATGAATGGATGGGGTGGAGATCAATGCAGAGGCTGAACCAGACTTCACCCTTCCCCAGACACACACCCTAAACTCCCCTATTCAGGCTCAGGAAGGGCCTCTTACCCAACTCTGATGGGATCACCAGCTTCCGTTTTTCTCCCTCACACATCCTACAGGACAACACATGTTCAGCACAGGGCAAGCACCCAGGCTCCCTGCCCCCCACCCCATCCCCAGGGCTTGCCTCCCACAGTCAGCCTCATCGACCACACCCACGGCCCCCTGACTCACCCCAGCAGCCCCTGGTCCCAGCCCTTGATGACCTGGCCTGTGCCCAGGGAGAAGACAAAGGGCTGGTTCTGGGGCAGGCTGCTGTCAAACTCCGTCCCATCTTCCAGCTTCCCCTGTGGGACCATGGGAAGGCCAGTGAAGAGGAGGGTCCACTCTGAGATACCTCCCTACCCAGCTGCTCTCCCCAAGCTGGCTCCCCATTGGCAGCCATAGCCCTAGAAGGGGACAGAGCCTTGGGTGGGCAGCTCATAGGACACTGTCGCTGTTTGCTGGTGCCAACCTGGGGATCAGGCAATGAACAGCAGGGGAGAACTATGGAAACTATGTAAAAGGGAGAGGGGACTTGCCCAAGGTCACCCACCTTATAGGCTGAGGGATCTGGCTTCCAAGTCCTCTCAGGTCCCCAGAAGCCCCACCCACGCCAAATGACCCACTCCCTCACCCACCGTGTAGTGCATGTGCAGGACGTCCCCCTTGCGCGATTTGATGGGACAGTGGTCCACCCGCTTCTTGACCCCGATCTGCAGCTTCCGTTTGCCCTCCGCCCCCGCAGCAGTGGCCAGGGCGCTCAGGCAGATGGACAGTACTGTCAGGACCCAGCTCAGCCTCATGTCTCTGCGGGGACAGACCCCGACCGACCGACCAACCGACCGGGGGGTAGGGCGGGGAAGGCATGGAATAGGGGCAGGTACCAGAAGAATTCCACCCCCACCGTACCTTGCCTACCCCTGGGGATCCCCTTGTCCCGGGTCACCGCCCCCTCCCCCGGGCTTCGCGGCCACACTTACCAGTCCAGTGAGAAGGGGGCTTGCCCGAGGACCCCAGCAGCGGGGGGAGGGGGTCAGGGGAGGCCACAGCAGCCAGGGCCCCGCCCCTTTGCTCACCCCCAGCCCTTCCTTCCCTCCCGGTCCCCAGCTCCACTCTTTAATTCCCACCCGTCCCTTTACGCAAAGTCCAGACCCTATCTGGCTGTCCAGCAGTTGCCTCGACAGGGCGACCCCATTCACGCCACACCCAGTTGCCCCCCGCCCAGGACACCCACACTTCTGCGGCCGCTGCAGGGGGCCTGCCCCGAGGGACCCACACATCGCCGCTGGATGGTTCCGGGGAGCCCCGATCCTCCGGAGGAACCCCCCAGGCCGGGCCTGTGCCTCCGCCAGGGGCGCCGCCCCAGCTCTGAGCCCTCGGGGGCCTGCGGGGTACCCAGACTGGTCCCGTGTCGGGTGGCCGCCGAGCCCGCTCCACCCACACCACTTCTCCTGGGGGAGTTCTCGGCCTACCGCGTCCCCAGGCCCGGCCCCCACGGAGGCCGCCCCCGCGTGGACGCCCCGGGCCATTACCTGGGCCTACCCCTTCGCTTGACTCCTTGACCCCACCCTTTAGAGGACGTAGTTCCGCCCCCTGCTCTGGAGCCCCGCCCTCGACAGAACCAGACCCCTTCTCCCGAACGGTAGCCACGCCACTCACCGGCTGAAGGCCCGCCCCCAGCGCCTGAGCTCCGTCCCTTTCGGTCTCTACACCCGAGGCTCCGCCTTCCGCCTGTTCCAGCTCCTCCTCCAAAGACCAGGCTCCGCCCCCCACCTGTCCTAGCTCCGCCCCCAGCCCCGGAGTTCCGCCTTCTACTGGAACCAGCTCAGAGGTTCCACCCGTCTCTGTTCCACGTCCCGCCCCGACTCCCGGGGCTCCGCCCCGTGCGGCGTGAGAACCCTCCCCCTGCGGCATCCCCAGACAGCTCCGACCCCAACTCCCAATTTCCTCCTAACCTATCCCTCGTTGACGCTCGGAGCCCCGGCCCGCTCCTGCCCGGCCTGATCCAGCCTGCCCCCTTGCACCCCGGCTCCCCCCAGCCCGGGCTGTGGCCCCCGCTCACCTCCTCGCCGCGCCCCCGGAGTCAACCCCAGTCGTGCTGCTGCCTCTGCGCAGGCGCGTCATCGTCGCTACCCGGCCCGGCCACGCCGCCCGCCCTCATTGGACTGTGCGAAACCCGCTGCCACACGCCCGGTGGGGCGGCCTTTCCCCCAGCCCCGCCCCCGCGCCACCACGTGATGACGCGCTGCTTCCGGTGGCTGGGTAGTCGGTAAGGTTAGGTGAAAGTTACTTCCTAAAGTGCCTTAGGCACTTCCGGTCGAGGTGAAATTGAGGTCAGGCGGACGGGGCTTCCCGGAGGTGGGGGGGTCTTGAGACGCCATTTTATTTCATCCCCAGGTTCTCCCAAGCGTTCCGGTTTGTTCCTGGGCCTCTTCGTGACCCCACATCTCCAGTTCGTTGCAGTGGAAAGAGCCTAGGGTTCAGAGTTGGGTTTGAATTTGGGATCTGCCGTTCATTGACTGGCAATGTGACCTTGAGCGAGTTCCTGGGCCTGGTAGGATCTAGAGTCTCTGTACCGCGGACTTGGCAGCACCCACCTGACAGGGCCACTGTGGGATTGCGGCCATGAGGGGATCCACCAGGCCCTGGCCCACGCACGGCTCATGCTCTCCCTTTGCTCCGCGCTGGCCTCCAAGCCTGCCTCTGCCTGCCACGCACTGACCACTGAGTCATGACGGCAGTGGTCTTGGTTGGGCCTGTTCCCCCAACCAGACTGGTATTTTCAGTTGCCCCAGCACCCAGCAGTGCGTGGTCAACATCTCTCAGTTGAAGTAATGAACTTGTAGTTGGGAGGCAATGAAACTTAAACCGAGCGTTAGAGACAACTAGCTGGAGGTCACACCCCCAGGTCGATCAGCCTCTCTGATCCTGTTCATCAATTTAAAAAGGAAGCTAGGGGGGCGCCTGGGTGGCTCAGTGGGTTAAAGCCTCTGCCTTCTGCTCAGGTCATGATCCCAGGGTCCTGGGATCAAGCCCCGCATCAGGCTCTCTGCTCAGCAGGGAGCCTGCTTCCCTTCCTTTCTCTCTGCCTGCCTCTCTGCCTACTTGTGATCTCTGTCTGTCAAATAAATAAATAAAATCCTTAAAAAAAAAAAAAAGGAAGCTGGGGCGCCTGGGTGGCTCAGTGTTTAAAGCCTCTGCCTTCAGCTCAGGTCATGGTCCCAGGGTCCTGGGATCAAGCACGGCGTTGGGCTCTCCGCACAGCGGGGAGCCTGCTTCCTCCTCTCTCTCCCTGCCTGCCTCTCTGCCTACTTGTGATCTCTGTCTGTCAAATAAATAAAATCTTAAAAAAAAAAAAAAGGGAAGCTAATCAGCGGCGCCAACCTTAGAATTGAGGACAAAGGGAGGGGGCGCATACGAAGCACTGTGTGTGTCCAGCACTGAGTGGGCTGGGAGGGAGCCGCTCTTGGGTCCCTAGCCCTCAGCTGTCTCACTTCCGTTGAGTTATGGCATTTTCAGTGACAGCATAGCTGAGAAAAATGATTTGAAATTGGTAGTCACAGGAATTGTCTCTTCTGGTTGAACCCCACTTCTGCCTTGGGCCCAACAAGATCACTACCTTGCCCTCCAATCTCACACCTCAGAGAAGGCCTCCATTAGGGTAACCGCTTAGGATTAACCTCTGCCCCTGAATGTCCTCTCTCAGCAAGGCAAAGCATTGGGTCCCCAAGGTTGGCCTTTGGTTCCCCGCACCCCGCTCCCCCGAGCTCCACCCCAGGAACACTGGAGGCTGCAGGAAGAGGGCTGGGCGCTGAGCTTAGGCTGGGTCAGACAAAAGTCAGGAGAGTCCCAAGCAGGGGCTGGTGAGGGGAGCCCAAGGGGAAGGGAGGTGAAGGTGGAGAAAACCATGTGGTTGGGGTGAGGGGACCTATCTCCCAAACCGAGCCCACCAGCCACGGCCCTTTCGTACTTCCCTTTCAGGGAGGTGGGGACAGGGCAGTGCGTGACTTTAGAATTAAGCTAGAGGAAGTAGGTTACATATAGAGTGCTGCCCAGACCTTCCTGGAGCCCAAGGATGGGGGCCAGACCGCTCATCCATTCCCTCCAAGTGCAAGCTGAGGCTCAGAGAGGCGACAGTGACAACCAAGATCATTCCACAGATCTGGTTCCCATGTCAAGCTCACGGGCCACAGCAGGCCATCTCCTTCCAGAAAGGAGCCTCCGTGTTGAGCAGGAGGGACAGGGCCCAGATGTGACAAGAGGACTACAAAGAATACACACTTCGGCTCTGTGACCCGGTGGGGGACCTCAGGCCTCACTTCCTCCATCACACAAGGGAGTCAGACCAGCTCTGGCTAGAGGAGGCAGTGTGACGCAGAATGCCTGAATCCCCCAGCCAGGACAGTGACAAACAGGGACACAGGCAGGGATAGCTCCTTCCATCTCTTTTATCAGGCTTGGGGGTCACAGTTCTCAGACCGAAGCCCAATTCCCAGTATGTGCGGAGGATCGGTGTCTTCTTAGGGAGGGGACGGAGCCAGCTGTAAGACGCTCACTTGTACATGGTGGTCGCACACTGAGGTGGGACCCCTTCTCTCTCGAGTTAGTCCGGGACCCCTGGTGCTGCCTGCACCTCTCCTCGCCCAGCTGCCCACCCTGTTGGATGGCAGCCTTGGAGAGACCTGGGACAGCTGGGAAGTCCTCTGAGAGGCCCAGGGCCTGGAGCAGCTTCTGCCCGCATGGAGGTCTTGCGATCGGGCTCTTCTCAACAGACTGCCCTCTTGTCCCCCTCTGGGAGGGGGGGTGGCCTGTGAGGGCAAGTGGCTGAGTCTGAAAAGCAACGTGTCACCTTCGCAGCTTCCGGCACCTGAGGGAGGGAGGAAGGGGTCTGTTCACACAGGCACAGCTCGGCCTCTGCTTTTCTACATTCACCTCTTTGTTACCTTCTGTGAACCCCATTCTCTACCACTCCTGGGGAGCCCCAACTGGCCTGCCCACATGATGCCACCCCATGGCCTCATTGTGGAAGGGAGGAGTGGCTGAGAAGCACCTCAGACAAGCGTGGACAAGGATTCCACAGTGTCCCTTGGCCTCTCACAGTGACCCGAAGGTGGGACAGATGTCTCCCACGGAGGCTTTTAGGAGGGCCCAGAGCTTCACCAAGTGGAGAGCCATCTGTCTCGTCTTGACTGCAGGCCGGGGTTACCTTTCGGCCTCTCTGACCTCTGGGAGACCATGTCAGGTGCCCCCTAACCTCAACCCTTGACCTCTGCTGGCCTCACATATCCTCAAGTCCACCTCCCCCATGAGAACGTGAACTCTGTTTACACTGATCGCGGTGCCCGCGGATGCTTGGTAAATGTTTGTTCGGCACATTCAGCACATTCCCGTTCCCTGGAGGGCTCACCCCGCACCGGCTCCCGGGGCCCCGTAGCCTTCCCAAATAGATGCCACCCGCAGCTCCTCACCTGCAGGTGTCTGGGTTGAGCTCTAGGCCCCGCCCTTGGCAACGGAGGAGGCTGCGGCGTCGGCAGCGACAGCGGCAGGTCCTGGGGTCAGGGCGCTGGCGGCGCTGGGTGCAGCGTGGGCAGTGGGGCCTGGGGCTGGAGTGGGATGGGTGATGTCAGCTGGGGAGGGTGCTCCAGGGGCAGAGTCCCAGCCCGGAATGGAGCGGGGCTGGGGGCGGTGGTGGGGAGTGGAAGCCCTAGGAGGAGAAGCAACGTGTCTGGGGCGGACAAGAAAAGTCTTCCCAGGAGCTGGCGCTGGGCCAGAGCGCACAGACTCGGGAAACAGAGGAGAAGGGGATGGGGAGGGGGGCACGGTGGGAGGAGAAAGAAGGGACAGGACTGCAGCTTCCTGACACACTCACACCCCCACCCATCCACACATTTCATCCTGGCTGCTGGGCCTGGGCTCCCCTCCCAGTGAGAGCCCAAGAGACTCACCTGTCTGGCTTCAGAGCACTCTCTCTCTTTTTTGGTCTGAAAAGTAAGAGGGACAGACAGCGACGAGGAGGAGGAAGAGGATCAGAAAAGCCAAGCCTCCTACTCTCTTACTCCAGGTCCCAGGCCTACCCCGGTCTGAGTCCTGGCAATCTGGTCCCCACTGTGGAGTACCACCATGTGCGCCACCACACCCCCCCAACCCCGGGAGCCCCGTCTCTGTGAGCTCAGAGGAGGGGCCTGGCTGGCACCTGCATTCACATTGGCTGTGTTCTTCCAGGGACATCTCGCCCAGCTGACTGCTCGGGTAACGGATCATGAGGATCTGTGTTCCAGAGATGGAGGAGAGACAGTGTGAGAGACAACGAGAGAGAGAGACAGGGGAAGGGAATGCTCCACGGGCTGCAGGGAGAAGAGCTCGCCCACCAGCCACGGCTCTGGCCATTGCCCCCCCACCCCTTGTACCACCACCACCCCCCCGCCCCGCTCACCGTCGCTCCACCACCCCCAGCACCAGCCTCCACCCCTGCTGGGCATACTGCACTGGCCCCAGCACCTGCATTCGGACTTGGTGCTGCCCAGTGGGCACGCACTCCAGGCCGTCGTCAGGGCAGCAGCCGCCGCAGCGCTGCACGGTCACACAGCTGGGCACCAGTTGCTTGGCCACGGTGCCCATGAGCTCCACGGTCAGGGGCACCACCACCTCCCGCGGCTGGCAGGTGGCACGGGTATACACATCTATCCAGGACACCACTGGGGGCAGATACGCAAGGGTTAAAACCCCTCTGGGGTTCCTGCAGCTCCTCCCTGGTTCCTGTCTCCCCCCCCACCCCTAGCAGCTATTCTCCCTAATTCCTGTGTCACAGCCCCCTCCACGGGCCCTCTCTCTGCCCTCACAACCTGCCTTCCCCTGCCTAGGAACCCAGGAATCCCACTGCTTCCACTTCCTCTTATGGGCAGAAGAAGAGTTTGTGTCTTGGAGAGTGGCTGGGATCACACAACGTGATGGACAGACCTCCTCAGTGCAGGAGTTACTGTTTCTTTCTTTCTTTCTTTCTTTTTTTTTTAGTAAGATTTTATTTATTTGACAGAGATCCCAAGTAGGCAAAGAGGCAAGGGGGGAGAGAGAGAGAGAGAGAGAGAGAGGAGGAAGCAGGCTTCCCGCTGAGCAGAGAGCCAGATGCGGGGCTGGATCCCAGGACCCTGGGATCACGACCTGAGCGGAAGGCAGAGGCTTTAACCCACTGAGCCACCCAGGTGCCCCGGAGTTACTGTTTCTATTACCTTTCTTCTGGTGGCCGAGGGCATCAGGCTGGGACACAGGGCCCTGTAGGAGAGAAGGGACCTGGACCCAAGGTGCACTCAAGGAAGGGCTAGCCCTGTGGCTGTCCCCAGGGCTCTGCCCTTGCCATCAAAAGGCTTCAACTGATCTGTGACATTTTTCCAGAATGCTCTGCTCCTAGGGTCACTCTAGCTTAACCTGTCCTCTCCTGGCCACCTGAGACCCTCCCCCGCCAGGCTGCGACGGTGGTGGCGGCAGCGGTGGCATCCAATCTCCAAGCCTGGTGGCCCCGCTGATTCGGAGGCGGCAGGTCCGGAGGGGGCACAGTGGGCACCGAACCAAGTCCTACGGGCACCGAGCGGCTCCGCCCCCGGCCGAGCCCAGGGGACGGGGTGGGGCAGGGGAGTGGCCCGGGGCTGGGTTGGCGGGCCCGCGGGCCGGCGGGCCAGCGGGGAGGGACTCCTCCCGGGGGATGCCCTGGACGGATCCCCGCCACGCCCCGGTCCGCAGCCCGACCCCGCGGATCCCCGAGGCAGAGGCCGCTCCGCGTCTCCCCATTTCCGCCAACCTTGAGAGAGGGCACGGCGGGCGGTTGGGATGTTGGGGACGCACGTACCTGGGCGGGGGCCAGCTGCAGGAGCGCAGCGAGCAGCAGGCGGCGGAGCAGAGGGCTCATGGTGCCCGCGGGGGCCGCGCGCCAGGGGCGCCCGCATCGCCCTAGCCCGGTGGCGCGGGGGGCGGCGGCAGCCAGAGCCCCATGGCGCGGGCCCGGGCGCGCCGGGCGGGGGCCGGGCGCGGGGGACAGCTCCTCCGCGGCCCCCTCCCGAGCCCTGAGCGCAGGCAGCGCAGCGCAGCGCAGCGGCGGCGGCCGGAGGAGCCTGGCGGGCGGGCGGCCGGTGGCGGCGGGCGGCGGGGACGGCGGGGACGGCGGGGACGGCGGGGGCGGCGGGGGGCCGGGCCCGGGCTGGCGGGCGGGCGGCTCATGTGACCCAGACACGCGCTCCCCACCGGGCCGCGGGCCGGGGGCGGGGCGGGGGAGGGGGGGCGAGGCCGCCGCGGGGACCCGCCCCCTCCACACACCCCCCTCCCGCCGCAGCAGGGGAAAGGGGACGCGCCGCCCAGGGGGCCGGGCTCCCGGGTCGCCGCCGCCAGGACCCGGAGGGCGGGGTGCGGTTCTCCCGGCGAGGCCCCGGGAGGGGGCCGCTGGGCCTGAAGCAAGGAGCCGGACTCGAGCTCTGAGAAGCACTTTATTGCACGCGTTTCGAGGGGTGGCAAGTCCCGCGGGGTAGCAAGGAGGGAACAACCGGCAGCCCGCGTCCAAGTGAGGCGCTCACGGCCGGGTGCCTGTGTCGGGAGGCGCGATCCCTGGGCCTCCAGGTGGGGGCTGCAGCTGCTGCCCCTGCAGTTTCTCCTGGAGCCTGGCTCTGTTGGCCCTGCAGGGGAGAGCACCTGAGTGGTCAGGACAGAGCATCCCAGAGGGTGGTGCCAGGACAGTGAAGGGAGAGGGCAGGACGGAGCTGGGACAGACCTGGCCCGCGCCCGTGTGTCATTGTAGATGGCTGTGATGACCCGATCCTTTTCATCCATGAAGCTCCGGTGTATCTGCTCCAGCTTCCTGCAAGGGGGTTACAATTAACCCCAATCCCTGCGGCCCCCCAAATCCACCCCCACGCCATCCAGGCCGCTCTAGGGTCCCCTCATTCATGAGGACCTCAGGCCAACTGCCTGTGCTAGGTGGGCAGAGGGGCCCAGAAGGGTCGCGGCTTATCCAGGGTCCACTGGTGACCCAGGTCCCTGGCTGCCCTGTTGAAGGGGGTGATAGCTCCGAACATCAGGGTGTTCCTCCTCGCAGGAGACTAGAAAGGGTGCACATGTCATTCCACCACTGAGCTAGGCAGGCTGCTGGCTGTGGGCATCAGCCCTTAGGTATCTTTGTTGTAGAACCTTGGTACCCACGGCATGCATAAAAGAGTGGCAGGGAGACAGCCGATTGCCCAACAAGTGAGGACAGTTGCCGGTGAGGCCCAGTTACAACATATTTCCTTCTTGTGCGTGATCTTGCTTGACTCCAGCACGCCCTGGCAGCAGCACCAAAGATTTACCTTCAAATGCCAAAAAAACTGAAAATGACATTAGCCTTTAGTGGGAGCAGAGCTGCCTTTGCCCAGGAGATGATGCTCAGGAGACCTACTTCGTGCCATTCTTAGCCGGAGAGACACAAAAGTGCAGGCCCCAGAGGCGGTGTGGATGTATGACTGACCACACTGGGCTCCCCCCACCCTCCGCCCTCTGCCCAGGGGGAAGGCAGGGAGGCACCTGAAGGCGACATAGTGCAGGCCCATGCCCGCCAGCATGATCAGGAGGCAGTACCCTAGAACCCGCTGGTTGTGTTTGTGCTGCTGCTTCCTCGACTCTGGTCCCTGAGGCCTCACACCAGGAAACTGGGCCCAATACTGGGCATTGGGGGGTTCCCAGGAGTCGCTGGGAGGGAGGAGAAAGGAAGTGTGGGATGAGGCTCCCTAGGAGATTTGGTGGGGTGGGGCAAGCGAAGGGCAGGACGACTGTACCTGTGTGCCTGATACTTGGATGCCTGATGAGCAGACCTGGCATGGGCCGAGGTTGCTGGAGGCTTTGGAGGACTTGCGGAGGACAGCTGGTGATCGTAGCTTCGGCGGCTCTGCTCTCGACTGAGCACTTGGTATGCTTCACTGAGCTCCACAAAGCGGCTGTGCAGGGCTGGATTCCCAGGGTCCCGGTCAGGGTGCAGCTGGGGTGGGACAGGATTCCCGTCAGCTCTCTTTCCATGTCCCTTCACAGAACCCAGCCCAGTAATGTCCATCTACAAAGGCTCAAACCATCCCCAGAGGCCCTGCCTGGCCAGTAATCCTCCCTCTCAGGGCTGCCCACCCTTCTAGAAGGCCAGAGAGTCAGGAAGCACAGACTCCTGCCCCCTCCCCTGTTCAAGCCCTCCCCACCTGCTGCCTGGCTCTCACTATATGCCCTGGTCCAGGCTTTCTCAAGAGCAGGCAGTTCAAAAGAACCACGTCCAGCCCATCACACAGAATCCTTGGCGCCTGCCCCCAACCTTTCCTCCCAACTGGCCAGACCTCTGCCCTGGGGGGCAACTCCCACTCTCTGCATGCTGAAGGATGTGGCACCATCCAGACTGAGCCACTCAACTCCACTCCTGGGAATCTGAAATGTACCTTATCCAGCTCAGACTGACCATCCCTCCTCCCCACCTAGGATCACTGGTACCTCTTTGGACTTGGAGAAGAAAGCTCGTTTAACTTCTTCAGTGCTGGCACTAGGATGCACCCCTAACAGTTCATAGTAGTTCCTGGGGCCAGACCTGTGGAGATAGGCCAGAAACTGCAGGGGCTATGGAAACACAGAGGATATTCCTCCCCTCGCCCTCCCAGCCACCCCCCCGCCCCCGTCACCACACTCCTCAACTCAGAAACCAGGAGGTTAAAAAAAAAAAGAAAGAAGAAGGAAGGAAAGAGAGAGGAAGAAAGAGAAAGAAAGAAAGACAAACAGGAAAAGAAAGAAAAAGAAGAAAGGACGGAAGAAAGAAAGAGGAGAAAGGAAGGAAGGAAGGAAGGAAGGAAGGAAGGAAGGAAAAGAAGAACAGAAAGAAAAAGAAAGGAAGGAAGGAACCAGGATGTAAGGAAGCTGAGGCCAAGGGAGCTCCACCTGCAAATCATCCCTCCCTTTTTGAGCATTTCAGGTACGGTGCAGATCAGAACATCTCAGTGTGTAGCCCTCAGATCCCTTGCGTCAACACCCAGAAAGCTTGTTTAAAAAAAAAAAGCAAAAGCAAAAAAAAAAAAAAAAAAAAAAACCAAAACCAGATTCCTGCGCATCAGACTCTCCAGAACCAGGCCCAGGAATCTGCATATTTGTAAGCCACACCCCCACCCCACCCCACCCCCGTCCACCGAGTTGCACAGTGATGCTTGATGACCACTACAGTCATGAAAAGAGCACTGAGTTTGGCTTGGACTCAAACTCTACTTCTGCCACTTAACTCGCTGTATGATCTTGGGGGTCGTCCCTTAATCTTTGATCTCGTGTCCTCAGTCGTGAAGGTGAGGGTTACCTGAAACAAGCCTGTAAGGCACCTGACACAGAGTACAGAGATCACAACTATCGTAGTGCCTAGGTCCAGGCCTGGAGCTGGGGAGGCCCTCCTCAATGAAAACCCACTGAATGATGGGGGCCCGCCCCCTGCCCCCGACTCACCGCTGCCCGGAGGCCGCTGAGAAGAGCCGGGTGGCAGGGCTGCGGTGCCAGGACCGGCACAGGCACAGGGACAGCATGGCGACAGGCCGGCGGCTGGTGAAAGGAGGCCACAAAGAGGAGTGCATCGGGACCAGGATGGGACACTTCAAGCACTCCGGGGCCAAAGGGAAGGGCCTGGCCCCGTTTACTTGCGAAGGCAAACTGAAGCTGCCTTGGGGAACCCAGGGGCGGCGGGGCCTCCTTTCCTCAGGACCAGACCCCAGTGTCCTGGACCTGCCCCTGCCTCTGACCCGGGCTTCCGGAGCCCGTCCCCACACTGGCCTCGGTGTCCGGGACCAGCTGTCCCGGACGCCGGGACCCCCTCCCCACCCTGGGAGCCTTGGGGTGGGCGGGTGAAGGAGGGGCCCGCCACGCCCCGCCCCCGTAGCGCTCACAGATTCCGCGGCCGCCTATTCCTGCCCCTGTGCGGACCCCGCCCCCGCGTTCTCATTGGCTTAGACACCGAGGCCCCGCCCACAGAACCCGAAGGTCCGGACGTACGTCAAAGGCCACACCCCGCACACCCATTGGCTTTTGGCGCCGCGAGTCCACCCAACGAGGTCGAGGCCCGCGGACCTGCGGAAAGACAACGGGCGCCCGTCGGCGAAGCGGGAGGGACGTTGCCTGCCCTCGCTGAGGCCTTCGACTCCGCTTCCGTTGCTCTGTCCCGGGAATATGGCTGTTACTCTGCTCTGCAGCAAGACAGCTTTCGAAAAGCAGCTTCCACCCCATAGGAGGCCCGGACCCTCACCACGGCCTGGCAAGGGGGCTTCGTCCTCATTCTAGTTTGCAGAGGGGAGAACGGAGGCTGGGTTTTTGTTGTTTCCCGACGCTCGTCCTGCCTCTCCGCCACCCAGGTCTCTCCCAGCGGTCCATCTCTGTCTCACAGAAACAGCAGATGCCAATGGAATCCAAGAATAAAGCCCTTTATTGTCTTCAAAGTCGTGCTAGGGTTGGGGGCCCTCGGGCGACTCAGCTGGGGCTTCCCCGGACTTGGTTGTAGAGGAAAATAGCACCTTTAGCCGACGGGCAGAGCTCAGTCCACATTTCGGTCTCCTGCAACCTCCGTACCCTCTGTGGGGAGAGAGTAAGACCCCCTACATCCAGCCCTCAGGCCTCTTGCGGGAGCTGTGCCCCAGCGTTCCCAACCCTCTGCACTTCACCGTCTCTAGAGAGACATGTTAAGGAGGCTGAAGAGGTTCCTGGGCCTCTCTTGGACTGAGGGCATCCCCAAAGAGGCCTTGTGGCTCTGGAGGAAAGCTCTAAGAGATTTCACAGCCCCATCTGACCCAGCCCCGGGGAGACAGACATGTATCACCTGGCCTGTGCCAAGCTCAACACCAGCTCTTTGTCCAAGCAGGACACACTTTGCCATTTCACACCTGTGTCTCCACAAAGATGATTCCCGTAGACTCGTGGGCCTCAGCTCCCCCACCCATGTAGTACTTCTTCACCTGCTCAGAAGTCAGGTTGCACCTGGAAGAGGACAGGAGAGTGGCTTGGGGAGTGTCCAGTCCCTGGAGGGCCCCTGGGAAACCCCAGCTGCCTCAGCCATTCCCCTGGACCACCCACCTACCCCAGAACCCTGTACCCCAGAGCCCACTCACTGGACGTAGAACTCAGCACTGGCGCGGCCGGCACTGGTCTCATTGCGGGCAATGCCCAACAGCAGTGGCTGGCTCAGGGTGGACAGTGGCACGTTCACCTGGGACAGGGGGTCCACCCGTCAGTGCCCACCACCCACATCCCTGCCTGTCTCAATGAAGAACATTATCCTTGCACAGCATTTTACAGTTAGTAGTTCAAGTGCCCAGAATCACAAAATGTCAGATCTTAGGCATGTTCATATTACAGATGGGAAAGGAGAACTCAAGAAACTAAACATTTTGCCCAGGGTCACCCAAGGGAAGTCAGGAGTAACTGGGACTCTCATTAACTCCTCTTTTCAACACACGGCGCAGGGTGGGGTGGGGAGTGGAGTAAGCAAGACATTTATCATTGTTCCCTTTTTTTTTCAGTCTTTTTAAAAAAATTTTTAAAGGTTTTATTTGAGAGACAGCGAGAGCACAAGAACGGCAGAGGGACAGAGGGAGAAGCAGATTCCCCACTGGGCAGGGAGCCCAATGCAGGGCTCGATCCCAGGATCCTGGGATCATGACCTGAGCCAAAGGCAGATGCTTAACCAACGAAGCCACCCAAGCACCCCTCTTGTTCCCATTTTAAAGAAGAAGAGCTTGAGGCACACAGATATGAGGCCTAGAATTCCACTCCACTTGTGCCTAACTGCAAAGCCAAGCTCTTCCCCCAAGACCAGATGCCTGCAGACCCTCCTGCCAGCCCATACCTGGGGAATTCTGGCATGTTCTACCCCCTCCCTTCTTGCCCACCTGTCTGGGCCACCCCACACTCACCTCATCACAGATCTCCTGGAGGACGCTGGAGAAGAGCTCATGCACCACCAGCTCCCCAGGGAGGTTCTCGTGCAGGGGACTGTCACCAGGGCACACGGCCTGGGAGAGGTCAGGTTCAGACCCTGTTCTCCATGTCTTCCCTCCCTGCCTCCCGCATATTTGCTGGCCCTTAGGGCCTGGCTATGCACAGAGTAAGAGTCTTGGTGATCCCCTGACCCAGGCCCACATTTCCACATGGACAACCAGAGATCTGGCCAGTCCTCTGTTCCCCACCCCTCACCCCACGCCCCCCATCATCCCCTAGTTTCCCACCCAGATAAGCACCAGGCCACCCTCCCCCCCCCTTAAGGGATGAGGAAAACAAAGCCTTTTGTGTCTTTGTGCCTTTGCACCCAGCCTGGCATCTCACCTGAGGCTCAGGGTGCCCCCCAGGCACATCCACCAGCCCGGGGGCCTCGGCCACTTGCCGAGAGCGACGCAGGAAGACAAAGAAGTCATCTGCTGTGGTCAGCATGGCGCCAACCCCCAGCGGGTCTGCCAGGTAGGCTTGCTTGTCACCCCAGTCAGTAGCCCCCTGCTGTTGCAGCTGGCCTGCTGAGCCAGCCCAGTTAGTGCCCAGGAAGTCTCGGTAGGAAGTCAGGCCCAGGCGCAGGAGCAGTTGTGGTCCCTGTGAGCCAGTGGGGGCCAAGATGGCTGAGTGCAGGCGGAATTTGGGGGCGTCAAAGAGCCAGGGCTGAGCCTGTAGCCGGCTCTCCCAGATGGCAGCGATGGCCTCGTCCCCTCCTGGCAGTGGGCGGCGGTCATGGTCTGGGCTCAGCTCAGCCCTTACCTGCTCCTCTGGCAGCCCACCTGGGGGGCACCGCAGCAGCAAAGACACCTCAGGGTCCATGATCTGGACAGGGCCACTCTGGGGGAAGGACACAGCCGGGACTGTCACCCCGACAGCCCCACAGCGACCCTTGGGCCAAGCAGCTGGCCCCCTGGGCCACAGACCTCCTTAGGGTTCCCCCAGCCCTTCTGATCCCCTCTGACCTCTCCCTGGGCAGGAGAGTGTCTTATCCCAGCAAGAGCCCCGAGATTCCTTCTGCCAGACATCCCTGGGACTCCCGCGCATCTCTACCACCCAGAGGTCCTGAGTCCAGTCACCCATTTATCCCCATTTCTCCCAATCCCAGGGTCCTGCCACCAACCCCTGGGGCGCCGAGAGCCCTCGCAAGATCCGGAAGCTCAAGGCTCCAGAAGCACTCACCGAACTACGCGGCCCGCAGGCCCCGCCCCTTTCCCCGAAGCGGAAGTGCCCTTCCCCTTCTTCCCCGGCTTCTCATTGGCCGGTCGCTGCGCCTAGGCCGGCGGGGGCGCCGCGCTGCTGCAGAGTTGGTGAGGCCGAGCCGGCTTGTGTCTCTTTCCCGCCTGCTAACTCTGTCTGTCTTGACGGGCCCTGACGCTTCCGCCCCGTTAGCCTGGACGCCGAGCCGCCTCCTGAGGCCGACTTTGCGGGGCAGCCCGCGAGCCTGGAGCGCGGGGGCTCGGCTTTCCCGGGATCCGTGGCGGGCGCGGTGTGACCTTGGGCAAATCGTGCTTGCTGGCCTCGGTTTCCCTATCTGCACCAGGAAGTTTGGGGTGGGAAGTGAATTTAATGAGCAGAATATTATCCCCCTCCCAGGTCTCACATCCTGAGGCTCTGTGACTTGCTGGGCAGGACGCGAGGCGGGGGCATGAGAGGGTCCTTAACGGTCCCCATATTATCACTGTTCCTCGCAGGTCTTTGCCATGAACTCCCCTGGAGGAAGGAGGCAGGAAACCACAGGACCCAGGGGTAGAAGGGCTCACAGACCCCGGGGACAGGTGCGCCCACCCCACCCTCACCCCCACTTTCTTGGTAGGAGGGTAAAGGAGGAGGACTTGGTGCCCTGGCTCCCCGGAATATGCTGGCTGGGTGCGAGTGGAGCCGGGGCCACCTTTTGGCTCTTACAGGACCAAGATGTGCAGCTGTCCAAGGCTCTCTCCTACATGCTGCGGCACGGGGCCCTGAAGCTGGGGCTTCCCATGAGGGCTGGTAAGTGAGTCTGGAGGACTGAGGTGAGTGGTTGGAAGTGAGGGAGCAGTGTGAGCTTATCTGTGACTGCCCTACCCCGTGGCCCTGTGGGGACAGCACAGAGGGCCCATCTCCTCCATGTACAGGGAGCACCGAGGCCCAGAGCCCAGGAGCCTGCCTGTTGAGGTAACTGGTGTTTACCGAGCATCCATTCTGGTCAGGGTACTGTGCTAAAACAGGGGCACCCTATCTTTGTGACCCTCCCGAAGAAAGGTCCTATTCCCCTGGAAGCTGAGGAAACAGAGGCCCAGAAAGGGGAGACTCTCACAGATAAAACCCCTGTGACCTGTCCGCCCCCACCCCACCCCGAGCCCAGGCTCTATTCTGGTTTCTTCTGGCTCCCGCTGTTAACTCTGGCCCAGGCCAGGACTAGTTCAGCTCCTGAGCTCCCTGCCTGCCCACAGATGGCTTCGTGCCCCTGGGTGCCCTCCTGCGGCTGCCCCAGTTCCACGGCTTCTCGGCGGAAGACGTGCAGCGCGTCGTGGACACCAATGGGAAGCAGCGGTTTGCCCTGCAGCCAGGGGACCCCAGCACGGGCCCTCTCATCCGGGCCAATCAGGGTCACTCCCTGCAGGTGGGCGCTAAGGGGACCAGTGGGAGAGCCAGGTGGGACCCCTGCCCATGTGTGTGGGGGGGGGGGTCTCACTGCCGTCCATTCCCCCAACCATCCCAGGTACCGGAGTTGGAGCTGATGCCCCTGGAGACCCCACAGGCCCTGCCCCTGAGGCTCGTCCACGGCACATTCTGGCAGCACTGGCCATCCATCCTGCTCACGGGCCTGTCCTGCCGGGGAAGGACACATATCCACCTGGCTCCGGGACTGCCTGGGGACCCTGGTGTCATCAGTGGTCAGTGGCCCTCCCCAGCTGTCCTTACCAGATCCCTCTCCAAGGATCATAGCTTCTCTTGTCCAAGGCCACTCCGTGCTCTGCATGCTGCGGTAGCCCCATCCCTGCCCCTGAGCCCAGGACCTCCCCCCGCTGAGCCTGCCCAGGTTTGATGACTGGCCCCCAAATGCCCCAGACCCCAGCTCCAATTGTCTCCACAGGCATGCGGCCAAATTGTGAAGTGGCCGTGTTCATTGATGGGCCCCGGGCCCTGGCAGGTGAGCCTGAACACAGCAGGGACTTCCCCGGGGCTTTCCGATAGGGCAGGAGTCCCATCTCCAGCTTTGTCTGCAGATGGAATCCCCTTTTTCCGCTCTGCCAATGGAGTGATCCTCACCCCGGGGAATGCTGATGGCTTCCTGCTTCCCAAGTACTTCAAGGAGGCCCTGCAGCTTCGCCCTACCCGTGAGAACCACCACCATCCTCCTGTTCGTGGAGCCTGTGCCCTCTGCCCTCTCCTCCCTCCCAGCTCCCAGCCCAGGCTGACTTTGGTCTCCCTTTCCCTAACATCTTGTTTCTCTCTCAGGAAAGTCCCTTTCCTTGGCTGGTAATGAAGAGACAGAGTGTCAGAGTGGCCCCAAGCCCAGCTCCAGAGGAAGCAGGATGACCCAATAATAAAATATTTATTTTTTAAAAAATGTAAAAAGATTTAAAAAAAAAAAAAAAAAAGCTCCTGTTTGAAACCATGAATTATCATCACCCTGTAGCTACAGCCAGTCTTCCTCATGTGTTCGGAGAGCCCAGCTGGGTCAGCGGTGCTGGTCCCGGCCACTCGGACAAGGGAAAGATGGGCATTGTGTGAGCTCATAACCCACCCTTCTTAGCCTGGGGGATGGCAGAGTCTGGCCCGGTTAGGTCCCTGGTCTGCATGAAGCCAGTGACAGCAGGTGAATGTGCCCAGCTCGGGGCATGTCTGGAGAGGGTGTGGGCTTAGGCGTGGCCAGAGCAGGTAGTGAGCAAAGTGGGGGTGATAAGACAGACCTCAGAAGGCCTCATGGCCTCCTGTGAGCTGTAGGAAGAGGTCCTCATCCAGCTCTTCCCCGCGGGCCCGTTCCCGCGTGGACAGGAAAATGTAGCCCCCGATGTATTCGTGCACGATGCGGCAGCTGGCTGATACACAGCTGAAAGCCACATTGATGTGCTCATCAAACTCGATGGCCACCTGCAGAGTGGGCAGACGGGAGGTGCTGGTGGGGGAGGGGGAGGAGAGCAGCCCCCCTGTCCTGCCCTGGCTGGGCCTGACCCTGCCCCTGGAGCCCCCCCCCCCCGCAAGCCGCTCCCCCCCACACACCCACCTGCCGGATGTCCCAGTTAACATTCCACTGGCGCATGTTGCTGAAGCGCCAGGTCTTGACCACGTCGCCCACAGCCAAGTCAATGCGGATCAGTCTGTTGTTGGCGATGCCCAGGATCTCATCCTTCCTGCTGCCCTTGAACCTAGTCCCCGGGGGCGGGAGAGAGTGTGAGCCAGAGCGGGGAGCTGGGGCTCCCACCCTCCTGGCCTGATTTCTCGCTCTGGCATTTGCTGCAGGGGCACAGGATGGCGGGGGCACCCACACAGCACCCACAGAGGGCAGGAAGGGAGGCTTCGGGGTGCCACAGCAGGCAGCCGGGGAAGGCACGGCAGGCGGGGGCGGGGCCCGTACCTGACCACGACGTAGGAGATGCCGAAGTCGGGCAGGGACTGCCAGGCCTGGATGAAACGCAGCTGGGCCTCGGACAGTGAAAGTTGGGCCACGTTCTGGTGGGCTTCCAGGATCCGTGGCGTGAGCTGCAGGACCACACCAGTGAGTGGCCATCAACGTCCCTGAGACCCCCTGCATGTCCCCACTGGAGAGACAGGATGCTGAGCCCGGGAGCAGGGGTGGGGCCACTGAGCATCCTCTCAGGGCTCAGCAGATAGGAGCTGAGCCAGGCCCTGGGGTGGATGTGGGCAGCTGCACCGCGACCCGTCCCAGAGGGTGGGGACCGGCCTGTTCAGTGTCAAGGACACGGGTAGGGGAAAGAATGAGTGAGCACCGGCTTTTTTAAAGGAAGGCTCTGCGAGTACTCAGGGGCCATGGGTGGCCAGGGAATTGCTGTGGTCATTCCCACCACCCACTTCCTCTGGCTGGCACCTGCTTGGCCTTGAACTTTCGCTGGAAGCGGGGGGCGACAAGGCCGTAGGGGTTGAGGCCCTCGGCAGCGGCGTCAGGGCCCTGCGGGTGGCTGCCCGAGCCCCCGCCGCCCGTCCGCTGCAGGCTGAGAAAGGCCAGGATGGCCTGTACTTCGCTGGGGTAGCTGCTGTCCGCCATGGTGCGGCCCTTGGACGCCAGTCGGCAGCCGGCCATCCAGTGGGCATACTGCTTCTCCTGCGGTGTGAGGAACAGGCTGTAGTTCGGCCCCTGGCCCCCTCCCCGCACCAGCCTCAGCCCGGCCCCGACGTACATCCTGGCACCGCAGGTAGACCTCACTCATGCCCTCAGGGGAGGGGACAAGGAGTTTGATGCAGAACTTCTGGCCTGAGACATTGACGTCAGGGACCACCTCGCAGCCTAGAGGGAGATGAAGGGGCGGGTGGGAGGCTGGCCGGGGTGGGGGACGCGGGGAGCCCTGCCTGAGAGGTCCCCAGGCGAACATCAGTCCAATAGAACACATCAGGGCGGACGGTGTCTTCTCCCGCCCCCAGGGGGAAACTGAGGTGAGAACTTTCAAGTCCCCAGCCCACAGGTGGGCCAGGTGGCCCCTGAGCCAGCTCCTGCCCTTGTCCCCGTCCTGGCCAGGCCACCCTCACTCACCCTTGAGGTTGAGCTGCTGGATGGGGTCCCCCGGGGCCTCATCCTGGCTCTTGTAGTAGGACAGGGTGGTCTCCTTGAACACGACCCAGTGCTGGCGGTACCCCTTTAGGGTCAGCTTCCGGGGCCTGAGGGTAAGGCAGGAGGCTGGTGACGGGCCACCTCCCTCCCTCCTGGGCTCTCTCTCCACCCTGGGCCCCTCCGGCAGGGCTGCCGACTTTGGGCCCAAACTCACCGGAAGATCCGGAGATAGTCCTTGAGTTCAGGGATGGTGGTGAGGTTGTCCTGCGGAGACGAAGAGTCAGAGGGGGATCATCAGGTCCTCGCCCTTGACCCTGACCCCAAACCCAAGCCCTGACCAGAGCCCTTCCTCACCAGCACATCCGTGGATGCCGACCCCTCCAGCTTCACCTCCAGGTTGTTCAGGGCGGCGTCCAGGTCGTCCAGCCCCGGGTCTGTGCCAGTCGGTTCGCCCACCTCCCCGCTCTGGGACAGCTTGTTGATGTGGTACTGGGTGGGGCACGCAGCCAGGGAGGACTGAGTGGGCAGCCCAGTAGCCCACAGTGCCCCAAGTGGGGCTTCCCAGAGATGGGTCCCCCACTTCGGAAGACCCTCCCTGCCCTGGGCCCGGCTAGCACCCTACCCCGCCCCAGGTCCCCCAGCCCACCGGACACCTGCAGGGCTGCGAACACCATCATCTCCTCCTCAGTGCAGTCGGTTTCCTCCAGCAGCAGGTCCCACCGAGCCTGCTCGTACAGCTGGGTCAGCCGCACCGGGTCTGTCTGCAGCGGGGGCAGGGGAGGCTGGGTTCAGTCGGGATCCAACTGCCCCGATCGCTGTGTACCCGGACCCTGTGAGCCTCAGCTACCAGCCCCGCCTTTGCACAGTGGCACGCTCAACTCGTGGGCCCACGTGGGCAGCGGACCCCAATGCCAGCCTTAAGGCCTGACCAGGCAAGTGATACATTTTTCCCTGTAAGACTTCTTGCACAGTTGACTGTATGTTTACTGTGCACCTGTGGGGGCAGAAGGGGGACTGAATAAACCAATCAACCAATAAGTAAGATGATTAAGATTGTGATAAGAGCAATAAAGGAAATAGCTTCCATGGGGCCACTCACTCATACCCTCAGGCATGGACACCCCAAGGAGGATGGCGATGGGAGAGAATGGAATTGGGGTACAGGGAACTACTCCACATGAAGAAGCATCCTAGGAAGTCTTCTTTGAGGAGGTGACAGACTGCCCTGAGACCTGAGGACGGCAATGGGCCACTTAATGGGAGAGTGATAGGAAGAACATTCCAGAAAGAAGGAACAGGGAGTGCAAAGCTCAAAGGGGGATCCCAGTTACCCACAGAAGATCACGCCCATGCTCCCCCTGAAACCAACCACCACTGGTTTATGCAAAGGCATAAAAAGAGTAAATCCAAAAGGACAAAGAAAAGAGCGGGAATGACCCGCTGACAACATTTTGGCAGAGGGAAAGCAGAAACATGAATGGGAACTGAATTACAGTGAGAGAGAGTTGGGATCTCTTGGTCTTTCCCCTCTTTTGTTCTGTAGAAAAGGCATGAATGAGTTTTGAAAATAGGCAGGAAACAAACAGCAAGAAGAACACGGACGTGGACAAAGGCATCCAGTGTGCGCGGTAGCCCTTGGCAGGCTCCGGACAGGGCTCCTCTGGCTAAGGGATGAGGGCGGGCTGAAATGACTCTAGAAGGTGTTTAAAAGGAGCAGGTGTTCCCCCCGCCCGCCCCCCAGTGTCTCCCACTCCAAGTGACAGCCAGGCACTGGCAGAAGCCAGAGATTTACTCTCTGGAGATGGTAAACCAGAGGCACCCCTACATTTGGTACTCTAGACCTGGTGGATGAGGGGGCTGCTGTGCTTAAAACAGATGCACCAGGGTGCCTGGGTGGCTCAGTGGGTTGAAGCCTCTGCCTTCGGCTCAGGTCATGATCCCAGGGTCCTGGGATCGAACCCTGCATCCGGCTCTCCGCTCAGCGGGGAGCCTGCTTCCTCCTCTCTCTCTGCCTGCTTCTCTGCCTACTTGTGATCTCTGTCTGTCAAATAAATAAATAAAATCTTTAAAAAAAAACTCTGTCAAATAAATAAATAAATAAATAAAATCTTTTTAAAAAATAAAAGTAATACATTAAAAAAACAAACAAACAGATGTACCAAGAGAAAGGTTGACATCCTGAAAGGTGGGATATCCCCAGCCCTTCCCTACTTGGCACCCAAGACTTTGACAATGAGCCTTCTATTCCCAGTCGGGAGATCTGAGGGTTCACTGCTGAGAAACTGATGAGCTAAAGAGAAAACTCCCCCAAAGAGTGGTGATGACATGCCTACCCCAGCACCTCCAGGGAGCCCCCAAAGTGCTAAGCCCTTTTCATCCACTCGGGGGGTTTTCCATGGGTTCCTACAGCCCTGCTTCTCAATATGAAAGGGCAGGCAGGGATCACCCCAGCATAAGGACAGCTATGGCAGCAACTACAGAGACAAGACAAACAGGAAAGAAAGAGCTTGGAGGGAACCAAGACAGTAGGGAGCGGAAGAAAACTTCCACTCCCTACTGTCTTGGATTCTAAGGCAGAATCCTTAGAGAGACGAAATGCTGTACTCGGAGCACAAAAACGCGATGCTGTGTTTAAAAAACAGAACATAATTATAAAGGTATAGAATTTTAGGTTGTGTGGCATTGGTAAAGAGAGACAAATTGATGAATGAAACCAGAGAGTCAGACACCCACACACTTACGTTCACCTGACTTACAACAAAGGTGACCCCGCAGTCACTGGGAAAGGATTCCATTTTCAGTAAATGATACTGGGTCTATTGGGTACCCGTACTTTTTTTTTTAATTGTTTTGTTCCCCTACCTCACACCACATAAAAATATCAGCTCCAGCTGGATTGCAGATCTAAACATGAAAGTTAAAACAACAAAGCTTTTAGAGAAAAGTAGGTCTACATATTTGTGACCTTGGAACAAAAAAGATTTGTTTTTAAACAGGATCCAAAAGATATTCATCATAAAAGAAAAAAATATTTAAAAATAGAAGACAGATTGTACTACAATTAGGAACTTCTTTTTATCAAAATAAACCATCAAGAGAATGAAAAGGCAAAGCACGGTGGGAAACTATAATCACATATTTATCCGACAAAGTACTACCCATATACAAAATATATAAAGAACTCCTATGAAGCAATATGAAAGGCAAGCGACTCAATATTAAAAATTGGCAAAGAAGTTGAGCAGAAACGTCACCAAAGAGGATCTCCAAATGGCTAGTAGCCCGATGAGAAAGGGCTCTACTTGATTAGTCATCAGGGAACTGTGAAAGCCACATGGAAAGCACGTCAGTGATGTCTGGGGTGAGGTGTAGGAGGAGGAATGATTGCAAATGGGCACTAGAGAACCTTCTGGGGGTGATGAAATGTTCTAAAACTTGATTGCGGTAATGACTGCCCAATGTATAAATTTACCGAATGTAATCAAACTGAATGCTTACGATGAGTGATTTTTATGGTAGGCAAGTTATATCTAAGTAAAGCTGTTTAAAAAAAAAACAAAACAGGGGGAGGGGGTAGGGAGAGGATGGTGGGGTTATGGACATTAGGGAGGGTATGTGCTATGGTGAGTGCCATGAAGTGTGTAAACCTGGCGATTCACAGACCTGTACCCCTAGGGCTAATAATACATTATATGTTTATAAAAAAATTAAAAAATTAAAAAAAAATAAATACAAATAAACAAAAACCATATGAGACACCATTACACACCTACCAGAATGGCTACCATGGAAATTCCAGTGCCACACCAGTGAAATCGTGGAACAAGTAAAATTTTTGGACCTTGCTGATGGGGGCTGTAACCTGGTACAACCACTTCGGAAAGCTGTTTAACAGCTATCTGCTACGGTTAAACCAAAGCTGCCCCTTAATCTAGCAATTCCACCTCTGGGCACATACGCTACAGAAATGTGTACATATGTTCACCAAAGACATTACTGGAATGTTCAAAGCATCTTTATTCGTAACAGTCCCAATCTGGAAACTGTGCAATGCCCATCCAGTAGAATGGAAAACTAATTATGGTATATTGGCATAAGGGAATGTCACACACCAATGAGAAGGAATAAGCTACAACAGTACGCACTGTGCATGAATCATACGAGCATAATGCCGAGTGATAAAGGGCAGACCCAAGAGAGTACAGACTGTGTGATTTCACGTATGTAGATTTCAAACACAGGCTAAACGATCTATGGTGTTAGAATTAACATTAGTGCTTCCTCCCAGGGAGATATTGACCAGAAGGGGTATGAAAGGGGCTTCTGGGGGCTGGAGAAATCCTGCTGCTTGAAGTATTGGATACATTTGTACATTTTTCTTTTTTTTTTTTTTTTTAAATTTTTTTTTTTTAGATTTTATTTGTTTATTTGACAGAGAGAGAGAGATATCACAAGTAGGCAGAGAGGCAGGCAGAGAAGAGGGGGAAGCAGGCTCCCTGCTAAGCAGAGAGCCCGATGTGGGGCTCGATCCCAGGACCTTGAGATCATGACCTGAGCTGTAGGCAGAGGCTTAACCCACTGAGCCACTCAGGTGCCCCTACATTTTTCTAAATGTATGTTTTTTTGTTGTTGTTTTTGTTTTTTTTTTTTTAAAGATTTTATTTATTTATTTGACAGAGAGAGATCACAAGTAGGCAGAGAGGCAGGCAGAGAGAGAGAGAGAGAGAGGGAAGCAGGCTCCCCACTGAGCAGAGAGCCCGATGCGGGACTCGATCCCAGGACCCCGAGATCACGACCCGAGCCGAAGGCAGCGGCCTAACCCACTGAGCCACCCAGGTGCCCTTTCTAAATGTATGTTATACTAACAAACAAAAAACCTTACAAAGGAATACTCTGAAAACAAGAGCTCTTAGAACTTGAAAAAAATAGAGTTGCAGAAATTAAAAATTCAATAGATCATTTGAAAGATAAGTCAGGGCGCCTGGGTGGCTCCGTCGTTAAATGTCTGCCTTCGGCTCAGGTCATGATCCCGGGGTCCTGGGATCAAGCCCCGCATCGGGCTCCCTAATTGGCGGGAAGCCTGCTTCTTCCCTTCCCACTCCCCCTGCTTCTGTTCCCCCTCTCGCTGTGTCTCTCCGTCAAATAAATAAATAAAATCTTTAAAAAAAAAAAAAAAGATAAGTCAAAGCCCTCTCCAGAAAGTAAAACAAAAGACAACAAACTTAGAAATGAGAAAGACAAGGGGCACCTGGATGGCTCAGTCAGTGTAGCATGGGACTCTTGATCTTGGGATTGTGAGTTTGAGCCCCACACTGGGTATGGAGATTACTTAAATTTTTAAAAAATCTTAAAAAAAAAAAGACATGAGAAAGACAAGATAAACATCTATGTTTTTTTCTCTGAAGAAGCAATCTGGGGGGTCTAATATCTACGGAGTTCCAGAAGAAAGGAACAGAAAAGTGGTGGGAGGAAATGATTAAAGAGATTGTTTAAGGCATTTCTCCAGCACTGAAAGACTCAAGTTCCTCATCTGAAGGGCTCAGCAGGTGTGCATGCCAATCAAGGAAGACCGATCCGTACTAGGACTTATTATTGAGAGATTTTAATGCATCATGAGATAAGAAGAACACTAAAAGCTTCTGGTATCTCCCCCCCCTCCAAGAAAAGATAAAAGGGTCTCCCATGGAAGGATTGAAAACAAAATGGCATTAGACTCCTCAGTAGAACCACTGGGACCCAGAGCACCATGGGAAGGTGGCTTCAGATTTAGCAGGGAAATATCTCCAACCTAGAATTCTATACCTAGCCAAACTATCATGTGAGTGAGGGTAGAACAGGGGCCTTTTCAGACATGCAGGATTTCAAATCATTTACCATTTTACAGGAAGCTATTAGAATAAATGTTTCATCCAAATGAAGGCGTTAGTCAACAGAGGAACACATGAGAGTCAGGAACCAAGGAGTCCAACAGAGGGATTCTCAGGAAATAGGGAAGAGCAGTCCAAGGACAACAGTTGAGCTGTGGATCTAGAGTGCCAGCTCCGATGGTTCCACGACAAAGATAACACTGACTGATATCCTAAAGCCATCCACCAGGGCACCTGGGTGGCTCAGTGGGTTAAGCCTCTGCCTGCAGCTCGCGTCATGATCTCAGGGTCCTGGGATCAAGCTCTGCATCGGGCTCTCTGCTCGGTGGGGAGTCTGCTTCCCCCTCTCTCTCTGCCTGCCTCTCTGCCTGCCTCTCTGCCTACTTGTGATCTCCCTCTCTCTGTCAAATAAATAAATAAAATCTTAAAAAAAAATTAAGCAACCCACCAGTTTGAAAAGAGTATTGTGGTTGGGCTACAATGTTGGAGGGGCTTGGCTATAGAACTTCCCACTTCATCACTGTGAAGACCCCAGAGGAGAAGCCATAGCCACATGGAGAGTATCTTAAAAGAGAGATCCCCGAAAGAGAGCAACAACGACCCAGTAGATTGTAGATATTGGACAAGAGACCATACAGAACAGTGATCCCTGACAGAAGGGAAACAAACATGGTGTATCCTGATTGGCCCAGCTCATTGCCCAGAGAGAGCTGTACAAAGAGGGGGACCCCAAATACAGCCCAGCATATTCCCCAAGTTGAAGAAATGTAGTTGAGCATTTGATGAGTCCAAGGCAGCTAGAGTTCACAGGACAGAGTCCTGTAGAGGAGATAGCTGCACGGAAAGAAAGCTCTGGAATCAGCGGGGGGGGGGGGGGCTCCTCTTGAGTCTTTAAGCACTGATCAGTGTACGTGTGTAAGGAAATTATCCAAGGCTGATGAAAAACAAAAACAAAAACAAAACAAACTTGAAAGCAGCAGATGGAACATTCACCAGAGCTCACCTGACGGTGGCAAGGGTTCACACTCCCAAAAGCCAGATTGGAGAAGCCTCATGATGCATGGTGCGTTAGATAGAATTCTCTGAAGGCAATGCCTCAGTAATGGGGTAAATTAGCCCTAGACTAGAAGATGTTTTTGTCCTGCCTCATTAACATTCAAGGCAAACCTTGAAAGGATCAAACGGTCTCCAAGTGATTTAACTTCATCCCTAAACAAGGTTTAAAAATACTTAAAGGACTACCAAAAAAACGCCAAAAATCTAGCACCCAACATAAAATTTGTAGTGTCTGTCTGGAATTAAATAAAAAATGATCAGGCACAAAAAGAAGAAAAAAACAACAAGGGGCGCCTGGGTGGCTCAGTCAGTTAAGCGTCTGCCTTCAGCTCAGGTCATGATCCCAGGGTCCTGGGATTAAGCCCTACATCAGGCTCCCTGCTCAGTAGAAAGCCTGCTTCTCCTTCTGCCCCTTACCCTGCTCATGGTCTCTCTTAAACAAACAAACAAACAAACAAATAAATAAAATCTTACCCCCCCAAAAAGAAAAATACACAACAAAAAAAACCACAATAAAATAAAACACCCCCACCCAATAAAGGAAAAATATGGCCAGGTATGAAAATAAGCAGAAAAATAGAACTCATAACAAGGAGAGAGTCTATAGAAACAGATCTAGAAATGACACAAGTGATAGAATTAGTAGATAAAAACATGTAGAGTTATTATAAAAGCATCATGGGTGTCAAGGAGGTAGAGAGACAGGAGCATTTTAGGGAGAGTCACGGAAACTACTAAAAAAGGTCATAGTTTGGGGCCCCTGGGTGGCTCAGTGGGTTAAAGCATCTCCCTTTGGCTCAGGTCATGATCTCAGGGTCCTGGGTCGAGCCCCACATCGGGCTCTCTGCTCAGCAGGAGGCCTGCTTCCTCCTCTCTCTCTCTCTGCCTGCCTCTCTGCCTACTTGTGATCTCTGTCTGTCAAATAAATAAATAAAAAATCTTGAAGAAAATAAAAAGGTCACAGTTAAAGTTATACACATGAAATCCAAGGCAGATTCGACATGGCAGAAGAAAGATTAGTACACCTGAAGATAGGGCAAGAGACCTACTCATGCAACATAGAGAAACAAGACTGGAGAAATCACCTAAAAAGAAACCGCGAACAGAGCATCAGTGGGCCGTGGGATGATGCGGCCGTGGGCCGCAGTCTAGTAGTTCATATAACCAGAATCCCATCAAGGGAGGGAGTGGGGGAAAAAAACCCTGAAAAAACAATGACCCCAAATTTCCCAAATTTGATACAAACTATCAACTCACAGATTCAAGAAGCTCACTGAACCCCAAGCACGAAAAACCTGAAGGGAACCAAGGCGTATGATAATCACACTGTTTAAAACCAGTGATAGGGGCGCCTGGGTGGCTCAGTCAGTTAAGCAGTGAAGCATCCGACTTCAGCTCAGGTCATGATCCCAGGGATCCTGGGATCGAGCCCCGCATCAGGCTCCCTGCTCAGTGGGGAGCCTGCTTCTCACTCTCCCTTTGTCACTCTCTCCTGACTTGGGTGCTCTCACTGCATGCACTCTCTCTCAAATAAATAAATAAAATCTTAAAAATAAGTAAATAAATAAACAAATAAATAAAGTACCGTAAGAAACAAAACCGTCACCCAAGAATTCTACACTGAGTTAAAATATCTCTCAAAATCAGGGGCGCCTGGGTGGCTCCATTAAGCGTCTGCCCTTGGCTCAGGTCAAGATCCCAGGGTCCTGGGTTCGAGCCCATCCTGGGATTGGGCTCGCTGCTCTGCAGGAAGTCTGCTTCTCCCTCCCCCACTCCCCCTGCTCACATTCCCTCTCTACCTTGTCTCTCTCTGTCAAACAAATAAAATCTTTAAAAATAAAAGTCTTAAAATCAAAGGCAAAATAATGACTTATTCAGACATACGAAAGCTGAATGAATCATCACCAGTAGAACATTACCACAAGAAATGTTAAAGTCCTTCAGGCAGACAGAAAAAGAGAGCAGCTGGAAATGGGGATCTACACAGGGGAATAAAGAGTACAGGAAACGGCGAGGGTGAGGGTCGCGAGCTCTGCCAACTGAGGCAACCAGGTGCCTTCTGGGTATTATTTCTTACAATTGCCTGGGAATCTCCAGTTATCGTAAAAGTTCCACCAAAAATTAAAAAAAAAAAAAAAGATTGAAGGGTTAAAGCATAAGTAGGAGCGATAATGATTCGACAATTCTATTCCTAGGTCTACACCAAGAGAAATGAAAAGATATGACCACCCCAAAACTTGTATCTGAATGAATATTCATAGCAGCCTTATTCATAATAGCCAACCCGTGGGTGCGTGGGTGGGTGGGGCGAGCCAAATGTCTATTAATCGCCGAATGGATCAGTAAAATGTGGTCTGTCCCTACAATGAAATTCCACTGAAACAGAACCATGCTAAAACATGAAAACAGGGGGTGCCTGGGTGGCTCAGTGGGTTAAAGCCTCTGCCTTCAGCTCGGGTCGTGATCCTGGGGTCCTGGGATCGAGCCCCACATCAGGCTCTTCCCACATCAGGCTCTTCCCTCAGTGGGAAGCCTGCTTCCCTACCTCTCTCTGCCTGCCTCTCTGCCTAATTGTGATCTCTGTCTGTCAAATAAATAAATAAAATCTTTAAAAAAAAAAACAACATGAAAACAGAAACCAGCCACAAAAAACTACATACTGTCTGATCCCTTTTGTAGGAAATGTCCAGGATGGGCAAATCTATGGAGACAGAAAGGAGATTAGGAGTCGTCTGGGGCTCAGTGGGTGAGGGATAAATGGAGAGTCACTGATGATGGGTGTGATTTTCTTTTCGGGGTGATGAAAATATTTCAAAATGGATTGTGCTGATGGTTGCCCAAGTCTGTGAATGTCTTAAAAACCATCGGGTTGTCCATTTAAGTGGGCAGAAGATATGGTATATGAATTATTTCTCAATATAGCCGTTGTAAGAATAATGACAGCAGCAGGAATGACAGTGTCTTGAGGGCTGTGACAGCAGCAGAATTGAAGTGTGTGATAACCAGCATGTACAGGCCGGGAAGGGAAATGCCAAGTGTCTTGTTGTAAGTTTCTCATGCAGAAGCCTTGAGTATTTCCGGATGATAATAGAGTCTGTGTACTGAATCCCTTCTAGCAACCACCAAAACCATTTTTTTAAGTATAGCTAATAAACTAACATAAAAGAGATAAAATGGAATCATGAAGCCCACTCGAACCAAAGTAAGGCAGGAGAGCTGGGGAAGGGGACAACAAAGTCCCCAGGAGAGGAAGTGGCCGAACGTGAAAGGGAAGGAGCCGGACGGACAGATCAGGCAGGGGCCTGGGGGCTCTGCGGCTGGGGGCCACCGGCAGCCACAGGAATGACTTGACCTTGTGTCTGTTCATTCCAGACGTGGTGTGGAGCTTGGGGAGGCCAAGAGAGGAGAAAGGTGTATCAGGAGGCCTGCTCTAAGCAACATGACACAGGCTGGCTGCCAGACAGATGGACAAATGAAAAGACAAAGAGATGGTGGTTTGGGATGTTAATTCGGGGGAGGAGGCACGGGACACAAAGACTGATGAAGTCGGAGGGAGAGGGAAGGCTCCAGAATGGCGTAAGCAAGGAATCCATGAAAGCTTTTGCAAAGAACCCGTGAAAGGTGGAGGATGTGTGGGGCGGCCTGGGAATCACGACTTCCGGTTCAGGCAGAAGTCTGACATGCCTGTTAGGCCCGTGAACAGAGAGGGGCCACCTGGACACACTCAAGTCTAGCGCTCCAGTGAGGGTCTCGGGAGAAGGTCGGCCCTGAGATCACACACGTGGGAACTATAACGGGCAAAGGGGTAAGGATGGCTGGGGAGGGCGTTCTGGGTTTGCCAGGCCGTGGAAATAGGAGGAAGAGTGGGGGGAGTCTGGACAGGGCATCTGGAACCCTCTCAAGTTCATGGGGGTCACAAGTGGCCTAGTAAGAAGCAGGAGGGAAGGGAGCGGGGGACAGAGAGCACGCAGGGCCAAACCTGCAGATCGCAGCGTCACCCTTTCCAGGAAGCCTTCTGTGAGTCCAGGTGCCAGGCACCTCCCACCTGCACAGACTTCCTAGGGACGCCCGCCACTGTCTACACTGCCCAGACGGGGGTGGGGGTGTGGATGAGGCAATGGATGGATGGACAGACGCCCTGCTAGTCCCTCATGTTCCCAGAGCCCGGACCCCTGACCCTAAGTCCTGATGTCTCACTGCACCAGCACCCCCCCACCCACGTTCCCAGCGCCACCCACCTTGGGATCCAGGTCGAAGAAGCTGTAGTACTTAAAGCGCAGCCAGAGCATGTCCCCGGCAGTGATCCCCTGCTGCATGAGGCACCGCGACGAGTCCAGCCACCTGGGCCACAGCGCAGGCAGAAGTCAGGGCCATGGCAGAGGCAGTGCTGGGCAGGGCGGAGGGCGTGCGGGGGGGGGGGCGCGGTGGGGGGCAAGGGGGGTGCGTGGAGGGGCCGCGGTGGAGGGAAAGCGCACTCATAAGACAGGCCTGGAAACTGGAGGTAGGGATCTGGGGTAAGGATCCAGGGGAGGGCGGGGGCCCTGGCAGTGGGAGCCCAGACCCACAGGGACGGGGCCCTGGGCCGCAGAGCCGGCGGGCAGCACACCTGCTGTGGAGCTGGGTCTTGTCCAACAGGGAGCTGGGCCGAGGCAGGCGCTGGAGCACGGCGGGGTCCGGTGGCGGCTGCGGCCGGCTCAGCATGTGGTAGCAGGCCTCGGTCTGGGCACTGTCCGAGAAGTGGGCTGGCATCCCCCGGAACAAGGCAGGTGCCACGCCTGGAGTGCGGGACAGGGTGAGACAGGCCCCGCCCCCGGGCCCAGCCGCAGGGGGCCAGCGCCCAGCCCCCACCCCACCCCACCTGCCCAGCCTGTGCTCACCCCCAGCCAGGACGACCTTGGTCAAGTCATACAACTCCTCTTCCGGCTCCTTGTCCTTCTTTTTCTTCTCCTTCTTCTCAGGAGCCCGGAGCAGAGACAGCTCCTCGGGGTGCCGGATACCTGGGGGGAGCTGGCCCCTCAGCAGGGGCTGGGGTCCTGCCCTGGAACCTCCCTGCCCCACTCCCGGGACTCTGGGGCCGTGACGGGGGACGGGACTACGAGGACCATGCGACCATGGCCTTGATGGGAGGGCAGGGAGACCTGCCCTCTGGCAGGACCCTCGCCGGGGCGGAAGAGCGGGCGCCAGCAGGGGACTCACTGAGGAGGCGGCAGATGGCAGCCACGGCCTGGAAGAGGGGCTGGGAGAAGCTGGCTCGCAGGCGCAGGGCCCGGCGGTTCGGCAGCCGCAGGATGATGGGCCGGTGCTGGGGCCCGAAGAAGAGGCGGGCGTCGGCCAGGATGCCATACTTGTCCAGCGTCCAGTGCGTCTGCAGGAGCCACTGCCTTTTCTGCTCCCACCAAATAGCATGGTCTGACCAGTCCTGCTTGCGCTCTGCGGGGCCGCGGGGAAGCAGGGGGCCCATCAGCCGTGGAGGGCCCGGCCCCCGGGGGGCTGTGCACCGGCCCAGGCCAACACGGGGCCAGGCTGGGTTGGCTGGGGGTCTGGGACTGAGGTCACGGCAGGATGGCTCTTTGCCAGCTCGCCCTGCTGGTTCTATGGGGCTGAGTTGTGGCATCACTTCCCAGGGGAGCCCCCCGCCCCCAGGATCCAGGTGTCCCAATCTTCCTGCCTCCACCTCATGCACCCCGGCCCATCAAGCTGCCCGGAACAGCAGCGCCCGTGATTCCTGGCTGGCTGGCCTCTCGCCGGCGCTCCAGGAGCCTGGGAGGCCAAGGCTCTGTTGGGGCCCTGGCACTGTGCCTGGCCCCGCAGGCCGTCCACAAACATTCCTGGGTTACGCGTTCTATGCCCTCGGCCGAGGCCTCTCACTCTCTGAGCCTCGGGTTTGTGGTTTGTGAGATGTGAGGAGTCACTCTCCCAAGCTGGTGGGCCCGGAAGCACGCCTGCCCCAGTGTGGGTGACGCGCTCTGCGGGCCTGTGAATGCCTGCAAGGGAGGATCCAGTCTGAACCTCGAACATTCCCTGTCCTGCAGCTAGTGACAGATGACAGGGCTCCCTCCAGGCAGGCTGGTGTGTGGTGATCACAAAGACAAAGGGTGGACGGATGCAGCCCTCTGGGGTGTGCAAAGCCCTTCCCGGCCAGTGCTCTGTCCCTGTCTCCACCCGCACTCCTGCTCCCCTCCCTCCTCCTCCCTCCCTCCTGTCACCAGAGCTGCCAATGGCAAGACATTCTCTGGCTCAATTTGTCCAACCTCCCAGAGTCCTTGGAGCCGCTATCCTCACTCCGTTCTGGCCTGTGGCGCCTTCCCCATCTCCTCTTGACCTCTTGTCTTGTCCTCCTCGGCCCCTTCCCCTGGCTGCCCCTGTCCTTCTCCGGTTGAGAATCCCTTCCTCCCCCACCCAGGCCTCTTCCCAGGGCTCCTGCCTCTACGGCCTCATCTTCCTGCTTCCATCCCCACACACCATACCTCAGGACCAGGCCCTTGCCCTGGGCCAGAAACCCAGAGGCCAGGGGCGAAAGGCCACACCCACTGGCTTCAGTCGCTCCAGAAAAATGTTTACAGGCCACGTGCCTGCCTGTGGGACAGAAATGCAGTAACTCCTACTTCCAGCCCCTGAAGCGTGCGTGAAACTCGCTCTTTCTGACACTGGTCCAGGGCCTCTTCTCCCTCCTTGCTGGCCCCTCCGCAGGGCATCTGGGGGCTAGGGCAACCCGACTTCCCCGCCAGGCCCGAGCATTCTCCCTTCCGCTTTTAGCCCCCACATTTCATCGATGCCCATCTCGCCTCCAAAAGCCACCCTCCGGTCTGTCCTCACCGCCCAGCGTAGGAGGATTGTCTCCCTGCCTCCAGCTCACCCCTAACCGAGGGGCCTGTCTAGAGGTAAGTGGCTGAAAACCCTTCGGGGTCGCTTCTGCCTCCAGGAGTCTAAACTCCTAAAGGCAGCCACCCCAACCTCTTTTCTGGTCATGCCCAAGTTCAGAACACCCCCGCGCTCCAACAGCACACCTTGCCCCTGCCCCCCTGCGCTGCAGCCCCTCTCAGGACTCTGCTAGGGAGTCTCCCCGTCCCGGCTGCGTGCAACCCCTCTGGCTCTAGGCCCTGTGCTCTCGCCTCTGGTGCCAAGGCCTCCATTCAGCCCCGTGCTGGGAGCTGGACCGTTGGTCTCACCCGCCTGGCCTTACTCCAGGAAGGCAGGGGCTGGCGTGGCGTGGGGTCTGGCCTGACGGAGCCTCAGTGGACGTCTGATACACTCAGGAATGAGCAGGATTGGGAAGGGCGGGGACAATGTCCCACTGCAGGGGACAGAAGCTGAAGGGACTTACTGCCAGGGGGGACCCAGCAGCAGGTGGGGGGACCAGCTCTGCCCGCCCGCCCGCCTGACTCCTTATTTAGGCCTTGTGCATGGCTCGTGTCCCCTGCCCTGGAGCCAACGAGGTCTCCCCTTGGGGCGCCATCTCTTCAGCCCCTCTGCCCTGGCTCAGCCCACGCCTGCCTACAGCTTGGCCTGATGCCCTGCTCCTGAGGGACCCTCTGTTTCCTACTTCTGCTTTCACAGCCTCCTTGGGCCCTGCCTTCACTACCTCAGCCTCATGGCTGGGTTGTCCCGGGCCCTGTAGGTCCCCAAGCTGGCCCACCTGGCTCGCAGGCCGCACGTGGCGGGTTGGCCAGCCCCGAGGAAGCCTGTCTGCCCCTGCCTGCTGCAGGTGGCCCAGGACCCAGGAGCCAGGGGCTAAAATGATCGTGGGCTTGCCTTCTGGCTCTGCCTACCCGGGTGGGCCTGCTGCCCTCCCAGGAAGGGGGAGCCCTGACCCCCCGGGCAGGGAAAGGGGATGAGAAGCCCCCGTGCCGCTAGCCCTGCTCCTCTCCACGCCTGATACCACAGGCTGCCCTGCTGTAACTTCCTGTGGGGGCAGGGCCTTCCCACCCAGGCTAGGCCCGTCACCAGCCTGCGGAGGGCTTCCGCTCCGGGGAGAGGGTATGGGAGCCGGCCCCGCGTCCCCTGGTCTCCCCCGAGACCTCAAATGTAGCCTCTGCCTCGGCCCGGGGCCAGGCCCCTCCTGCCCCAGACATGGGTGAACAGCCCGTGGCTGGGTCTCCTCCCTGGGGACTTAGCAGAACCAGCAGGAGCAGGAGGAAGGGAGGGAAGATTGCGGGAGGGAGGGGAAGTTGGGGAAATGTCTTTTTTGGAACCAAATGATTAAGCGGGTGCCTGAGTCACTGTGGCGGGGTTATCGAGCACAGCACAGTCGGATGGCCCGGAAGTGCCCACGGACCCAGTCACAGCGGCCCCGTGGCGCTGAGGTCAGCAGCGGGGGCCATGGGACACTCACTGATCTCCTCCACGATCTTCAGGAGCACCCCGCCGATGTGCGACTCCCCCGTGACCCGGAGGGTGACGGACTCGGCCTCGGGGTCCTCCTCTCCCACAAACACCCGCAGCTCCCAGGACGAGTCGATGTAGTCCCCGGTGGCCGTCTTCATCCCCGCCATGGCTGCGGCGGCTCTGCAGAGGGTGGGGAAGGAGGCAGGGTGCTGGGGCCTCGGAGGCCGCCCACGTTCGAGTAGAAGTGGCGTTTGGCGATCTGGACAGGCAGGAAAGCAGAGAGAGCACCCATGGGCCAGGATGTCACGGCAGCCGCGAGACACAGGCCTCAGAGCCTCTCGCCGTTACCGGTGGCTTAGCCGCACGGCGCTTCCAGGCCACTCCCATCTTACAGACGGGAAGACTGAGGCCCGGAACGAGTTAAGAAGAGGTTCGCTCAAGATCACCAGGCTTGATGCCAGAACCTGGCACAACCTCCATCTGCTTCCCCAGCCCACATGTCACCCCCGAGTCTATACTGGCAGCTGCCGAGGCCTGGAAATGGTGGGGGACCCAAGTCAGAAAAGACTCCCAGTCCTGGCCCAAAGCTCGGATCCTGACATCCCAAGCCAACCAAGGCCTCTCTGGAGCGCCGAGAAGTCCAGGCTGCCGCCTGGGCAGAGGCGTGCTGAGCCGCGGTGGGTCTGCAGGAGGGGGAGGAAACGGGGTCCTTGCGCCCCAGCTTACCTTGCCTGTAAGGGTTTGGGGGCTGCAGGTGCGGGGCTGGCTTGGGGTGTCAGCCACTCCCGGCCTCAGTCTGAACACCTGCGGCTCAGTGAGGGACTCCTTCCCCCTTTGCTTTCTTTTCGAGCTTCCCGGAGGGCAGTCCTTATCATGAGGGCGGGCTCAGCCCCTCCCCAGGGCGGGCTGGTCTGGGTGCAGGAAGCTAGTTGACAGCGTGCCCCAAGGGCTCCTGTGCCCCAAGGGCTCCTGTTCGTGGCCCCACCTTTGTTCCTGGGGAGCACAGGAAGCAAGGGAGGAGCAGGCCAGGGGCCCACCACGGCACTGAGTGTCCCCTCTTCTGGAGGGAAGCAGCTCGGTTCAAACCAGGAAAGTCACCAACTCGTGTTCTCTACACCCGTTGTCCCCTGTAGGAAGTCATCTCCCATATCCAGCCTGTCACAAAGTGGGAGGGTGGGGGACTTTGGGTCACAGTACATGACTGTGCTGTCAAGAGGGAAAGCCACACAAGGGAAGCATGCGATCCAGGTAATTTAGGAAGCTGGACGTGCAAGCGAGCTCCAGTCGGGTAGGTCCCTTATCACCAAGAAGTAGATCCTTAAAGAAGACACCGAGGGGAACAACTTCCTTAAGTCTTTCCTGTCCCCAGTGCTGGCCTCGATTTCCAAACATGTAGATCTTCGAGCTGCCCAGGGCAACAGCTGAACAGGAATGGGGCCCTGGTCATCCACAGCCTCTTGCCTCACCCCTCCAGTGTTCAAGGCTTCCAACCTGTCACCTTCCCTCGGCCCCTCCACATGACGTTCCGGCTCACCCCGAGTACCCCAAGGGTCAAGTCCCTACTCAAATGTGACTCTGGAGGGTCCCACCACCGGCACTGGGAGGTCGGCTTTGGTAGAGCAGAGAGGCCTGGTGCTCGCTACTGGCCCCCGGCAGGAACAGGAGCCCTTCCAGAGAGAATCCGTTTGGGGCCCGAGGGAACAGAGCCAGAAGAGTGTCCGGAGCACCAGGGAGCAGCAGAACGCCCGTGGAGACGAGGCTTTCTGCACTTGCCACCCAGAGGGAGGAAGGGGCCTGCTGGAGATTCCCAGGGGAAGGCCAGCGTATGCAAAGTCAAGGCGGCAGGAAGTGCAGCGGCTGCTGGCCTCAGCAGCTTCCCAGCTCAGAAAGCTGTGCTGTTGGAGCAGATGAGGAAGTCTCACTCCCACCCCAGTCCAGGGCTGTAGAAATCACTTGCTGCAACCACGTTCAAGTGTAATCAAAAACCTCTCAGTTGAGGGCACCTGGGTGGCTCAGTGGGTTAAGCTGCTGCCTTTGGCTCACGTCGTGATCCCAGAATCCAGGGATCGAGTCCCACATCAGGCTCTCTGCTCGGGCAGGGAGCCTGCTTTCCCCCCCTCTCTCTGCCTGCCTTTCTGCCTACCTGTGCTGTCAAATAAATAAATAAAATCTTAAAAAAAAAAACAACTTTCAGTTGAGCAGTGAGGCGTTTTTCTGGTTGTCAAACGATCCTTTATTGAAGTGTTTTCCTTGGTACTTCTCCACTGGCTGGGCGCCACACCGCTGCAGCCCACGGACTGGGCAGTCTCTAGGACCTCTTCGATGGTTCCAGAGAATTCTCTAGCTGAAGACTGGGGCTGCATCTGTCGGGCAATGTTGACATGAAAAGTGAGGATTTGGACTGGGCTTCATGTTCTTCTGCCTCTCTCGGCGGTTCCTGGAGGGCTGTGACCATCCAGGCAGCAGCCGAAGGTCCCGCCAGGACCTGGGCTTATCCTCAACAGCCTCACAGTCATTCTCAGGCACTTCCAATCACTGGCTGCCTTGCCCACGTCATCACTGACCTTTTTTGGTGACAGTGGGGCCAAGAGACAGGGGCCCAGGGCAGACAGTACCCCCACCAGAGCACTTCAGGTACAGGACTTTGACCTCACTGGGGTTAAACTTCAGGCTGCCCAGTGGAGGCAGACAGTGTGGGATGAACCCGGATTTGAGGAAAGGTGCAGAGGAGACCCTCTGAGCAAAGAGCGAAGAGTGAGAGCACTGAGTGTTTTTTTTTTTTTAAGATTTATATGAGAGAGAGAACCTGTGTGTGCAGAGGGAGAGAATCCTCAAACGGGTTCCCGGCTGAGCACAGAGCCCATCCAGGGCTTGATCCGAGGACCCTGTGATCATTTGAGCTGAAACCAAGAGTCGGATGACCAACTGACCGAGTCTCCCAGGCGCCTCAGGAGCAGGGAGTTCTTTGAAAACCAAGACTGTTACCGCAGAGCGGCTGACAGATCTGGTCTCTGGAGACAGAGGTCTGAGGACTCTACCAATGGGAAACGGGTTTTGGTTCTGGGGTGGGACCCAGCGTTCCCGATCTAGCTGGTTTCCGGCTCTGAGAGCAGAGTGTGAAGAATGGCCAGGGCGGGAAAGCACCTGAATGTGGACCTGGACCTCTGGAGCTGGCGCCACTCTGGGCAGGGAAAGCCCCAGGCTCCCTTTCAGGGGCTCATTGGGCGACACTGCCACCTAGTGACCGAGGCACGCCGAGGGGACACAGACCCACCCCCGGAAAAAGCCAGGCAGGGGACACACCCACCTCTCACAGACTTCAGGCTCTAACCCCTGCAGGACAGGCACTTCAGGGTCACTTGGCAAAAGAAAATTACAAGGACATGACAACGTATAACCACGCCCGACTGGCTTGTTTTATTGGAGAAGGGGACGTGGAGTTAACAATGTGACGACAGCTGGGACCGGAGGTCGGGGAAGAACAGCCTCCCCTCCCCACACATGCCCACTGCCCCAAATAAAAAATAACCAACTATGGGAGAGCAGCTGAGACGGCGACGGAGGGCGGGGAAGGGAACAGGGAACCCAAGGGCAGCGGAAGAGACCATGCGTGTGCTGGGAGGGCCCGGAGGCAGCGGCGGTGCGAGTAACGCAAACACGAGTCTCTATCTTCCACGTAGGTCTATATAAATATATAGAGAGAAGCTGTTCGCTCTCCCCTGCTCTCCCCTCTGCTCCGCGCTGCTTGCCGCGGTCCCAGCTCCTCTTTCCACATGAGGGCGAAGGGAGGGGGATGATGAGCGAGTCATCACCGAATTGCGATCAGACCCACATCCATCAGCTTCTGGATCTTCTGTGCTATTACAGGATTCTTTAAGTGTCTAATGAACGAAAAGCGAAATCATCAGAAACGAGACTTAACCTTAAAACGTCTTACTTGCTCTAGGAGACACCCGAATGCAAACCCCGCGCAAGGCCCAATAGGAGGCGGCTGAATGGGAGGCCTGGCAAAGACCCCTCCGGGAAGGCCTTGGCCAGCCCACAGGCAGCACCGTGCCAGCCCCGCTCCGCACAAACCCTCGGACACAGCTTGAGGCTGAGGCCGCTCTCCCAGCAAAACCGGTCTTTCCAACAGAGCACTCCAGCGATCATGGCCATCCAGCTGTGCGCAAGCCAGACACAGTAGCCCCCCGCCCCAGCCTCGTGCCCCTTGCTGCTAGCCTTCCTGTCTTCGTCTTCCCCAGCCTCACTTACTCGCTGAGCGCCTGGGGGTCCTTCTGCATCTGCTCCAGGATAAGCCGCATGGCCGGGTCGCTCATGATCTGCTGCACCTCGGGGTCGGCCATGGCCCGTCGCTTCACGTCTTCGGGGCTGTCATGGCGGTTGTACTGGGCCATCACACAGCGCTGGTAACCGTCCGCCGCCTCCTGCACCCCAGCAAAGCCAGAGAGGGGGGCGTTAGCACCAACCGGTTCACTGCTTCCACCAGGCCAGCTAACAGAGGGAACTAAGAAAGTGGGAGACAGTAGGCCAGACAAACAGGCAGAAGGAAGCAGGAACAAACCAACATTGAAAAGATCCAAAGGAGAAATGAGGGCAGGGAGAGCCCCCTGGTGGCCAGGAGCAGCCCCACCTTACAGTTGGAGTCCAGATCTAAGGCCTTCTGGTAGACGTCCATGGCTTTCGTGTAGTCCTTCATGGCCTCCAGCGCGGCTGCCTTCCGGGTGTAGCCCTTGACTACAGAGAAGTGGGAAAGGCGGGGCGTCATCAGAACGGGGCTCTGCAGGCTGCCACGCCCACCTTGCCCAGGGGAACCCCAGTATCTGTCAGGCCTGCGGATGCTAGCTCCCAACCCCCCCGCCCTGGGGCGCAGGAAGGCAAGCACGTCCTTTCCCGCTCTCCATCTCTGCGCCAGGGTCATGGGCGGGGGTGGCAGTGGAAAGGCACTTACTGAAGGTCGGTTCCAGCTGGATACATTCCTCACAGTCCTGGGAAGAGAGAGAAGAGGAGAAAGTGAGGCTTGCGCCTTTGGATGAGCTGTTTGAAGGCAGAGGGATCACTCAGAATGACCCACCGCACACGGCACCCAGACCCACGACAGTGTCGTCTCGCTTCCCGAGCTTCTGCTACCCCGGGCACCCGGACCCTTTCACAGAAGGTCCAGCAGAGGAGAGAAAAGTAAGTCAAGTGAAACCACGAGCGTCTACAAATCCCGACTACAGACCACCCCAAGGAAGACAAGGAGCCGGGACTCTTCAAAAGGGTGACGTTATGCAAAATCCTGCCTACAGCGGGGAAACTTCTAGTTTGAGAGAGAACACGCGTGGAACCAGATGAAATCCATGGGCCTCGATCACGACAGCTTTAATGTGCAGTTTTGGCCAAGTGAGGAGATCTGAAGGGGCCCACAGCACCCAACCTCCCTAGCTTCGTCCCGCTATTATCAGGTGCTTTAAAGACACCTCAGGAAAAGAGCACTCTAGAGCGGAGGCGGGGAGCGCCAAACGTATCCCACTTCCTTTCACAAACGGTCCGGCAAAAACTCATCCATGCCGATGACTCAAAGAGGCGGAGGACGCACAGGTGCTGGGGTATTTTTGTTTTAAGTGCCTATGAGATGGAAAACTCTGGGGAAAAAAATGCCATACACTATCGTTTCACACCCAGGCCCACGTCCACCTTTTCCGGCATAAAGCTAGCCCAGAAATGGTCCGGCTCGTAGCTGGGGAAGCAGCGCTCTCCCTCACAGGTGACCACCTGGTGAACCAACCTGGCTCTGATGTTGCCCTTATACCACAGCAGTGACATCTCTAAACCAGACAAGGGCCCAGAACATAGTGGCATCAACAACAAAAACTACCAGGGACTCAGGTACTGGGGTCTCTGCGCAAGTCACATTTTGTCACCTTACAGTAGTAGTAAGGTGCTCCGGACTTGGGGCACCTGGGTCCTGGTCTCTAGCACATACAGCTTCCTGCTCCACAGGGTGTCTGCTTCTCCCTCTGTCCCTCCTGCCACACGCATTCTCTCTCCACCTCCCCCATATAAATAAAATCTAATTTATTCATATATTTGAGAGGTAGGAAGAGAATGCAATTGGGGAGTCAGGGGGAGAGGGAGAAGCAAAAACCCTGCTGAACTGGGAACCTGACATGGGGCTCGATCCCAAGACCTGGAGATCGTGACCTGAGCCGAAGGCAGATGCTTAACCATCTATGCCACCCGGGCACTCAAATATATAAACAAAATCTTTAACCCAAAAAAGGAAAAAAAAAAAAAGGTGCTCCAAGCTTGTACAACATTTTAAAAATCATCTGGAGAACAGTTTAAAAATCACCAACAGGCACTGGACAGCCCGTGTTCAAGACAGTGGGGATGAACCCCCTTCGCGGAGCGGACAGAACCACACCTGACCACGCTCAGTGCGACCGAGAATAGCACACGGGCTAACTGACCTCATCAAGAAGTCAAGGCAGATGATAAAGCCGCTGTGGGAAACAATACTGCGGTCTCCCCAAAGAATATATAAATAAAAATAATTAAAAAAAAAAATCCAAACCTTGAACCACTCAGTGACACAGCACTTCACCCCCAAAGAACTGAAGCTGAGGCCTCAATAGACACTGCACGCCCCGGCCCCGGCCACAGGACCCCAGTAGCCACAGGGGGAAACTGCCACTGAGTCCGCCGACAGAGGAGGGACAGGAGGGGGGCGGGTCTGTGCAACTGAACAGCACTGAGCGCTCAGAAGGACGACGATGTGGACCTCGGCTACCGCAGGAGCCCCGAAGACACGGTGCTTGTGGAATGAGCCTGACACGAAAGCACACGCACTGGACGGTCCCACTTACAGAAGGTCCCTAGAGGGGTCAGCTTCAGAGAGACAGAGCAGAACGGTGGCTGCTCTGTCCCAGGGGCCGGGGGAGAGGGAACGGGGAGTTAGTGCAGAAAGGCTGCGGTTCCAGTTTGGGAAGATGACGAGATTCCTGAGGTACACGGTGTGGAGGGCTGTGCGCGGTGCGAACGTGCTGGGTACCACGGCCGCGCACGCTTAGCAGCTCAGGATAGAGAAGAGGGAGATCATGAAGGAAGAAGCAGCCAGCATCAGAGAAGGTGGAAAAGGATCCACTTTTCTTTCTTTTAAAGATTTTTTTTGAGAGCGAGTGAGTGAAAGCGTGTACACACCCGGGGGGAGGAGCGGGCGAGAAGGGCAGAGGGAGACGCAGGCTCCACGCTGAGCAGGGAGCCTGACGGGGGCTCCATCCCAGGACGCTGGGATCGTGACCTGAGCAAAGCCACAAGCTTATCTGATGGAGCCCCCCAAGCGCCCCCAGGATCCACTTTTCCAAATGCTCCCAATCACTAATGTAGCTTGATGGGCCAGGACAGAGCAGACTTCGATCCCGCATTTTACAAACATCACACATACCCCACCACCCTGACTCTAAGATCAAGGGAAGAACCTCCAGCAGGTGTTGATGACAACGCGGGAAGAGGGAAGCCTGAGCTCCTCACACGCAGGCGAATCAGACGCGGCCACTCCGCGTCCCCACCTGCCCACCTTGAGCGCCAGCTGGAACTCCAGGAGTTTGGTGTAGCAGGCGGCTCGATTGCTGTACAATTTGGCATCTTTTGGATTCCGTTTGATGGCTTCTGTATAATGCTTCATGGCCTGGGGATAGTCCCCTGAATAAGAAAAAGAAAACTTTTTTAGAAAGCAAAAAGCCACCCCCCACACCCCACACACACACCAGGGACTACGGCGCACGGGCAGCCAGGGCACAGAGGACAGGTCGGCACCACTCTCACCCAAACGCTCCATCGCTTGAGCTGTAACGCACCTTTCTGAAAACATTCATTGCCTTTGTTCTTCTCCTCCAAGGCCAGGTCGGGGTTTATATAAGCCAGCCGCTCTTGCTCCTTCAGAATTTTCTCTGCCTAAGAAAAAATAATTCTTTGGATAATCATTTAAATTCTCACGAATATAAATACTGCACTAAAAAAAGTCCTGATTTGGACTTTGATTTCCAGAAAGTACCATGGGCAACATTTTAGTTTTTGTTCAAAGAGCATGCAAGGGGTGCCTGGGTGGCTCAGTGGGTTAAAGCCTCTGCCTTCGGCTCAGGTCATGATCCCAGGGTCCTGGGATCGAGCCCCCCATCAGGCTCTCGGCTCAGCAGGGAGCCTGCTTCCTCCCTTCTCTCTCTCTGCCTGCCTCTTTGCCTACTTGTGATCTGTCAAATAAATAAATAAAATTTAAAAAAAAAAAAAAAAAAGAGCATGCAAGTCTTATCTCAGGGTTGAGTTCAAGCCCCACACAGGGTGCAGACATTACTTTAAAAATGACACATTCCACCAGGCACCGTGGAGTGCCTGGGTGGCTCACTGGGTTAAATGTCCAACTCTTTTGGTTCCGGCTTAGACTGGGCATGGAGCCTGAAAAGTGTCTCTACCCACCTCTGACCCTCCGTCAAAAAAACCCCAGAAAAACAAGAACAAAATAAAACAAAACCAACCCCATACAAAACAGAACAAAAAAGACAAGCAAGGGACGCCTGGGTGGCTCAGTTGGTTAAGCGGCTGCCTTCGGCTCGGGTCATGATCCCAGGGTCCTGGGATCGAGTCCCACATCGGGCTCCTTGCTCCGCAGGGAGCCTGCTTCTCCCTCTGCCACTCTGTCTGCCTCTGCTCTCTCTCTCTCTGACAAATACATAAATAAAATCTTAAAAAAAAAAAAAAAAAGACAAGCAAGACAATAAAAATAATCCATGTGTCCATAACAAAATTTTCTGACCATTCTTGGGGCGCCTGGGTGGCTCAGTCGGTTAAGTGTCTGACTTTGCTCAAGTCGTGATCCCAAAGTTTTGGGACTGAGCCCTGCACGGGGGCTGCTTCTCCCTCTTCCTCAGCCCCCTTTCCCATTCACGTGTGCAGAAGCACTCTCCCAAATAAATAACATCTTTTTTTTTTTTTTAAGATTTTATTTATTTGGCAGAGAGAGATCACAAGTAGGCAGAGAGGCAGGCAGAGAGAGAGGGGGAAGCAGGCTCCCCGCCGAGCAGAGAGCCCGATGCAGGGGCTCGATCCCAGGACCCTGAGATCATGACCTGAGCTAAAGGCAGAGGCTTAAACCACTGAGCCACCCAGGCGCCCCCCAAATAAATGGTATCTTCAAAAAAAAAAAATTCTGACCAATCTTTCTGTGAATAAAATCACTCCTCCCACCACACTTTATGACAACTGGCACAACACACACTTTGGTTGTATAAGGTTAAAAAAAAAAAAAAGTTGGAATAAGAACCATAACACTCAGTGAACTGACCCTCAGCGGAAGGTCAAAATCTTGGCCAGTAAAAAAGTACAACAAACAACCCGCGTTATTCCTTACGTGCTGTCAAATGACAAGGACATTATATAAAACTCTAGACCAAAAACGCTACTTCCAAAAACTTACAGTTCCCTAATAAGCAGCTGCAACTCTAAGAAGTAAGAATTTAAGAGAACATCCCGTTCTTTCTGTACCTACCTGTTGGCATTTCTTGAGCACATCTGGGGTTCTGTGCTCTGCCAAAGACTTGTTATAGAAATGGATGGCATCCTTGTACTTTTCTTCTTTGAAGTAGGAGTTGCCAATTCGAGCGTAAGCTCTGACAAAAACAAGCAAGAGAAGAATTTGCTAAAGGCAGAGCAGGGACAAGGTCAGCTTCTGCAGAGCAAAGACAGCGGCGACTAGGAACAAGGCCCCCATCACTGCCGGGACACTACGCCCTCCAAACACCTTTTGTCTCGATGCCTGCGGCCTCCTCTCCAGGCCACTGTTAACAGGGCAGGTTGTGTGGCCAGCAACCCTCCTCCCCATGCAGGAACATTTAAGTCTCGGCCATCGACCCCTCCACACCACGCGAGGCACAGCCGAAGGGCGCGCGTACTTGGCAATCTGTCGATAGTCTTCTCGGTTTTCGCGCCCCACTTCAATGGCCTTCTCACAAAGCTCCCGGCATTTACTGTAGTCGCCCTTCTCGAAGTACACAGCTGCCAGGCAGGATGGTTAAGGAAGAGTCAGTCCTGGTCTCTCCCCAGGACCGCCCAACGACACGCTTACCCCTTGGCCTGGGCCTCACCTGCTTGGTTGGTCATGTAAGTCATGTTGGTGGGGTCTAGGTCCTTGGCTCTGTCGTAGTGCTTCAGGGCTGTGTCAAAGTCTTTCTTCTTGTAGGCCTCATTCCCCAACTCCTTCTCTTTCAGCGCCTAGATGGAAGTGTGGAAGGAGTACTGAGCAAATCAAACCCAGACAGCAGAGAGAGCAAGAGCCTGGGACCTGTCCCCAGTCCCGTAGAGCACGTACGACGAACCGGTCTCCACATCTGCCGGCCTCTCCTCAACCAGCTATGGACGGAAAAGGGAAGGCCTAACTGCTGGAACAGAAAATTAAAAACTTTCATCTCCACTTCCTTTGAAACGCCCCCTTTTCCATCTACTCTCCTCGATGCTGTTGAAAGGCAGAGAGCTCCTCCAGGGGAGAAGAAACCCCTTCAGCCTGCAGCAACCTCCAAAAGGACAGAAGTCCCGCGCCCGGTTCCACGGCAAGAGGCCGCGCCAGGTCAGCTCCTGCCGCGCAGCCACCCCGGGGTCTCAACTGTGAGGGAACAGCCGCAGAGGGGCGAGGAGGGGACCGGAGGGGGCCGCCCGGGGGCAGGGGTCTTCAGGGAAGAGCAGCACAGGAGCAGGGAGAGGACGAGAAGGGGCTGCCCGCCCAAGGGCACAGGTCTTCAGAGAACAGCGCGCTACCACATGCATCACGGGGCCCTTTTCCAGCTCGGAGACACCCTGAACAACGAACACTTACCCATCTGAAGGTGCTAAATCTGGAAACAATCTGTTGTTCCCATTTATAAGAAGGGAAATAAAATCGTGTAAGCACATGCCTCCCGCTCTGGGAGACTGTGTTGCTAACTGGACAGCTTTCAACTACACGCCATCCAACCAGAACACAGGAGCCTCAGTCAGACGCGTAGACATTCCTCTGGACCCCAGGGCGACAAGGGTCGCACATGCAACTCCACCGGCCTGCCCTGACCAGCACCCAGGCCGCTAGCCCGAGATCCACCATGCTTATGAGATCGCTTGGCAAGTCAACCTTTTAACACACTGACCGTTCTGGTAACGACGGCAACCAGATGCTCAAAAACTGTTACAGCCGCCCCGTCCCACAGCGCTCCCGCTGACGGGGACTGCCAGCTGACTAGCCTGTTTAGGAATGTTGACAGTAAGGAGAAAAAACGAGACCTGCTTCTTGTTCTCTGGGAGATCTTCTTCCATCGGCTCTGGCTTGGTGTCCTTCTTGGGAGGAGGAGGTGGGGGAGGCGTTCCCACTTCCTCCTCCTCGTCCATACTGCCCAGGTCCACTCCCAGCAGGACGCTGAGAGTGGTCATGATCCGGGGATCTTGCAGTTTCCTAGCATTGATTAGAAAAAAAAAAAAGAAAAGAAAAGAAAAGAAAAGAAAACCACAATTATTCTTCCCCGCAACTGATTTTAAACCCCCACTGACTGCTAAGCCTCAGAACACTATATACGAGAGCGTCTCCTCCACAGAAAAACTGCTCGGTTGTGCTCTGGCCACAAGCCACCCCTGGGGATACCCCACCCTCCAATAATCCGCCTAAGACGAGGTACCAGCCCTCAGACTTCTTTCTCGAAGGCAGCAAATACAGAGAGCACTGAGCTACAGGTATACTCCATCTCGTCTCAGGAGTCACAGACACCAGCGTGACTTAGGAAATACAGCTTTTTACACCGGACGCTCATCTCAACCAGCAGTTCCCGCTCCAGTGTGCCGAGAGACAGCATCTGGTGCGCACGGGAAGGACAGGGTTGGTGCCAGATCAGAATTACAGTAGAACAGTGAAGGCGGATGAAGGATTAGGAAAGAAAATTCCAAGTTATTCTGATACATGTACCCCTTGACCCTTTCCAGAAATAAAAAACAACAAATCAACAAATACCTACCATGTATTAGAGAAAAAAAACTGGCAGAACCCCTGCTGTCTGAAAAAGGGGCACCCGCCCCCTCCGTGCCCTGCCATAACATTCCAGGGACAAAGCACAATGTTCACGTCCATTTCCAGAGGCAAACCGCACTGCCTTGACTTACGTGCCCAGGTCAGACGGCTTGTTTCGTAGCTGCTCTATCAGCTCCCTGTAGGTGGGATCGGCGAGCAGCGTCCTGGTCCTGGGATCATTCTCCAACTTCTGGTACAGATTAGGCATGTTGAAAGGGTTCATGAACTTCCGCTCTGTTCCAAACAAAGGAAAGCACGTTATAGAAATTGGTTCGAGCCACGACGCCCCTGTAGTCTCTGAGCATGACATGTACGCGGGGAGCCTCAAAGTTAACCCTGTTAAAAAAGAAAAAGAAGGGTGCCTGGTGGCTCAGAGGGTGAAGCCTCTGCCTTCGGCTCAGGTCATGATCTCCGGGTCCTGGGATCGAGCCCCGCATCGGGCTCTCTGCTCAGCAGGGAGCCTGCTTCCCTCTCTTTCTGCCCGCCTCTCTGCCTACTTGTGATCTCTATCAAATAAATAAATAAAATCTTAAAAAAAAGAAAAAGAACCAACGGGTGCACTGGCGCCTACCTGCCAGCCGGGCCTCCATGTTCTGTAAGCCCTCTCTGAGCTGAGGATTATTTGCTTCATGTTTTAAACCCTCTTCGTAGGTTCGCTTGGCTTCTTCAAATCGGTTTAAGAACTCAAGAGCCGCTGCTTTCCGTGAATAGCCCTTAAACCAGCAAAAAAGACACAAAACAAAATAAAGGCCACCTAGGGACAAATCCAGAAAATGAATTCCGAAGAACGTGTTCTACATTTCACGGGACAAACGGGCGTTTGCACCACGGCCGGAGACCAGCAGCAGCAGCGCACACCACCGAGACCGAGGACGACGACCCCAGCCGAGTATGAGAGATGCCCCCTCCCCACCGCAGCTTCCTCAGGAGCCCGGCCGGTGCCCGCTTCTCTCTCAGCAACGCAAGCGGTCGGACCCGTCTCAACAACGGACACAGTCTCCGACTTGGCAGCCTGTGCCGGCAGCGCGAGGCACACATGCAAGCGGGGAGGACGCCGCTATCCGTCCGCAGCGACCCACAACTGGCCGGGTCAGGAGGGCCCAGTGTGTCAACCCAGCGCACCCGAGCGCGTTTCTGCGAGGTCCGGAGAGCCCAGTGCGCGCACAGCTTACCTTGGCCCAGTCAGGCTTCAAGTCCACGGTCTTGCAGCCATCCTCGTAGGCCTTCTGGTAGTCGCCCTTCTTGGCGTAGGCCGCCGAGCGGTTGCTGTAGAGCACGTGGTTCTTGGGGTCTAACTTAATGGCCTCCGAGTAGCACTGGAGCGCGTCGTCGATGTTGCCCGCACTCAGGGCCTTATTGCCCTTCTCCTTCAGCTCGTTTACCTGAGGGGAAAAACAGCCAGTGTAATTTTTCTCTCCATTAACACACTTCTTGGTCCCAACTTTCTTTTTTCTTTTTTTTTTTTTAAAGATTTTATTTATTTATTTGACAGACACATCACAAGTAGGCAGAGAGGCAGGCAGAGAGAGAAGGGAGGAAGCAGGCTCCCTGCTGAGCAGAGAGCGCGATGCGGGGCTCCATCCCAGGACGCTGGGATCATGACCTGAGCCGAAGGCAGCGGCTTTAACCCACTGAGCCACCCAGGCGCCCCATTGGTCCCAATTTTCTAAGTGACGCTTCCACTTGTCTTCAGTTATCATAACTAAAAAGATACTTTACAGACCGAAAGAGAGAATCCATTAATGAATTCATTTACCATCTCCCACACCTTTTGGAACCAACCAGAAAACAGTAAGTAACCAGGAAAAAAAGCCTGACTCTGCTCTCCACTAGCTCCAGTGTGAAATGGAATTCCAGCCACTCTCCCAAAATCTCTACTTAGGGCTGATAAAGGACACACTCACAAGGTCCTTTCATGGAAAAATAAATTCATTTGCTTACAATGCCAAGAAGCCCAAATGATAAACCAAACACAGGGCCACACTGCTCCTCACAGAAGGATTCACGAAGGAATAGAAGGGAGTGTGTCCAGACACATGCTCCCAGCCTACAGGCTTCCCGCCGGCTTCTCTGGGAGCACCAAGATGCTCACCCACCATCACGGAAGACTCTATTTCCATTCAGAGGTGTGGTGACGTGTCACGGCATGGCAGATCACTGCTCTGTTCCTTAGTGAGCAAAGAGCTAGACCCTCAAATCAGTTTCTGCCCCGTTCAAATGTTCTACAAAGTATGCAAGAAAACGAAACACTACTTGTGGTTTAATCTCTCCTCCTTTCAAATATTCAAAACATGGTCCTAAATTAGAGGGCTTCTCCTAACGATGGATGCCCTAGAGGAGTGAAAGGGCCACATCTCAAATGCAAACACATTTGGTGAGATCAAGCATGCATTCTAGTTACTAATCATTCTCTATCATCCAGCTATGACCCAATACATACAGATGCAAGCGATTCTGGAACTCTGAGGCACACCAACCAGGAAAGTTCCACCCATTAACCAGAGATGTTAGACTACCTTGAGAAAAAAAGTCAGAAGAAGACCGCCAGGGGTGCCTGGGTGGCTCAGTGGGTTAAGCGTCCGCCTTCTGCTCAGATCCTGGGATGAATACCACATCTGGCTCTCTGCTCCACAGGGAGCCTGCTTCCCCCTCTCTTTCTGCCTGCCTGTCTGCCTACTTGTGATCTCTGTCAAGTAAATAAAATCTTTAAAAAATTGTTTTTTAATTTAAAAATTAAAAAAAATTTTTTTTAAGATGGAAAAAAGAAAGAAAAAGACCACCAAATCTAGCAAAGGATAAAAATCTTAGAACCCAGGGGGCACCTGGGTGACTCAGTGGGTTAAGCCTTTGCTTTCAGCTCGGGTCATGATCTCGGGGGTCCTGGGATAGAGCTCCACATCAAGCTCCCTGCTCAGCAGGGAGCCTGCTTCTCCCTCTCTCTCCACCTGCTGCTCTGCCTACTTGTGATATCTCTGTCAAATAAATAAAATCTTAAAAAAATAAAAATAAAAATCTTAGAACCCAGGAAGGACACGACAAAGTAAAAAGTTAAAAACTCAGCTAGCATCGTGATGCAGCTGAGAACAGCTCCATGAAATCCTTGCCTATCCTACAAAACATCATTTGCCAAACTGAGTGCTGACCCACAGTAGGTCTGGAAATCAAGTCTGTAGGTCATGACCAGCACTTAAAAGTATAGAAAATACCAGCCCAGGGGCGCCTGGGTGGCTCAGTGGGTTAAAGCCTCTGCCTTCAGCTCAGGTCATGATCTCGGGGATCAAGCCCCCCATGGGGCTCTCTGCTCAGCGGGGAGCCTGCTTCTCCCTCCCTCTCTGCCTGCCTCTTTGCCTACTATGTCTACTATGTGATCTATATCTATCAAATAAATAAGTAAATAAAATCTTTAAAAAAAAGAAAAAGAAAATATCAGCCCAAAATACACATAATAATAGCAAGCGCTATTTTTTTCTTAAAGGTTTTATTTATTTGACAGAAAGAGACAGCAAGAGCAGAAACACAAGCATGGGGTGTGGGAGAGGGAGAAGCAGGCTTCCTGTGGAACAGGGAGCCCAAGGTGGGGCTTGATCCCAGGACCCTGGGATCATGACCTGAGCCAAAGGCAGTCAGTTGAGCCACCCAGGCACTATTTTGTTAAATGTGTTACACAGCTGTATCTTTGCACTGGGTCTAACATAAAAAGTACTTTACCTTGGGATTTATTTGAAAAGTACTAAGAAGAAAATGTGGACAGTCCAATCTGTCCAACTTCAATACTTCCGAAAACTGGAATACAGATCTCCCAGTTGCAGTTGAAAAGCAAAGGCAGAGAAATCACATGGTGAATGAGTTCAGGAGTAGGTTGGGACACATCTGCTCCATCTACAATGGGCACCTCAACTTTAAAAAAGTTTTTCCCCCCCTACTTTGATAATGGAGGAGCAAACCCCTTTCTTAAAGTACAAGTACTGTGTTTCTCACTCTAGCAATCTTTTTCTTGTCTCTACCATAGCCTATTTAATCCCAGCTGCAATTTAATTATCCCGAGTGAGCAAAAAACTTACCCATCCCTCCATTTCCACTAAGAGGCTCTAGATTTCATCAAAGCACCAATGACTATACCTGAAGAAGCCAACACTAGGCTTTGCAGATCACACTGAAAACAAGGGGCCAATTTTCTCCCCCTGCTGAACCGCTACACTTCAATGACAGTTTCCGACTGCGGAAAAAATCTCTCCAGGGCGCCAAAGATATAGTGAAGCGGCTGAAAGCAACCAGCAGCAGCTACAAACTCGGTCCCTAAAAACGCTGAGCCGAGACAAATAACTTACTTCTTGCTGCTTATCTACATAGCCTAGATTTTGTACAGCGACCGATTCCTCCTTGTGTAATCAGAAGCCAACCTTCCAGAAATATCAGTCTTCAGTTACTCTCCAATCACATACACAAAAAAACGAAAAGAAAGGAGGGAGGAGCGGCACACACATCTGTAAAACACTGGTAGAGATGGAAGCCGCTCCAAGGACTTTGGCCGCACCATCCCTTTCCTGCATCAGGCAGAGGCCGGCCCGCCGCTCACCAAACCTTCACTCTGCGCTCTTCCATCCCGGCCCTTCCAGATAGAGAAGAGTAGTATTTCCCCCAACTGGCTACTTCCAGCGTATTCCCGTCCCCACATTCCTTCTCAAGTTAACTGTGTCCAAGTCCCGGTGGCTTCTCCGTCGGCAGTGACCGCTCTCCCACCCGGCGAGTACCCGGGTGTGGACGCGGTGCCCCTGACGCCTCTCCCAAAGCCCCTCGCCCACCTCCATCCCTCCCAGCGCCCCCAGCATGTCCCCCCCGCCCTCTCCGCTGAGCCGAGAGCCACCTCCCGGGAGGCCTCCGGGCCCAGCCACGGCCTCTCTTCCCGCCGCGGGCCGGACTTAGGCCGAACTGTCGCCGGCCCGCCGGCCCTCCTCGCAGAGCCGGCATGCGACGGACGCTGAGTGGACCCGGCGCTCCCCGCGGCCCGCCTCACTACACTGCTCACCTCCCGCCCGGTGGGCCGCGGCCCTCACGCCCTCGCCGCGGCCGCTGCTCGGCCGACCCCAGACCGCCGCCCCGACCGGCGCCCGCCCCGCCACGCTCCGCTCCGCTCCTCCACCCGCGGCCCGGCCTCGGCCGGTGTCCGAGGGGCCCCGGGGCCTTGGCCCGCCCCTCCCCCTTCACCTGCTCCATAGCCCGGCCCGGAACCCCGTTGAATCGACTCCGTCCGCTCCGCGTTCCCAACCGCACGCGCCGCCTTCTGGAACCTACTAGAAGCTGCCGGGACCCCCGGATCCCGCCTCTTCCTCGCCTGCTCACTGGTTACGCTCCCCGAGGGGGCTTTCTGTGCTTCCCTACTATTGGCTTGAAGTCTAGCCCATCATCTTTGCTTCTCTGTCATTGGGCAGTTGAGAGTAATCCCTCAGCCCTGCCTCCCCCGCGCCTCCGGATTGGACTCTTCCCGGTAGGCCCCGCCCACCCCAGGTTCTACGATTGGAGGGAGGGGCGAGCTTCTGCGACAGGGATTGGCCGCTTGGTCCGTCAATCGTGGCTGCTCTGGCCGCGCCCATTGGTCCCGTTCTTTCTGGAAATTTCCACCTCTCCCATTGGGCTGACGGAGTCCGTGACCGCACCGCCCTCAGATTAAAAAAAGATGCCGATTGGGCGGAGAATCACCGCCACTTTGCGCTGATAGGTTTAAGTGGCCGCCCGTCTAACGGCAGTGGAGGGGGTTTCGTCTCTGCAGTGGCTTATGGGAGTTCACGGCCGGAGTTGCTCTCTGCCGCGGTGGCCGTGGTGGTCGCCGGTGCCCCGGCCTACAGGCCGCTTCCTGCCTCCGTGGGCCGCGAGTCCGGCCCTGACGACTCGCTCTTCTGCGGCGGCACAGAGCCGCTCGGGGACCCAGCCGGTGGGGGTGACGTCTGGGTGGACCTCGGGAGAGCGCCCGGCCCCAGAGCCCGCTTTCAGGCGCCGAGTGGTCAGGAAGAGCGAAGGAGCTGGGGTTTGGGTGGGACAGCCCGGGTTCTTTCCCCGGGTCCCCACGGTGGGGACGCATCCATCAAGTTCTGTGTGACTCGCTCGTGTCACGGGTTTGGTCGTTTAGGGCCGTGGGAGGTTTCCCTTCATGCAGTCGCGTCTTTAGCGCTCGGTGAGCGGGAGCTGCCGCCCTTATTCGGAGGTGCAGGGGGACGGGGAACAAAGACGAGTAAGGTGCTTGCCCACCTGCTGGCGGCGGCCTGGGAGGGCCTCGCACGTGCGATAGAGCCCGGGGATGCGGAAGGGCTGAGGGCTTGGAAGAGAGAGCTGCTTTTCCTCCTGGACCAGTGGGTGCTTCATGGAACAAAGAAGCCGCATGCCCGGTCTGGAGAGGGTTTGTTTGGATGAGGGTCTTGGGGCGTGCGGTCCTTGCCGTCCTCCCGTCTGGATCATGCCGTCCCTGCCCAGGGTTTTAAGTGCCCACTCCTTGGCGGTAGCTTGTCTCCACAGCTTCCTCTTCTAGCCCCGCTGTCCCTGATCCTTTCTCAACACTGCCACCAGAGTTACTGCAGATCCACACCCCTTGCTTAAAACTCTGGGAGGCTTTAGATTGGGGCTCAGGGCCCGTCTCCTCTGGCGGTGCCACTTAATATGGCCTTTTTCCCTGTCCTCCGTCTTCAGCACCGAATTCTAGCCCGCTGCCATCTCTGTTCATTAAACCAGGTGGGCTCCTTCCCTTTGGGCCTGCCTACAAATTGGTCCCACTGCTGGCGTCCCCCTTCCACCAACTCTGCCAGGTTAATTCGATCTTTTCAGGCTAAGATGAGCAGTCAGGGTTCCTTAACAGTCTCGGTCCAACAAGGACACGAAGTTCTGCCCACCTGTTACTTGCTTTTACTGCACTGTGGGCTATGTGTGTGTCCAGTCACAAACTAAACCAGCAACTTGGATATCATTCTCACCTTTCGTTAGGACACAGGGGCCTCGTGTCTGTTTTCCTTTGTCTGTGCCTTCCAGGAGCCTTGCACAGCGTCTGGCACATAGTAGGTGTTCATTAATCCATCAGGTATAATCGAATGTGTCATGCGATTGTGGGCTTTAGAGAAAATGCAGTGAACAAACCTGACAGAAGTCACTTGGTGCTCATTCTAGTGACAGACACGCCAAAAAAGCTTATAGCATATTATATCTGCCTAAGTGCAGTGGGGAAAAATGAAGCAGAGAAAGGATTAAGGAGCCTTGGGCGAGGGGGATGGTGTTGCATTTTTAATAAGCTGGCTTGGGCAAATTTCAGTGAGAAGCTAAGATCTGAGCAAAGACCTGAGGAAGTAAGGGAGTGAGATGAATGGAAAATAATGGGGAAGAACCATGAACTTGGAACAACACATGCAAAGGTCCTGGGGTGGGACCTGCATTGGGGTGGCCAGGATAGTGGGAGCAGGGAGGGAGTGGGGAGAGTGGGGCCGAGAGGAAGCGGGGGCTGGGTCAGCTGGGCCAGGTCCTGTGGGCCTAGAGGCCATTGTGTTCATGCCAGCACGATTTGAACAGAAACGGGACGTGATTTGACATAGTTTTATCAGGACTCCTCTGGCTGCAGTGTAGGTGACCTCTCAGGACACTATTGCCATGCTCCAGGAGAGTGATGACAATGCTGTGGGCCAGAGTGGAACCGGAGGAGGGGTGAGAACAGTTGGGTTCCAACTTTGGAGAAGCCAACAGGATCTATTGATGGGTTGAACTCAAGAAGGAAGGAAGGTGATTCCCAGGCGTTTGGCATCTTACTGGTCTGCTGAATTCAGCCTGCTGACAAGACCTTTCATTTCTCCTTGGCTCTGTCTCCAGACCACCACGCTCTTGACTGCCCCCCAGAGGAGCTCCTCCGCCAACTCCCCACACTTCTCTCCAGGCTTCTTTTCCATTCCCCCTTCTCTAACCTGGTTTCATCATCACTGACATTTTTTATATAGTCCTGGTACGTGTGGCACCTTACTCTGGATGCAGGGGCTCGACAGAGAACAAAACAGCTCACAGAGGCAGTTTCTGCTTGCGTGGATCTTATCTTCTAGTGGTAGAGATGATAGTTAGGCTCATCAGCTGTGTGACTCCAGGCAACCTGCTTAACATCTCTGTTTCTTTTGTTTCCATTTTAAAATGTGGGTGAAACAGTTTTGATGTCAGAGTAGTCGTGAGGATTAAATTGTTTGGTATTTGTAATGCTCGTAGAACACTGCCTACCTAGAGAGAAAGCATTGTATGCATTTGTTAAATAAAAACATACAGAAATGAAAATAGTGGTGAGTGCTATTAAAAAAAAAAAAACGGCAGAAGGTAAGGGGTAAAGGGGAAGCAGGGAAGGAAGGAGCTCCTACAGGTGGGTGATTAGTGAAGACCCCTGAGACCTGGAATGACAAGAAGCCAGGCAAGGACAGGGCTCCAGACAGGACAACAGAAAGTGCAAAGGCCCTGAGGTTAAGCTTGAAATTTTCAAGGAACCCAAAGAAGGCTCTTCTATGCTCCGGGGTCCTTGCCTATAAATGGGGATGAAGTGCCAATGACTTCTCAAGGTTACTATGACACTGGAACAAAATCACCCATCAAGTCTCTTTAGACCCAAGACATAAAATTTGGAAAGCCCCCTCTGAGGAAAGAAAACTACAAGAGATGGGAATCAGGGACCCCTAAAGCTTAAGCTTATTCAGGGTCATAGTAAAGCCACTCTGACACTCAGAAATGTTAACTCTTAACACTTTTCACCAACTTCGGCTTTCAAATCTCTTAGTGGACTCAGAGAGCCCTCTGGAACGGGATGGGGAGGAGGTGACGGTAACCGGCCAGTGTCCCCCTCCCCAGAGCCCTGGAACACCAGCAGAGGCGCTGCCACAGAAGGGTGCCCTGGCTTTGTATTACCCGACCATTCCAGAATGATTCATGCTGCTATTTTGGGGCTGCTGCTCTCAAGGGTGGGGAGCAAGATGGCGGAGGCTGTATTCAGAGTCAGTCTGAGGTCGCAGATCTGGAGCGGATGAGAGACTGAAGGAGTGAATGTGTGTGTCCCCCGCAGAGCAAACCCCCGGTTTTAAAGTTCCCCTTATATGACAAAAAGGAAAACAGCTGGAGCTCAGGAGACTCAGGGCGGGAGAGTGGAGGATAGGTTAGGAGGGAGTGGTGGCAGCTTAGAACTCGGGGGTCTATGGAACATGGAATTTTGTGCCAGTAAGAACGTTCCCTTTTGGAGTGGGACTTTTAAGACAGCCTGATTTTCCTTCTGCAAGTGATAGCAAAGTTCCATCCCGGGTTCTGGAAAATTCCTAAAGAGTGTTTTCATTCCCACTTACCTGAGGGATTCTAACCGCCTGCTCTCCTGCTGAGGTAGACTCCGGATGCTGATTAGCAGGGAAAGCACGGGGGTTAGTAACGGGTCGTCATGTTCTGTTCCATTCAGGGAACCTGTACGGAGGGCCAGGCACTGTGCCAGATGCTTCAAGAAATAAAACGATGGTAATTATTACCTGATAATTATTCATTTGAGAGCTCCAGAACCCGGCCTGGGACCTCGCTATCCACACTCCCTCCCAGGGTGATCTCAGTCTCGTTGCTATAAATACCTCCTCAGATGACTCCCACGTTTTTATCTCCAGCCCAGCTCTTGCTCCTGGCTTCCAGACTTCTCTACCCAGCTGTCTCCTTGATGTCTCCACTTGGATCGCTAATGGACTTCCCAATAGTCTCCCCCCAGACTGTTCCTCCCTTGACTTTCTTCCCATCAGCGGCCTCCTTATTCTTGGACAGGTTCAGGCTGAAAACTTTGGAGGTGTCCTTCACCCCTGTCTTTCACAACCATGTCTAGTCTGCCAGCAAATTCTGCCAGCTAGACCCAGACACGTGAACTGTCCAGCCATCTTCTAGCTTTGACCGGGAAACTTTGAGTTGGTAGGTGACCAGAGGCAGAGGGGACAAACTTTGCAAGACGCATGTGACAACTCCCAGGGTGTGCTCATAGGCCATATCCTATGAGAGGTGCAGGGTTGGGGTCCGGGTGGGAGGAGAGCATCTTTGGATTCAGGGGACCACTGAGGTGAGCCCAGTGAGGACATTGACAACGGCTATGGTGGTGGATTGGAACCTTTCCTCTGGTCTAGGGCACCACACGCCCCCCCCACCCCGCCCCCATGATCTGAGATCACCTGGATGAGAATCCTAGTTGTAACCAGGGTAAGATTCCCTCACGGCTGGGTAGGATGGGGGCTTGGAGTCCAAATGAGTTGATCCCAAGCTTCTGGTTCTCAACCTGGCTGATTTTGCCCCCAGAGGACATTGGACGGTACCTGGAGACATCCCAGCCAAGGTGAGGGAAGCTCTCTTGGGCCCCTCAGCCCAGCCTCATCTCCTGATACCACTGAGTGACCCGAGTCGAGGCCGCATGGAACAAAATCGCCCAGCTGAGCCCTGACCCACAAATCGTGAGCTTTGATCAAAGAGCTGTTGTCTTCACCCATCAAAACAAGGTAGTTTGTTATACAACAAGAAACAACAGACAACCAGAGGACTCACCCCCAGGGCTGTTTCCGAGCTTTCCTCTTTCCTGCTGAGGCTAGAAATCCTGCTGGTACGGTGCTTGTCCCATCCACTTTCTCCAGCTCTGTCCCCCATGCCCGTCCGAGTGCCATTGTGTCTAAGACTGCCAAGAAGCACCATTTAAAACTCAGCTGGTGGGTGCTTGGGTGGATCAGTGTGTCAGAACCCCTGTCTTCAGCTCAGGTCATGGTCCCAGGGTCCTGGGATCAAGTCCCACATCGGGCTCTCTGCTCAGCGCGGGGGGAGCCTGCATCTCCCCCCCCACCCCCGCCCGCCTCTCTGCCTACTTGTGATGTCTGTCAAATAAATAAATAAAATCTTTAAAAAAATAAAATAAAACTCAGCTGGCCTTCACTCTTGACCGACACCATCCAGAAGTGTATGGAACCGAAATCCCCCGTGGCCCTGGGTGCTGCCTCCTCCTTTCCCTCCGCCTCCCCGTGCTTCTGCCTCTCCAGCCCTTCGAATTCATTCTCTCCGTGGCCCTAGGCCCTGCCTGAAATGACGTGTGCTTGCTGCCTTGTTTACCGCGTGTCTCTCACACCAGAAGTTTCCACAGAGGCAGGGCGGGTGCTCTGTTCACTGCCGAGCACAGTCTGGGCTGGGGACATTGCTCACGCTTGTAAGCACGTGGCAAATGAGCAGATAAAAACCTGTGCCTCTTCTGCTCCCACTACGGGTCCCTCAGCCTCTCCCAGAGACGCTCTCTGACCTTCTGTCCCCTGGACTTCTTCACCCCCGGTTCTGGTTTTCCTTCCCTGGGCCAAATGGTTGGTTCCCCTCAGAGATAAATGTCACCAACCTCACCCTCTCCTTTCCACCACCTGTTTCTCGAAAACCACCACGTGGCGGAGAGGGTGAGTGTGGGGGAAACAGGCCCTCGCACATCTGGTTGGTGGGAAGGTACACTTAGCCACATCTGTCTAAGATGCAAAAAGCAACTCCGTTCTTCAGAATTTATCCCACAGGTAACCCCAGCCTGGTGGCACAAGGATGTTGGTCACAGCAGAAGGGGTGGCAACCATGTGCGTCCGTGGAGGATGCTGGGAAACACAATGCTGCCTCTCGCTCTGGACTGAATTGCGGGCCCCAGAGTCCTACGCTGAAGCCCTCAGTCCTCAGTGTGATGGCACCGGAGGTGCAGACTTCGGACGGCAGCTCGGGTTTGAGATGAGGCCATGAGGGTGTGGTCCTTATGATGGGGTTAGTGCCCTTAAGACACACAGAGAGCTTGTGTTCTCTCTCTCTCTCATCGAAAGACAAGCCAGCAAGCCAGGCAAGAAAGCAGCCATCTCTAAGGCAGGTCAAATGCCCTCCCTAGAACCTGAGAATGCCGGCACCTTAATCTCGGACTCTCAGACTCCATAGAAAATAAATTTCTACTGTTTATGCCAAAAAGAAAAAAGAAAGGAAAGGAAACCATGAATGCTGTCACCGTAGAATGGAAAATTTTTTAGACTTCATTTATTTATTTTAGAGAGAGAGGGAGAGAGAATGAGCAGGGGGAAGAACCGAGGGAGAAGCAGACCCCCCCCCAACCCCCCACCCCGAGCAGGGAGCCAGACGCTTAACCAACTGAGGCACCCAGGCTCAGAACGGAATACTTGGGAACCTTAAAAAGAAGGCTGGACCTGCCTTCGGTCAGGTCATGATCCCAGGGTCCTGGGATCGAGCCCCACATCGGGCTCCCTGCTCAGCAGGAAGCCTGCTTCTCCCTCTCCCTCTCCCACTCCCCTTGCTTGTGTTCCCTCTCTTGCTGTGTCTCTCTCTGTCAAATAAATTGAATCTTTAAAAATAAATAAATAAATAAAAATAAAAAGAAGGCTTGGACTCTGGAAGACTGTATGGAGTTTCCTTTAAAAGTTAAAAATAGAGCTACTCTATGACCCGGCAATTGCACTACTGGCTATTTACCCAAAGGATACAAATGTAGGGATCTGAAGGGGCACGTGCACCCCAATGTTTATAGCAGCAATGTCCACAACGGCCAAACTGTGGAAAGAGCCCATGTGTCCATCAACAGATAAATGGATTAAAATATGGTGTGTACACACACACACACACACACACACACACAGGAATATTATGCAACCATTAAAAAAATGAAATCTTGCCATTTGCACTGACGTGGATGAAACTAGAGGGTATTATGCTAAGCAACATAAGTCAGTCAGAGAAAGACAATATCCTATGGTCTCACTCACATGTGGTATTATTTTTAAAGATTTTATTTATTTATTTGACAGAGACACAGGGAGAGAGGGAGCACAAGCAGGGGGAGTGGCAGAGGGAGAGGGAGAAGCAGGCCTTCAGTTGAGCAGGGAGCCTGATGCGGGGCTCGATTCCAGGACCCCAGAACCATGACCTGACCCGAAAGCAGATGCTTAACGACAGCCATCCAGGCAACCTTCATATATGGAATTTAAAAAACAAAATGGAGGCTTATAGGGGAAAAGAGGGAAAAAGAAATTAGACAGAGAGAGAGAGAGAAACCATAAGAGAGTCTTAACTCTAGGAAACAAACTGAGTGTTGCTGGCGGGGAGGTGGGTGGGAGTTGGGTGGCTGGGGGATGGGCACTAAGGAGGGCATGTCCATAATACCCATGCATGAGCACTGGGTATTATATGCAACTGGTGAATCATTGACCTCTACCTCTGAAACGATACACTATATGTTAATTAATTGAATTTAAATGTAATTTAATTTAATTTGAAAGAAAAGGCTTGGGTAGATAATGACTGGGAAACATGCCCATGATGTCCTATGGAATGAAGAAAGTTAGTTGTGGAACGGTGTCTTTGGCCAAATCCTATTTTTGTAAAAAAGCAAGCAAAAAAGAAATTGCATGTGTATTTCTTCACTTATGATAATAAATGCTCAGGAAGCATCTAGAAGAATGCACAGCCAGCTACCAAAACCGATACATACTTCCGTGGATTAGGGCTGGGGAGAGGGTGTTGTATGAGCTTGCCAGGACTGCTATACATAAATCCTACGGAACCGGTGGCTTAAACAACAGAGATTTATTTTCTCACAGTTCTGCAAGTCCAAAATCAAGGTGTTGGCAGATCTGGTTTCCTCCAGGGCCTCTGGCCTTGGCTTGCAGATGGCCGCCTTCTTGCTGGGTCCTCACATGGTCTTTGTGCGTCTCTGCGTGTGTCTAACTTCCTTCTTACAAGGGCACCACTTAGACTGGGGGAGGGCTCACCCTAACAGCCTCGTTTTTTATCAGTCACCTGTTCGGAGACCCTCTCTCTGAATGCAGTCAGATGCTGAGGACCCGAAATCTGGGGGGAACATGGTTCCGCTCATAATCGTGATTCACTGTGTCCTTTGACTTTGTCCCAATCAGGGCACCCGGCTGGCTCAGTCCGCGGAGCCAGTGACTCTTGGTCTTGCGGGTTGTGGGTCCCAGCCCCACCTTGGGTGTAGAGATCGCTTAAAAATAAATATAAATAAATAAAAATAAAATCTTGGAACAAAAACTTGTCAACGATATTATCCGAGACTTTTATATACTTCAAGCTAAGTATCCCCTGAACTTCCACCTTCTTCCAAGGCCTCCTCTGAAGTCGGAGGAGGGACAGCTAATGCCGGCCCCGCCAGGGCCCTATCCCTGGGGAGGCCCAGCAGTCCTCCCTGGATCCCCGACCTGGTCCTCAGACCCGCCCGGGGAGGGATCAAGGGGAGGGGCGCCCTCTGCCGCCCAGGGCCGTGACTTACAGTTAGGCGCCGCCGGTGCTTAGGACCTCCTAAACCACTCTTCCTTTCACGCCTCCGGTTATAATGACTGGACGATACTGGCCCATGACACAAACAGCAGAATGCAATACAGGCAGGTGATAAGGTTAAGTATGAAGACTGCATTACAGCCTGGGGGGAGGGACGCTCAAAATGGCGATCGCATAGTGAAGGCTGGTGCACCTGCGTTGAAGCAACAAAAAGAGGGAAGGTGTCCTGGTAAAATGGGGTCAAGTTGAACACGGAGAGACTCTCAGGAAACAGGGATGCGCTGGGCTCTGCCATTCGGCTCCTGGAGAGAGGAATGGGTTTGGGGGTCCCTTTTTTTTTTTAAGATTTTATTTATTTATTTGACAGAGATCACAAGCAGGCAGAGAGGCAGGCAGAGAGAGAGAGGAAGGGAAGCAGCCTCCCTGCTGAGCAGAGAGCCCAATGATGCGATGATGCCGGGCTCCATCCCAGGACCCTGGGATCATGACCTGAGCCCAAGGCAGACGCTTTAACCCACTGAGTCACACAGGTGCCCCTGGGGGTCCCTCTAGACCTGGCAGAATCCTTCTGGGTCTTACTCTGCTCTGAAAATCTCAGACCAGGAGCAGGAAACCCCTCACTGTACTGTAGTCCCAAATCTCATCGCACCCCTGGCCCCGCTGTGATAGAATCTGCTCGTTTGGCGGCTTTGCAATCCTGAAAGGTGTGGAAACCCGCAAAGCAAACCCAGAATCTTGGTACCGGGGTAGGAATAAGTTTTGTGATGTTGTGCCAATAGTAGTGTTTGCTTAAGGTTTTGAGACACTTAAATCAATCTGTCCTATTTGATTTGTGTTGTGTGTTGTTTTTTTTTTAAAGTCATCTCACACCCAGTGTGGGATTCAAACTCACAACCCCAAGATCGAGAGTTGTGCGCTCTTCCAACTGAGCCAGCCAGGCGCCCCCGATATATGGATTTAATTAGATAAAATGGCTGTAATAATTCCTCCCAGCCCTGCACGCTGCCTTTGCAAGAAGATTCGGCTGCTTCTCCCATTAAGAGATCCAGTCTCTTTCTTCCTACCCTCGAATCTGGGCTGACCTTGTGACCCCTCGTCAACTGACAGAATTTGGTGGTAGTGATGTAGGATGACTTCGGAGTCAGGCCTCAGGAGGCAGGACAGCCTCTGGGGTCACCCTCTTGCAGCGGGTCCTTGAGACCGGCCTGCCATGAAGCTGTCCCCGTCAAGCCTAGGGGAGGATGAGGGGCCCGTAGAGCAGAACCCAGGGGCCTGGCTAACAGCCAGCATCAACTGCCAGTCATGGGACTGAGGCCATTCCGGGGCCCCTGGCCCCAGGTAGGGGGTCAGATGCCTGCAGCCACTGGAGTGACCCAGGCAAGACCAGCAGATGAACCTTCCAGCTTATCCCAGACCAAATTGCTGACTCCATGCCCTGGTTATTATTCCAAGTTATTATTCCAAGTAAGTAAGTTTTCAGTAGTTTATTATGCGGCAACAGACAACTGAGACAGTATAAAAGGATCTAAGTCTATAAACAGCCTGGGAACATTTAAGAGAATCGACTGGTCATATTTACAAGTGTAACCTATTAGCATATAAGAACTGCTTAGCTGGGGCGCCTGGGGGGCTCAGTTGGTTAAGTGTCTGCCTTAGGCTCAGGTCATGATCCCGGGGTCCCCAGATCGAGCCCCGCATTGGGCTTCCTGCTGAGTCTGCTTCTCCCTCTCCCTCTGCCTGCTGCTCCCCTTGTTTGTCCCCCCACGCTCTCTCTCTCTCTGTCAAATACATAAATGACCAGACTCTTTTTAAAAATTGCTTACCTGATTAGGAAATAATATACTTGGTTGGGGAGGACAGAGTAAGGTGGGAGGCAAGTGTCCTCACTGCTCCCCCACTTCCTCCCTGTTTGTAAAGAAAAAGGAACAAAAAAGAAAAAAAAATGCCTGTAGGATGTTGAGTTCAAGGTGTTTGAGAAGACCAGCTATCTCATCTCTGTAACATGTAGTTTAAAATCTATTAGGGAATTTAATTACCTAAGTTTGTAATTGGCATTCATTTTTAGAATTTAATCTGTTGAACCTATGAGTTAATTAAATATGCATCAAAGAATAAGTGAAAGTAATTGTTCTTATTTTTATACAAAAATTAGCAGATTTATAAATAGAAAACTAGATTTGCAAGTTGCACTTGGATGTTTAAGAAAAACTAGCTCTTCCTTTAATTTATAAGTTTAATAAATACAGTATTCATTTAAACACAAGCAGCAGTAGGTAGCTTTTCTCTGCACAAGAGCCCCTCTGCAACATTAGAATTCCTCAGCTCACCGTCTCCGACGATGCTGTAGCCCTTGCTAGAAGATTTGGCATTCCCCAGGCCACCATGCCTTTGCTTCTGGGCGTCCCTCTGCCTGGAGTGTCTCTGACCCACTCACACACACCTTTGGAACCTGGCAATATTTTACCTTTTTCAAAAGATCTGGCTCAAACTCTCTGAGGTCTTGCCTTGCCCAGTCAGAGCCGTGCCTCCCTGCCCACATCCACCTGTGGGGGGGGGGGGGGCTCAGGCTTCTGTTAGACTAGACAGCGGAGGGCTGTGAGCTGGGACCTTCTTTCTCCTGGCTGCCAGGTGAGAACGGAGCTGAATCCCAGCAAAAGAATCAGAAGGACTGGTACAGATGTCCAGAGTGTGCAAAGGGGTTTCAAAGGCCTGGCTCTGGGGGATGTGGATTTCAGCTTCTGTGCAGAAAGGCAGCCTCTCAATTGGCACCAAGACTTTCCATGGCTGGGGCCCCTGCCTCTCCCTGCATCCTCCTCCCCAGACCTTGGCAAGGAGGGGTACAGTAGGCAGAATAACGGCTCCCCACAGATGTCCGCATCTTCATCCTAGGAGTCTGCGAATATGTTACACTGCATAGCAAAGAGGAATCAAGTTTCCAGATGGAGTTAATATCACTCATCAGTAGACTTTAAACAGGGAGGCTGTCATGGATGATCCCGGCGGGGGCAGCATAATCACCAGGGTCCTTGAAAATGGTTAGAGAAGCAGAGGAGAGTCAGAGGCAAGGGGCCACTAACGGAAGAATTGGTTGGGGAGATGCAACATTGCTGGTTTTGAAGACGGAAAAAGGGTGCCATGAACCAAGGAACGTGGGTGTCTCCGGAAGCTGGAAAGGCCAGAAAGAACCTCCAGAAGGGAACGGAGCCCTGCTGACCCCTTGATTTTAGCCCCGCGAGATCCCTGTCAGACATCTGTCCTACAGAACATCAAGCTAATGCATTTGTGGAGTGGAAGCCACCACATTGGCAGTAACTTGTTAGAGCTACAAGAGAACACACACCGGGTCACCTACATGCTTCAGGCGCAGTGCTTTCCAGAACACATATAAGACCCAAAACAACCAGGCCTCAGTCTGGGCTCTAACCCTCACAGGCGGTGTTGTTGACCTCCAGCTGGTTCCCGCAGCCTCACCTGGTTGTGGGGAGCACATCACGAGCTCAGGAAGGTAGAGCAAATGCAAGCAGAGGGCTTAGTTCAGGGCCCCCGGGGTACCCAGGGCCCTGCACACGGCTGCTGTCCTGGTTGTAGCTGGCAAGGCTGAGGTACAGGAGAAAAGTGGCCAAGTGCTGAGGTCACCTACACGTTCACCCTGGGGGCCTGACTACCCCATCTTGACCTGAACCCTGTCTTTTTTTTTTTTTTAAGATCTTAATTTATAATTTATTTGAGAGAGAGAGGGAGAGAGCACAAGTATGGGGAGCTGCAGAGGGAGAAGCAGGCTCCCTGAGTAGGGAGCCGCACGGGGGCAGGGTGGGGGGGGGGCGAGGGAGGAAGAGGGGGGAGCACGATCCCAGGACTCTGGGATCACCACCGGATCGAAGGCAGACGCTCAACCCACGGAGCCACCCAGGCGCGCCCATCTTATTTTTAATTTACGGCTCAAGAAGTGCACCTCAAGTGGCCTGTGGACCCCAGGGTGGCAAGCTGGTACTGGAATCTTCTACGGGACTCTGGCTCTTCCTCAGATTATAAAAATATCCACTATCATATTTCTCAAATAATGTTGACAGTGTAGAAACACATAAGCAAACTTATATTTTAAAAAAATCTATCTTCAGAGTCTCCGTAAAAAATTAGAAAAAATAAAAATAAAAAAATGACGCCCATTGTTCCACCCGAGAACGCCTCCTGGAATTCACATTTTCTGCCTTCCACGGTGTGCACCCTTGCTTCCAGTCGCATCCCTGCCCACCGCCGGGGATCAGCTCCCTGGAGAAAGTCGCCGAACCGGACGTACCCGTTCGCACGGCTTGTCCCCTCCCAGGGGCCGGCCGGGCGGCCGGGAGGGACCGCGGCTCGTGGGGACTGGGGGCGGGATCGGGTTGCGGGGTGGCGCGCGGCGCCCGGCTGGCCGAGTTCGGTACCGAGCGCCGAGCGCCGGGGACGGAGGGCAGAGGCGGGCCAGGGCCGCGCGGCGGGGAGGGCGGCTCTCCACACCGGGAGGTTGGCGGCGAGCCCCGAGCGGGCGCCGGGCAGCCGCGCGACCCTCGGAGAAGCAGGAGCCTCCCGCCCGACGCGATCCCCGAAGCCGGGGAGCGGGCGGAGCCGGGCTGGGTCGCGCACGTGTGTATAGGAGTCGGGGGGGGGGGGCCCATCCGGCGGCCGGGACTACAAGTTCCAGGGTGCCCAGCGGCGCGCTCGGGGTTTCTGGCCGCGCGGCCCGCCGGCTCGGAGTCGGTCGCCGCCGGCACTCGCCGCTCGGTCCCGAGCGGATCAGGGAGAGACTCCCAGCCCCGTAAATAGAGTCCAAGTGGGCGGGGAACCGCCCCGCGCCGCCCGCTCATGTCCCTGAGGAGCCAAGTGTCCGGCCGCCTGGCACAGCTGCGCGCGGCGGGGCAGCTGCTCTGCGTCCCGCGCCCCTGGTCAGGCCCCTACGCGGGGGCCACGCGGACCCGCAGCACCGCGTGCGGTCCCCCCGGCGTCCCTGGGCGCGGACAGCCCCGGCGCGCGGACCCCAGCGGGAGTTGGGGCTTGGGGGGCGGCGGCAGTGGGGCGGAGAGGAGCGCCGGGGTGCGCACCTGGGCCCCCCTGGCCATGGCGGCGAAGGTGGACCTGAGCACCTCCACCGACTGGAAGGAGGCAAAATGTAAGTGTAAGCAAGAGGGGGGCGCGAGGGGACGAGGGCGGCCCCACGTGGGCCTTGCCCGGCTGGACAGCACCCCCACCAGCACCGTCTTCCACCCGAGAGACGCCCTGAGATGGACCCCTCCAGTCGCAGCCACGCCCCCCGTGTACCCAGCCCCGCAAATCACTTCACTCCGTCCGAGGGGACCGAGGGCCAGGTCCCGCTACGGGGCAGTGTGGGGAGGACGACCTTACCCCGCCCGCACGGGTCCCAGGGCACCCCCAGGGGTCATCCAGGACCTACCACCTTACTCCCTTGCACGGGAGGGAAACTGAGCTGAGAAGCCAAGGTCACTGAGAGTTTGTGGCAGAGCCGACGTTAGGCTCCCGAATGCCCCATGCTTTGTGCACCGTGGTTTCTCAAGTGGTGGCATTTTAGGCAGAGTGGCGGGAAATGGACTGAGGGGACAGTTCTGGGTCTGGTGTCTCCACCTGGTAGGATCAGACAGCCCCACAGAGTGGCGTCTCTCGGCAGGCTAGTCCCACCTCCACCCACCCTTACCCTGAAGGCCTCTCTGAGCCGGTCATCCGCTGCCCTTTTGCCCTCATCCCTGGCCTTTGGCCACTTGTGAAGAGTTTCTGCCCCATTCCTGGGGGACACAGGGCTGGGGGGCAGGGCAGAGACGGGGCATTCTGTCTGTGAGAACGGTGACACCCTGAACCCCCAGGAATCAAGCCATTTCCTCCCACTCTGGGACAGGTCATGAGTCCTGGTCCCGCATGAGTCCCAGGGCCGGACCCTGGGCCCTCACACAGAACAGGGAATCCGGCCTGCTGCAGCGCCCCAAGTAGTCTGGCCCGAGGCTCAGCCAGCTGCCCCTGCCCTTCAGAGCCTGCTCCCAGAGCTCTCGTAACCATTCCTGGCTGGATCCCCTTTCAAAAGCACAAGGGAGAAGGCTCATTGGCTGGGCCTTTGTGGCCGAGTGGGTACAGCCAATGGGGCATGGAAGGCAGGCCTGGGGCGGCGGGGGAGGGTGGGGCTAAAGGGAAGGCCGCCTCAGAACTAGAAGTAGAGTTCAAGATGACTTTCCCCCTGTCCTGAATTGTGTTCTTCCACCGGGATCTTCAAGTGCAGGCAGAAAGCCCTTGGCTTGGCTCAGTGCGCACACGGAGTGTCTGTCATGGCCTCAGCCCTGGCCCTAGAACCCTGGTTAAGGCAGGGAGTGAGGGGCTGGCTGAGATTCCTGGCAGGGGGACTGTCCCCGCAGGGAACCTGCCTCCCCTTCTCTGTCAGGGGCAGCAAGCCAGCTTGGTGGGAAAGAGAGCTAGGGAGGCAGGGGGCCCAGCCACCTGCTCCTGAATCAGTCACGTTTCTAGGACCAGCTCCCCACCCTCTCCCATTCCTTGGTGCCCCTGAAAACTTCCAGACCTTGTGAAGCTGACAGGCCAGGGATTCCCAGGCCGCTGGGGTGTCTGTGCTTGGAGCTGGGATTTCCATCCATTCATCCGTTTCTTTAAGTCTATTTATTTTGAAGTAATCCGTACATGGGGCTCAAACTCACGACCCTGAGATCAAGCCAGCCGGGCGCCTCTCGTTCATCCACTTCTACCGAGCGCCTTCTGTGTGGCCAGCATCGTTCTGGTGCTGTGAGTGACAGGCAGGGTCCCTGCCCTCAAGGGGCTTCTTTGCTAGGGGTAGGAAACAGTTGAAAACGTGGTCAAGCCAGTGGGGCAGTGCCAGGGGAAGGCCAATGCTGTGAAGAAACCGTGGCAGATGGGGCTGCCTAAGCTCCAGGATCCAGTCAGGGGCGGTGTGAGGAGCGGCGGCCTTGGGTGTGAAGACCCCAGCAGGCTTGTCGGGGTGATCCGGTGTGAAGACCGCAGCAGGCTTGTCGGGGTGATCTGTGTGTTTCAGTAATCTATTACTGAGTAACGGATTACCCCCAAATTCAAAGGCTTGGGACAGCAAACGTTTCTTACCTCCTAGTCTCTGAGGGTCAGGAACCTATGAGTAGCTTGGGGGCGGGGGGGGGGGGTGGCTCTGTCGGTGACGGCTGGGTGGCGCCCTCCTGTGGAGTGGCTGTGGGAAAGGCCTCAGACCCGCCACCCTGGGGGGGGTCTCTCCACCGGGCTGCTTGACTGTCCTCACGACATGGCAGGCGGTTTCCCCCAGAGACCAACCCAAAAGCCACCATGCCTTTTTGTGACCTAGTCTTTCAAGTCCCACACTGTCTCTTCTGCTTTATGCTGGGGCTTCGAAGGGCGTCATGGAGTCTGGCCCACGTTCAAGGGGAGGGAAATGAGTCTCCACCTTTGGAAGGGAAGAAGATCAAAGAATTGGGGGCATTTTTTTTAAGATTTTATTTATTTATTTGACAGAGAGAGTGATCACAAGCAGGCAGAGAGGCAGGCAGAGAGAGAGGGGGAAGCAGGCTCCCCACTGAGCAGAGAGCCCAATGCAGGGCTTGATCCCAGGACCCTGGGATCATGACCTGAGCTGAAGGCAGAGGCTTTAAGCCACTGAGCCACCCAGGCGCCCCTGGGGGCATATTTTTAAAACTGCCACGCTGCGGAGCTGCCTCAGCTGGACCCTGCTTCTGACTGGAGTCTACACTTTGGTCCTTGAAGACCCCACATAGTTTTCTTCCTTCCGTTCGGTTTAAACTTTGAGCTTCCGGTGTAAGTAGACAGACCTCAGGTGAACGTATGGTCAGTGTATTTTTACCTAAATACCCAGTTGTGGTCAGTAGGTTGCCAAGACCCTAGAAGGTTCCTTTAGCCCCTTTGCAATCAGTACCTCTTACTACTTCTCGAACTTCATATGAACAGAGGCATATAGTGTGTCCCGGCACACCCTCTGCTCACGGTCGGGCGGTGTACTGACAGTTTGCCGTCTTACGTCTGATATTCCGTGGTACAGATACACCACGTTTTATGTACCCATTCTCCTGTTGATGGGCATTTTGTTTTCCAGTTTGAGGCTGTTGGGAATAAAGCTGCTGGGATTATTCCTGTCCATGTCTTTGATGGACATGTGCTCGCCTTTCTCTTGGGGATCTACCCAGGCCTCCAAATGCCTGTCTGTGCCTGGGATCATCGTGTCTCAAAGACTGGCACACAGTCACCAAGCTCACAAGAGCCTGATGTAGGTGGGAAGGTTGACGGGCAGCTGTGGTGGGAAATACGGTGGTGGGTCTGGAAAGTGCACCTGGGCAGGGCTTCCTCTCTTGGAAGCCAGATCATAGTCCCAAGTTCACTCGGCAGCCGTGTTTTCAGCTAGAGAGCTGGCTGAATGATTTTGGAAGCGGTTCCCACTGCCCTGGGCAGGCTGGGCAAGCTTCCCTGCAGGGCGTGGACCTACCCACCCAGGATCCCCTTCCTTGGGTGTTTGCTCAGTAGTTCAGTCTCTATGCTGTTGAGTGCCTGCACTGGGTTCTGGGTGCAGGGTGCCTCAGCTCCCAGCCCAGTGAGTCCTCTGGACACATGGCCCAGTTCTGCCTTACCCTAGGCATTCCCTTTCTCCCTCTTAAGCAGACGGGCCACTCCCATAGACCCATTCTCCCTCTGGGTAAATAAATACCACCAGGCTGGATTTTCCTGGGTAAGAGCCTGTCAGTCCTTTGGGGAGATCTCCATAGTATCTGATTTTACTGGCCAGAGAATTTTTTTTTTAAAGATTTTATTTATTTATTTGACAGACAGAGATCACAAGTAGGCAGAGAGGCAGGCAGAGGGGAAGGGAAGCAGGCTCCCCGCTGAGCAGAGAGCCCGATGCGGGGCTCGATCCCAGGACCCTGGGATCATGACCTGAGCCGAAGGCAGAGGCTTTAACCCCCTGAGCCACCCAGGCACCCCTGACCAGAGAATTCTATCTCCAGTTGTCTCAGTGATGGGAAGCCTCCTTATCCCCGCAGGTGGTGCCTTTTTGTCACAAGACTGTGGAAATGGTCATACTCTAAAGTCAGTTGGGTATGAGGGGACTTAAGGTTGGGCACTGGGGGCATGTAGGGGCTGTGTCACTGCAGGGGAGGCCACAGACTCTCCTTCTGATCTGCAATGGGGGCAGAGCTGTCTGCTAAGAAGAGCACGGGCATTGGTGCCATCAGCCTTGGGCCAGCCTCACACCGCTGCTTCCCTGCTCCCTGAGCCTCAGTGTCCTCATCCATGAAATGGGACGACCGGCACCTGATTTGCACATTGTGCTGGGATCACAACAGAAACCATTGTGTATACAGTGGTGTATAAAAGGGCCCATGGTGTACCAGGGGTTCCCAGTGACCGCCTTTCTTGTCACCCCTCGGGCCTCTGTCCCTCTCTGCGCTGTTTTGGGCCACAGCAACACGGGGCTTGTATAAACTTGTCTCCCTCATGGTCTCAGATGCTGGAGCCCGTGACCTGCATATCCTGAGCCACGTTTCCTCTCCCCAGTGCTACGGACTAGGTTTCCTGCATTCCAGGCCTCCCTTTGCACCAGGCAGTGACGAGGACTCATTCCAGCCCCCCGTGGGGTTTCATGCAGAGCGGATGATTTCTCTGATTTGATTACTGAACCGGGGAACCTTGCAGGCTCACCTGGGAACTGGGGGGGGGGGTCTTCTCCCACCTGTCTTCTGGGGAAGCAGCCTTGGTGCGCCCCAGTGCGGGCGGAGGCAAGGACGCCTCGGGAGAGGAGAAAAGCTCCGAGGTGCTTCATGCTCTGTCTCCCCATGGCTCGGGCCGTGGACTTGGATGAGACTCTGGTCTCGGGGGGTGCCATGAGCCCCGGTAATTAATGCCCCTGCTGCTGTGTTCCCAAGCCCCGCTGCTATCAGCCCAGTCCACCCAGCCTTCTCCAGAGGCGGGGGGGCTCCCTCCGTGCCAGGCCGCCCTCACCTTTCTGAACACCGTCTAGCAAAGTGCCATAAAGACACTTCTTAAAACACATCATTGAATTCCCGTTCGCCCGGTGTGCTTTATGGTTCTGGCGCAGCCGGCTTCCTCCAGCTCGGCTTTCGTGCCCGGGAGCTGCTGGAAGCTTCGTCCAGGGTCAGGCCACCCCATCAAAATTTACTGCAAACATCTTTTTACAACACCTGTCTCACTGAGCTGTGAAATACTCTCGCCTTTCCAGAAAGGAAAGAAAATTAAAGCGTATGTTTTACATCTTTTATAAGAAAAATAAAACTCGCCTGTGCTCTAACTCTACATCTGTCCTTCTGGCAAAAGGAGGGAGAAAATGTTACAAACACGTGGGGCCTATCTGACAGATGGAGCCGAGGTGATGAGGATGGCCCGTGGTTCCTTGGAGCCAGGGAGAATCAGAATTGGCTTCTGTAACTCAGAGACCCGTGCAGTGTGTCGCTCCTCAGGGGTCAGTCGGGCCGCGACCTTGCTCTGGAGATAAGGTCACGGCGCCCCACATGCTGGCTTCAAGAGATGTGTGCCCGGGGACCATGAACTGGAAGGGACAGGCTGACAGATGTCCCCAAGGTCAGCGCCCAGTCGGCTGGTAACAGAGCCAGAAGTTCTGGCTGTCTTCCCACTCGGGGAAGTGGAGCCGTCTTTTGGACTTTGCTGGAGAGAGGGGGCTGTGTGGGCTGTGGGCCACTCCGATCAGCCCTCGGATCTTAGGGAGGACAGGGCAGGAGGGAGTCTTGGGCTGAGTCCCCTCTTGGCTTGACTGTGGCCAGGACATACCTCTGTTTCTCCCGGAAGGCAGGGTGCTGCCCTCTGCCAGATGGCGTCTGCTAGGAGACTCTAGCCATTTCCGGGGCCCCCAGACTAGTCTCGTGGGGTGCCTGGGGCTTACCCAGCTGGAGGGACTCTGCACACGGGGGTCCTGTGGGGTTGGCCTGGGTGCGGGCTGGCCAGCCCCTGGTGGCGTCTCGGCAGGCACGTTCACGTTCCGGCCCTGGGTTCGTCGGGCTGGGAGAGCCCACACTTGGGCACGCCAAGGCCTCTGAGGGGCCATATCTTTGGTCTCAACTGTGCAAGATGACAAATATGGGCACCGAAACAATTCAAAAAGCTCCTCTACCTACTTACGCCTCCAGGTTGCAAAAGGCAAGTCCTCTTCCCAGTTTGGTCTTGTTTTCGCTTTGCCCTCCGAGTCTTTGCTCACAGGAAGGACCGCGTATCCGCTCCGTGTCTTGCTGTCTGCAGCTGCCAGAGAACCTGACAGTCCCTTCTCATTCAGGGCAGGCCTGCCTGGTCCCTCTTCTAGAGATGCAGAAACTGAGGCTCAGAGAGGGCAAGTGACCTGCCCAGGAACGTGATGTCCGGAGCTGGTGAGCCCAACCCTAGTGGGACCAAGGAGCAAGAGGGATCGAAACCACAGCAGGATGTTCCTTCCCCAGGCTCCGTTCCTCAGACAGGCGACAAGCCGAGGTGGCTGCCACAGCCTGGCTTTTGCTCTCTGGTCTGGCCGTTCTTGATTTCTCTCCATTTCCCCACTCACATGCTCTCTCCTACCTCAGGGCTTCTGCATATGTTGTCTCCTCCCCATGGACCACTCTGTTCTCTTGGCAGACATGCCCCCAACGCTTGGGTCTCAGCTCAGTCATTCATTGATTCATCCTGCAGACACCCATGGATGCCCACACATGCCATGCACTGTGCCAGATGGTGGGCACCCAACGGATCCCCAAGAGGCCAAGGTCAAGTAAGGAATAAAGTATAGCTGGTAGGGGAGGGACTACTCTGGGAGTGGGGAAGGCCTGTAGAGGAAGGTCAGGCCAGAGCAGCGGCAGGTACAAAGGCCCTGAGGCAGGGAATGGTCTGGCTGTGGGACGATCTGAAAGGTGAGGGATGTGCCAGGGCTGCAGAGGTGTAGGAGGGAGAGCTAGTCTGTGGGGAGGCAAACAGAGGAGGAGAGGAGGCGGAGCCACAGGGATTCACGTGGGCCTCTGTAAGGGCTTGGACTTTGAACTGAGCTTTAAACAGCTTTAAATAGAATTCTGCCCCTAAGATTTCTGGGCTGCTGAGCGAGGAACAGACTGTTGGGTGGACACGGGGAGTCCACCGGGGGTAGAAGCCTTCTGGGTGGTGCTGGGGAGTCATCATGATGGCTTGGCCCCTGGCGGGGATGAGCGGAAGGCTTGGTTTTGGGGGTATCGTGGGGATAAATCCAACAGCCTGCGGATGGATGGAACCAGGAGACTAAGAGAAAGGACCCCCCTCATTTTGGGGTCCTAGCAGAATCTGGGGCTGTTCATCGAGAAGCGGAAGAACGAAGGAGAGAAAAAACACATTTTGGGGGAAGGAGTCGGAAGTTCAGTTTTGCACAGGAGGAATTCTGAGGTTGAGAGCAGGCAGTGGGCCTTGAGGAGCCCATGCCTGATGCCCGGCTGAGAGCTGAGGGGCTGGAGGTGTAGCACCCCGAACCGTTAGCTGAAAGAGGGTTTGGAATGCTTGGGGTTGATGTCAGGATGAGAGGGAGGGTATAGATTAAGGAAAGGGAGGCAGCAAGGAGACAGCAGGGCCAGTGAAGTGGGGCGGGATCCAGGAGAGGTAAGGTCTTGAGGGGGAAGATGGGGTGGGGGGTGCTGAGCGCACAAGGGAGGACAGAAGGGACACTACAGAGGGCCACGGGGCCCCGTGTGGTGTCTCTGACCTTGGCCTTGGTGAAGAGCTGGGGCCAGGCTGGTGAGGGCTTGGGGGAGCATGGGAAGGAGGGAGGAAGTGGGGGCAGTGGGGGAGGGAGAGAGGAGGCCACAGCTGCGGGGTGTGGAGTCCATGGTTGAGGGAGGCTTTATGACCTTGAGACACAGAGGGGACATGAGAGGGTGTTTGAGGGCAGACACTGGAGGAGGAGCTGGAGGAGTGAGTCCCCTGGAAGGGGAGCCGGCAGCCTGGGCTGAGGGAGGGCGAGTCAGGCTTGGATACCCAGTTGGCAGAAGGAGGCAGCATCTAGAAGACAATTGGGGAGGCTTGGGAAAGGGGAGAAGGTCGAGGGGAAGAACTTCCCAAGCAGGCAGCTCCAGCCCGGCAGGGGGGCCGCCAGGGGAGGGGATCGGGAATTTAGAGGGAACCTGCTGTTTGGTGATGAGGTTTTTCTCCAGCAGTTTGCAGCCTCTGTGGGAGGGCAGAGAAGCCAGAGGTACCACCTCCAGCAAGCCGTCCTGCCACCCCCCTGCTGGGCCAGGCCCTTGGATCTCCCCTTGCCTCCCACCTCCAGGCTTGGTGCCTGGTGGCTACTCGAGTGAATGAGCACTGCTGCGAATGCAGACTACCAGGCACAGGCAGGGGCTGCAGGGAGCCCAGCCTCCCCTCCCGAGTCTGTTCCTCGCTCTGTGGTACCGCCCGCCAGCCGCCGACTGCTTCGCTAGGTACCCAGGGAAGCCTGTTCTGTTTCTCATTTAGAGCCCGAGGGAGCTCCCTTTACTCCCACTTTACAGAAGCGGGTAGTCAAGGCTTGGAGAAGCACTTGAGCTCTTTCCAGATACCAGCACCCTCCCCCAGCACACAAAGAAAGGAGCCTTTGGCCTGTTACTCAGAGTGTACGTGGGGTCAGTGGGGAAGGGTAGCCTCTTGAGAAAGGGGAGCAGGGAGGTGGGCTGTGAGCCTCAGGACACACTAGTGACAGAGGGGACCATCCGCACTGGGTACCATCCATGGTAGGATATCCTTGGCCTCTTAGAATGAAAATGGCACCGGGGACCCAGGTGGCTCAGTGGGTTAAAGCCTCTGCTTTTGGCTCAGGTCATGATCTCAGGGTCCTGGGATTGAGTCCCGCATCGGGCTTTCTGCTCAGCAGGGAGCCTGATTCTCTGCCTGCCTCTCTGCCTACTTGTGATTTCTGTCTGTCAAATAAATAAAATCCTTTAAAAAAAAAAAAAGGTGGGGGGAGTTTTTAATCTATAACTGGTGAAAGTACTTTTTAGTTATTTTTTTTTAAGATTTTTAATTTATTTATTTGACAGAGAGAGCAAGAGAGCACAAGCAGGCAGAGCAGTAGAGGGAGAGGGAGAAGCAAGCTCCCCACTGAGCAGGGAGTCCAGTGTGGGGCTCGACCCCAGGATCCCACAATCATGACCTGAGCCGAAGGCAGATGCTTAGCTGAGCCGCCCAGGCGCCCCTGTGAAAGCATCTTTGATCTGATTCAGGTGCCCCTGGGATGAAGTCAGTCCTCAACAGACTTGGCAGCTGCGTAGTGGGCCCCACCTCCTCACAGTCTCACGGCCCTCAGTGCCCGCCCTCTGCCCCACGCCCTGAATTTCACTCACCCACGACCTTGAACATACCGTTCAGGTGGTCAGACGCCTTTCCCTGCCCTGGCTACCTCCCATTTCTCTTCGGAGTCTCACTGAAGAAGCCCCAGGCCGGCCGCTCCTGCTGCCTCACCGCCCGCCCCCCGCGCGTCCCCGGAGCTTGGCCGCTGGCCCGGTTGTGCACCGCCTGCTCAGCCTCCGTGTCCTCTGCTGGATTGTGGGTTCCCAGGGGCCAGGACCACGTCTGCCTTAGTGAGTGTTGCGTCCTTGTACCATATGCAGGACTCGCGCGTCGTAGGCATTTGTGGAAGAGGGTCGGAAGCGGCCGCCAGAACGTGGAATTCTGGCCTGAGCCCCAGCTGAAGCAGATTTGGGATGCTGTGAGCCTTTTAGAATCGTGCCAACCATAAATCTGAGCTGGACTGCGAGCCGGGCCCTTTCCCTGCTCCTGGGGCACCCTGGAGGGACAGAGGCTTTGGATGGACTGGCTTCTGCGAGACGGAGGGCATGTGTGGAGGACCCACCGGTCTCTTGAACATCTGCCCTTTGAGGCCTTTTCCGCAGAAGGCTCCAGAAGGCAAACCGTTCCTCTTCCACCGAGCCCCCCCCCAATTGCTCCCCCCAACCTCTGCACATTTTCTGATGCTTTCTGAGTTCCTTGAGTGTGGCCTTTGCTGTTTGTCACCCGCCCCGCAACAAGTGGTCAGTGAGGGCCGCTCCATCTGGGGAGCGTGTGGTCTAGGGGGACCCAAGGCCAGGCTGAGAGCCCGGGTGCCTGGTGGCCTCAGGCCGGCAGAGGGAGCCCGCGAGCCAGAAGCCTGGACCTCTGTGCACCTGGGAAACCTTGGAAGGGGTCGCTGGGCCACCCAAAAGGAAGACCAGGCCCAGGGAGCAGGGCTAGAGCAAGGACACCAGGTCTGGTGGACCCAGAGTCTGTGAGCATATGGTGGGGGGCTGGCTCCCCACTCACCAGCTGTGTGACCGTTTCATCATCTGTAAGATGGAGACAATTCTCGCTGTTTCCCTGGCGCACACTGGGAGAAGCCAGCCGGGCATCTGTGTGTGGGGACCTCTCTGCCGGTGCTGGGGGGCAGGGGGAAGGCTGTGAACAGGCACCAGATCTTCTTGGTTCTTTGGCTCTTTGAGGATGTCTGTCCTGTCCCACGTGTCCTGCTGCCCACAAATAACCATGGTGATGACGTCACCCATTGAGGATGTAACTGGGAATATAATTCGTCCAAGGCCACCAGCCTGCTTTCCTTATATGCACTGAGTCAGCTCGAAGTTACTCCGTAAGGGGCTTCTTAATCCCGTCTATAAACGAAGGAATCAAGGACCCAGAGGTGTGGACACACCCGGAAAGGGGCAGAGTCGCGTTCTGAACTCAGGTCCGTGGTACCGGAGAGAGGCCCTCTGTCTCCCTGGGCCTCAGTTCCCCTCCTGAACAAAGACGGCCGGGCCAGATGGTCTAGGGGCCTCCTAGCTCCAACCTCCCCCACCCCATAATGTGCCTGCGGGAAGGGTGGCCGTGGAGGGCCGGCTCACAGCCTTAGATGAGGAGAGAGTCCGGGTGAGGAGGGGAGAGACACGGGGGCGGGGGAGAAGCCCCCTGGACCGCTCTTCTCCTGCCCGCCTTGACACTCCTTCCTGCCCGCCCCATCCCACCCCTGCAGCGTTTCTGAAGGGCCTGAGTGACAAACAGCGGGAGGAACATTACTTCTGCAGGGACTTCATCAGGCTGAAGAAGATCCCGACCTGGAAAGAGACGGCGAAAGGTAGGCCCTGCGCCAGGGAGGGGCAGGTGGCGATTTGGTGGGTGGCCTTGTCAGCCCTGTGTGGCGGGTGCCTCATACCGACCACGCCAAGAAGGATGGTAGCAGCACTCACGGGGCGTTTGCTGTGGGGGGGGCACTTCAGTTATGAACCCGGTCTGAGGAGGGTTCGGTTTTTATCCCCATTGTACTGTTGGGTAGACTGAGTCCGGGAGCCACGACCTCACAGTTGTGGGAAGTCCTGCACACTGCAGGCCTGACAGCCCATCACCCAGGGCGAGTCACTTCACCTGCCTAGGCCTCAGTTTCCGCGTCTGTAGAATGGGGATGGATGACATTAATCCCGTACCTGTGCTTAACCTCGGGAAGGTTCAAGGGGACCACGTGTGTGCCTCGAGCGAGAGGTGTGTGATCATTGCGGATGGCCAGTGCCAGTGTCACCAGTCCCCTGCCTCTGGAGGTGGAGGGGGGCGGATGGAGGTCACTGTGCAGTGAGGGCCTCTCTCTGACCCCCATCCCTCGGCCTCTGCTGGTCCAGGGGTGACCTCGAAGGTAGAGGAGCCCAAGTACAAGAAGGACAAGCAGCTCAACGAGAAGATCTCCCTGTTCCGAGGTGACATCACCAAGCTGGAGGTGGACGCCATCGTCAATGCCGGTGAGTGGGGGCTTCTGGCCGGCCTGAGCCAGGGACCTGGGTGGCCGCCTCGTCACCTTTGCTCCAGTCTGCTGAGCCAGGCATCGGGGGACGCCACCTGGCTCCAGCGAGGCTCGGGCGGCTGGAGGCGGAGGGCGTGCTGGCGCCACAGGAGCCCAGCGTGTTGGCTGCGCGGACTCCTTTCCCTTGAAACCCTGACCTGCTATGTCGGGGGCGCCTTGGCCGTGCTGCCTTGCTGCTCGGAGACCCATTAGCGGCCAGGAAGGAAGAGAGCGTGGCTGGAACTGCGACGGGCTGCCCTGCCAGGAAGGCGGAGGCCAGAACAGGACATTTTGACCCCAGGGGCTGCAGACGCCCCACTGCCACTCCCCCTCCTCTGCCTCCTGCCTGCCATGCCCCCCCCCCCTGCAGACCTGGCACAGACCAGGGGGTTTGTCAAGGGAGAGGTGGGGACAGAGGCCCTGGTGCCTGAGTGAGGCTCAGCTTCCTGCCGGGGCTCCGGCTAGCTTGGCGGTTTACTGTGATGAGTGGAGGAACCTCTTCTCTCCCCTCCTGGGGGCGGAAGGAAGGTGGGTGCTCTCCTCCCAGACTGTGGTTGTCCGGCCAAGGTCAAGAGTGGGTGTCAAGGGACAGTCAAGTCCACCTGGTACACAGGCGGGGTTCGTGGGACAAGGGCCCATGGAGGCTGAACCCCAGCCCTTGCTCACCTGCTTACCAAGCTTCACAGGGAGGAGCTTCCTTAGAGAAACGTTTGGAGGCGTGGGCAGAGCCTCTTATCCTAGGAAACCTCGTTTTGCTACCACCTCCCCACCTGTGCAGGCTCAGCCGCCCCCCCCCCCCGGAGCATCTCAGATCTCCTCCTCCTTGTCCTTGGCCTGGTGACCATTGTGTCTGACCACCGTGCCGGCTAGGGGAAGCCCTGTCCTGTTGTTGTCGAGTGCCCCTGGGACCTGGCAGAGCTGACGTTCCTCCTGGTAAGGGGCTGGGTTCGTGGGACCTGGGGAGACAGAGCCGCTCGGCCTGCCCCAGGCCTGCTTGTCGTTGTTCGGGTTGTGTTTCTGGCCGTGGCATTTGCTCTGCGTGTGTCTCTGCCTGTTTGTGCAGTCACACAGGTGTCCCCTTCCCCCCACATTGCCCGTCTCAGCGCACAGGTGACCAGTGACACAAAGGCAGGAGTCCCGACTTAGGGTAGAGGAAGCTCGATCCCCTTTGGGTTTCTGCTGGTGCTCCTGCTGTGTTTCTCTCAGGGCCACTGGGATGGGGGTTGGGGGGAGAGGGCTGCTAGCAGGCCTGCGCGTCCATCTGGGGAGATGTGGGGTTGAGACAAGCCACGTTGGGTTGGCAGATGCCGTAGTGGCCCGGAGGAGAAGGGCCCTCTTGCTGTCTGGCCCCAGGAGGGCTGGTCTGGGGTGGGAGGACCAACCCTTGGAGCGGTGGCTAAGGATTCTATCCTGCAGGCCTGTGGATCTGCTTTGCTACATGCCCGTGGCCCTGACTACCAGGGGCGAGGGTAGAAGAGGATCCCCTGCCTATAGTTTACTTGATGAGCAGCAAAGTGGCTGGAGGGAAACGGGGGGGCATCTTATCAGTCCTTTCCCAGCTGGGCAGGTAGTTGACAGGCCGGGAAGGAGGGGTGGAGACCAAGGTAGTGTGTGGGTGGGATGCACTAGGAGCAGGGCGGAGGCTCCGAAGGCTGCGTGTGGAGCTGTGGGTGTGATTCATGGCTCTTCTGAAGTGTCCTTGCGCCTGGCCAGGCTCCTGAGTGCCGTGGCTGTCAGCCCCTCTCGCTCTCCAGATAGCACTTTGGTCCTGGCTGCATTGAGCGGCACTGGGCTGGGGGTGGGAGCAGTCGCAGCATCTCTCCGGGGACCCGTCTGTGTACATGCCTGGGCTCCTGTCTCTCCTTCCGCAGGATGCGGATGGTGGACAGCCCACCCGCTGGGTTGCCAGGGGCATTAGGGACCTCAGTGCCAGTGCGTAAACTGTGATGCTCTTGCACCCCCCTGGCATGAACCGAGGCCTCTTCCCCTGCCTCTGTCATTGCTGCTAGAATCGATGCCCCGGTCGTCATCCCGGGTATCAGCCCTGTCCAGCAATGCCAAGGGAACGTGGGTGCCGCCTGCCGAGAAGCAGCTTTCATCTCTCCCTGCTTGCCTCAGTTTATTCAACACTTCTTGGAGTGTTTTCCTGGGATCTCCCCTTTTTCTAGAGTCTCATGGCAGGGAGGACCCAGAACCGGTGTGGAACCCCAGGGAGTGTCTGAGGCGGGCTCCGCGTGGGGGGCTCCCGCACACAGCCGGCCTCCCCTCTGGGTCCTCCCAAAGACGTTTTCCCGGCACCGGCACCGGTGTTCCCGGGGCCTTGCCACTACTCAGACCCCAGGGGTCCTTGGTGGTCTTGGCCTGGAGCCCCTCCCCCCAACACAGGGTCCTCTGGCTTCCTCCCTGGCCCCTCCCCCCGCCATGGCCTTGGCTCAGCCCGGGCCTGCCGCCCACCAGGGGGCGGCAGAGATCGCGGTTTCCGCGCCCGGCGGCGCCCGTAAATCAGCCTGTTTATTAGCAGAATAAAAGTCGCGGCAACGTGGGGCTTTTCTGGGCTGCATAAATCTGGTCTGTGCCTCGTGAAACCCATATGTGCTTAATTCATATGTAAAGTTTCAAGCAGGAAGAGAATACGTGTCCATTAAATTCTATTTGACTTGATTATAATCATTAGCCATGAATAATTGCTTCTCAGCGCCGACCGTGGAGCCACCACAATGGGGAAAAGGAGCGAGCAATTATAGCGGGGTGGGAGTTTTTACATTTTTATTTTTGAAGCTAAGGGCAGTGTTGGTCCCGTGGGGAGCGGTGTGGGTAGGACTGGGCTGGGGACTTGAGGTCAGCTTTGGACTTTCTGGATTTTGCGTGGGGGGCGGTAGTGGGGAGGGTGTCTCTTTTTGTCCCTGTTGGCCTTTTGGGGGGGCGCTGGGCAGGGCAGAAAGGTACCATCGCTGGCTGGGCCTCCCTCCAGCTGCAGGGATGGCGACAGGGGAGCTGGGAGGGACCCGCGAGGTAAAACCGGGTGGTGGAGGGGGGGTTGGGATCCCTAGAACTGCCACCATCCTGCAGAGCTGCGGGCTTGGGGTCTCTCTGGCCTGGCTGCAGGCTTCCTTCCCACCCATTGGGGTTGGCAGGGGCCTGCTTGCTTCCTTCCCTGCCCACGGAGCCACTCTGCCCACGGCCCCTGTCAGGACTTGGGGCGATCAGACTGTTTACCAGCCAGTCCTCTGGCTTTTGAAGTCCAGGCCTGCTTTTTTTTTTTTTTTTTTTTTTTTTTTTTTTTTTTTTTAAGATTTCATTTATCCATTTGACAGACAGAGATCACAAGTAGGCAGAGAGGCAGGCAGAGAGAGAGGAGGAAGCAGGCCCCCTGTTGAGCAGAGAGCCCGATGCGGGGCTCGATCCCAGGACCCTGAGATCATGACCTGAGCCGAAGGCAGAGGCTTTAATCCACTGAGCCACCCAGGTGCCCCCCAGGCCTGCTTTTTACCCCACTCTGTTGGTATTTGAGACGCGACTGGAGCGTGTGTGTACTGTGGGTGGTGTCTGTGATGGTGGGTGTGTGTGTTGTGATGAGAAGTATGTTGTGTAGTATGTGGAGGGGCGCTGGGGCAGAGAGTCCTGTGGAGGGACGCCGGGCAGGTGGGTGGCAGGGCTGGAGGTCACATGGGTAGGATCAAACCCCCCCAAGCACCCAGGTGTGGCACAGGCGGCCTCAGGCCCACCTTGGCTGTGTTTTCACGGGCTGCTGCCGAGGCTGCTTGCTTGGGCAATACCCAGAGAGTGTCAGGCTCCCGCCATCTGGTAGCCGGCCATGGCTCCTACCCACGGGGGCACGCTGCATCCATCTTAATTAAATTGGGCTGCCATGCTGGCAAGATAAACCGGGGAGCCCCCTGCAGCCCCCGGTTCTGGATCGGAAGATTCTCAAGGGCTGTCCCTGCAGGTTGGCCTATGACACCCCCCCTCAGGCAGTGTCTGGGGCAAGCCGTGCCTGGCGTCTCCTCCAGAGACAGCTCAGGTCTGGGATCTGGGGGTCTCCACCCCGGGGATGGGGGTGCCTCAGCTTGCGGAATGCTTCTGTCTTCTCATTGCCATGGGCAGGGGTGGGGGTGGGGATGACCTTGACTGGGCTGCTTCCTTGCCCTTGAGGTTCCCGGCTCACCAGGCCTGTGCCTGGGGGTCCCTAGTTTTCGGCAGACTGCTGAGTCCCGGGCAGGAAATGTCCCAACACAAAGAAAGACCCCCATTCTTGGCCAGCCCCAGGGTCTGGCTGCCGGCTTTGGCCTTCAGGGCATAACGGGACAGAGCAGGGATGAATGTGAGACTTTGTGAGGACAGAAGGAACCTTTCACTTCAAAGCCATCTCTGGCCAGCGAGTCAGGGTTGTGGCACAGAGACCAGGAGCCGACTGGAATCCCAGCATTCCTGAGGGTGGCCTGCTGGCCTCCAGCCAGGCGGTTCCAAGCCTGTTTCCTCATCTGAAAAAGGGAGCATCCTCGGCCCCACCCAGGGTGGGCGTGAGGACGCCACGAATTCAGGCCCATCCTGTGCCGGGCCCTGGGCCTGGCACACAGCGAGCCCCTAGTAAATTGTTATCAGGAAGTCAAGTGCGAGAGCAGCTAAGTAGAATATAATGTGACAAAGCCCTGGGAGCGAGGTCTGAACAAAGTGGCATGCGACGCCGCAGGGACCAATTAATTCTGCCAGGAGGTGGCGCGAGGCAAGGCAGGTCAGCGAGGCCTTTGAGGGGCCCAGGCGCGCACGCCGGGACGTGCAGAACGGGTGGGGGGGGGGGAGCCATGTTTCACGGCGACAAGCTGGCCTCGCTGGGAGTTTTGAAGCCACTTACTTATTTAAAATAAGGCGTGAAGTGGCACTCTGTTTCCCTAAGTCTTGGTCTTTGATTTGTGAAAATCTGCCAGCCGCTCCTCGCCCCCTCCTCCTCGGGAGCCAGTCCGGTGCTCACCTCCTCCCTTCCTCTGCTGCCTGGGGGCCCCCGAGGAGCCCGGCCCCAGCCGTCCCTGGGCCACCGCTGAGAGTCCGTGATTTAGAGACCGCCTTGATGGACTAGCGAGCAGGAGGGGCTGAGGGACGCCGGCTGCCTTGTGGGAAGTGAGCTGACGCTAAACTGTCGCCGTAAATCGCTTTATCTGTCACTTCGGATTTAAATGTGTTTGCTGAGGCTTGCCGGCTGCCTCCGACGGCAGCAGCCTCTCTGCAGTTGTGGGGGGAGGCGGGTATGGGCTGCCTGCGGGCAGCTGGGCTCTCGCTGGGCCTGAGGCCCCTGGGGGCACGCGGTGAGGACCCACGCCTCCCTCAGCGCCCACCCTGTGGCACTGACCGCAAGGCATCCTTGAGGCAGGTGGGTTCTCAGTGATCAGACCAGGGCAGGTGACTGCGTCGGGATTTGAACCCGTGCGTGGCCTTTCCTTCATTCGGCAAACCGTGTGGTGGGCCTGTTTTGCGCCAGGCATCAGGGTAGGCCCTGGGCTACAAAAGACACACTCTGGAATCCTGAATGTGAGGTGAGACCCGTGAATGGAGAGGAATAGCAAAGTACGTGAGGGCTGGGAGTCCTGCCTGCAGAGCCGGGGAGTCAGGAAGGCTGCCTGGAGGAGGCAAAATGGAGGCGGTGCTTGTGCTGAGAAGGGAGTGGACTCTCTCTCTCTCCCTCTACAATAAATGAATAAATCTTTAAAAAATAATAATAATAAATAAAGGTGGGGGGGCACGTGGGTGGCTCAGTCAGTTGGGCGGCCAACTCTTAGTTTCCGCTCAGGCCTTGATTCGGGGGCCCTGCACCGGTCTCTGCACTCATCGGGGGTCAGCTTGAGATTCTCTCTCTTTCTCTCCCTCTGCCCCTCCCCCTGCTCACATGCACACACACACACGCTCTCTCTCTTTCTCTCTCAAATAAGTAAATAAACCTTCAAAACAACAACAACAACAACAACAACAGAAGAAGGGGGACGTTGAGTCAGAAATTGGAAGAAGGCATTCCAGGGGCAGAGGAGGGGAGCCCTGGCAGGAAGGGATGAGGCAGGGCCTGTGGGAAGACACTTGGGGAAGCTCCGAGGGGTTTGGAATGAGCCTTGGCCAGTCCTGAGTGAGGGTCTCCTTCCAGGTCTAGGCTGTAGGCACTCCCATGCCACCTCTCCTGGCCTCCCGGTATTATTATATTAGCCCCCAGTGCCAGTGGGGGAAACTGAGGCTCATAGATGTGAAGTAACTTGCTTAATGCCACACAGCTAACCAGTAGTGGTGCTGAAAAGGGAGATTTGCCAGACCCTAGAGCTTCCAGGAAATCCTCGTTTTTTTTGTGGGTTGTTTTTTTTTTTTTAAGATTTTATTTATTTATGTGAGAGAGAAGGAGAGCATGAGCAGAGAGGAGAGGGAGAATCAGGTTCCCTGCGAGCAGGGAGCCCAATGCAAGGCTCGATCCCAGGACCCTGAGATCATGACCTGAGCTGAAGGCAGAGGCTTAACTGACTGAGCCACCCAGGCACCCCGGAAATCCTTGTATTTTTGAGGGTGGGTGGAAATACCTCATCTTTGTTCCTTTTCTCTTCAGGTCAAAGAGGTGCGTTGTCATCTGTGGGCTGTGGGCTCCTGAGGTCTGCTTGGTGGACCTGTTTCCCAGCCCTGCACCCCTGCCCCCGACTCACCCCCTGGAGCCCCTGCTTCGAGGCTGGGGGCGGCTTGTTATTCAGTGTCTGAGCCAGGGGCTGCCCCCCACATCGCCTCATTTCTGAGGCAGGAACTAGTATTTGCCCCATTTTACAGATGAGGGAATTGAGGCTCCGAAGGGGCCCTAGTGCTGGTAAAAGACCGAGCCAGGAACCAAACCCTCACCTTTCAGACTTGGGGTTTGAGGGGGATGCTTAGAAGCTGCCTCTTTCTCAGAAGCTCCCTCTGCTTCTAGTCTGGGGTGAGGGGCAGAGTGGATCGGAAGGCCAGCTGGGAGGCCTGAGGTCCAGTTGGCCCCCTCCCCAGAACACGCGAGACAGTGCCAAGGCCTAATTTCCACCACTGGAAGAGGAGGGCGGCTTATCTCCACAAGGTCGAGAAGCGGTTACATAAATTCATAAATGATGGATCCCTCCTGAATTATTGAGGTTCCCTTGAGGACTCACAGGGCCTGGTCCAGCGAGCTGAGCTTGGCCAGTGGGCAGGACTCGAGGACCCTGGAAAGCTCCTTCCACCCCAAGGTCTTCTGCCAAGTCTCCTGTGTATGAGCCAGATCTTTCCTGTCCTTCCACAGGGAGCACGAAGGCAGGCCATGGACCCTGGACCCGTCGACCCTTTGTCCTGAGTTTCAATGAAAGAGTATTGACTAAATGACTGTTTGAATGCCTTGGAGAGTGGGTCAGACAGAGGGAGGGACTGGATGTGCCAGGGACCCCCCCCCACCGGCCTCCTCCTCCCGCCCCAGCCTGGACACCACTCGGCCCCTTATGGCTGGTGACAGATGCCAGGGCTGGAAGGAGGGGGGTCTATTTGGCATGTGAGTACACCGTGTGGGCTGCTCGTGAGGTTCCTGGCTCTGTGTGAGTCTCAGTATGACCCGGTACCTGCCCTCAAGGCATTTGTAGGCTTGGACAGGAAAATGGGAGCGTATCTTAAGCCCAGAGGGGGACAGTGACCTGCTCAGGGTCACACAGCAGGAAAGTGGCAAAGCAGCCCTCCCTGACTCCCAGAGCTGGGCCCTTCCTCCCTGTCTTTTTTCTCCCCCTCAGGACAGACACAAGGTCGGGAGACACAAGTTAGGGCTCTGTTGCCCACCCACCCTCTGCCGAGCAGCTCCTCCCTGTCCTTGAGGCTGGCTGGCCCCAGCGCCCGCACCTGTGTGCCTGCCTGTGTTCCCATCGCGCTCTCGATCCTGAGCACTGAGCTGAGGAGGCCGGAGCTTGTGGGAATGTGTGTGTTTTGAAATTAATGGGGACCATTAAATTGGCCAAGCATGAAAAGGGCTGGATCTGCAGCCCTTGGCTTGCTCTACCAGAATGCTCCGCCAGCACCTTGGCAAGAGGCTGCCCAGCCGGCTTCGGGCCTCTCCAGGAAGCTGTGGCTTGCCTGCCCGTTAGACGGATGGTCCCCTGTGTCCCTGAGGTGAAGGGGTCTAGATGCAGCCCTTGGAAGCCACGGACCCTCCCCAGGGACTGGGGCCCCTTCCCTTCCTCTCCACACCCAGCTCTGCAGCCCGTGCTGTTTGCAGGGGTGCTGGGTTGAAGCTGTTCTCTCCAGACCCCCCGGGTGGACTCATACCTATTCCCAGCCCTGACCCTGGGGCCTCCTGGCTGAGGCCTGGCCCAGCCCTGGGTGGAACGGGGAGGGTGGTCTCAGGACGTAACATGGCCTGAAAGAGAATCCACAGTTCAGCCTGTCTCCTTGCGCCCCACTTTCCAGACCGCCCCCCAACCCCAGCTCTTGTGGCCATCTCAGGGCACCGCAGGAGGACTTGCCGGCCTGGGTATGGGTCTCAGCTCCACGGCGTGCAAGCTCGGGGACCTTGGGCCTGCCATGTGACCCCCGAGCCTCAGTTTTCTTGTCTGTATCGTGGGAAGAAGAGCACAGTCGGACCCGGCTCCTGGGGTTGTTGGGAGTTGGAAAGGAGACAGCGCAACGTCCAGGATAAAGTAGAGCCTGGAAATGCCCGCTCCTGCGTCGGCTGCCATTGCTGATGGTCTGGGAGGGAGGGCTGCTGTGACCCGCTGCTCATCAGGGCTGGGGGCAGGGCATGGCTGAGGGTACCTCCTTCTTCTCCTTCCTGTGGACACTGAGCCCCTCCAGGGCCTGGGGTGGCTGAGGCAGGGGTCCTTCCTGATTTGGGGTTTCCTGACTGTGGGGCACAGGGCAAGGGGGGCCAGGCTCCCCCCGTCTTGTGGCTGGGCCGTCAGCGGGGAGGGGTGTGTGTTCCATGGGAACTGCCGGTGTGGGACTGGGCCTGGGGATGTTTTTCCTGGGGCAGGCTGGTAACTGAAGTGCTCTCCCGGTCGGAGCTCAGTGGCCATGGCGGGCCCACGCTGGCAGGGCCGGAGCCTCCCCCAGGACCCCCGCAGCCTCCAGCCTTCCGTTCCCCTCCCTCCTCTGTCTTCAGGTGCTTCAGAAGCTCACCCTTGGGGCTCATTTCTTCATTTTGCAAGTTGTTTGTCCGGATGCTTCCTGAGGCCCTGCTGGTGGGCGCGGATGTACGTGGGGCCCTGTCCCGGGCTCCCGATCCCTGCTGTCTGGGTGGATCGGCCATCGGGAGGGTACAGCTGCCCCTGGGGAGGGTGGCCAGGCTGGGGCTGGAGGCCACTCTCGAAATAGACCGGGGTAAAATCCGGCTCCACGGACCGCTTCTCCCAGCTTCCGTGCCCACAGGTGCGCCCTGCCGGAGGAGAGGGAAGGGGATGAGCGGCTGGCCGGCCCTAGGGGCTTGGGGAAAGGTAGCGGTTGTTCCTAGCTACACCGGTAGATGGGGGACCTTCGGGAGCCCCTGGGGGGCGGGCACCTGCTGACCCCACATCTTCATCCCCAGACAGGGCTCTGCACGCGGCAGTGCCCACCCGTGGCAGTGGCGGCCGAGGTCCCCTAGGTGGAGGCAGGCTGCCCTGCGGGGGGACCCCTGCTCCCCGCATGCCCCCCAGGCCAGGGAGGCGACACAGCTCTTTCTGTCCTCATGGGGTGTTAGGAGACGGAAGCCAGTGAGGACTTGGGTCCAGGACTGCGGAGCGAGGTCCCGCAGGGGTCCCGGGGTGGCGGCCGGGGCGCTTGCTGGGCATTGCCCGCTCCTCTTCATTAAGACCCCATGCGCTGTACCCCGCTCCCAGCAGCAACAAGTGGTCCTTGTACGCGGTCCCCACCCTCCTCCTCTCCATCGCTGCTTCCTCTCCCTCGTCGGACATTGTAATTGCCATAAAAATAGGAGCTTAGCTGTGGAGTAGCATGTGGGGAGAGAGAGGCCCGGCTGTCAGCCATTCCCCTGCCAGCAGGGCTCGCGTCTGTTTTATTATTGCCGCCTGGCTGTATTTCACGTTCGGTTTAAACATCATCAAACACCACGTCCCTTTTGAAAAGCAAGAGCTACCTTGCTGAGGATGTTGAGGAGAAACAGGAACATTAAAATCTACGAAGCAAATGGCCCAGAATTGACATTTGCGACGGGAGCTTTGCAGCTTTGACTGTCAAAGGAGCTAAATCCCGTCTGGCAGCCGGCGGGGAACTTTCCCGGTGAGGGTCACGGGAAGGTGGGCTGGGCTGTGGCTGAAGCCTCGGGGCTTGGCAGAGAGGGGACCCGGGTGCCGTAGGTGGGGTCAGGGGGTGATGGAATTCTGTGGGTCCCCCGACTGTCTTTCCCGCCTTCCGGGCCTTGACCTTGACTCAGCCTAGTGTCTCTGCTAACAGGGCAGGCAGGCAGGAACCCACCCCTCCATCCCCACCTGCCCCACCCCCCTCCAGGCACACAGAGCCAAGTGCTGGACCCTGGGGCTCAGGGGTGGGAATGGGGACATGCCAGGGGACAGACTGGATGGGGCTGCCGTGGCCACTTATGAGCTCTTGTGACCTTGACCAGGATACACCTCCCCTCTGAGCCTCAGTTTTCTCATCTATAAACCCAGGAGAGTCCCATCCCCGCCAAAGGTGTTGGAGAGGATGGAGTGGGATGTATGCAAATGTGACAAGTCGTTGGAACTCAATAAATGGTGGCTGTTATCACCGAGGAAGTGGGTGTTTGAGCTGCAATTGATTTTTTAAAAATGTTTAACCCACCTATTTCCACTGAAAAATAGGTACAATAAAACTAGGGAACCGTTAAAACAGGGATAAACAGAAACAAGGGACACGGGGGACACTGACCCTGGGGCTCTTGGCCACACCTGAAAGCCTTAGGCCTGGATGACCTTGGTGCGTGCTTTCCACCCTGCCAGCCTCTGGCCCCGTGCCTGGTTGTGGGCCCCTGCTCAGCCCTACCACCTGCCACTCGATGCCAGTGTCTGGTCCACCGAGAGACTCCGATTCGTGCCCACCGTTCTATCTGATGCTCTTAGGGGCTGCTTGGGGCAGCTTGGCTCCTGACATCTACCCTGGCCCTGCCTGGATGACACCTCAAAACTAGGCTGAACAAGTCCATTGCTGCTGAATGTGAAAAGTGGCTTTGAGCTTCCTGGCCGCCAGGGCAAGGTGGGGAACAAGGTTTTAGGTTCTATAACCTCGCACTTGGAATCAGTTTATTCTTCAGCTTAATGCCCCTTTCTACTCTCCCTTTTTCTCCATTCTCCCCTCTGTCACCCATACCTGTGGTTCTTTATTTCCCCCACGACACTGGGTACCTCGCTCCGGAGCCCAAACCCAGCCTCGCTCTCCAGGTCTTTCCGGTACAGCTTTGCTTCAGACTCACAAGGCCCGCCCCCCTGCCCTCTTGTTTGTCACTGTCCATTCCCGTGTTAGCCAGCCTGGCCTCTGGGCCTTTCGCCTTGCCAGGGCCCACTGGGTCTGCCTCTGCGATTTCTCTCGGATGAGCCAGTGACTAATAAGGGTTGCCCCCAGGGGGCCAGAAAAATCTTTCCCTCCTTAATATCAGAGTTTAAAAATGTGTCACCATCGATTTGAGGAAAGACTTGTTCCCGCTGAGAAAAGCGGCCGGAGATTCGTCTCGCCTCCGGAATCACACGGGCAGCTGCATAAATTCCAAAGCCACCGAAACGCTCTCCATGCAAATGCCGCCTCTCAGCCCCACAGCCGGCCCCAGAGCCTCTTGGAGGCCACCGCCCCGCTCCCGTGGGCTGGCACCCCGGTTTCCCCCGGCTCCAGTGCCCCTTTGCAGGGGCGTGTCTCTGGTTAGAAGATCCTTGATTCTCTCCACATCCTGTGGTTAAGCTGGAGGCTGAGCTAATTCCATGTCAGGATGTGTTTTTGATCCTGGAGGAGAAAGACGATGAGGGGCTTCTGGGGGGGGTCCCCACAGGCCCCGGGGGGGGGTCCCTCGCTTTCCCCATCTGTGGATCTGTGGGTCGTACAATGGATCTTCCCTGAAGGTGGCCCTTTAATTCCTGAATGCCGTGTCTCCCGAACTTGCTTCATCCTCACTGGAAAGACCGCTGGGGTCATTTGGTCCTTCCTGCTGCCTGCAGGTGGGCCCTGTCCTCTGCGTCTGCCCCTCTGTGCTTTGCCCTCATCCCTGACCCAGCCTCCTGTCGAGCCCAGCATCAGACAGTGGTCCCACCCTCATCCGGCAACTCTCTGAGCCAGGGGTGATCGTCATAACAATGGGCTGGGGGAGGTGACTTTGGTGTCCCCCCTTTCCAGGCTGAGCAGCTACAGTGCAGGACTGTAGAGTGACTTGTCCCCAGGCTAGTTGGGAAGCTCGAACCAGAGCTCACTCTGCATCCTAGTACTTTCCACGCTGTCACGTTGCCCTTGAGTTAGTGAGTGAGTGAATGAATGAAAGGGAGTGGGCACATGGTAGCCACTTAGAGTTCTAGGACTCTAGCCACTAGAGTTCACTTGAAAATGTCGACAAGCCCAGGGTGGAGGGTGTTTGGAGGGCGTGGGGGAGGAGCTGAGCCAGGCCCCCGTAGGGACTCCAACCCCCTTATTATCCAGGGGTCACGGTGGCTGCCGTTAAGGTGGTATCATATGCGCTCTGGAAGGCCTCAGCCAGGCACGGGGCAGAGCTGGATGCCGGGCTTGACCACTCAGGCCTCGCACCAGGCCACCCTCGGCCGGGGGTTCTCGCCTATTCTGACCACCATGTGGCAACCTTAGCCGGCTCCAGACGGTGGCCCACTGTCTGCAGTCTGGCCCTTCTGCCAGGTGCTTCATGGGGGGTGAGCAAGCAGGCGGCGCAGGGTGCCGCTGAGTCCTTCCTTCCAGGCCCTTGGGGAGCCAGTGCAGCCCCAGGCAGGGGTGTCAGAGAAGGAGTGAGCTGGCAGTTTGCAGCTTCCCCCCCACCGGCTGCTGGGGGCCCCTCAGAACATGTGGCCAGTGGCCATTTACCACCTGGCTGGAGGAGGTGTGTGGGCTGGCCCTGGGCTGTGCCGGCCCCAGCTGCGGAAGGGCCCCCGGGGGCTGCTGGCAGCCATCACTCCAGGAGAGGAAGGGCCGGATTCTTCCTGGCTCCCTAAATGTTTTTGCCTTTATAGGCTTTGGAAATCAGTTTTATGGGCCGTGTCATTCGTCCGCTGAGACACGGAAGGCACTGGGGACAAAAGAAACCATGGGGTTGTGGGTCAGGTGACGGAGGGCAAGGGGGTAGGGCTCAGAGGTGTCTTCTCGGGCCTGGGTCACTGTTTTGTTTTGTTTTTTTTAGATTTTATTTATTTATTTGACAGAGAAAGATCATAAGTAGGCAGAGAGAGGGAGAGGGGAGCAGGCTCCCTGCTGAGCAGAGAGTCCGATGTGGGACTCGATCCCAGGACCCTGAGATCATGACCTGAGCCGAAGGCAGCAGCTTAACCCACTGAGCCACCCAGGCGCCCTGGCCTGGGTCACTCTTTAGGAACCGTCAGAGCTGGGAGGGTTGCAGGGATGGTGTGAGCCGGAGGAGGCCCTGGAATTCTGGTGGGAAGGCCGGCCCGAGGCTTCGGGACCTGCCCCTTTGGTGGGATGGCCCCCGCTGAACTGGCCTGGAATGGCGGCAGTCATCCCTCCCTCCTCCATGCCTGGCTACACCTGCTGGCTCCCCTCGGTGCCATTAGGAGCACCCTGCCAGCCGCTGGCAGTGTAGGCTTCTCAGTGTAAGTAAAAAATAAGCCCTTTGGGTTTTGCCAGCTGAGACGCGGGCCTGGCAGGGACTCCCACCTGCAGAAGGCGCTTCATCTTCTGACAAAGTTGGCCATTTGGGAGCCCGATGAGTGTACAGATTCAGTGGGAGCAGCCAGGAACCCAGGCAGATTTTTCTCCCTTCCTGGGCCCGAGGACCCTGGAGGGAGGCCCTGAGGGTCTGCCCCAGGAGAAGGCTGCTTTTCTGCTTCTCTCTTAATATGTGAAGAGCTCCTACAAATCAATAAGAAAAATGGGCAGAGGATGGAGACCGGTGATTCCCGGTAGGAGAGTAACAAATGGCCAGTAAACAAGCGAAAAGATGCAAAACTTCGCTAGTAATCAGGAAAAGCCTAATTGAAATGAGAGACATCATTCTTCAGCGCGGGAGAGGCAGGGGCTGGGAGTCCTGAATCTCGCAGGTGTGGCGCTGTGGCGGCAGGAGCTGGGGGGCCCCTCTGGGGCTCACCCCAGTGGCTTGCACCAAACCAGCGCAAGCTAGGAGTGTGGGAATACTTGCTTTAAGCCAGAAAACATGTACAACTCTGTGCTCTAGTCTCAGCAGGGTCACCACCACTGCCTGAAATCCCTGGCTCACCCTGTTCACCACTGGAGATGCTCCTGGTGGGTTGGGGGGGGGTGTCTCCCCCCTGCCTCCAGCTCCCTCTTCCCCGGTCTTTCTGGCCCCGCCCCTCACGGGGCGTTGCTCCTTCCTGCTGCTTCCTGCTGGACCTGGGTTATACCTCCCACCCATACACACTCTGTGGACAGTGGTTCCTTCAGTTCTGTGCTCATTCATTCATTCAGTGGGCCCTAAGTGCTGGGGCTGCAGGGGAGATGTGGCTTAGGCGTCTGGGATACCCCAGGGAGCTGGAACAGCTTTGGGGACTGGACCCTGGTGCCGACCTGTCCAGAGGGTCAGGACAGGGGAGCCAGCCGGAGCGCCCAGACTGGGGCCTGGGGGTGGCTCAGCTGGCTGCACTGGGAGCAGGGAGGCCAGGGGGACGCTGGGGGTGGCCCAGACGCCCTTTCACAGCCTGCCCTGAGAGGGCGGCTCTTATCTGTAGAGTGCAGCGTGGCCGGACCACAGCAGAGCTGCCTTTGATGCAGAGCTCAAGGGGGAGAGCACGAGTCGAGTGTACTTCAAACGGCTTTGGTCCCGGGAATCTGGGTCTCCAAGTCCTTGAAGCATCCTCCGACCTGCCTACCCCTTGTGCACCTCCCTAGGCAAAGCCGGCCAGCAAGAGAACCGCGGGCCCCGGAGAGACACTAGCCTGGAGCTTGGCTCCTGGGATCCTTCCCTTCCTCCTGCTCCGGCCCAGCCTCCTACTGGGCTTCTCTTTCTCGTCCCCACACTGAGGTGGGCACAGCCCTTCTTCCTTCATTCGGAGTATGGGCGATGAAGACCCAGTCCCTGCCTCTAAAAGGTGCTCAGTGTATAACGAGGGCAACCGAGTTACAGCCCAGGCTGTGAGTGCCTTGATGGGGAATCCAGAACGCTGGGGGCTGGTCAGGGAAGGCTTCCTGGAAGAGGCCTACATGGAGAGGCCTACTTCCCTGCCTCAGTTTTCGGTGGCGGCTCACTTGTGCCTTTTCCTCCAGGCTCACAGACCCTCCCCACTGCCACTCAGGCCTCCTCAGGGGGCCCTGGGGGCCAGGATTTGGGGCAGTGGGAGGAGCCTGGACGGACCTGGTTCCAATTATAACCTGTGCCACTGTGGCCTTGGGCCAACTCCTTTTATGTGGACCTTAGTTTGCTCACTTGAAAATGTCGACAAGCGAGGATGGGACACAGTGACAGATGTCTGTCCCTGGCACCATTGGGCCGTGCTGCCTTACCTCTCACAGATGGGCACCCCTTTAGGAAATCCCCCCTAATTATGAAGTTCCAGATCTGGGCGGCCACCCGAGAAGGAAGCACATTCATTAGGAGACCCAGGCACACAGCCCGGCAGCACCAAGCATCTTCCCGCGCCAGCTCCCGAGGACCACGGCCTCGCCGAGAGCGCACACCCTGCATCTTCCTGGTGACAGCTTTCATCTGCGGGCCCCCGGGGAGTCACCGACTGGGGAGGGCCTGCTCAGGGACCCGCCATCCCCAGTGACAGCCCCCCCCCCCAGCCCTTCACCCCAGGCTTGTAATCTCAGCTTGAAGGAGGACTCCAGTCCCTTTCTCCCGCCTCACCACAGCTAATCCATTTGCCAGGGCCCCGATCCAAGAGAAAGCTAATTAAAGAATTTCTGCTCTTGGCTCAGCCTGGACTTTGAAGATTCCCCTTGGTCTTCCTGGAGTATCTGAAAACAGGTGGAGGGGGGGGTGGTGTCAGAAAGGGCGTCGGATAAGCCCCCGGTAGCCTCCTTAATAGGCTTAATCCCCCCAAAGCCAGCAGGCATCAAACAGCCCTCCACCCAGCACTGCAGAGAAGGTAGGAGGACTCCGGGGGTCCTTCCTGACCCTGTGAGCCCCAGACCACAGAGGGCTCCCCATCCTGGCTTCCTGGGAACGTGAGGCCATGCATTCCCCAGGGTTTCGGGGGGCCCGGGGAGGGGCAAGGCAGGGCATGAAGCCCTCACTGCTCGTGCTCCGGGAGCCCGCCCTGCCTGCAGGCTGCTGCTGCCACTGGCCCTTGGCTCAGGAACACTCAGGAACGCGGGCTTCCTCCCTCCCTGCCCCTTCCCTCTGCTGCCCAGCGTGCCCCCGTCTCTCCTTTCAAGACCTTGTTTCCCTCTCAGAGATTTTAATCAACCAACCACAAATATTTATTCAACACTTACCAGTAGAACGAGAGCTCCATTAGGCAGGGATCTTTGGGGTCCCCCTGCAGTGCCCTCATTTGGGCAGGGCCTGGCCCACCGTAGGTGCTCAGTAAAGGCTCAGTCGTGGGGTGGGCTGTTAGGTCCTGAGACAGAGGTGGTCTATACTGTCACAGAGCTTACACTATTGCTGCTGGCAGGGACTTTGGGAGACCCCTGGGCTCCCGGATGTGGGGTGTGGGATCTTAGAGCCTGTCTCCCTGTCACTCTGAGCTTTGGCCAAGCCTGATGTGACCCTGGGGAGAGTCAGGGCTGTCGGCTGGCCCTCTGGCCCCGCCCCCTCCCCCCCTCCCCAGCTCCTGGTCCCCCAGTTCCCTCCACAGCGCTGGGGTGGGGGGGACGGGGAGCGTTCAGACCCGCAACTCCTTATGTAGGGACTTCGGGGGGCCCTTGCCCGCGTCACGGAAGTGAAAATGATAAAAACCTGCCACTGAATTCTGGGTGGCAGTAAATTACTTAACACCTGAAACAGGTTGAAATGTGGCCACTGTGGCTTTTAATAAGCCCATCTCTGACGCAGCCGCTTCCGCGTGGAGCCGGCCGGGTCTCTTCTCGAGGCATAATTTCATCGCGGCCCAGGCTTGGCAGCAGTGCAAATAAGATTTCACTTCCCCTGTAAATCTCGGAGGGGGAGCGCCGGGATTTCATTTGTGCTGTCAGTTAGTAGCTCGAGAGAACCTATTTACTTTGCCGCCGGAGGAGAGGGTCCTTCAAGAGGCGCCGGCTGGGGCGGTGGGCCGGTGGGGAGGCAGGTGCTGACAAGTGGGCCTGGGGCATGGCGCGGAGGGCGGGCGAGGCAGCCGGCGTCGGGGCCAGGCCGGGAGCCTGCCTGGTTTTGGGCGCCCAAGGGTCGAGGAGCACGTACCGCCCAGACCTACTGCGGGGGTATTTTGGGGTTGGCTGGGTGTCCCCTGCTCCGTCTGGGACCTCCTAAGCAGGGTGCTGAGGACTGGTCACAGAACTTGGGCATGGGGGTGTGGTTTGGGCTTTGATTGCTTTTTTCCCAGGATGCTTGGTAAGGCCCCAGGTACAGGGTGGGATCCAAGTAGAGGAGTACTGGCCACCCTTTTTCTGTCCCATTTGAACTGGAACTTTTAGTCCTGCTTCTGACCAGTCAGGTGGAATTGGATGTAAGAAGCCCCTTGGCCACAGGGCAGCCATCTGGGGTCTTTCCCCATACTTGCCGGTAACCTCAGTGTATGTGAGTCCTGAGAGGTCTTTGGGGAGGAAAGGTCCAGAAGCTGCTTGGTTGGAGCAGAGCAAGGCAGGTGCTGAAGAGGGGGTGGTGGGGGTCCCATCTCCCAGGGTCCATTTAGAGAGCTGACAGGGAGTCAGGTGGGTCCCCTCCAGCACCCAGAGCTCATAGCCCCTCGAGAGACTGGCAGCCAGCTCTGCCTGCTCTCCCGTGAGGACGAGGCTCACGGCCTCTCACCTACTCCTCGTCAGAAAGGGCTAATTATGATTGGAAGGTCTTCTTTCCATTGGCCTGAAATACAGATCCTAGCGCCTCTGCAACGGTCCTGGTTAGTCCCTCCTGCGACCCAGCCCTGTCTGGGTTTCCCACCCCGGAGGGCACTCACTAGAGCCTGAGGTGCCCTCATCCCCTCGCCCTGTCCCTCCTGAAGCTGAACACGTGGGTCAGCCTGACATTGCCTCTCGCGGGTTTCCAAGGACATCCGCAGACTGTGGCTGTCTGTGGAACCCAGTTTGGGAACCCTAACCTCCTACCCCAGCTTGGAGAGAGCCCTGTGGCTGTGCTGGGTTTTGGCACTGCCATGCTGTATACAGAGTGAGACGAGCTGGGGGCAGGCCCATCCTGCGGGGCCGGGGGAGAGGGAAAAAGTGCCTTCAGATTACTGGGACACTGGGGCTGTGGAGAGCTGCCCCTCCTGGGACTCCGCATTGATCAATGGATCCGCCGGTTGATTGATTTACTGGTGTTTATTGACTCATTCCTTTACTTCGCGTTTATGGATGCCTCCTGCGTACTGGGCAAGTGTGCTCTGGGGACCTGAAGGGGTGGCTGGCGAGACCAGCCAGCGAGGGAGGTGCTGGAACCGGTCACCCGAGCGGTGTGGGCCCAATGTGGGGCTGGAGGGGACAGCTTTTCCAGACACAGTGCCTGAATAGAACTTTCCAGGGCCTCCAGAAATCAGCCAAGGCACAGACCAGGAGCCCGAGTCAGGGCAGGCCTACCTGGGAGATTATGAGGACGTGGCGTGGCTGGAGGCTGGGCCTTCCTAAGCTTACAGAGGAGCCGCATGGAGCGTTTAAAGCGGGAGCTCCGAGATTGGACCTGTCTTCCTGCCCCCCTGCCCCAGGCCTTCTCTCTTGCTCTCTCTCCTCGTCCAGGGAAACACCCCCAGGGGAAACATGGCTCCCCAGAGAATGGGTCTCGTTCGGGAAGGGCTGGGTGGCTCTCCTGCGCCCCCACTGTGTACTGGGGCCTAGGCAGGGTCAGAAACACACTTGGCCCTTGCCCAAAGGCCACATCATGGGCTGCCCTTTGGAGTGGTCTCTCTTGGCTGGCTCCTACCCCAGTGGGAGGTGACGACTAAGAGACGACGAGGAGGGACAGGGATGCCTGTGTCACCCTGGCCCAGCCACCTGCCATCCAGGCATGTCGAGAAATAACTTTGCTTCCTTGGAATATGAGGAAAAAACTCATTAACCCATATCCAGACACACAATCAGATCTAAGGCAGAAGTAATGAGTTCTTATTTTATGTTAAATTTAGCAGAAACTGCTATTGTTCTCATGCAAAATAATTTTTTTCCTTCCTCCCCCATTGGGGTAGGAGATATCAGAGAAGGCTTAGAGAGTTGTGAATGTGGGGGTGCATCTAGGCAGGGGTGACCCCCACCCAGGCCCCAGCATATAGTGGGGGCGTCTGGGTGTCTGGGCAGGTGGGGACGAACCCAGGCTGGTGTTTGCCCAGTGGAGGAACAGCAAGGTGTCCCCAGCGCCCGTCCGGTTCCAGCCTTAACCTAGCTGCCCACCTGGAGGCCAGAGCTCTCATGGGATAACCCACAGCCCCCATTAACAGCCGGCCACTCTTGGAGTTGGCCTTCAGCTGGTGGTCTATCTTCCCAAGGCTTATGGGATGGGGTCTGAGGTCCCTTTGCCTTGCTACAGATTCATGATTCTGATCCTGATCGTGCCCCGGGGAACTTACTCCAGATTCTCTGCTCTGTGCCGGGGTGGGGCGGGGGAGCTGGGGAGCCTGGGGAGGGGCTGCAGACACCTGGCCCCTGGGACGCCGGACCCCAAGCCGAGTCAGCAGCCGAGATGACTGTAAAAGTTAAATCTTTCTATTTATTTCAAGAAAGGACAAGGAAAGTGGACTTGGACATTTTATATGAAAACAGACAAACAGAAAAAAGGACCAAATAGTTAATCACATTCATCTCAACATTGAAGTTTCAAGGCACCTACAGGAAGGAGGCCAAAGGGCGGTTCGCAGTGCACTTTGGTTTGTGTTGTGGTCGTGGTGGGTGTTTGTGTGTCTCGGTTTCCCGAAAACCCCCGCCTGGGGGTGAGGTTGGGACTGAGGCAGGCGGGACCCGGGTCTCGGACGGCCGCAGGCCGCAGCGCGGGGAGTGCCGTCACTCAGACCCGGAGGTTGCTTTACCCTTCCGAGGAAGAGGAGGAGAGACCAGGAGCGGTGGCCGCCTGGCCTCCCAGGGCTGGCTCTGCAGGTGAGGAAGGCGGGGGCCCAGCGGCGGAAGCTCAGGGTGGTGGCAGGAAGGCAGAAGGGGCCTTGGTCATGGGCCCGCCCTCCCTGTGCCCTGGTGTGGCCACGAACCCTGCCTTGTGTCCCATCCTCCAGGGTCGGCCAAGGATCCCTCCCTGGCCTCCTCCTCCTCCTCCTCTTCTTCCTCCTCCTCCTCCTGGATGGCTGGGAATGGATCCCACAGAGCGAAGGCCGAGTGGCTCCAGAAATCTTTACAATACCAAATGAGATACAACCTTTTAACGTCGGGAGAGGGAATTGTCGACGGTGGCTCTTAGCAAACATTCACTCTGCGGTGCTGAGGCATGGGATTTCTCTTAGTTTCCTTTCTGCTTTTACCTCCCTGTCCACACCTGCCTGGTGACATTCATAATTAGCGGGCATCCGCTCCCGCCAGCCACACCTCGGGCACCAGAGCCCAGGCTCGCCTGTGTTCACAGCCCCATGGCCTCCCCCAGCCTCCAGCACCCTCTCTCTCCCTCGCAGATGACAAACCTCCAAGGCTGGGCTACTTGGCTTCCTCCCCATAGCTCTCAGCATCTCTTTATGAGCTGGAAGGCGCCAGGGTCCTCCAGCCAAAGAATTCCCCCCACCCCAGCCCCGTACTGCAGCCTGGCTCTCAGCTCTGGACGCCAGAGAGGTGGGTGTCTCAGCTGGGTTGGGTTGAAAAAAAAACAACAAAAAAACAACAAACAACAAAAACCTAAGGCCAGTTTCAGGGTGGTGTGTCTTCTTCGTGGGTATCCAGAACCTTCCAAAAACTAGACCAGCCAGGGTTGGGTAGGACATTCTGCAAACACGCGCCCTGCAGGGGGCAGGGGAGAGGAGCCCGGATGGCCCGGCTCCAGGGAGGTGAGCACGGCCGCCCCGTGTCTGCTTTAGCTGATTGTCGGGCCCAGTCGCATTGGTTTTTCTGTTTTGAGGAGAAAGCCTGGTTAGTTCCTCCAGGTCAGTGGCTGGGGTGAGGGGGGTGGTGCGGCAGGGAGTCCGGACGGGAGCGTCAGACAAGGGGAGACACCCAGGTGTCTGCCCTCCTCGTCACCCATGTGAGGCTCTGCTCGGCGAGAGGAAACCGAGTCACCGAGTCAAGCTGGCTGTGAGAGCTGGCCCAGTGGCCGGATGCCCCCCTCAGGCTCACAGCTGGTGATCGGCGGGTCCAAGGGACGGCAGAGTGAGATGCTTCTGGGAGGAAAAGCCGCTGAGAGGGGCCCCTCCCCGTGCTGGCTGCCGGCGAGGCAGGTGCAGGATGGGAGGGAGGCCATTGCCAGCACATCCACCTTTGCGCTGAGCCCAGGGGGGGCAGACAGCAAACGGGGAGGACAAGATGCAGAGGGAGGCTCTGAGAAGAGAGAATGGAGCGCCCCTGGGTGTCAGGCGCTGCACTGGGCCTTGGTGACCTGGTGCAGAGGAGCATGGGGACCCGGCATCTCGCCAGCGTGGCCACTCACCCTGATGGCCCTATAAGTGATTTTGGGGTGATGACAGCCAACCCTCCTGCAAGGACTCTCCAGACTCTGACTTTTGGGTCTTCAGGTGGGGGCGGGAGTGGGGGGCGACGTGGGTAGGTGTGGGAAGGAGGGCCCAGGGCACCGTGGTGGCCGCAGGTGTCTGAGGGGTTCACTTTGCTAGGAAGTGGGGGCCCGGTCAGACTTCCGCAGGGCGCGGCATCTCAGTAATGGAGCGGGAGGGGCCAGTCGGTGACAGTGGTCCCAAAAAGCCCAGGGCCTGCCAGGCTCCTGTCTGGGGAGTAGGGCAGCTCACCGGCTCGGCCCCCTGCACAGTGTCTTCGGGGGTGACATGGAGAAAGGGCTGGTTTGGCCCCCGCAGCACCGGGGGTTTGAGGCACACCTGCACCCCCACTTATGGTGAGAAGCACACGGCTGACCCCAGTGACGGGAGAATTTCCGAAACCAGAGAGAAACAATACATTAAAAATGCAGAGGTGGGGGGGGGAAAGAAGGGAGGCAGGGGCGAGGGGTGTTTGGGGGGGATTCAGGAGCCAAGGGGATCCTTTTGTGAGTGTTTTTAAAGAAGCAGATGTGGATATTTCAGGCAACTACTTGGACCATTTCAAAAGAAATGGTAAATGCTTAAAAACACAGAGTGAAAAATGCCCCAGGCAGCCGTCAACCTGGCTGGGAAGGATGGATGAAGCCCGCAGCGCTGTGTGTTAGGAGGGGAAGGGAGCCAGGGGTGGGACATCAGAGGGCGCCCTGTACAGCAGGGGTCCCGGCTTGGAGAACAGGGACCAGCCACAGGGGGTGGGTCACCCTCCAGCCTCCAGCTCCAGACTCCAAGATGGAGGGAGCGTGTCCGTGCTTCCTCTCCCGGTGCCCCTTGGACCCTGAGGATGGGGATTTTGAAGCATTTCTGTTGGCACAAGCAGCTCTTTGACAGGCCTGGGTGGCCCGGCTGCGGGCTTTTCAGGGGATGCTGGTCATTTTGAACAGCACAGTAAACATCTCTTGATAGGTTCCTTATAGGGTCTTGGGGAAATGGTAAAGTGAGGGTAGAAACCAGGGTCTTACAGTCAAAGGCCTTGGCTTAGGGAGGAAAATATCTGCCATATCCCCATCAAGTACTTGAATGCTCCCAGTGACGGAGAGCTCACTATCTTATTCCTGTGCTAGCGGGGTTTCTCTTCCCTGACTTTTGAGTTTTCCCTTTCTGGTTGCCACCGCACCCTTTCCTGGAGAAACGAATCACAGACCCACCCTGGGACAGAAAGGAAGCAGAAAAGTGCATGGCCCTAGAGTCTTACTCTCTAAGTCACTAGACCAGCTCCATCCCTGAAGGCAGACAGAATCTGGAGGACAGGGGTGGAGTCTCTGCTGGGGGCTGGGACAGCTTCTGAATGACCTTTGTGGGCCGCGTAGCCCACCCTGTCCCAGAGGCCCAAGCACAAGGCAATCGACCCGGGCAGAAGTGTCTTCCCTGAGCAGTGCTTGAGCCCAGGCTCTGCCCAACACAGCCTATTTCCGCGCGCGCCGGCCTGTGTGGTATCAGCCCTCGCAGACCCCCAGCTCCTCCTGGGGCTGTTGGGGGGCAGCCCGGGAGCCAGCCCGGAAAAGCCCTGCTTTGCACATTGCCACTGGGGGCAGGTTCATAACATGCGAAAAATCCCCCTTTCCCTTCACCTCCAAGGAGTTTAATCTCTTCTAATCAATTTAGCAGACTCGCTTGGTTGTAAATGGTAATGATTTGCATTTTTGAGCCTTTTTATCCCTCCTTAAGAAAAAAGATGCCTCCTCTGTCTGCCTTCTGGAAGGCCTGTGCAGGGCTGTGAATTGCTCGTTAGCACTCACCCTGGCGCCCAGCCAGCTCGAGGCCTCCGCCCGTCACCTGCACTGATCTGAGCACAGGGAAGGGACAGGGCACGCAGCGTGCCCACAGCTGCCCCTGGCTGTGTTCCTGGCCCTGAGAACAGGTCCAGTTCTTGGGGACACGGGCCACTGTGCACCTCAGGGCTCTTCCTTCCAGCACACGCCCCAGCTCTCTCCTGGTTGCCTCCCCAGCTCCGTTGCTCCCTGTCTGCCACATCCAATTTTCCTTGTTGTATTTTTCATAAGCGTGAGGCTCAGAAGCCCCGTCCTCCTCCCTGGTGTGTTCGGCAAGAAGCAGATTTCCAGAGTGGAGTGGGTTTGCTCTGGGACTTGGGCTGCCATTGGTGGCGTAGGGGCAGGGGCTGTCCTTTCCTCCTGCCTCGGCTCCAAGCAGGTGAAGGAGGGAGGCTCGGGGAGTCCTGGGCACGCTGCCCGCCACTTCTTCAGGCCTATCAGCCACCTCAGACCCTGCAAGGAGCCTCACCTGACCTGTCCCTCTCACTCTGGGCCTCTGTCACCTGCCATGGATCAACTAGAAACTTCCAGAATCAGGGCAAGGGAGGAGCCCTTACTTGGCCTTTAGAGCCCCCAGCTTTCTGGGGTGAAGCCCGACTCCTGCTTCAGCCCACCTTCCACTTTGCAAAAGGGGAAACTGAGGCTGTGGATTTACAAAACGTGCTTTCCCTCTACCTCTCTGGAGACTCTTCCTGACCCCTCCTCACTTTCTGCTCCTGGTGGGCCTCCCTGGACCCCTAGAGGAAGGAGGAAGAGGGAGGCAGAAGAGGCACAAGGCAGGTTATGGGCCTTGGGCTCTGGGTGGGGAAGCCCAGCCGCACCCCCCTGCCCCCCAGCCACTGCCATCTTCCTAGCTGCTGTCCCCTCTCCTGCCAGCGTCACTCAGAGCCAGAAGGGACCATTGCCCCACCTCCTGCCCCCCAACCTGGCCTTCCGGCCCTGGGTGGAGAGGCCCTCTAGTCAGCCACGGGGCCGCCATGTTCCTGTGGAGGCGGCCCAGGAAGCCAGAGCCAATTTAGAGAAGATGGAGGCTTCCTCGGGGAGGCCGCGGGAAAAGGGAAGGAGAAAAGGGAAGAAAAGAAGCTTTTGATGCACATCATGTCTGCAGAATTGAGTATGACTAATTAATAGATTTTATTCTTAGTAATCTCTTAAGCATTCCATACGTTGGGCCCCACGCCTGAGCTGAGCTTACAAGAGGCCTCATTCGCAAAATGCAAATGACTCGCCTGGCCCGGCAGCCTCCTCTCCTGCCTCCCCTTTTCTCCCCCCACCCCCCCCCCACTTTTTTTTTTTTTTAGGGGAAATTTAAAGGAAAATTGCCATGTAATAGAAAAGAGATTCTAATCACTACATCTAATTACCACAAAGGGTAAACCACTTAACCAAAGAAGTGTCATGGGCTCCTTTTTTTTTTTTAACTTAAAACCTGCTATAAATGCGACAGAAAACACTCGTCGACGCTGAGGCCAACGAGGTTGTTCTGGCTAGTTAGAGGCTGCAAGGGTCAGGTCGGCCGCCCGCGGAAGGGGCATTCTAGACAGCAGCAGTAGGTAGCCTGGGCCCCGGGCTTGTCTCCACGAGCCCTGTGCCCTCACACGCTGCCGGGGGCTGGGGGAGGCTGGGCAGCCCTGCAGCATCTCTCTCCTTATGAGGGCACTCAGAGCAGTTGGACCAGGAGGGGACAGGGGTTCAGCGTGGACCTGGCTTCAGGCCTGCTCCTTGGCTTGGGGGGCAGTGAGGCAGCAGACATTCGGGGGCTCGCTCTCAGAAAGGACTCCGAGAGGATGTCTGATGCTGAGCGGAGGAAAATTGAGAGCAGACCCCAGGGCCTGGGCCTCCATCATCCTCAACACCTACAGGGCAGGAGGACGCCTGCAGCGAGCCCTCGGTGAGCCCCTGTCTGAGCCCCCGGGGAGCGGGAGACCCCAGTGACCTCACCACAGGTGGGCCTGGCCTGCTCTCTGTTGTAGGGAAGGAAGCTGATCACCCAGGCCTGCAGGCCTTTCTGACCTCACTGGCTGACTCTGGGCTCACCTACTGTCCCCCAAATGCCTTCCTAACCTCTAAGGGGATAATTTGACCTCCTCCTGGTGTGTTCAAGGGAAAAGGGGAGTAAGATTGGGGACCCAAGCGTGTTGGCAGCGGGGACTCAGCCGTGAGGAGGCCAGGGCCTGGGACATCGGTAGAAGGCATGGGTGGTGCCGTGAGGGAGGGGACCTCACTTCCGAAACAGCAGGGACCTCGGGCTTCTGTCCCTTTCCCCTCTTCCTGAGCTAGTGCCCCACGTCCTCGCATACCCTCTCTACTCCTCCCCGAGCTGCCAGAACTGGCCTGTGTCAGGGGCGCTTGAAGCCAAAGGGAGGGCGACCTTCACACAGACATGAAATTAAGGCTTGGAAAAATCTCTCTCCTGATCTCATTGTATGAGAAAATGATTCAAGTGGACCAAAGGGGAGGGGAAAGACTTAGTTTCGAGCGGAGTGTGTCCAGGCCCTGCGCCTCTCCCTGGGGCTGGGGAGCCGGCCTCCCTGTTGCGGGGCGAGACCCTCCCTCCGGCCCGGCGGGGGAGAGCCGTGCCTCCCCTCCACCCTGCTCACACAGCTCTTGTGGCCATTCCTTTCAACCCTTGCCTCTTCCCTGAAGGGACCAGTCACATCTTTCCATGACCAGTGAGTGGCCAGCCCTCGGGCCTGTCCGGACAGCATCCTCTTTCTGCCAGAGCCGAATACCTCCTTGGCCTCCCCTGCCCTCGGGGCCAGTGTCTCCCATCTGACGTGGCTCTTCCCTGGCACAGCACCGGGGTGCACGTTGACAGGTGGTCGCCCGAGCTCCCCAAGGGCCAGGGCGCAGGAGGCCGCAGAACCCTGGGCACCATGCCTCCCTTGTCTTCAACTTTGCTGTCATCCTTTCATTATCATTTCAATCTCATCGCTCACCAAACCACACCGCCCGCTGATAAATGATGGCAACCCAGTTCTGGGGTGGGGGGCTAGGAAATAAAACCTGAATTCTTCCGAGGGCCCTGGTCAGTACCCTTTTGGAGCTGGTATATCTGGAAGTCTGGTCTTCCCTCTCCAGAGCAGAGTGCCGGGGGTGGGTGCGGCCAATTGCTCTGCGTTCGGGGGGCTGCTGTCTCCGGGGGCTCTTCAGAGAATGTTCATGTGTTTTTCTGGGCTTTGTTTGAGCAGCCATGGAAACCATTAGGTCTAATCAGCTGGATAAAAAAAAAAAGTCCCTGTGCCAATTACCTGTCCCAGGAGGAAGCATATGGCACAGAGGAAAGAGAAAGTCGCTGTCGAGGTGACTGCCTCTGTGTGTCGGGGGTGGGTGGACAGTGGGGAGAGAGACGAGGACACCGGCTGTCAAAGAATGCTTTTGTCTGTTCCAGAAAATAGCGCGGCCCAGGTCTCGCCGACCTGAGATAGGGTTGAACCGTGGGCGCCCCTTGCCTGGGGTCTCCCTGGCCACCCAACCAGGATGGATACACCTCCGCCTTTAGGAACAGCATTGTCCCCCCACCCCACTCCCACCCCCAACACGCTTTGTCTACTTACTCAATGATTTCTAGGAGAGAGCAACATTTTCGTGACTCTATTGTCTCAGGAAACTGTACGAACTGACCCAAGAAGTAGTAAGGACCGTAAATGGGGCTCTATCTACCCATCTGTACTGAGAGACCGACAGAGAGATCGACAGGTAGATAGACACACGTCCGCGTGGCTGGGAAGCCACAGCTCCCCCGGGGGCCATCCACGGAGCGTGGTGCACGGAACTGAAGAGGGCTTCGGTATAGGAAAAAGAAAGTTTGCTTTTTAATTGACTACACCATTGTTCAGAGAATGCAGTGAAAGACGTGATCTTTCTGCAAATCTGTAAGGGAAATGGTACGGAAAGAACCAGGGAAGAGGTTTCAGGACAATATCTCCGTAGCAAAAAGATCTTTTCTTCCTCCTCTCCTTTGTGAGGAGCCTGAAAACCTTCCGTCATGTCGTTGTCACCTGCGAGCAGCCAGCAGCGAGAGCTGTGTGGGGGCTTTGCGTGTTGGCTGTTCCCTCTGACGGTTCTTTTGTGACGGCCTTGAACAGAGCATGAGGCGTACACAGACGCTGTACAGGTAGTAGCTTTCCAGTTCAGGAAAAAACAAAAAAACAAAAAACCCTGACCCAACCCTTCCTGCAATATTATTTTTAGTCCTTCCCTCCCCAACTGGCATAATTTGGTATAAATTATGTCTTCAACAACGTCAAATCCCCCTCCTGCCTTCTATTCTTTAAAAAAAAAAAAAAAAAAAAAAAAAGATCTTGTTACTGCTGTCGTGTTCTACAAAAGTGTCCACCCTTCCCAAACTTTGCTTTCTGCTGGGAAAGTCATCATGGAATTCCTTCTCCTCGCTCTATGGGATGGCAGCGGGCCGGGCGGAGCCGCGCCGTGGCCAGGCCAGGAGGCGGCGGGAGCTGGGGCGGAGGCGGCCGGCACGGCTGGCATCATGTGTAGGTGTACTCTACGTCAGGGATGCCGCCGTCCCGGTAGCCCCGGGTGGTGCCATAACCGATGGTGTGCGTGGCTTTGCAGAGGCTGCTGCCATTGGAGGGGAAGATGGTGTGGACCACGTACTCCTCTTTGGCGCGGTAAGGGTTAATGGGCAACATCTGTAGCCCAGGGCCGCGGATTTCCAGGATGGAGTTATCCTTCTTGGTCCCGGACTCCATATAGTCGTCCTTTTTCCGGCTGCCCCGATTGTAGGCCCGGTCCCGGGTCAGCAGCTCCCCGGCCCGGTGCACATACCAGCAGATGGCCCCCAGGACCAGGAAGAGGAAGACGAGGGCCACGGCCCCGCCGATGATGCCCGCCAGGGGCAGGCCTGCCATGGGGTCTATGTTCTGCTCCTGGTTGAGCGTGGTGGTGGGGCCGTAGCTGTCTGCTGTCTCGGCCTTGGCGCACACCGGCGTCTCGTCGGCCACATAGGCGTTGCCGGTCTCCATGGTGACCAGGCAGATGACATAGGTGGACTTGGGCTCCAGCGCCGTCAGCAGGTACTCCGTCTTGTCCCCCTGCACCAGGGTCTCCGTGATGGAGCCCACGGCGGGGCTGTGGCCCAGGCGTAGCCAGCTGAGCCGGAAGGAAGAGGCGGGGAGCGTGGCCTTCCACGTGATGCGGATGGAGTCTGCCGTCAGGGGCTTCACGTGGATGACCAGGGTCTTGGCGCCCTCGCCCGTGGCCACGGGGTAGTCAAGGTTGGAGTCGGGGAGGCGCAGCCCTGGCCTCTTCGCCTTGAGGGTGAAGAGGGAACCCTGGGGTGTGGTGGCCGAGGCGCGGTCGCTGGCCGTGGTCTTGGCAGCCGCGTTGGCCGCGCCTCCCTGGGGCCCCGTCTCGAAGCACTCGTCCATCTCGCTAGTGATGTCCTTGATGGCCATGCCCCGGACCTTCTCGGGGCCCTGGCACATAAGGCCCCGCACGTTGACCACGGCCGCCCGCGCCTTCACCCAGTCCCGCAGCCACAGGAGGTTACAGCCGCAGAACCAGGGGTTGTTCCGCAGCAGCAGCTGGGCCAGGCTCTCCAGGTCGTCGAAGAGGCCACGGGGCAGCGTGGTGAGGTTGTTGTTGGACAGGTCCAGGCGCTCGAGTTGGTGCATCTTGGCCAGCGCGTTGGAGGGGATGTGGCTGATGGCGTTGTCCTGGAGGTACAGCTTCTGCAGGTGCGCGCTGGGCAGGCTGAGCGGCGGGGCGGCCAGGGAGTTGCGCACCAGCGACAACTCGGTGAGGTTCTGCAGGCGGCTGAAAGTGTCGTCGGCGATGCGCTGGTTGGCCAGCAGGTTGCCGTCGAGCACCAGGCGCCGGAGGCTGTGGAGGCCCTTGAAGGCGTGCAGCGGGATGGTGGAGATCCGGTTGTCGTCCAGCCGCAGCTCCTCCAGCGTGCGGGGCAGCCCCGAGGGGATGCTGCTCAGGTGGTTCCGGCTCAGGAACAGCAGCTTGAGCCGCTTGCTGTCGGCGAAGGCGTCCTCCTCGATGCTGACGGTGGACACGGAGTTGTCGTCCAGGTGCAGCTTCTCCAGCAGCGGGAGGCGGGCCAGCGAGTCCCGGGCGATGGCGCGCACGTTGTTATCCTGCAGGTGCAGCTCCCGCAGCGAGCGTGGCAGGTTGATGGGGAACTCGTCCAGGTCGTTCTCGTACAGGTAGATGACCTGCACGCTGACCTTGGTCTTGAGGTCCTGGGGGATGCCGGCGTTGTTGATCTGGTTGTTCTGCAGGTAGAGCGTGGTGGCGTCGTCGGGGATGTCGGTGGGGATGGAGGTGAGGCCCCGGTCGTTGCAGTAGATGAAGCCGTTGTCACAGCGGCACACGGAGGGGCAGGTGGTGCTGTCGATGACCTCCGTCAGGAAGGCGATGAGCCCGTAGCAGAGGAAAAGCCAGTCCCGCAGGTCCATGGTGGCCGTGGTCATCACAACGGTGGCCGTGACGGTGGCAGTGGGTGTGGTGGTGGCGGTGGCGGTGGGTGGTGCCACCACCATGGTGGATGGCTGGGGGCGCCGGGCCCCGCCTGATCTGCCTCAACACCTGCAGGGAGCACAAGACACGTACGGTGAAAGTGAGTCCCGGTGCCCACCCGCCTGCCACCGCAGGGGTCGCCGCGGGACAGAGGTCAAACCTCCAAGCGCTCGTCCTGCAACCCTTCCTGGGCCAGCCTCACGTCCTGGGTGATCCCTTGGGCCGGGGTCAGACACTAACGACACCTGGCCAACGTGAAATCCCATCGGGGGCAAAGATGTCTGTGAATTACGTGGCCGCAGCCTCGGTCCGCCCGGGTGGTGATGTCCAGCCGCGGGTGAGATTAATTTAGTGAGAGCCGCTCCGCGGTGTCTGTTTCTTCTTTGGAGGCTTCACACTAAGCCAGTCTTTATGGCTAATGCTAAAAGTGGCTGGTCAATGTTGATGGGATGGATTTAAGGTGTGTTTTATGGATCTCGAGCCTGCATTTCTCATTGGAACGGAAACTCGCATCCCTGTCTGGCTCGTTCCCAGGGTCTGAGGGAAACACTCATTTCCGTGAGGCCCGTGAGCACACAAGGAGGGGGGATGTCAGTGGAATCCACAGAAAAGAGGCCGCCGGATCACCACTGGTGAGCAGTGGAGAGCAAGGAGCTTCATTGTCTGGTTTTAAAACATGTCCTATTTGTCACTCACGCATTTTACAGACAGAAGAACGAGGTGTCAGCGAGATCACTTTCTTGCGTATTTATGGGAAACCCTTTTTATCCGAGGTGCCCTCCCTAGCTCCCCGTCCCATGTTGTGTGGGAAATCAGCCCCCACCTTACCCCCTTCCCCAGTCACAAAACTTGCAGCTATTTGGAAAAGAAAAATTTTTTATCTGTTTTCTTGCATTTGAAGAAATGACAGAAATAAAAGGGGGGTGGGGTCCACGCCGAGGGAATCAGCAGCAAGGTATAATTTCAGTTTTCACAAATGGAAAAATTGCAGCCTAGATTTTTCTCCTATTGTTTTGCTGTTCATAGTGGTAAAAAATCAATTAAAGAGAAATGATCTTTCATCTCTCAGTTGGGGAGGTGTCCTTATGCCGCCAGCAAAGGTCTGCCACGTAACTCTAGGCTCGTGAAGGCTTTTCAGTGGTGGGACACAGTCATGGCCTCCTGCGTCTGAGCCGAGGCCCCAGCCTGAGTCTGGCCCAGCCCGGCGTTCAGAGCAGAATCAGGGCCTGGTCACCAAACGAGTCAGAGGGGACCTCACTCCCATGCCCCGGGGACTGAATGTCTCCATTTCTCAACCAGTGTCAAACCTTCTCCCTTGTCTGTCCCTCTCTATCCTGGAACTGCTCCCCTCCATCTAGCAAACTGCTCTTCTCATAACCCCTCCTCCCCTAGGTCTCCCACCCACCCATCCACCCATCCGTCCATCCATCCATCCATCCTCCTACTTGTCTGTCTAGCGGTCCAGAAGATCTTTATGGAGCACCCCGACACCTGGACATGCCCGCCTTCAGAGGACAGGGATATAAACCCAGGCCCCGGGGGACCAACCAGCCGGGTCTCACCCAACCCTCTTTACAGACGCATACTCAGGAGGGTTGTGGAGCCTGGATGTCCCATCTTAAGATGCTTAGGAGCAAAGATGCAGGGCTGGAGCAGGTGCGGGGGACAGGAAGGCCTAAGCCTGCTCAAAGGCTACCTTGCCTTGCTCTCAGAGGTCAAGTCTAAGTCCCTCTGTCCAGGGCCCCAACATCTGGCCAGAGGACACACACCTTCTTTGACCTGTCAGCTGCTGAGACCTTGCATATGGGATGCGGGTGGTCCCATCCCACCGGTGCCCTGAGTGGGGTGGGGCAGCCTTGCTAAGGCCAAAGCCAAGGCCGGCCACCACATTCTCTGGCACAGACATCAGTTCCCGGTGCCCGCTCAGCTCATGGCCACAGCCCTCAGCCTCCAGAAGCCCTGGCATCATAATAGAGTCTAAATTGCACCTTTCAGAGATGCCTGATGGATAACCAAGAAGCAGTTGGGAGGCAGGGACCCAAGGCCTTTCCCTTCCCCTGTCTGCAGGCCTCATCCATCTTGGCTCGAGCCTGCCCTTGCCACCCCTTCCCCAAGGCTGCAGCGCGGGGCAGGGCCGGGGGGTGGGGAGGGAGAGAGCAGAGAGCGTGCCTTCCTGGAGCAGCTTTAATGCCCGGTGCCAGGTGGCCTTTTTATTCCTTTGCTGTGTGTTTGGCGGTTTATGTGGCCATCAAATTAAACCTGGTAGATCGCCTGTTTTCCACGGGGTCACTTGCTGGGCGGGTTCGCAGACTTCAGCCCGATGGGAGTTTATGACCCGCCGGCGCTATGATGGACAGCGGGATCCTTCCCTGGGGGCCAGGGAAGGGAGAAGGGAGGTGGCTCAGGCTGGACGGATCCAGACCCCCATTCGCCAAGGGGGGACCCGGGCCATCATTCTTGGCGCTCTCCCTCAGTCACTAGCTCCTGCCATCTTCCAGGACAGAGAAACCTGGCTTCACGTCCTGCCTGTGCCACCTCCAGGCTCCCGACAGGGGCTCCTTGCCGACTGCTGTGATGCTGGGTCCCCTCCACCTTCCCCTGTACTTCCTCAGCCCCATGCCCCAGGCTACGGTGGAAACCCTGGTCCTACAGTTGGGCCTTCCTGTTGTGACCCCGGGATGCTCCAGCCTCTCTCTCCCGGGGGGGCTGTCCAGGCCCAGGGAGGGGGTGTGAGTGGCCGGAGCCCATGGCTCATCTCTCGCCTCAGTCCCCTTGGCACTCTGAGATGCAGGCAGCCCCCCCACCCAATAGTTCCTACAGGCCCTGACCTGCCTTGTTGCTGCCCCTGGGCCTTTGCGCCTCGCTGTTCCTGATCCTCAGACACCAACACACCCTCCCCCGCTCCTGCCTTGCCAGGCTAGCTTCTGCTCCTTCAGGACCTCAGCTTAGAGTCCCCTCTGGGAAGCTTTCCCTGACCTGCTGCAAAGCTGGCCCCATGAGGGCTTTGCTCACCACCGCTGCACTGGTGGGAGACGTTTATCTGCTCGCTGGATGGTGGCGCGTCCCTGTTGGAGACCCCCCCCAGCCTGGTGTCTTCCCCACATCCCAACAAGCTGGGGCTGCCAGAGGCCCAGGGACTTCTGGGGGCTCCCCTTGGGAGGTGGGAGGTTGGAGGGAGGGCAACATGCAGGGGGCGGCTGCAGAACACGAGGCCCAGCATAGACCCTGGCATGCCAGCTGGGAGCTGGTGGCTGCTGCTGCAGGTTCCCGGGGCACAGTGAGCCGTGAGCACCCCACGGGGCCCGAGCATGTTTCTGGAAGGAGCTGGAGGTCCCAGGCAGCAGAGGGAAGGCACGGCAGGCCTCCTCCTGCCCCCAAACCCTGGTCTTCCTTCCTGTTCGTCAGTGAGGGCAGCTTGCGTGGGGGTGCCCTGACGCTGGGTCCCCCGAAGTGCCGAGCACAGTCTCAGCCCCCCACTTTGGGAATCTGAGAATTCCAGGTGGTGCTCACCCCAAGAAGGAGGCATGTGAACTAGAAGCAGGGAGGGGACAACACAGCTAGCTTTGAATCCTGCCTCACCAGTCCCTGATGGTGTGACCGCCCGCGACCTGTCTCTGGGCCTCCCCTTCCTCATCTGTAACATCCTGCTGGGAGGACAACAGCAGAGGGGTTGTGCAAAGTGCCTAGCACAGGACCAAGTGGTTTTAGAAAGAAGGGCTGCTTCACCTGTCCCGGGGAGGGACCCCGAGGTGCTCCTATGACCCTCTCCAGGCAGCTGCCCACCTGTCTTGGCAGGGCTCCCCAAACAGCTGAGCTACGGAGCCCCTCGCCCTCCCCTTTCCTGTGCGCCCCCCTCCCCCGGGTCCTTCCCAGAAGAGCAGGGCCCGAGGCAGGGGCAGGGTATGTAGGGCAGGCTGGGGACAGAAGCAGTTCCTCAGCCCAGAAGGGGTAAGGCAGGAGACCCTGGCCCCAAAAGGAGCTTCACCAAGACAAGTTCATTCCATACCCGTGATGACTCCTAAATTAAACCTTTGTTTAAATTAATGAGGGGCCCCCGCTTTCTTCCCCACCAGCCAGCACTAGCCCTCCAGCTTAACTCTAAGCAATACCATAGGAGGAGGGCCACAAGGTAGGGGGCTGGAAGTTCTCCCCACCCTACCTCTCCCCTCCCCTCTGACCTCCAGGAAGTCCCCCATCCCCAGCCCTGTAAGGCCAGTAGCCCAGGGGGCCCGCCTGGGCTCAGTCCAGCGTCTCCATCTACCTGAGGGGGGCCTTGGGTCTCAGGCCTTCCTCTGTAAGATGGGACTATTAGTGATCCACCTATCTGGGGTCTTGGGAGACTAAGCGATGGCTGTTTTCAGGCCTGAGCAGAGGGCCTGCACAGAGTACCCTACACAACAGGAGACCATGCCCGTCTTAGCAGTAGGCAGCGCTCCCGGGCAGATCCAGATGGGAACTGCGAGCTGGAACTTCTGGGGAGCGGGCCTTTTCCAAGCCCTTGTTCAGGCCCAGGCCGGTCTAAGCCCACGCATCTAAGGCACCGCCTTCGGGCAGGGGGTGGTCTGCCATGACCCTCCAGGCCCTTCCGAGCCCCAGGACTGCCCCAGTTCTCATCCACAGGTGCCATTGAGAACTTATAGAAAAAGGGGGAGCAGGGTGGGGTGGGGGCCAGGAGGTGGTGGTAGGGGATTCTTTTAAAACCTAAAGTTAATTATTTTTCTAATTTCATGCTGCATGCATTATGCATCAGCTGTTATCACTGGCGGTAATTGCAGACAGGTATGCAAATCCACTAAAAATGTACCTCGAGTTCACTTCCCCGCGTAGGCCGTCTGGGCGGTGCCAGGCGGCGGGATGTCCTGAACTTCAGAGAATACAAATCCCTTTAAAAAAACAAGACTTTAAAACTGTGTCTTAGGAGGTTAATTATATTGATAACAGTGTTCGATATTAAACTATTCAGGGCCGGGAGGGGGTGGTGGGATGAAAGGAGACACGTGTAATTTTGTTTCTCCCTCTCTCCCCACATTATTTAATAAGATATCCCTATTCCTGATATTTCTGTCTGTCTGCGCGCATTTTTAGTCAGGCTGCCTAGACGAAGGCTTTATTCCTTTGGGGAAGGCAAAAGGAAAGGGCAGGGGAGTTTCAGAAGCTAGAAGAGGGGCTTGACGTCTTTTTTCGGGGGGGGCAGGGGAACAGAAGGAAGGAAGAGAAAGGGGCAGTGGGGAGGGGACCCCGCGGTTTGTAGGGTCAGTGCTGCTGGCCTTCCCAGCAGCCTACAGGATCCAGGCCGCCAGGGGCCAAGAGAGAGGAGCAGGGTGACCGGGAGAGACTAGGTATAGTGATGTTTATTGATCATGAAACAGAGGCTGGGAGCTGGCTGGGGGTGCTCCCCACCCCCTCCCCGACCCCGGGAGCTGTGTGGCATCTCTCACATGCAGGCCCTGCTCCTGGAGAGATCCCCTTCTGTATTTTTCCTGAGTTGATTGTCCAAACACTTCCACCAGAATGTAAATTGCTCTAAACCAAGATACGTTCTGTCCCGTTCACCAGCCTAGCACAGAGCCTGGCAGGGGAGTGTTCATAAGCATCTGGTGAATGAATGAATGAGTCAGTGAGTGAGTGAATGAATGAATGAGTGAACGAAGACGCCAAAAGGAAGGCCGCCGCAATCTGAAAGCTAGAAACAGGCAGGGGGAGAGAAGAGGGAGACTGGCTCCACTTCGGCCCCGGCCCTGGAGGGGATGACCACCCAGGCACCCTCGGCCCAGCAGCCCAGAGAGGAAGAGGGACTGACTGGTCTGAACTGTGCCACCGGCAGCGGAGGAGCCGGACACAGACCCAGGCCTTGGACTCGCTGTCCAGTGCTCTTCCCTACGCTGTCAGCTGCCCAGGGGGCCCTGTTCAGCCCCAGAGGGAGAAAACTGGGGAAGACGTCTGGCTGCCCCCCGCTCATCTCTGATAGGGGGAGGCCGGCCTGGCTACCGCCTGACCATAGCTCTACCTTCAGGTCAGCCTTGCATTCTGGGAGGCCCCTTCCCTCCCACCACACAGAGACGCACGAGGGTGGACCCCCCACCCCGCAACCAGGACTCTGGAATCGAGGAGTCACAGGACCTTGGAGATTATCTGCTTTCCCAGGGGAGGAAAAACAGGCCCAGAGAGCAGAAGGGATTGGTCCGGTAGCCGCGGACACTCCTCCCCCGCGCTCACCTTCTCTGACCGTGGCCCTGAACTCTCAGACCCTTTCGCAGAGGACTGGCACGGGGAGGGTGATGGTGCACAGTGTCCAGCTCACACAGGGATTCATGGGTGCTGCCTCCCCCCACAAGCAGGTCTGCAGACCCCTCTGGCCAGATGGCGGGTGCCCATTAGTGGCAATAGCTAGCCAGGGAGCACCCGTGGCAGCCTGGGCCCTCCAGGACCTCCCCGCCTCTCCAGCTGGCCTGTGTACCCAGTGCACAAAGTGGGGGAGCGCGTTCAGGGAGGGGAAGGGATGTGCCCAAGGTCACACTGCTTGTAACAGGAGGGACAGGGCACCAACCCATGTCTGCCTGGCCCCTCAGTTTGGTTCTCTTTGCTTTTCTGCCTCGGGATGAAAGGATGCTCCACGACTCACCATAGGCAGAGCCCCGCACTGAGCAGACTCTCCATAAATATTAGGGGTGTAGGCCTGGGGAGCAGCTGTGGGCCCCAGGAATTGCCCCCAACCCCTCCTTGGGGCTGGGAGATGAGCAGAGGCAAGTGATGAGACAGTGGGAGAGCCCCTGGTAGGGATGAGGGAGGGGAGGCCAGGTGGACAGGGCCAAGCGCAGACTCCCTGCGATGGTGACGCCCGTCGGCCCCGCTGCCGGGCTGGCGCGCCTTCATAATAAATAACAGCAAATAGCCGATCCGCAGGGCATCCTTCACGCCGGTGGCTAATAACACGGCTATTAATGCCCCCGCAGACGGCGTGCGCGTCGCACGGCGCTGACGAATGTCCGGGCCCTGGCGCAGTCATAAATCAGCCCCTCTCCTGGGGAAGCGTGCAGAGAAGTGTCATTTTCCATCTTGGTAATGAATTGGGGCTTCCCTGCCCTGCCCTGGGCGCCGCTGCTGGAAGTGGCCTGGAATTTGTGTTTGGGGAGGCACGAGCCTTCCCTTCGGGCCTCTGGGGAGCCGGGAAGAGTGGGACCACCCCCCTTCCCCCCAGGCAGGACCCAGCTCTCCACCTGCCCCACCCTGGCCATTCCGCTGCTCGAGTGAGGATGAGGGGCACTCGGGCCTGCTGTGTGCCCATCCCGGGGCCCCCAGCAAGCCACTCTCCCCAGCAGCAGGGCTGGACTGGAAGCCAGAGCAGTGATGCCTGAGGACCAGCGGGCGTGAAGTCTTGGGCAGTGGCTTTGGCCCAACCCCACCCTGGGTCCTCCCGGCCAAGTGGGAGGGCAGCAGGTGCCCTGGCCAGTGTCACCGAAGGTCCTGCCTCCCCCAAGGCCTCACGACGGCCCGCTTTGGGCAGAACTCAGAGGGGCTCAAAGTAAGACACCAACCCCATCCCCCCACCCCCCACCCCCGCTCTGGAGCAGCGGTTTACTCCAGAAAAGCCCTGTACCCACCCACACGGGGGTACAGCATGCCGCCAGGTAGCAGAAGACCCCTCCCCTGGCAAGCAGAAACTGCTGGTTGCCTGACGGTCTGTATGGGGCTGTGGCGCAGAGCTGCAGACCCGGGGAGCTCTGATGCCCCAATGCAACCCAGCTGGAAAGAGAGGAGGGCCCAGCCCTCTCAGGCACAAGGAGCCACTGGGCCTTCCTGGGCCACCCGCAGCCCCTCTGCCGCCTTACCTCCTGAGCTGCAGCCCCGGAGCCTGCTGGGCCTGGCTGGGATCTCTGTTCTGGATGCTTCCCGTTGAGGTGGGCCTGGACACACTCACATGCCGACCCTGCGGCCCTGGCACTCAGGTGCAGGCCGCAGGGCTGGGGTGCTGCGTGGAGCTAGGGGCGCCCCGGGGAGCGGGGAGGATGCCCCGCACTCTGCTCTGCGGGGCCCCCTCGCGCTCAGACGTGGCCGCGGGCCTGGGGTAGCACGCTCTGTCCCCTGGGCTCCAGGCGCCGCTGGCCTCTCCCCCCGGAGCGAGGGGCATGCATGGGGGGCCTGCCGAGGCACCCCCTGCAGCCCCGGGACTCCCGTGCGCAGCCCGAGGGGGTTCTGGGCCCCTGCTCCCCAGGCATGCCCTAGAGCCCGGCGCCCATCCTGCCGAGGTGGCCTCTCGCTGTCCTCTTTCAACTTTTGCCCTTTTGTCTGTCGGCCTCGCCGCCTCCTCTGAAAGGCTTCCGCGTGGCTTTTACCCCCTTTTCTTCACCAAGTTTTCTTTTTTTTTTTTTTAATCCCTTTAAGTCACTTGGCAGAATGGGCTCCGGTGCCGAGAGCGTTCTTGCGTGACAGAGCTGGGAGGGAGCCACTCTCCAAAGACTCGGTATTCCTGCCACTCAGGCTGCGTCTCCGGGGGGCAGGCGGGGGTCCATTACCCCGCTGAGGAGTTCAGATGTTCACCGCGGGGCTGGAGCTGCGGACACGCGCCGCTGAGCCGTCAGGCCCCGCATGCCTCTCTTTGGAAGGATGTTGGGGGGGCGCACAGCCCTGCTTGGCTTCTCCTGTTCGCCGCCGAGAAGGTTTCCTTGCTGGGGAGGCGGGGGGAGGGGCGAGTTATTCCTGCTTCAGCCCCTGGTCTTGTCTGTCCAAAAAGGAGTCCTGCTCACCCACTCCCTGCCTCCTCAACCTGCCAAAAAACAAGACAAGCGATTAAGCCCGGGGAAATCAGGAGCCACGCAGGGGCGGGCAGCCTGGGCCGCGGCCCCCTCTCCTCCCATCCCCCTGGACCCCGCATTCTTGAACACCGCTCTCCAGTGAGCCGGGAGGGGGCGGGGAGGACTCCCCATCATCTCCCTGCGCGTCTCAAATCCAGATAACAAACAGGGGGCCGTGCAGAGCACCCTCCTCAAAGCTCCCCGGTTTCCTTTTACTGGGGGCGGAGGGACCGGAAAGAGAAGCGAAGTTCTGAGGGCTCCTGGCCGCGCAGGGGCTGCCTGCCCGGCCCTGCACTGGCTCCGCTTCCCCCCAGCACCTGCTCCTCTCGCAAAATGTCATTCAAAGGATCCAACTGGGCCACTGCGGCCTCGGCTTCCAGAAGCAGCACTGCCTTTCCTCGCCGTGGGAAGCAGGAGCAGCGGGGAAGTTGGGTCTCAGAGTCCCCGGCCTCCCTCCTGCAGCCGCCCCACTTCCTAGGCCCGGGGTCAGGGCTCCACGCCCCCCAGTGCCCTCGAAGGCCATCCTCCCCTTCCACAGAGACCTGGGGGGTAGGGCTGGCCGGTCCTCAGAATCCAAAACAAAACCGAGCCCTCCGGATTGCCTCTCATTAGCGTGGCACGCTGAAGCCCTGCGGTGCCCCGGTGTCCGTATTCCCCCTGCAGGAGCCCCTCTTTGGAAAAGGGCTTTTATTACACATCTGAGAGTGTTAGCTCTGGTTTGAAATCGGATCCAGATGGGCTCAGCTGCATCTGGGCACTTGCCTTTGTCGGGCCGAAGGTGGCTGATTTGAGAAACGCTTGTTGTCTGGGACTGTTACGAATAAAAACAAGGATCTTTAGGGGTGCGTGTTCTCAAAAGCCCAGAGCCCGGACTGGGGCCGAGTGCACTGCCCACTGGATGCCCGGCCTGGTGGGGTGCACAGGGGACGAGGGGTAGAGTGCAGGCAGAGGCTGACGGGGCTGACCAGGCTGACCGGGTACACGGGGGAGTCTTGGGACACGCCTCCCCAGGAGGAAGGGGGTCCAAGAAGCAGCCAGCCCCATGGGTCCTGCGTGGCCAGGAGCTGCTGCTAGCCGAGGTGCGAGCCAGGACATGGGGTGCGGCTCCTCCAAGGGTGGGGGGCTGTTGGGCAGGAGGGAAGGCCAGGACCGTCCCTGCACAAGGGGTGACTACCGGGCTGTGGTGCGGGTTCTTACTGCTATTACCCCCGCGTGATTTCATCCAATTAAAAAGTGTAATTTCTCTATGAAAGGAAGAGGTGGAAACAGTCCAGTGAGGTCATCTGCCTCCCTGGCCAGGCAGGGTGGGGAAACTGTTTTGTAGCGCCGAGGGTGGGAGTGGAGGGGGCGGGGCCCCTGTGTTTCGGGAGGATGGTGGCCGTGTCCTCAGAGCCCAGAGGCTCCAGCCGGCCAGGGCTGCTGATCCCCCACGACAGAAAGAAACTGCCAAAGAACTGCTAAGAACTGCTTTTGAAGTTATGAATCGAGGAGGGCGGCTTCACCCCTGCCAGCACTGGGCCCTTTTCCCAGTCCTCAGGATAAAGGCAAGGCTCCTAGGCGGCCTCTGGAGCTCCTGCGGGTCCATCAGTCCATCGGATGGTCCATCGGGAGTCCCCGGAATGCCCAAGCAGGGCTTCCTCCAGGCTTTTCCCCCACACCGTCCCCTCTCCTACGAGAGTCCTCCCAGCATCACCCCTCCACTCCTGCATCGGGCCACCCTCCTCCTTGGGGGGCCGTGGTCCCATAAACCCACAGTGTCCTGAAAGGAGCAGTCTCCCTGCCCCCAGGAAGGGACTGCCTCTGCTTCTCCAAGTCAGATCCCCCAGGACCTGGCTCAGCACCTTGTATACAGTAGAGGCTTCATAGATGCACCCTGTGACCTCCCCACTCTCCTTTCTCATTTAGAAAAATGGGGTCCGAGCAAGGCCCCTAGTGGGGCCGTCCTACTTTGTCCGTCTTGGGTCGGCCTGGCTGGCTGTGCCTGGGAGGGGAGAGCTCCTCCCACGTGTGGGTACGTCGTGGCGACTGCTGGAAGCCACCCTTGCTCCCCCACCCAAACAGGCCCAGGAATAAATATGTCAATGTGACGTCCTGAGAATATCTGCCTTCCCCAGTGGGTGCGCGAGGGGATCGAGAAGCCCAGGCCGTGCAGTGAGTGCGGCGTGCGGACCTTCTAGTGGTCGGATGGAGCGAGGACAAAATGAATTTGTGCGGTCCAAGGGTTCTGTCCCAGGAGCCCCCCTTCCGCCCCAGGCCCCTGTGGCCGGCTCATAGGTGCGCCCCCTACAGGACGTTCTGCGCCCGCCGCCCCTTGCCGCGGCCTTCCCTGCTCCGACAGGCTCCAGGTCTCGGCTCTGCCAAAAGGACCATTTTTTGGGTCAACATAATAAAAGCTTGCATTCGTAAGTACTTGAGATGCTTACAGTCTTACTTTTTGTTATACGTAATAGCATCATAACTGTATTAAAAGAAATTTGAAAGGGAGAAAGGGAGCCAAGTGCACGATCCCACATGTCCGTGCCACTCCACTTTGGCCAGATCTGCCCGCACAGAGACCCTGTCTGCAGGGGGACAAACTGCCTTCGCCTTTCCCAGGTCATTTCTGCTTTGCCATCTCCCTTGAGCCTGGGGACAGCCCAGTACAGCTGGCAGGGCAGGGAGGACCATGACACTGAGAAGGAGGCGCGTGTCCAAGTTCGCACAACCCATATGACAGCCAGGGCCTTGACCTCTGGGCCAGTCCCCCTCTCTGCATGACACGGAGTCTCAGTGCAACAGAAACATGCCATCAACTAAACCCACGGTGGCCCCTGGGCCCACTGCCCTGAGGGAACTTGGGTTTTCCTCTCATGCAATCATCCATCCATCCCTCCGTCCGTCCGTCCATCCATGCATCAGTCCCTCTCTCTCCCCATCTCTCCATCCATCTGCCTGTCTCTTTCCATCTGTCCATCCATCCATGCATCTGTCACTGCCCCCTCCCTCCATCTCTCTATCCATCCATCTACCTGTCCATCTTTCTGTCTCTTCACCTGTCCATCCGTCCATCCATCCCTCCGTCCATCCTTCCCTCTCACCCTCCATCCAGCAGACATGTACTGCGTCTAGTCCTGCTCCTGGCACCATGTAGGACGTGGGATCCAGAGAGGAGCTCCTGTCCCCCAGGAGCCTGAAGTCCAGTGGGGAGGCCACTGGTTTTCAGAGGGCCACAGTGTGAGACCCACACAGGGCCCTATGGGAGCAAAAAGCCCACCTTGCCCAGCCTGGGAGGGTGCATCACTGGGAGCCTCATGGGGAAGGCAGCACCGTGCTGTGGTTCTGGGGTTCCCCTGACTCCCATGTCGTGATAGTCACATGTGAACTCAGGCAAGCTAGAGAGGGGGCAGGTGTGGCTGGGTCCCCCCCAAACCACCTACCTGTCCTGTCCATCTTCTAGGGCCTGGCCCCCGCTTTGGACTTCAGGGCTCCCGCCACTACCTCCGGCCCTGAAGTGGAAACACTCTCCGGCTTTGCAGTCCCCCGCTGCCCCGAGGATCGGTTCTCACCGACATTAATTCCTGTATCAGCAATTAGCCCTCCTGCTTCATTTCAACCTATGGCTCTTAGGGATGGATTATTATGTGTGTATCATTAATCAGATGCTTGGTACGTGCTGCTGGAAACCCAGGTGGGCTTTATGGCTGGTAACTTAGGTCGAGTGGTATTTTAAACGAACAACACGCCTGCCCTCCCCTTCCCGGGCAGAGCTGCCCTGTGGCACAGAGGGCAGAGTTTAGATCATCGCAAGCAGGTCAAAGCTGGCGCAAGCGAGGAGACCCGGGGTTTCTTTTATTTGGGACTTCCAGGCCGAGGTCAGCATCTGTATCCGACCTGTACAGATGAAAAGGCTCTTTGTGACTCAAACCCAGAGTTTGTTCTGTGGCTGCTGACTTCCTCCCACCAGGACGGCCATCCACGGGGCCTGTTGCTCTTCCCCCACAGTGACTGCAGTGTGTGGGTCACTCCTCTCTTGTGGCCGCGTGGACTTGGGAGCTGTCACGGCCGTGTCCCTCCCTCCAGGGGGCAGTGGGCGGTGGGCTGGGGCCACAGGGCAGGGAGAGCTTTTCCACTTGGGTGTATGGACTGTTCCCATAACAGAGACTTCACAGTAGGTGTGGGGCAGGAAGGGCACTTCAGGGAGAGGGAACAGCATATGCAAAGGCTCAGAGTGGGACGGCTGGGTGGTGGGAAGGCTGTTGTCTCAAAGCTCTGAGTCAGTGGAGGGCAGTGATCTGAGCCGACGGGAGATGGGATTCTGGCCTCGGAGGGAGTTTTGAATGTTCTGCTGAGGGGCCTGGTTTTCCTACCAAGGGCAGTGGGGAGTCAGGGAATATATTAAGTCAGGGGGAAGCATGACTGGACATTCGTGGAGAACTGGAGGGTGCTGGGGTGCATGAGAGGGACCCAGTGAGAAGCTGGGACAGTGTCCCCAGGAACAGGGGTGGGGACCTGAGCTGGGAGTAGAGAACAGTGGGGTTCAGGGGAAAGGAAGGGCTAGGCAGTCCCCCTGAAAGCAGGCCTGGAGGCCCAGTGGGTTCCCGCCCCCTTCTGCTCCTTGCTAGAGGGGGGTGGGCTGAAACAGCACCCCGCATAGCCTGCCTGTTGTGGGGCTCGGAGCCTGGCTGGGGGGGTGCATCTGGGGGCCCTGGGGGGCGGGGACAGCAGAAGGTCTCTGCAGGGGGTGTGTACAGAGGCTCCAGCTCCTCCCTCTGCACTGAGAGATGGCCCACCCTGCCCCCTTCTCGCTCGCTCTGGCCCCCGGGCTTGGCACTGCAGCATGGCACCCCATCGCTGGTGAGAAGAGACGGAGGCGGGAGCTGCGTGCACAGCGCGAACCCCAAGCCTCCGCTCTGCTAATTAAACTGCTTCCTGACAAAACCCAGACTTTGGCGGTTGGGTGTGGGAGCCACAGCCGCAGGAGTCCTTGGTGCCTGCCAGGCCCACCCTCAGACACAGACCCCTGAGGGGGGAGGCGGGTCGTAGGGGGGCAGAGTCGCCGGCAGCTCCAGGATCCCAAGGGGCTGCTCTTCTGGGACAAGCTTCTCGGAGAAAAGACGCAGGACTTGGATGTCCCGGCCGCCCTCCCTCTCTCCCCTCTCCCCGCCTCTGCGTGTGAGCTGAAGCCAGGACCTGGGGAGGGCAGTTATGGCCAGAGGTGGCCTTGAATCCACTCCCGTCTCCTGGTGCTGGGCTGGCAGGGCAGCCCAGGGCCCTAACGAGCCCCGACTGTTGGCCCCTGCCCGCTGCCTGCCTGCCTCGCTGGGCCTGGCAGCCCTTCACCTGCCCCGTCTGGGTGGTCTGGAGGCTGGGTTTGACCAGAGCCCCAGGGTGCCGCCGAGCAACAGGGGGCCTCGAAAGACCACCGTACGGGTGCTCTTGTCCCTGGGTGGCAACGGGACAGAAGAGCAGGCAGGCATCTAGAGTGGCCTCCTGCCCCTGGAGTGCTTGTGTGCCTTGGAAATCTCTGTGCAGGGGCAGGTGGTGGGAACCTCCACCCCCAACGAGCCCAGGTGAGCTGCCAGGGTGATGGGGGGCGGCGAGAGGCAAGGCCAGCCTCCCGCACTAGGCTCAGTGGGCTCCGGATGGCTGCTCTCAGCCTCTCAAGCAGGGCAGAGGAAGGCTGGGAGCACAATGCTGGCCACAGGCCTGCCCCTCTGCCCATAGGGAGAGGCACAGTGGCGGGAGCCTGCCCGCTCACGACAGGGGACAGGAATGGAGGCCCAGGCCTGCTCTAGGCTCGTGGTGCCCTGCCCACCGGCTCCCAGGAAGGAGGCTGCCTCCTGGCCTGGCCCTACCCCGCAGGCCTTGTTGTGACCCAGCCCCCACACACTGGGGTCAGATCCCAGCCCTGGGGGATCCCAGGACATGATGAGCTTGGTGCTGCCAGCAAATGGGCCTCCTTCTGTGCATTCCCCACACTGGGGCCCTCGGCTGCAGTGGGCGGTGGAGTCTGGAGGCAGAAGACCTGGTCCTGCCCCCTCCCCTGGGCCACTAGTGCCTCCTTGTGCTCTCAATGGGGTCCCCAGCCACCCTGGCTCCGAAACGGGTCCTACATGGCCTGTGCGTGCGGGCACTCTGGGGCAGCTGTGTGAAGCCACGCTTTGCAGGGGTGTCTGGCAGGTGTGCGGCCTCTGGTGGAGGGGTGTCACAGGCACCCCAGGGAGAAGGCCCAGGAACCTTCAGAACCCAGGCTCTGCTCAAGGGCTTGTCAGCTCCCCTCCCCGTCCCCTACTTCCCTCAGCCTGCTCCCCCATCTCGGGTTCCTTCAGGAGCTCTGCATCCTATAGAGGAAGGGGCTGTGGTCTGGTGTGTACCCTGGGGACCCTCAGCACCCACCCACCCCCTGCTGTGTTCAAATGCCAGTCCTCCAGAGGTGCCTGGGTGGCTCGGTCAGTTGGGCATCTGCCTTCGGTCCAGGTCATGATCTCAGGGTCCTGGGGTGGAGTCCGTGTCAGGCTCCCTGCTTCTCCCTCTGCCCCTCCCCTCTGCTCCTGCCGCACGTGCACTCTTGCTCTGTCTCTCTCAAATGAATAAATAAAATCTTTAAAAAAAAATCTGCCAGTCCCATGAGGACCTCTACCCCTGACCATACTGAAAGCCACAAGCTAGGGATCCCAGGCCGTGCACGTGGACCGTCCAGGCTACGTGGGTGCAGCTGGCGGAAGCTACCATTTCTTCCAGAAGCCTCCACTTCCCTCCCGCCGACCACGCCAGCCTCCGGCCCCCAGGGACGGGCGCCCTTTCGCCTGGCTCCCCCAGCTTTCCCGTTTCCCTGAACCATGGAAGCCCGTGCCAAGGGATTTTCATCTCCGCGTTGGAAATCTCCCACCCTCCCCTCCTTCCCGTAAACATGCTCTCCGGCCCAGAGCTGCTCGCCCCAGCCGCACGGCCAGACTTTGTTAATATTTACAGCGAGTGGCTCCGAAAGCTATTAGCTTCCTTTTCTTGTTAATTGAAAGAGGAGAAAATGGTTGTAACACTTCAAAAGGACTTAAAGCACAGTCTGAGAGACCCGCTGAATGAGGAGGAAGGGAAAAAAGAGAGCCCGTTTAAAATAAAGGAAGAAAGGGAGCCCACACTTCATGCCGGCCCGCGAGGGTGGACTGGGGCTCCCTCTCTGCCCGGCAGACGCCTGGCTTTCCTCTGAGGTTTCTTCATTGCGGCTCATTGTGTACCTTCCTTTTCATTTGGGAGGCTGCCTTAAGGAGAGAAGGAGGAAGGAGAAGGGTTCGAAGCACACTTTTGTACTAACGAGGCTCTCTGAAGCTGTGGCTGATGAGGCTCCTGGCCCCTTTGCTCCTGGAACCCACGGGGCCCGGCCTTGCCCGGCGGCTGCAGGCCCAGGGGCTGCTGTGCCCTGTGGTCACCAAAACCCAGGCCCTCACTGCCCAGGGAGCAGGCCCAGGTTGGGGGGCATTGGGCTAAAGTCATTCCCGGGCCCCTGCCCTGGGTGTACCCTGGGGGAGGAGGCACTTGGGCCCCAGTCCCTTGGGGACCGCAGGGACAGCCAAAGATGCCATGGTCATGGGAGGGGTGGGCGACTTTCTGAATCCTGGTAAACGAGGAGCTGGCAGTCCAGCATTGCCAAGCCTCTGGCCTCTGGGTCAGCCTCCCCGGGCCACTTTTCCCAGAAATAAATGATCCTTCCTTCTGCACCTGCATGTTCAGCTGCTAGCGTCGGCCCCATGAGGTTAGTAACCAAACAGTTTTGCCAGGCTCCCTGCGCTCAGATGGGGGCAGACGGGGTGACTTGAGAGGTTTTCACTCAGGAGCCTGCCTTTCAGTTCAGGCTGACAAGTGTCCCCTCCATCAGCCTGGCTTTCTCTGTACCTGCAGAGCTAGGTGGCTGCCTGGAGCAGGCACAGAGGAGCCCAGCTCCTGAGTCTGGACAGGCTGCGTTAAAGGGAGGACAGACTGGGCACTGAAGGCGGTCCCGTGCACCCTGCTCCCTCCCTGTTTCCCCCACCATCGGACCAAACCGGAACCCTGTTCAGTGCTGGGCTCCACAACAGGCACAGCCATGCTGCAGGACAGAGGACCCCTGGGGGGAGCGATGGGGGCCGGAGGGCCTGGGGCAGGGACTGAGGGGCTGTTTGAGGAAGACAGCACTTTCCTGTCCTTGGCTTTCTGGACAGCTGACCCGAAGAAGTAAGACCAACCTGTTTCGGGAGGACCAGGATATAGAAGGACCAGGAGGGACGTACCGGGAGGGATTCCACTAAGGAAGAAATCAGTAACAGAGATGCCCAACGATGGCCCAGCCCACCACTGACAGGAGGCACTGGTCTGAGGCTGGAAGACCCCTCGAGGGCAGGGGGGGCTGGATGGAGATGAACACGCGTCCGGCAGGGCCTGGCCATTCAGGACTCCTGCCCCGAGACCTGCTCCTTCGGCCACTCTGTCCCCCTCTGCTGGACCCCACGTCCATCCTCTGCGGGGCTCCCCCCACCCTGGCCCTGGCCCTGTGCACCGTGGGTTCTAATGGTCTTCCCCGCCTTGGGTTGTGAGCTCTTAAGGGCACAGACGGCGTCAGCAGCAGCAACGACAACCCGGCTAACCCGACAGAGTCGTGCAGATGCCCTGTGTGGATGACACAGAGCCCGTATGAAGTCCGAGGCAGGTGAACCGCCCTCACTGAGCCCACCGGCCCTGTTATGACCATTTTGACATCCCACCTGAGGAAACAGAGATGTTCCGGAGCCCGCCCAGGTCACAGAGCGGGTCCGCTGTGGAGCCCGGGTGTAAACCCACTCTCGTCTCAGCGCTGTGCCCATGCTCTGTGTCCACGCCGGTATTTCCTGGGTGGCCAGGGGACGAGTGGGCTGTGCTAACACCGGTGGAGGCTGCAGGCTCTGTGCCCTCCCCAGGTTCACAGGGCCATGAGCATGTCATTTATTTTTTTCTAATTTATTTATTTGAGAGAGAGAGAGAGCGTGTGCACGTGCAGGCATGAGTCGGGGGAGGGCCAGAGGACGAGGGAGGAGGAAGCGGACTCTGCACTGAGATTGGAGCCCACCTCAGGGCTTGACCCCGCAACCCCAAGATCACAGCCTGAGCCGAAACCAACAGTCGGACACTCAACCTACTGAGCCACCCAAGCCCTCCTCCAATGAGCATATTAAAGGCCCTGAGAAGTCCTGCTGCAAAGATGCCCTTTTAACTCTGCTCCAGCAGTTACCTGGTAACCTCCCAAGATTCACATGTTCTTCAAATCACACTCTGAGAGACCCCTCACATGTCCAAAGAACCAGTCTCTGGTGAATGCCTGCTGTGTCCCCGGGAGTGATCTGTGCCAGGGACATCCAGTGGCTGAGGACAGGTGTGTCCCTTGCTCTTGGCCTCCCAGCATCTGGCTCAGTGCCTGGCACAGAGTAGGCACACACATTCAGCTCATGAGAGCCGAATGAGATGGGGAATGGATGGCGTAGAGGAGCGGGGCTGGAGCCACATGTCCTGCCCAGTCTCTGCCCTGAGCTGTCCCAATACTTCCTCCTCCTCCTCCAGTCCTGGACTTGCTGCCAGCCTCACTGGTCACCCTCAGCCTCAGCCTTCCCCATGATCAGGGCGCCGGGGCGGGTTAGAAGCCACCTGCTCCTGGAAGGCCATCTCCTGGGCAGGTCAGCGCTCTCGGCCCCCACCCAGGGCCCCTGCCGCCACAGCCCCTCTTCCCTTCCCTTACAGCTCCGTGGCTCCGGCCTTGACATTCTAATCACATCCCCCAGCCCTGCCTGGAATACTAATTCTCCCAAGATGAAACCATCCGTGTTTAATTTTTTTTAAAAGCCAGGCGGAAAGACAAGAAAAGGGGAGGCTTCTCTGAGTGGCTGGCCTTGAGGCTGTGCCATGCCACAGGCCACCCCGGATGGCCCCATGGCCCCTGACAGGGGCCAGGGAGGGGGCCAACCCTACTCAACCCCACTAGCCACCCCCGGACCATCCCCTGCCCCTAATATAGGCCAAGGAGGAGGGTGGTCCCACTTTCTGGTGGGTGGAGAGTCGAGAAGGGGCCCAGGCAGGCCTTGTGAATACAGTAAGGTGTGCTGTCGGCCCCGGTCCTCAGGAGGGGCCCCTTTAATTAAGGGTGGACGGCCAGGGGACCTCTCCCCTGTCCACTGTCAGCAAGTGAGGTTTCTGCCCAGCTCCGGTCAGGAGATGGAGCCTGAGGCCACCCTAGGTGTGGCTGGGGTCAGCTGGGGACAGAGAGCAGCCTCCGTCTGAGAGAGAGGCCAGAGGCCACGAGGCACAGGAAAGGGGGGCTGGACAGTGGGGACAGGGACGGCGCTTCAGCCCTGGATGACCTCGGACGAGCCCTCCACCACGCTGGGGCCCAGTAGCCACCCTGGGGCACTGGGGTTAGGAGGGCTGTTACCGGAGGACTAGGTGGTCAGCGGCCTGGAGTCAGAGGGGGAGTCTGGCCCCTCAGGTAGCTCCAGCCCCTGGGGGCCTGCGTGTGAGATCTTGGGGCATCGGTTCCCACACTCCCGAGGTGGGGTGGTGAGGGGCGCGCCCTCACAGGCCTGTGGTGAGGACTGCAGGCAGCACAGACGACCAGCCCCGGCACTCCGCACACCTACAGGAGTTAGCTGTCATTATTGTCACCCGTGAGACCAGCTCTCTCTTGGTAAAGCTGCTTCCCCCGCCTGCCCTGGGCCCTCAGCCCTCGCACGGGCCCGGCCCTGGGACCCGGGGAAGCTTGGTGCCGCCGCCCCCACAGCATCCCACTTTACGTCCAAATGTCCCCAGAGGGAAGAATGAAATTGTAACGGTGGGAGACCTGACAGAACATGAAACATGACGAAATCAGCCACGTAAATGATGAACTCCGAATCCTAGCCCGGCTCCTTCCGTAGCATGCTGCTCGATCGCCCCGCAGGTGGGGGGGCTCTTCGTGGAGACCATGGGACACCCTGCGCTGCGCGTGTTAGCTGCCCCACCCCTACAGGGTCCCTCTCTCCTCCTCTCCCCCTCCTCCCGGCAGGGTCCCCGATACAGACCCCTAACTGGCCCAGAGGTCAGAGGCCAGGCCCTGCCTCCAGCAGATACTCGTCTGCTTTGCTTTCTACTCTGAGTGTCCCATGGAGGAGACTCTGGCCAAGGCCACCGCTGGACTGGTCCCCCTTCACTTTCCCCCCTTAGGTTTTCCCTGGGAATTTGGGCACAGGACAGCCGCCCAAACTGCGTGGGGGCAAGACCCACTGCTTTCCCTGGCCCCATTTTTGTCTCACGACGCCCCTGCCGTGGACGGTGGGCCTAATCGGTGGTCAGGGACCAGGCCTGAGGCTGCAGAGCGTCTCCCCTGGCTGGTGGCCGCCCTGCCCACGGCCTCCACGTCCCCCTCCTCCCCAGTCCCCACCCGGCCCTCCCAGCCACCTGTGAGCACGCAGCTGGTACAGGGAGGGGGACTCCAAGCCCACGTAACCAGTTTTGGCCACCTCCCCTCTGCTGCGGGGGCTGCAACATAAATTATTATCGACCCGAAGCCAGCTGGGGCTGGAGACGAGATGGGGAAATAAAGCACCGGGCTCCATAATTGTGCCCTGCTGCCTGAATTTACTTATTTGTGGCTTTCCTACCCACCGGGAAACGCGACGGTGAATTACTGCCGACTATTAGGCCCCTGGATGGAAAAACACCCTTGGATCCATTTCCCGAGGACAGCCAGGGCCTGGTGGAGCCCCGTGCACTCAGCCCATGAGCCCTGCTGGGTCTGGTTTGATTCTCCCAGGACCTCTCCTGGGTCGAATCCTGGTCCCACTCCACCTCCTGGAGGGCTGCTTTCCCGTGGTACAGGTGAGGAGACTGAGGCCCAGAGATGGAGGTCACCACAGACCCTGGTTTGCCTGGGACCTTCCTGGTTTCTGCATAGACCCTGGGCACCCGGGACAGTCAACCGCCTCACCCCGGTCTCGCAGCTGGTAAATAGCAGAGTCAAGGGGGCACCTTGCTCTTTCTGACCTAGAACCCATGGGTGCTCTCAGCGGACGAGAAAGGCCACCCCCTTCACTGTCACCCACCCACCGTCGTCTTGTTCTGAGGCCCACGGGACTTCAAAAGGCTGTGCCTGCTGTCCCTTCACATCACTCCCCAGCCTGCCATGGGACCTCCTGGTCAACTGCGGACTCCCACGCCCACGGCATCTGGCTGCCTCCGGCCACGGGGAACCTCAGGGGCTCAGAGGAATGGACCTCGGGGTCCCTGGCCGCATCCTCTCTCTTTCTGGATGACCCTCTCTCGACAGCCTCAGCTTCTCTCTCCGGGACTGCTGCCCACCAGGTGGGGCTGGCCTCACCCTCCCTCGCTGGTTTCCCTAATGCCGCCAGTGACTGTCAAGACACTCCGATCTCGAGTAGTAACAGAACGGCTGTCTCCACCCACAGGGGGCCTACGGCGTGCGAAGGACTCATGTTCAGTCTCTTCCTGTCCACACAGACTCGTTTCATACTCTTAGTGGCCTTCCAAGGAAGTATATTGTCCCCATTTCACAGACAAGGCAACTGAGACTCAGAAAGTCCCAGCTTAAGGGCTGGAAGGCCTGAAGCCACAGGGACAGGTGGTGTTACCAGGCAGATGGTGTACAGCCCCTCTCGGGCGGCCCAGGGCATGGGACACAGGGCTGGGCCCTGCAGGTACCCGCCACACAGACGGGGACAGAGGCCCCGGGGCTGGCATGGAGGTGCGGGGAGCCACCCGGGGCAGGGAGGACGGTGTGCGGATACCTGCTGAGGAGCCCCTGAGCTGGGAGCAGAGGGACTCAGGTGTCCCACAGCTCGAATCGGAAGACTTCTGCTCTCCTGGGTGAGCAGGGGAAGGAGAGGTGGGCGGTGGCTTGTCTCCCAAGAGAGGTGGGCTTATCTGCTCAGGCTCGCTTTCCCCCCCAGCCAGGAGCCTCTCTTCCGAAGGTGGGTGATCGGCGGCTCCCAGAGTAGCCACGCCCATCCGAGGTCTCTCTGCCTTGGAGGGGCAGAGTGGAGGCTGGCCCCGGCCTCTCCGCCCCCCAGGCCCTGTTGCTCCTCCCTCCCCAGCCCTGCCTGCCCGCTGAGCCTCTTGACGCCCTTCCGTCTCCTGGCTACAGTTCCCCAGTGCCCTGGCCTGGTCCCTTCCCAGAGGAGGCAGCAACCGTTACCAACTCAACCTTGGGGGAGTTCCCCAGGGGGCTCAACTTTATTTTTGCCGAGCACTTTGAGTAACAGAGTCCCTGGGACCCTGGGACGGGGCTGGGGAGTCACTGGAGGCCCAGGTGGCCATGGGAGGAGCAGAGGAGGCCAGGCCAGGCAGGCGGTGATGGGGGGCGTGGCAAATGGTGGACCTCCCTGGCAGGCAGAACTCTCCCGCTGGCTGCCAAGGAGGCCTGGACTCCCCTGCGCACACGACCCGGCCTTCTCCCACCACTCCCTGGCACCAGAAATGAGGAGCTAAGCCTTCATCCGCCCTTGCCTGCCCTGTCTTGGCTTCCAGAACAGGCCAAGGAAAGTGAGCAGTGGATCGCCGTAGTGCAGAGAAAGCCTTACTGGGCCACGCGTCCGGCCTCCTTTCCAGCCGCCCATATCCAGGCTGGCTGGACACCGTGTCCGTCCCACGAGCCGCTGTCACCTCGGGCATCCGTGGCAGCACCTGGCAGCCTGAGACCTGCATCCCCTACCTCCCAGCCTGAGCTCCAGCAAGGGGTGGTGAAGGTTGGGGCGGGGTTGTGTGTGTGCCCGGCTTGACCCTGCCTGTCCTAGTTCCCGAGCACATGACCTGCTGGATGGGAGCCAGACACACCCCGAGGGTCCCTCCCTTGGCCTGGGCCCTACCCTGTTGCCCTAAGTGGGAGCCCTGAAAAAAACAAGGGAGCAGGCTCTGGGGGTGCTGGGAGGCCTGGGTAGTGAGATCTGTGACGTGGCAACTCCCCACCCTAATCTCCCCCCATATTCCCTCCCAGGCAGCAGAAGCAGCATCCCCCATCTGGGAGGGGCAGCAGCAGGCTGAGGCCTCTTCTGTGTTCCTGGGGGCCTTGCCGAGGGCCCAGCTCTGGACACGGAGATGGGGTGAGGGCCCCAGGGAGTCAGGAGGCAAGGCTGTGTGGGTTTCCTGGCCCACAAGCCCTGTGCAGGTGCGCTTCTGCGAGGCCCGCAAATCTCGGCCTCACTTAACGGCAACATCATTTATGTTAATGCCTTTGTGGTCCACATTTGGGTGCGGGTGAAATATGGCCCCGCATCGTTTACGGGTGGGAATGTTAATTGCGCGCCGCTGGCGGAGGACAGATATGCATTTGGGGGGTGTAGATCACCATGGCAGCCGCCCCAGGAGGTGGCAGAGTGGCCGCCGCGTGGGCAGAGGCAGCCCAGGAAGGTGGTGGACCGACGGCGGGGCCCGGGGTCGTGAAGGGCGAGGAAGGGGTCCGGGGTGAGCCAGGCACCCTGCATTAGGACTGGATGTGTTCCAGGGAGGCGACAGCCAGGAGATGGGGGTGTGGGGACAGGAGCGGGGGGTGGGCCCTGCCACAGAGGAGAGTGGATGGCGTCAGCCCCCACAGGTTCAGGGAAGGGTTGGCAGGCTCCTCTCTGCTGCTGTCCCTCCCAGGGGCTGCAGAAGTCACCAGGCAGGCAGAGGATGAGGTTGCAAGTCCCACCCGGCTCCTTTGCTGCCTGGAGTCCCGGACATGTCATAGCGCTCTCAGTGCTGTCACCTGTGCTATGGGGAGGATCTCCCTCCCTTTATTTCTTCCCTAAACGTGGATTGAATGTGTACAGTCTGATTCCTAAAGCACGAGCAGCAGTCAGTAGGCAGAGAAAGGGCTGACTCCACGCAGGTGCTGGGAGAAGGCGACGTCAAAGCGGGGGTGCAGTCAGCTGGAGTCGCCAGAGAAAGGGGCCTGGACTTCATTCTAGGGCCGTGGGGTGCCACAGGGGAGATAGAGGGGGAGGGACGGGTTTGGCTTGAGAGTAGAAAGCTGGGGGAGGGGAGGTCTGGGGCCACAACGGGAATGTTCTCTCCTCTGAGCGGGAGGTGGTCACAGGGCATAAAATTCCCCAAGCTGACCCCCGTACCTTATCCCTCCATAGAAGAGCAAATAACAAGGGAAGCTTCCCGCTGGCCCTGCCTGGGGGCCTGGGGCAGGGTGACCAGCCCTTCATTCCCCAGCCCAGCCCTGGGGGCTCCCAGCCAGACCCATGTCCAAATGCATGCCCCCTCAGTGCTCTGGGGGAGGGGAGCAAAGAAAGGAGGCTGGTCCCACAGACAAGGCCACTTCGCCATCTGGTGGGGGTACCCAGGCCACCTCCCTGATGGGGGTTAAAATTTAATTTGGGTGGAAGATCCCCACCACCCGAGCTAGCTGTCCCAGACAAATGGTCTAGGCCCTGCCGGCTCCCGCCCACAAGCCCCGTGGTTGGGCCTGGCTCTGGTGCCATCCTTCCCCTAACTGTCCCTCCCCGGAAGGCAGGCCGCCGCCCGCAGAGAAATCATAGCGCCGAATTTGATCTGGGGTGGGAGCAGCGGGCGCTGGGCCTTGTTTGCACTTCAGCTCGAAATTGAACAGGACAGAATTGGCTTTGGGCGAGAACTGCCTCCGCCGGGTGTCCCTGAGTGCCCAGGGACAGCACCGCTTCCAGAAAGAGCCTCACCACGCCCACCGGCTCCCAGCTGCCCTGTCTCTGGGCCCCGGAACCACCTCCCACCCCACCCGCCCCCCCGCCGTGGGCAACCCTGTGTCCTCCTGGCTGACTCCCTCCCTTCCGAGTGGCCTGTCATGGTTCTCACCCCACCACCACATGTTGGGGTCCTCCTAGGTGCTCTCCTGAGTAAGCAATGTGCGCCCATTTTACAGATCTGAAAAGAGAGGCTCAGACAGATGAGGAAACTGCCCAAGAGCTCTATAGAGGTCAGCAGGGCCGACCCAAGCACTGCTGCTTTGAGCCGGAGCTCACAGCCCTCCCACTGCCGCCTGCAACTTCAGCCACCCACCCTCCAGCTCCTCCTGTCTAGGGTACGCGCATGCGCACACACACACATATATATACACACACACACACAAACACATGCTGCCACTGGCATGAATCCAGGCTCAGAAATAGCCATGTCACCTTAGGAGGCTGAGTCCCTTTGTCCCAGAGAGGAGGCTGAGGGAGCGGGAGGGAGGCTGCAGTCATCTCGGGTTGTAGAGCACGAGCACCTGTGCTCGTGCACACGCGTTCCTGTCCACACCCACAGTCATCCACATTCACATGCACATGTGCATGAACTCCAACAGGTACAGGCAGGATGGGGAGAGACAAGCGTCAGATGCCACCATCCTGGTCTCCCCTCGCCCATCCTCCTGAGGGAGCAGTAAAAGGCCCGAACCCAGCACCTCTCCCCTCCAGCTAGCTATACAGTGACACTCCCGCCAAGCGACCCACAGCAATGCCCCAGGGCCACTCGGCTCTGCAGAGTGGGTTGTTGCCAACTCCGGGCCAACGGTGGACCCTTAGCTGGGGCTGCCCAGCGCCCTGGCACGGAGAACCAAAACCACGGTGTCGGAGGGGGACAGCATACCTGGGGGCCTCTTTTACCCTTGAGTCACCCCCCAGCCCCCAGCAATCTGGGCTCCTTTCGTCAGATCCCCTGGGATCGGGCCTGGATTTGGCCTCCCTCCAAGTACTCCAGCCGTCCCCACCCTCTTCTCCAGTCTGGGCTGGGTGACCCCGCGTCCCCTTGCTTGCTCTGTCCCTTGCAAGTGCTGAGCTCATCCTCCCAGGCTGAAGGCTCACGAGAGTGGAAGGATTCCTGTGTCAACATATTTGCATGATAACAGGGTCTGGGCTCGGGATGTGAGCAGCCCTGTGAGGAGCCAGGCTCTGCTTCTCCCAGCCCCACACACTGTGCCCCTGCCACTGGCAGGTGCCACTGAGCCCCTGACTCACCCTTGACCTTTGCAGCCCCAGTCTTGGGGCTGGGTGGGTGGGGGGCCTCGGGAGCTCCCTGTCCCACACACACACTGGCAGAAGGGCCTAGAAATAGTCCTCCCCACAGTGCCTCCCGCGCCCGACTGTGACCGGTGTGGGCATCTGGCTGCAACCTCTCATTATTTACTTATGTATTTATTTATTTATTCCCGCCTCGTCCTAGAGGATTTGCGGCAGCTTACAGAAATACAACCTCATAAGAGGGGATCGAGAGAAGGGAATTAGGTGAGGTGGAAAATGCCAGGCTCTGAAGCAGGTAGGCTTGGGTTCAAATCCTACTCTTTATTTATTATTTTTTAAAAGATTTTATTTACTTATTTGACGGAGAGAGACACAGCAAGAGAAGGAACGCAAGTAGGGGGAGTGGGAGAGGGAGAAGCAGGCTTCCAGCTAAGCAGGGAGCCGGACGCGGGGCTTGATCCCAGGACCCTGGGATCGTGACCTGAGCCGAAGGCAGACGCTTAACCGACTGAGCCACCCAGGCACCCCTACTCTTTACTTATTTTGGATGTGAGGTCACTTCGCCTCTGGGCCTCGGCTCCCTCACCTGTCAGCTGGGATACCGATGCCTGTCCAGTGGGTTGTTAACAGGATAAGATGGCAAAATGCCAGGGAGGCAGACAGCACATGGGAGCTCTTGTGTCATGGAGAGAAGATAAAGGGAGAGAGGTTGGGGCGGGGACAGATGGGAGTGGAGGGCACAGCGTGGCCTGTCTCTCAGTGCTGGTGCTTTCTGGGAGCCGGTGAAGTCGGAGCTGAGGGAGGAAGGCCTGGCTGGGGGGTCTTAATCTTTTCCAGCGCCCAAGTCCAGGAATCTCCCCCGATTCCTCTCAAAGCAGAAGCCCCTGAGTGACACCCCAAGCCCCCAACTGCCCCGCATGGGGTACCCAGAGCCACACAGTGGACCGGAGCTGAGGTCTGGGGTTCCAGGCTGGGGACCTCACTGTCCCCTCTAGTGCCCACATCCAGAGGTGGGGTCTTTAGCCCCTGGCCCCTGAGTCTTACCTGAATCTGAACCTCACTTTGGCCTTGCGCTCTGATTTTCATGGGCTTCTTTAACTCCCCAGGACCGGGCTCTCAGTCTCAGCCTGGCCTTTTAGTCACTTGGCCCTGCTCCCCACTGTCCTCTAGCCCCAATTACCACCTCAGCCTGTGCTGAGCCTGGCCTGGCTTCCTCCAGCCATCACCTGCTCCCGGGCCTTCATGCTGTTTTCCTAAATAATCTTCCTCCCGGGGTCAGGGAGGGGGTCCAGGCCTAGTAGCCAGGAGGGGCCTGGAGAGATGGCTGGCCGCAGCTCCCCTCCTCCACCACAGACTGGCCGGGCTCTGCTGGGGTGAACATTGCAAGCAGAGATCCCCAACCGGTCTTGCACAATCCCAGGCCCTCTGCTCCGGCCTGGGACCCCTAGGAGCTCACACTTCATAATGCTCCTGGGAGGTGGGAATGACTGTGCATGGCCGATTTGTTGACACAGCTGTGGGGACCACACGGCTGTTAGGACACACCACGAGGAAAGCTGTGCCCAGGAGAGAGCCTGGAGTCCAGTGAGATGCAGAACTCCCCACCACTGAGCCCCTAGCTCCTCTGAGTAGCTCCCAGAACTGTGGCCTCAGTCTTCCCGTCTGTGAGTTGGGGAGAATGGGCCCTGCGCCTCTTTCTGGCTTCTCAGCTGCTTGAGGAGGAGGCAGAGAGGGAGAGGCACAGGCCTGTCCAGCTTGGCTTGGGACCTTGAGATCAGGGGTGTCGAGCCGCCAACCTCCACCTGGGAACGGGCTTTTTTGGCCACTCCCTGTCCTGTTGGGTCCAAGTGGCGAAGCAGGTAGGAGACCCACATGAACATCAGGCACGGTCCAGTCTCCAGGACCACAGTGCTGTGATGTCCTGAGCGCACCCAAGAAGCAGGACACCCCAGACCCACGGATTCACGGCAGCTGACTGGAGAAGAATGACCAAGTATAGGCCTTAAGTAGACAAAATAACGTTGCTGCGGGGACAGGAGGAGTGTCGGAGAGCCGTCTAGGTCTCCCCTGCAGCCTCTGTGCTGTGACCAGACTGATGAGCCCACCGTGCTCCCCTACTGCCCCTGACGGGACTGATGAGCCCACGGTGCTCCCCTACTGCCCTTGACCGGACTGATGAGCCCACCGTGCTCCCCTACTGCCCTTGACCGGACTGATGAGCCCACCGTGCTCCCCTACTGCCCTTGACCGGACTGATGAGCCCACCGTGCTCCCCTACTGCCCTTGACCGGACTGATGAGCCCACCGTGCTCCCCTACTGCCCTTGACCGGACTGATGAGCCCACCGTGCTCCCCTACTGCCCTCCTCTGGGGGTTCTGCTTTTAGTCAGGCCGTGGGGCCACACCCGGCACTGCCAGCAGGCCTGGAGCCCCCCCTCCCCGCTTCTGCTTCCTATTGGCCTGCTCCCCGTTCCGAGTGGTTGTCACTAGTCTAGGTGTGACAGCCACACTCTGGCTCCTCCCTGCCTTTGAACGTGCTGCCCCACCCCCCATCTTCTCATGCCCGACTGCCCCCCAAGCCTGGCCTGGATTTTGTCCCCTGCTCAGAACTCTCCCCTTCCTGCAGCCAGATGGATGAGCTCTTGCGCCCGATCTGTCTCCTCTCTTAAGCACAACCTCCCGCAGGGCAGAGCCGGTCTGTCTGACCCCGAGGCCCCCACCAAAGCGGGCAGAGCCCCTGTGATCACAGAGCGGTGCGTGCGCTGGTGGGCTTTTCAGGTAGGAGCAAGGAGAGGCTGTGGGGCCTATCGACACTCTCATTCCCAACACGGTCACCTGCAAATCCTTTCAGGTCAACTTCTGTCCACGTGTGGCTCCCACCCTGCCCCAGGCACGCCCACCCGTGCTATCACACCCCAGACCCATCCAGCTTCCCCCTGAGAACAGAGCTGGGCTCTGGCCCAGCCTACAGGAGATCCCTGTCCCCCACCCCCCCGCCACAACTCCCTCCTCCCCCCATGGCTGGCCTCCGCCTGTGTGTCCCCTCCTCACAGGGGTCTCCCTCCCTGCCATCACCGATCTGAAACCATCTTTCGGCTTTACCCTCCATCTGTCTCCCCAGCTCCAGGGTGCCCTGAGGGCAGAGCCCCAGTTGTCCCTTCACGGCCGGGTCCCCCTGTCCCGAAGATGAGGCCGGGGCACCTGGAAGCTCCCAGCTCAGGAAGCTGTTGTAGGATGATCGATGGGGGACTCTCTCCGCCGGATGAGAAGCATCTGCACAGCCCAGTGGCTCCCCAGCCAGCAGGAGCTGCGTGCCCTGGCCGTGCCTTGGTGGGACGGGCAGTCAGTCCTGCGGCCGCCCTGTGGGACCCCGTGGGGCGCCGCTGCCCACCCAGACAGCTGCCCCTCCTGGGCATCCCTGCGTGGCTGCCAAGGGAGGCCGGAGCAGAATAACCAGATTAGCCTAAGCGGCTCCTCTTGTTTCCTGGCATAATTGGATTGAGGCCATGTTTCGGCGCAGCTGCATTTAATATCGTAATTCCGAGGACGCATCCCCCCCAGAGAGTATCGGCCAACACAAGCGGATGGGACGGGGAGGGGCTTTGGGACGGAGAAGGGGCCGAAGCTGGGGTGGGGGGGGGTCTCACGTCTCTGATCTGCGCCCATCTCCTAGGCAGCAGTGTCCTTCCGGCACGAGGCACAACCTGTTCTTCCAGCATCCGCGGGCCGGGCAGTGCCTGGGTCTTGAGGAGGGGAGGGAGGGACCGTCACTGGGCACTGCCCAGGGGTGCTCTGTGCTAACGTGAGGACTGCAGGCAGGACTGGGGGGCAGGCCCCTCCCAGATGCAACATGGCATCGCCCAGGCCTGGGATATGGGGGTGTGTCCCTGGGACCCCAGCTGAGGGCAGACTGGGGGAGGGAGGCCAGGTGCGGCCCACAGAGGCTCCACCGGCTTTAGGCCACAGTCCTCAGCACAGTCTAAACACGTAGGCCGTTGCCACGATCAGAGCCAGAATGGTCTCGAAGCTTTACCCACCGCCTTGGGGAGGCCTCAAGTCGGCTGAGCGGCAGCCTTCTGGGGCCCCTGGGCAGCCAGAGGCCCTGGCCAGCCCTGGGTTGTGGGGGTCCTGCCTCAGGAAGGTTGGCCCAATGTTAGGTGACTGCAAATGACCAGAGAGACACCAGCTAGAGCCCTGGCACCCAGTGTCTCTAGAGACCAAGGGAGCGAAGTGGGTGTGGGCATGTCCGTGTGTCTGTCTGTGAACACGTGCCCCCCATCGGTGGCTGTGTCCGTCCCTGCCTGGGCTAAGCGTGTATGTGTGTGTGTTGAAAGCTAGAAGGCCAGGAGCCCCTGTGCCGCCCACCTTCCTGTCCGTAGCCTGAACCCCGGCCGTGTCTCTGCAAATCCCCAACAATACCTGGATCCCGAGGCCGGGGGAGGGGAGCTGGCAGGGCAGACCCGTCACAAGGTCCTCGGTTCCCAGGCACGGCCGCAAGCCTGAATTTGAACGCTCCCGGCTGCTCCCGCGGGTTCCTGTTGGGCAGGTGAAGTGCTCGATCCGCTGCTGTCGTGCTGTCCAGGTGCCCCTCCTGGAGGCTCACATCCTGCTCTGAAGACCTCAAGCACGTGGCAACTTCTGCCCTGTCGGCGAAGGGCCCGGCAGGGCTGGGGAGTCACCCTGGGGTCAAGGGCCCTGGCCAGGGGTCTCTGGACCCCTCCTCTGGGCCCATCCCCCTCCCTCACTGCCGTGCCCCGTGGCTGGAGGGCCTGGCGACAGCTCCCATCCATCATTCAGCCCTATTTTTAGGAGGTGAGAACCCAACTGTGAAAATTCACGCGGTGCAGATCCCTCCCATATGTGCAGAAGTCTTATCCCCAGGCCGAGGAGAGGAGCATGGGCGGAGCATGAGGACAGGGACTGTGGGGGGGGATGACGAATAGGAGGGGCTCCGCCGGCTGGGTGGTTTGTGGCTGGCAGCGGGCACCTGGCAGAGGGGTGGGGGCGGCCCTGCTGAGCTGTTGGGGAACAGTGGCACCAGGCCTGGCCCAATGCCCCCACCCTGGGGCAGCCCACCATGGGAGTCCAGAGCCTGGCTCCCGCCTTAGCTCCATCGGTAACAAGCCTTGGCCTGCTCTGGAACTCAGTTTCTCTGGCTTCGGAGTGGCTGAACCTCACTTTACAGCTTGGGTCTTGCCTCCTAAGTTCCTTTCTACCTCTTAGAAGGGCTGGCAGATAAAATAAAGGAACGCACTTACTGGTATATTTCAGACAAGCAACAAATACTTTTTTGGTGTCTAAGTAAGTCCTAAAGATCACATGGGTTATACTTATGCTACAAGAATGATTGGTTATTTCTCTCTGATATCCCAATGTAATTGGACATCCGGTCTTTTGGTGCAAGTTGGCCCCCCTGTTTCCTTGGAGCAAGTCTCTCGCCACCCCCCTGCCTCGGCCGGTGCACCTACAGAAGTGGAAGAGGCCAGCAGGTGTTTGCTCTGTGAGAGCCTCTGCCCTGGGAGCCAAACCACCCTCGTCACCTGAACACAGACAGGGAGGGCCCCAGATGCCTGGGTGGCTTGGTCGGGTAAGCGTCTGCCTTCAGCTCAGGTTGTGATCCCAGGGGCCTGGGATGGAGTCCCACATCGGGCTCCCTGCTCTGCGGGGAGCCTGCCTCTCCCTCTGCTTCTACCTCCCTCTCTCTCTAGAGCTCTTCTCTCATGAATAAAGAAAATCCTTAAAAAAAAAAAGAAGGTTTCCCTCCCCATCTTCCCAGCTGTATGACCTTGGGCGATTTCATTTGACTCCCAGCTGCCTCCTCTGGAAAATGCGGATAACAGTCGAGCTGACTGCACAAGGCTGTGTGGGAATTAAATGAGCTGATAGTGTCTGCAAGCTGAGAGTGACACCAAAGGCAGCTGTCTGTGGACTCTCAGTGCCAGCACAGGGCCCAGCACAGAGGAAACGCTCATTCATTCTTTCACCCGGAGCATATGGCCCACCTGTGATCTGCCAGGCCCTGCTCTGGGCGCTGGAGACAGATCGGAGATCAGAGTGCTAGGCCACTCGGGGCACCTGGAGAGCCTCTAGGCCTGTCCTGTCCTGTCCTGTCCCACCCTGGGAGCTGCTACAGCAAGCTGCAGTGGGAGGCATCTTTGGACGCTGGAGGTGGGAAGCCTGGAGGCCCCTCACTGCGGGGGAAGGGGCTTGCAGAGGGATCGTGGAGCCTTGCTGACACAGTAGAAATCTGCAGGGAGAGTGGAGAAGGAAGCAAGCAGCATGAGCATGGCTTAGTCAAAGAGTGGGGGACAGGCGACTGGGTCAGGACCTGGGGAGGTCACTGAGGTCAGGGGTGGAGGCCCTCTGTAGTCTCACTAGGGCCCCAGGGCCGGGGAGGTGACTGGTAGGGTCTGCGCTTTAGGGAGATGCCTCTGTGGCCAGGGGACACCCGTGAGGAAGCAGGGAAAGGAGTGAGAACAGGGAGGAGTAGGACCTCTGGGTGCAGCCTCTAGCTGCCCTGCTGCCCAGGACTGGGTTCCAGGCACCCCCTCCCCGTCCTCGGGATCCGGGCTAAATTGCCCCTTCAAATCAGTGTGGAAGGGGGAGAGAATCCAGCCCCCCCAGAGCAGGAGCCACAGGGGCAGAGGATCTAACCAGCCTCTGCCGAAGCCGGGCTCTGGCGGCTTACTCAGCCTGAGCCTCACTTGCACCATCTAGAAAATGAGCACAATAGTGGATTGTGACTGGGGCCCTCCCAGATGAGGTCTTCAAAGTGCCAGACTTGCGACAGCAGCCTGGGACTGGTTCAGACCCGGAAAGGTCTCCAGGGGCAGGGTGGGTTCTGCCAAGACCCAGTGCCGGGGGTGGGGGCTCATCGGGAGGGTGGGGCCCAGCCCAGGACACAGAGTGGAGCACGATTTCTGGGGAGGGCCTCCTAAGCCACCCCATGGGCCAGCCTCGCCTCCCATTATCTCTGAGTACAAGAATCCCAGAGAAGAGAAAGTACTTTTGGGGGCCATAGTGGAGACCAGGCTTCCCTAAGGTCAAGACCTTCTGGTCCTCGTGCCCTTTCTCACTCAGGCAAGTGGCTGGGGCAGTCTTAGACCCCATGCCTCCCTTTTCAGCTCTAGGGGACTCAGGAACCCAGCTGATTTGATGGGGAGGTATTCCCTGGGCCCCAGCATGGCATCTCCCTTGACCATGCAGGAGGCTCCCAGGTGGGAAGGGGGATGTTCTGGATCCCAGAGTGACGCCAGAGAGCACGGGGGCACCCACGGCCTTCCCCACCCCAAGTTCCGGGAACTTGGGAGTGATTTGATTCGATACCCACAGGGCAATTTAATGATGTCTGGCTCCTGGGAGAAAGGGGGTCCAAGCATCTGGGTACACAGGGAGGGCACAGGTCCTACCTTGAGGACAGCCCGGCGCAGGAATGTGAGAAGGACGGCAGTGGCGTGCGTGCGGAGAGGGAGGCTGGGGCACAGAGGTGACGTTGGAGTGGCTTGTCCACTCCTGTTTGCTGTGTGACCCTGGCCAGAAACTCAGCCTCTCTGGGCTTATGTCCTCCTCTACAACATGAGGACAAGTCCTCTCTCCCAGGGTTGCTCTGAGAGTCGCATGGGATCCTGCAGGGCGGGGACACACAGCCAGGGCTCAGCACAGAGAGGTGCCATTTACGTGGGGCGCCTGGGTGGCTCGGTTAGTTGGGTGTCTGCCTTTGGTTCAGGTCATGATCTCAGTGTCCTGGGATTGAGCCCCGTGTCAGGCTCAGTGGGGAGTCTGCTTCTCCCTCTCCCTCTGCCTCTCCCCCCGGCTTGTGCTCTCTCTCAATCTCCCTCTCTCAAATAAAAGAAAGAAAGAAAGAGAGGGAGGGAGGGAAGGAACCTGCCATTACAGACCTAGAGGTGAGAGCACAGGGATCAGGAAAGTTCTCCCAGCGCTGGGGCCTCGAAGGATGCATAGGAGTGAAGGAGGTAGAAAAGGTAACGAAAGGCCTCATTAACTTAACCCTCACCAACTCAATTCTGGGGCCTTGGGAAAGTCCTTCCTCAGTGCCTCAGTTTCTCCATCATAAAAGGAGACCATTGCCCTATACTGGCTTCATATCTCCTTGTGACATTCTAGATGACTCTTCCTTGGGGTGAGGCAGGACTGGAGTGGGAGGGGGTATCCCCCCAACATCCCTCTGACTAGCTGGGCAGACAGGTCACCCCAGGTATAGTTGTTATGGGAATGTGGGGCTCCCCTCTTTCTGGTGCCTGGACCTCCAAGGCCCTCCCGGTGGTCAGGGCCCAGCGCCCCTCCCCTCTCTGACTCAGTCCAGCCAGCCCTCCAACCCCAGAGCCCAGAGACGGCCTGGCCAGACCCAGGTCCCAGCTGCGGCTCTGGCCCCTGCAAGGTTCGGGGGCTTTCGGGGGCTCCCCTCCCTGAGTCTCCTGGGCTTCCCCACGGGAAGCTGCAGTGTTTACCCTGCCGAGGCCCAGCTTTTACTCCCTGAGGAGTGTGTTTGGGAGGCGAGAACCCACGCGCACACACGCACTCACACACCATCTGATGCGCCAGACCACACAGGCTCACAGCCCAGCCGCAGATGTGCACCCCCAATGCCGTCTCGGGGCTGCCTCGTATACCTGGGGCACGGCTGGCCGGGCACAGCTGCTAATTTAGAATTAATAAGTTAATAGGCACCCCATAGGACCTCGATTAATCCTCCCCAAGCTTCCCTGTTCTGTCCATCTGACAGATGCCCAAACTGAGGCTCTAGGTGGCTGAATAACCCGGCCACAGCAGAAGCCAGAAAGTGGCAAGTAGGGTTCAAAGGCGGACCTCTGGGACCCCTGGCCCGGGTTGCCTCTGAAAGGAGTGAGGGTGGGTGGAGGGACGCTGTGCATCGGCAGAGACCACGAGACAGTGGCCCCACAGGTCCCAACCAGACGCCAGCGGCAGACAACAGGTGCTCAACATCAGGTAGCCCGGGGGTCTGCGCAGGGGGCCCATGAACCCTCAGAAATCTGCAGTGAGGGGCGGGGGGAGTCTCTGGCCCCTTCCCCAGGCTCCCTATTGTGGCTGAGGATCCTGGAGCACATACAAGGTCTCCGAGCCACCCGCGGCCGGCCCGCTGCCTCTGCCTCAGGCTGACCGTAGGTGGCGCTCTAGCCCCTTCTGGGCCCTAGAGCCCTTCATAAAATGGGGCAATTGGGACACATGGCGGGGCTCGCCTTGAGAATCTGATCCGCTTCCTGGAAAATATGAACCGTCCCAGACGTTTACACGGGAGTCCTGGGGTTCACAGACCCTCCAAAGACCAGGTGAGGGAGCCTTGGGCCACACATGGGGCGAAGCTGTGACAAGAAGCAAGGAAGACACAAACCCCAAATTCTGGGAACAGTTACCTCTTCCTGTGCTCCCAGGGCTTCGGAATCTTATTTCATCCTCAGAACAACCCTATAACCAGGGCAGGGTGGGGTACTCTCTATGACCCCCATTTTATGGCTGTGGAGACCTAGGCACAGAGAGGTTAAGTGACATGCCCAGGGCCACACAGCAGGAAGTGATGCAGACGGTATTTTGACCCAGCAGTCGGGGCATTTGACTGCTGGGCTTAATTTGCGTGGTGGGTTCAGAGCGCGTGGTTTCCCGTTCTGCTCCGTAACTTACAGGGATGCCACGTATATGTTTTCGCATTTGTCTGAAGTTACGTGATTCTTTTCCTTAAAAACAAAAGAGCTGGATCAGCCGATTGGGATTTCTGCCCTTTGGCTTCCGAAACCTCCATCCCCCACGGGCCCTGCCCGGATGCCCCCGACGGGCTGCTGTCCCTCTGCCTGACTCCTGGGGACCTGACCTGTGTGCCATGGCGGTAGGTCAGGATGTCAGGATGAAGCGAGGCCTTGCGCCCCAGCCCTGCCTCCTCTGGCTGCCGGCCGGGCAGGGCCGAGCGGGTTAGGAGTTCAGCCGTCGATCCGGGCTCACATCATCTTGTCTGCCGGGAGGATTTAGTGCGAGGCAGTCGGTCAATAGCGCGTTTGTTTTGTTATTGACCCGTCCGTGCAGCGCAGAAGCTGCCTGGCACCCTTGGAAGCCCAGACCTGGAGGTGCCGCCGGGCAGGATGGGCAGCTTCTTGAGGGCCCCGCCCAGGCCTCCTGCCGGTCCCAGCCCCTGCACACAGCTTGGCCTGGGGGAGTCCTTATTCAGGTCCCCCCCCGAAAGATCTGTGTCCCCCAGAGTCTTAGGTCCCGCCTGATCCTCGGGCTCCCGCTTGACAGAGGGCAGCACCACTCATGACACCACCACAGCCGCTTCACAAATGGGGAAACTGAGGCCCGGAGAAGGGAAGTGACGTGAGCCATAGCGGGAGGAGCAGGTGTTTCCAGGAGCAGACTCCCTGGCTGGGGATAGGCCTCAGGTTGGCCCCAGGCTGGCCCCAGGCCTGTCCCCGAGCAGTGGCCGCCCGGGAAGCTGGCGAGGGGACTCTTTCCTTGGCCTCAGCCCGGCCCCGGACCCCAGCCACAGGTTGTGGGGAAAAGTGGACACCCTCGGCTTTCCCTCACTTGTTCACGCAGCACAGACTGCCAGAGAGCGACTCTGCGCCAGGCCCCGGGGAATCCCGGTGTCTGGGGGCACCGCCACAGCCCTGCACTGGGTGGAAAATGAGGGGGGCTCCCTGAGTGAGGCGGTGCTGATGGGGAGCTCAGGGGGGCCAGAGGGCTGCTTCGGGCTGGGGTCTGGATGAACAGAGTTTTGAGAGGGCAGAAAGGCTCCGCCAGTGGAGGGTCCGGCAGGGACAAAGACAGGCACGCAGGGGAACGTGAAGAGATAAGCGTGGCCAACGTGGCAAATGCAAAGGTTTGAGGAACTGGATGGACTGTGCCTTTGGAGCAATGGATAGAGACAGGCCTCTCCGGTTCACTTAACCAAGCTCTGGGAGATGTGGACCCCTGAGCACCAGCTTCCCCAACAGCGTCCCAGATGTCCCAGACGAGAGCGTACCAGACGGTCCCGCCTCGCTCCTCCTTCCTCCTCTCCACCCCTCCCCCACCCCATTCCAAAATGAGAAAGAGCGAAAAAACTATTATTGTTCACGCCTCATCTCCCACCAAAGTTATTAAATTTCATTCCACGAACAAATAAATCCATTTTTATTGCAGCGGGAGGAGCGGGCAGCCGTTTGCTGTTTTACCTTTTTTATTTTTCAAAGTCCTGTTAAATCTGCCCCGATCAGCTGGGCGGCCCTCTGGGCCCCAGCAGGCCTGCCCGGGTTAGAACCACGTTTGCTGCTCCTCCCCTCCAGAGGGGCCGCGGGTGGGGCGGCGGGAACGCCCCACCTGCCGCGTGGGGCTCGCCTGGGAAGGGGGGCCTCTCATTGCCTGCCGGGAGGGTGGGGGGAGCTTCCTGCCAGCCTCCTGTTTGTCTAGCGTTTCTAGTTTCCCAAACACTCCGCGCACATCCCTTCCCCAGGCCCAGCCCGGCGGTTGGTGGCGGCTGCACTTCACAGGAGAGCTGGCGCGGGCTCTGGGAGGCTTGGGGACTTGCCGGAGGCCTGGAGAAGCCTCCCACCCCTCTCCCCAGTGGCAGGGAACCAGCCTGGCCCCTCCTGTTGGGGGGTGGAGGGGCTCTGATCACCAATCAGGGTCACCTTGCTGAGTCCCCCACGGGCTCTGTGACCCCCAGCACACCGCCTGGCCTCTGAGGTCTTGAGCCGCCACATCTGTCCGAGGGATGGATGTAATGGTCACAGTGTCTCTGTCCTGGGAGGACCGAGATGCAAGCAGAGCTCAGCACCGAGCTTGCTGCCACCTTCCCCAGGCCCCTACCCCCAGCTTCCAGCAGGTCTCCCGGACCCCCTGGCCTGCTCCCCGGCTGAGGGACATTGATCTGGCCCTGGGGGTTCGGGGAAGTGCGCCAGCCTTTGCTTCTGAGGTCAACGTAAATCCTCCCTGTGGCTCTTTTCTCCCTAAACCATTTGCTAACTCTTTTCTCCCTAAACCATTCGCTAAAGACTTAATGACTGTCGATAAGAAGCCTGTTGCATCGTCTGGTGCCCCCGGCCTGCCTGTGGAGATGCCCCAGCGATGCGTTTCGGTGGAGGATCTGCCCCGGCCAGGCCCAGGGTGTCACCTTGTCACCGCATGCCCTCCCGCATGAGCGCGCCGCCTGGGACCCTGCGGGGAGGGGACTGCCTCCCCCAGGCCTGGGATGGGGTCAAGCCCTGGCCACCCCCATCCATGGGAACTGCCAGGGCCTTCTAGGGGCTGTGCTCAGCCCGAGCGCGGTCCCCTCCTCAAGCCGGCCTGGTGGACCCACCCGGCTCCGACAGCTGACAGCCCGCGCCTCGGCCAGCCCGGGTGGTGCCCTCCCCTCCCCATTCAGAGCTGTCTTGGGCGTCAGATGGGCTTGTGGTTCCAGGTGAAGACGTCCATCGTGCCTCCAGCCACACACACACACACACACACACACATACATATACACACGCACATGCACACACTGCCTTTCTGCTTTCTCCATCACCCTGCAATCCCAGGCTGGGGGAGGGGCGGTTGCCTGCACCTTCACACTCCTCCCCCCCCCATCTCCACGGCTGCATCTCCTGCCCCATCCTTCCTCTCCCCCCACCCCCACCCCCCACCCCCCACCCCCGCCCGCCACTGCTCCCTGGGGATTCCCTCTCCTTTTCTTTCCCAGACTGATTAGCACATGGCACTATCAAGAAAGGCAGCTTCAGATAATGTTCCCAGTGCTGTCTGTCAGCACCTGGGGCCACTCCAGCCCCGAGAAAAGTGGCTGGGGCCTACGGGGGGGGGGGGGGAGGGGGGGAGGGTCACATGTGTACCCACCTCCTGCCAAGCCCCCTGCACTTCTGAGCGCCTTCCCTGAAGCCGAGAGGCTGGCCCTGCCCGGGGCGGGAGGGCTGCTAGGTAGCTAGGCCTGCCGGGTGCACGCAGCGGCAGGGCATCCCTGAGAGACTAGAGCTGGATTCTGAGCCCATGATCTGGGCACCAGGCTGGCAGCCGGCCCAGCCCTGCCTACTCTGCCCCTCAGCAGGGAGAGAAACAGAGACACAGACAGAAAAGTGACATCAGGCCCCTCCTTGCTGTGTGGAAGATTCCAGGCAAAAGCTCTTCTGCAGGTGGAGCCCTTCTCCTCCTGCCCATGCTCTCCCTGGCCTCCCTTTCTTTGTCAGTCAAATGGGCCTGCAGGCCCAGCCAGCAGTGCGGGGCTGCTGGAAGGTTCGCTGAGCAGGAAATGTGGGTGATAGCCGTCACCCGAGGACTTCACACTTGGCGGTGGGTGGGTGGCTGGGAGACATGATTGTCCCAGAAAGCGGAACGGACGGGTGGGCCAGCTGGGCCCCGGGTGGGGTCGGCGCAGCCTCCCCCCACACCCCCAGCTCCCCGATGCCTGGCACCGAAGGGGTTTCTGGCACTGCCTGGAGGCACCACGTCACCTGAACAGAAGGCAGAGCCCTTGCCAATGCTCCCCGAGCGTGACTCTTGCCAATTCAAACGCTATATCTCAACGCCATTAATTTACATTTTGATTCGACTTTCTTAATTTTACTTCAACTTCGCACGACTCCAGTTTGAGAATCATTTTAATGTATTTATCTGTGAGGCAATTTGTTAAATAACCCCCAAGACTCGGCGGTTTTCCGTTCTGAGCTTTTATTGCAAGGCTGTTTTAAATTAAATTAGTTGTCAGGGTCCCTGAGTGCATTGTAACGGGGATGAGTTCACCGCCAGCCCACTCATAAAAGTGCAAGCCGCTGGTTAAATGGACAGGAGCAGGAAGTGGGCTGCCCAGCTCCTCCCAGACCCCCTTGGTGCTGGCAGAACCACCCGCGGTCGGAGAAGCAACCAGCCCCGGAGCCACCCCAGGTTCCCAAGCCGGGCTGTGCCTGCCAGGTCCCCCGCAGGGCATGTCCTAGATGGCCACGGGGTGGGGGGAGTGGGCCGTTTCATACCTGGGCATCCCAACCCTTCGCCACCTGCTCGGGGGAGAGGGGGCGGGTGGTGTGTGTGAGCCATGGCATGTCTGTGCTGTCACCCCTCTGAGGAACAGCAGAGGGGCAGAGCCTGGTGTCTGCTTTGGGTCCCTTGTACCCCAGGGAGAATGGCTGGGGAGTTGGGGATGAGGTCTGTCCCCCGCCCCGATCTGTTATCTGAGCCAGGCACCTGGGCGGGGGGGCATGATTTGTGAGCTGGAAGGCCCAGGTACTGAATCTGTGTTTCACGTTCACATCAGCAGCTGCTGTTTGCCCAGGAATGAGCAAGGTCTCCCCCAAGCGCCTCCTGGAGCTGGCCGGTCCCGCAGGTGGGCCTCCCAGCCTTCCCACAGCGCTCAGCCAAGCCAGCCCGGCCTTTCGTTCTGCCCTTCCAGCCTCTCGTCCCCTGGGAAGCTGCCCAGCCCCTGGCAAATGAACCAGGGGGCGCAGTCACTGGGAGTCACTGGCCACCAGGGACTGCCCACCGGGGACTCCCCGGGGACTGCCCGGCATCCAGGAGGAGGGCTGGGATGCTGGGGGTCCTTTGGGAGCTCCTCTGCCGCACCTGGCAGGGGCCTGGCACACAACACGGGTTCGGTGTAGACCTCCCCTGTGTCTCAGGGCGGCATGCATGCGGGTTCCCAGTGCAGGCTCTGGAGCTGGCTGCCTGGGGCCGAGTCCCGGGTCTGCAACTTTCCAGCTACGTGACCTTAGACCATCTCTATAAAATGGAGGGGGTCCTCGGAGGGGCACTTTGAGGATGCCATAGGTTCTGAGTGTCCAGAAGTACCTGGAAGGTAATAAGCCTCCCCGTGTTCCCACCTTGGAGCCAGAGATCTCCTAAGGAGAAGAACTCTTAAATACACCTTTGTAGCCATTTGTCGAGCTCCTATTCACCCAGTGAGGCCTTCCCAAAGGGCTGCCTCCTCCGGGAAGCCTTCCTGAGGCGGGATTACTTGTGTCCTCTTCCTACCCAGCTCACTGTGCATTGGTCGGGGTGGCGGGGGGAGCTCTGCTTTTCATCTTTTAAACCTTCTCTAGCCCAGAACGAACACACACCCTGCCTGCCATGCTTTCTGCAGCCTTAGGGAACGTCTGGTTTTGGAGGGGAGGGTGGAGAGAGGGAGAGAACTCTTTGTGAGGCCCTGGCTTAAAGCCCTCCAAGGCCCCCCAGGCATCCCTGAACCAAGTGCCCCCTCCTGTGTGTGGCCTGCTGAACCTGCTGCCCTCGGCATCACCCCCCTCCTGCTCAGTGCTGCCCCTACCCCTCCCCTCTGCACCTTACTCCCTCGCCTCTCCGACCCCAGCCCTCCTCCCGAAACACTGGCCCACACCCCTTCCTTGGCCACCAGTGCCAGTGTCCAGCCCATTTCTGCTCTGGGAGTCTTCCAAGGCCCCCAAGCCTGGGTCAGGGGTCTGTCCCAGGCTCCTTCATCACAGCCCATGTCCCCAGCACAGTCACTGCCCCATGTCTGGCCTATCTCCCCCCCCCCCACCACCAGACTGTGCTCACAGTGGAGGGCCAGGACCTGAGTCTGTCTCGGTGACCATGGTGTCCTTCCTGCCTGGCCTGTCCTCAGTGGGCTCTGCACTCAGGAAATAAGTGAAGAAACAAATGGTTGAGCAAGGTCCTCGTGAAACTCTGGGCTCCCGGCCACGGGGTGCCCGAGGTGTTGGCTGGCAGCCCCCTTTCTGCCAGGCCTGGCTGCTTTTGGGGTGGGAGAGAACAGGGATGGGGAGAACTCAAAAAAAGCCCCCCTACTCTGTCGGGGTTCCTGTCTGGCCAGAGGCCCCACCCGCTGCACGCTCTGGGTTTTAATAGGGCCAGAGAGGAGAAGCCGGGTTCCCAGCAGCCAGTGGGTGGGTCTCAGGGGAAGGTCGTGCGTCACGTAGGCACGTATCCAGCCCCGAAAGTCCCACCAGGGCTGGGCCTGAGGCCTCCCGCTCTTCGGCCAAGAGGAAAGAGAACCTGTCTGTCTCAAGAGTGTTGAAAAGCCAGGATCCTGGGACCCCAGGCCAAGCATCACCCTGCTCAGCCTCCCAGACCCCAGGGCCCCCCTCTCTACGGACCCAGAGGCATCCGATGGGCTCCCCCAGGTGGGACAACCACCCCAATGCAAACAGGCCTGCACACAGAGCTGACAACGGGACTTGCTTGCTGTCTGTCCCCCAAGCCTGGCTATGCGGTTTGGGATTTTTCCCCCCCTTCACTGATGTTTTTTTCATGCAAACCCAGTCTGCATCTGTCCTCAGAAAAGGAGAGAGAAGATGTAGGAGAGCAAGGGAGAGATAGAGGGTATCCGGGAGACTGGGGGGCTCAGAGAGAAGGAGACCTCACTTATGTATGGGTGTCGCTGTTCAAAGCCAGATAACCTAGAAAGATCCGCGGAAGATGTGCTCTCCCCACGGCCGCCTGACGATAACAGGAGCCGTCATTCAGACGGGGTTCATGGCCACCTCTTAGTCTGTCACTGGGTCCTTTGCAGACCTCTCCGCAGCTCACCAGGGAGGGCCCAAGCTCTGCCTGTCCTTCTCCACCCTCTCCGGGGCCAAGGAGGAAGGGGAGGCTTTGTCTGTGCTAATTGCATTGTTAGACCAAAGGTGCTTACTTAGGCTCGCTGTCTAATTTGGGGCCTTTATTAAACATGATTGCTGGCTGACAGCCGGTCGGGAACCAGCCGTGGCTGCCGTGGCGGGGGGGGGCGTGGGGGGAGAACCTCCCTTCGCCACACACTGGGGCGTGTCCCCTGCTACCCAACCCCCCACCCCACCCCTCTCCTGCTGCGCCCTGCACTGACTGGCCTCTGCCCCCGCCTTCTTGCCCCTTCCAACACACACACCTCCGTCACCCAGAGCTCACTGCCCTGGGGGCCGTTTTATCCCCCACTGGACCTTTAGTAAGCAGAAGGGGAAGAAGCTGCAGGGAGGGGTGCTAGCCAGCCCTGGAGGCTTCCAGAAGCCTCTCTCCACCCCTTGATGAACTCCTGTTCATCCTCCAAGAAAAGTCCCACGTCACCTCCTCCGAATTCCCTTCCTCCCCCTCCTTCACGCCCTGGGTTTCCCTGGCATCTGGTAAACACGGTATACGGTATATACGTGGGCCCGGCTTGCAGTGGACGCAGGCGGCCCCTCCCACATGCTAGGGCCTTTTTTACAACCTCAATTCCTGGAGCCCCTAGTAACCGTATGGGGAGCACAGCGCTCTTGCTCTCTCTGCTGCTCAGATGTGGAACCTGAGGCCGAGAGGGTAAGTGGTCAGCCTGAGTGTGCGCCCAAGTTCACTGGTCTCTGCACCCGTGCCCTTGACTGCCCTGCCGTGCCCTCTCCACAGCCAGGTCTGCTGGAAGGCTTCATTCCTCTGCAGGCTGCGAGGAGCTATGAAACCCTCATACCCTACGGTTCCCAGGCCATGCTGCTTTCCCTCCAGTTATCTCATTGAATCCCTCACAGCTGCGAGGCAGGGCAGGAGTCCGTCCCCTGCGGCTTCGGGGTTCCAGCCCCAGGCCAGGCCAGAGCACAGGAGTGGCGCAGGGGCCCAGGGGCCCGGCCAGGAAGGGCTAGCCCAGGAGTTGGTGTCAGGGTGGAGGGCCCCTCCTGCCTTCCCCACCAGCCTCTGCTGCGTGGGACCTCCAGGAGCACCAGCCCTCTGTGGCCGGGTTCCAGGGTGGCAGTCGGGGCCTCAGGCTGGGTCGGGCCCCAGAAGGCAGGGCAGGGGCACTAAGAGCCTTTAGCACAATGACTTCCCCGCGGATGACACAGAGCAGGGCTCCTTCCCTGCCCCATGGCAATTTGACAATCTTGTCCAAGGTCAGCATTTGTCAGTGCGGCTCGACACCGAGAGCCTAGAACAGTGCCTGCAACAGTATGGCTATTCAGTAAATGCTAACGGAGTTGTTATGAGAATCTCACACTCACCCCACTCTGGGTGCCAGGGGACAAGCCTAGGCTGGGCTAAACTGGCTGATGCCTCTTTCAGTCCCCTGTGTGTGCCCCCCTCCACATCCACAATGCCCCATCTGACTTGGCAGATAACAAGACCCTGGGATTTGGGAAGACCTCTGCCCGGCCCTGGTCAGCCCACAAACTTGGGGCTCCCTTGTGGGTGGGTGGAGGCAGTCAGGGCTCATCATGTTTCTTGAGCACATACTGTGTGCCAGGCACCGTGCTAGGTGCAAAGAGCTGCTCAAAGAAATACAGGGGAGGCGCAGCCCCTGTGTAAAAAGACAACTGGAGGTCCAGCCAGAGACACAAAAGAGGAGGGACTCTCCGTCTAGGGAAGTTCAGGAAGGCTTCGCAGAGGTGGGGGCATTTGAGCAAGGCTGAGTGGACACCCCCCCAGGCAGAGAAGGGGCCACAGCATGCCTGGCAGAGGCCTGGACAAAGTCTCAGAGGCACTAACAAGGCAATTATTTGGAAAAGTAGCCAACGGCAGCAAGTGGAAATGGTCGGGGAGCGGGGAGGGCTACAAGTACGAGAGTGTCTCATGTTCTCCTTTGAAAAGTAAAGTTAGAACCTGATATTCCACAGAGGGCTGTCCTAGGATGCCTGCCTAACCTGGGGCCAGAAGGAGGCGTTTTCCAGCGCAGACAATCCAATCCAGCAAGTCAGTGGCTGTGGCACCTAGGACCCTGCATTTTGAATCAAGGCGTTGGGTGCGGACGGACACTGGGGTCAGAGGCGGGTGACGCTGTCCGGCTTAGGTGGCACCCGAAGGCTCCGGAGGCTGGCCTGGGGTCCGGGCAGGCCTGGCTGCTTCTCCCCTGGCAGAAGGGCCCTCTCCTCCAGCCGGGGGCGGGGACGGCGGCGCAGCATGAAGGAAGGGCAGACGGCGGCAAAGTCAGCGCGGCGCATCCGTCTGCCCTGACAGCCAGCAATTACACCGCGTGATCGCCAGATTACTCCAAATGCATTTATTACAGGGGTTAGAAGCGGGGGACTTATTTACTGGCAAATCCATACTCATTACAAGACTCAGCCTAGCCTGGACTGAAAACAGCTCAACTGAAACAAATAATTACCAAAGTCCTTCCAGTGCGAGACTCTCAGGTGGTTGGGGTGCGGGGTTGGGGGGGCGGGGCGCAGGGCCCTTTCCGTGGAGGAAAGAGGAAGAGGCCGAGGGTGAGGACTCCAGGGTCGGGGAGGGAGACACCGCCCGGCCGCCGCGGTGCGCATGCCCGCCTAGGGCATGAATATGCAAACGAGCCCCGAGGGGCGGGGCCGACACGCCCGGTCCTGAGGTTTCGGGCCACCGCCCACACCCACCTGCTGGCAGAGAAGCAGCCAAGGGAAACGAGGGCGACGTGGGGCCTGCAGGGTTCCAAGATCAGGCCTTTGAGAGGCAGCAGTAGTCCCGCATTTTCCAGCGAGAGAAACACTGGCACGGAGCACGAGCTCCCCAGTTGCTGAATGAATGAATCAAAAGTCCAGAGAACAGAAGTATAACCCAGGCAGACCTTGCCCCAGGCCAGAGAAAGACCCACTCTCCGTCCTCAGGCTGGGGGGTTGGAGGGGCTCCCTCCCAGGGTATCGTCGGCCACACTGGCACACACTACTGACCCTGTAGCCACAGAGCTGACAGACGCTGGGCATCCTAAGGGCGTAAAATTGGGGGACGCGGAGAGCACAGACTGGGCTTTCAGGTTCCAAATGTCCCCGCCAAGGACTCTGGGGTTCCAGAAACAAAATCAATCTTTGGGTTTTTTAGGTCTGACAGAGCTGGCCGGGTCTCCTGCTCCCACTTTACAGATGAAGCAACTAAGTCCCTAACAGGGGCAGGACCAGCCGCGGTCTGATCCTCTTGTTCAGGATGGAGAGCTCCCACCCGCGCCCTGCGCTCTCGGGATTCCTGGACCGCGGTGGCGGCGATCAATGCCCGCGTGGGGAGCTGTCAGGCCGATTGAAATGTGGGCTCGGCCTCTCTGCCCGCTGGGCAGATGCTGGCACCGCCACCCGCGCCTTAAATATTCATTCACTTGACAGAACACTAATTAAACAAAGTAAGGTGCATTATTACTTGATTAAATTTTTTATTGGCAGCTTAATTGGTCTGTTAGTTGCCCCTTAGGGAGTTGTTCGTCCGCCCCCTCCCCCCCGCCGCGCCGTGTGGGAGAGGGCCCCTAGCCGCCCTTCCCCGCCAGCGGGGTACGCGGGCACTTTGCCCGCATCCCCTAGCCCAAGTTCTGGTCAGGGCGCCGGGCTCTCGAGCCCCGCCCCTAGGGCCGTCGAGGTTCCTCTCCTATTGGGTCAGGGTGAGCTGCAGCCAATCAGCACCTAGGGGCGGGCCCCTCGAGGTCAAGAGGCTCCACCTCTAAGGCCCCAGCGGGAGGGAATGGACCTAGACTTGGAGAGAAAGGCTGGGGATTTGACTCGGCCTGGAGTAGGCTGGAAAATCTACCCTTTTCTGGGCCTGGGCCTCCGTTTCCCTCTCTGCACCGCCTCAGGACTGGTCCCGTAGACCCCTTATAGAGGCACAGACACCACCCAAGACCTCATGGTCGGGCCCCGCAAGGGCCCGGGGATGCCCCGTCAGAGCAGGTGAACCCACCTTCCTGGTCCAGCTTCCCACCTTGGGGGGCACCTTCTCCCACCACCCCTACAGGTAGCAGGGCAGCCCCAGCTCTGCCGCACCCCTCTTGGGGTAGGCGAGGCTGGACAGGGCTGCCCTAAGGGAAGCGGCAACCTGCAGTTTCTCAGCCCTCTCTCCCTGCTATCCCTACCGTGCTTCTCCCCCTTCCCCACTGGGTGATGGGTGCCCAGAGGCAACATTTGCCCCGAGGTTAGCTGGCCCCTTCCCCCAAGTCTGTCCTCTGGGGTTGCAGTGAAGACAAGCCAGGCTCATGTCATCCTTCCCACACTGGCCAAACCCCCATGTAAGTCTCAGCTTCCCTAGTGCCGAATGGGTGCCTGACCTCGTCCAGTGAGCAGAATTTGAGTGTTGCACAAAAGGAGCAGCGTGTCCTCTCCCTGGGCGAGCTGCTCGCTCTGAGGGCCCAGCTGGTCCTCCTCACAACTAAGCTGTGAGGGCACTGCCCCATCCCCCAGCTTTACAGAGGAGGCAGGGGGTCCCCAAGGGCTCAGTGACTTGTCCAGGGAGTCACATGAGGTGGGGGAGGAGAGGGCCAGGCTGAGAAAACGGCTGGAAGACCAGGGGTGGGCAGAGCTCCGTTTGTCTGTTCTGTTCACATACCCACTCGCCAGCTCCTCAGCCCAGCAGCAGGGAAGGGGCCTTCCCAGGGTGGCCTGGGTCCTTGTGTCACACCCCTGCCTCCGGCCATGCCCAGCACGAGGTGGCCAGCTTGGGCAGGGGGTGGGGATCGCTGGTCCTGCTCCCGCTGCCGCTGCCCTGTCCACACCCTCCCACCCTCCAGAGAGGATCCAGGCCCCACCAATGACAGAGGAATGGTCTGGCCGCCCCAGAAGCCGCCTCTGGCGAGCAGGAGGCGAGGTAATTGGCATCGTCGGCCGAGGGAGCAGGAAATGAGCGGCCGCAGCCCTTGTGAAGCGGGAAGCTGTTCAGTGTCATCGGCCTTATCTGGGAACAGGCTGCCCAATTACGGGGCCGTGCCCGCTGCACTCAGCAGCTGCTGGGCCTGCTGCTGTCCCCTCCCCAGGGTCTTCACAGCGTCTCTGGGCCTGGGGCATCTGCTGCCCGTTCCAGAAGGCACGAGGCAGCTGCCCGGAGAGAGGCCTGCCCTGCTGCTCCCCTGTCCAGGTGTGTGGCTGCAGGTGTTCCCACCAGCCAGGCCTGGCATGCAGGGGAGCCGAGGCTGGAGCCCCGCCCCGCTCCCGGGCTCTCTCCTCCCCAAAGATGACTGTCCAGGCCGAGCCCTGCCCAGGGCTGCCTGTTCTAAGTATCCCTTCGGGGGATGTGAGATGAGCTGAGATGAGCGGTGGGGGGCACCCAGTCGGGCTGGCGAGGGTCTCCAGCCGCCCCATCCCTGGTCTCCGCTCAGGGCAGGAAGGGCAGGTCCCCCTGCTCTGAGGCTCTACCCCCTCTACCAGCCACCGAATGAGAGGGTTAATAATTCCGTGGGTGGACAACACTCAGAAACCCAGTGCCACCGGGGGCTGTGATAAGGTGTCATAGATTAAGAAAATAGGACTATAATGGGTTTGCAATTGTATGTAATGCAGCCAGATATTAGCAGATCACGCTGCGGCTCACAGATCCGAGAGGGGCTGGCAGCCCGGAAGGGCTGAGCAGAAGGTGGGGCTGGGCTGCCCTTCCGGACTAGAAATGGGGATGCGCCCGGCAGTGCTGTCTGGGCAGCCACACCCCAGGGGTGACACAGGGCACGGATAACTGGCTTTGGGGTCGAACCCACCTGAGTTCCAAACCGGGGCTCCATTGCCCCATCTGTAAAGTGGGGGTACAGCTGTCTGCTCAAGGGCCGTGAGAATTCAGTGGGCTTGTGACCCTCCTGCTCCGTAAATGCCCGGCCCCTCCTCTCCCTTCTTCCTCCTTCCACAAGGCTCCAGCATTCAGGCCTTGTCACACACACCCCTTTCTGGGAAGGTATCCCTTGGTCTGCGGACATGTCGAGGGGGACCCTGCACACAGCCCCCGCTCCTGACTGCAAGGGGACTGTCCCTCCCACAGCACGTGCTTACGGCAGCCACAGACACACAGGAGAGCTCTCTTCTGGTTTGAAGACCCCCTTCCAGCAGGCAGAGAGGGTGGCCCTGGAGTCAAGGCTCTGAGCTTCCGGGCCAGCCAGACAGCTTGAGGATGTCAGCCCTCTTCATTTGCCAGGGTTCATCAGTATCTGGGAGCTTCCCCAGGACTCCCCTCTGTCCTCGAAGCTGGCACTGAGGGGGTCACTGCCCAAGACGTTCAGCAGGTGACATGGCTTATATGAACAGGGCACATGTGGGATCCTGCCATCTCTCTGGTGTGAACCCAGGAACCCCACCTGCTCTCAGTCTGCAAGTGGGGGGGACTGGGAAGAACCAGGGGTGGGCTGTCCCCTCCCCTCAATCCAGCCACCAGGGCCACCAGGCACTAAGGAACCAGGTGAGCCTCCTGAAAGCTCTGTGTAGTGGTCACAGGTGTACAGCAGACTGGCCTGCAAGGAGAGGCTTCGGGGGGGGGGGTGCGGTGCAGAGGCCAAAAGGGAGGCCAGGGCAGGCCTTGGGCTGGGCAGGGATGCCAGGGAAGAAGGGAGGGGGCTATCTTTGTGGCAGTGAGCCTGGGGTGTAGACCAGCCCCAGGCCTGGAGCGTTGGGGAGTACAAATGTGATTTCGAAGATGGGCTAGGCTTCTTCCCAGGGGAGTGGGACAGGCCCCTCACTGGTGCCTCAGACCTTGGTTGGGGGTTCATCTCACCCCTGCCCTCATCATGGAGACCCCAGGACTGGTCTAGGGCCTGCACTGTGTTCTCAGCTATCCCTAGGGAGCACCGCTGGTGGGCAGAATCCCTTACTGACTCTCCCAACCTGTCAGCTCCTCACTTGTCCCACAAGCAGCCTGGCCTGCTGCCACCCAGACCCAGGGCTCACGAACCCGCACTCCCCAGGCTTTGAGGGCCAGCTAGGCTGCAGTGGGGCTGGTGGCCTACCCATTCCCCGACCCCAACCCCGGCTCTCTGCTGTCACTTACAGATGGGCCCCATCTCTGTCTGTCCACTCTCTGGTGGAGCCTCCTGTTCCCACAGCTGCTCCCCCTTCCTCACCCCTCCTCCCTGCAGACAGCTTGGCTAGGCTGTGGGTGTGAATTTCCACCAGGAGGGAGGGCCTGTTCCTTCTGGCACTGGAGCAGAGCCTATGGGGGGTGGGGGAGCGGGAAGCTGGGGTTGGGGGGAGGGTTGGGATGGGGGAATGGGCTGTGCCCTGCCACATAGCTCCTCTGGGAAAGCATCCAGGCCGGGATGGCCCGGAAGACTGATAGCAAAGTGGGCTCTGGTCCCAAGTGCCTTAGCTCCATATGGGGGCAGTGGGTGCGGTCAGAGTAACCTCCTGAGCCCCCTTTCCTCTCCTTTGTGTCTTAATACACCCTCCTGCCGGCAAGGACAAACGGCTCCCATTTTGTGGATGGGAGGCCTGAGGCCAGGCCCTGGGGGACAGAGGGAAGATGAGGTTCCTGCCTCCACAGAGCTCACTGCCTGGTGGGGACAGTACAGTAGAGAATGTCACATTGTGCTCTGTGCTGGGGAAGGACTCAGGTGAGATGCTCCCCAGCTCCTGCCTGGCCCTGTGGGAGGGAAGCCCTGTAGGATGGGGAACGGGCAGACTCCCACCCCCAGCTCCCCGGCTCTACACCCCCCCACCCCCATCCCCCTCCCACCCCCCGCCTGTCTCCTGTGGTTCCTGCTGGAAGGGCAGCTCCGCCCACCCAGAACCTGGTCTGCTTCCTGCTGGTATTTAAAGAAGTGTGTCTGAGTTTGATGGTGGCGTTTGTTGTTCCCATTCCTGTCTTCCGCCTACCCTACAGTGTCCCTCTCAAGGTAAAACAGAGGCAGAGCTACCGGAGCGCCTCGCCCAGGCTGGGCTTCCTGCCAGGCCCTGTGCTGGCCACAGTGGATTCAGAGACCCAACGCAGTGAGGCCCAGCACTGCACTCGGGGCGCATTGGTTGGCTGAGATGAGGGTCAACTTTTGGGGCCAGGCTGGGGCAGCAGGGAGGGCTTCCTGGAGGAGGCAATGTCAGCCCAGGAAAGGAAGGAAAAGGCAGGTGGGAGCCAGACTGCAGTGGGCTGGGGAGTGCCAGATGGGAGAAATTCCACTGTGAAGAGGAGTAGAAGACACAACATAGTAGCTAGAGGGGAGAGGGAGTGGGGGGGGGCGGGGGCTGGTTTTTATAAGAAACACTAGAATGTCCTTAAAAGCTGAAGGGAAAGTACCACCTGATGTGCCTCAAGAAGACAGGATGCGGGACAGGGGGGTTCATCGAGGCAGGAGCGGGCTGGCCGGGTGGGGACGGAGCCCCAGAGCAGGAAAGTTTGTGGGTTAGACAGCCGGATGGAGGGGAATTTCTGTCTACTCGAAGTGAGAGATGAGGGCATCTCTGTCTCTCTCCAGGAAGCACTCACTCATTTAGAAGATGAGACCGAGGCACAGGAAGGTGGCCTGGCCTGCCCTGGTGTGTAGACCAGCGGCACCCCCTCCCCTCCCCTGCACTGCCACCGGGACTAAGATGGGATGAAAGGGTTGAGGGCCCGGAGAGCACCCTAAGGAGAGCCAGCACCCACTGGGTTGCGATCCGTGGGCAAAGCCACCTTGAATTCACAGAGTGGTGTTTCTGAAGCTCTCCGGTCAGGCCCGCTGCCTGGCACGCTCAGTCTCCTGGGGAGGCAGCTCCTCCTGTCTTTGGAAACTTGTTAATATTCCCCGCTGTCTGGCAGTCCTTCCTCTCTCCTGTTACGGCGGAGCCAACTATCTCTGTGAGGCCCAGCCATCCCAGAGCAGGCTGCCATCTGTCCTCCAGCCCCGGGGAGGCCCTCCTCACTCCTATGCCCTTTGCTAGGCGCAGTAAGGGCACAAGTGTGTTGTGCCCAGGACACCGGAGGGTCCCTGTCTCATAAAGATGTCTCCAGGGAGCTGGGGGCCTCCTTGGCCTCTCCCTGCAGGTCCTCTCTGAGTCCCTCCTTCTGGCTCCTCTCTCCTGCCTGGCAAGAGAAGCCTGGGGCCAGGCCACTCACGGGCTGGGACACCTCCTGCCACCCAAGGCCAGGCCTCCCTTCCCGAACTGCGCTAGAGACCATCAGAGCGTTCAGCACAGTGCCCAGCCCATAGAAAATGCTTGGTAAAGAAACCAGCACCAGGGACGCCTGGGTGGCTCAGTTGGTTAAGCAGCTGCCTTCGGCTCAGGTCATGATCCCAGCGTCCTGGGATCGAGTCCCACATCGGGCTCCTTGCTCGGCAGGAGCCGAGCTTCTCCCTCTGCCTCCGTCTGCCAGTGCTAACTCTCTCTCTCTCTCTCTGACAAAAAAATAAATAAAATCTTTAAAAAAAAAAAAAAAAAAGAAAAAGAAACCAGCACCAGGCCACGCAGGTGGCGGGCAGGACGGCATGCAGGGAACCCGGGCCCTGGCCTCACATTTGAGCCCCGCTGCTAGCCCTGGGTGGCCCTCAGTAGATGGCTTCTCCTCTCCCCAAAGCTCTTTCTGCATCAGCCCTGGGGAAGGTGGCCGTGCTGAGCCAGGGAGCCCCAGGGTCCTGCTCTTTCGGGGGACACAGACATCTTGGCCAGCCCCCTAGGACTGGAGGCTTGGCCGGGCAGCCACTTCCAAATCCCAACCTGCAGGAAACCATGGGCTACAACAGACCCGTTTGCATGAGCCCGGCCTAGTTCATCTGCTTCATTAAAGGCACTAATTAATTGGCTTAATTAAAAGGGTAACCTGGAAGCCAGCAGAACCACCTCCTAACGAGGCACGAGGCTATGCCGAGGCAGCCCTGGAGCCGAGGAGGGGAGCCCCCTGCCTGCCACCAGCATGCCCATCCAAGGGCCCTGAGCCCAGCCCTCAGCTTCGGACAGGCCCCAGGCCACCTTGTGCCGGTGAACGCTGACCCCCTCCCCAGCCCTCGTACCTCTTGGACCCCTCGGTCAGGCTCTGTGCGCTGGGGGGGACCGGAAGTCCCGCATTCACATGCACCGCCTGGCTGCAGTTAAAAGCCGGGAATGTAAGCAGCCGTAATTAGACGAAGCACAGGCGGGCTGCAGCACGGAAAGGTTACCGGGCCAGGAGGGAGGGACGGCATAGTAAGGAGGCCGAGCCTGGCCACCCCGTGCCGGTCCCATAGGGAGCTGGCACCGTGGCAGAACCCCACCTGGGCAAGGAGCCCCCAAACTGCAAGCTTCCACGATCACGATGCACTAAGGTCAGGAGAAAGGGATTTAAACCCCACGTCCCCCTCTGGGGGGCCCGTGTGGGGGGCTCTGCTGGTTAAGTGGCCAACTCTTGGTTTCAGCTCAGGTCATGATCTCAGAGTCATGGGATCGAGCCCCGCAACAGGCCTCGTGCAGGGGCGTGGAACCTGCTTCAGATTCTCTCCCTCCCCCGCTCACTCGCTCCCTCACACATGCGCCCTCACTCTCTGTCTCTCTCAATAAAATCTTTCAAAAAATAAATAAAAAATCCCACCTCTACCTCTAGAGGCTGGGTGGCGGTGACAAGCTATTTTGCCTCTCTGAGCCCTCTTCCTCATTTGCAAACCCCTTGCCAGGGGCTCCTGGGCACCTTCCCTTCCCAGGCGGCCTTCCCGGGGCTGGAAAGGACCAGCCGTGTCTGCCCAGGGCGGTGCAGGAGAAGCGGAGGCTTGTGTGCTACTCTGGTCCCTCCCGTCCCGCCAGCCTCTGCAGAGGCGAAGGCTCCGCATCCTGTCAGGGTTTCAGTCCTTCTCCAGAGCGACAGGAAAATAATTCTCACAACTCCTCACGGCTCACAAAGGTGTTCTTCCAGACAATATTCATCTGAGCGTCCTGTCACCCTTCATTTGGAGCCCAGCATCCCTGGTTTGGAACCGAGGCATCCTTCAAGGAAGGAATTCGCACGGTGTGGGGACGCTGCCTCCTCCACCCCACAACACTCCCCAGGACACCGGCCAAGTTCATGAGCAGCCCCTATCTTTGACCTTGACAACCTCCCGCCTGAGCAGGAAAGGCGTAAACGGGCAACACGGGCCCAGGGACCATGCAGCCTCAGAACATTCGCTCGCAGCCCCTCTCAAAACCCCAAGAGAGGAAAGACAGGAGCCCAGAACAGGCGGAGGGTGGCTGCCAGGATCCAAAGGAGCCCAGTGAGGCACTGGTGTTCTGGGGGTGGGGGGCAGGCAGGGGGTGAGCTCAGACGTCCCGGGACACGCTATGGTTTAAGACACAGTAGTGTGGGAGACCCCCGGAAGGGTCCCGAGCCTCAGCCCAGCCGCCGTGATGGGGAAGGCCTCGGGGCCGCCCGGCCAGCCCGGGGCTGGTGGACACGCAGCTGTCAGCTCACGACCCGCTCCCACGCTGAAACCATGGTGGCGGCGGCTGTCAGACGGACAGATTTAGTCTCTGCGCAAACAGCTGTTAGCCTGCTCGCGGCCGACAGCTCTGCTGCCGCCTGGGAGCCAGGAGTGAGGTCCCAGCAAGCATGCCCTCGCCCCATAATCATGAGACTCATTCAGCACCAGGCCCTGGGGAGGGAAGGGGTGCCACACGGCTGTCCCACCCCCCGTGTCAGGCCATGCCGCCAGAGTCCCGCACACCGCCACCCCAGCTCCTCCCAGCCTCAAAGACCCATGCCCCCATGCCATTGCCCGCCTGGGTGTCCTGAGGGCTGTCGGTGCTGGTGTCTGCCCACAGCTGCCTCACCCACAGGGACCAGCCCCTTCTGTCCTCCCACTGGGCATTTACAAGGGACGAACTCTGCCCCCATCGTCCTATCTTGGCATCTCTGGCCCCATGTGACAGATAAGGAAACTGAGGCCCACGGAGGCGGCTAGGTGAGCGGCCAGGAGGACTAGAACCTAGGGCTCTGGGGGCTGCAGCTAGAGGACGGCGTCCATGGAGTCCACTCTCCCCCCCCCAACCGTGGGTGGGCAGAATACTTGGGACCCAACCCCTGGAGTGCCTGGAGGGGGCATCAGGCTGTCCCCCGGGCAAGGCTGAGTGAGAAGAACTTAGAGGGGACGGACAGGGCCGCCTGCAACAAGAAGGCCCCACAGGTGGGACAAACCAGGCAGGGACCGTGGGAGGCCTGGCTTAGACAACGGGCCAAATGATGGTGGGCCTCAGCGCTCAGGGCCCTTTGGGTCCCCCTATGGGTCAGAACCCCACCTGGGCCCCGCGCAGAGCCCCTAGGCCACCTGGACACCGAGCTGCAGCCCTGCCCTCAGCCCCATTCCAGCACGCATGTGCAATCCCCCCTACTCCGGGCCACCCAAACCTGCTTGTCTTCCCCCGTTCAGATCCTCGGGTGTGGGGGTGGGGGGAATTGGGGGAGGGCGAGGGGGCGGGGCTGGGTTTTGCTCAGTGCAGCCCAGGAAGGAGCACGGAGTGAGCATGGCATGGGCAGGGACACATCCAAGGCCACAGCCACGTGGTCAGGAAGCAGGAGAGCTGGTACCAGAGTCCAGACAGTCACACTCTGGGCTGCGTCCTAGCGGGTGGGCGGCATCAGGCTCTGCCCACGGGGCTGCAGATACCCCAGGGAGGCCACCCTGGGGCAGACTGCACATTTCCAGAAGAGCGAGTAGAGACGGCCCTGGACTCAGAGTCAGACCCTGGGACGGAGCCCTTGGAGAGCTGCTTAATGCCTCCAGGCCTCTGATCCCTCCCGCTGAAATGAGGCAAACAGCCCCCGCCCACACCCCAAGCTGGTGCGAGGGCCCAGGGAGGGGACTGTCAAGGTTGAGGAAGGGCTGGGAGCCTGACACCTGGCTGCCCAGCAGGGGTCACCTGTGCCCTGGACAGGAGGCACTGCGGCCTCGGGGGCCGGAGGGAGGGCCTGATTTCCTGTCCATGGAGAGAGCCCAAGGGAAGAGCAGATGATCACCCTCATCATTTCACCAGGCCGCTTGTTATGAATATTAATAGCATTAATTATTTCTAACCCGGCATCCAGGCCTGGGCTGGCCGTGAGCGATCCCCAGGCCACCAGGCTCTGAGGGAGGCTTTGACCTCCTCCCCGGGGCTGTGGGGTCTAGGTCTGGGACAGATCCTTTCAAGGGCAGAGCTGGGAGGGGCACCAGGGTGGCTCAGTTGGTTGAGCATCTGACTCTTGGTTTCGGCTCAGGTCATGATCTTGGGGTCATGGGATCGAGCCCCACACTGGGCTCTCAGCAGGGAGTCCACTTGGGGCTCTCTTTTTCCCTCTGCCCCCCCCCCCACACACATGCACTCTCTCTCTAATAAATCAGTGAAATCTTTGGGGAGGAAAAAAAGGGCAGAGCTGGGAGAGTGGGAGTCCAGCCCAGGGCAGCCACCGCAATTAGGGGATCTGCAGACAGGACTTCACCTGTGGTTCTCCTGGGAAGGGGTTTCACAAGATGGGCACCCATTTCACAGATGGAGAAGTGGCTTCAGCTCCGGATGAGAATCCAAGCTCTGCAGCAGGATTGCACCTGCCCTGCAGAAGGTGACCGAGCAGCTTCCTGGTCCCGGCCCCCAGCCCCTGAGCCCCGCCTGCTCACAAGCTCCTCCCACCCGGAGCCACAAGGATGTCTGTACCAGCGGTAAAGATCCTGTCCGGGAGAGGACAGCTGGTCAAAGCAGCTGAGCTAGGAGACCTAGACAGCTTGGGCAGTCTGACCTCAGAGCTGTGGCTGGGGGACAGGTGCCTCAGTTTCCTTATTAATATCACAGGGATAATAATGGTGCCCCCTTGTATAGGATCCTTGCAAGCATCAACTGCTAATGCAGGTAAATGCTTCATACAGGCCTGTGGCATACAGCAGGCACTTACTTTCCTGGTATACCCCTGCCCCATCCAGGACCAGTGGTGGACGGTGGACCATGGCTGGCAGCCCCATGTTCAGTCCCCAAGGCTGTGGGGCTGGGGCCAGGCCCCTTTCCCCATTCCGTGCCTCAGGTCCCTGACTGCACGCTGAGGGTATAACCCGGTGGTCTCTGAGGCTCCTCCCATGCATGACTCTCGGAGTGGGGGGACTCAGCCCCTCTTCCTGGAGCTCCATGACTCCTCCACTGTTCCCCCTGCTAAGACCACAGTCTGCCCAACACCACCCGGCGGCAGGCCCCCCTCATCATCTCTCAGGGTGTCAGCTTCCTTGGCTCCAAACTGGGGTGACAGGGGCCCCTCATACAGGACTGCCGTGCAGATCCAGGGAGGTGGGGGGTGGGGCTCCACGCACTCCGGTGGTCATTCAGGTCCAGGAGCGGGGGGACAGCTTACGAACAGGCTCTGGAGTGGGACCCGGGGCTCCCCTTAGAGTGATGTGACGGTGGGATATCCTAACCCCCCAGAGCCTCAGTTTCGTCACCTGTAAAATGGGGCAAAGAACCGTCCGCGACTGGTAGAGCTGCTTTGCGGAATCAGTGAGGTGACAGACGCGAATGCCTCCTGCCCCTCCTGCCCGCAGACACCCTGGAGTCACCACGTGGTCACTGTGTGTACTGCCAGCCCTCCAGCTGCCACACCCCCTCCCCAAGCCAGCCTCCGCCCAGCCCCCTCAGCGATGGGGTCTGTGAGGTGGGAGGGGGCTCCCAGGGCCTGGCTCCACGGACCACACCCATCCGAGGCCTTCGGTGGGCCGAGGGCAGCCCCTCCCCAGGAAGGTCCCCGGCCCCCTGCAGACAAGAGCCTCTGTCCCGCTGACCCTGGGTCAGGGCAGGGCCAGCTCGCTGGCACAAAGGCTGGGCTCTGTCTGTGCCCGCAGCGGGGGCAGCTGCCCGTGAAGGGCCCTCCTGCCACAATGGAGCCTTTGAGCAGCTGCCGGCAGGAGCTGAGCTCCCCTTGAAGGCCTGGCTCTCATAAGCCCTGTCTGTCTGTGAGGCCACCCGGCCAGGCAGGCAGCTGCTGTGGGGGCAGGGCCCGCACCCCCCAACCCACTGCTGGGCACACCGCCTCCCCGGCCTCTCACCGGAGGATCCGTGCCCTCGGCGGGCCACAGGCCAGAAAGCCAGGTGGGGACCTCGGGGGACAGTGCTTGCCCCCATCCCTGCTCCAAAGTGACAGTCCAGGCCCAGTACAGGGACGGAAAGTCCCAACTTCCCCCGCCCCGGGGCTCTCTGAAGCCACTGTGGGCCTGGGGCTCTGCCCCCCTGCGTCTCTCCCTCTCTTAGCCTCAGTTTCCTCATCTGTAAAACGGAGCCTCCGAGTACATCCCCGACCCCCGGCGTCTGTGTGAATCAAACAGGACCTGTGTTTCATGCTCTACTGGGTGCCAGGCAGGTGGCCAGGGCTCAGGGAGTGCCCGCCGGTCCCGACCCCATCGCCGCTCCAGCCTGGCAGCCGCTTCCTCCCCAGTTCAGCCTCGGACTTGGGGGGTGACCTTGGCCTGGTGACCGAACCTCCCTGAGTCTTAGCTTTCTCCTTCATAAAATGGGCTAAGGCCCATTTTTGTAGGGTTGTTGTAAAGACACGGCTATTTATCCATGTGCCTTGGGCTCAGGAAGCTTTGGTCCAATGAATTCCCTGAATGCCAGAAGCAGCACCTTGTAGGGGTCCAGGGAGAGGAAGGAGGAAGAATAAAGGCGGGAGGAGGTGGGGCGACCTTGGGAACCACAGCCAGCTCCGGTGTCGCACAGGAGGCCTAACATGGGCTGGGCAGATGGGAGACAGGCAGGGCTGGTTCCTCGGGTCTTGGAGGGCTTCCTGAGGGAGGCAGCGTTCCTCCAATGTGGGGAGCGAGGGTGGCCTTCCCCACATGAGAAGAGCAAAGGCGTGGGAGCCACATCAGCCACAGGCCTAACGGGGGAGGGAGTGGAAGAAAGGCAGGCAGGCTAACCTGGGCCAAGCTGAGAAGGTCTGAAAGGCCAGGCCAAGGGCTTTGGACTCACTTTTTCAGGAAATGGGGAGCCAATGAGGATCTCCAAGTCAGTGACTTGATTAAGTGTGAGTTCCTCAAACATCTGGCAGTATCTGCATTAGATGGGCCAGGCCAGGGAGGCCGGGCAACCCATCTGTCCCATCACGGCGGGTCAGAGAGCCAGCCAGCCAGCCAGGAGTGTGCGTGAAGGGGATTCAGGCCAAGGAAAGCCACCCAGGGCCTGACCCTCTGTGGGGTCCTCGTCCCAAAGCCAGCCCTGCCCGCGGCTGCCCCAACATCCTGGGGCACGGAGGGGCTCCCTCCCACCCCACAGGCAGACTGGTGCCCAGCAGAGGGGAAACTTCAAGAACCCAGAGCCAGCCTGGGTTCAACTCCCGCTCTGCCCCCACTGCTTTGTGCAGATGGGGTCACCTCTCTGAGCCTATTTCCTCCTCTGTAAAGGGGGGGTGGTTAAGGACGCCTGAGCCCTGCAGTGCCACTGTGATGATTAAGTTGGACACTCAAGAGTATCTGCCGGGAGGGGACCCCTGTTCTCCCTCTGGCCTTCCTTGCCTTGGAAGAGGGGGTCTGGGGAGCAAGGGGAAGCCAGGTCTCCGAGGATCCCGCGCCGGACACAGTAACACTGTTGAGAGAGGCAAGGGTTCGAATCCGACCCCTGCTACTGAGTTGTGTGACCGGGACCCTCTGTGCCTCAGTTTCCTCATGTGTAGGAAGGGAATAATAAAGCGGGGCCACACGAGGTATGAGGATGGAGCCGCCGTCCATGGAGCACTCGGTGCAAAGCATGTGCTGGTCATGGGAAGCTAATGTTGTTGGCTCTGCGTCCCCCTCCCCAGCCCCTGCGGAGACCAAGACCACTTCCTGACTGAGGGTGTCTGGGAGTGCTGGCCCATGCGGGCCATGTGGGGCCCCCCAGTCACTCCTTTCTGGCCCCTGGCTCCCGTCTCCCAGCCTGTAGACCCTGGAGCCATCTCTCCACTCTGCACCCTCAGGACCCAGCAAGGCTGCCACTGCTCCCAACTCGGGCCAAAGTCCGGGCAGCAAGAGGCCTCGGCCATACCCTTCCCCTAGCCCACACCGGAATCTGGGGCTGAACAGAGCTTTTGGGGGTACCCCCTCAGCTGCAGGTTCTCTGACTCTCAGAACCTCTACCAGCCCCCAGAGGACATGGCCTTCAGCTCCCCAAGGCCTCCCCCACCCCCCCACCTCCTGAATTGGGGAGGGATGGTGCACCCCCCCACTCCAGCTGCCCCAGGGAAGGGCCACGCTGCAGAAAGCTAGCTGAGTAAATCCTGACATTTCCCCCTCTCCCCTGTGCTCTTCGCCCCCTTCCCCTTCCACAAATAAATTATCAACATGCCCAGGTCCCGGCGGAGCGGAGCATATCGCAGGGAACAATGAAAAAGCTTTTAATAGGATTCCAGGAGCTGCAGCCACTCGCTCACGGGCCCTAATGGAGATTGCTCCGTGACCGCGGGCCGCTCGCGCCCTCCTGGGCCCCTGGGGCCCAGCTCCTCCAGGGGGCACCGGGGGGTGCAAGGCCCAGCTGGGCCACCTGCTGACGTCACGGGCCAGCGTCTGGGCCCAGAGAGAAGCGCTTGGTGGCGGAGGGACAAAGCGCATGCCGGCTGCCCAGACTGCTCGCCCTCGGCCCCAGTGGACCAGGCCCATCATAACAGCCCTGAGGCAGACTCCTCCAGGAAGCCCCCCGCCTGCCTCCCTCCAGGGTTCAGATGCACCTCTGCTGTGAGCTCTTCCCTGACCCCCTTACCCCAGGCATGCTGAATGACGTCACGTGTTGGCAAAGGCCTGCAGGTGCCTGCACACAGTGGGGCCTCAGGGGACGCAGGCTGAGCGCAGGGGTGGGGGGGGGGCGCTCCAGGAGGCCTGGGCTCAGAGGCCAGAGGGGGACAGCCCGTGGACCTGGGTAGGTTCCCAGTTCTGGGAGGGGCATGGTTGAGGGAGAAGCTTCCGAGAGACAGAGCTCAGGCCCTGGAGACCTTGGGGTTACCTGCCACCTCTGTGCCTCAGTTTCCCATCTGTGAGAGCATATGTAGGGACCCAGATGGAGCAGGGACACATGTGCCCCTTTGGGCGTCGCCCTTCCTCCTTGTCACCTTGGCCAAGTCACTTCACCTGTGTCTCATTTTCCTAGGGGACAATCGGGATAATTGTAGAGCCTACCTCAGAGGCTTGTGGTGGGGATCAATCCGGTGAACACTGACGGCACACAGCCAGGGCCGACCATGTCATCTCCTACTAGGACGATGACCGCCATCTCCCAGGCAGGGGTGTGCTGGGGCGCTAACAGGGTGAGGTGCCGGGTCCTGGCTGTGCGACCTTGGTCCGGTCACTTTATCTGTCTGTGCCTGTTTTTCCTTCAGTGAAACGGCAGTTGTGAAGCCTCAAGGAGATCCTGCATGGGTAGGGTCCTTAGTGTAGCTCTGCAACAGGCGGTGTAGACAGTAAACACTCAGGAAAAGCAGCCACAATGGCTTCTCTGCTGCCCTCATGGGAGGCACTGAGGCCCGCTGGTCCCCAACCTGGCTGGACACTGAGTCCTGGCACACAGGGGGTACCCAGTAAATACCCAAGGGGGTTCCTGCCTGACCCCATCCAAGAGGATCCAGCCTGGGCACAAGGTGACATAGGAGACCCGACCTTTACCCAGTGAGGGGCCAGTCAGGAGCTGAGCAGGTGCCCTGCGAGCCTGCCCGCCAGACCGGGTGGGTGCCCCTGAGTGCGGGAGGCAAGCCCCTCCCCAGGCCCGGAGCTCCAGAGAGCCCCGGGGCAGGGGAAGCACCCCAGCCCTGGACCTGGGGGAGCCTGTCGTAGCCGCTGAAACGCGAGAACCCCAGCTTCCCAAGAAGCCCTTCCAATGACACCATCCCACGTCGCACCCGTACCGACCCCGAGATGCGCTCTGTAGTTCCATTTCACAGGTGTAGACACTGAGGCACAGAAAGGGATGAGGTGTCCAGGGGCACCTGGCTGATAAGTTTCAGAAGCAGGATTCAAACCCAGGTCCCCCAGACTCCAGAGCCCAGCACTTTGATTCCCCACAGCCCAGCTGCCTCCTGGTGGATCCTGACTTCCTTGTGGCCTCGGACAGGGCATTTCCCCACTCTGTGCCTAAGTCTCCCTACTCTGGCAGTGGGAAGAGGACAAGCCAGGCACAGCTGGTCGGGCAGAGGGCCTGGCACTGCCCAGCCCTCACGATAGCCCAAGCCTGGTGGGGACGGGAGCGTCTTGGGGCTCAGAGTCCAGAGCCATGGTCTTGCTGGGCCTTTCAGGGCCTTTCCCCACTACTTGGCCAGCAGTAGTGGGGAAACTGAGGCACAGGCAGCTCTACTGTGACCCGGAGGGTCGGGGAGTACATGTGGTTTATCTCCCTGGACCGGTGGGCAGTCTACAGGGGGCGCAGCCTCTGTGAGGAGGGGAGGGGCTTCCGAGGCCCCCACTGCCCTCCAAGGAGCCCTCTCTGTATCCACGGGCTGGGACTGAGCATGGGACCGCCTGGGGCAGAGGTGGGGTGTGCGGTTGATTCACCTCCCAGCCTGGCTTGGGCCAGGTACGGGAAGGCGGGTTAGAAGGGTTAGGTGTGAGCCTCTGGGTAAGGAATGTGTTTGTGGAAGCACACGCGATCGAGAAGTGTGAGCACCACGACGCACCCCTCCCTCTCTGTTCTAACGTGGCCCTGGCAGGGCTGGGAGCATGGATGACTCCGCTCTGGCCAGCTCCAGGCCGGGGCCACCAAGGGCAGCTTCTCTGAGAGAGTGAGTGAGACCCCCTGTGCCCTGCTGAGCCTACATCCCCCTCTCAGGGCAGGAGCAGCCCGGCCCCATCCAGAAGCCCAGTGGCTGACCAAAGGCCACCCTACGCCTTCACTGGGACAGGCCTCCCCAGGCCCCATGGCAGACTCCCAGGATCCGGGGAGTGGGACCGACCCGCCAGCAGCCAGATCCCCTGAATTGGAACCAGGCCCCTCAAGTCTGACCGCAGAGGAGTGTGTTTAAATCAAGGTCATCCCCAGAAGCCAGCAGGCAGCTGCTGGACAGGGTCTGCAGGGAACCCTGGTCGGCACTTGATCCAGGACCCAGGTGGGTGTTTCCCTTGTGGGCAGCTCCGTCCAGTGGCTTTTGTCCCTAGGAGGCCCAGCTGGCAGGTTGGGCCCTCTGCAGCCCCCCATGCCAGCTCCTGAGGGGGGCACTCAGTCCTGGCTCACCATTCGTGCACCTGTTCACTGAGCCCACTCTACACTTAGCACCTACTATGTGCCAGGCCCCATAGCTGGCACGGGGACACACAAGTAAACAAGATGGAGAGACACAGTCCCTACCCTCAACCATCCTGGCTGCCCACCTGGCCCCCGACCCCTCCTCCCCAGCCCTGCCGCCACTCAGGACTAGCCAGCCAGGGGTCTCCCCCCACTACCCCCCCCCAGATTGGCCCTGGGTGTCCCCCACAGCCCCCTGAAAACTCAGCTCTCCCCTCTGCTCACCATACCCCCACCAGGCAGCTGTTGACAGGCCACCCCCAGGAAAAACCCATCCCGGCGCCAGCACCCACCCAGTAGCATTTTTGAGGACATTTTCCCCGGGCAGAATTTCCCAGGCATCGCCAGGGATGGGGAGCGGAGGGGCGATGGGGGAACGGGTTAGACAAGAGCAATTTGCTTCGGTAGATAAATGCCGGCTCCTCTCCGAAGCCAGTCCCCCCTTTCTTTTCTCTCTTCCTCGCTCTCTCTCTCTCTCTCTCTTTTTTTTTTTTTTTTTTTTTTTTTTTTACAGTTTGCTAAATCTGTTGTAATCTGGTGCCAACGATTAATTCAGGCAGAAGGAGGGAAAGGGGAGTGAGACACAGTGCCACCGAGCAGCTTCTCGAGAGCAAGGCAGGCAGGAACAGCCATGGCGAGTGCCTCAGCGACCCCAGTTTTAATCCCGGTTTTTATTAAGGACAAAGCCATCACCCCCCACCAACAGCCCAGCCAGGCCTGGGCAGGCACAGCCTTGCAGCCACCGGGGGTCCCCCCGGGGCTGCCGGATGCCTGGGTCCTGCGCTCTGCCTGGGAGGCAGTGTCCCCTAGTGGTTAGCCGAGCCCCATACAGCCTGGTCCCGCTGCCTCCCTCCCTTCTTCCTGCGGCCAGCGCCGGCTCTGCCCAGTGCCCCATCCCCGTGCAGGGGCACACTCAGAGCCAGGCGAGGGTTCCTAAAGAACCCCCTTCAGCACTTGCAGCCCTCAGTCTACACAGAGACCGCTGTCCCGTCACAAACAAGCCCAAATATCCTCCTTCCCGGTCCATCAGATGCCGGGTTAGCCGGCCCGTGTGGGATGATACGCAGCTCTCAGGAACAGGGACCTGGCCCAGGAAGCCCACCCTTTCAGTGGCCCACCCGGAAAGACTGGGTAGATGGTCTGTAAGGCAGGCCCAGGAGTCGTGAGAGATGAAGGCGGACAGGACACCAGGGACTCAGGAGACAGGCCACAGGCCTGAAGATGCTGCCTACCCACCCCTCCCTGGCTCCCCACACCTGCCAAGGGGTCCGCAGGCCCCCGGCCCCTCCTCTTCATTCTGTCTGCCAGGCCCATGTTTCTTGTGCTTCTCCTCATTGACTTCTGTCCCCGCCTCGCATCCCCGGCTCAAGCGCCTCCTTCCTTGACCCCCAGCCCCAGCAGGCACCTCTGTCACCCAGCCTCAGGGGGCTGACTCCCCCACTCTGGGGGAGGGAAGGTTTCTGATTTCTATCTGACCCCAGCTCCCAGCTGTACGCTCCCTGAAGGCAAGACGTCGGGTTGCTGCTTTTCTCCCCAGAGCCCAGCACGGTGCCTGGCCCATAACTCGTGCTCAGACACCTAGCTCATGAATAAATGAATGAATGGACAAACGAACAAATGAAGAGGCAAGGAAGGAGGGAGAGAAGGAAAGACAGAAGAGCGGAGCTGCTGGCTCCTCACTCCCACCTGCCCCAGGGGTGCCGCCCCGCCCCCCTGCCCTCCCCGCAGTCCCCTCCCCCCAGTCCCCAGCCCAGCTCTGGCCCCAACTCTGCAGGGTGGGAGGGGCACAGGCAAGGCCACGGTGGGAATACAAAACCCAGGGCTGTGGTGAATCCAGCACACAACTTCCACAGGCGAATCGAGGCCCCCAGATGCTGACGTCATGCTCAGAGCCGCTGACCCCAGGGAGCAGCTGGGCTCCAGGGGCCCCGCAGGCGGTGGTAAACAGGCATCCACCCGCCTCACGGGCAAACACAGGCCTGCACGAATGCAGCCCCTCTCTGTGGAACCCTCTCGGCTCCAGCTGCTGCTGGAGAATGCCAGACTGGCTGGTGGGGGCGGGCAGGGCTCGGCAGGGGCACCCTGAGGTCACACTGTCCTTCCCGGGTCTCCTCCTGGCCATGCAGCCTGTGGCCCACCGCCCCGGCCTCCCCAGGGGGACTGCCCCAAGGCGGAGGACAGCATGCAGCTGCCTCATGGCCTGGCACAAGCCAGAGCAGGCCTGAACTCTGTCTGGGGGACAACAGTGCAGGTTCTGGGGAAGGGACCCCACCCCCACCCCCACAGAGGGCCCAGCACCCAGGGCCTGAGGCCTTAGCCGGCCCCACCTTTCCACAGACCCGGTCACTGCCCGAAGAATAAGCACCCACCCCACAGCAAGTGTTAAGGACCTCCAGCCGCGTCCACACCCCTCACACCTCCTCCTATGAGGGCCCCAAGGCAAAACCCCCCAGCCTCCCCCCGTCCCTCCTGGACATTGTCACTGCCACTTGGGGCCAGGCACTGGGGCTAGAACCCCTGCCAGTGAGTCGGGGCCATCCCACTGGAAGTGGGCTTCGGTGGCTGGGGTGGGGGCCGAGTCAGTCTTTCCTGTGACCCCAAGGCCAGAAGAAGCCCTTCATGAACCCAGGATAGAGACCACCGGGGCCCCACATTGCTAGGCATGAAGTCTGGGCTAGGAGCTTCTCAGGGACCACACCAGAGTGGGGCTCCCGAGGCGGGTACCGCTAATACCCCGCCTTACAGAGGAGGACATCTGGAGCCCTACAAGATCCAGGCGCTTGCTCTAGGTCAGCAGGCCGCGTGGAGAATCCCTGCCAGGAGCCCCATCTCCGGAGGACCCTCGGGCACAAGGGCTGGCCAGCTTAGCCAGCCCTGTGCACAGTTTCAGATGGGCCCTGTCTGGGATCAAGACGTTTCTCGGCCCTAACTCCAGGGCAGCCTGGCTGGCTGGGGAGGTGGCCGCCAACAGGTCCCCAGCTCCCCGAGGACATGCAGTGGGGCCAGCCACACTGAGGGCAGGGCATATGCCCCTTCCCCTGGCCCCGCCCCTGTCACATATGCCCCGCCCAGCACTGCCACCGATGTCCCTGTCCCAGCTGGGCGGGCAGAGAAGGGCTGCGTCCCGCAAAGCCCAAGGGCCTCATCCTCCCCTGCACCAGGGCCCCTGTTTCCTGACAACCGCCACGGCGCAAGGCCCCCATGGGCGGTCAGCTGCTGCCAGGCCCACCTCCCTGTCCCTCAATACCCGCCGTTTTGGGTCCCGCCGGACCTCATGTCTTTCGCTCCGCTAATTTGGAAGTAAGTACAGACACAACCTGCCCATCTTTTGTGCATGGCCCTACCCTCCTCTCCTGCACTCGGGGTGCTCCCCCCGCTCTCACGAAGTGGGACCGCCACTGTATCCCCCTCTGCAGGCAGGGAAGCAGGGTCCCCAGAGGCAAAGGCCTGGGGTCACCCAGCGGGCAACATGGCCTCAGCCACCAGGCCCCAGGCTGTGCGGAGCTGCGTCTCACTCCCCCTGGAGCCCTGGCAGCAGGTGACACGGGAAGGTGGCAGCACCCCTCCCCGCCACCTTAGACACAGACTCAGTGCGCCTCCCAGGGGCCTTAGAGAGGAGGCAACACAGGGGGGACCCAGGGAGCATGCTGTCGCTGCTGATGGTCAGGGTCAGGCTGCAGCCCCCCACAGTCCCCAGGCGGGGAGATAATCTGACCCCCAAGCCCTCTGCATGTGACCTCAGTCTTCAGGGACCCCTTCAGCCCAGGAGCGGGGACATTTGTCCATGTCCCCCCATTTTATAATGTAGTCCCATTCCCCAACCCCCGCCAAGCTCAACCTCAGGTGGAGGGGACAGTTGACCCCACTGAGCAACAGGGGAAACTGAGTCTCAGAGAGGCAGAGGGACTTTTGCAAGCCGTAGGTGGTAAAGCAAGGGCCCACAGACGGCGCATGGTCTGGAGGAAGTCGTTGTGGGCTGCCGCAGCCCCAGGGCCCGCCTGGCTTACACTGGTGCTGGGGAGGCTTTGTATCGAAAGGTCTGGTCTCTGTCTCTCTGAGATCATGTGGTGGGGGGGGCGCACCTGTGTTCCCCCCACATCCACATGCTCCAGTCTGCCTTCCTCCCCTACTCTCATACCTGCCCATGGCTGGCCCTTGAGCCAGGATGTGACAGTCCCTTGGCTCCTCGTGCCCCTCAAGCCTACCAGGGCCGCCTCACTGCCTGCCTGCCCAGCTGGGCACCATCCCCTCCCGCGCACTGGCCTTGGCAGCTCAGGCCATTTCCATTTTAAACCTCCGAGGAAGCCCCGAACAGTCGCCCACGGAGTCGGCACCAGCTGACAGGTGATGTTCGTGCCTCTCCTCCTGGGGCTGGCAGGAAGAGAGGCAGTTGGCTTTCACTCCAGAAACAGCCTGGAGCCCCCGAGTGTAGCCACCTTCTCCGCGGCTGCTGGGCAGAGAGGGGCCGCTCCAGCCCGAATCCCTCTGCCAGTGGCCTCCTGCATCCTGTGGGGCTCTGTGCCCCAGGCCGGCATCCTGCTCCCCAATTCCTAAGCTACCTGGGGTGGCGGACCGGCCGGGCTGGGCTCTGTGCCTCCTGAAGAGGCAGGGGCCAGGGTGGGGCAGGACAGGGAAGGACCCAGCCATCCCTGCCCTCTGCCCCCAGCCTCGGCTTATTTATTCATATCAGGACTCTGCCTTCAGCCCCTCAGGGGCCTGGCACACCTCAGCTGGGCTGTGTTCTCTTAAAACCACACACCGGGAGAGCCTGGAAGCCCTCAGGCTTGGGAAGCCCGGGGCAGCCCCCTGATAGCCCAGCTCCACAACTTTCTCCACCTCCGAGAGCTCTGATCAGCCCGGTTCCCTGCAGCTGGGCAACAACACTCGCCAGCCTTCCGCCTCTGGGCCTCCAGCCCCCGGAGAGGAGGGGCCGCGCCCCGCAACCAGCTTGAGGTGGGGGGGACTCCTCTGCCCCCGGCCTCCAGCCCGGCTGCCCCCCACCCCGTTCCACCCGCCAGGTGCACCGCCCAGGCCCCCAGCCCCACATACGGTTGACAGTCCACAGCGCGCATAGGGAGGGAAGTTGGAGGCTGCTTATGCCCCCCTTGAAGTCGTTTTAAAAATAAAACCTCGCTCCAACCGTGACTCACGCGGATGGTGGGGACGGGAGCGAGGCGCCCGGGCCGGCCGGCTGCCTCTCTCCGCGCGCCCCTAACCCTCCGGTTCCCGGGTGCGGGGCCAGGGCCGGAACCGGCCAGCCCAGCCTGGCGCCCCCACCCCTCACTGCGAGCCGGGCCACCTCCCCGGGGGCGCAACGAGGGCTCGGGCTGGGGCTCCGATCGAGCCCCCGCCCTTTCCAGCCCCTGCTCGGGAGAGTGGAGCCGCCGGCCGTGCACCCCGCGCCTCCCCGCGGCGGGGCCAGCGCCGCGGGCGCTCGGCTGTCGACCCGGAGCCCCCCACCCCAAATCCCAAAGGCTGCGCGGCCCCCGCGGCGCCCGGGCAAAACAGAGTGGCCCGACCCCGCCGCGCCTCCGCGCACTACCGGCCCCCGCCCCGCCGGCCCCGGAGCCCCGTCCCGCACCCGCGGACCCCGGCCCCCGCCCCATGCATCCTTCCTTACCTGCGCAGCGGCCGGGGAGGCGGGTCTCCTCGGGAAACTTTGCGGCGACGGCTGAAGCCTCAGGGGTTATTCCAAGGAGCGGGCGGGAACCCGAGCCGGAGGGCGCCCAGGGGGGCCCGCGAGAGGAGCCCCCGGCGCGCGGCGGAGCGCGGTGGCGGGCCCGGGGCGGGGGGCGCGCGGCGGCGCATCTGCCCAGCTCGGGCGCCCGGCGGAGCCGCGGGGGGCGTGCGCGAGGTGCGCCCGGCGGCCGGGGTGCGTGTGCCCGGGTGGGTGCGCTCAGCGGGGCGAGGGCCGGCAGCGGTGCTTGCGCGAGTGGCGGCGGCAGGGCGCGGGGAACCAGGCTGTGCGGCCGCCTCTCCCCTCGCGGCGGCGGCGGCGGCGGCGGCGGGGGCCGTGCGTGCGAGCGCGGAGCGGGGAGGGAGGGAGGGGAGGAGGGGGAGGCAGCAGGCGAGGGGGGGGTGGGGGGAGGGCGGGGAGGAGGCGACGGGGGCGGGGGCGCCGCGCTGCGCACTGGCCGGCGGGACCCGGCGCGGGAGGCTACGCCGCCGCGCGGGGACTCGGGCCCAGCCGGGAAGAAACGGCCTCCGCGTCTTCCTCCCCCTGCCCTCGGCTAAAATGGCTGGGGGCGGGGAGGGAGGTGTGGGGTGGGAGGAGGTTGGGGAGCTAACCCGCCGGGGGCGAAGAGGGAGGTTTCCAAAGCCAGCCTCCAGCTCCGGGGCGGGGGAGAAAGAAAGGGGTTCTCCCTCCCGTGCCGCCTCCCCTTACACAGCTCCTCTCTGCACCCACTCATTCATCCATCGTTCCAGCCATTCATTCATTCATTCATTCACTCATTCATGTCCACCGGTGCATTCATTCACAAACAGGTACCCACCACCTACTCCTTGAGCCAAGGTATCCGCTTCCTCCCTTCCCCATCCCCATGGGGACCCCCTCACCTGCCTTGCTCTAAACATCTGATCCGTCCCCCCGCCGTGGGGTGCTCCACACAGCTGCCCAAGTGGGGCACGCCCCAGTCCGACCCCAGCCCCGCCCTTCGCCTCACTGGCCGCTTGTGACCTTGAGCAAATTTCTTAACCTCTCCCAGCCTCAGTGTCCTCTGTTGTAAAATGGGAGCATTAACAACCTACCTCCAAGACTTCCTGTGAGGCTTGAAGGAGACCTGGAATGGGAAAGCAGAGGAGGGCAGTGCCTGGCACTCATTAGGGGCTCTGGAAATGTCTGCACCTGTTGTGTGCGGGGTCTGATGTGGGTGTGGGGTGGGGCACCAGACCTCCCTCCTCTTAGTCTAGAAGTCCCAGGGCTCTCAGCATTCTGTAGGATACCAAGGAACCCTTCATCACCAGACTCCGGCCTGGTCAGACCTTGTCACCAAGCTCCACCACCCCATCCTGCCATCCATTTCCCTGGAGGGTTGCTGAGTGAGCCCCTGCCTCTGCCTAGACATCCCCTCCCCCAAGGCCCCACTGCTGGCAGGTCCCAGCTGCCCAGATTTCCCACAGTCTGACCTAGACCCCTCCCCCAACACCCATCACCATGTCTCCCACACACTGTCCCAGTGCCAGGCCCCTGTGAGATGCTTCCGGGGGCCATATCACATCTTTGCTGTCCTTCCAGGTCCAGCCCAGCCACCCCTCCTCTGGGATGCCTTCCCAGATTTTCCCTGGGGGAAGGTCTCAGTAACCGATACAGCCCCTCCCCCCCCCACCCTACCTCCTGTGCTCTCCCTTCCCCCTCTCCCCACCCCAGCCCAGGAGCAGACTGAGGCCTTGCCTGAGGCCTCAGGTGAGCACCCCTGCCTTCTGGCCTCTCCCGCCTCACCTCTCCCTCCTAGTTTCCCTCCCCTTTACTCCCTGTCTTCCGACTACGGCTTTCTGCTCAATTCACCAAACAGCTATTTTTTTCTCCCAATTTTTATTTATTGCCCAAACAACATTAAACCAACAATAAAGGAAAGAAAAATCACCCACAATGCCACCGCCCTGTGGCGTCAACAGCCCCATTCGTCCGCTCCCTTCCAGGCCTGTCCGCGCACCACCGGCGGCTGTAATCTGTCCAGAGCTGTGGTTCCTCCTCCGCCTCCCCAGACCCCCTGATGGACCTGGAGCCCCCCCCCCGGGGAGGGCTCCCTTGTGCCTCCATTGGGGCGCCACGCACGTTGCTCAGGAAATGGGTGCCGTGTCTTCCCCCTCTTCTAAATGGAACCCTCTGGAGGAGGGGCCCCTTTCTACTCGGGGCCTCAGAGTGGAACGGATGGGCTGTCTCTAGCTCTGTCTGTTGCCGTTAGATCTCCAAATACCGGCTTCATAATTGTGGTTTTAATGGCTGCGTGGTATTCCACCCAGCCAAAGGACCGGCTCGTGCCCGGTGATGAGCACGGTTCAGGGAATGCTACTGGAGGTCCACCGTGTACCGGGCACTTCTGAGGCACCAAAGACCAAAAGCGAGCGGCCCTGCTGGATCCTGCCCACCCTCCGCGCCCCCTCCCTGCAAACACAGCAGGAGGGCTGGTCCTCCCCACACACACCCAGAGTGATGGCTTAGGAGGACTTTGGGGAAACAGGCTTTGTGACCGCATGACCCCACAACACGGGGCTAAGTCAGCCGTGACATCCAAGGACAGTTTCCCCGAGGAGGTGGCTCTTGAGCTAGGTCTTGGAGGGTCAGGGGGAATGTTCTCATTCCACCTTTGTTCCCTGGGGGCTGTGACATAAAAGGGCCTGAGGTTTGGAGATCAGGAGTTCTTGGTGGGAGCCGGGGAGAAGGGGCTGGGGGCCGTGGGGGAAGAGAAGATGACGGGAGTGATGTCATCCAGACTGGGGGGTGCAGGGCTTTGAAGGAGCCTGGGGAGTCTGGCCTTGATCTTGAAAGGAATAGGGTGCCAGGGAGGGAGTGTGACTACGATCCCTTGGATCCCTTGTGCATTCAGCAGATGCTTCCCAAGCACACACACCCCACTCCGCTCCCATGAGTGGCGGGACTCCCTGAGGGCACAGTGGGTGGTGCCGGGGATGGGGCCCTGGCCCCAGGGACTGAACTCGCTTAGAACCCTGAGCTCTCAGACATGCAGTGCAGGAGGCAACACCAGTCACCCAGGGACGATTTGTGGTTTCAACCTTGGGCTCGCCAAGCCCCAGCTGCTCTGCTCCCAGGACGGCAATAACCCAGGCGCAGTCTGCAGCCAGGTGCGGCGGGCCCCACCACTGGGCAGCCAAGGTCACCGCGGCCCTGCCACCTGCCTGTCCCCTCCAGAGTCCCGACATCAGCAGCCTGCTCGCCACCTCACCCCTTACCCACCGGCCCCCTGGGCCTTCCCCCTGTTGCTCACTTTTCTCGTCTCATGGGGTCCCCCCAGACCTCCGTGGGCTAGTGTGACAGGGGGTGAGGTCGCCCTCTATGCCCTGAAGGTGTGGCAACAGGACTCACCGTGGTTAGACCCTTGTCGCCCAAGGATGTACCACACTTGGCCCTGTTTGGGCCTCTTCTGGGCCGAGGGTGGGGGAAGGGTTGACCTGACTCTTGTGGGGGACAGAGTGGCGCCCCTGGTGGTCAGGGGCCATCACCAGGGACCTCTTCGCCCCAGGCTTTGTCCTGGCTGTCCAGGAATGAAGGCCCACGGGGTGGTGGTCAGGGGACAGCGCACTCAGAGGGCAGAGAGCAGATGTTCAAAGGGCATGACCTTGGATGTCAGCCAGACACCTGAGAGACAGAAGCTCAGCTTCTCCCACAGGCCGCAGCTTGGGCAGCATCTTCAGGGAGGGGAGGACCCCTCTGGCCCCAAACTTGAGCAAGAGGGCCACCTGCTGGAGTTTCCACCCCCTCTCTCAGACTGGAATCCCCACCCCCCACCATGTCCTGAGGACAGTTCTTGGTCTTAGAGATCACCTCCCTCCAAGATCCCCACAGTCCTCTCGGTCTGGGGGCACCAGAGTGGGGTGGGGCAGAGAATCACAGTCCCTGAAAACCTGTCCCGCCTGTCCCCCAGACCCTGGCCCCCAGGTGACGCCCCATGAGCCACAGGCACGTGGCCTGGGGACTGGCTGGCAGCACAGACCTGGCTGAACGGACCAGCCCTCACCAGAAAGTTCCGCCAGTTTCTTGGACATCTGTGATCCATGTCCTGATGCCACTAGAATCCCTGTCACCACCGTGCGCTAAACCTTCCCATCCTGCACTGCACAAAAGGTTGAGGCGCCCCCACCTGTAACGTGTACAGGAGTAAGGCTGTGCGCCCCAGCCCAGAAACTCAGGTTGAGCAAGGAGGGGGCAGGGCCCCTAGCCCTTGGGGAAGTCCCTGAGAGGGCGCCAGGGAGTGGGCACAGCGGAGACAAAGCCAGGGGGACAAAGCCTCCAATTCCCCAGGGTAGCAATGGGAGCAGGTGGGGCCAAGGAAAGTTCTGGAAAAGCCAAGGTCAGGGTAGGAACTCCCCGCTCCCGGCCTCACTTCCCTGTGATTTGCTGCCATTCTGGGGCCAAGCCAGCAGCTCCTCACCCCTCAGTCCTGGGCCTGAGGATCCTGTCCTCTGAGAGACCTCCCTGAGCACCCCCTTCCCTGGTGAGGTTGCCTTGTTCTCTTCGGTCCCTCAATTTCTTCCTGGGGGCGCGTGGCCCCGTTTGTGCTTACATGGGATGTGTGAGTCTGGGTCCTGGGACACTGACATCCCTGCAGGGGGTAGTGGGTGCGGGCTGGCGGCCTGTTCGATTCTCGAAGAATGTGTGATAGCACGAGCCCGCATTCGGTGGTGTGGGTTTTATAAGCATCCGCGCCCCCTCCCCAGCCAACCCTGAGCAGCTGGAGGACATGGCCTGGGCCCACAGTCCCTGCCTGTCCCAGCACCTGCTGGGCCGCGGTGGCTCGGGGGAGAGCCGGCAGGTGTTGCTGAGCGACTGAGTGCGTGCGAGCGACTAAGCCTCAGGCTAACTGAGAACCGCCCAGTAAGGCGATGGCGACACAGCCGCGGAAGGCCAACTGTGATCCCTCAAACTGGCAACTGCCCCTGAGATGACGGTTCCAGGTTACCGGAGGGGGCCAGACCACTTCCCTCTTCCAGCCCACTGGACAGAGGCGAGAAGAGGGGCGAGCTGGCCCGCCCTCCCCAGCCCTGGCAGGCGTGGGGAGGCTTGTCTCTGATGAGCTACCCTCCCTGGGGAGCCTCCTCTTCTCCCCACAAATGACATCACTGCCCCCCACCCCTCATCTGTGCCACACACCCGGGGCTACCTCTCCTTCTTCCTCCCTCCCCCCTCCCACCCATTACTCCCAGCAGAGGTAACGTTCTCTATGGTGATTTGAGCATTTCTTGACTCTGGCTATCATTCACCTGTTACACACATCCCAAGTTCGGGGAGGGAGAAGCGGATTGTGTCTTGAAGGACAGTCCAGGTGGAGAGAACGACATGCGCCAAGGCGTGGGGAGTAGATGGTGGCAGGGGTAGGGGGCAGAGGGTGTGGAGGGGGAGGCAGAGGTGAGGCTGGAAGGGCAGGAAGGCTGTTGAGGGAGGAAGTTGTGGGAGCAAAGGGATGGCCCATGCTCAAGACTCAGGGGAGCCAGAGAGCCTGGGGAGGGAGAAGGGGAGGGCAGGGTGGAGGCTGGAGGGGTGGGAGAGCCCTCAGCTAGGGTGATTGGAGCCTCAGACACTCCTGGTGGGATCCTTGCCTCCAGTGACACCCCTACCCCATCACTGCGTCTCTCCTGACTCCTTTTCTGGGGCTGCAAACTCCGTCTTCCTCTTCACCCACCCTTCTCCCACCCCCTGGCTCAGTCCAAGTTCACTGCCTCGGTCTACTCGACTGCGCAGCACAGGGGCTCCTGGGCCTGATGCCTCTGCAGGCCACCTCCCCAGGGACTCAGACAGCTCCTGACCCCTTCCTCTCAGGTCCCCTCCGTCCCTCCAGCGGGCTCCAGCACCTCTGAGCAACTCAAGCCACTAAAGATAGCGGGGGTGGGGGGTGCCAGTGGGAGTGTGCACATGGGGTGTCCTGAGCTCGGGGTCCCCCTCCCCAAGTCCTCCCCAGGGCCCCCTCACCTGCTACACAAAGGTGCAGCCAGGCCTGGCAGGTTCTGAGCTAAGTATACTGCTGAGATGGGGTGCTGGGAGGAGCCGGAGAGGGGAGAGGGGGGAAGAGGGGAGGGCACCGGCCATGGGCTGGGCAGGGGGGGGGTGGGGAGGGCGGGGGGTCGTTGCCCAGCAACCACCAAGCGGCAAGGAGGGATTCTTAAAGAGCTGAGCAGAAAGGCTGAGCTTTGGAGGGGCTGAGGCGCAGTCTCGCATACCAATGGCTGCTGCTGCCAGCCTCCTCCCCTTCCCTCCTCCTCTCCTCCCTCCTAGGAGAGGAGCCCCAGCTGGGAGAGCAGGAGGATGGAGAGGAGGGGCGCTTAGCCCAGGGCGGGCTTGGGGCAGCCAGGGCCAGAGCCAGGCTGGGGTCCTATCTTGTCCCCACATCATGGGACCTGGGGGTGGGGGAGAATGGCCACCCTGAGGCCCACAGGCCAGGGAGGCGCCCTGGGCTGCCCGACCCTTGGGGTCTGGGATGGGAGGGAGCTAGGACTCCTCACCCCCGCCCCACCCGTCCTGCTGGTGGCCTCCTGGTGCCCCTGCGTAAGGCGGAGCAGTTCTAGAGCCAGACAGAACTGCGTCCTCTGGGGGCGCCTGGGTGGCTCAGTCAGTTAAGCATCTGCCTTCAGCTCAGGTCATGATCTTGGAGTCTTGGGATCGAGTCCAGCATGGGGTTCCTTGCTCAGTGGGGAGGCTGCTTCTACCTCTGCCTTCCGCTCCCCCTGCTTATGCTGTCTCTCTCTCTCTGACAAATAAATAAATAAAATCTTAAAAAAAAAAAAAAAAAAAGAACTGCCTTCTCTTGGCTGTGACCTTGAATGAGCTACCTCCCCGGCCTTGTGTCCTGCGAGTCACACAGATAGCAGAGGAAGCGGATCAGGCTGTGTCTGGTGGGTAGAGTTTCTGAGGAAGTCCCTCCTGGTGTCTGACTCGAATTCTCCGTGCAGCCTGGCTGCCTCTCTTCTGAGAAGGGAAAGTCTGTCTGGCCTCAGTCCAGCACCTAATATTCTAGAAGCAACAAGGGTAAGCATTCAGCTGTGAGATCTTCTGCCAGTTCCTTTCCTTCTAGAGTCCCAGTTTTCCGTCTCTACCTGGAGGGAATGGGCTAGGCCGGGATGCCTCGCCGGGGTCCAGGGAGGGGCCTCTGGATTTCTGCTTCCCTCTCGGACCTCATGGGGAGAGCTCCCTTCCTGCTTCCCATAGTGGTGGAAGGTGGTGGTGGAGGAGTCGGGAGAGTGGGGGGACTGGATTGTGCCACATTTGGAAGCCGATCCCATGCCCCATCCAGTCCTGTCTCTCCTGGTCCTCTGAGTAGTCTCTGTGGGTCAGCATTACCTCTCCTGTCCTCTGTCCACCCATCCTCTGCCCCCACCGTCCTCCCTACTCCCTCCCCGCTCCTGCCTCCCAGTCCACCGCCTCTGGTCTTCTCCCTCTCAGCTCTGAGGAGGCTTTTTCTCAAGTGCAGTCCCAGCCCTGCTACTTCCCGCTCCAGCTCCAGCCCCTGCCGGGGCTCCCCACCCTGGGAGACAGATCATAGCCCTCTGGGTCGGGCTGACCCTCTGCCCTCAGCTTGATCACACTCCCCTCTCCAGAACTGCCTCCCTCCCTAACACTCGGAGCTCATTCATCCCTCCAGACTTTGTGACCAGAGGGCAGATCAATGTCTGTTGGAGGAGTGAACCATATAGTAAGAGTAGATCTTTGGTGCCAGGCCTGTGCTGGCTTCTGGGGCCCCGGAATGAACAACGCACGCTAGGTCCTCTCCCATTGGCCGCCATGCTGGGACTAAAACCAGTAAACAAATTCGTAGACAAGATCCTGCTGACGGGGGACCAAGGTGTGGTCTCCAAAATAAACAAGGTGAGAAGAGGAACAGGGCAGGAGACGCTCTCATTGGGTGGGTCAGAGGAGGTGCCGTTGTCATGGAAACCTGAAAGCTGAGAAGAGGCGGGTCTGGAAAGAGCTGGAAGGGTGTGCCAGGCAGAGGGAGCAGTATATGCAAAGGCCCTGGGTCATAAAAGAACCAGATCTGGGGCGCCTGGGTGGCTCAGTGTGTTAAAGCCTCTGCCTTCGGTTCAGGTCATGATCCCAGGGTTCTGGGATTGAGCCCCGCATCGGGCTCTCTGCTCAGCAGGGAGCCTGCTTCCTCCTCTCTCTCTGCCTGCCTCTCCACCTGCTTGTGATCTCTGTCAAATAAATAAATAAAATCTTTAAAAAAATAAAATAAAAGAACCAGATCTATTCAAGGAAGAGAAGAGAGGCCAGGACACTGGGGGGAGCAGAGCGTGGTATGCAGCTGTGCATTCGTGGAAAGGAATATGGATTTTATTCTAAGTGTCATAGGAAGCTATTTGAGAGTTTTAAGCAGGAAAGTGACATGATCTAATTTATATTTTAAAGCGATGATCTGAACAACCACTTCGGAGAGCAATTTGGCAATAACTAGTAAAGTTAAAGATGTGTGTATCTCACAACCCCCACAGCCCCCCACCCCCAGTGTATGTGTGTGGGAGACAGCCTGCAGCACGCAGGTTTGGGGGGTGTACAAGATGCTCCCTGGGACAAAACCGGGCCTTCCTGGCTGATGCTCAGAGGGAGGACAGCTGGAGGAGGCGGGCCAGCCCCAGTCTGGCATATTACAGGGCAGTGAAGACAGACCAAGCAGCCCATCCCAGGTGCTCCCCTTTATAGATAAAAGGAACAGACCAAGGTCATAGCTTGCTGAGGGGCCTACAAAGGAAAACTCTAAAGAAAATACACACCAAATTCAAGGTAGTGGGTTCCTCCATAGGTGGGGGGAGGGTTTGCCCTCCTCTGTGAGGTCCTGTGTGTGGGGCTGGGAGTGGGGGGTAGGGGGCGGGCTGGGTGCACATCGGGGCAACCGTGCATGTGCCGCATAGCTTTCCTGCGTATGAGGTCAGTAGAAAAAGGGCGCCTGGGTGGCTCAGTTGGTTAAGCGTCTGACTCTTGGTTTCCGGCTTAGGTCATGATCTCAGGGGAGTTCAGAGTTTTAAGATTCTCTCTCTCCCTCCGCAAACCCCCCACAGGGCGCACATTGCTCGTGCTCCTGCACGCGCACGCGCGCTCTCTCTCTCTCTCCCTCTAAAATAAATAAATACATCTTGAAAAAAAAAATAGAAAAGGATCAGTTGCTGGAGAGGACGGACTGGAGGGTGAGAGGCAGCGGACCAGTTGGCCAACACTCTCTTTTCTTCTCCAAGCCCATAGTTTGTGTTCTGCTTCAATACACCCGGGTTTTCTCCTCCAGGAAGAAAACTGATGCTCAGAGAGGGCAAGGGCCTGCCTGGGGTCACCCAGCAAGCTGGGGGTGAAGGAAGCTATGATCTTGAGGCCCCTTCCACTGGGGCTGAGCAGGGAGGTCAAGGCTGCCTTGGGGTCCTCTTCACACTCCTCCCAGCCGCAGAGGAGGGGCCGCCTGCTCCTCCCCCACCAGGACATTTTCTCGTGCCGTCCACTCGTCCGCTCTCCCACCCGCCAGGGCTCCCTCGGCCCCAGCCCCTCATTCCTGCGGAGAAGGAGACTGCACCCGGCTGGCTGGGGCCCAAGCCGTCTCCTGGTAATTGGGTTTCAGGGATGCTCTTGGTTATGCTAATGGCACGGATGGGAGCGCCAGCCCCCTGGCTCCTGGGGGAGGGGAGGCCCGGGCTGCCGGGGGTCCCCCCAGCGCTGCAGCCTTCCGCAGCCCTTCCTTGGAAATCAGACCGATTCAAACCCCGGCTCTCCCCACCCCCCAGCTCTGTGACCTTGGGCAAGTCCCGACACCTTGCCCTGACTCTCTTTCCTCATCTGCAAAGTGGGAAAAATAACAGGACCCTCTCTTTAGGCTCAGGGGGGAGGGAAAGATGAAAGAATCCACTGGAAACACTTGGCCCAGTGCCTGGCCCAGAGAATTTGCTCGATAAATGCGTTATTAACTATTTTTTGTTTTTCTTTAAAGAGGTCCTGCAGGAGAGTATGGGCAGGGGCTGAAGCTCATACTCTGCATGATGAGCTAATGGGTGACTCATTTTCTTTTGCTTTTTGTTTATGTATATTATCCAATTTGGGGCATTCGACATGAATTTCTTGTATAACAAAAACACCAATAAGGAGAAGTCGCCTGGGGATGGGGCGTGGAGAATGGTTGTTGGGGGACATTGAGGCTCCAAGGGCTTGGGGTCCAGCTTGGAGAAGTCGCCTGGGGACAGGGCGTGGAGAATGGTTGTTGGGGGACATTGAGGCTCCAAGGGCTTGGGGTCCAGCTTGGGGACAGATGTCTGAGAGGTTGGCTCTCCGGGGGTAGAGCCGAAGAAACCCAGGCAGAAGGGGACTCTCCCACAGCCAGGGCACCTGCTTAGAGCTTAAATAACCAACTGGGTGGCTTTTCTTTTCTTTTCTTTTTTTTTTTCTGGGTGGCTTTTGTAGGCAGAGGTGTCAGGGAGGGCCCCCTGGGGTAGACCGGGGGCTCTGGAACCAAGGATGGGAGGCAGGAGGTGTGGGGCAGGGCTGGGGGAAGCCCTTCCACGGCAAAGGGAGGCTGACACAGGGCCAGTGGGAAAGGGAGACCCTGGAAGGGGGATCCCAGCTGGGTACAGCTCCCAACAAATTTAGGGAATCACAGCGCTCCTCTCAGAGAAGACCGAGTGGGGACTCAGTCCTGAGGGCAGACAGGCTAAATCTGGCTGAGCGGGATGCTTAGTGGCCCAGGTTCCTGGCAGGCCAAGAGGATTCAAACCCTCTCTCCACCACCCTAACCTGTGTGGCCTTGGGCCCCAGACTTACCTGAGCCTCAGTTTCCCCATCTGTGAAAGGGAGCCACAGTGACTGCAGGATCCCTACTGCTCTCCCTAGGAAGCTGGTAAGCAAACCTTGGTAGGAAGAAGCTGCTATTAAGATAATTAATCCAGGGGCGCCTGGGCGGCTCAGTGGGTTAAGCCTCTGCCTTCAGCTCAGGTCGCTCAGGCCATGATCTCAAGGTCCTGGGATCGAGCCCCACATCAAGCTCTCTGGTCAGCAGGGAGTCTGCTTCCCTCTCTCTCTGTCTGCCTCTTTGCCTACTTGTGATCTCTCTCTCTGTCAAATAAATAAATAAAATCTTTTTAAAAAAGTATTAATCCAGCCCATCAGCAGGCTGACCCCCTTCTCCCTGGCTGACCAGGGACCCCAGCCCCTCATACCCACTGCCACTATGGAGCTCTGAGGACCTAACAATTTTATAGGCTTTTTTTTTTTTTTAAGATTTCATTTTTAAGTAATCTCTCCACCCAATGTGGGGCTCGAATTTACAACCCCAAGATCAAGAGTCGCATGCTCTTCTGACTGAGCTGGCCAGGCACCCGGTTTTATAGTGATTTTAAACTATATCATCTCTGCCCCACGAGGGCCTCAGTTAATGGACCCTCCAGCCCATGGATGAGGAGCCCAAGGCCCTGGGGGCCCAAGATCACAGCTGGGGGTTTCAGGACCAGAACTTGCAGAGCACAAGAATGGTGGCTCCTCCGACTAAGAGCGGGGACCTTGAGCAGCTCACTTTGCCGCTCCATGCCTCAGTTTCCCCATCTGTCCATAGGGCGGGAAGGGGTGTGTCCACACGTCAGGCCCCTGCCTCCCAGCCTGGGGAAAGTCTAGGAAGCCTCACATCCCCCACCCCCAGGCAGCCCCACCTAAGAGGACAGTGACCTTGGCCTGGGGGACCGAGTCTGTCAAACACGGCAACTGCTTTCACAGCTTGAGATGCCTTTGAAGTCTCTTGTTTTATCTTCAAAAATTCAGCACATGTCACATTTTATTCCATCTGTGGGACATTTCTAATCTAAAGCGTGTTTTAAACAACTCACCCTCAAGTAACACGGATACCCAGCGTAGGCCTGCAGGAAGTGGGGGCGGGCGATTGCTCTGGTGTCCCAAGAACAAAGCCAGCTCCCCTAACCCTCCGGGCGGGGCTGGGGCTACCAGCGGTCTGGTCTCCCGGCACCAGCCGCCGTGCCAGACTTTGGGGTGCTGGGGGGCCATGGGGGCTCACAGCCAGGCACACGGCGGCTGCAACAGAACAGTAGTGATGGGACACACACAGGCATTGTGGGGTGCTCCAGGCCTGGGGGGGATCACCTCTGCAATGCAGTCACCAGCAGGTCCCCTTCTTGTCCACTCTGAGCTGCTCTGGCCCCAGTTGGCTCTGACCTCCTCTCCCACTTCTCTCCCCCAACTCACTCTGCTTCAGCTACAAATGGCCTCCTCCCTCTGCCTCAGGACCTTCGCACAGGCTGTCCCCCACATTGGGGGTGCCCCTCACAGCTGGCTCCTTATGTTCAGCAGATCCTTGACTCCTTCTAGATCACCCCCACCCCACCCCACCCTCACTCACTGGCCGGCCATTCTCTCCTCGCTTCCTAACCTCTGGCACAAATGGTAATCTTTGTTCGAGTTCCTTCTTGTTCTGTTGTTTCTCTGCCTCCCGGATAATGAGCTCTGTGCCCACAGCGCCTGGCCCAGCTGTGTCCCAGCGCCTGGCACAAGAGTAGGGGCTGGATTTGTGTTTGTCAAATGCTAGGAAGCTGAGATCGGGCCTTCTGAGGAAGGGGGAGGCGAGTGGGCCAGGCTGAGGGGCTGGGGTTCTGGGGGAGCAGCCTTCATTCCCCGAGGCTGGCCGGTGGCTGGCAGCCCTGCAGGCACTGAGAGCCAGGACGAGGTATTTGGAGCAGCAGCGGCGGCAGCCTCCGCACACCAAGGGGCTGTGACCGGCTCAAAGTCACCGCTGCGCCCGCTCACCAGGGCTCTCCCCGGCCCAGTAACCTGCTCAGCGCTTTCCTCGGGTCACTGGGTCTCCTCTGTGCAGCCCAGCCCCCGCACAACACCCGCTCGCCTCCCACACCCTGGCCTGGAGGATGTGTCCGGAGAAGGTGGGCGGCTCGTCTGTGGCCTCCTAACACTGCCCTTGGACCAGCCCCGTCACCTGCACGCCCCCCACCCCCGGTCCTGCCTCCAGAGGGCCCCTCGGTTAGGGGTTAGGCTTTTCCACAAGTCCTGATGGCCGCGGAGCTGGGCAGGCCCCAGGGTGGCCTCGCTGAGTGACTCTGGGCATAGCCCCTAACCCAGTGTAAATGGTTGGCGGTCACCTGCTGTGCACCGAGCTCAGGGCTGGGAGCCGGGGACAGGGGACAAGTATGAATGACACACATAGCACTGACCTAGGAGGTAAGGAGGCTGGAGGCAGTGATCTGTGGCCTGCAGGAGCCGAGGTGGGTAGCTGGGTGTGCCCCTCAAGGCTGGCTCTCAGGGTGGGGGATGTTCAGGGTCTCCTCTGAAGAGGCAGCAGCCCATGCAAAGGCCCTGGGGCTGGAGGAAATGGAGCCAATTTGAGGCCCCGGAGTGTGGCCCATGGGGAAATGAGGGGAAGGGGAGGAGGAGAGGAGCCAGTGGGCCCCAGGCTGGGCCCCGTTCTTTGTCCTGAGAGCACAGGGGAGCTTTGGGAGGGTTTCATCAGGAAACCGGGATAAAACAGGAGATGCTCAAATTTGCATTGTGAGAACATAGTTTTCTATGGCTCGGCTCTCTCATCTGTAAAATGGGTCAGTAACATGCCTTCCACACAGGGAAAGGGTTAAAGAAGTCAGAGCAAGGGGGCACCTGGGTGGCTCAGTGGGTTAAAGCCTCTGCCTTTGGCTCAGGTCATGATCCCAGGATCCTGGGATTGAGCCCTGCATTGGGCTCTGTGCTCAGCGGGGAGCCTGCTTCCCCCTCTCTCTCTGCCTGCCTCTCTGCCTACTTGTGATCTCTGTCAAATAAATAAATAAAATCTTTTAAAAAAAAAAAAGAAGTCAGAGCAAGTCCAAGCTTACCAGGCCTAGGCCCCAGCACTTCTGCCACTGTGGGCCCTTTTTCTACCAAAATATATTAGAGGATCACTTAACCACATAAAACAATTAATAACAAACATTAAAAAATGTATGTTAGAAGCTGATTTTATGAGTTTGTTGGCATAAAGACAAAATGTATTAACATTATATACTAAAAATAATTTCAGACTCAAAGTTCATTTACTCTTCTGATTTTGTTTTTAATATTTTTAAAGATTTATTTATTTATTAGAGAGAGAGAGTGTGTATGAGCTCGCACAAGGGGCAGAAGGGGGAGAATCTGAGACAGACACACCAGTCAGCGGGGGCTGGACTTGATCCTATGACCTTGAGATCCTGACCTGAGCAGAACCTGAGAGTTGGACATTGGACCAGCTGAGCCACCCAGGCACCCCTCTTCTTCTGATTTGAAAAGAAATTACATTTTCATGGGTCCCTAAAAATATCATGGGTTCTGGCCCATGCCCGCTATGCACTGCCCCGCCCTCAAAGTGGGGGCCATTCTTTTCACAAGGGGCTGCCTGTCTAGGGCAGGAGGGGTGGGTGGCAGGGCGGGGGTGGTCAGAAGAGGAAGAGGTGTCTGTGTGTCTCAGAGCCTCCCTTTGGCCCCCCACCGGCCCCTCCCCAGCACCCAGCTCCAGTGCCCTGGCTCAGTCTGTGCGCCACCCCCCCCCTCCAGCCTGCAGAGCTCCTTCCCCAACCCCTGCAGCTCCTCATTCTGCCCCAGGAAATGCTCAGACTCCTTAGGGCCCCTGCTGTGCCCCTCCCCTGCAGGCCTCTCCTTTTCTCTGAAGCTGTGCTATTGCCTCCCTCCAGCCTCAGCTCAAATACCACCTCCTCCAGGAAGCCCTCCCAGCTGCCAGGCCTCACCGGATCTTGTCCCTCCCTTGCCTACCCTTTAGGCCTGGGAGCTCCTGAGGCCCAGGGACTGGGTCTTTTTCATCTCTTTGTACTTGGTGGCTCGTGACAAATGTCAGCAACCAATTAAAATGCTTCAGGTTGAGAGTGAAGAAGGGGCCAGCCAGGTCTGTCCGCCTTCGCCCGGGGCCTCCTCTGACCTGTAATGACCGTGGCCAAGCCCTCGGGGTCTGGCCTTCTCCCTTTCCTAGCACAGCGACCACACGCCAGCCCCTGACGTGGTGGGCTGGATGCTGGGGCCCAAACTGGGGGGCAACTCCCCCTCCCCCCCAGGGGGGCACAACTGCTGGGGGGCAGGGGAAGGGACTGGGGCCCTTGGGGGAGGTGCCCTGGGCCTGAGAAGGGTGGAATGAACACCTGGGCAAGTGCCCTACATGAAGGGCAGGTGGGGGGCAGGGAGGGGCAGGCAGAATGCAAGGAGGAAGGGGGTGATGTCCCTGGGGACCCTCAGCCCCTAACCTCGTGGGCCCCTGTCAGGGGACAGAGGATTTGGCAGTGACTGGCATCAAGGGGTGTGGACCTCATTTCCACCCCAAGGTCACAGGCTCAGTGCCGAGGCTCAGAGCCAGTTAATGACGCCCCATGGAGCATGGTGCACGCGTGTCTGTGAGTGGGGGATGGGGCAGGGCTGGGCCACCTCACCCTGCCGTGGGGACCGGTAAGCAGACAGGGTGGCAGCCCTGGGGAGAGGCACCCCCAGCCCCCGGGGTGCATGCTGTGGCCCGGGAACCGCCACCCCCCACCTCACCCTCACCAAAGCCGGAGCAGGCCTCATGCCCCTTCCCCAAGTCCCAGGGTGACACTGCTCAGGAGCTCAGAGACCCCTGCTTCGCTGGGCCATATTGGGGTCCCTGGGATGGGGCCAGGTCACGACCCCTGGCTTCATTTGGAAGCTCAGTGCTTGTCTCCACAGCTCACGGCTACTCACCCGTCACCCTGTCTCAGCAAGAAGGCGTTGGGAACACACAGGGAGCGTGTGGGGGTCAAGAAGGATGTGGTTGGGGCGTCCGGCTGGCTCCGTCGGTGGAGCCTGCAGCTCTTGATCTCGGGGTTGTGAGTTCGAGTCCCACATTGGGTGTAGAGATTACTTTAAAAAATTAAGTATTTAAAAAGAAACAGAAGGAGAAGGCACGCTGACAACCAGCCATCCTGGGTCAGAGGCCTCCCCTCCCTTCCCCATCCCTCTGTGAACCTGTTTTCTCATCTGAAAAATGGGCTCATGACCAGTTGTGATTTAAACTGAAGGGAGCATGGTGGGGACAAGGGGAGGAGGAGGAGCCGGAGACTGTCAGCCCAGTGGGCTGGAGGAAGAGGACACACAGACCAGCCTCATATGTGGGACACCCACTGAGCCTGGGGACAAGCTGGTGACCAGGTCCTCTGGGTAGCCCAAGACTGAGACCCAGCGCCTGCCTGTTCCCACCTGGGACAGGTGACACGACCCGGCCACCTGGCTTGCCCTTCTTCGGGCTCAGCCCGGTGAAATCCTTTCAGTCTGGGTGGAGTCCCCTGGCCCACCTCTGCCCTCAGCCCTCCGGTGTTCCTGGCCTGGTAGACATCGGGGCAGCTCACCCCAGTCCCCGACCTGGGCAGACCAACACGTGGTGGGGTTCAAGGGAAACCAGGCGGCGGTGGGGTACGTTCCTTCCAACAGGGGCCTGCAGAACGGCAGGTCAGTGCCCCTTCCCCTCCCGCCCCTTCGAGGCTTGCTGCCAACACATTTGGCACCGAGCCCCCTGTGAGCGGGAGCCAGCTCGTTTGCGGCCGGTGTTAATTAAGAGAGAGAGGTGACGGGGGGGGGGGGAGGTGGGGAAAGGCCACGGAGGGCAGCTTCCGACAGCTGCCAGGACCGCTCTGGGCCAACCCCAGATGCCCAGGCCTCCCCCTGCTGGCTCCTGAGCAGGGCTGTCCCCAGGTCCAGCCCCTCGCACTGCAGGCCGAGCCTTGGGGTGGGTTGGGGTTGGGGGGCAGGTCCAGACTGCGTCCGAAGGGCTACAGTGTAGAAGAGTCGGGCCCGGGCCCGAGCCCCGGCCGGGGTTGGGGGGGGTGTGAGCCTCCCTGCGCTGCCCTCGAGGTCAGCCTGCCTTACAGCTTGGCTACAGTCAGACCCCGTTCATGTCCTGCCACCACCACAATGCCCCTCAGCCCCCCAGCCTCAGGCTTCTCATCTGTAAAATGGGAGCCTGGCACCCCCGTGGGGCCCTGCTGGGATTGTTAAATGGGATCATGTGTGCAAAGCAGTCATTCCGTGCTTGGCTGTAGGTCCTCACCGCCCACTGGGGTCGAGCTTTCCGGGGGCCCCAGCGTCCTCCAGGGCCCTGTAGGAGCCCGCCTGCCCGCATCTGCCTGGCGGTCCCCGCCTGGTCCTCCTCGTGCCGGGGCTCCAGCTCCCAGCCGCCTCCCGGCCTGCTTAGCCAGCCTTCCTCCCGCCTTCCCCGCAGCCCCCCAGCCCTGCTCTGGGAGCGCCCGGCCGCTCCTCGCCTCTCCATCTTAATTAGCTGCTTGTATTAATCTCGCAAGTAACGTGGCAACTTGCAGCCCTGGGTTTTCGGGCTGTGGAATTAATTATTCCCCAAGCGAAGAGCTGTCAGCTCTGGGAGACCAGGCGCTCGGAGCCACCCGACATCACTTAGCAGGGTCCACAGTGTCTGCACGGAACCCCAGGCGGGAGGACGGGCCTGCCCCAAAGGGGCCCCCACTCCTGGCCCCAGGCTCTGCTCCCTGTGCTCCTCCCATAGAGGGGCGGCACCGGGACCCCAGAAGGTAGGTGGGGTGCGGGAGCAGGCTCCACCTGGGAGCCCGGACTCTGGGGTCCAGAGGAGTCGAGGCACAGCTGGTCCCCACCTGGGCAGCACCTGTCCCATCTCACCCGTCACTTCCCCTCACTGGCCCCAGCAATGAGCACCGAGGCAGCTGCGAGGCCAGGAGCCAGAGCCCCGGCTGGTGAGGGGCCCTGACTTGTGGGCCGAGCGGCTGCCAGCTTCACTTTGCCCTCCCGTCAGCCCCATGGAGAAGCAGGAGGGGGCTGCAGGCCGGGCAGAGCGAGATGGACAGGTCAGCCCCAGCTGCCGGGCCCCGGGGAGGGGGCTGGAGCTGAGGACCCCTCTCTCTGCCTTGGCCTTCACACCAACCCTGGGAGATTCTCCGGGGGGAAACTGAGGCACAGAGCAAGGTGGCTCAAGTCAGCCATTTGTTGAACCAGCTTCGGTTCCAGTCCCAGGGCTCTGCACCCTCACCGTGCTGCCCCGGGATGGGGTCCCTGCTGTCTGTTGTGTGCCCCAGCCCTGGTTCACGGGCTCATGTTCTTACCCCCTACCCCTCCCCACTCTCCCCTCCCCACCCCCTCACTCGTTCCCTGGGCAGTACTCAGCACAGGTGCACAGAATTTTCTAGTGGCTTCCAGCTGTGTCCTGTGAGCTCCAAAGCCAGGGACCAGGCCTGACACAGATGGCCCTCGAGAGACGCTGGGTCACCAGAGTGAATGAACGAAAGGATACACGTGGCCACAGGTCTGCGGCCGCTCCAGACCCTGCACAGGGCTGTTTCTGGGGTGAGCAGCTGGGCCCCCACCACCCTGCAAACCCCAGGCCCAGCAGGAGCCTCAGCAGGAGAGGGAGACCCCGCCTCCCCCTTCTCTGCCCCTGCCTCAGAGAAAATCCTGGGCCCAGAGTCTGAAACCCCCGGGGCTCCCGGCCTGCCGCTCGGGCCCAGCGGCCAGCGCCCCACCTCCCCTCTCCACGAGCTGCTGGCCCACCAGCTACTCCCCAGCTGACCGGCCTTTCTCTCTCTCTCTTGCAGCCAACAGCTCCCTGCTCGGAGGCGGCGGCGGTAAGTGGGCTCTTCTGTGGCTGGGGGGTGGTGGGGGGTGTAGAGGGGGACATGGGTCTGGGGGTTGGGTTCCTGAAATCTCTCCTTCCATGGCTTCTTCTCTCCTCTGGGCCTCCTTGCCCATCGTGCCCAGCCATGCGCCTGCCCCCCACAGCCCTCCCCATCACCCCTGCTGTGCGCCTCCCCCCATTTCTCCATCTCTGACCTTTTCTGACACCCACCCCCTCGGCCAAGCCTGGCCTGCCATTGCTGGGGACAAAGCCAGAGCCCTGGATGGCGGGCCTGGCCCCACTCGCTACCGGGGGACCCAGCAGGTCCCCAGGCTCTGAAGAGAGAGGCCTCCTGGTCTGCACCTGGGGGGCTGGGGGCCGCAGCGTGGCCGGACACGTGAGGGTTAGAGAGACGAGGCCTAGGACTGGAGGCTGCAGGTGCGGGAGGGAAAGCCCAGCCCTTGGGCTTCAGTTTTCCCACCTGGGCACGCAAGCCGATCTGCCCCACTCTACGACGACCTCGGAGGGCGGCCCCACAGCCAGGAGAAGGCCTCTCCAAGTCAGGGAGCGCTCTGCGGGCTGTGAGGCCCCCCAGAAGGCGCGTGTGTGTTCCTGTGGCTCCCCACCACCAAGCAAGGGCTCCAGCAGCACCAGGTGGGCACGAGGGGGAGGGCAGGGTGGGCCCAGCCTGCAGGGACGCGGCCTACACGCTTGGCAGCGTGTGGCCAAGGTGGGCCCCAGTCCCTGTGCCTCCCTCCCCCACCCCATGCCCACCTCCCCTGGTCAGCCCTGCCCGGGCGGGCCACACGAGCCTCTCGTCCCCGGGCCCCTCAGCCCCCACCGGCTGGGCTGCCCGCTGTCGGCACAGGCGGCAGCATGATTGGTGAGCTGGGGGGCAAGGGTTAATGCGCCGTCGGATAAATCCCGGGGCCGTGTTTACGGCAGCAGTGGCGGGGCCCAGGCCAGGTTTTAAAAGGGGGAAAAATAAAAGGGGCATTGAGGTCAGGAATAAATAAGAACAGTGCTAAGAGCTGTCGGGACCGGCCAGGATGCAGGACGCGTGGCGGGGGTCTGTTTGTGGCCTCCCTCCCCCGCTTCTCCTCCACTGTCCCTGTGGAGGTCACAGCTATCCCGGAGGCCTCACGGAGTGCCGGGCTTCACTGGGGCTGGGGGTCCAGCCAGGACCTTTTGCTGAAGCCTGTCCCTTTTGGAGGACGTGAGGGCTGTCGCTGATTTGCCGCCTGCCGTGTTCTGCCTTCAGACATCCCTCTCCTTTGTGTGTGTGTGTGTGTGTGTGTGTGTGTGTGTGTGTGTGTTCATTCATTCCCCAGGGACTGAGCACCTGGTACCCATCGCGTGCGTGCTGGGCCCCGAGCCGGGTGTCGGACCAGAGGGGCCTGGTCCCTGCCCTCCCCGAGCTCACAGGTCAGATGAGACCCCCCACCCACCGCGTGCTCTGTGCGATGGGGGAGCAGGGCTCTTGGAAGGAGGTGGTGCCTACACTGGGACCTGAGGGATGGCTGGAAGGCAGCCAGCAAAGAGCCATGGGAAGGGTGTGCTGTCCAGAGGGAACAGCACAGGTGAAGCCCAGAGTGAGGGAAAACATGGGGCATTTGGGGAAACTCAGAAGATTGGAGCCGTTACAGCCCCCCAAGGGGAGAGGAGGCCAGAGCCTCCCGGAGCCCGTGGGGAGCTGGAGTTGTAGCCGTGCAGTTCTGGGAGACAAAAGACCACAGAAAGGTGTGGGCCTTTTAAATCCTAAGTCAGGTCATTGCCCCTCTTCTGCTCAAAACTCTGCCAGGGCTCTCCCCTCACTCAGAGCCAAGGCCAAGTTCTTAGGGCCCCAGCCACCTGCCAGACTCCCTGCCACTGGCCAGCCCTCCCTCCCTGGGCACTAGCCTCCCTGCTGCCCCTGCCCCAGGCCTGCGCACCGGCTGTCCCCTCGCCGCGGAACCCTCTTCCCCAGCTGCGGCCTGTGGCCTCTCCCATTGCCTCTGGCCAGGTTTCTGGGCTTGCCACCCTCTCGGGGCGGCCCTCCCTGACCCCTCATTGAAACTGCAGCTGCCTGTGCCTACCGCCGCTGTAGCCTGCCTCCCCCACCCCAGCCCACCCCGGAGCTGCTGTCTCCCAGCGGGTCGTGCCCTGTAACTCACCTGTCGCCATCACTGCGGATTGGCTCTCTCCCCTCTGAGAACAAAGCTCCGGAGGGCACTGCTGGGTCTCCAGCAGCTAAAACTGGATCTGACGCCTATGGTCGCTGCTCAGTGAAAGGGTTGTTGAATGAATGAGTGAACTGCAGACAGGCAGGGATGGCCCGGCGTGTTCCGCGAAGGACTTGCTGGGGAGGGCAGTGGGAGCCACTGAGGGTTTCGGCAGGGCAGGGAGGGGCTCAGCTGTGGCCTGGCGACCTCCCTCTGAGAGGTCAAAGAGCACCTGCTCTGGCCAGACTGAGTGGGGAGGTAGGGAGGGGTCCTCCAGCTCCCCTTCCGGCAGCACTGAGGAGGGGAGGAGGCAGAGCTGGCCCCAGGGGCTGCCTGCCTCCGGCAGAGATGGATGGGGTGGGCCAGGACCCAGGAGGAAGTGGGCCCGGAGTCCAGCCTTTTAACACCGGCCGAGATTTATGGAGCCGCCTCGAGAGCTCGCTGGGGCTGTCACTCTGCTAATGTGATTGGAACAAGGTGGAGGTGGCAGGGAGGGGACCGCGGTAGGGGCGAGGCTGGGGCTTGGGGGCCTGGAGCCTGCCTAGGGCTGGAGCCCAGATGGTCCCAGCCCTCTGAGATGTCCTCCGCCCTCGGGTCTGCCACCTGTGCCCCCTGCTGCTCTATCCAGCCTTAACCTCCCCCCGACTGCCCCGGTGGGAGCCACAGGCAGCAGGAACCAGGGACTGGGTGGCCCAGGTCCCCACCTGGCTCTACCCAGACCCGCATCTGTCTTCCCGTGGGGTCACCTGAGCTTTCTCCCTCTCTTCCTGAGTCCAACCCCACGGGGGTTCAGCCTCTGCTCACTCCCCACCCTCCTATCACCACCCACCCTCTTGCCCTGCCCCCCACCTAACCCCCTCCACCCACCCACCTGCCACCCACCTCTCCATCTACCCCTGCCACCCACCAGTCTACCCCCGATTCCTCTATCTACCCCCCCACCCATCTGCCTTCCTTCCCCATCAACCACGTACCTCCCACCCACCTATCCACCCACCTACACCGTCAGCACCCCCATCCCCCTGCTCTCCCATCCACGCAAGCATCAGGCAAGGGTGGCCTGCCCTGGCCACTCTGAGTTGCGCTGCAGGCCCCAGCCGACCCTCTCCCCCTGCTCTGTGGCTTTTTCCGGAGCACAGGTTCCCATTTTAGTGGAGGGCATTATTTCCTGTTCGGTCTTATCACTGATCTCCCCACTAGAGCACACGAGAACGCACTCTCTTCGGGACTGGGTTCTAGGGGGTTCCAAGCCCATTTACGGGCGGGCCGTTGCGCTCTCTGTATGCGGGGCCCTTTCCTGAGAGCCAGCAGAGAGCCGAGCTGGCACACAGGTCCCACAGCCCTGCCCTGGGGTGGCGGGGAGGGGAGGGACAGCAGGCAGGAATGGGGGGAGGTAGAGTTGGGGGGTGGGGACAGCGATGACTCAGGAGGAGGCCTGGGCCTGGCCTGCAGGGCTTTGGTGAAGGGAGCCCCATGAGTCTCTGGGAAGCCCCCTGACTCCGCCCTCACCCTCATTCCTCCCCAGGGCTCTCTCTGAGTGTGGGTGGCAGTGGGGACTCAGGGCTCCTCGGCTCTGTCCTCAGAGAGACCCAGTTCGGTAGGAGGCTGCCCAGCAGAGGGGGCATCTGACTCAAGCCCTGAAGGGTGAATAGGAGTTCGATGCATAAGGAGGCGTGGAGAGGCGCCGTGGAGCGCCGGCAGGTGCACCGGGGAGACTGGGTGGGCGAGGCCCACCTACCCACTAGACCCTCAGACCCCGGACCACGGGAGGCCACACCTGCTTCCCCGCCTCCTTCCTGGAGAGACTTTCACTGGCTCGATAAACATATTTTTTTAAAAAAACAGACCGCTCTCCTATTGTATGGTAAGAAGGGAGGCGGGCCCTAAATCAGGATGGGAATCGACAGGGCCCTGACGCGTGTCTCTCCTGTTTATTAGGACTGAAATGTTTACTCGGCGATAAGGAGCCGGCTTTCTCGCGGAGATTTGTGCGCTCTTTTTCAATTACCCCTCGTCTTTCTCTGCCACTTTTGCACTAAAGGGATAATAAATGTATCAGAGCGTTTCAATTATTCATCTAAATCATGACTGCGCCTGCCACGGCCAAGCTTTAGTGACAGATTAATTCAGGGCCGCCTTCTGCTCACGCGGCCGCCATCTCTGCTCTTGCCTGGCCGGCTCCCCGAAGGGCTGGTCCTCTCCGTGCACGCTCATTGCCAAGGAGAGCTCAGTGGCCCCAGCAAATCGGCAGCAGCCAGCCCCGGCCCCACCGCGGCCCAGCTGCCCGCCTTCCCGCCCGCCGGGCCCTGTGCAGCCCCGATCCCTGTGCCCACACCAGACCCTGGGCACACAGCTCCTACAGCCCCCTGTCCTGGCACAGGGCCTTTGCATGTGCTGCTCCTGGACCTAAGTAAGGCTCCTCTGCCCTCCCACCACAACCATCCTGCCTCCTTACCTTGATGGCAGGGCAGCCCCTCCCACCCACCCCCTCCCGTCCTGCTCCATTTACTAAGGGCTCCCCATGCCCTGCCACTGTCCTGGGTGCGAGGACGCAGCAGCCCCAGCACCTTGTGGGCTGGCATTCTGTTACCCATGGTGATCAGACTCCCATTTGTGTGGTTATTTAAGTACCAAATACCTCCCTGTCAGACTCCCCTCCGACGGGACATGCACAGGGTGTTTGTCTATCCACCTCCTGGCCAAGGTTAGGTGCTCGGGGCAGACCTGTGTGCAGAGCAGCTGTGCCCAGGGGCCCCGCTCCCACAGCCTGGGCACCTGTGCGCGTGTTCACAGCCCAGCCCTGGCCCCCCTGCAGCGGCCCCTCGGCTTGAGGAAAGCCCACCACCCCGGGCCCACCTTCTCCTCGCCACACTGAGGCCCTGGCCAGGGCTGTTGCCCACCCCCCTTTCCTCTCTCCTTCTCTCTCCTATCTCTCACTTTTTCTTTCTGTCTCTGTCTCTCTGCTTCTGTCTCTGCCTATCTCTGCCTGTATCTTTCTCTGTCTCTGCCCCTCCCTGTCCCTTTCTGTCTCTGCCTCTGTCGCTGTGTCTCTGTGTGTCTGTCTCTCTGTCTCTGTCTGTCCTTCTCTGCCTCTGCCCTTGCCTGCCCTTCCTGCTCTGTCTCTGTCTCTCCCAGCCACAGGGCATCTCTGGCCCGCTCCCCATTTCTCTCGCTCGTGTGCCCGCTCTCCATTTCTCATCCTCTCGCTCTCTCTGCCGCCTCCTTGCTCTCTCCCTGCTCCCGCTGGCTCCCCTCTGCTCAGCGCCAGGCAGGCCCGGGATTAGCAAAGCCTCAGATGGGAGCTTCCAAGCATCGCCAGGGCCTCCACTTCTGTCCAGTGGCTGCCCACGGCCACAGTCACGGCGGGGCACAGTGGGCAGACAGGGTGGCCTCAGTACCCTGCCTGGAAGGGGCTGGACTCAGGGGAAGCAGGGGCCCCAAGCGCTGAGCACCCAGTCCCCAAACTAGTCTGGAGCCCTGCTGTGGGCCAGGTGGGGGTTGGGGGAGAGGCTCTCGTGTTGGGGGGGGGGCTCTGGCCTGAGCCCAGCAGACCCCGCAGGAGCATTCCATGGGGAACAGCAAAGCCCCCCAACCCCCACACTCAGAGGTGTCCCAGGCCACGCCCTGCCCCTGCTCAAATTTCTCAGGGCGGCCATGGAAGCGGTTCTAGCTGCTTCTACCAGTCCCACTGATCAGATGCAGCCCTTCCGCCCCCTTCCCCCACCTCCCACTCCCCCTCACACCCCCCCCCACTCTCCCTATGGCCCGCCCATGCCCTCTGCCTGAGGCGGCCTCCTCCAGCTTCCCAAAGCACATTCTTTCTCATCACTCACGGCTCTGTTCAGATGCCACCTCCTCAGGGGAGCCCTCCCAGCTGCACACAGGGCCTGCCTGCTCCCACCCCCTTTCCCTCTTGTCCAGCTCCATCTTCTCCCACTTCAGGGCTTGCAGTGAGGTAGAGCCGCCCCCCCACCCCAGGGTCCCCTCCCTGCATGGGGCAGGGCCAGCACCTGGCAAGCCCCACCCCCCCACCCCCCCTCGCAGCTGGGCAGTTGGGAGAGACACAGAGGCCAGTCATCTCCGGGAGGCTGGAGGGAACCCCAGCCTCGCTTGGGGTGGAAGATTTTATTTCATGGACTCATGGGGGCCGTGGGAGGTTGTAGGGGTGAGGGAGTGACGTGTCCTCCCCCAAGAAAAGACCCCAGGCATCCCTGCCCCAGCCCAGATGGTGATGGCGGCATGAGCAGCAGCCTCCCCGTACTGAGCACTCAGGGTGTGGAGCCGGGCCTCGTGGAGCCTCTCCTGCAGGATCCCGGGGACCCTCAGCCCAGTGCCGGGGTTTGGGGGTACCGCTAACTGCTCCACTTTGCAGATGACAACACTGAGGCACTGGGTCCCTGGAGGGAACCGTGCTCCCCACTCCTAGCCCTGCGCAGGCCTCCTTCCTGGATAGGAGGGACAGGAGGACTCAGGCCCCCCAACCCAGCGGGGACTCTAGCAGAGGCCTCCGGGGCCCGCACCCCACCCTCCGCAGGCAAGATGCTGCCAGGCCAGGCCCCTTCCTGCAGCTGCCGTGGGGATTTTAATAACGGGAGTGATTTTTGCGTGATGAATGAGACGCCGCCATTGTGTACGTAATGAAGCCTAATGTTTCCAAATCCCCGTTTAAGGAGTTGATCTCACCCGGTAATGAACTTCGCATCACATCGTGGAGCTCTCGTCCATCCATCTTCTCCCTGGGGTGCCCACCCGCCTTGGCACCGCAAGGGTGGGGTCTGGCCAAGGTGGGCTCTGTCTCCCCCAATAGGCCAAGTCTCACAGAGCAGGGGCCAGTGCGGGCTTGTCGATCCAGTGAGCGGGGCTGTGGGCAGAGGCCAGAGGTGGTTCTGGCAATGGGCATCCCGTGGGGTCATAGCTCCTGAGGCTCAACTGGGACCCAGGAGGGGACTGGAGGCCAGAGATGGAGAGTGTAGGGGGGACAGAGGGAGGAGGGGGCACAGTGCCCCCGGGCTGGGTCATTTCTCCAGGCTTTCTGGCTCTGCTTGTCCTCCTCAGGGTCTGGGGCTTAGGCATCTGTCCCTGACCCCACCGGTACCCTCTCGGGGACTCAGTTTCCCCAGCCACTCAGTCCTCTCAGCCCTGGCATTTGGGACCTCTGTGGAGGTGGTGGGGGCCCGGGGAGCCACTGAAGGCTGGACCCAGGCTGGTGGGGGCGGGGGGCCTCTCCTCAGGCTGGGCTCCCAGCCCTGGGACCTTCGGGGGGAGGTGTCTGGGTGGGGAGTGGTCCCTAGGGCCCAGACCCAGGTGGCTTCTTGCGCTCAAGAGGGGCGCCCCCTCCCCCAGCCCCCTCAGGCCTCAAGCTCATCCCCAGCTCCCCAGCCCTCTCGGCCCAGGGCTTTCTCAGTGACATCTCCATCCAGCAGCGCATCTGTCCCTGGGGCAAAAGAGGCCCCCAAGAGCCTGCTGGGCAGAGCAGCCTTCTGCCTACAGGGTGGGTGACTGGGCCTTGGTCTCCCCCGCCCCACCTGGAAGACAAGTGACCCAGGGGGGACCGTGTGAGAAAATGCAGGGCATTTTGATGCCTTCCCTCACTGAATCCTCCCGGCAAATGGGGAGGGAGGTCCTGTTACCTGGTAGAGTGGGGAGACAGAGGCACAGGGAGGGGAAGGGACTTGCCCAAAGCCATCAGCATGCTTGTAGGTGAGATTTCTGGGAAAAGAAATCCCAGAAGGGGGCACACAGGGGGCCAGACCCACAGGGCAGCGTGGGAAATCGGGGAGTGGGGGGTCCGGCCCAGGGCCTGGGGTCTCTTGCCCCCCTCTCCCCCAGGCCACAGGCAGCCTCCTGTTCCTGTAAATAATTAATTAGCCCCTGCTTGCTTGTTTGTTTAGCGTGAGGAATGCTCCCCCACTGAGACGCATTTATTGCTGAATAAATTTAAATATCTAATCTTCCCTTCATGAATATTACAGCACCCTAATAGCGGCCAACCTCTCCTAAGCGCCTTGGCAAATGGCCCCCACAGGACCCTGCCTGCCGTCAGCCTCTGTGGGCTCTGGGAGGGTCTGGCTCGAGCCCCTGCCCACTCCCGGGGCCCTCCTGACCCCCTCCAACCTCCTAGGAAGGGGCAGGGTGTGACCTGAGCACCCCCCAGGCCCCTTGCAGGTGCAGAGGCCACATAGCGGGGTGGAGGGGAGCGGGTTGGGGGAACCCCAGGAGGGCTGTGGTGGGCTCCGCAGGGGGCTGCGGAAGGGCCAGGAAGGGCAGGGTCGGAGGTGGAGGGGTGTGAGGGGACAGACAGGGCCTCCAGACCCCATCTGAGGCGCTCAGGCCAGGACAGAAGAGATCCGGGAGGCAGGTGGACAATCTCCAAGGCAGCCTTGCTGGACAGAGGTGGCTGATGGTCAGCCGCGTGGGGGGCGCTGAGACCCCCAACCACGGGGCAACCAGAGCCCCAAAGTCTCTCCGTTGGGAAGGTGATGTGTTAATGTAAAGAGGGGGACAGGGGCCCCACTGCAGGAAAGAGCGGTGTGCAGACAGCAGACTGATTTGGGAGAGGAGGGAGGGGGAGCCAGGATGGGAGGGAGGTTTGACCGGGGTGGGGGGGAGTGGGGGGGGGCGCAGAGAAAGCCTTCTGTGTTCCTAGAGGAAGTAGAGCAGTCCAGCTGTGTGACCCTGGGCAAGTCTTTCATCTTCTCTGTGCCTCGTGTCATCTTCTATAAAGCAGGAAAAATAGTAACACTTCCTAGGGTGGCTGGCAGGACCGACAAGGGGGGATGTGACCCGCTGAGCCCCCACAGGCGCTCTGGGAGAGGCTGTGTGGGCTGGGACTCGGGAGCCAGAGCCCGGAGCCTGGAGCGGGAGCAGGCGGGGGGGCTGAGGGAGGACGCCGAGTGGCCCTTACGGCAGGCTCGTGGGGAAGGGCGCATTCTGGATCCAGCAGAGAGACGTCTGGGGAAGGCGCCACCTCCCCACCCCCCGCACATGGTTCTGTCTCCTCAGGGGGGGGGGCCCCAGGTTTTCTGCTGACTCGGGGTGGAGCAGGAGTTGCGTTGGAGGATGGAGGTTTGTTAGGATGTGGCTGAAGGTCCCAGGGAAGGGATCAAGGGTAAAACTGGTGTGAATTGGGGTCACCACCTTCCCACCTGGCAGCCCCCCGGGTCAGGTGGCTGGCGAGGGGAGAGGAGAACATCTCCCTTGGATGAGACCCCAGGATGGCGTGTCCTGCAGGTTCTAGGGTTCAGCTTCCCCCCATGCAAGAGGCAGGACAGGGCCGAGGAAGCAGAGCCCGGGGGCTGCAGTTCACACGGGGAGACAGGCCGGGGGCCGCCCTTTGCGCCTGCGGCTAAGGACAGCGGGCTGTGGTCCCCTCTGGCCCTTGGAGACCGTGGAGTGGTGGAGCCACCAGGCTGGTGTGTGGACAGGGAGGGGTCCAGGAAGGGGGGTGGGGAGTCTGTGCTCCACCTTGTTGGGGAAGGGGAGGGTGGCAGGGCTGGGGCCCAGAGCCTGTCCCTCATCTCTGCCTGGGCTGTGGGAGGGGACAGATCCCCTAGGCACTGGCATGGCAGTCCCGATCCCTGCCCCTGGCCTGGATGATGCAGGGGGTGAGGGTGCTCCGGGCCAAGACTTCCTTGAGCTCGGATTCCCTCCGCCCCTTCATGCCCCCAGGTCAGCCCCAAGGGCCTGACTGCAGGCCTGTCCACCCCTGCAGGAAACATTAAGTCCCTGCAACACAGATGGCGCCGAGCTTCACTTCCGCACAGTGTCTACAGCAGGCCAAGGGCGCCTGCAGGGTGGATGGCACCAGGAGATGGCAGGCAGCCGGGTGCCAAGTGGCTGACACCGCTGGGGCAGGGCGGGGAGGCCCCAGGGAGCGGAGGCTCAGACCCATGCCTGTGCTTACTACCCCCACCAAGCGCCTGGGCCCCCACCTCCCCTCACTCCCAGGAATACACACATGGAGCACATTCTCCCGCTATCACACTGTCCTAACAGCCAACATGCACATGTCACCTTCACCCGTGCCCTAAGCCCCTTACAGAAATTAACTTGCTTAATCCTTCCCAAAGCCCTGGAAGATAGAGATCTACTATTAGCCCATTTTACAGATGGGGCAGCTGAGAACCAGAGAGGTTAAGTAATATGCTCTAGGCCACACATCTGTGACTGGCAGAGCCGGGGCTGGAACCCAGGCTGCCCAGCTCCCCAGACCCCGCGGTTGCACACGTGAGCCAGGGGTCACCTGGCACCTTACCCAGAATGGACCCACCACGCAGGGACACCGTATAATGCAGGCTGAGCACCACCCGGACTCAGAGCTCAGGGGCCCTGCCTTGGTCCCACTCTCCGCCCCCTTTACCCCTCCCTGCACAGGAGAGGAGGGGATGGGATCCAACCCCAGACCCCTCCCAGGGCTCTCCCAACTCCTCTACCCTATCCATTCCCCACCCCACCCCCAAGGGATGCTCTGGGAAATCGCCTGGTGCCGGCTCCAAGTGAAGTCACAGAATTAGGTTTAATTGGGCCCCACAGGGCACAAAAGAAAAGAGAAGAAAGAGGGGGTGGTCCAGCTGGTGTCCCTGGACCTGGGCCAAGACACTGGGGGTGGGGCTGGGATGAGGGAGGAAGGGCCTTGGTTTGCGCGTCTGTAAATTGGAGAAATGGGGGTTCTCTCCCGCCGCTGGGCACGGTGAGCGCAGGCAGCCAGAGCCCAAGGAGCTCCTGACAGGGGCCTGGGGTGCCCTGGGAGCTAGGGAGCGGCCGCAGGTGGGTCACGTTCTCCCGGCCAGGGTGCCAACCCCTCCCCGGAGTTGGGGTCGCTGTGGCTATTTTCCAGATGAGGCGTGGACGTCCAGGGGAACGGACTCGCCGGGGTGCCCCACTGGCACAGCGGACGCGAGCCGAGCCCCGCCTTGCCCGCCAGGGATGCTCGGGCTGTGGCACCTGGGTGAGATCGGGCTGAAGGAGCGTCTCCTCCGCGTCTTCCGCCGGGCCAGAGGTGTTTATCTGGGCCCGCGTCCCCAGGGTCGCTGCCTGCTGAGGCCCCGGAGCCGCCCTCAGATAAACAAGCCCAGGCCCGCCCCAATTAAGCCGGATGCTCTAACGAGGCAACTCGCTAACGAGCAGGGGCGCGCGCCCGGATCCACCTGCGCTCTCCGGATCCGCGGCCCCGTCCACCTCCCCGCGTGGCGCACGGAAGGGACTGGAAGACCCAGGCTCCAGGCCCCGACCGCGTCTGCCACTTGTAATTGGGTGACCCCAGGTTCTTTATCTGTAAAGTGGGTCCTGGACGCGGCCCGGAGGGGTCGCGTTGCGATCGGGTGCGCGGTGCCTGTCGGCGTCCCCGGGCTCCTGGGGCGGAGACGGCCCCTGGTCGCGGGCCCTGCGGTGGGGCATCCGGGCCAGAGCCGGAAGAGCGACCTTCCCCTTGCCCAGGCACCCTAGCCTGCTGCCGCAGACCCGCCTAACCGAGCCACTCGGGCAGGGGGAGGCCCCCGCCCCGCGCGCGCACCTGCCGCGCGGCGGGGAACGAGCAGGGTGGGCCGGGCGCGCCCCCTGCCGGCCGCCCCGCGCCGCTTCCCTCCCGGATCCGCCGCGGCCTGCCTCGGCGCCTTGGCCTCTCCAGATGTGGAACAAGTCGGGGTGGCGGGTATTGCCAGCGGCTGGAGGCCGCGGGAGGAGGCGCGGGGCCCGGTGAGTCCTGGCACAGCCGAGAGGATTGGAGTATTCTGTGCTCGGGCCTCTGCCTTCTCTTCTGTAAAAGGGGCTCAGGCGTGACGCGGGGAGCCCCAGGGCTCACTGCCCCCTGCCCCACAGTGGACGGCTGCATCCACCGCGCCGCCGGACCCCTGCTCACCGACGAGTGCCGGACCCTGCAGAGCTGTGAGACCGGCAAGGCCAAGATCACCGGCGGCTACCGGCTGCCGGCCAAGTGTGAGTCCCTACCCCATCCCCCACTCCTGTGGGGCGTAGACAGGGCACTTTTTGTAATTGCGGCGTTAGGGGAGCAGCCCCCACAGAATGCTGGAGGCCCCCTCAGGGGTCACTGATTAACCTTTAGTGGCAGGAGCCGGCCCCCGCTCACGCGCACCGGGAAGCGGGTGGCGGGAGAGGAATGCGTGGAGCCGGGGAGGGGACGAGCTGAGGGGGCAGTGCCTTCGCTCGCCCACTCTGCCCCACGTCTCAGCCGGGTCCATACAGACGTGGTGGGGGCAGCAGGGACCTGCCAGTCTCTATGGAGGAGAGCACTTGAGCTCGAGGGCACACCTGAGTCCCCGCATGGATGGGGTCCTCCCCGGGGATTCTCAGAACTTGGGGAGAGGGCTTGTTTCCTGTCTCCTCCAGGGCCCAGGCCGGCAGGGGGAGCAAGCCTCTGACCCCGTGGACACCCCGGCCGGTCTGACCCCGTCGCCTCTCCTAGACGTCATCCACACGGTGGGACCCATCGCCCACGGAGAGCCCAGCGCCAGCCAGGCGGCCGAGCTCCGCAGCTGCTACCTGAGCAGCCTCGACCTGCTGCTGGAGCATCGGCTCCGCTCCGCGGTGAGGGGGCGGGGCGCCAGGCGGGGGTGGGGGCGGCCTGGACCCTGGGACCCGGGGAGGAGCCCCGCCCCCCCCCCAGGCGACCGGCGGGAGGCGGGCGGAGAGTGACGCTGTCTCCAATTCCCTCTCACTTCCCGCGCCGGCTCCAGGCGTTCCCCTGCATCTCCACCGGCGTGTTTGGTGAGTTGGGGGCGGTGCGGGGGGGGGGGAGGTGTGGAAGGGGGCGGGGCTAGGAAACGGGTGGGCCCAGACCCTGGAAGGGACCTGGGCGGGCGGGCAGGGGGAAGGGGTGGAGTTGGGCGGGCCCCAGGGGGCGAGGGGGCGGGCCAGACCCTGGACTCACTCCCGCCCCGCGGGGTCCCCAGGCTATCCCAGCGAGGCCGCGGCGGAGGTAGTGTTGGCCGCGCTGCGCGAGTGGCTGGAGCAACACAAGGACAAGGTGAGTCCTGGGCCCGGTCCAGGGGATCAGACGGGTGGGGGGGGTGCACCCCGGCTCCGCTGACCAGCCCTCGATGTAGCCCCTCCCCTTCCCTCGGACCAGTTTGCTTTCCTGAGCCCGGGCGGGGGCGGTGGAGCGCACACCGCAAAGATTCTGTGAAAGGTCTGTGGGCACCTCCCCCACCCCCAGGAGCAAGGCAGGTGAAAACCTGCAGTGGTGGGGGCAGCAATGAGACCGGGCAGCCTGGGTGCGGGTGGCCCCCGCCAAGGCTAAGCCGGTCCTGGCGCAGGTGGACCGGCTCATCATCTGCGTGTTCCTGGAGAAGGACGAGAATATCTACCTGCAGCGGCTCCCCCACTACTTCCCAGTGGGTGAGTAGCCCTCCCAGCCCTCCCCCTCCCCCCCGCTGGCTCCACCCCGCCCCCAGCCACCCCAGGCAGGCTCTCACTGTCCTCTGCCTTCCAGCCTAACGGCACCGGCTGCCCACCCTGCCCAGGACCGGTAAGCAGGGCCTGGCCCGCCACGTGGCTGCCCACTAACCTGCCCACTAACACAGGGGCTCACTCCCTGCCCCCCCACTCACCCCCACGCAGGAAAGCCAGGAGGGCAGCCTGGGAGGCTGGGGGAAGCCCAGGGCCCACACTCCCTGACCATTCTGCTCTGCCCACAGACTCGCCAGGGCCTACTGGACCTCGCTCCCAGCTCTAAGAGGTCCTTGAAGGCTGCAGCTGGACCTGGGCCCCACCCCCCCACCCTCTTCTTTCCCTCAGCACCCCCACTTTCTCCCAGCAACCACCCCCCAGCCTTCTAATAAAGACTACCCCTGTTGCAGCTCGCCTCCTGTCTGGGTGCTGGCTGGGGAAGGAGGCGGCAGCCCAGATGTGTGGACGAGTGGCTCTGGCTTAACAGGGTGGCGAGAGCGCTTGGTGAGCTGGGCGGGCGGAGGCACGGGCTGGACGGCAGAGGTGGGCGGCAGCACTTAACATTTATTGAGGGCCTGCCCCCAAGGAGCTCACAGCCTGGGGGCCAAGAGCCCATATGTGCTGGGGTGGGGGAAGAGAAGAGGTAAAGGCAAAAAGGAAGGCAATGCAGAGACACCGTGGCCCAAGCAAAGGGGGTGCAAAGCAGGCACAGGCAGGGGGAGAGGTGGGGAGGAACGGCGCCTGGCAAAGCCCTGCCTCGACCTCAGGACCACGGACCAAGTGCCGGCTTGAAGGCTGCCCCTCCCCGGCCAGGTGGGTACCAGCTGGAGGGTCCATGGGGTTGCCCCAGCCCCACCACCTGTCCTGAGCCAGGCCCCAGTTTCAGTCCTCTCCACCCAGCACTGGGCCAGGCAGACCCCCGAGGGGAGGGTGGGCAGTCAGGTTGGGGGCCCTGAGCAGGACAACTTGGTGGAGTCAGGGCCTAGGAGGGAGCAGCCTGAAGCTTGGGCCGTCCTAGGTCCCTGGGCAAGGCCCCAAAGAACCTCCCAGTTTTATGTGGAAGCCCCTGAGCCAGCTAAGGAGGGGAAGGGAGGCATGGGTGCCTGAAGGGAAGGAAGCAGGTAACCAGGAGGCCCAAGAGGCCTAGGCCCCTCAAAACTGCTCCTGGTGGGGAGGCTCGGGTGTGGAGAGGGGGGCGGCCAAGAGCCACCCAGTTGGGGGCGGCAGGGGGACAGCCAGACACACAGCGGCCAGGCAGGCAGCAGCAGAGCAGGGACACGCACACACGCGGCTCACCACCAGCATCCCCTTTAATAAAACGTGGAAGGTTGCGTGATGGGGCGGGGTGGGGGGGAGTGAAATATGACCATTTACAACCACAGAAGACCTCTGTACATGTCTAGCGCCTGGCAGAGGGGAGGGCAGGCGGGGCCGTGGCACACCGGGGCCGGCCCTATTTGTAGAGGATATCGTAGTGTCCCGGCCGGTAGAGGAGGTACACCTTGGGCTCAGAGCCCTCGGGGAAGATGTGCGGGTTGGTGGTGCCGCCCTCGCCGCGGTCCATGTACTCCACCTGGATGGAGACGCTGAGGGCCTGCGCCAGCGCGATGATGTGGATGTGGTCGCTCTCCTTGCACATGGGCTCCACCTCCTGCAGCACAGGCGGGAGGAGGGGGGCGGGTGTCAGAGCCCGGTGGGGGGGCACCCCACCCTCCGTGTCCCTCCCCCGCCCCACGGCCAGAGGGAAAGGGAGGGCAGCACCTGCTGGCAGAACTCCTTGACCGTCCGCCCGCCCTCGATGAAGTGCTCGAAGAACTTGCTCTCCCGCTGCAGGTAGCCAGACGTGAGCAGCCGCAAGTACACCACCAGGTAGTCCGACGTGCTCTGGTCGTTGAAGGAGGCCAGCAGGTCGGCCACGGAGGTCTGCTTCTCCACCTGCTCGATCAGGTCCATGAACTGCCGCCCGAGGGACACAGGGCACGGCGGAGAAGGAGACGGGTCAGCCCCGCGGCGGCCGGGCCACCCCACCCCCACCCCGGCCGGGAGGGCGATGGGGCTGTGGCTGGGCTCACCGTGTTGTGGAAATCCTCGATTGTGAACTCGGTGAAGCCCTGGGATACCAGATCCTCTTTGCTCTTGGCGGACACCGCCTTAAACCTGGGGGGAGGGGGCAAGGGAGGCCGGCATGGGCTCACGGGGCAGCAGCGAGGCCGGCCCAGAGCTGGGGCACGGGCCAAGGCCGGCAGGGGGGCGCGGGGGTGCAGCTCAGCACGGAACACCAGGAGTCCAGCTAGGCACTGAGCCTTAGCTGGGGGCTGCACCTCCTAGGCCCCAAGAGTGGGAGGGAGCCCTGTGCGGCCCTTCCTGAAACTCCCGCTGCGCCCAGGCGCCCACCGCCTCACCGCTGCAATTCCTTGCTGTCGTCTAGCAGCGCCTCCAAGTGCGAGAATCCGAAAGCTCGGTAGAAGCAGTTTCCATCAGGCCTGGTCTTGCGGATGTAGGAGTACTTTTTGTGGAGATCCTGCAAAGAGGCAGCCCCCCACCCCACCCCCGGGCCCATCAACACCAGGCCAGAACCAGGGTGGGCCAAGGGAACACCCCCCGTCTTTGACAGAGCTCACACCACAGCAGGGACAACGGAGCTCCCAGCAGCCACCTGCCATCCTTGGCCGCTGACTCCGGCGATGGGAGTCGGATGGGAGACCCACTGGCGGGAGACCCACTGGCTGGATCCCCAGCAGCCTCAGGACCCCAGAACTTAGGTACACACTGGCTGCTGGGCATACGGGTGTCGTCACCAGCCCCTAGCCCTGCCAGGCAACCGGGCCCACGGGCCGTTTCTTCCTGAAAATGGCAAGATGAATCCGTGTTCGTCCAACACGGTTTTTCCAGAGAGCAGGCTTTCAAATCATGTGAGTCGAGGGCAAACAAATTAGGATGCAGGTCCAGGGCGGGGCTCCACACGGCAGTCCCCGCCTGGAGAACAGCCTCCCTGGTCTCCTCCACCTGGCGCTGCCCGCTCACAGGCCCCTGCTCGCGTCCAGCTCTGCGTTCCTCCCGTCTCGCGATGCCACTGCCTCTGTCGGACCGACCTCCCCACACACGTGGGCCACTGAGGCTGCCAGCAGGCAGGCCTCCCTCCCCCGGGCCAACTCGTGCCCGCTCCGTTCACTTTAATCACCCCCCACCCACCTTCCCAGTGACCTCGCTTCCTTCCTGAGGACTTTCACGGAGAACCCCTGAGCCCCAGGACACCCGCCGCAGCCCTCTCTCCTGCTCCCCAAAGGGGCTGAGCCTCCACCAGCCGCCCCCCTGCTCCACCTCAGAGCCTGTCCCCTCCCTTGGGCTCAAGGACATTGTTCCAGGAAGCACCCCCTCCCTCCTGCATCATCCATTTTTCTCTCCCTACTGGTTTAGACTCAACATACAAATACATGGCTGGTTCTTGCTTAAAGAAAAAAAAATCCTCTGCTTCACATGAACGAACTCCTTTCCAGCTACCACCCAATTTCTCTCCTTTACAGCGAAACTGCTCTGGACATCATCCGCGCCCACAGTCCCCACTGCTCTCCCGCGAACTTGATCCAAGCAGTCTTTCACTCTAGTCAAGGCCACACCTGCCCTTTCAATCCAAGGGCCAAGCCCGCTCCTCCCCAGACTGGCTGCTCACAGCATTTGCCACGAGCAGGGACGCCCCCCATCACATGATCCATCCACCCACCCCACCCCACCCCTCCTCGTCCACCCTGTCCCTTGCACAGCTCGCAGGCCCTAGCCTCGCCGTGTCTTCCTTGTCCGGGCCGCCACCGAACTACACAGCACCCTTGCCCAAGACAGCACGCGCCACCCGCACACACGCCCTCCCACTGCAGTGGCTGCATGGGGCGGGGGCGGGAGAGTGGGGGGGAGGGCGGCACCCGTCACCCCACTCGGGCCTGGGACAGCGTCACTCATCCCTCACCACGGCTGCTCTCGGGATTCCAACAGCCGCAAAGGTAACTCCCCGCCTGCCCCATCTCCGCCCTTGACTCCCAACCTTGTGCCTCACCTGCTTGTCCTGTCTGGGCTGCCCAACCCCATGGGCCCGTCCTGACCCCCACGGGGCAACTGCGAGGCGCGGCCCCTCAGCTGTTCCAGCCAAAACCTATCACCACTGCCTGCGCCCCCCCCCCCAATCCAACACAGATCCAAAGGCTTCAATCCACCGAGTCTCCTGCCCCCAGCTTCTCTCGGCCCTTGGGCACTCCGCCCACCCCCACTCCCGCCTCCAGGCCTCCTCCCAGGTGTCCCTGCTCCAGCAGCCAGAGGAACCAGAGAAACCTGTGAACACTCCTCCCCTCCCTGGCCCCGGGCCGTCTCCCAGCCCTCTCCTGCTCCCTGCCGCACCTCAGCCTGGCCCTGGCCTGCCCCACTCCGCCCAGCGCCCACAGCCTGCTCCCCGACTGCTCCCAGTATGTCACGCCAACGCCACCCTCCCGGCACGGCCTTCCGCCTGACCTCCCACTCCCTCTCTCCTTTCCCGGCTTCACTTGCCTCCAGAGCCCTCACCGCCGTCTGCCATCGACACCCGAGGTCCCTCTGCCTGATTCCGTCTTCCCACTGGGACACACGAGCTTTGTGGCGGCTGGAGCGAGCCGGCTGCCCTCCTCACTCTGCTGCCGGTACCCAGACCGGTGCCGGGCCCCCAGCACGTGCTCCCAAATGGTCAGTCACAGCACACGATGCATGGGAAGAGCCCAGATTGTTGTAGCTATTGGAAAAGCTACTAGAATCATCCCAAGCACTTGCCCCGTGCCAGGCCCTTTGCGGCCAGCTAGTGTCCACTACCCTCAACCCTCACAGAGGAGCAGAGGCACCCAAGTCTGCTTGGGTTCTGCCGTCCAGGCTGAGGACCCTCCCCGCACAGAGTAGGGTGTCACCGGCACTGGGGCAGACCTCCCGCACAGACCACGCACAGTGGACACTCAAATATTTGCTGAATGACTCAGCGGGAAGAACAACAGAGGCTCCAAGAAATTCAGTGCCGAAATTCACACAGCCGAAAGTGAAGCCAGAATTTGAACCCAGGTCTATCAGGCCCCAAAGCCAGTGCCTTCAGCTCTCCATAGTCCTCTTGGGTAAATCACACTCTGAGCCGGGGGTCAGAGTAGACCACAGGCCCCACACCACAGGATCTGGCCTGCAGGTGTGCTGTTTGGGCCACGGAACATTTTACATTTGAATTAACTGCCTTCCGTTAGAAGTAGGAGATTCACATCAAAATCGTTATTTCTGGATTGTTTTGGAAAAATAGATCCAGAAACAATGGAGTCATAGGTATGGACACTCCTATTTGCCCTGGGGGCTTTTGCTAGAGCTGCGGTACCCTGTCTACCACCTTCCCTGGCCACCTTCCATCACCCACCTCCCTGGCCCCTGATGTGGATAACCCCAAAGGCCTCTCCCTTTAGGAGAAAGGCTTGAAGCATCTCTGATCTTGGGAAGGGGATGGGGGGAGGGAGATAAGATTTACTAAGCCCTCAAGCTGTGCCCACTGGATACTACTTACACACACCCACTGTCTGGGCTCCCGAGGAGAGCGAGTGGTTAAGGGTCTCACCTCAGGCTGTGAGAGAGCTGGGCCTTGCACGGGTCCACAGGCCCCTATGCCCCACTGCTGCCTAGCGCTCCACAAGATCCCAGAGGCAGGCAGCAGTTAGTGCCTCTGCCGGGACCCGCCTCTCCCAGCCGCTCAGCCCCCTGGCGAGCAGCAGGAGACCTCAGCTCCTACCCAGCCTGCACCAGGCCCCACAGGCCTCAACAACCACCCATGAGCAGATGCTTTCTTTATTCTGATCGCACAGCAGAGCAATCCACAGCTCAGAGACACTGAAGGACCTGCCGAGGACACAGCTGCTGCACGGCAGAGTCAGGCTGGCAATCAAGGTCTTTTTGATTCCTGAGCCCGCACACTTGAGAACCGGCAAGCAGAGGGCTCCCCCAACACGCGACCCTCTCTGAGGCCAGGCCAGCAAGGAGCAGGTCTGAAGCAGACACACTCCTGCCCCCTCAGCCAGGCTCCCACCTTGATCTTCTGTTGATAAATGTTGTCATCCTCAGCATACTCCTTGTACAGGACCGAAAGTTCCAGCCGCTCCGAGACCAGAGGGTTCTGCACAGCAATCTGTAGGGGGAAGGAAATCCATCACGCTCTGGCTCGCAGATGGAGTGACCCACACCTAACGGCCAGAACACCTAAAGAAGGAGGGCTAAAGCAATCACCCAGTGCCACAATGACACCCCCCCATCCTGTCCCTCCCCAAGACATCCAGAACCTAGCACAGCTTAGAGAGGAGGACGTTTCCACAGCAGAGATAAGTAACAGGCCTCAGGCCCAGGCTATGCTTCCCCACAACAGGGCCACTGGCCACAGCCCCTCACCTCTTGCTGAATTCGGTCCTGCTGAGCCATGATGGCTTCATCATAAGCAAGACAGTTAACACCTGGAAGAAGGAAGCAAGCCAAGGGTTACCGTGGGCCCTAGCTCTCTCCATGCCAGGCAGCTGGGCCAATGACGAGCAGCCAGGACCAGGAAGGGCAGGCCTGGAATCTACAAGTCTGCATTTCACACACTGCTCTACCCCAATGGTGTGATCTTGGCCAAGTCCCTTCTCTCCCAGGCCCTAGTTTTCTCATCTTTAAAATGAGGGGGCAAAGATGTGTTCTGCCCCAAGGTGTACTCATTCAGCTCTAAACACCCCCTCCCCCGACCCTCATTTTCTAACATCAATTCCCAGCAGCCCAAGAATGCTCTGGGGCCAGGCACGGTCTCTTGGGGAAAGTAAGATGAGGAGGCAGAGTTCCGGGCTGGAGGACAGCTTCCCATAAGCCTGCACTTTACTCCATCACACCCTTCCTCCTTCTGTTGTGCTGGGTTTTCTTAATGCCCCTTTTACAAATAACAAAGGCAGACAGGCGAAATAACCCGTCCAAGGTCATAAATAGCGAAGGCCTGAGCGCAAACCCAGGTGTGCCTAATTCTAAGGTCTGAGCTCCTTACCACAGTATCTCCTCTGCTACCTCGCTGCAGAGGCCTTTCCTCAGCTGGAAAACGGGGCTACCACCACCACCTTTCTCCCCTCATTGAAATGTCAAGAGGGAGAGGGGGTACCTTGAAGGCACACTGGTAAGTGTTCATCAGTGAACCTGTGGACCCCACCCTCAACAGCCACTGGTGAGGAGCCAGGAGACCTGAATTCTGGTCTTCCCTCTCTCTCATGTGATCCCGAGCAAGTCCTTTCCGGGGGCCTGCGCCTCTCAGCATTCAGTCTCTCCAGTGTGCGGTTAGAAGTGGGTGTGTGTGTGCTAAATGATTTTTAAGATCAATCCTTTCGGGCCTGGGCATCCTGGATCCTCAGTGGGGCCCTGACCCGTCCCTTACGCTGCCCTGCAACAGGGCAGTCTCTCCCACTCAAGTGACCTACTCGGTCCCCGCAGCCTAACCGTGGGTGAAAAGGGAGAGGGCGGCACCGTTTTGAAAGGTCCCCCTCCAGAGGTCTAAGAAAACAATGCCCAGGCAGGCAGAAAGGGGCTGCAAAGCCAGAAGAGGGGGCTCTACCGGAAACGAAGGCTGCAGTCCTCAGGGGCACGCACCGCGGCCGCTCGCAGCCCCCGGCCGCCCGCAGCATCCCGAGCGGCCCGCCCAGTCCTTTGTGCTCCGCGGCCCGGCGTAACTCGACGCCCTGCCGGGCGCGGGCCGCTCTGGAGAAGGCGGGCTGCCAGGGCCCGGCCTATAGGCCCCGGCCCGACTGCAAGGACTGGGACGGGAGGGCTGGGGACCCGGGAGCCGGGCGGCCGGCGCGGAGGGGCTGGGCGGGGGGCGGGGCGGCTCAGGCCCCGCCCCGGGAGCGCGCGGAGGGAAATAGCCACGGGCCTGGGCCCGCCCCGCTCGCTCGCTCGACCGCCGACCCGGCCGGCCGGGGGTCGCGGCTGCGGCTCCTTCCATTGTGAGGGGGAGGGGAGGCGATGGCGGTGGAAGAAAGGACCGTCCGTGCGTTTCGCCTCCGGCCGCCGGCGGCCCCACCCCCAGCCTCCTCGGGAACCGGCGACCCGGCATCGCCCCTGTTAGCCCGGGCCGGGTGGCCCTTCCCGGATCAGTACCTTCGGAGTCGCTGCCGAGCGGCTCCTGCTTCTGCTGCTGAGGTTCCTCCGCCGCCATCTTTAAACAGCGCCGCACTGCCGACCGCTTCCGGGTTAGCAGTTGCCCTCCTCCCGGAAGGGAGCCCCTCCTCGTGGCCCCTCCTTGGCAACGCCCCTAGCGACGGGATCCCCTCGGGCGCAGTCACCTGTGGGGCTCGCAGTCAGGTGCGGCTGCCGCCCCGCCCACCCTTCAGCCGCACTCTTGCTGGGCTCCATCTTCCCGTTGCCCAAAGCTCCCGACGACAAGAGCCTCCCGGAGGCCATTCAGGTTTCTTTGCACTGGAGTTCGAAGCGCGGATTGTGTTACCGAGATGAGTGGGAAGGTGAGGTTAAAATCACCGGAGGCAGCAGTGCTGCTGCGGACCCCGGAACTCCTGGCACCGCCTGCAGTGGGGAGAGCCTGGCGGAATCGTGCTAACGTGGGAGCCCCGGGCATCCACCGCCCGGTTCCACCAGGTCTCGCTTCTGAGCGGACGTTGGTGTCCTGTTGCGGCGGGGAGAACGTCCCTTACGGTCAAGGCCAAAGTCTTGGGACCTAACTTTGGACTCCGTGCCTTTCTGGTTAGGAGAAAAGCAGCCCCCCCCCCTTTTTGAGTGATAAAAATGGAAAGCAGTGGTTGCCAGAGGTTAAGTGAAGGGATGGGAGGCCGGAGGGAAGTGGTTGTGATTGTAAAAAGGATGCGGGAGCGATCCTGGTGGAAATGGAGATGTTCTAGATTTTATTTTTAAGTAATCTCTACACCCAGTGTGGGGTTCAGACTCACAACCAGAGATCCAGAGACTCAAGCCCCACCCGCTGGATCAGCCAGGAGCCTCGTTTTTGTTTTTGTTTTTTAATTGTAAACTCTACCCCCAAGACAGGGATTGAACTCTCCACCTGGAGATCAAGAGTTGCATGGTCTACCTACTGAGCCAACCAAGTGCCCCTAAAATGTTCTATATCCTGACAGTGTACGAATACTCTGGTATGTGCTGTAGAGTAGTTTTGCAGGATTTACCAATGGGGGAAACTGGGTGAAGAGCACACAGGATGTCTCTGTGTAGCCTATTAAAATTGCCTGTGAATTGGGGCGCCTGGGTGGCTCAGTCGTTTGGGCGGGCTGCCTTCCGCTCAGGTCATGATCCCAAGGGTCCTGGAATCGAGTCCCACTTTGGGCTCCTTGCTCAGCGGGGAGCCTGCTTCTCCCTCTCCCTCTACCTCCCTCTCTGTCTTCTTGTACTATCTGTCAAATCAATAAATAAAATCTTTTTTAAAAATTGCCCGTGAATGGGGCACCTGGGTGGCTCAGTGGGTTAAAGCCTCTGCCTTCAGCTCAGGTCATGATCCCAGGGTCCTGGGATCGAGCCCCACATCAGGTTCTCTGCTCAGCGGGGAGCCTGCTTCCCTTCCTCTCTCTCTGCCTGCCTCTCTGCCTACTTGTGATCTCTGTCTGTCAAATAAATAAACAAATAAAAATTGCCCGTGAATTAACCAAAAATAAGTTTAAGAAGCGGCAAGGCTGGGGTGCCTGGCTGGCTCAATCTGTAGAACATGCAACTCTTGATTTTGGGGTCGTAAGCTCAAGCCCCACATTGGGGATAGAATTTACTTTAAAAAAAAAAAAAGCGGCAGGTCTTAGATGCTAAAGATGCTGTTGTTTAGAGAAGTTAGTCTGTGGCTCAGTTTCCCAACTTCTTGACAGGACAGCAGTGTCTGAGCGCCGGGAGGAGACTGTGCCTGAGTCCCAAGCAGACGCCTCAGTCAGTGGCTGTACAGGAGTGGAATATGACCGAATATTCTCATGAGCTACACCCAGTCCTGGGGTGGGTGCAGCCAAATTTGTATTCCAGCAACATTGCAAACTACTGTTTATTGGATCATTAAGCCTTGGGGTTGCTTCGAAGCTCCAGAAAGCAAAGTGTCCACCCTGTTTGGACCGGTGCTTACCAAAGTGTTCATTCCTTTTCCCCATTTTGACACCGAAATCTGGACTTGCCAGTAAGATCTCCAGTTAGCAGAATTGGTATTCCCAAATGAGGAGCTAAGAGAGTTGATGACAGCCACATGATTTCTATCTGGCTTTTCAAAATCTTGAAAACTACGGTAAGACCACTCCGCGTCTACCCCCTCATATTTTGACTAGGGCATCCATGGGGCAGACAGGGACACGAGGGAGCTGGGGTTGGGACTAACAGTCAGGGCAGGAAACAGGTGCTCTGACAAGTGAGAAGGAGTCTGAGTTGTGACCCACGCTGGAGCACAGCCAGGCTGCCAACACCAAGTAAATACCTCCCTCCCGGGGGTGTCGGGCTTAAAAAACAGACCTGGGTGGCTCAGTCAGTTAAGCGTCTGCCTGTGGCCCGGGTAGTGATCCCAGGGTTCTGGGATTGAATCCCACATGGGGCTCCTTGCTCAGCGGGGAACCTGCTTCTCTCTCCCCACCTGCTGCTCCCCATTTGTGCTCGCTATCTCTCTGACGAATGCCTGGATTAAAAAAAAAAAAAACCCAGACTTGTCCCTTCAGTATACAAATGGACCTGTGAACAAGGGTCCTTTCCCCTCTTAGGCAGAATGGTTCGGAGGGGCAACTGGCCGGCTCAGTTGGTGGAGGGTAAGATTCTTAATCTCAGGGTAGAGGGTTTGAGCCCCACATTGGGTATAAAGATTATTAAAAAATAAAATCTTAAAAAAGAGACACCTGAGTGGCTCAGTCAGTTAAGTATCTGCCTTTGGCTCGCGTCATGATCGTGGGCCCTTGGGATTGAGCCCCACATTGTGCTCTGTGCTCAGTGGGGAGTCGGCTTTTCCCTCTGCCTCTGCTCCTCCCCCCTGCTCATGCTCTGTTTCTTGCTCTCTCAAAAAAAAAATAAATAAAATCTTTAAAAAAAAAATTTAAAATCTTTAAAAAACCAAAGGGAGGGCAGGAAATGGCCAGAGGGCGGTTTTGGCTCTCAAGTCCAGCCCAGGATGGCTGACTTTCACCCTGATCTTCTGTATGCTGATTTACGTGGCAGTTAATAACTGTTCTCTTACCCTCATTCTGCCCCTTCTATTACTTTTACCATTTTAGGGTTTTGACTCTCTATCCCGAAGCATCTAGAATCCCACTACGCATTCGCAGGGGTCACTGGCGGAGCTCCGGGCATATATCTCTCCCTCCCCATTTGCCACCCAGAAATGGAGCAGCACCGCCTGCCCTGACTGCGAGTTTTGCAACAAAACAGGCAGCGCTGGCACTTGGGTTCCGACTGCTGTTGAATATAGTCACAAAGGTGACAAGCGGCAGAGGACTTTATTTTCCACTGCACTGATACGACAGGTGCCACCTCAGAGCCCCGCGGGCACCCCCCGCTTCCGTGTCTGATGGTCGCTGTCAGGGGCGTGGAAAGGAGACTCCATACCAGGACCCAGACTAAAAGCTCAGCCCCAGAGATAGTTTATGCACAGCACAGAGGCTGTAGGAGACAGCTTTCCAGAAGAAAACCTTCAAGGTGGGCCAAAGAGGAGGGCTTGGCGGCCCTTCCCAGGGCCGGCTTGGGAGTCGGGCATCTGCTGGAATGGGGGGGACCTGGACCCCAGGTGAACCGCCGCAGCTCTCGCCCCAGGAACCCACAATCGTCCACAGGCAGCCCGCTCCAAAGTCATGGTCTAGGAAGGCCTTGGTGGTGCAGAGGCCAGGCCGGCGAGGCTGGGCAGGGGCTGTAGTTTGAGGCGGCTGGCTGGGCGGACACTCGCCCGCAGGATCCAGACCACCTAAGGCAGAAAGCAAGCAGAGGAGGGGTGGAGATGGCAAAGAGAAAGCCCCCCACTGCCCTCCTCCCAGACCCACAATAACCCTCACTCCTCACTGGGGCAAACCCCTCCAGTAATGCCTCACATCCCCGATCACCTGTGTCTGCTCAGGATCCGATGCCCCAGAGCCGGCCCCTTCCCGGAGCGCCTCATAGCCCGAGAAGGATGCAGGAGTTTCCCTGTTGCTGCCCTAAGAAATCACCACCAATTTAGTGGCTTAAAATGACATGAATGTTTAACTTTACATAAAGTTCCTGAGGTCAGAGCTCTGGTATGGGTCTCAGCAGACTGAAGTCAAGGAATCTGCAGGCTGTGTTTCCTTCTGGAAGCTCTGAGAACCTGCTTCTACTCAGGCAGGCAGAGCCAGTTCCCTGCGCCTGGACGACTGAGGTCCCCGTGTTCTTGCTGGCTGTAGCCTGAGGGCTGTCCCCAGCTCCCAGAGGCCACTGCATCTCTGAACTCATGACCCACTTGCACTGTCTTCAAAGCCAACCACCACGGGCAGAGTCCTTCTCAGGGGGCATCTCTGAGATATCCATCATCTACTCTTCTCGTCTGACCTAAGGGAGATGGGCCTACCAGATCATCTCCCATTTCAACAAGCTTACCATGAATCACATCTGTCAAGTCCCAGGATGAGGACACGGACATCTCTGAAGGGGCATTCTTCTGCCCGCCACATCACTGTTACTTTACAATCATGAAGACAGGCTCAGAGAGGACAGATGACTTGCTCAAGGTCATATAAGAAATGGCCAAGCCAGGCCTCAAACCCAGGCCTGCTGACTCTCAATACACTTTTCTTGACCTTCTAGCATCTACCATGAGAGCAGCCTCCCTCAGCCCCATGTGCCCTCCGGGGCAGACGCCTATGCCGCCAGGCTCAGGATCTAACACACACCCACGCCGACTGATCAAATACTATTTGGGAGCACAAGGAGCCTTGTTTTCTCGGCAGGGAATGGACGCAGGGCCCCAATTTGGTTAGGAATGAGAGAGGGACAGTGAAATGTGGCCAGATGTCAGACCTAGTGGCCGCACTGAAGACCAAGGGGAGGGTGGAGTTCAAGCGTGACAGGTGATTTGCACCCCATACTCTCCTCCAGCCCCACATCCGCTGCCGGACTCAGCCAGCCGAGGAAGAGCAGGAGCCAGAGTTGCTGACGGGCTCACTGAGGACTTTCTCAGACGCGGACTCTGGAGGACGTGGCCCTGACATCTGGCTTCCCACCAACCTGAGCAGTGGCTTGAGATGCACAGCTTTGGGCTGGAGTTGTCCCTCTGCGTTCCGGGAGCACAAAAATGGGGGGACACCCAGTAGGAAGCCTTGGCGGGCCGTGCAGTTACCATAGAAACGCTCTTCTGGTGTCACATCTTTTCACAGCAGCTTCATGGCCTCCTCTGTGCCCACAGCAAACCCGAGCCAAGACCCAAGTAGCTCGGGGCCCTCTGCTCAGGAAGTGTGACCAGGAAAGCCTCCTAGAGTGAGGCGCGAGACAGAAGCCCCCCTAGTTGTTCAGGAGGATATCGCCATGACCCCCCACCTCCCCGCCCAGACAAGGGCTCCTGAGGTACCCGCGGGTAACCGCGGACGCCCCGCGCTCAGCTAACCCAGCCTGGCCCTCGGGATCCCACATGGATCGTCTTCCCTTCCCTGGTCAGTGGCCCAACCCGCACAACCTCTGGGCCCTCTAACCTCAGACAACAAAGTCTGGTTTGTGTGGAAGGAAAGCCTTTTAGGAGGCAGGCAACCAACTCCCCACCCCTCAGGGAAGCAAGCATGGGCAGGAGTTGCATGCTGGGCCCAAGGGCAACACTCGGGCTCATGAGCATCAGAGACCGTACGAAAAGGCCGGGAAAGACTAGACCGAGGGAGGGAGGGCGGGCAGGATCCACACTCAGCTTCTATTACCAGAAGCCAGGAAACACAAGCCCCTCAGAAGAAGGGTCGGGGGCTGCATACAGACACCCGGGGCCTAAAGTCAGCCACACGCTCGAGCCTCAGATCCACAGGGGACATTGAACCTGTCTGTTGAGCAGTCACTCAGCGCAACCCAGCAGAGCTGCGGCCTCCTCCATGGGGGGGGCCCACAGTTCTCAGCGTTCCTTCCAGACACGTGCAGTGCGGTCATTATTCCGGCTCAGTGTGGAGCGCTTCCCAGGCCCCATCCCAGCAGGTAGACACCCACAGTCACGGCAGGATCGCGGAGGAAGGGCGCTGGGAATGGAGGAGCGGCAGCGGCCCCAAGCCGAGAAAGAGAAGAGACAGGGAAGCCAGTCGGCCCACAGGCATTTGTGGACACAGGACTAAAAGGCGCCTTGGGGCTGACATGAAAAAGCAAGATATGATGAAATGTCTCCATCTACGAAGGACAAGCAGCTCCGGAGAAATGGCTGGAGCCCCTGGCCGAGGAGCAAAGGGGAGGCTGGCCCCACGCGGACGGCTTCAGCTGCAGGGCCGGCCCCAGGGAGAAGGGCAGACACACAGATGTACGCACAGCACCGCCCCGAGCTTGGCACACGCAAGAGAGCCAGAGGGGACAAGCAAGAGGGGCTGCCCCGTGACAACAGGAGGATGTGTCTTCCCCAGAAGCCAGAAAACACTCAAACACAGGAAAGCAGGCAAAGGAAGCAGCACTCCCAGGCAGCCAGAACGGCTGAACACGTAGGACCTACACCATAGGACCGCCAGCCAGTAGGGACAGCTGGCCGGCTGGCCTGGCCTTCTCCACACCCCCGCCCAACAGCAGCCTCAGCAGCAGTATGGAGGCAGGAGCCCAGGCCAACGGAACACTGAGTTTCAGAAGCAAGGTTTAAGTCGACTTTATTGTCACAAGGAGCGCCCTACCGAGCAGGGCCTCATAAACCAATATACGTGGTCCCAGGATGTCACCATGGAGAAATGGAAAGGTCACGACTGAGGAAGAGGTCACTGTAACTGAAGGACATGATCCGGCCAGGAATGCAGCAGACATGATCAGGAGAGGCCAGGGGTGGTCAGGTCACAGGGTGAGGGACAGGACAGCCCCCTTCACTCCCGCTTCTTGTAGCTCTCCAGATGCGACAGGACCCAACCCGATGGCAGGAGGCAACACAGGAAGCAGGCGGTGAGCCCAACAGCGACATCCTACAGAGCACAAGAAAGAAGGAACCCGCAGAATAAGGACTCCCCCAGGCTTCCCGTCGTCTGAGCCGGCTTCCCAGGCAGCAGAAAGCCCCTTTCAGGGGCACCTGGGTGGCTCAGTTGTTAAGCATCTGCCTTTGGCTCAGGTCATGATCCCAGTGTCTTGGGATCAAGCCCCATATCGGGTTCCCTCTCCAACTCCCCCATACTTGTGTTCCCTCCCTCATTATCTCTGTCATAAATAAATAAAATCTTACAAAAAAAAAAAAAAGAAGCCCCTTTCAGGGAGTCAGGATTCCGGCTCCAGAGGAGGGACACAGCAGATCCAAGGCCTACTCTAGGCCTTGAGGTAAAGGGTCAGATATGGGGGTGGGGAGCAGCCTGGGTTAGGATCCACAGAGCAATCAATCCACCACAAGATGATAAAGTGAAGGGACAGAAACAAGGATTGAAACCTGTGTTGTCTACTGGGATCCAGGAACCTTGCAGAGGGTGATAAGGTAAAATGTACTTCCCCTTCTTTGCCTTAAAAAAAAACCCCATCTCTTCTGGGCGCTTGGCTGCCTCAGTCAGTGAAGCATGAAGCTCTTGATTTCAGGATTAGAAGTTCAAGCCCCACACTGGCTGTAGAGATTACTTAAAAAATAAAATCCTAAACCAAAAAACCCAAAAGAACCCTTCTTCACATCTTCTTTCCAGGACTGCTATTCAACCTTTGAAGCTGGGGACAAAAGACTTTTCACAGCCACCTCCATATTCCCCACAGCAGTTGAGATCACAGCACAAGTTGGTGGTTAGACCTGAGTTCAAATTACTTCTTTGCTACTGCAGGTTTGACTTCTGACAACTGAATAGGCGCTCCTAGAGTTCGGATCCCTCAACCACGAACTAGAAAGGATGGCCCTTTGTTCTCAGGATCCCAGGGACCAGCGCAGCAGTCTTGGTAGTGCCCAGCACGCAGCAGGCGCTCGGCAGATGCCAGGTGCAATTAGGATCACTACCATTTCTTCAATCACAGAGCTCTTCGGCCTCTATCCTCACAGGGGCCCGCTGACTTGGATTCTCAAGACTGGCATTCAAGGTCGAGTTCCGCCGCGGAGGCAAACGCATAAAAGTGCCCAACAGGTGAAAGCCATTTAGGGTTAAACTCTCCCACATTTCTGGAAATTACGAAGACCCACCTTCCCTAATAATGAACAGCGGCAACAACCATCATCGTCGCTGACAGTCGTCAGGCACCCCCAGTAAACGATGAGGCTTAGAGAGAGGGCTAAGGGCTCGAGACTGCACAGCGTGTAAGCGACAGGAACGTGACTGGCAGGATCTGACCCGAGAATCTGGGGTTGACTGATCCCCGACTGTTGCCCGGGCACTGTTCCTCTCGTTCACGCCCTCCAGACACGCCCGAGCCAGCATTGCCGCCCCCCGCTAGGCTGCGGGCAGAGAGGTGCAGGGCAATCTCAGGACCACCGAGGTTCAGAGTGCCAGACCCACCAGCCCCGAACTCGCCGCAGGACCCCAGTCTGGCCCGCTCCATCTCCCGTGCCCTTCCCGCCCCACTCCTCACCATGGTCCCGAGCTCCTCCCGCGGCGGCTTGGAATGCATCTGGGCACGCTGCACCGGGAGCCTCCGGGTGAGACCCGTCAGGCCCCTCAGCAGCTGCACCGCGGGCAAAGACATAGCTGCACGGAATGACTGCGGACAGTAACGCGCAGAAGCCCAAGGTCGGGAAGTCAAAATGGCCGAGCGGGACGGAAATTCCGGCGCCGGGGAGGGCGGAAAAGAGCGGCCCGGAAGTCTCCCGGAAATGACGCAGGGACACACCTCCCGCCCCGCCCCCGTCCGCTTTTGGCGCGTTCCTCGAAAGAGCCAATCGACGCCATCCCACCACCGATGGGCGGGGCACGGGGGGGGGCGTTTCTTTCCGTTATGTCCCGCCTCCAAGTCAGTTGAGTGACATCAGAATCACCCAATCACATACCCAGAAGCGAGGTGGCATTCTTGACTCCTCCCTCCATTCATACTCTTAAATCCCTCTATTCAGAAATTCTCCTGCTCCGCCAGGCCTCCGTTATTTCTGGCTGGACCCCCTGACACCAGCCTTGTAATTGAATTCTCATTAATGTTACCCTTTCCCATTCCAATCTCCATGCAGTGGCAACCGGTCTCTCATCCCCTTCCTTTCTTCTTTCCTTCCTGGCTCCCTCCCTTCCCATCTTTTTTTAATATATATATTTTAAGATTTTATGTATTTATTTGACCGAGATCACAAGTAGGCAGAGAGGCAGGCAGAGAGAGAGGAGGAAGCAGGCTCCCCGCGGAGCAGAGAGCCCGATGCAGGGCTCCATCCCAGGAGCCTGGGATCATGACCTGAGCGGAAGGCAGAGGCTTTAACCCACTGAGCCACCCAGGCGACCCAATTTTTTTTTTTCTTTTTTTTCTGACAGAGAGAGAGAGAGAGATCACAAGTAGGCAAGCAGAGAGAGGGGGGGAAGTAGGCTCCCCGCTGAACAGAGAGCCCGACGCGGGTCTCGATCCCAGGACCCTGAGACCATGACCCAAGCTGAAGACAGAAGTACCCCCCTTCTTTTTTTATTTTTTTATTTTTTTATTTTTTTTAAAGATTTTATTTATTTAGTTGACAGACAAAGATCACAAGTAGGCAGAGAGGCAGGCAGAGAGAGAGAGAGGAGGAAGCAGGCTCCCTGCGGAGCAGAGAACCTGATACAGGGCTCTATCCCAGGAGTCTGGGATCATGACCTGAGCAGAAGGCAGAGGCTTTAACCCATTGAGCCACCCAGGCGCCCCACCCCCCCTTCTTTTTTAAACATAAATCTAACCAAGTCATACACTTACTTAAAAAACCTTCAGTGGCTCCCCACTGCTAGACAAAATCCCAGTTCCTGGATGTCAATGTCCAGCCTCATTTCTACTTACTCCACACCTTCCTCCTTGCTCTCTGATCCTCTCCATCCCCAAGCCTTTGCTTCCTTGTATCTTAAGTTCTACCTAGAACACTTTTCACTTACCTAGCCTTTCTCTTTCATGTCAACTCCTACTTCCATGCCTCTACTTACTGATACAGTTTACTTTATCATATATATATAGGATATATATATATAGCTTACTTTATCATATATATAATATATATTATATATAAAATTATATATATACATAATTTTAGATTTTATTTATTTGACAGAGAGAGACACGGTGAGAGAGGGAACACAAGCAGGGGGCGGGAGAGGGAGAAGCAGACTCCCCACAGAGTGGGAAGCCAGGTATGCGGCTCCATCCCAGAACCCTGGGATCCCAACACTAGCGGAAGGCAGACGCTTAGCCACTGAGCCACCCAGGCGCCTCTATTTGCCAAATATTTACTAGTCCCTACTGTCTGCCAAGAACTGTTGCAGACAAGGTGGACAAGGACTCCTTTATCACAGAACTGACATTCCAGAGGGGAGAGACAGACAATAAACAAGCACTTAATGAGAAGCTATCCAAAGTGCTCTGATGTGATAGGAAGTGGCAGGGAGGGTGGCACTGCATCAGGAAGCCTGTGCCACCTTTGTGCCCAGCAGCCCCTGTTAAGCACTATCCACAGGGTCAGTCTCTGTCCTTAGACTGGGGGCCTCAAGAGCAGAACATGCGTCTGGTTCGCCACTGTTCCCAAAGAGGCTGGCACACATCACGAGGAAATTGCTATTTCAAATTTAATTTTTTTTTTTTTAACAAATGAGGAAATAAGCTTAGAGACCTGGGTGATCTGATCTGCTCAAGATAACACAGCTACAAGGCTGTGGATCCCAGCCAGGACCCCAGGATCCCAGGGCAGGTCTATCTGCTCCAAAACCCATCCTTTTAATGGTCACATAAGCTACTGCAGAGGGAGTTTCCAGAAGTTCCAGTTTGGACATCGTGGGCAATGGCATCAGAGACTCTGGCAGGGAGTGGGAGTGGGGTAGGGTGAGATGGCAAGATGAGCCAGGGAAACTGAGGGCTCCATTTTATTTTATTTTTATTTTTTAATTTTTATTTGACAGAGAGAGAGAGATCACAAGTAGGCAGAGAGGCAGGCAGAGAGAGGGGAAGGGAAGCAGGCTCCCCGCTGAGCAGAGAGCCTGATGTGGGGCTCCATCCCAGGACCCTGGGATCATGACCTGAGCCGAAGGCAGAGGCTTTAACCCACTGAGCCACCCAGGCACCCCCCCTTATTTTATTCTTAATTAATTAATTACCTCTATTTTTTACAAGGGACTTTATTTTATTTTATTTATTTATTTAAGAGGAGAGCGACAGATGGGGTGTCAAACAAATAAAATCTTTAACAAAAAAAAAAAAAAGAGGAGAGCGACAGAGAGAGCATGAGCATGTGCAAAGGGCAAGGCAAGGGAGAAGCAAACTGTCTGCTGAGCAGGGAGCCCTACTCGGGGCTCGATCCCAGGATCCTGAGACCAGGACCTGAGCCAAAGGCAGACACTCGACTAACTGAGCCACCCAGGTGCCCCAAGCGACTTCATTTTATTTTTTTTTATTTTTTTTAAAGATTTTATTTATTTACTTGACAGACAGAGAGCACAAGTAGTCAGAGAAGCAGGCAGAGAGAGAGTAGGAAGCAGGCTCCCTGCTGAGCAGAGAGCCCAATGCGGGGCTCAATCCCAGGACCCTGGGATCATGACCTGACCTGAAGGCAGAGGCTTTAACCCACTGAGCCACCCAGGTGCCCCTGCGACTTCATTTTAGAATAGCTCTGTCTTGGGGCGCCTGGGTGGCTCAGTGGGTTAAAGCCTCTGCCTTCCGCTCAGGTCATGATCCCAGGATCCTGGGATTGAGCCCCGCATTGGGCTCTCTGCTCAGCAGGAAGCCTGTTTCCTCCTCTCTCTCTCTGCCTGCCTCTCTGCCTACTTGTGATCTCTGTCAAATAAATAAATAAAATCTTTAAAAAAAAAAAAAAAAGAATAGCTCTGTCTTGGGCACTGGGCTGGCTTAGTCCGTAGAGCATGCAACTCTTGCTTTCAGGTTTGTGAGTTCATGCCCCACGTTGGGTGCAGAGTTTACTTAAAATCTATATATTAAAAAAAAAAAAAAAAAAGAATGGCTCTGTCTCTGCTGTTTTTCTTTTCCTCTAGGCCCCATTTCTGAATAAGCCAAAGAACCTACCTGTTCCCACTTCAAGGGGGAAGCAAGGAAGTGAATCATCCTCTGAGTTTTGTCCTAGGTCCAAAACACCTAAGAGCCAGATCCCAAACACGTTCCAGGCCATTAGCTTCCAACAAACCCTGGCTGACACTGGCATCAATACCCCTACCTTCAGTAATTTATGGGTAACACCTCTTGTTTGCCTGAGCCTAGCCTGTGATCGGAGCCTACCCCAGATTCCTGAAGGGACGCGTACCCTAGACCCCTTCCCAGTACAAATCCCTATCCCCAGCGATGCTGAAACTTACTCTCCTTTCCTTTCCAAGTTCTCCCAGACACTCCATCTGCCAGTCTCTAGCTGTCACTTACACTACTCAATAAACTGTTTCCAATGTCTCTGGCTCGTGTTTGGTTTCTAGCCTGTGTGAAGCTGAGGACCGTCTTGGCTGGTTATGGGGGATCCCTGCCCTGGGTCTTCGGACCCAGCCTGCCTGCATCAGAGAGACTGGGAAAACAGGGGCTGTGGAAGAGAAACTTCAGCCCCAGAGGAGCAGGGAGTGTGTGTTGGGGTGGGGGCGCGGCTCACAGAAAGGTAGCAACAGACCCAGAGTGACCCCAACAGACTGTGCCTGAACTTCCGGAGCTACCGGGGACCCTTCTCCACTCCTCCCCTCCTTCTCCTCCCCTTCCTGACAATTGTTGACATCCCTGCCATCTCGGCCCAGCCGCACCCCCCAGCTACCAGGCCCCTTTCCCTCACCCTGCCCGGGCCTTGGCAAACAGCCCAAGACAGATGCTTCTAAACTCCCCACCACCACCTCCACCTCCATCCCAGGAGGCACAGCCTAGGGGCATCAGACACCGTGGCTGTCTGTCACTGAGAGAAGGAAGGGGCAGGGACCTCCCTGCTGCCCAAAGCAATAATGCCCAGATTAGAGCGCAGCCAGGCAGGAGGCCCAGAGACTTTAGGGCAGGCCTTTCTGGGGTTCCCTGGGTTACTCCCTGGGGAACCACACATTCTCTGGCAGGAGGCAAAGGAGCGGAGGTTTCTATGCTCTGTTCCCCAGCTCTCCTCATAGCCCTGGTGATCCGGCTTCTCTCAGAAGCCCAGCAAGGAAGAGCCAGGTGGGGCCTGAGGGCCGCCCCTGAGACTACAAACCCCAGGGCAGGTTTGCACCCGGGTCTGCCTTTCGGATTCTTACCAACAGGACTGTTTTGGCCCCAGCCCCCCTCCAGGGACCTCTCCCCCAAGCCAGGGACAGCCCCACGTGGTGCACCAATTCAGCAAAACAGCGCAGAGCAGAAGCCCGACAGCACACTACAGTCACAGACAGCAGGGGAGTCCCACAAACGTGCTGGGGAGCGGAAGAGGCCGAGCTAGACACACGGACTGTGTGGTCCCGTGCAAACAAAGGGCAGCAGCGGGGGAGGGGAGCAGATGTCAGGTGGTGGGACTCCTGGGGGGAGGAGGGAGGGCACAGGATCCCCCAGAGGCCCTCTAGTGACAAAAATTGTGTTCACTGCGATGATTCCATCACGAGTGGCTGTCCGTTCACGACTTATGCCAATTTCCGTTTGTCTGCTACACTTCAGTTTAAAAAGTTCAAAACAGGGGCGCCTGGGTGGCTCAGTGGGTTAAAGCCTCTGCCTTCGGCTCAGGTAATGATCCCAGGCTCCTGGGATCGAGCCCTACATCGGGCTCTCTGCTCAGCAGGGAGCCTGCCTCTCTGCCTACTTGTGATCTCTGCCTGTCAAATAAATAAATGAAATCTTAAAAAATAAATAAATAAAAATAAAATTTCAAAACATAGGAAAACAAATGTGTGATATGATCTCATTGTCATAAAACAAATAAGAAATATCTAGAGAGGTAGGTGCCCATGGATAAAAGGCTGGGAGGGGACACACACACACACACACACACACACTCAGATTCTTGGAAGGCTCTCGCTCTATGGGCATGAGGCCTAGAGGTCCCAGTCTGGGTCCTAGTTCTGTTTCCCGGGCCCAGACCATCCCCCCACTCCCCTCTCCCTGAATGGGGCGGTAGGAATAGATCTCAAGCCTTGGGGCTGGATAGGGGCGCTGGTCCCCACTCCTGAGACCAGCGTCACCATCCAGGCCCCCAAGGTCCTGAGGGTCATATATGGGCTGAGGAGATACTAGATGCCCCATCTCACACCCGGCCCCACCAGCCATACAGGCAAGAGAAACACTGGGAACCCCCACCTCGGGCCTGGGACCTTATTCAAGGTGCTGGCCCCACAGCGGCTCTGTCCAAACAAGGAACCCATGAGGCCTGGGGAGGGGCTGCGCCCTCAGATGCCCCCTCCCACAGCGCACACCCCTTCCGGAGTCACCACCTCCCGGAGCACCTAACCCCACCCTGGAGCTGCTAAGAACCTGGCCTAGACTCTCCTCCCGGCATGTGCTAGACACTGGACCCAGGCCGGGCAGAGGGGAGGGCTACGGTGAGGGAGCCCCCCACCAGGGTTCTCACTGAGGACAGCCGTAGCCTGTCCACAGGCCTGGAAGGTACTGTCTCCCGGGGGTGGGGGCTGGCAGAGGCCCTATCCAGAAGGGGCTGTAGATCCCAAACTAATTTGCTGGGTTACCTAGAGAATGGCCCTTTCCCTTCCTGGTTCTCAGGGGTTCCCCTGTCCGCAAAATGGGGGCTTTCCTGCAAAGTCCAGCAGGAGAAAGAGGCAGGAGGGGCTGTCCTCACCAGAACGCAAAGGCTGACGGGGAAACCTAAGCTGGCACTGCTCCAGGCAGGGCAAGGAGTCACCGGGGTGGGTGCAGGCAGAGGCCCGGAGGGGCATCTGCTCTTCCTGGGGCACAGCTGTCTACAGCTTGGAGAGGTGGGGAGGGAGGGAGGGAGGGAGGTGTAGAGCAACAAGGGGGTGCTGCTCTCCCCAGTGGAATGCAGCTGTCCTGCCCAGCACCCCAGGGGGTGGCAGCTGGTTGGAAAGTTTCAGCCACCCCCACCCCCACTCTCCAGGAGCCAAGCCTCGGTTAACCCCTTCCGGCCCACAGCCCACAGCCCACAGCCAGCAACCATGTATGACGGCGCTCATGGGCTCCGTGCTACAGGCACTCAGGCTTGGTGAAGCCCAGGGGCGCAGGCATGGCAGGGGCTGCCCACTCGCCACGGCTGACAGCCCACAGGACTCCCGGGAGGACCTCGGCAAGTCCGCAAGCTGCTCCTGGCTCCATGATATAGATGGGTACCTGGGACCAGAGGAGGTGTGGAGCTGCCAGGCCGGACCACCCCCCCAAGCATACCCAAGCCCCCCTCCCACTCCCAGCCCCATCTCCCCAGGGTGTCCTGGTGGGCCTGGGCCAAAAGGAGCATCCTGTGCTGCTCGTGGAGGCCTCAGTCAACCTCAAGGCCAAGAGGGAAAAGATGATCCAGGTCATGGTAGACGCTTTGACCTTTCTTGCGAAGTCTGTGTGCTGCTGCCGTCTGCCTCTGGCTGTAGCCCTGAGGACCAGTGTACCAGAGCCCCAGGCCTCACTCCTCTCCTGCAGTGACCCTCCGCCTTCTGGACCCCTAGCCTGGAGCCCCCAACTCCTAACCCTGAGTTCCTCTCTCAGCCACAGGATCCCTTGCAGCCCGGGACGGACGAGTCCCCCATTCTTTCTCATTGTTCTCGATACCCCATCTCTCAGCTGGGCCCCCAGAGGGCCCTAAGACCTTGCACCTGACAGCCCCATCCTGGGACCCCCACACCCCTCCAGCCACTTTCCCTGTCCCTTCTCACTGCCTGTACCCACCATTCAGGCACGGGCTGCCCCAGGAGTGCAGGCCACCTCTTTGGTCCCCCTCTCAGTCTACTCCCCAGGCATCAGACCGGACCCCAGGGATGAAAGCTCTCACCGTGTGCCCCTCTGTGAGGGTCGTGCTCTGCCCCTCACCCCCCAGCGCTGGACCCAGCGGGCCGGGGCCTCACTAGCTCCTGAAGATCCTGCTGAAGCAGCCTGGGTACTTCCTGTCACAACTGGCGGAAGGGGAGGGGTCATGAGGCCACCCCAGGCCTACTCCCTGCAAGCCTCCACTCCTGGACCAGGGCAAGACCCACAGCAACATGGGGTCCCCTTCCGTTCCGGGGCCCTGGAGCGAACCGTCCTCCAGGGAAGAGGGCTGGACCCAGTCCCCGGGGGCAGCGGCCGCCAGCTCCAGCTCTGCTCCCTCCCCTTGGCGCCTGGCTGTGACCCCCCAACCCGTTCTCCAAGACAAACAGCCTCAGGCCCTTCTCAGCCTGGTTGCTTTCCTTCAGGGCCCATCCCGCTAACTTTGGGCTGGTCTACACTAAGCACGGGGCAGTGCGGTCGGACCTCAGTCCCAGCACGGGGAGCCCTCCCGCTGCCGGCTTGTGGCAAATGCTCACCTTCATACGATGAAGATCGCACAGCAGGGACTCCTAGAGCCACAGTGTAGGTTTACAGATTCATCTCTGCTTCCACACGGGCACCTCCAGGAAGCGGAAACCCACGTGCGCGCATGTGCTTTGGGAGGGCTCACTCAGGTGCTGCTCTCCAATCTGGGCGGGTGATGGGATGCAGAGGGGACGAAGTCTGAGGGGACTAAGCGGGCTGCAGGTTCTGAAACTGTGTGACATCCGGTGAGCTCTGGCACAGCCTGCCTCTCCTTGAACCCATCACTCCTTCTTCCCCGTCCAGCTGATGGGGACATCACATGGGACATCTAGGAAAAGCCAAGGTAGGGAGCCCTACAGTGAGGGCCAGAGGGCTTCAGCTGCCTGCTCCGCTCTGGAGAAGAGCTACAAAGCCGCCTGATGGATGGATGAGTCATCACTACAGGCCACAGGCACTGCCTGAGGTCCCAACACCCTCCTCCAGGCCTCCTTTGCAGCAAGCCTGTGCCCCACAGGATGGCCACGCCTCCACCTCGGCCTTCTCAACAGGCCACCTTTGTTTCTCTAGGCCAAGCCCTGAGAGGGAAGACAGGGCCTTGAGACCGACAGGTGACTGGATCCACAAGGCGACCTAGAACTCCATCAGCAAGTGTGGCGCCGATGTCCCCAGAGCCCTTTGCCGACCACATCCTGCCCGGGCGCCACCGTGTGCCCGGGCACTGCGGACTGGGCACGGGAAATCCACAGTCCCCGCACCACGAAGATCAAGGTGGTTGTACCGACACCTTCAAAACCTCGTAGCGGAAATCACGGGGCAACCAGGTTGCTTCCACTGGCAAAACAGGCCTTTTCAAACCAGCTCATGCCCTGAGTGAAAGGGAAGACTTCCCTGCGGGGATGGTGCCTCTTGCTCTGTCTGCTCCCCGAAGGCGTGTCACCCCGTACCACTGGAGAGCAGCAGCTTCTGTTGTAGCTGCAGGGAGGGCTGGAGGCAGCCACTGAAGGACCAAAGAGGGATCCAAGCCCCTCAAAGAGGTGGGCACAGACCCCAGGCAGCAGGGACCGAGGAGGGGGTCCATACCCTTCCAATCCTGCCCATTTGCCCTGTGACAAGCGGATGTCATTCCAAGCAACTCCTGCCTGGGATTAAAACAGCCTGCAAGGAACGAGGTGGGAGGATGGCAGGGACAGAATTTTATCACATGGGAAATCTGTTGTATGATTAGCCAGTGAAATGCTCTCTTCCTTCCTAAGGGTTGTGATGCCTCTCTTGCTGCTCCCAAGGTAAGGCAACCGCACAAGCCATCCCCGGGAGGGAGGACACTTGGGGACGGCTTGTCTCACCCATACGGACACCCACCAAACCGCTGTTAACCCTGCTCCCCCTTCCCCAGATCACAGCCCTGCCTGAGCACAATACTCCCCGTGGCCCAGGGCTCCCCCTGGGCTCCTCCCTCCCCCAACCCCCCCACCTCCTAGCAGATAGGATCACCAAGCAGGAGCCTGGTGAGGCTGGCCCCTGCGGTGTCCACAGGAAGTGCTTCTGAACCCCAGAAGCCCTGTCCTAGCTTACTTCCTGCCTCTCCTCCCAGCTCACCCAGGGCCAGGGACTGGCAGGAGTTCTGCCCGGGAGAAGCTGTGTCTGTCACATGCCAGGGGCCGAGCCTCTCCCAGCTCATAACTTTCCTGTCCTGTCAGGCCTGACCAGTTACCCTTCCTCTGAGCCTCTGTCTTTTGTGAGTGGAGGGAAAAGGGCTTTGGAATCTTCTTAAGAGACGAGGAATATTCGGAGAAAGCCGATAGGGTAAAAGGGAGGAAAAAAACACCAACACTCTCAACCTAGTGAACTCCCACGCAAGTGCACACTCGTTTAGCCAAAGATGTCAAATGTTGCAACGCCTGGCTTGGGACTCTGCCCAAGATGCAAAGCAGGCATCCCTTGCTTTTTTTTTTTTTTTTTTAAGCATTTTTTAAAATATTTATTTTGAGAGAGAGAGATGACAAGTAGGCAGAGAGGCAGGCAGAGAGAGAGGGGGAAGCAGGCTCCCCGCTGAGCAGAGAGCCCGATGCGGGCTCCATCCAAGGACCCTGAGATCATGACCTGGGCCAAAGGCAGAGGCTTAACCCACTGAGCCACCCAGGCGCCCCAGCAGGCATCCCTTGTTAAGACTTCTGACCCCCACCCAGGGCCAGTGGGAAGTGGCACATTCTCCCCCCCGACTGTTCGCCCCAGACACCCTGAAGTTTCCTCAGGCCAAGGCTTCTTTTGCAGCAAGGGGTGTGGGGCCTCACAGCTTCGTGCCTCCCAGGGTTTCGGCCCAATGCTGGGACAGTGTGAAGGCCCGGGGTGTCCCCTGAGACCACAGTGCCCATGGCACCCCAGCATCAGGACACGATCCCAGCAGCTGAACAAAGTGTCTTTTATTTGTGACATACAAATACAACCAATGCAAAAAGAGATCACTTTTCCCTTTGATTCAGTGATAACAAGTTGCTAAAGAAAAAAAAAAAATATATATATATATATCAAGGAGTTTATCTTCAATTTCCTCTAAAAAAAACCAGAAAGGGTTAAAAAGAACCATACACATGTCATACACACATTTGACATCAACAAAAATAACCTGAAATAGAGTGAATACAACTAAAAAAAAAAAATCTTAAAAAATATTTTAACATGCCCCAAACAAAACACACAAAACAGCCGGAGAACAAAAGGCCTGCTCTGTTTCTCAAAACCAAGACCTGGGGAAGTGGAGAAAAACGGATGTCTGAGACACGAATGGGCCCAACACCAAAACACAGGGAGCTGCTGGTCTCCTGCCCCCACGCAGGCCCCCGAGCCGCCCTGCAGGAGCAGGTGTGGCACTGAGCCCTCCATCTGCCGGGGGGCTCGCTGGCAGGTGTCCGACGAGCGCAGAGAAAACAACATACACTGAACTCACCTTATGAGGAATTTACAGTGGGGCTCCTTTTGATCCCCTTGAGTGGGAGGTATCAGAAATCCATGATCTAAGACAATAAATATTTATCTGTTCTGTGTCGACAGACAGGGATCAGAGGAAAAGAAAATTCCTAAACATGCTTCTGTCATTCCATGATTCTTGGAAGGAGCCCACCAATGCCCTCCCAGCAATTTAAAATGTCCCCCACTCCTCCTCCGACAGAATCCCCTGGGAGGCGGAAGGCAGGGGCAGAGACGGGCTTACTCCAACGGAAAGCCGCAAGGCCCTCCCTGAGGGAGTGCCTCGTCTCATGTCGCATGCTGCCCGCGGGGTCAACAGCATCACACAGCACTCTTGAGGAAGGCCGGGCTGGGCGGGCGAGGCCCTGCGCACAGGCCCCCCCACGAGCAGGAAGTGGGAAAGCAAGATCAGCTCCGGGGAGACCCGCCAGCAGAGACCACCTGAGTCAGGGCAGAGCGTGGGGTCTGGGCAGACTCTGAAGTCGGGACAGACAGACCTCCAAGGGCGCAACTCCACAAAGGCTAGAATCTTTAAGACACACCCTAAAGCAGGGCTCAAGGATGTCCAGAGGGAGGCGGCAGGTGCTTTTTCCTGGATAAGGATTTGGTCATTTTCTTCCCTGGAAGGGGCACGAGGCCCAGAGATCAGGGCAAGTGTAAGCTCTGACCCAAGTCTCCCTATCCCGTGAGAGAAGCGGGAGGCCTTCTCCCCCCCACCCCCCCGGCTCCAGTCCGCTGCCTCGGGGGGACACTGCAGAGAGGAGAGCAGCGGTCTGGCCACCGAGAGGCATTCCTGCCGCAGCCGGGGCTGGCAACCAGGGCGGTGGCACCAGGCCTCACTGAGGCAGCGAGGGGCAAGGCTGGGGAGTGCAGGCAGTGGGGCCTGCTGCTGGCTGGGGGCTCTCTGCAAAGGGAAGGCAGCGTCCCCTCTCCGAGAGCGATCAGCACCAAGATATGAGAGGCAACAGCACTGAAGAGGCCAGGAACGAGGGGTCCTTCTGGGGGAAGATGAAGGGCTCCCTAATGTAATTCTTCCCCTTGGAGTAAGAACAGAGGTACTGGGTGAGGTGAGTCGGGGGAGGACAAGTGGCGGCGGGGGGGGGGGGGCGCGACGGAGAGGAACTGGCAGGACTTCTGGCTTGTTTCTGTGACGGGACAGCTCAAGTCGCTGCCAGATCAAGAGGTTCGGCTAGAATGCAGCAAAGTCCAAAAGCCCAGAGAGGCAACTCTATTCCTGGGGGGACCCTCCCCCGTGCCCCCAGCCACACCTTGTTCCTGGTCCTCCCATCGACGACCAGGCGGAGATGGAGGGAAACGTCCTCCCACCGGGCCGCTCCCCTGGGATGCCTCCACACTAAGTGTCCGTCCACAGAAGCACAGCTAGAAAGAGCTCCCTGGCCTCCCAGTGCCGCGGCACAGGAGACCTTCCCGCGATCTCCATCAGAGCACTCGGCTACGAAACCGGACTCCCTCCGAAGCCGGTCTCTACGTCCAGAGCCTGCACCCGGTCCAGTCCTCGTTGGGGACCAGCCAGACCCTGACCTGGGACTCCAGGACTTTTCTAAAGATGGGTATACAACAGCCCATTTGTCCAAGTGTGTGTGTGGCGGGGGAAGGGGAGGGCCTGTCAGGAACCCATCCGAGAGCAGCTGGGGAACCTCGTGCTCGAGGGCACAAGGGCCGAGCAAGAAGGAAGCCGCTGCGAGAGGGTCCGTGTCGTGCCCGGCCTCCACCAGCTCCTCCCTCAGCACCTCTCCTCTCTGCTCCTTCAGCGCACGCTGTCCTTCCAGGAAGGCGGAGGACGGGCGGCTCGGGCTGCTCCACCCCAGGGTTCTGTACGCTCGGGCCGCAGCCGGGCACACGCAGGGCTGAGGAGGCCACAGCTCTGAGGGCACCTGGCCAGCGACGTGAGCCCAGGGAGAGGACAGGCCTTGGAGAGAGCATTCTAGCTTGGGAGCTCAGTGGCAGCAGCCGCCACAGTGCCCGCCTGCATGGGAGTGCTGGCTGTCCCCAAACTTGGTCCTCCGGCTCAGGATCTCGTAGGAGCAGTCCTCTCCACAGCAACCAGACATGCTGGGGGAAGAGTCATCGATCTCGAATCTGCAAGGCAGGCAGGAGGAGAGGCTTGGCTGCAGGTAGCTGACGGCCTTCCTTCCTAGCCCAGGAACTTTCTACCAGCCACACTCACGAGACCCCTAGGAGTGAGGGTACGGCCCCAGGACACGCCCATACCATCCCCCCAACCCAAGGCCACTTCCCCGGACCACTGGACCAGGAGCTCAGCCTTCAGGATGAATAAGCGCCAGGACCAGGAGAAAGCCCCTGGGGCAGGCACCCCACCACCCAGAGGGCCCCACACCCGGACCCAGCTCCTTACTGCAGCGCTTCTCTGAAGAACTGATAGGCGCCATGATTGTGCTTAAATACAGTTAACATCACTTTCTTCATCTGTGTGCTGAGAAAAAAGCAGAGAGAACACCTTCCAGAAAGAGAAAGAGAGGCTAACTCGTGCCTCCTCTTTCTGGCTCTGCCTGCTGTCTCCCATTTGCTCCTGAGAAGCGTGCCCCTGAGCCCCAATCTAGCCTCCGTGCTGGGCACCCACAGCACCCCCTGCTTCCGTTCCGGGGCTGATCAGACCGCGCGGGCATTGGGCCCACACCGGACTGGCTTCCTCGCCACATTCTCTCTGCACCCCACTTTTCAGGCACAAGAGGCACTCAGAAGTACTTGCTGCTTGGAGCCACACGTACAAAATCGGGAATCCCAGCAGGGAGGGGAGTATCTTTACTGAGAGGGTTCTAGATGCCTCTCTTCTGAAACACTCCTATGAGCCTTGTCCTCCACCCAGGCTCAGAGAACAGTGTGGATGGCTCAGCAGATCGTTCCAATGCGGCGACACACGGGGCGCCCTTACCTGTTGGCCATGAGCTGCAGGATCTGGATGAGGAACTTCCCCAGGCCTTTCCGCCGCACCTTGCTTTCCAACTGCACTTCGTAGCTGGGTGAAGAAAGCAGCCAAGTGAGCCCGGGGAGGCAGGGCCCGTCAGAGGACCTGGGGCCCTGGCAGCCCGCAGACCCGGGCCGGCACGGCGGACTCTGCCACGCGGCTGAGTGCCCAGAGCAGCGCCAGTGCGTCCTCCCCACGGCCGACCCCAGGCTGGGGCTCCTACCAGTACAGGACTTCATCCCCGCACTCCACGTCAAACCGGAAGTGAGAAAAGGCAACAGGGACCGAACTGCTTTCCCAAGCAATGAGGTACCAGGCTCGGTCATCCGTCATTTCCTCGCGTTTCTCTCGGTCCTTCCAGCCCCATTCGCTCTGCTCATACCTGGGACGCACGGGGCAGTCAGGGCGGGGAGGCCAGGAAGGGGAGGAGCGAGGCCCCCCTCCCGTCAGGGCGCGCTTACATGGTCTGCATGTTGGTCTTGGTCAGGTCGAAGGCCCAGGCCACGGTGGCTGGCTCCAGTCCAGACACCCGCTTACACTCGATGGAGACGTTTAACCTGAAGAGAGAAGGGTGGCGAGTGGAGCCGGTGGCAGGCCTGCGGGCGGCCGCTGCCCAGACGGCCTCACAGCGAGCGCTGCGGGCCTGGTCTCGGCTCATCCACGGAGAGAAGCCGAGCTTGCGCCCCGCCTTCCGGGTCGTGACTAGAGAAGGTGCCGCTGAAGGAACAAAGCCTTTCGGGCTGAGACTGACAACTGTCACCGCCGGCCCAACGCCCTGACCATAGTCCCATTTCCTGCCTGCCCCGCGAGGCCCTCACCGGTCTCTGCACTTTGTAAACTTCCATCCCTCTCTGCTATCGCTTTCCAGCCTCGGCCACGCTTCACCACGAATCCTGAAGTCTCCTCGGATCCTTTAGTTCCTGCCTGTGGGCGTTTAGTCTCTGAACTGACTCCTCACTGGGCAGCCACAGCACCTTGAAAGTGGCTGGGTCACCTCGGTCCCTTTGAGAAGACCATGGTCCCTAGCCCCCCAGAGGGGTCCCGCCTGCCATTTCCTCTGAGGACACAGCAGCTGTTCTCGGCTGACCGACCCAGGTGGAGCGGGGTCCAACCCCACGCGGTTTTCTTACACTCACAAATGCCGTAGACATTAAGGTCTCATCATTTATTTACTTCTGAGAGAGACGCTAAGAAAGCACAGTTCAGCTCCGTGGCCGAACCGTGGAACCCCAATCTCCAGGCAGTGCCACATTCTGACAGGACCAAAGTCAGTGACATGAAGTCCTTAAAGAGGTCCCAGGTCAGGCCCTTCCAATGGCCCTTGACACGATCCCTCAGAGGACATCCCCATTCGAAATGACTGTCACCTCTGCTGTCTGGCCCGCCATATGAGCTGCACATGCGCTCAGTCTTGTAAATTCGGAACATCTTGGCTCGGAAGAGTCTTCCTTTCTTTATAAGTGCTGGCCATGGCATGGTCAGAAAGAGCCCAACACGGCCTGCCCTCTGGCTCAGCCGTCTATGTTCCAAAGGCTGGTCTAGAGGTATGAATTCTCCACTAATCTGAGTTCTCTCTCTCTCTCTCTCTCTCTTTTTCACTTGAGTTCTTTAAGTACATTAAAGCAGGATCACAGCCACACAAATCACACAAAATTCCAGGCACCAAAGGAGCCCAGAGTTAGCTGGCAATGCCTGCTTCAGAACTGCTCCAGTATTTCTGAAAGTCAATAGGACTGTGGAATATGGAACACAGAAGACATCACAGTAAGGGATCTCTAAACTGTGCCAGAGGACTTCCCAGACACTGAAAGGCAAGGCTACTGGAGGAACTGTACTACGTCTGATCACAGGAAGGACACGTTAACGCGATACTACGAAATTCAGACAAAGCCACGAAAAGTAGATATAGGGTCACCCATTAAAGTGTTCATTTCATGGTGGCTCAGTCGTTAAGTGTCTGCCTTTGGCTCAGGTCATGATCCCAGGGTCCTGGGATAGAGCCCCGCATCAGGCTCCCTGCTCAGCGGGAAGCCTGCTTCTCCCTCTCCCTCTCCCACTCCCCCTGCTTGTGTTCCCTCTCTTGCTGTGTCTCTCTCTGTCAAATAAATAAACAAAAATCTTTTAAAAAAATAAAGTGATCATTTCACAGTTCATATATTTACATCTATCTGTCTTGTTCACTGAAACACTCAAACCAGCTGCTACTTACAGAACTGGACATAATCCTCTTTCCTCCTTAAAACGACCTTACAAGTCTGGCATCATCACTCCGTTCAACAGACCAAAAAATGGGGCTGTCTGGAGTGTGGCTTGTCTGAATACAATTAATCAGAAGAACAGTTTTGTTTCAAACCCATAGCTGTGATTCTCTAAAACCATAACCCATTTTTCCCTAAGCCAAAAGCAGCTCTGATAATACAGATTATGCTTCCCATTTTATAAACCAGAAGGACAGAAAGGGGAAGGGGGCTTTAACCCAGATCCTACAGCAGGAAACTGGATTAGTAACAGTAACAGTAGTGATAAAATTGACCTAGGTTTTGGTAAGCTCCAGGTACAAGGCACTTCATACCTAATCCTCCCCAAACCAGCTACTATCAGACCCACTGCTGATTAGAAAATGGAGGCACAGAGAGATTAAGTCCAGGGTCAAGGGTCATACAGCCAGCTAAGTGGCTTTTAAAAAATATATATTTTATTTATTTATTAGACAGAGAGAGACACAGTAAGAGAGGGAACACAAGCAGAGGGAACGGGAGAGGGAGAAGCAGGCTTCCCACCAAGCAGGGAGCCCGATGTGGGGCTCAATCCCAGGACCCTGGGGTCACGACCTGAGATGCTTAACCACTGAGCCCCCCAAGCGCCCCAGTAAGTGGCTTTTTTTTTTTTTTTTAAGATTTTTACTTATTTGACAGATAGAGATCACAAGTAGGCAGAGAGGGAGGCAGAGAGAGAGGAAGGGAAGCAGGCTCCCTGCTGAGCAGAGAGCCCGACGCTGAGCCTCGATCCAAGGACTCTGGGATCATGACCTGAGCCAAAGGCAGAGGCTTTAACCCACCCAGTAAGTGGCTTTTAACAATTACACCATACACTCCTGGAAAGAGCCCTAGATTGGGAATTAAAAGCCCCCTCAGCTGCCAGGGAGAAACTCCGTGGCTTAGGAATCTTATTCAGCTTCTCTGAGCCTTGGTTCCCCTCTGCACAAAAGGAGGAAGTCAGCCTAGACAATTTTTTTTTAATTTTTTTTTTTAAGATTTTATTTATTTATTTGACACAGAGAAAGACACAGCGAGAGAGGAAACACAAGCAGGGGGAGCAGGAGAAGGAGAAGCAGGCTTCCCGCCAAGCAGGGAGCCCGACGTAGGGCTCGATCCCAGGACCCTGGGACCATGACCCTGGGACCATGACCCGAGCCGAAGACAGCAGCTTAACCGACTGAGCCACCCAGGCGCCCCCTAGACGATTTTTCCAGTTTGTTTCAGCTCTATGAGAGAATATCAAATCCTAAGGAAACATCAGTCTAAGATGATGCAATCTTTGTTCCTTTACGGATTTCTCTGTCACCTAACCAAGCGCTTTTATATCAAGACACTCACCACAGCTTCTCCTTTTTCGTAACAAATAATGGGAAAATGTGGGTCGGATGAAGCACACTCTGGGAAGGTGAATTCCTTCAGACACTCAAGGAGACAACAGTTAGGAGTGCTAAACACTTACCCATTTCGATCATATTTCTTGAACACTGGGAAAGCCTCTAGAGGATCTCCAAGCTGCGGAGGGAAAGAAAAGAGTAGCACAAACACGCGCGGCACAGTCGCAGGCTCTCCCTGCAGCGAGACAGTGTGCAGAGCCATGCTGAGAGGCCTGGCCCCTGACCCAAGAGCAGCTGCCAGACAGCACCCCGCCTGCCTCAGCTCTGAAAGCACATACAGGCAGGGTCTAGTAAGGAGGCCCAAGACAGTTAAGTCAGCTTCATTTCACAAAGTAAGGAGAGACTCTGCTAGCCTAACACGAATACTGGCCTGTAGGTCACATGACCCCAAAACCAGAGGGCACTTGATCCACCTGCAAACTTCCTTTCTGTGGGGCTTGACCTCGTGATCCTAGATCAGCAGTTGCCTGCTCTACCAACTGAACCAGCCCGGTGCCCCATCTACCCACATACTTTCTTTTTTTTTTCCTTAAACTTTTTTTTTTCAGATTTTACTTATTTATTTTCAGAAGCCTGTGCACGCGTGCATGCTCAGGGGGAGGGGCAGAGGAAGAGAGAATCTCAGACTCCACGCTGAGCGCAGAGCCCAACACAGGGCTGGGTCTCGAGACCCTGAGATCAGGACCTGAGCCAAGATCAAAAGTTGGACACGGGGCACCTGGGTGGCTCAGTGGGTTAAGCCTCTGCCTTCAGCTCAGGTCATGATCCCAGGGTCTTGGGATTGAGCCCCACGTCGGGCTCTCTGCTCAGCAGGGAGCCTGCTTCCCCCACCTCTCTCTCTCTCTGCCTGCCTCTCTACCTACTTGCAATCTCTGTCAAATAGGTAAATTAAATCTTAAAAAAAAAAAAAAAAAAGGTTGGACACTTACCTGACTGAGCCACCCAGGCGCCCCTTACCTGCGTACTTCTAAGAAGCCCCCAACTAAACCCACCGTGTCAAAAACCCAGAATGGCACAATCATGTCCCTGAACCACCTCTTTATAAATGTGGACTGTTTACGGGGTGGGCTAAAAAGGTAACAAAAGGGGCACCTGGGTGGCTCAGTGAGTTAAAGCCTCTGCCTTCGGCTCAGGTCATGATCCCGGGGTCCTGGGATCGAGCCCCACATCGGACTCCCGGCTCAGCAGGGAGTCTACTTCTCCCTCTCCTTCTGCCTGCCGTTTCCCCTGCTTATGCTCTCTGTCAAATAAATAAAATCTTTAAAAAATAAAGAAAGAGAGAAACAAAAAATGGGATATGGAATGGGAGCAGGAAGGATGGCCAGAGCCTCTTCAGTCCTGTTTGAAAGCCAAGCCTGCTCTTAGCGGGGCCGCCTGGGTGGTCCGCTTCACCACTCCTCCCTCCGGGACTCTGGCCCCTGAACCAGGCTGCTGCCCCTGCCCCCGGTGCCAGCATAGTCTTTGGTACTTCATAATCGATAAATGTCGGAAGGAATGAATGAGAAAACTATACCATATGTTACCAGGGACGTTTCCTCTCCAAAATGCAAAATCCTAACAAAAATTTCTCCAGACCCTCTTCCACTGCTATGGAAGGAGACCCACAGAGAGAAGCAGCCACTTCCATTTGTTTCTTTCTTTTTTTAAGAAGGCCGCCCTCCCAGGGCGGGGCCGGAACTCAAGACCCTGAGATGGAGAACCCCACGCTCCACCGGCGGAGCAGCCAGGCACCCCCAGCCACTTCATCCGAATTCCCATTTCCCTGCGGGCCTAGGCCAGTCTCTGGCCCTCCCCGCAACTCTCCGGCGGGGCTCATTTTCCTCAGCCGGCCAGTAACAAAATTCTGCCACAGGGTGGCGCCAAAAGAAGTCAAATGAAAAACCAAGCTCAAGTTCTAGGAGGAAGGGACTTGGGAAGCAGGGGAGTCACCCTGTTGGCCGCGTCCACTTTGGCACAGACGGCATCCATGGCTGCTCGTTCCTCCAACCGCTTCTGCTTCTTCTCCTTCGCTTTGCTTGACTTCCTCTGCAACAGGGAAAAGCAAAGTTGGCTGGAAGGGCTGTGGCCAACCAAAGACTCTTCTTTCCCTTTGAGGAACCTTAGAGTCAGTCCCTGAGTCCACAGGCCTGTCCTCAGTGGCAGGAACTGCCAATCCTGGCTGCTGCACACTTGCTGGGATGGGGAAGATGCACGTGTTTTCTAGTCGTGAGAGCTCGGGAGCGTCACCAGACTTCTCAGCTTGTCAGAAAGAGTACGGACCCTCGCGAAGCGGGGTCACCGTGAGGACCCAGTGAGAGCACATGACAATGCCTGCAGTAGGGCCTGGCCCCCAGCAGGTGCCTAATAAATATGCACTTATCCACTCGCTCCTAAGGAAGGAACAACTAATTTTAGACACATTCAGGGCAGGTTTCAAGGAGGAGATGCCATCTGAGGTAGCCGCTGACAGCTGTTCCTAAGGATAAGTTTATTCAAAGCCTTCTCAGTGTCTTCCAGCTTCAGAAGACAAAGATCCGGTCTGGGGGAGCCCCTCTGGGTGTTGGGTCCCCTTTTTAAGTTGAGACCAGAGCACTCTGGCTTAAGGAGACAGAACTGTTCCCCAGAAGCACTGTTCGGCCAAGGGCCCTGAGCAGCAGGCACCCTGCACACCCAGTATCAACAAGGGCAGAGATGGGGCCTCAAGGGGTTCACCTGGGGCAAGAGGCCATGCTGACACATGGTCCACAAGGCCATGGTGCAGGGAACGCAGGCAGCGGGGGGAGGGGGGGAGCAGCGAAGGGAGCATGTCCTTGCACAGGGGCTCCAATGGCAAACCACCCTTAACCGCATATAGAGCAAATCCTATTTTATGGCTCCCATGGGGGGGGGGGTCTCTCAGGCCTACACGGATCCTGTCATCCTCCTGTAAAAAGCTAGTAACACAGGAGAAAGAGCCCATGCTCTGGAATTTGACAGACCTTACCCAGAGCCTCTTCCTGCTCTGCAGGGTGGTGTTCGGGCCCCAACCAGCCCTCCTCTGTGTCTGCTTCCCTTGTCTGCAGGAGGTGCGTGAGGCTCATAACACCTCCCCTGAGGTAGGAGGCCGGTGAGACTTACTCTGGCATCGTGCACAGCCAAGGAGAATTCTCCTTCTCGCTCCCGAGGAAGACCAGGGCAGCGCGTGCCCCCAGAGTTGCTCACCCCCCAGCCCAAATTCCAAAGGCACCTGAAGGCACTGGCGGGATGGCTCTGCTCTTTGACCCACTTCACTGCCTCTTCTGTTTCCTGAGCTCATCAGAGAGAGGCTGTACTCCCTCCAAATGCACCTGAACCCCGACGATGGCACTGGCAAAGAGGGAGTCGAAAAGCCAGATGCTGGACAAGTTTCTCGGGATCAATTCTACCCTCAGCTCTCCGGGAATGACACTGTCTAACTCTTATTTCCAGGGACCAGGAGGCGAGAGTCCAGACACAAAGAACTCATATGCACGGCTCTTCTAGTTGTAAATTCGTCCTACACCAGCTATTGTATGCTGCTGAGCCCTGGGGCCGGAAGCCCGCTAGCTCCCATCCCTTACCCCCTCAAGCAAGGAGCAGACAGAAGAGCACAGACTGTCTCCAAAACGCTAGGACTGGAGGGGACAGAACCAGCCCCCCTCGATCATACACAGGCCTTAGAGCACCTATCTTTTTCTCTGGGGGTTTGAATTTCAAAACAAAATCACGAAAGGCGCTCAGCTCGCAGAGTACTTCCGCAAACCTCTGCTTTGGTTCTCAGGGCAAAAACCAGCACCTCCATTCCCACGTGAGGAAACTGAGGCTCAAAGGCATAGTGTTCCCCCAAGAATAAATGGGGGGACTTATTCCCAGGGGTTGGGCCCCGGATCTAGCGTTTGTTCCACCGGCCCTGCTGTCACCAGCCCCGCTGTCTCCAGTGGGAAGGCCGACATCAATGTCAACAGACCTTTCCTCTCAGTCCTGCCAAGATGCAGTCCAGACCTCTGGAGCTGTTAAGGCAGCCGCCCGGCAATTCACTTCTCATCACCCTTCTGGCTCGGCGACGGCTGACGCACCCTGCCAGCTCGGTGCTGCCCCAGGCCCTACCCCTGCGCCGAGGGAGGGAAACGGAAACCCGAGACAGCCGGCCTCCAGGAAAGAACATGAGCCCTGGCATCACTCGGGCCAGGCCAATGCTCCTCCTGCTGCCCCCGCATGACCTGTGAAAGCAAGTCCGTCTCCGGAAAAATGGGGACACGGATGCTGGCCTCACCGACTCCCTGAAAGGACAGGTCAGAAGTCACCTTAGGGTAGAGGCAAGCCCCCTCCTCCACCCTGCGCCCTAGTTCTCTCTCCACACAACACAGAGCTGAAAGATCAAAGATGCTGGAAGGCGAGTGTGACTCCTGGGACCCAGAAAGCACTGAAATGTGGGTTCGCTCCACAGCATCTCATTTCTAAGCACAAGCAGTAAGTAATTCCTAAGCACAAGCAGCAGGAGGGCCGCCCCCAGGCCTCCAGGAGATTTACGGGCTCATTCATGCAAGGCAACAGGCCAGCCAGCCAATCCTCAGAGTGAGGCTCAGGGCTGCCATGGCCCGAGATGGCAGATGATGAGAGAGACCCCTACGTGCCTAGCTGCCCGCGCACGGGGTACGTGGCAGGCCGTAGCAGCCCAGGGCAGACAGGCAGGGGCTCTCCCTCAAACTTAGCACACACTAGGAAAAGTGGTCTCCTGCTGTTCCAATTAGCTTTGCCCTGCCTCGTGTAGGTAAAGCTATCCTGCGGGGACACAGGAAAATTTTCCTAATTAAAATGGGAAATAAGCACAGTGAACAGTAAAGCTCATTGTGGTTAAGTGTCTTTCCCAAGGGAGCTTTATATAATAAAAAGAGTGTGGGATTTTTGAGTCAAGAGACTTGGATTTGATTCTCAGCTCTTCTATTTAGAAGCTGTGTGACTTTGGGCAAGTTACTTAATCTCTTCTCAGCAAGTTACTTAGTTTCTTTGGATCTTGATCTCCTCATCAGTAAAAGGGGCTAACAATGCCTTTACCTCACAGGACAGTTGTGAGGACAAAATGATACAATGTACTAGATATAAAAAATAAGGACTTCTGCTTATGAGGATCCACTAACATCACACACTCTGCTAATGCTTTAATAAACAGGATTTTAGCCTCTATAATAACAAGTTATGTGTGCCCACTTCTTTGATGAGAAAACTGAGGCACAGAGAGGTTAGAGAACTTTTCAGGGTCACAGAGCCGGTGAACAGAATTCTCAGAGAGGTCTCTCCATGCCACCCTCTCCCTCCACTCACACCAGCCAGAGGTCACACCGGCTTCATTAGCCAATGCACACCAAGTCAGTGCTCAGCAAACAGCAGGTACTAAGCCCATACCTGTTGAATGGCTCAGCCAACATTCAAATCCAGGTCCGAACCCTAAAATCCAAGCTTCTTCCACGACAACAACTGCACGTGTGCAGCACGCGTTCTACCGTGTGATGTAGGTGTTTTCACCTGCAGCTGGGAAAACCCTCCCCCCTGCGAGCTCTCTCGAAGCAGTATCTCCACATGCAGTCAGGACTGCCAGGTCTCACAGAGACATTCAAAACCAAAAAGGACACAGATGGGGGCAGGAGGCACCTTTCAGACGAGAGATTTGGCATCTCTTAGATTTCAGTGTCAAGCCTTCACCCCCCAAAGTATCCAGGATCCAGAAAAAAAAAAAAACAAAAAAAAACCCTCATTTTTTAGGGAAGGGAGCCAGAGATCTACACTCCAATTCCTAAAAGACAACATGTCTGGGGCAGCAAGGGTGAAGGAACTTTGAAGAGAAGGGTGATCCAGCTGAGGCTACTCTCTCTTAGCGTGAGACTGTCTAGTGGAGCAGCCCCCAACCCCCCCCCCCCCGCCATGGCGCTTGCCACAAACACCGACCTTCCTGACAGGGAGGTGGGGAGTCCACTGCCCCCACCCAGGAGGAAGGAGGATAATGACCGGGTTCCAGCACTGTTCCCACCAAGTCTCTCTTTTTTGCAGTGAGTTTTACGCCAGAAGAGACTAGGCAGGGGCCGTTCTGAGAAACACATCTGTGGAGTGTGAGGAACAGGAGGAAAGGAAGCAAGGGTCGCAGCGTCGCTGAGTCTTGCTCTTTCAACTCAACCAACAAAGGAAGTGCTGAACCAGAATGGCATGTTCTGCTTCTTGTCTGCTGCCCCGTCTGCAGTGGCTGATGCTGGGTAGTCACCGAGTGATCCCAGGGACACAGATTTTTACCTCACTTCAACAAGAGCTGGGGTTTGGGACCTTTCACCAAAACCTGGGTTAATTAAATACGCCTTGATTTTTCTACACACGAAGTACACTGTACCCCAAATTCCTTGCTGAAACAAGACGACGTGGATTACCTGAAGTGCCTGGATATGGATCAGAACTACTGTTTTGGCCTAATAAGTTGACTTGTTCAGTCAATAATCACTCGAGAGAAAATCTAGGTTAACAACAGTAGGGACAAGGTAATGGGTTAAAAATAGCACAAGTCTATTTTAGGTAACTACAATAAAGGTTGAGAATACAAGCAGAAACAACAGCCACGATTTCACGCATCCACTATCTCATTTAATCCTCTCCTCTCTGAGGGGAGCAGGTATCATCATCCACCTTACGTAGAGGAGGAAATTCAAATTCAGAAAGGCCACGTCACGGGCACAGTATCACGCTGCCAGCCAGGAAGATGGGGCTGGAACCGAGGCATCTCTGGGTCCCAAGTCAGGGCTCCTTAAAGGTGGTAAAAATTCCAGGTAAAGGGGCGCCTGGGTGGCTCAGTGGGTTAAAAGCCGCTGCCTTCGGCTCAGGTCATGATCCCAGCGTCCTGGGATCGAGCCCCACATCGGGCTCTCTGCTCAGCAGGGAGCCTGCTTCCTCCCTTCTCTCTCTCTGCCTGCCTCTCTGCCTACTTATGATCTGTCTGTCAAATAAATAAATAAAATCTTAAAAAAAAAAATTCCAGGTAAAAACTACACAGTAGCAGGGAGCACCGGTTCCCTTCGCAGGAGAGTGACTGATACTACTCCAACTGGAACTTAGGAAGGTGAGTTCACAGAAGTATTTGAATAATTTCTGCCCAGCCCTCTATCGGCACATGCCAGAGAAGGGCGCACCTCCGGGCTGCCACACACAGAACAGGTGGTCACTATTCTTCTGGATCTGGAGCCATCAGTGCCCCTCCCCACCCACCATCAATTCCCTCCCTGCTCACCTCTGCACTGCTTCCCCCTGCAAAGCCACCTGCAGCACTTAAGAGTACTAACAACCCAAGTCATAATCAAAACCACTCTGTTGCATCTGGGAGGCCTAGAGAGCAGGCCTGCGTTGGAGGGGAAGAGGGCGTTTTAGGAGCAGGAGGATCCTGGTGGGGAGGTTTGGAAAGAGTGTAGGGGAACCCGCTTCACCAAGTATCCGGGTAGCGGGAAGCACAGCCAGTGGCTGAGAGCTGGGGAGGCCCGAGGCAGGGTCTGGCCCCCGCTCACTGTCTGTGTGACCTTGGCTGGGTGCCTCTTCTCTGCGCCTCAGTTCCCTGCAAGCCAGGGGCGGCCTAGGAGGTGGGAAGACTCGAAGCCGGTGACAGCCAGGTGATGGGTGACCCCCGGGGACGAGGGGTAACCCAGGGTCCGCCCGGGGGTTAGGGGGTGCTCAAGAAGATAACAGGTCAGCCAGGAAGGCTGGGGGGGGGCGCGACGCGAGGGGCGGGGGACACCCAAGGGGGTGGGGCCCGGAGAAGGGGTCTCCCCAAGGGATCCCCGGGCTGCGCCGACTGTGGGGATGCTAAGAATGTGGGAGTCGGGTCATGTGGGGGTTGGGGGTCACGTGAGGCCGGAGGGGGTCGGGGTCACGTGAAAGGGGGGTTCAAGGAACAATGGGGGCGCAGGGGGACGAACGGAACGGGGAGCGCTGCCGGCCCTCGCGTCTCCTCTCCCTGCCTCACTTACCCCCATGGCGGCAGCGGCGGCGGCGGCCCTCAGCTCCTCCTTCCCACACTTGCCGGTAGGGAGGCGGCAACGGCAGCGACGGCGGCGGCGACACCAGAGCGGCGGCGGGCCCCGCACCGCGCATGCGCCTCGCGGGCTCTCCTGCGCGCCCTGGCGGGCACCGCGCCGGCGCAGAGCGGGGGAGGGCGCGAGCGGGGGAAGCGCGCAGGTGGAGAGCCGGGTGGGCGGGCCGAGGGTCTCGCACCCGAAAGAGGCGGGAGGCGCGGAGCAGCGTCGCGCTAGGAATGACGTATGCCCGGGCCCGCCCCCTCGTCTCCCGGCTGTGTCTGTAGCTATGGCAACGGCCGCGCCTGGCCGGTAGAAGCGCGCGGGCAGGCGGTTGGGTGTGTGGCAGCGCGAACCCCTGCGCTCCTCCCCTCCGCGGCGGGCCGGCGAAGCAGCCACCCTCGCACAGGACCAAACGCGTCCTGACCTCGGACGCCCCAGCCCGTCCTGCAAACCCTCGGGCACAGGGGGAGCTCTTTGGAAACGTTCCCACCCTCTAGATCTTGAACTCTTGACATTCCTTTTCTAACCGGAGTCCCGTTATTCATTCATCCGTCTTCTAACTACTCGTTCACCCTCCGTCCGTTCGCTCTGAGTCTCCGCAAACATTTACCAGCGTCTACGCTGTGCTGAGCCCGGGGGCCACAGAGAGGAGTAGTCCAAAACTTCACTGTTTAGAGGGGAAACAGGCGTGTAACAACTGTTTAGTGGAGAGGGGTTGGTGCTGCGGAAATGAGACCTCAGGCGTGCAGTCCTTCCCAGCAGGCCAGTGTGACTCCTTGCGTCCCAGTCCCGCGGGGAGCTGTGTGAGCTCTACACACCCCTACGCCCTACCCCAGGATCAATCTCCAGGGTTGGAGCCAGTCTCCTGAGAGCTCCCCGGGTAAGGTCATACTTGGGAAAGTGAGACAACCGCGGCCCAAGACTTAAGCTTCACAGACTTTGTCCGGCTCTGCTCATGATCCCATCTTCAGGCCCCAACGCAGTGGTGGCCCCCAAACGGGTACTCAAGCAATATTTATCGGGTGCTCACTGCAGGCTAGGCACTGACCCCGCAGCGAAGAAAACAACCATAGCAAACAGAAAAGGTACTGCCTCGCAGAGCTTGTACGCTAAAAGAAGGAGGTAGATAATAAACTAAATAAACAGGTAAAATACGTAATAAGGTAGATGATATCGGTCCTATGGAGGAAAATAAAGCAGGGAAGGGGGATAGGAAAGGTCAGGATTTAGTGCTTTAACTAGGATACTCGGAGAAGGCAAACATGAGGTAACATTTGTATCAAGATCTGGAGGAGGGAGGGGAGCAAGTCATGGATACCTGAGGACATTCCAGGCTGGGGGGTACAGCCAGTGCAAAACCCCCAAGCAGGAATATGATTGGAATGTTTGAGGAACAGCAAGAAGTTAAGTACCGTGTGGCCAGAGCAGAGCGAGCCAGTGGGAGGTAAAATCAGACGGGTAGAAGATCACTTATAGCGCTTGTAGATTTTGTTTTGTTTTGTTTTAAGTAAGCTCTGCCTGCCCCCCACCAACACACATGGGGCTTGAACTCACAACCCTGAGATCAAGAGTTACATGCTGTACCGACTGAGCCAGCCAGGTGCCCTAGGGCTTAAAGGTTTTGAAAGACTTTGGGATTGGAACGGGCTGGGACACCACTGGAGGGTCTGAGTGGAGAGGCCATGGAGTGGCTTTTGTGCTCATGCGACCAGCTGGCTGCTGAGCTGGGAAGAGAGTGTAAGGGGAGGGTCCCAGGAGGACCTATGCAGAGGCCATTGCTCCTGTCAAGGCGAGAGCAATGAAGCTTGTAGCAGGTGGACAGCAGTGGACATGGGAGAGGCAGGCAGGGCCTGGTGTGTGTCAAAGGCAGAACCAACAGGCCTTGCCAGTGGACTGGATATGCGGTGTGAGGGAAAGAGAAGAGTAAGATACCTTTCAAGTGTGTGTGTTTGTTTGTTGAAAGATTGTATTTATTTATTTGACAGAGATCACAAGTATGCAGAGAAGCAGGGTGGGGGGTGGGGGGTGGAAGCGGGTTCCCCGCTGAGCAGAGAGCCTGATGAGGGGCTGGATCCCAGGACCCCGAGACCACCACCTGAGCCGAAGGCAGAGGCTTAACCCACCGAGCTACCCAGGTGCCCCTGTTGTTTGTTTTTTAAAGATTTTATTTATTGGAGAGGGAGAGAGCATGAGGTGGGGAAGGTAGGGTGGTAAGAGGGTAAGACTGGATCCCAGGACCCTGGGATCATGACCTGAGCCAAAGGCAGACACTTCACCGGCTGAGCCACTCAGATGCCCCTTTCGACTCTTTTAGCTTGTGCGATGGGAAAGATGGAGAGATCTCAACAGAGACACAGACAACTTTGGAAGGAGCAAGATGAGGGCGGGGCTGGGGAAGATCAGGAACTGCGTTTTCATCACGTCAGGTTTGAGATGTCAGGTTTGAGATGTCTTTTGTACGTTCTCATGGAGACATGGAGTGATCAGGTCCAGACAGGAGACACAAATTTTCGCACAGCCAGCGTGTGATGGTATTTCAAGCTGGACGAGACTATGGAGGAATGCAGGTAGACTGGAATGAATGAATCTTTTAGCCTGCACCCTGTTCCTTGGTCAGAAAATCTGCTTGCTTGGAGTGCCTGGCTGACTCTCCGAAAAGCAAGGGACTCTTGATCTCAGGGTCATGAGTTCCACCCCTACCTTGGATGCAGAGATTACTAAAAATAAAATTAGAAAGAAAGATGAAAGAGAGAAAGACGGGGCCTGGGTGGCTCAGGGGGTTAAGCCTCTGCATGGGGCTCTCTGCTCAGCAGGGATCCCGCTTCCCCCTCTCTCTCTGCCTGCCTCTCTGCCTACTTGTGATCTCTCTCTCTGTCAAATAAATAAAATCTTTAAAAAGAGAGAGAGAGAGACAGAAGGAAGGAAGGAAAGAGGAAGAGAGAGGGAGGGAAGGGAGGCCTGCTTGCCACCACTCTGGGGACCAGAAGAGGGAGCTGAGGGAGGGAGGGAGGAGGGTGGAAAAGGTGGGAAGAGGGGACCTGTGAACTTGCCCTTGAAGGAGGAGGCAAGGAGATTCCAGGAGAGGGAACAGTATTTGCAGAGGCAGGGAAGCATGAAGGAGCGGGCAAGGGTGTTTACAGAGGGAGGAAGGGCAAGGTGGGAATCAGGTCCAACCCCCACCCCAGAGCAGTCCCCACCCTGTTTCGACTTCCCTTGTCTCCTTCTGCACTTTTGTTTCGGGGAACAGATACCTGCCACGGTGACTGCCTTGTGCCCTGTCTCTTCTATTCTCCTTCCTCTTGAGTCCACCCTCCTCCAGGCTCCTGGAATTTGCTGGACACCTTACAAAGCCTGGGAGGTGAGCCCAGCAGTCCCCTGGGGAGGTGACATCACCTGGGCCCCTGAGAGGCCTGGAAAGTCCAGTGCCCTATCCCTGCCCTACATCAGTATCCTTCGCTGCTGATTATGGGCTTTTCTCTCCTTGGGGCTTCCTTGGTCTCCTGTGGTGGAGGACTGAGCCTGCTTTGGGGTCAGACCAGCCTGGGTTTAAAATCTCTCTCTCGGCTACGTAGGAGGTTTGTGACTTTAGGCAAAGTACTTCAAGAATCAGAGACTCGGTTTTCTTATTTCTAGAGGGAGACTACCCACAGCGATCAGTTTCCTCCCAGTCTCATCTTGCAGGCAGGTTGGGAGAATCACAGGAGATTAAATGAGATGGGACGCGGAAGGCACCGGGCATGGCCTGAGGCAGCAAAGGAATTCCCTCCCGAGGTACAAAAGTTCATCTCCCCACCCCATTCCACCCTTCCTACCTCCCCTCCCTGACAAACCTCTGCCCCTTTAGACCAGGATGTCTACACTGCCTCATAAACCACTCCCGGGCAGCAACTCCCCCACCCCAACCCCCGCCCCACCTCGCCTCCTCTCACACCCCTCAGTACAGGGCCACTGTCTGCTCCTCTCTCCCAGGCCCGGTACCCCTCCCTCCTGCTTCCTGGACCCTTCTTCCTCCAGCTCCTCCCTGGACAGCCCCTCCCCCAGACACTGTGGTTTGCCCTCCCCTTGCCCCACAGCCCTTAACTGCTCCCCACTGGTCTTTCCATTCCTTTGCCCAGTGGAGGCATGGAGGCTGCTGGTCTTCTGTTCTGGGGAACAGGCCACGGAGAGGACACCCCAGCACAGCTGGGGCGAGGCCAACTTTATATCCTGCCGTTCCCCAGCAGGGGAGAGTCCGGGGATTTCCCAAAAAGAATCTGAATGTGCCCCCACCCTCCCCTTCCCACCCCCTGGGGAGCTGAGCCGCCTCCTCCGGGGCCTCCTCCCTTCAGGGTCCCTCCCTCCCCTCATCCTTTCCCTCCAGAAGCCCGCAGTTTGCCAATGGACACGCCTCAGTCCTTATCTTTCTGGACCTCCTTGCAGGATCGGACCTGTTCCTCACTCCTTCCTCCAAACACCGGTCTTTCCTTGGTCTTTGTGATATCCCGCAGGCCCCTGTTTCTAAAATGCACATCTGATCAGGCCAGGGATGCATTCTGAGGTCCCAGCCTCTGTTAGGATTTCGGGGCGGGGGTGGGGGGGGTGCTGCGTGCTTGGCCCCTGCACACCTTCCCTGGGGGTCCCCCTCTCCTTGCCAAGACTCTGGCCCCACTGTTCCCTTCACCAGAAACCCTCTTTGGTCCTCACCCCTAGGGTCCCAGGCTGGATACCAGAACCCTTTTCTCACTCTCACTGACATAGCCCGGGCCCGCTTTCTTGGGGGTCTCCCCATGCCTGTTCTCCTTCTCACAGCACCAAGGCCCCTCACTGTCACCAGCTCCCCCATAAGACCATGGGCTTCCTGTAACTGGGGGCTGTGATTCCCTCTTCCACATGGCATCGTGGTGGTTGCCAACACCATTCAGGGAATAAACTTCAACTCACTCTCTGAGATACAGATTTCCCTGGGTGTCCTGTGTTTTTGTACACTACATTTGGCAACCCTAACTGCCGTACCCCCAGGGCCCAGCTCAGTGTCTGACATGGCGTTCATGCTCAGTAAATGTTAGCTGAAGGAATCATGGTGGCAGTGATGGTGGGGGGCACAGGTGTTGTGGGGCCCAAAGGAAAGGCAGCAGGCTCCCTAGAGGTGACACCTGAGTCCTAGCAGATGGCGCCAGTAGGTCATGGCCTCACCCAGCCCCTTCAGAGACGTGCCTCCTGTAATGGGCTTGAATAGTGCCCTAGAAGATATGTTTGGTTTTTTTTTTTAAAGATTTTATTTATTAGAGAGAGAGAGAGAACACAAGAAGGGGGAAGGGCAGAGAGAGAAGCAGGCTCCCCGCTGAGCAGAGACACACACCCCCCATGCGGGGCTCTATCCCAGGACCCTGGGATCGTGACCTGAGCCAAAGGCAGACGCTCAATGACTGAGCCACCCAGGCGCCCGAATGGCAGGTATCCTTATATGAGAAAAGAGAGAGAGGTTGAGGTTTGAGACACACGCAGGGAAGGTGGCCGTATGAGGACAGACAGGCAGAGACTGTGGTGATGCAGCTAGAAGCCGAGGAACGAGAGGATTTCCAGGAGCCTTCATGGGACGGATGCTCCCTGAGAGGCTCTAAAAGGAATCAACCCTCCCAACACTTTGTCTTTGGACTTCTGGCCTCCAGAGCTGTGAGAAGTTGACTCGCTATTGTTCTAAGCCGCCCAGTGTGGGGTACTTTGTTAGGACAGTCCTGGGAAACGAATATGCTCTTTGGGCTCCATGTTCCCTAAGCTCCCTCTGTCAGACTTTTCATGACTCTTGCCCCCAGAATCCTCTACGGGACCAGAGCTCTTGTCCAGCCCATGGCAGCCCGCTAGCAAAATGGGCCCAGTGACCCTTACCTCCTGGCCTTTGTGGTCTTACCCAGTTCCCTCCCACATTAACTCGGGCTGACTTCTGTAATAATAAATTACTGTAGAAGTGGTGGGTGGGGTTTCCAAGATCTCTAAGATGAGACCAAACTAATGCCTGAGGCTCTGGGATTGGTCCCTTGGGGGCAGAGGCTGGGGTGGGAGGGAGGATGGGGTGGGAAGCCAGAAGTACAAGCAGCACCATGGAGAAGTCCCTATGGGGGAGAACTGAGGTTTTGCACCAACAGCTGACCCCACCTTGCTAACCAAGTGAGTGAGCACATTGGAAGAGGATCGTCCCACACCAGCCAAGAGTTCAGATGACTGAAGCCCCAGCCAACATCTTTTTTTTTTTTTAAGATTTTATTTATTTATTTGACAGACAGAAATCAAATAGGCAGAGAGGCAGGCAGAGAGAGAGGAAGGGAAGCAGGCTCCCTGCTGAGCAGTGAGCCCGATGCGGGACTCGATCCCAGGACCCTGAGATCATGACCCGAGCCGAAGGCAGAGGCTTTAACCCACTGAGCCACCCAGGCACCCCACCCAGCCAACATCTTGATGGCAAACCCACGGGAGACCCCAAGGGAGAATCGCCCAACTTCACTGCTGAGATTCTGACCCACAGAAGTGGGCTTCTTCATGTTCACATGCCATTCTCCCTATATGGCTTTCTGCGTCCAGATGTCCCCTTCTTACAAGGACATCAGTCATATTGAACCAAGACTCACCCTAATGACCACACTTTAATTTGGTTGCCTCTGTAAAGACCCTATCTCCAAATGAGGTCGCATTCTGAGGTCCCAGGGATTAGGACTTCAACACATGAATTTTGGGGAAGGCACAATTCAGCCTCTAACACCCCCAGGACCCTGTATTTAGGACCAAGGTCTTTCTACCCCTAATTCACTCTGTTTCCTTTTCTCTACCTCCCCCCCCCTCCCATTTTGGGCTCAGGACAGACATTACTAATCCCTCTTGGCACTGTTTCTGCTGAGGCAAAGTGTGGACACAGAGCCCCCTCATCAGCCATCTCCAGGCAGCCTGCCCACCAATGCAGACGTGGCGGAGGAGGAGACAATGGCCAGTAAACTCATGTTGAATGAATGACTGGATACATCTAACTATAAGAGTTCATAAGCCACTGCTTGTCTGCCTGTTCTGGGTTATCTGTCCCGGCAGGCTCACCATTGGGCCCCATGAGCCTGCTTTCCATCAGGAGCCGTAGCTCTCTTTTGTGGTTCTCATCTTAGGAAAGGTGGGTGCCTGGGGGCCATGACTTTAGGTCCAGAGTCCATGTCTGCCAGGAAAGAAACTCCGCTTCCCCCCTTCCTTTTGTTTGGAGATCAGCCAGAGTGCGAACACAATTGGTCTAATCCAGCCATTGGAATCCTTTGCCAGGGATTGGTTTAAGAATGGACCTGCTCGGGGTACCTGGATGGCTCAGTGGGTTAAAGCCTCTGCCGTCGGGTCAGGTCGTAATCCCAGGGTCCTGGGATCGAGACCCGCATGGGGCTGCCTGCTCAGTGGGGAGCCTGCTTCCTCCTCTCTCTCTCTCTACCTGCCTACTTGTGATCTCTGTCAAATAAATAAATAAAAATCTTAAAAAAAAAAAAAAAAAAAGGACCTGCTCAGGGATCCTTGGAAAAGGTTTTTTTCCCTGATAAAGAAAGAGGCCAAGGAGGAAACCCTGGTCCGGTGACCCTCCCCTCCTACTCTGGAAACTGTCCTCCGAGGATGTGATGCCTGGAGCAACTGCAGCTGCCTAGTGATCATGAGGGGAACCTGATGCATGGAAGAGGCAGAGCTGAGGGATGGAAGCCCCGGGGCTTGGTGACCATGAAGCTCTGTTAGTGGTAACCACTGACCTCCACACCACCAGGAAAAGGCTATTCCCCCTTTACAGGAGAAACAGGCAAATGCATCTTAACTGAAAGGATGTGGACACGGGGATATGAAAACAGGCCTCTGTCATCCGCTGGCTTGAGGTCAGTCCCAGCTCTGGCACTTTCAAGTTGAGTGATCTAAGGCAGGGCATCTTCGGAAGTCTCAGGTCCTCACCTATAAAATGAAGATTTCTAGGGGCACCTGGGTGGCTCAGTTGGTTGGGTGTCTGCTTTGGCTCAGGGTCATGATCCCAGGGTCTAGGGATGGAGCCCCACATTGGGGGATCCTTGCTTAGTGGGGGGGCCTGCTTCTCTCTCTCCCTCTGAAACTCTTCTGCTGTGCTCTCTTTCTGTCAAATAAATAAAATCTTAAACCAAAAAAAAAAAAAGGAGATTCCTAGAATACCTACCTCGTGGGGCTACTGTGGAGGAAAGTGAGAAAAACCAGGTAAGGCATTTTTTTTTTCTTTCTTTCAGGTAAGGCATTTTGCACACAGTGGTTGGTGCCTATAAACATTCATTTGCTTATTCATTTGCTAATTTATTCAACCAATCAGACCCGCTACTACGCACTTGTATTAATCTAGAATCTGGGCACGTGGCTGTGAACAAATAATTGGTCATCAAATAAGTTGGCTGTTATATGATTTTACTAAGTTGGCTCTTGGGGCGCCTGGGTGGCTCAGTCGGTTAAGCAACAGCCTTCAGCTCAGGTCATGATCCCAAGGTCCAGTGATCGAGCCCCACATCGGGCTCTCTGCTCAGCGGGGAGCCTGCTTCCCCCTCTCTCTCTGCCTGCCTCTCTGCCTACTTGTGATCTCTCTGTCTGTCAAATAAATAAATAAAATCTTTTTAAAAAGCGCGTAATTCCGGTGGGATAGTGTTGACAGATGTGCTGCTTCAGAATCTATGGTTGCAAGTGACAGAAAACTGAAATCAACAAGGCTCAATCAAGGGAATGTATTGGCTTGTATGACTAAAACTTCAGGGGATCAGTGGCTTCAGGTGAGTTGATCCGGCAGCTCAACGATGTCACTGAGAAATCAGTTTTTTCCCCCACACTCTCTTCATGGTGCCATCCACAGTGTTGGCTTTCCTTGGTGATCAAAGATGGCAGCCAGCACTCCTGGCTTAGCTCCCTGGCCTTTGTTCCATATTTGCAACATGCTAATTGGTTTGCTAGTCCCCTTCCTGAACCAATCATGGTGTCCAGGGCCTTGGGAAAGGCTGACATTGGGGTTCAATGGCGCCATATGGATCCTCAAAAGAGAAAGGCAAAGTGGGAATGGATGTCGGCAGGTCAGACTTTCCGTTTTTTAAGGTTTTATTTGTAAGTAATCTCTATACCCAACGTGGGACTCGAACTTAAAACCCTGAGATCAAGAGTTGCAGGCTCCACCGATTGAGCCAGCCAGGCACCCCGGGAGGTCAGATTTTGAAGGATATAGGTCATGATCAGGAGCTGGAACTTCAGCCAAGGGTAACAAGAAGTGGAGGACTGACTTGATCAGATTGGATTTGAGAAAGATCATCTTGGCTGCTGAATAAAGAATAGATTAGAAGGGAACAGGACAGGAGGCAAGGAGGCCAGCTGGGAGGCTGGCTCAGTGATGGGGTGGGGGACAGCCGAGGGGGAGGGGATTGACAGAAATTGGAGACTGATGGACTTGGAAGTGAAGCAGAGAGAGGTGTGAAGGGCGATGTCTCTGTCTCTATTTTGGGTAAGGATGGGAAGGGGAAGTGGGAGGGGGACAGGAATGCAAATGGCTGGTCAAGAGGCTGAGATCTGTTTTGGACGGGATGAGCACGAGGTCCCTGAGATAACCGCCGGCAGATACCCAGAGGGCAGTCGGCTGGATATGGCGGTCCAGAGCCTGGGAAGGGGGCCTGGGCTAGAGGTGGAGGCTGGAGAGTCCACAGCCCGGGAGTTAAGGATGTGGACTGGATCTGAAGCATCAATGGTGAGCATCAGGAGGCAGGCAGGAGGGGAGACTGGGGCGGGGGGCGGGGGGGACTCACATCCGGAGTGGGACGGCCCTCTCTGTCCAGTCCTGCTCAGACAAGGAGGGAGACCGTGCCTGCCAAAAGTCCTTTGCATTTAGAGAAAACAGCCACTGGTGACCTTGGCAAGAAAATTCTCTGCGGAGTGGCAGAGGGTGAATCCGCACTGCAGTGGGTTGGGGAGTGAGTGGGAGGTGAAGACAAGGATAAAGGGTGTGAACAACTCTTTTAAGACGCCCAGCTTGAGAGAGAGAGAGAGATGGAGAAGGCAGCAGTAGCTTAGCTGAAAGGGACAGTCGGTGGATGGTGAACAGGAGACGGAGGGGTGCGTGTGTGTTGGTGTGCTGGTGTGTGCGTGGGGGTTACCTGCGGACCCATCAGTGGAGGGGAAGACCCAGGAGCCTGGGAGTGAGTTGGCCTTGAAGAGAGAAGATGCAGGTGTATCTGGGAGAGGGAAAGAGCTGAAGCTCTGGGTGTGTGGGCAGGCCTTGGAGGGGGCTCCTCCCAGTGGCCTCAATTCTTTCTGGAAGTGGGAGGCGAGGTCGTGTGCTAAGAGCCCTGCAGCAGATGGGGCAGTCGGGGAGGAGTGGGAGGGGGCAGGAAGGGTGCCGGCTGCCGGGTCAGGAGCCCTGCATGTGCCGGGTTGGAGCCGACTTGCTTGCGGGAGCCAGCGGTCCCAAGGGAGGGGCCGGGCGTAGGGCATGCAAATAGGTGGGCTGGGCCAGCATTTCCAGGGCAGATGGGGCACCTGGGGCACGAGGTGGGGCTCAGCAGATGGTGAGCAGACCTGCTTGGCTGGATCAGAAACAGGCTAGAAGGCCCTTGAATCCCGGGCTGGGAGAGAAGTTCCAACTTTGCCTGGAAGGCAACTGGGATCCATGGAAGGTTATTGAGCAGGAGTGGGCCACGATACAAGCAGTACTGAAGAATCTGTATCCAGAGGGGTGCCTGGCTGCCTCATTTGGAAGAAGATGGGACTCTTGATCTCGGGGGTTGTGGGTTCCAGCCCTCTAGATTGGGCATAGAGATTACTTAAAAAAAAAAAAAAAAGAATCCGGGGGCACCTGGCTGGCTCAGTTGCTAGAGCGTGTGACTCTTGACCTTGGGGATGTGGGTTTGAGCCCCACGTTGGGTGTAGAGATTACTTAAAAATAAACAATCTTGGGGCGCCTGGGTGGCTCAGTCGGTTAAGAATTCCACTCTTGACTTCGGCTCGGGTCATGATCTTGGGGTTGTGAGATCGGGCCCCGTGTTGGGCTCTGTTCTGGGCATGGAGCCGACTTAGGATTCTCTCTCTCCCTTTACTCCCCACCCCACTCACTCTAAAAAAATAAATAAATAAATAAAAATAAATTTAAAATCTTAAAATCCGTATCCAGCTGTGTGTGCATGATGAATTAGAGAGATCAGGCTGAAGGCGGGAATCTGAAGTGGTTGGTGGATGGTTCTGAAGGATGTCAGGTGTCAGAGGTCACAGAGGAAGAGTTTTTAGCGCTAGAGGTCAGACCCAGGAACCCTGGGGGGCAATGGCCTTCAGGCAGTCCACAGACCATGGGCTCCTTCAGAGAGCAGAGAGGGGATTTCCAGTCCTGCTGGTGGGTGCTCCAGAGGACCCTTAATTTCAAGGGAAACCAGCACTGGTAGAGGTTCTAATTATAGTCCATCTGAGATGATGTGGGACCTCCCAATACTCAGATACCAGCATTATCGTTCTCTTTGAGAGATGGACACACTGAGGCTCAGAGAGGCCAAGTGTCTCCCCTCAGGCCACACAGCAGGCAAGAAGCAGAGCCAGGACTCACCCCAGATCTGCGCTCAGTAGCCCACACTGCTCCTGCACTTTCCCTGTTCCCTTGTTTTTTGTTTTTGTTTTTTTTTTTTAAGATTTTATTTATTCATTTGAAACATTCAGAGAGAGAGAGAGAGAGAGAGAGCATGAGCAAGGGGGGCAGGCAGAGGGAGAGGGAGAAGCAGACCGATGTGGAACTTGGTCCCAGGACCCCAGGATCATGACCCGAGCCCAAGGCAAACGCTTCACCCTCTGAGCCCCCAAGTGCCCCACTTTCCCTGTTCTTGTCTCCTCTGCCATTTCTCTAAGGGTTTCTGCTCCACCTGACTGTGTTCTGGGAGATTCTGGTGGCCCTGGGCCAAGGAGCTTTGCTGGGGATTGGATCTAAAGCTCAGTGGTCCAGCGTGGGGGTGGGGAGACCTAGATCCTATACACTTAGCCCAAGAGAATGGGCCCCTCGGGGAGCCAGGCTCAGTCTCCCTGGGAGGACATTTGCGGCCAGGCTAAGGCAGGACCCCTCAGTCCACGCTGTCACCGCCAGAGGGCGCCAGCTGTCACCCAGGTGAGGGCAAGGGGAGGCCCCCTTCCTGGCTTCCGGAGAAAGGGAGCTGGCTCCTGGGTCTGGAAGCGCTCCCCACCCCCCACCCCTTGGCAGGGTCCAGGGAGCTGTCGCCTTCTTCTGTGTCTCTCGGAATGAAGGTCTTGCTGACCCTTCCTCCCCAGTTCCTGCTTTGCCCAGGGAGTCAGATTTCCTCCGCGTGGGTGTCAGGAAGCCTGGGGTCTCCTTGCTGACCTCCTGCCTCCTGCTCTGCCCTCCCCCAGCACCACTCCAGATGCTTCGAGGGCCTCACCTCGTGTACCTCCCTCCTCTCGCGGCCAAAGCGCGGAGGCAGTGCCAAGCACCGGATCGTCACCTCTGTCACCTTCTCTCAGCTCCTCACAGCCCTGGGTGGGAGTGTGGGCTAGTGCGGGGGACCCTGTGCTGGACCCAGACAGGGGGAGGACAGCGCCCTGGGCCCTCCAGGGGGTTTGGGGAGCCGGAGGAATGGGATTCCTGTCTGGGCAGGATTGAGGGGTGGGCGTCCAGGGGGGGAGCCCCCCCCTTCCATGCAGGAGGCCGTTTGTCCTTTCCATTTCCCCAACTCCATCTCCCGGCCCCAGGCCTCCAGTCCAGGGAGGCACCTCCCCCCAGGTCCCCCCAGCGGCCCAGCCAGGTTTCACCTTAGATTCGGCCAACCTCCCTCCCCCACCCCAGGGCCCGCCCGCCTGCCTTCCTCCTTCCCCGAGCTTAGCCCCTTGGCTGTGGCTACCGAGGGCCTGGCCGGGGTCCCAGGCACCACACCACAGCGGCCAGCCTTGCTGGGCCAGAACTCCGGGACAGTCCCAGTCTGTCTGGCAGGGCTGCGGGTTCAGGATTGGCTGGAGCTGCCCCCGCCTTTGGGAGGAGGGAGACGTGCGAGGGGAGGCCTGGTAGCTCTCTCAAGGTCACCCTGCTTTTCTCTCCCAGCATCCCTGTTCAACCTTTGTCCCTCCTGTCTCACCTTGCAGAGAGAGGAGGCAAGATGCCCCAGGGGCGGAGGACAGAGGAGCCCAGGGAAGAGGATGCTTGGGGCGGGGGGGGGGGGGGGGGGCGGCTCCTGGCACTTATTCCTTCAGCAAATACTGAGTGCCTACTGTATGCGAGGCGCTGAGGGCACAGGGAACACAGTGGACACAATCCCTGCCCACAGCCCAGCAGGGAGACGGACAGGAAATAAACAATCACACAAATAATGTAAACTCATGTCCCTTAGCAGTGCGGCAGAAGCCCCAAGCTGGGATTCGGTCTGGTTTCCCTGGGGATCTCAGGGGTGAGGGGTCTTATCTGGCCTAGGAGAGGAAGGCAGGGCGGGTGGATTTTCGGAGGCCCGTGGGGTGCGGTGGGGGTGCTCCCCCCCCACCCCGCCCGGGGCTGAGCAAAGCCTCAGTTTCTTCCACTGGGAAATGCAGGAAATAAAGGTGCCCCGATCGCGGGCTTGCTGCAAGGCGATGGGCTGCGTCCTGGCCTACAGCCCTCAAAAAGAAGGCACTGTCATCCTTCCCGAAGAAGGGTGAGTGGGAGCTCACCAGTGAAGATGGCGGGGAGGTGATTCCCAGAGACCAGCGGCTCTCACAAAGCTCAGAGGTGGCCTCAGGGAGGTGAGGGACCCCAGTTCCAGGGCCGTGCTACCGAGCTTTGCTGGCCCCTCTGCCGCCTAAGGCTGGAGGAGAGGAGGGGCTGGTCCCTGGGCTGCCTCTCTGTCTCTCCCCTCCCACACCCCCATGTTCCTGGCCACGTGGCACCTCTGCGCCCTGGGCCTGGGCTGAGGGAAGATGATTCCTGACCTGGAGGCTGGGGGAGCCAGGAAAAAGTGGGTGGGATTTGGGGTTCCACTGAGATCAGGTCTTATGGAGGAGCGGCTCGCCCCGCCCCTCGCCCCACAGCCCCCCGGGCGGCAGGGAGGGGGTGCTGTCTCTTTAAGAGCCTTCAGGCTGCTGGGAGCAGATGGCCAGGCCGGCCGGGGCCCCTTGTCCTTTGTGTGGCTTTGCACAAAAGAGGGGGCCAGCTGGGGAGGGGGCAGAGGCAGCAGGTGGGAGGGTGGGGCCTTGCCCCTCCCCCTCTTAACTCCATTGCCCCTGGGAGGGGGCTGTTCATTAGGAATAAGCCTCCTCTCTGGACGCCTTGGCCCCCACAGTTGCCCCCAAGCTCCTCGGATACCTCTCCCTTGTCCTGTCCTACCTCCTGGGCAGAAGCTTCATTGCACCAGGGCCTAGGGACTACCCCCCACCCCTACCAACTCCAAGGAATAAGCCTCCCCTCCTTGCCCCTAACCTCCAGAGCAGAATCTTTCTGGGGCCCTGAGCTCCAGGCTCTAGGGAGAAGTGGGAGCAGAAAGAGATTCTTAACGGGGGCGGGGTGGAGGGGAGGGTGGGGGGGAGAGGGGGACGTGAGATGGGGGGATGCCAGTGACTGGGGGTACCTGGGGCCGCCCTAGAGGAGGAAGGAGGCCAAAATAAGTATGATGCTGAGGCCTGGGGGTGAGGTCTGGGCCCTGTACCCTAGCTAGGTATTAGCCCAGAAGGAAGGCAAAGGTAGGGGGACAGGGGTCCAACTGAGGCCCAGCCTAACTGTAGGCCCCCGGGGTGGGCAAGGTGGAAGACTCCGTCATATGGGAGAGGGCTGCCGCAGGCAGGGCTGCCGGCCAGCCAGGAGGGGGTTGGAGGCGCAGGGCACCAGGAGGTGGCACCTTGCCACTCAGGAGGGGGGTCAGGCTGGGAGCCTCTTTTCATCTTGGAGCAGACCCCCTGAGGTCAGACCTGCCCTCGGCCCATTTATTCTCCTCCTTTGTCCAGACCTCCCTCCCCACCCTGGGGCTTGGTGCCCAATCCATGATTTAAGAGGAGGAAAAAGGCTCCCTAGGTCTGGACCGAGGTGTGGCGGGCTACGTGGCCGCGGGCTGGGTGGCCCCATGTGGCCCGACAGCGCCGCAGCCGGGTGGGGTGGTGCCTGACTTGCCCGGACGCCTCCCAGGAGCCCCCAGGACCAGGCGGCCCCAGCCGGGTCGTGGCCCGACCACAGGACCCCGGCCGGCTGGCCGCAGGCAGCGGGTGGGGGCGGGGATCCCTGGCTGGGCCCCGGGTTGCTTCTAAATTTAGGAATCTGATTACAGAGTGGCCGAGAAAGGGAAGGGAGAGGAGGGTGCTAGTCCAGGATCGGCTCGGTCTGGGCACAGCGGGGTGTGCCCGGTGGAGGTGTGTCTAGGAATCTGGGGCTCCGGGTGGGAGGGGCGGCAGGCGGGGGCTTCGGCCTGTGTGAGCTGCATGCAGCACGTGCCCTGGGCGGCAGGGACGGGCACGGGCGCAGCTCGCGGGCTCCGAGCCGCCGCCGGTGTGTGCGCTGGCTCTTTGTGTGCCTGGCAGGGTGGCTGGGTCTGGCTTTGAAAGTCTCTGCCCACCCCCTCCCCCATCTCCGTCTGTGCCGCTCTACCCGCTTCCCGGTCTGTCACTCTGCCCGCGCTGGTCCTGGGGGAGGGGGATGCTGCTCCCAGCTGGGGTGACAGTGAACCCAGTGGGGAGGAGACCCGGCTCCTCCCACTCCCTGCGGTCCAGACCTTCCCCTACACCTCCCACTCCCCAGTCCTCGGCCCCTTATGCCACTGTTTTGGGGTGCATTCTGCAGCAGTTAAATGGAACTGAGGTGACCCCTGGGAACCCACAGATGCACCAGAAGCTAGGCTTGGGCCCAGTAGCTCTTGGAGGAATTCATTCCTCGCCTGTCCGGCCTCCCATCCGCTCTGGCCCCCAAGGGCGCAAGAGGGAGGGGGTCCCCCCTTGCGGAAGGGGGGGCGGGGAGTTCCTTGGCAGGAAGGGAAATGGAAGGAAAAGCTGGGCTCCACCCGGGCGGGCGGGCAGGCGGCCTCAGGGCCCCCGGGGCAGGCGGCAGTAACCCGAGCCCACTGGTGTGCTGGGCTGGTGTGCGCGTGGGTGGAGCTGACCCCCGGCTACTCCTGGGGGGCAGCCGGGGTCTCCCCCCAGGGGCAAGTCCGGGAGCCCCGGGGCCCCGCAGAGGGAAGCGCTCTCCACCCCGGCCCTGACCCCACCCCCTGGAGGTCTAGCCCCGGCCCCCAGGCCCCGCCCCCCGGGCCCTCCCTCCCACCCCAGGGCCAGATGTTCAGCTGGCGGAGGCATCGGCTGGGGGAGGGGTGCTGAGGCCGCAGCCGGCACTACTTCCCTGCCAGCAGCTTCATTGTGTGCGCGAGGAGCGAGCGGCGGCGGAGAGCGGGCGGGCGAGCAGCAGCCCGAGCGCGGCGGGGAGAGCGAGCGCGCCGGGGAGGGTGCGAGGCGGCACCCGCGGCTGCGCTCCGCCCGCCTCCCGGCAACTCTGCCCAGCGCGGCGCGCCGTGCGCGCCGTCCCGCCGCCGCCGCCGCCACCGCCGGGACCCCGCCGCCTGCCGTCGCAGGCAGGGGTCTGGTCGGGACAGGGGTCCCCGCCCGGGGACGGGGGCATCCCGGTGCAGCCGAGAGGCGTGCAGCCCGCGGGGGGCGCCACTTGCGCCGCAGCGCCCGCCCGCTCAACTGCGTGGGCGTGAGGGCGTTGGGGCCCCGGGGCGCCCCGAAGGCAGGGTGCCCCGACTTCTCCGGGGGAGCCCCAATCCCGTGGAGCGTCCGGAGCGAGCGCGCCCCAGCCGCACCGGACCTTGCGCTCATCCCCCGCGTACCCCACTTCTGCACAAACTTTTCTGACGCCCTCGCCCGTGGGGGTCGCGGAGAGCGCGGAGCTGTCCGCAGGGCTCCCGCCCCGCCGGACCCCGGCCACGCTGACCTCTCCTGCCTCTCGTAGCCTCAGTGGCGACCTCTCCAGGCCGGGCCGGGCACGGCACTCGAGGCGAGCGCGGCAACCACCGCTGCTCTCCGAAGGCTCCCGCGCCCCCCGGGGCAGCTGGGCGGGGTAATGCCCTCGGTGATGGAGAAGCCGAGCGCGGGCTCCGGGATCCTGTCCCGCAGCCGGGCCAAGACGGCGCCCAACGGCGGACAGCCCCACTCGGAGGATGACAGCAGCGAGGAGGAGCACTCGCACGGTGAGCCCGGCGGCCTAGGGTTAAAGGTGCACCGGCACCGGGGACGCGAGTGGGGCGGGGGGAGAGTTACCGACCACGGGCGTTTGCGACTCGTGGCTCCTGCCTCCTAGGACTGGAGCCTCTGGCTGGCTTCTTCCCCAAGCCCGGGGTCTGCCGGCACGGGGAGTCTGGAGGCTGGGCCCCTAGCTGCCGAGGAGGCGGCCCTGCCCACCCCCGCCCTGCCCGCCCTGCCCTGCCCTCAGTCTCTGAAGGACTCAGGCGGGCCTCCTTGGCGCAGTTTGGGCCGCTCGTACCTTGCCACCTTACGGGGGATTGAGGTCTGGCTGGGGCAGGGGCTGGAAGGACACTTCCACACCGAGCTGTGAGGCTCATGTGGGGAGGAGCCTTGGCTTCCCTGCAGGGCTATGGTCCAGGTCTAGGGGCAGCAGACCCCCCTCCCCACCCCTCCACCCCCCTCAGGAACAAAGGGCTCTGCTTGGCCTGGGCTCTAAACTGGCCCCTTGTCCCCACCACCACCCCGCCCCCCCACCCCCTCCACTATGGGCTATGACTAGGCAGGGTCTCTCATCTTCCAGTTTCTTCTGTGGCTGAGGGTAACTGAGGGGAAAGATCAGGGAAAAGTGAGCCTTCTAGAAGGTGAGGGCCCTGGGTGGTCAGGAAGGGGAGCCCTGGGCCAGCGCCCCCCACCCCCTCCCCGCCACATCCTCCTGTCCTCCCCCCCTCCCTCCCTGGAGTCCTGACTGCCTCCCCCTGGCTCCACAGACAGCATGATCCGCGTTGGAACCAATTACCAGGCCGTAATTCCGGAGTGCAAGCCTGGTGAGTGGCAGGACAGGCTGCGAAGGGAGGGGAGCGGAGGGCCCATGGCTTGGCCCTGAGCCCCACCTGGGGGAGCCCTTGGCTGGTGCCCACTGGGAGGACAGGCAGGCAGGCAGGCGGGCGGGGGTGGGTAGCCCGTGGCATGGGCTTAGCTTTCCTGCTCTGCCTTCCTGTCTGGGTCTCTGCCCCTTCTTCCCTCCTGGGCCTCACCTCACAGGCCCCACTTCACCGCCACCCTCCGGCCAGGGGTCCAGACCAGCGCCGCTAGGCTGAGCCGAAGGTCTTCCCCTTTCTGGTCTTGTGTTTCAGAGAGCCCGGCCCGCTACAGTAACAAGGAGCTGAAGGGGATGTTGGTGTGGTCGCCCAACCACTGTGTGTCAGATGCCAAGCGTGAGTGGGCAGGATCCGGGTTCGGTCACATCCTTGGGAGCTGGGGGTTTGGGTTCATGCCAGTCAGTGACTGGGCTGGAGGCTTAGGTATGTGGGTTCAGCCCCTGCCCTGGGGCTCAGGCTCGGGGGCCTCCCTCCATCTGGGCAAGCCGGCTTGGGTCGGGAGTGGTAACCCCTTCTCCAATACCGGGCCCCTCCCATCCCCGCAGTTGACAAGTACATTGCGATGGCCAAGGAGAAGCATGGCTACAACATCGAGCAGGTGAGCCTTGGCCGTAGGTCTCCGGGGTGGGGACGGGACGGTGCTGAGGGCAGCTGGGCTGAGGTGTTCCCTCTCCCGGGCCAGGCACTGGGCATGCTCCTGTGGCATAAGCACGATGTGGAGAAGTCGCTGGCCGACTTGGCCAACTTCACCCCGTTCCCTGACGAGTGGACCGTGGAGGACAAGGTGCTGTTTGAACAGGCCTTTGGCTTCCATGGCAAATGCTTCCAGCGGATCCAGCAGATGGTAAAGCCCCTTCGCCCCAGCCAAGCGGTTCCTTAGCCCTTCTGGTTCTGATGAGCCTGCCCCGGGGAGGGGCGCAGGGTCTGGGGTGAGCCCCAGCTTCTGGCATTGCCCTTCTAGCTGCCCGACAAGCTGATCCCCAGCCTGGTGAAGTATTACTACTCATGGAAGAAGACCCGCAGCCGGACCAGCGTGATGGACAGACAGGCTCGGCGGCTGGGGGGCCGAAAGGACAAAGAAGATAGGTGGGGGTCTTGGGGGGCCTCGGGGGAGGGCACACTGACCTCTGGGGAGGGAGTGGCCCTGGCCTCTGCCTCACTCCCTTCCGGGCCCCTGTGTCAACAGTGATGAGCTTGAAGAGGGCCGGGGAGCCATTAGTGAGGGAGAGCCGGATGCTGGAGACCCTAAGAGAGAGGTGAGGTCTGGCCCTGCCTACCCGCCTGCCCTGTCCCTGGGCTCCACACCACTCACCCCTCTCCTTTCCCTGGCAGCCTCTGCCCTCTCGGCCCCTGAATACCCGGCCAGGCCCCGGGAAGAAGGAGGCCCAGGGGTCTCAGTACCGTCACCACCCGCTGCGAACCCGACGTCGCCCACCCAAGGGCATGTACCTGAGCCCCGAGGGCCTCACGGCTGTGTCGGGAAGCCCAGACCTTGCCAACCTCACTCTTCGAGGCCTTGACTCGCAGCTTATCTCCCTCAAGCGCCAGGTGGGGTCTTGAGAGAGGAAGGGGCCGTGGGGAGGGGGTGGTGGGCAGCCCAGGGAGCTACAATTTTGGGGACAGCTGGGGTATAAGGGGAGAAGTCTAGATGCCCCGACTGCCTCTGCCCCATACTCTAGGCTTCTGGGTAACTGGGTCTTCTTTTCTGGGGCCTTTTGAAGAAACCCCTCTGGTCCACAAGAGGGGGACAAACCGCATGGGGCGGGAGGGGTGAGCTGGGTGGTCGGTGGGTGGCCATGAGCCGTGTTGGTGCAGTCCAGCCGTGGCCAGAGTTGGTCTTGGTGGCCTCTCTGGCAGGAGAGCTTGATGGGTCATTGCTCGGCCTTCTCAGGTACAAAGCATGAAGCAGACCAACAGCAGCCTCCGCCAAGCGCTGGAGGGGGGCATCGATCCACTGCGCCCCCCGGAGGTGAGGGGGCTTCAGGCCTGGGTGCAGCAGGGGCTTCTCCCGTGCTCCCCAGGGGAGCCGGAAGGAGAGCTCTGGGGGGCAGGGCCTTCTGTTTGCATAGTTTTGAGTCCAAAGGATACATTCTCTGCTCTCCAGGCCAACACCAAGTTCAACTCCCGCTGGACCACCGATGAGCAGCTTTTGGCCGTACAAGGTGGGTTAGACTGGGGGGGTGCATGGAGAGCCCCAGGAATCTTTCCCCACCCTCCAAGGAGCCGGGGCAGAAGGGAAGGGAAGGAAATATTTCTAACAGGGTGTTCACACTTGGCTGCCTTCTCAACCCTTGTAGCCATCCGGAGGTACGGCAAAGACTTCGGGGCTATTGCAGAGGTCATTGGAAACAAGACCCTAACCCAGGTGAAGACCTTCTTCGTGAGCTATCGGCGCCGCTTCAACCTGGAGGAGGTGCTGCAGGAATGGGAGGCCGAGCAGGATGGGGCCCCCGGAGCCCCAGTCCCGATGGAGGAGGCTAGGAGAGGGGCTCCCTTACCGGCCCCAGCCCTCGAGGAAGACGACGAGGTGAGGGAGTGAGAGGAGCGAGGGTTGGAGCCGGCTGCGGTCTTAGGTGGGGGCGAGGCTGTGCTTGAGCCTAGTCTCCCTTCTCTCACCTCTCAGGTGCAGATCACCTCCGTCTCGACGTCTGTGCCCCGCTCGCTGCCCACTGTGCCGCCTCCGCCGCCGCCTCCCACCTCGCTGTCCCAGCCGCCGCCACTGCTGAGGCCGCCTCTGCCCACGGCACCCACCCTGCTCCGCCAGCCGCCCCCACTCCAGCAGGGCCGGTTCCTCCAGCCCCGCCTGGCCCCCAACCAGCCCCCACCACCTCTCATCCGCCCTGCTCTGGCTGCCTCCCGCCACGGTGCCCGGCCCGGCCCTCAGCCCCCACCCACCCTGATTGGAGCCCCCCTGGAGCCTCCAGCACCCTCACTCTGAGCCCTGAGGCCCTCTACCCACCAGAGGCTCCAGAACCCCATTGCTGGCCATCCTTGGACACCTCTGGCTTCACTGAGGACGGAAGGGACTAGAGCTCTCGGGCAGGTCTTTCGAAGTCCCAGAGCTGCCAGTGGGCACAGTCTGGACCTGTGGGCTCTGCGGGGTTCTGGCAGCGGAGTCTCTCGGTGCCCACCCCAGCCAGGGGCTGGGGCTCAGGGGCCTTCTGAGCTGGCCTGAGGGTCCTTGCTCTTTCTGGCTGGGGCTGGAATGGCTGCCTCCTAGTCTGCTGGGGCTTGGCCTTTGGGTCTGGCCCTTTGTGTTGAGGGGGTAGTGATCTTAGCTTGGGGGATGGGGGAGAGGACAGCCAGCCTTGGCTGTTCTTCCTCTTTCCTTTCTTTTAGCAATAAAGTCCGGGTGAGGTGGGGAGGGGGCTGGAGGGGGGAAGTGGGCAGAGAGGTTCCTTCGGGGCCTGAGTGTGGCAGAACTGGATGGGCAGCTCTCCTGTCTTCTGGAGCCTGCCGAGAAGTGCCGAGGAGCTCTGAGGGTGCCCACTGGACCCGAGGCCTGAAAGCTTAGAGAAAGGAGGCTGGGAACATATGCAGACATGGGTTTATTTTTCAATGTTTTTAAAAAATAAATAAAATCTTCCACGTTCACCGAGTGCTCTCTCTTCCTTCTGTGTGGAGGGCCCTAGGCTTTGCTTCCTGTCTGTGCCCTGAGGATGGGAGGGAGCAGCCACCCAGCACTGGCCTCCCCCAGGCCCCAGACAGGAATCCATTCTCTCCTGCAAGGCTGGCGGGCTGAGCCACATCTTGCCCAGGGGGACTGGGTCCCTGCCCGGCTGGGAGAAGAAACAGGAGGAGGCAGCTCAGATTCCAAACATTCTCTTTATTACGTGTTTGATCCAGAGGAGAAACTAAGTGCGGGTGTGGGAGGGTGGGTGGGGAGGGGCCACCTTGCCTGGGAGCCCCTCCATGGGCCACCACCCCCTCTGGGAGCCAAGCCATGCCCTCCCGGCCCCTCAGAGCACCCGGGCTGTTCCACTGGGCAGGAGGGGTGGGGAGAGAGGAGGAGAGAAAGGGGAGGGAGGGACGGAAGGAGGGGGAGCCCTTGGTCGGAGCCGGAGCCTGAGCCCAGAGCCCGCAGCTGGGGCTTGGGGCAGGAGGGCTGAGGTTGGCTATGCCCCTTCCTGGGACCCTAAGGGCTTGACTTGCCACGGAGCCTGGGCTGGGAGTGGGGGGAGGGGGGTGATGAGTAGGGTTGGAGTCATCATAAATCAAAAAAAAAAAATAAAAATAAAAATAAAATAAAAAATAAAACCCATCACAAAAAAATGTACAACTCAGGTGAGGGCAGGGGCAGCCTCTGTGCAGGACCCCCCTCCCCCAGTTTCTCAGGAACAGAAACAGCAGAGAAATAAATTAAGGGTTGCAGCGGCCGCCACCAGCCAAGCGCCCATAACCAGCCACTCCCACGCTGGCCGAGGAGGTTAGCAAGCTGGGAGTCACTAGGCCGATCTGTCCCCCCACCCCCGGGGGAGGGCAGAGGCTCCCGGCCCCCCGCTGCCCTATCCAGCCTCCCACCAGGCGGCCGTGGAGGCCCTGGGCAGTGTCTCCTGAGAGGAGGGGCGACAGTGTCAGGAAGAAAAGGCAAGGCCGGGAGATGAGTGGTGAGGGGAGTCACTGCTAGGGAACTAGCTGGTGCCCAGATTAATGCCAATGAAGGGGGCAGGGGAGAGGAATGGCGAGGGGCTGTGCTTTCAGACAAAGGCTCTCCCATAACGGAGTGCCCAGCATCCCTGTTCCGGAGACTAGCAGCCCAGGCGGCCCCCTGGGGGCCGAGGAGCCTATCTGCCCTGCAGTCCCCTCCCCTCTCCCGGGGCGGGGGGGGGGGGGGTGTCAGCCTCCCGCCTTCTGCCCAGGAGGGGTGGGAGAAGATGGCACAGACTTTTGAGGAGGGGAACAAAAGTCCCCACAGCAGCTTGTGGAAGGAAATGCCCAGCTCTGGGGAAGGAGGGGCGGAGGGTACAGTGTGTGGGGGGGGGCCGGAGCCCCGAGCCTCGCCTGCCAGCCCAGGGCAGCCGCCAGCCCCCCCCCCAGCCCCCCCCACCTCAGGGCTGCGCAGCGCCCCGCCCCTGGCCCCTGGCCCGGCCATCCAGGCCTCTAGCCCTGGGGCCTGAGGTCAGGGGAAGGCCACCTCTGGTGGTTTGCTTGGAGGGGAAGGGGGGGAAGGAGAAGGGAGAAGCCCAAAGTGGGCCTGGCGGAGGGCCTGACAGGGAACTCCACCACTCTTGCCTGAGTGTCCCAGCCCTGAGCCGCCCTCCCGGGAAACCCCACAGATCCAGTCTCGACTGTCCCAATGGGGCAGGGAGGAAAGGTGGCCGCTGGGATTTTTTTTTTTTTCTTTTTTCTTTTTGGTAATAAAAAATTTCTTGGTTTAGGCGAAATACTCTGTGCAACCGCAGTACCGAGGGGGAGCCCTGCCCCCCCACCCCTCCCTCCCCTTCCTTTGCCTCCTGTGGGGGAGAGGGGGGAAGGGGGACTTTCCGGGCAGGGGTCAATGTTGAGGGGAAAGGACCGTCTCCTGTCCCCCCCAAACATGGAAGAAAAAAACCAAGAAGGGCGGGAGGGGAGAAGTGCCAGCAGGGGGAGACACGGCAATCCGCGTCCGCAGTCTCGCCCGGGTGGGTGGGAGCCCGGCCCAGCAGCCGTCCGGCCGGCCCGCCTCCGGCGCCCCCCCCCCCCCCCCCCCCGCTCCCGGCAGCCCGTTAAAGCTTGAGCTCGTTGGCTATTTTGGAGGCAATGTTTTTGAAGGCCATGGAGGTGCCCGATATCCGCTTGAATCGGACCCCGTTGAGAGAGAGCCGCGGCAGTTTGCACACCTCCATCTCCCACTGCACGAAGTTCTCGTGGCCCGGCGCCCCGTGCATGCACAGCAGCATGTACTTCTCGTGCAGCTCGCTCTGGCAGCTGTTCGCGTCCAGCACCTTGCGGATCTCCCGCATCATCTCGTTGGGCTCCATGGAGCTGGTGGTCTTCATACTCCACGTGAAGCGTAGAGAGCGCGGCTTGGCCTCCCGGAACTCCTCCTTGTCCTTGTCATTGCCTCCGCTGCCCACCACGTGAGGTCTGCAGAGAGGCCAGAGGGGGGGTCAGGGCGTGGCCCGGGGCACCCCACCCACAGGAAAGCCACCCTGGCAGCCGGCACCCCCGAGACCAGAGAGGAAAGAGGGGGGTGCCCCAGAGGCGACAGTGCCGTGGGAGGGAGCATCAGACCTGGTGGGGGGGCGGAGCAGAGGGAGGATGAGGGGGGTGGGCAGTTTTGTGACCTCCGTCTCTCAGGGAGGGCAGAGAAGGGGAGGAGAAGCCAGGCCCTGGCAGGGGAGGGGAGGGGAGGGCGACAGTTCCATGCTTTTCTCTGATGAGCGGAGAAATCAGGGAGGAAAGGAGAGCACGTGCTCAACAGCCCTGAGCGGTTCACAGACGGGACAGAAAGCAGCGGCTGAGGTACAGAAAGGAGAGCTGGTCGATGGGTAGGAATCTGTAGCCCCAACCGCCCAGCCTAGGGCTCCTGCTTCCAGAAGGCACCGGAGCTGAGGAGAAGGGCCCACACCTACTGCGGCTGGGGCGTGGGGCTTCTCTGAGGAAAGGGAGGCCCCAAGACGGTGGGGACAGGGCAGAACCACCGGAGGAAGAGCCGGGGGGCAGAAGGAGGAGAGGTGCGGGAGGCTCGTGGCAAGCCCGGTGGCCTGGGCAGGGCTGGTGCTGGCTCCAGCCCTCTCACCTGAGCGTCTCCACTCGGTCTTTGCTTTCAGGTTCATTCAGGTTCCTCAAAAAACAGAGCGAGGGAGAGTTTAGTGCTGGGACCTCTCGCTCCTTCCACCGCCGCAGACCCGGGTGAAGGTGGGTCTGGTGAGGGGCCACTGGTGGGTGAGCGGGACCCTAGCTCTGAGGCCACTTGCCCACCACCTGGCAGGCCAGCACGGCCCTGCAGCACCTCACACCGGCAGCTGGACTGTCCCTCTGCAGCAGGGAGCCCAGCGCCCCGGGCCTGTCCCTCCCCACGCTCCCAGAGATGTGTGCTGGGGAGGCGGAGCCTCTGGTCCCGGGGAGGAGGGGGGTGCGGGTGTGCACGCGCGCTCGGAGCACACAGCCGAGGCACGAGGCAGCTCCCCCGCCAGCCCACGGCCAGGGCCTCACGCTGTGGATGGGTCTTCTCGGACACCAGGACCCAGGGGCCCTAAGGCCGCAGTCCTCTTGAGGGGAAGGGGCTGGGCTGGGGGGGCCGTGGTGTGTGGGGGGGTCAGAAGGAAGCCTCTCTCAGGAGGCTCAAAGGGCTGGGAGCTGGAACGGTGAGCAAGCCTGGGGGCGGGTGCCTGGAGATGGGGTGGGGGAGAAGAGACACGAGGCCGTCCGTGGACAAGCCCGCCTCTCCCATTCTTTTAGAACTCCCCTGCCTGCCAGGCTGCCAGGCCATCTGCTTGTACAGAAGGGAGGACAGAGGGCAGGGCAGGGCCAGCACCTTGGGAGGGTGGGTGGGGAAGAGGTCTGGCCCCGCTGAGCGGCTTCTCCAGCTCCTGGCTGGAAGATGGGTGCCTGGAGCCGGGAAATTGGGGGCTGCAGAGGAGGGCGGGGATGTGAGGATGAGAGAGAGCAGCAGCAGCACATGGAAAAGGAACACGAAGACACAACAGACACACGAATGCACACAAGCGCGCTGCGAGCAGGGAGCCCGGGCTGTGCAGGGGAAGGAGCCTGATGCTCTCCCCAGCCCCACCTGGTCCCTGCCCTGTGGGTGGAGGCGCCCGGCTGGGCAGGCCCCCACCAGGGCCTGTGAGTCAACAGCCAGCCATGCAGTGAAGAGCTGGGTGGGGAGCAGTGGGTGGGAAGGGGAAAGCCTAGGGACCCTGGCTCGGCCATTAGTCAGTTGGGTCACCGACGTGTCTGCCAGGTGTCCTACCCCGAGCACAGAGCCGGGGCTGACAGCCTTGGGGAACCAGTGCTCCCAACCCGGCCCTTGGTCTTCAGCTTGGTATTTGGCCCATCCAGGCTTCCAGAGAGGGTGAGGATAAGGCCGGAGGTGGCAGAGCCAGGTTCTGGCCTAAGAAGGGAGATGCCTGAGCTGGGGTGAGGGGGATCTCCCACTGTTCTGCCAGGGCTAGGAGGTACACGGCCCCAGCCCTACAACAACCTGGCCCCTGGCTCTCTGGAGGCCACAGTCCCTATCCAGAGAACATGGGCCCAGAGAAGCGGCGTGGCTTGATTCGTCCAGATCCTGCGGGAGGCAGGAGGTGTGCTGGGTGGGGGCGGGGCAGGCCTAGTTCTGCAGGAGCTGCCAGAAGGGGGTGCTGTGCCCACTCCTGAGGCAAAGGCTCCTGAGGGCCTGGAAGCATCAGACTGAAAAGCCTTGGGACCCCAGCGTCCCTGTAGCACCTCCAAAGTCCTGCTGTCCCTAGGACAGGGGCGAGCTCACACGGCCCTGAAGTGTTCAGGGGACCAGAGAAGGGAAAGACCCAAAGACCCAGAAGGAGAGCCCATCCCAGATGCACTTGCAACCCTCCTGGAGCTCCTTCACAGCGCATGCACAGACGGGGGAAAGGGCCAGGGAAAAGAACCCAGTGCTATGACCCAAACCCAAACCTGGGGTGGGGGTGAGGAGACAATCTTAAAGGGAGAATTCCCTGAGAAGGTCCCCTGTGCCTCGGGACAGGCCCCTCATTTTCAAAGTCACCTGCCCTGAGTGGCCGCCCAGTTAGAGGCAGTCTTCATCCCTTTAAGATGGCAGAGAGAGGGCCACACAGACGTGGTTAGCAGATGGAGGCGGGAGCAAGAGCCAGAAAAGGGGAGTTAATGACGGAGGCAGGACACAGGACACAGACACACACACACACACACACACACACAGCGGGCTGAACGCCTACCTTCTGGCAAACCTGAAAGACAGATTTCTAAAAAAACAAACAAAAAAAGACAAAATAAAAAAAGAAATAAAAAAAAAAAAAACCAACAAGACAGTATGTGGATAAGCAGGTGGGGAGTGGGCTTTACAGGTTCGAGGGTCACCCCACGTGGAAGAGCCGCTCAGCGAGACTAGAGTCCTAGACGCCCCGCCCCGCCCCGCCGCCCTGCGCTCTGGGACTGGAAAGGCCGTGGCTTTGGCTCTCGGCTACTCCGGCTGAGTGACGAGCTGTGGGAAGGGCGGCGAGCCTGCTGCTGCCTCCCGAGCTCCGCCGAGGTGGGGACACAGGGAGCATCCCACCAGGCGCGAGGGCTTGGGTGCATCCTAAGAATCAAAGCTGTCTCTTCGGGGAGGCCGGGGCCCAGGTGTGAGAAACCTCATGAAGAGAACCCCCACCCTGCTCGCCACCTCGGAAAGCGTCACCCCACGGGGCTGCGAGGGAAGAGGCCAGCCTGGCCCCCAGCGGCTACTTCATTTATGACAGGCCTTCATCTTGGCGAGCCCTGGGGAGGAGGACGCGGCTGCCGCTGAGGGGAGCGACCGCAGCTGGACCTAACCAACCAGGTCGGGGGGAAAGGAGGTCAGAGGGGGCGAGCCAGAGGACCAGGAAAAACTCTCCTTGCCGGCCCAGCCTGGCTCAGGCCTCATGACTTTGCAGCTGCGTCACCAAATATAAGTTTCCATGGGAACCCAGGAGAGAAGAGGGGGGGCTTTTATTTTAGCATCTGAGTTCACACTCTCCTAGAGAGGAGGCGGCATTGGCCATCTGCTCTCGGGGCCAGAGAACGAGGGCTGTGTACAGGAGCTAGGGAGAGCTTGGGAGGGACAGACGGGTCTCAGATCGTGAGATGCTGACAAGAACCCAATTCCTTGGGCTTCCCAAGGCCTCTTCTAACCCCAAGACCCAAGCCTAGTGTCGGCAGTCCCCACCCCCACTCCCAGGCAGGTAGGAGGGCCTGGCCTTATTCTCTCTGCCACCCTAAGCGCCTCCCCAACCCCACTCACCTGCGTACAAACTTGGAAGTGAATTTGCTGAAGATGCTCCCCGAGGCCCCCCGTCGGCCCTGGCTATTGCCAGAGGGAGAGGCTGGGGTCACCCCGTAGGGCAAATTCTGCTGGTCCCGCACCTGCCGGAGCTGTCCAGCGTGGAAGGTGCTTCGACTGGACACACCCCGGGGGAAATTAGTTCGGTCTGGGGCTCCACCACTGCTGCTGATGTTGTGGGCGGAGGGGGAGGCGACAGGGACACGCTGGGGGGCTGTGCTGTGGGAAAAGAGGTGGGGGCGGAGGAGAGGTGTCAGGGCACGCCATTACCACTGAGCACCTGCGGCGCCCCGGGCTGGGGAAGGGGAAGGGGATGCTAGGGCAGAGGCAGCCATCACGGAGGACACAGAAGGAAGGGGTGTGACCACCGAGGACACTGGCAAGGAGGACATCTAGGCGGAGGTGGAAGGAGATGGTTTGGGGGAGGGAGGGAGGCAACGGAGGATACGTGTGTGGAGAGCAGTACAGGCCGGAGAGAAGTGGCTCCTTGGGAGCTAGGCACACTGGAACCTCAAGGGGACAAGGCTGACCAACCCTCAAGGAGTGAGTCCCTTTGGTGCTGACTGTCCCTGGGGTCCTAAGGAAGTCCAGGAAGGCTCAGAACAAAAAGGCTTCCTTCTGGAGCCTCGGGACGGCTTCTTGCATATCTGTTCTGAGAGGGAGAACTGGAGGAAAAGAGGGGCATTAAGCTATTTTTTTGTTCTATTTCCTGACTGTAGGGGACAGAGCCATTTCTTGTGGCTAAGATGCCAAGAGCAGAGCAGCACCCTGGGGCCGGGGCAGGGGGGCGGGATGTGGGGCGCAGGGGGTGGGGCAGGCTGAGGGTACCCGCCGCGCCAGCTGCCCCAGCACACTTGCCTGGGCCGCGGCACCTCACAGTTACTGTCCGTGGGGGGCAGCCCAGTGGCCTTGTTGGGGTGCACGGAGGCCGACATGGATTTCTGGTGCTGGCGGGGCCGGGCCGCAGAGACCGCGGCGGAAGCAGAAGCCGTGGAGGCCCGGGACCCTGGCATGGTTAGGCTAGGAGACAAAAGCAGCGAAGAGGCCTGGGTTAGGGGTGGGTGGGAGGGGGGCAGGAGGTTAAGGTTAGGAAGCAAGGGAAGGGCAGAACAGTCGGGGGTGAGGGGTGGGGAGCGAGCCTCGGCAGGTGCAGGTCAGGTCAGGTCAGGTCCTCGGAGCAGCAATGGGAGAGCGGAGGAAGGCGGGGCTGGGAAGTGGAGGGCGGGTGAGGAAAGTGAGGCAGGCCAAAACCTGGGGGAGGAAACCAAAAGTGCAGGAAAGCCGACAGGAGGTAACTGCCTCCGGGTTGCGCTGGTCTCCTAGGAATTCTAAGAACAAGGATGTTTTGCCGACAGAAAGAGCAGGGTGTTGCTAAGGGGAATTTTCATTAAGCTCAGAAAAGGAGGAGCCAGGAAGGCAACACACCAAGAGATGCTGGTGGTCAAGGCTAAGGGGGGATCTGCTTGGCTAGGCCCAGCCAGGGTCACCCTCAACACGTACACCCTTCAGGTGGGCAGCTCGGGGTTCTGCTCTGAGCTGGGGCGCCCCCAAGCAAAGCCTCAGGCGCCGACGCCGAGAGGAGCACAGCTGCCATGCCCTGGCTGCAGTCAGGAACCAAGAAGGCAGGGGCGCCCCACGGGCTCAGTCAGAAGGGGTGTGACTCTTGACCTCGGGGTCGTGCGTTTGAGCCCCACATTGGGTGTGGACATTGCGTAAATAAGTAAACAACAACAACAACAACAACAACAACAAAAGAAAGAAAAAGCTAGAAGGCAGCTGAGATGACCATGGAGTCTCCCTTGGTCCGCCCACTGCAAGAAGCAGTCCCGGGAACACAGGGGAGAGGACACGGTGGCACGGGTAGGGGGCGGGGGGAAGAGCAGGGGGGAGGTGCTGGTGTGTGGACAAGCTGGACTGGACAGAGCCAGGACGGAACTCCAGAGAGCAGGGAGGGGAGGCGGGGCTGCCGACGGACGTCACTGCTGTGAGAGGGCTTAGGGGCAGCGTGCTGGGCAGGGCCTGGGCCGGCTCACCTGTCTTTGCCGTTCTGGATGGAGGCCTGCCCAAGGCTGGCCCTCTCCAAAAGCGGGGAATTTCTGCTTCGATTTGTGCTGGTGGAGAGGACGCTGTTCTGTGGGGAATAAAGGGCAGAACTGTATCACAGAAAACCAAAGTGTTCTTCTGTTCACAGAACTGGCTTCCCCTCCGCCTTCCAGCAGGAATAGACGGGTAGAGAAAAGAAAGGATTCTGCTTTTCCTCTTGGGGGTGGGCTTTCCACAGGAAGCAAAAGTGGCCTGGGAGGTAAGACCGGGTGGGCGGCCAGAGGGAGCTGCTGGGAGAGGGCAGACCCCACCGCAGGAGGGGAGCGGGGAAGGGAGTGGGGCTGGGTGGTGGCCCTGAGGGACGCTCACCGTGGAAGGGGTGGGGGTGGTCTTCTTCCTCTCCAGGCCGGGCAGGGGGCTGGCAGGCACTTTGGCTGTGCTGCTGGCCTTCCGCCCTGACTCCCGGTCTTCCTCAGGCCGCTTATTCTCTGCGTTGTTACTCTGCGTCTTCTTAGAGTAGGAATTAGACGTGGGAATGGCAGGACCAGCTGCTGGGCCAGAGGGGCGACGGGAACAGCTAAGGGCGAGGGGACCACCGAGTGGCGGCCGCACACACGCACACGCGGCGCTCTCCTATAGTCTTGCCAGCAACTTGGCAAACCCCAGGTCCCAGAGGGCGAGGGAAGTTACGTGGCTCGGCCTAAGGCTAACAAGTGGCTGAACTGGGATTGAAACTGAGCGGTGTCATCCCCAGCCCCCAGAATCTGTGCCCTTTCAGGAGAAGGGTGAGTCCCCACCTGCGAGTCCCCACCTGCAAGTCCCCCGAAGCACTCACCCTGGTCACTGAAGCGCCGCTGCTTGGGGTTGGCCGAGACACTACGCTGTACCTTGTGGGAGGGGGAAGGGGCACTGCTGTTGGTCAGATCGGCCGAAGGCCGGGGCTTCAAGGTGATGGTGTCACCCTCCAACTGCAAGCAGAGGCAAAGGGGGGCAGAAGTCATCGGAGATGCGTATAGATGGACCCACAGACACACCACCCTGCCTGACACAAAGCCACCCCGGACTCACATGAGATAGGCCCCTGCAGGACCCAGGTTTACCTAAACACCCCAGGAGACACATACGCCCTGACACAGATCCTGATAGAGCCTAAGACCTCCCCAGCCCAGCACCGGCCCCCGGCACACAAAGGACCCCCCTGCCCCCATAGAGGGATACGCGCCTGTGTGAAAGTGTGAACACACTTTCACACTCAGAGACCACACCCTCCTGCCCCCAGCTAGATACCTCCTGAGCAGGCTAAGGTGAGAACCGAGAGTCCAACACTACCAGGCGGAGAGCAGGGAGACCGGAGTGCACGTGGGGACACGCAGATGGTGAGCGAGACCCCACTCCCACACACACCCACAGACTCACACACAGGCATGGTTACCCAGACGGGCAAAAGAGCAAAGACGAGGCCTCCAGATGAAGAGATGGGAGGACAGACATACATGCACACAGATACACACAGCCAGACAGAAGCACTAGGTAGAAGCAACACAAAGACTCAAGATTCCTATGAAAAAGGCACAGAGACCCACACACCCGAAACACCCAGAAATGGGCAGTTCCAGATGCAGAGGGACACAAACACACGGAAACAGACACAAAGATTTCTAAATCAACAAAGAACTGATCCTGGGGTGCCTGGGTGGCTCAGTTGGTTAAGCGTCTGCCTTCAGCTCAGATCATGATCCCCGTGTCCTGGGATCGAGCCCCATGTTGGGCTCCCTGCTCAGCGGGGAGCCTGCTTCTCCCTCTTCCTCTGCCCCTTCCTCCCCACACTTGTGCTTGCTCTCTCTTGCTCTCTCTCAAATAAAATCTTTAAAAACCCAACCATGCCAAACCAAAAAAGACAAAGAACTGATCTAGCCTAATCAACACAGACGAGGCCAGATCTACTCACCCACGCGGGAACCCAGGCCCAGGCCTAGACCCCACCAGCTTTCTTAGTCATTCTGTGACGGAGACCAGTGCAAGCAAAGGCCAGCGAGCCTTACCCACCAGTGCTGAGGCTTAAAATTCGTCCGTGGAGAGCACACCTACTCAGAGAGGAGCTGCTGCCCTCCACGGCTGCCAGAAGCACGGGGGTGCTGGTGACAGCAGAGCTGGCTGGCAGGGGACAAAGCAGGGGACACACACCTCGGAGCTCTTGTAGCCCAGGAGCAGGTAGGTGGCCATCACCTCGTTGTACCTCTGGCCCACCAGTGAGTCCTGGATCTCCTCCCGCGTGTAACCCATGGACACCATCAATTCTGCACAGGGGGGACATACGGTTACGGCTGGTCCCAAGTCTGAGGGAGTTCAAGCTCACAGCTCGCAGAGCCTCACCTGTCCGCCGGGGGTCCTTGTAGTCAGGGAGCGGCTCCACGTAAGGCTTTAATTCATCATCTTCGTGACCCACATTCATCCATCGATCTTTCATGATTTGCTGGGGAGCAAAAGAAAGGGTATGGACAGGGAGAAGGGGACTGAGCTTGGAGGTGTCCCTGGGAACGTTCCCTGGACTTTCCAGCCAGCCGGGCTCCAGGATGCTCACCTCTAAAGTGCCTCTCTTGCTGGGGTTGAGAATGAGAAATTTCTTAAGCAGGTTTTCACAGTCCGTGGACATGTAGAACGGAATGCGGTATTTTCCCCTCAGTACCCGCTCCCGTAGCTCCTAGGTAGGAGGCAAATTTATTTTATTATTTTTTAAGGAAGCTCTATGCCCAACCTGGGGCCTGAACTCACCACCCTGAGATCAAGAGTCTCCTGCTCTGCTGACTGAGCCAGCCAGGCGCCCCAGCAGGAGGGAAATTCAAAGCACCCCAAGGCCCAGGGAAGAAAGCTAATATCCAGGCTCCTGAGAGCTGAAGACTGACCAGGCAGACATACCTGAGACACGGCAGGAGGCAGAATCTGAACAAGGCAGCCCACCAGAGAGGCACTGGGGTCAAACACCCTGTGCCCATTAGCCTGACCAGCCCGAGGCCTAGCATCCCTGCGCCTTGGAGGAGTGAACGGATACACAATATATCCCACCCCTTGAGGAACGAATGGAGGCCATTACACTGGGCACAGAAGGCCCCGCGTCCGCTGCTACCTTTAGCAACTCTGAAGCTCTGGCTTGGGGGAAATGTAGCAGCAGCAAGGGTGAGAGAGGTCAGGGGGTAAGACCAGAGGCTGAGAGGGGAAACGAGAGACAATAAAAAAGATCTAAGCCCCGGGCACCCGGCTGCCTCAGTTGGCGCAGTGTGTGACTCCTGATCTCGGGGCTGTGAGTTTGAGCCCCTTGTTCGGGGTCGAGGTTACCCACAAATAAAATCTTACAAACAAACAAACAACTAAGTGTGCGCTTCACTCCACCTTGAGGTTCTGTCCGTCAAAAGGCAGGGATCCGCTGACCAGTGTATACAGGATGACTCCCAGGCTCCACACATCTACCTCGGGTCCATCGTATTTTTTGCCCTGGAAGAGCTCTGGGGCAGCATAGGGGGGACTGCCACAGAAGGTGTCCAGCTTGTTCCCAAAGGTGAATTCGTTGCTGAAGCCGAAGTCTGCAATCTTGATGTTCATATCAGCATCCAAGAGCAGGTTTTCTGCCTGGGAGGTAAGATGGAAAATGTCAGGACCGAGCAGACCGCGGTAAGCCAGGGAACCGGAAGGACCTGAGGGGGAAGGGAGCACCAACAGGAAGCCATCCTCAGTCTCAGGACTTTCTCCATCAACTCCAGGGCAGGCCCCCAGTCAGTGTGGGGAGGCTGTGCTGGAGGAGGGCAGCGCGGGGGCCCTCACACAGGCGGCCGCGGGCTGGAGAGGCTCTGGGGGCTCCGCTGTGTCAGGCTCGGGTTAATCGCAGCCACGTCTGCCTGGACTCGGGCGGCCGGGAGCCTCCGAGGCACTCCACACTCGAGCATCTCAGGGAGAGAGCTGAGTGAGCACGCGCCGGCTGTGGGTCAGTCACCGTTCTGCCCTCGGTCAGCGGCCAGGCCGCCTGAAGGGCCAGCAGAGCCTGCAGCGCTCCCGGCATGCTTGGCAGCTCTGGAAGGTGACGTGCCCGGCGACGAGGGGGCAGCGGCCCTCTGTCTGCCCGCCGGAATGAGATCTAAGGCCAGTCGTGAGGCCTGTGGCAGAAGCAGCCTCAGGGGCTTCCTCATCATCTCCCAAAAATTAAAAGCTGGAGTTTCCTTGAACACGCAGGGGATGGTTACATCCTTGCGGACCCCTGCCCCGACTCAAGAGACGTGGGGAACAGGAGTGAGCCTTACCTTTAAGTCTCTGTGAACAATGAACTTCTGGTGGCAGTACTGCACAGCAGACACTATCTGAAAGGAAGGAAGGAGGGTCAGCCCGGCGGCACCTGAGGGCGGGCCATGGGGCTGGCGGACCTGGGACCCAGGACCTAGTTCTGCGCTGCCACAGCGACAGGCAAAGCCGGAAGGACCCTCCACAGGCCACTCAGAGAGAGGCAGCTCCTTCCTACGGGCCGAAGCTCGAGGCACAGAGGCGCTGAGGTCGGGCCCATACTCCGCAGCGGGAGCCGCACCCACCTGGCGGAATTTGGCTCGAGCCTCTTTTTCTTTCATCCTGCCGTGGGCCACCAGGTAGTCAAACACCTCTCCTGCAAGACACAGGGTGGGGTCCAGGTAGGAGCTTACTGGGGCTGGGGGATGGGGACGGGGCTGGGGGGGGGGGGTGTGTGCCCAGAGGAAGGGGCAGTTCCACACCTACCTCCGCTGGCGTACTCCATGACAAGGTAGAGAGTTTTCTCAGTCTCGATCACTTCAAATAACTTAACTACAGAAGAAAAGGCCAAGTCATAAGTCAGAGAAGAAGCAGGGGCCACACTCAGAGCCCCAACCTGAGCAGAGGCAGCCTGGGACCAAAGCCCCCTCCCTTCCCCCACGTGAGAAAGTTCCTCTCGTGGCAGCCACACTACTCAGGACAGCCCAGTGCGCTAGAGGCACAGCTGGATTTTGAGCTGGCCTTCCCCAGAGGCGTTCGCAAGGACTCCAGAAAGCAGCATGCCCTCGGCGAGGAAGAGAGGCCGAGAAGCGGAGCCGTGCTGTGGGGGAAGGAAGGAAGGAAGACATCTTGTTCTCACCTATGTTGGGATGATTCAAAACCTTCATTATTCTTACTTCACGGAATAGCTAGGAAAGAAAATACCAAGGGTCATGCTTGCTTAACTTGCTCCCCTTGGGTCCCCTCCAAACAGAGCCACTGCTAGGATTCTTCTCCCCAAAGAGAAAACAGGCAGAGAATAGAAAGAGGGCAGCTGTCCCGGTCACCCAGGCCTGTCCCTGGTGGCTGAGAAGTAGGGGAATGAGAGAAGCATCTGCAGGAGGAAAGCAGGGCTCCAGCGACTAGTAGCCTCGGGTTCAGCATCTGGATAGACCAGCCACGTGCCCTGTTGCCGTCTCCCCAAATCCAACCCCCAAACAGCAGACGGGTTTGGCCGGGCGCCTCTGAAGGAGGGAGTGTGAGCCCCTGTACATGAATATTCAGGACCAAGGCTGTCACTGTAGTTGTGACAAAACAGACTCCAGCTTGGTCTGTGTGTGTGGCGGGGGGCTGTTTCTGAAGGGGACCCCCTTCATCCTCTAGTTTACAGAAGTCAGAGGGCTCTGCACTAGTGGGCAGGCCCTTCTCTCCCAGGCCTCTGGGGCGGTGACAGAAGCCGCCGCTCCTATATATAGCTGATGCCAATTTTAATCAAACCCACCTCCACACACTCACGCTCTCTTTGTGAAACAAAATCAGGGACTCCAAACCATGTATTTCCATAAAGAAAGATGACAGAAACGAACTCCACCCCCCTGCGGGGGCCAGAGGACTGGAGGTGGGATTTTGGTAACTTCCAGGCCTCACCATTTGCACAAAGAGCAGAACTAGTTGTTTATATTTTGTTTGGTTTGGTTTTTTTGCAGGGAGGAGAGGTCTGGAGACCTTATTCAGGATAGAGTTTATGGAATCAAATGAGCATGGTTTTTCCCCTTAATGAGATCTGAGAGCTTCTGTGAGGTGGAAAGGAAAGGGAGAAGAGACAGGTTTTCTAGTCTTTGGGAACTGGATTCTGAACCTGGCTCCCTTTTCTTGTTAGAGCCCAGGTTTCTCTTGCCTTCTATCCTGGTCCAGCAGCTGTCTTGGATGAAGAGGCAAAAAATCCTGGACACCACCTCAGGGATGGTAAGCAGCAGTGAAGAAACAATGAAATGGGGCCAGAGGCAGTGGCCAGGGTCGCCCCCCCTCCCACGCAGTACAGACCCCCCCCCACCCAACCCCACCAGGGTCCTACTGGCCTGGGAGGGGCATTCTCCTGGGAGAACAGTAGAGTTTTCTGGGCTCGCTGAGAACCCTGGGGGATAGATTCTTCACTATTGTCCTCTTTACGGATCACTGCTGGGATCAAATTTAAACAGAGCGATTTGGCCAGAATCGGACTGGCCTTGGTAACAGTTTGTGTTAAAAGGCTTTTAAAATGGCTACATTTGTCTGGCACTGGTGCCTTCCAGCCGGCTGGTCAGGAAGAGGCAAGGAGAAAAACGAGATGGGAAATAAGACGGCCTGGCCGACTGCGGCAATGACCGTATGGCAGGCTGGACTGCACCGGAGACCAAATGGCTCACACCAAGCTGGCTTCCATCCTGCACGGGCTGAGCCAACATGTCGAGGAGCCTCTTTCCCTTCCTTCCGGAAAGCTCTAAGCAGGAAAGCCCTGGTGATGACAGTAGCATTTCCTGTGAACCAAAGAACCTTGAGGGGATCCCAGGGCTAAGAGAAAACAGGAACCACTGTGGTTTTGGCTGCCAGCATGTCAAGGCACCTGAACCTCCACCCTGCTAGTCCAAGAGTGCCTCTTCCCAATACCAGCCCCCAGCCCCTGGTCCCAAGCTCCTAAATCCCACTGCAGCGGTCAGCATGTGCCTACGGCCTCTCCTAACTCAAATAACACAATGCGGTCGTGGAAAGAACAATTCAGTCCGCCTCCTGATAGAACTAGGCGAAATCAAGGTCAGGAAATCTGAGCCACGGTCAAGGGAGTTATGAGGGCACCAGGAAATCTGACTGACCTGAACAGGGGCAGCTAACTCTTTGGGAGCCAGATGGGAGACCTCCTCCTTCCCCTAACTGCCAGAGCCCAGGATGAGGGGAGAGGGCAGAGAGTTTCCAGTCCGACATCAACCCGTCATTGGCAAGTGGTCCCATTTTGCGATCGAAGCCTCCTTTTTGTGTCCCCACCATAGCTTCCCCACCAGGGGGTATGTGTGCCCACCTGAGCAGCTAGCTAAGACAGACCTCAGTTTCCCACTGTAAGTCAAGGAGGGAAGGAAAAGTTCAACCTCACCTAGCGAACATTACACGCAAATGACTTAAGACTTTTAGCCAAGAGGAGCTTAGAAATGAGAAGGCAGATTGGGAGTACCTGTCCTTCACCTATACGAACTGTTACAGGCTCGAAACTGTGGATTTAGCTTCTAAAAACCCTTGTCTTCTAGACTCACATCCCTAAAGTGTAGGTGGCACAAATCTGATGGCAGGGCTCCGTGCCTCCTATTCCTGTACGTCTAGGTCTAGGTCCACTCCTCTGGGTCATTCCAGATCTTGGAGTCACCAAACGCGTGTTTCTAGTAATGGCTACCAACACAGGGCTGGCCACAGGCCAGAAGATAACAAGATGCAAGAAGTAGGTCAGCTAGATAGGCCAAATGGTGGGGAAGGGCAGAAAGACTAAAGAGCCAGTGCCTGGGGCCAGGAAGCCCACCCAGAGGGGTCAACGTGGTGGATCTGATCAGAGCCCCACAGGTAGCCCCACGGAGCAGCAGGGACAGTGAAATGACCAGAAATTTTTAAATTAAGGATCCAAGGGGAGGCCCACCTGGGTTCAGTAGATCACTGACCCCTACAGAGAGGTTTAGAAAAGAACAGAAGATGCCGTGTGCTTACCTTCTGGAGGCTGGAGGAGTTCAGCTGAGTCTTGTCAATGATCTTTACAGCTACCTGCAAAGGAGACAAAAGGCCCGGATTCCCTCTTTGAGCAGGCTGAAGCCAGGACTCAACTCTCCCTCCCTCTGCCTCCTCCCTCTCAGCATTTCCATTCAACCGGGATGGCATCTCCGCCTGGGGCAGTTTGTCCCACCACGCCCCGCGCCCCCTGAGCTCACCTCTTTCCCGGTCAGGATGTGCCGGGCCAGCTTCACCTTGGCGAAGTTGCCCTTGCCGATGGTCTTAAGAAGTCGGTAGTTGCCGATGTGGGGCTGCTCGTCAGCAGAGGCGGCTGAGTTGCGGCCCCGCAGCATGTTGGACTTACTGCTGGGCTTGGGGTCGAGGTGTCCCAGGGTGGGCTGCAGGGTGGAGACAGGCACACGTTCCTGGATCCCGCCCTCTCAGTGCCCGTTCCCTTGCCCTTAGCTCTCCACAAAAAAACACCAGGGGGCTGGGAGGAAGGGGCGGACTGCGGGGGGCTGGCAGGCAGGCAGAGGATCAGAAGGAGGAGGGGAAGGAGAGGAGAAACGAGCCAGTCTTCACTCCAAGAGAGCAGAGTGTCCGGTCCAGGGCCAGCATCCTGTGGGTGCGGGAGCTCAGGACCTGTGCTGTCCCACCACCGCGGGCTCCGCCGGCAATAACCCACCAGGCCCTGTGCCCCCGAGGGCGAGCGCCTCCTGCTGGCCACCCTGCCGTCTGCTCACACGGGGGCGAGGGGGGCGCGGCCAAGTTCCAGGAGCCCAACAATCAGGATGACTTCAAAGCCACTCATTGCCACCCAACACTTCACCTTTACTTTTAGTATCTATCGCTTTACATTCATGAGTGGTCGATCCCGGTGAGAAGGGAGGCTCACGAGGGCAGGCGTCCATCACTTATGCACTGACATATCCCCGCACCTACACGATCGGAGTTACCGCGGATGCTCACGAAACCTGTGCCGTGAACAAACTGGGCAACAGGGTTTGAGCAAGGCGATCATCTGCCCTCAGGCCGTGGCTCGAACGAGGGTGTGACAAAGCAGAAAGAAGGGACGCGGCACTGAACAGCTGTAGAAACAGAACACAAAAAACTGTCCGACCCAGATGAAAACACACGTTCACATGAAGACGTGTGTGTTCCTCAGAGGGCTACACACAGCGGCTACGCGAGCCGGTGGCGCCGCTCCTTGGGCCACACCTGAGAGAAATGGAGCGGACATCCGTGTCCAGGTTCGGTCGCGACACCCCATGCTCGCCAGAGCCCCAGAGTAGAAACCAGGCGGTGGCCATGAATTGACAAATGGAGAAACACACTGTGGGAAAGGCACACAGCGGAATCGTCGTCGGCAATAAAAAGCAGCGACACCTGCTACGACACGGAAGAAGAATCTTGAAAACGGGACGCTAAGTGAACAAAGCTGGTCACAAAGGACCAAACATTGTATGATTCCATTTATTTGGAATGTTCAGAATAGGCAAATCCACAGAGACAGATTAGTCTGGGGCTGAGGAGGGTGGGGATTTAGGGATGACGACTAAGGGGTGTGGGGTTCCCTTCTGTGCTAACGAATGTTTCCTAATGAGCTGCTGATTGTGGTGATGGCTACATCGCTCAGTGAATTTACTCAAAGCCCCTTAATCGCACACTTTAAATGGGTGAATTGGGGCGCCTGGGTGGCTCAGTGGGTTAAAGCCTCTGCCTTCAGCTCAGGTCATGATCCCAGGGTCCTGGGATCGAGCCCTGCATCGGGCTCTCTGCTCAGCGGGGAGCCTGCTACCTCCTCTCTCTCTGCCTGCCTCTCTGCCTACTTGTGATCTCTGTCAAATAAATAAAATCTTTAAAAAAAAATAAACCGGTCAATTGTGTGGCATATGAATTATATTTGAATAAGTGTTAAGAGCTTGGTCTAAGTCTCGTTTGGAGCCCGGCTTTACCTCTCCAAGGGAAATGATGCCTGATGCCATCACTCCCACACACTGGGGCAAAGTGCTGCCAGAGCCACATCCCAGAACCATCCAGAGCTACCCTGTTAACTTCAGGGACACGGTGTGGAGGAGAGCAGGGTGACCAGAAGAGTGTGAGTCCAAGCTCTTTCTTTCCCGGCCCCTTTGGGCTGGGGCTGTCATGAAGCCATCCACAATCACGGGGGGTGGGGGGGGTGGGGGGAGAAGGACTTGCTACGCCACCCAAGGAACTATCCAGGGTTCCCTGTGAGAAGATTCCCTCCCTCACCACACACTTTCCAGGCAGAAAAACAAGAACACAAAGCAAATAGAGCCTGCTACGGATGTTTCCCATTTCTCCCTTGTGTCAACGGAGGACCTTTCTTTCTCTTTGCGCAGGAGCTGCTGGCTGGTTTGGGATAAGCGGTCTGACTCAGATCCCAAAAGCTCACGGATTTAGGCATTCGAGGGAAAAAAAAAAAAAAGATCCCGTGCATATGGTTGATTTTTGAAGGAAGAGCTTCCTGACTTCTCAGCAGAGTCTCTCTAAACCTCTTTTCGCCCTTTAGAGAATGCTCTCTCTTTCCTGCGAGTCCTTACCAATCCTCCCATGTCCACCAAGTCCCCAGGGCCTTTGTAGTCGGCTCGCCGCAGGCCACACAGCTTTCTTGCCCTCTCTGCTTCAGACACCCTGTTGCTCATTTACCTCTGGTTGGTCCTCAGTGTTTGGTCGATCAGAAGATTTTCAAACACCTGCTTTTTCACCCTTCCCAAACAACCCGAGGGTTCACGCCCCTCGCAGAGAAGGGCATTCCTAGGCCCTGCTAGTACCTGCACCGGAGGGTACCCTGAGCCCCTCCATCAGGGTCCCGAAGGCTGGGCCGCCACGGCCTACCTCTTCTCAGCCCCATCCTCCGAGCAAGTGCTGCCAGAATGCCCACCATCCTACCTGGCCTGCCTCAGGGGCCATGAACAGGGGCCCCAGCTCTCATGAGAGGAAGGTGGGTGGCAAAGTGTCCCTGGCAACCTCCAATTCACCCCTTAAGTTTCTTGTCACGCCCCTCTTTACTGAGGATAGGAGCCAAAGGCAGCAGGAGCTTGGCCGTCTCAAGTCCTCAAAATTGGTAATAGGAATTTAGTGCTGACTTGATGATTCAGGCCCTCTGCCCCTCTGAAGCTAAATCTGGGAATCCTACTGTTCTTCCCGACCTCCGCTCTGCCCCTCCCTCCTGGTGTTTCTGGCCCTCTGGGCTGGTCTGTCTGTGCAGCACAGTAGGACAGCACCGCCCGCTGGGCTCAGCACACACACAGGACCTCAGGCACATCAATAACCACAGAGAGGCTCTGCCATCCCCCTCCCTCCTCACAGGGGCAGAGAGGGGTGGCTGAGAGTGCAAACGCCAGAGACAAACTGCTAGCATCCAAATCCTAAATCTGCCAATGACGCCACACACGCTAACTTCATTATTATCAACACCACCCTTAAGAGGGAGATGAGATTATTACGAAGAGGGCAGGAAACCGCCCAAAAGAGGACCGGTGCAGGGTGATCCCACACATCTGCGTCAGGAGATGGTCTGGTGGGGGCCGAGGAGCTCTGTCTGGCAGAACCAGGTTTGGGTCATGGCTCCCCCACTTACTGCCATTAGTTTCCTCAGCTGTAAAGTGGCAGCAAAATGTCCCCTACTTCACATCTGGTGAGAGAACACCCGTTAAGATGCTGCATCCAGGGCTCAAGGGAGAGCAACCGCTACTGCTATCATTTTTAGTTCCCAAATACTACCATCTGCGAAGTCAAAGGTCTCTGTCAACAAGACCTGCATCTCTGAGCGGAGCCCACCTAAGCCAGTGGTCGCTCAGCGGAGGCCAAGACAACAAGAGATGCTCTGGCCCTCCCCGCCGGAGAGGGGTCTAGGCTGGGCGGCGGACGGCCTCCCCTCCGGGCCGCGTGGCTAGCCTATACCAGCGCTTCTAGCCTCCCCAGGAGGCGACCAGACGGGGCAGCTGTGAAGGCCTGGTTCCAAGCCGGGGATCCGGAAGAGGAAGAGAGAAGGCTGCGCTCTTCCAGGACCCAGGGAAGCGGGGGAACACTGGCCCGTGCTCTTTGATCCCCTGCTCCCAAATTCACCCACTCCCCTTTTAGGACTGAAATCACCCAACTGTCAGGACTCAAAGACCGAAGACCGCAGCTCTCCTCTCCCTCCTTTTCTCTTCTTCTCTGAGACATTTCCTGTAGCAGGGATGTGGGCCAAGGTGAGGAGAGCCCAGGGAAGGAAGCAGACGAAGGGAGTGGAGAAAGGAAAAAGTCTCCAGTAGGGAATGTTTCTTGGACCAGGGCCCCACACGAGGTGGCTGGCCTGGAGGCTGGAGGGGAGGTAAGGGTGCGGAGACCGTCTCTTCGGTCGTCCTGACGAGGCCCCCTCCCTGGATCCGGATCTCACCACCAGGTGGGGGGCTGCGGACTGGCCGCCCTTCTGGGTGGAAGAAACAGGATCTGGCTAAAGCCACACTCTTCCCTCTACGTCTGTCCTCCCTGCTCACAGTAAGGTAGGAACACCAGACATTCCCAAAGCCCTGGCCCAGAGAACACCACCGCCAGGCCCTCAGAATCTGAAGAAGTCTGTTGCGAGTTGCCAGCGCGAGTCTCGGGCAGCCTTCAGAAAGAACCCCGCGAGGCGGAATCTGGAACCGACGGCAGACCACACAGGTGACTTAGCAGGCCTGGCTTAGAAGTAGGACGTGAACAGCTTCGGAGGCTCCGCAGGGAGGTGGAATACAGGACCCGGTGAGGAAAGAAAAGAACCTTCTATCTAGCAGGCCTTTCAACCTGGGATCTCCAAACTCAGCCTGAGGCGTGTTGCCAGATTCACCCGGAAGACAGCCTCCACCCCAGAGGCCCAGCGGTGACTCAGGTAGGCAGGGCCCCTTCGCTAACACTGGGGGCTCCTACCAACAGTTCTCGCCCAGAAAAGCTCACGCTGTGGGGCTCTGCATTCAGGCCCGGCCTCAAGTGTCCTGAGACTTCCCCGGGGCTGGGAGGGGTGACAGGCAGGTACGCCCCGGCCAGAGGGAAAGTAAACCCGGGCACTTGTGGGGAAAAAAAGGGTCCCTTGGGCGCCAGCCCAGCGCATCTGCCCCAGATGCCAGTCTCCCCTCTCTGGAACACCGGAGCACCCTCCCTGGTCCTCCACCTGTCACCTGCCCCCTCCTCTCACTCGGGGTGCGCCTGCTGACTCAACCTATGTGGCCTCTCTTCCTTTCCCAGCCAGTGCCTCTTTCCACGGATTTTCCTACCTGTGCTACCGTCTGGCTCCATTTAGCAATTCTTTAAAGATCCTGTGTCTGGGATGGGAGGGAGGAGAGAGGAAGGGGGCAATCCCACAGCAGAAAAGGGGAAAACATACCCGGCTGGAGAAAGGGACAAGGACTACCAGCAACTTCCATTCAGCAGAGCCCACAGCAGAACCTGTCAGGCAGCGAGGGCAAAGTACAGAGGCCGGGAAGAGCCAGGCCCAGGGCGGGGGCTGCCGGCTCTGCCAGCCACCCTTACTCAGCCGAAGCAGGCGACACCTTCCACCACCTCCTCAGTGAAAAACAGTGAAGCAGCCAGGCCCCAGCGGCTCCTGCCTGAGAACCTGGACTGTGTCGCAACCGAAACCACCACTAGCAGAGAGAGACCCGGCTTGGCAAGGAGAGCAACAGGGACGAAAAGCCCCACGGCTTCCCGCAGGCCAGGGCCCGGTGGCCAGAAAACGCATGCAGTCCCAGGACACGACACGGACACCCGGGAACAAGGTGGGAGGAAAGGGGCAGGCGGGCGACGGGAAGGAAGGGAGACAGAGAGAGGGGCGGGTTTAGATCAACTTCCTTCTCCCTTCCCCTCCCCCTCCCCGGAAGTGGGCTGCCCCACCCTCCCCAAGGTGCTTTGCTGGGTAACAGCTGGGAGAGGGTGAGGAGGCTCCCTCCAGTCAGGGCTGTCGTAAAGTCCTTATCTCACCTGCAGCAGGTGGGACCTGGGTAGGGGCTCCCACTGGCTGGGAGGCGTATGTGTGAATCAGGCCGGCTGACCCACAGAGCAGCAGCCTTGCCAAAGCCCAGTAAACCACCCATGGGAGAACAAGACGGGGGTTAAGCAGAAACCAGTCATGCAACAGTGGCAGATGGACCTCCTGCTTCACGAAAAGCAGTGTTTAACTTAGAAAACTGCATATTCCACTTATATGCAAAATATTTTGGACGTAATTTCAGGGAGTTCAGGGACCCTGTGAAGCCCCTTTAGATGTCGATGAGTTCTAGACTAAAAACCTTTGTCACTGACTGAATAAGACATTTAATTCTAAATCTCGCTCCAAAGATAGGGAACCAACCAAATGTCCCTAAGTCCCTTACGGCCCCGATTCTGGGAGTCCATCCCTAGGTTCCTACCCAACTTCCAACAAGTGTCTGCCAGCACACCCTCCAACAGCACTGCTTTAAGAACTCTGAGGGCCGGGGACAGCAGGGATGCTGGTCTTCACACCTTCCTACTACAGAGCTCTCCTGTCTGGGCATCTGCTAACTTGGGGTGACTGGAGCCCTCCCTTTCTGAGCTCTGTGTTCCGGTCACGCCTTCCTTCTGGCTCCCAGAGCTACTTCGAATTCATCCCGTATCTCTAGGCTAGGATCTTTCCCACTAAGCAGCTCTTGAATGATCTCCTGCCGGTAGGCCATAAAGCCCCCTAGGGAAGGGCAAAGCCTCCTCTGTGCCCTCCGAGCACCTGAGCACAGATCCCAGAAGGACCATGCCACTCAGTGTTTGCCTTACACAGGAGCCCAGATCAACACATTCGACGTTCCTGACACTATCTTCTGCTGCCACATACTCCCTATGTTCTCCACACCCACAGGTCGCATCCTCACGTTACAGATGAGAAATTAAAGCACAGAACTTACGAGACTTGCCCAAGGTCCCACAGCCCCCCAGAACAGAGCTGGGACTGGAGCCCAGGATTTTGGTGCCCAGGTCAGCACTCTGCTGTTCCTCATGGCCCCCTTTGCTGGCTTCCCCTAAAAGAAGTTAAGGAAGCGGAGAGGGGTGGGGGGAGATACCCAGGGCAACAGGAATGCCAGTGTCTGGCTCAGGCCAGTGTGTAGGGCTGTTGCGAGGACATACTCATCGGGTCCCACAGCACAGCCTGCTCCTATCACCCTTCTCCAAAGTGGGCCCCGATCTCAGTGCAAGAGCTTAGGGTTTATTCTGGACCCTGGGCTCAGGCTTGCCTGCGACCACCTGCCCCTTCACTCAGAGGTCAGAGGAGGATCAAATGGCTTCATTTTTCCAGTCCCTAGGGTTCTGCAATGCGACAGAGGACTGTTTCCTCAATCCTGTTGGTGGGAAGCAGTAAGGGGTTTTGTAAACTGAGGAAGTACCGAGCACTGACCTCAAACAGAGAGGCTGGGGAGAAATGGGTATGACTGAGCTGACAAGTCACGGGGCCGTGGCGAATGGCTAGTTCTTTAACCCTTCCTCCTTCACCGTATCCAGGAACCCTCTCTGCACCCTTTAATCCTGAGCAACTGTCACTCTCAACTGCCAAGAGTCAAGAAGCCCAAGGGGCATTGTGGGTAGGAGAGATCTCATAAGGCTGCAGGAACCACTGACCAGTGGAGAGGTCGGGTGCCACCTCCCCACCCCCAAAATTAACTGTGATGACTCCGCCCGGCGGGGAGCCTCACCTTCCCTTAATAGCCTGGTGCAGGAGGGAGGTGGGGCTGTGTCGGGAGTGTCAGACGGCTGCTCCCTCCTTCTAGCTGCGGCAGGTGCCCCCCCCCCCCACAGAGGGGAACTGCAGAGCCAGCAAATGAAGCCCAAAGCCCAGTGGGTCACTGCCTGCTCGCTCTCTGAGCTGCAAGCCTCACCCCAAGCCAGGAGACCAGCACTGCAGCCTGGGCCCAGGGGGAGCAGCCTGTAGGCCTCCAAAGCAGCCACGGCAGGAGCGAGCACGTGCCTGGGAGGACCAGCAGGCAAGAACCGACACAGAATGGATCCGGCACCTCCAGCTCGCGCCCCGGCACGCATGGACGCCACGGTACAGTGCTCGTCCCCCAAATCTCCTGCCTTCGAAGCCAATGGAAATGCCGGGCTCTTCTTCAACAGGGTGGATTCTACGGAGCAGCCAGAGCTTTGCCAGTTTCTAGTCCCACTTTGTCCCTGAGAATCCGCTCTCCAGGGTCTGGTCTCTATCTCAATCCCCAATTACTGTTGCTAATTCAGTAAACCTTCATTGCGGGCCTACCTCTGGAGCCAGGGCTACTTACAAAGTTCAGAGAGATCTGGTTCCTGCCTTCCAGAAACAGAGGAGGGAACTGTGTGTTACATTAGACTCACCGCAGTATCTCTGCTCACTTGGTAAGGGAGGCAGGATAGCATGACAGAGCTCTGGAGGCTGAGGGGCCTGGGGCGGGAGGCTTGCCTTTGCTCCTTACTAGTTCACTGAGCACAACCAAGATTCCTTGACTTTGTTAGATCCCCGTTTCCTCATTGGGGACATGTGGACAGCAGCTGTCCCCACTTCACAAGATTGGTGTGAAGACAAAATGAAAAATGCACACCAGGGTGGACCGCAGGGCCCAGCGCGCGGTAAGTCTGGACGATGTTTCCTACGATCTTGCTTCTTTTTTGGACAGGAACCTGCTTCCCATCTCAAGGGGTCCTCTGAGCCCAGAAGAGCTATCATCTCTAAGAACTCAAGCAAAAGCACCAGTGGAGTAAAGCTGGTATTGCTTCTGGAACATGGAGAAGTCCAATGTCCACCATGGCTGGGCTGTCAGGCAAAAAGGACCCTCTTTCCTAACCTAAAACCGCTCTCGCCAAGAGAACTGGGTGAATGAGAAGGCAGCCACGCCTCTGGCCTCTAAGTAGCCCAGAGGAGGAGGAAGGTGTGCCTGCTTTTCCTTTCCTCATGGGCTCCTTAACTCCTTCCTCCCAGAAGAGGCCCAAGAAACAGCCGACATACCAGTACCACATGGTGCCAAGGGCTGGGGGAAGCTCACACTGCCAGCCTCGCGCTCCACTCGGCGCCGCCCGTACCAGTGGGTTACTGTAACCATGGAGACCAACAAGTTCCTCCATATCACAGGAGAGAGTCCGCCTGCCAGCAGCCCAGGGCTCTGGGGGAGGCAGAAGGCAGCCTGCAGCAGAAAGGTTTGGCTCACTCCACAGAGGATTGTGGGGGGCTGATGGGAGTCTAACCAGTGCAGCTGAGGTGCCTGGGCCTCCCTCTTCCTTCCTTTGTAGCTTACGTTTTTATTCAGCATTGTGTGGCTGGACACGGTGTAGCAAAGGGCTGGAGTCCCAGGTCTGCAGTGGGACCCCAGCTCCGCCACTCTGGCTGCCAGGGAGGAAACGGCTTAGAAGTGTGGTATGAAGAGTCACACAGATCCACACGCACTACAAGCAAGGCTCCCGCTCTCACGTAACATCTTCTTTTAAGGGATCCAGGTCAGTAAACGCTCTTATCCCTAGTTTATCCCAAATCCTTTTGTTCGAGGAATCGTCCAGATACCTTCTGAGCAGAGCGCGACCTGTCCCTTCTCTGGCTCTCACGGCACCCTGTCCGTACCTGTTCATCTCTTCTGACCCTGTGTCGCCACACCTTAGCCTCCTCGAGCTCTGAGAGGCCAGATGCCGTGTCTCGCTCACCCTCGTATGCCCTTAGTGCCTAACACTCAGTACCTGCACCCGGCTGGCCCGTGGTGAAATACCTGAGGAATAAAAATGATACAAGTTTTTGATCCTTACAGTCCGCCTCCTGGCAGGTGAGATAAGGGCAGAAGTATCAAAACCTTTGCCACAAGACCCCTTTCTCCCCTTTCAAGGTAATTGTTGGTTCCCTGTCCGGCCTTCCCACTACACAGCGCTTTAGGGAGGGACCGGGGTCCGATTCACCGCCACAGCGATGCCTCTACCGCAGAGCAGGGGTCGGCAATCGGTCCTGAATGCCTAAATGGATATGGAGGAATAAATAAGAAAACATGTAGGGTCATCTTAATGACAAGTCCCTGGGCCCTGCACCAGTAACCCGCATCTCTGTCCTCTGCAGACACATCTGAGTGGGCAGGAAGCCACAAGATCCCCTCGCCCAAGGAAGGAGGGCATCTAGGAAGCATTGGTTCCACGAACTAACTTCCTCAGGTGGTGACAAGGCCCTTGGAGCTCTCTCCTGACACAGTGCTGGCGGCAAATGTCATCAAGAGATGGACTGGAGACAGACTGAACACACAGGCACAGCCAGGGATTGGGGGGGGCACGCCCCACACTCCCGTCCCTGACCCCCCTCAAACAAGCCCAAGGCCCCTCCATTCATCATGGCGGTGGGGGGGAGAGGGCTCTGCTCTGAACTTCCTGATGCCCAACCACCACTGGGCCCAACTTAAGACCGCTCTCTGCCTCGCCACAGTCGATCTCGCACCTGCTTTGCTATCCAAAACCACTGTGCCTTGCTGGGACGGGCCATTCTAAGAGCTACTGATTTGGGGAAGTGACAGTGACTTACTTGTAGGAGACATTTATTCTCTGGCACACTGAGAGCTCGGCTTTCCTATTTCCTCCCTGAATCGATGTAATGACTATAAGGCCCGGTCACCCCTGGAACGCCAATAGAATTCACCCATACACATCTTCCTCCTGTCCTGCTGCAAAAATCGGCATTCCCACCCTGCCCCCCAGCCCTCCCCAGGCTGCCTCCTGTTACAGAAAAGCAAAGGAACTAAAAACGGCAGCTGGGGAGCTCAGTTGACTCACCCAGCATAATCATCTCCTCCCAGAATCTCCCATCTTCTCCTGGGGTTTTTGCCAACCCAAAGTAAAAAAGAAGCACGAGATCTTAAAAACACACACACACACACACACACACACACACAAACAAACCCCCCCCCCAAAAAAACTCTCTCAGCGTTTATGCAACAGCCTCTCTACCTGAGTTCAGATTTAACCCCTTGTATTTGCCCCTTCCAAAGTGGTTTCCTTAGAACGACTTCACGCCGAGGAGCAGCTCCAGCTCCAGGCTGGGAAACAGGCCTTCTGGGTCCTATCCAGTTCCAGCTCCGCACTGGAAGGTGCTGAATAAGACATGTGCCTCCTTCCACTGCACCTTCCTCTGGAAGTGGAAAAAAGACTGCCTCCCTACTCCTCCAGACTCGAAGAGGGTGCTGAAGGAGGAGAAGGAAATATCGGGAAAAACACTGGGACAGCACTTGCCCCAGGAGTCCCCACGGCCAGAGGTTGGAGCTCCAGCCGGGGAATAAGGAAGGGAAACCACCTAAGGTCATCACCGCCATGTCGCCTCAGGATGGTCCCCACCTGGCGGGGCTGCAGTGAGGCTGCTCCACTTTCGTGACCATTAAAAATCCAACTGGTCATGCTTGGCCTCAGCAAACCCCCAGGGGGCTGCTCCGCTCACAGGTGGAGGTGTCATCTTCCTCCTACAGCCCACTGTTAGGAAGCCAGGCGGGTGACAGCACCTGAGTGGTGGGACTGGTCGGGGAGGGGGAGTGGGGGCTGTTTCCAGCGCCTCCTGACAATGAGCCCAATCAGCTAAAATTGAGAATTTGGTCTCTCCCATCCCTTAGAGCGATCACGGGAGTGAGTGTAGCTCTCGGACGACCTTTCTAGGTGCGAAGTGGTACCTCTGTGTGTTTCTGTTTGTCTTTGTCATTTGGTATCCAGAAGGCCAACTTACTTTTTGTAAGAGATGCTAGGACTACAGACTAATGAGAACACTTATACAAAGCATATACAAATAGGCTGGGGCACATTGGTCAAGAAATCCCCAACTTCCCAAGAGTTCCATTCGGAGAACAAATGGTGACTGTCTCAGACCAGCTCGCGAGGGCCTGCCATTGTCCTTGAAGTAGTATGTCAACCGTACCAAAGACTTAAACCACAGCCCAGAATGGGAAAGCTAACTCAAGAGTTCTACCTTGGGTCCTAGGAACAAGTCTTTGCTCCCTAAGCAGCACGGGCAGCAGAAACTGAGTCTCTACAGCCTTCCAACCTTGGGTGGGGGCTTAGAACGAGAGGACCTGAGTTGGTGAACAGGGCTTCAAAGCACTTGGGGTGTTCGGGTAGGAGGCAGGGTCTGAGGAGAAATGAACCCAGGCAGAGGTGAGAAATGAGGCTGGAGTTTTGAAAGGAACTTTGAGTAGGTACTGCCTTCCAGGAAAGAAGGGCTAATCATGGAAGACCTCTCTGGCTTTCTCTCTTCCAGCTAGAGAGAGAAGAAAAGGGAGCCTGGGACAGTCCCCTGACGTATCAGGGGCAAATGCTCCTTAGAATGGTCTCCCTGCTTGGCACCCGAAGCCTGGGATGTGCTTCCCATCTACCTCACTGGGCCCACTGTGGCCTCAACCCTGGGCTGAGGACAGAGACTTGCTGGACCCTGTTACTAAGTGGCCACGACCTGGGCAGGTGCCTTGGCTAGCTGACCAGATATTTGGAAGAAGGCTCATTCGTTAGAAGTTAGGTGGGGAAGACTGGAAAGCTTCTCAGTGAGACTGTGTATACGTCAGCTTCTGCTTGTAGGTCTCAGTGTCCCCTAAAGCCAAACCCTGGTCATTTTCTGGTGGCAATGGCCGCTCTACTCGGGGCGCCCTAGTTGTTCGTGCAGTTGACCTAGGGAGCAGAGAGGATGGTACATGAGAAGAGCCATTATCCACTAGAAGTGCTTTCTTAACAAGCAGTTTTAACAGTTAATTCATCTTTTCGGAGAAAATCCTAGGAAGGGAGTCTGTCTTTTGTTTTTTTTTTTTTAAGATTTATTTATTTGAGAGAGCACGTGGGGGAGGGACAGAGGGAGAGACAATCTCAAGCAGGCTCCACACTGAGCGCAGAGCCCAACTTGGGGCTTGATCTCAGGACCCTGAGATCTTGGCATGAGCCGAATCCAAGAGTCAGATGCTCAACCGACTTCGCCACCCAGGTGCCCTGTGAGTCGGAGTTTTCTGACCTCTGAAATGGACCCGGGAGCAGGGCTCTTTGGTCCAGACTGGCTCAGTGCTGGTGGAAGCTCTCCGGAACGAGAACACCGACTGACAGTGGAGCTGGGGAAGGAGGGGGCCACTGTCGGGCACTGTTAAATGCACTATTATGCAGGCTGCAGACAGCAGAATACTGGTTATTTTGAAGGAGGCAAGCAGCCTAGTCTCTAGCTCATCACCTCTGAATTCACCTAGAGAGTGCAAGGAAGAAAGGGTGCCTACAGAGGCAAACAGACCCTCCCCAACACATCCCAAAGGGCAGCTCTAATTACCAACAGGCGTGGTGGCTTAAATAAAGATCTGAAGACTGAGAGGAAAAAAACCCACCCAGGATACCTCTGATCAGAAAAATCTAGCGGGGTAGCAGGAGGCCACTACTACCCATTGTACTGTTCTACCTAGTCCAAGCAACCACCACAAAGACCCCAGGGCACAGAAGGAACTAAGATCCCCGAGGTGGATCTTTTCGAACTGGCCTGGGAGAGTTCCGGAGATGAAGACCAGGTTCTGCTCATCTCTTGGCACAGCTTGGACTTGGACTTGGGTTTCTGGTAGAGCCAGCAAAGGCTCCAGCAGCTCAACTGTTTTATCCCTTCCAGAAAAGGCCACTCTACCCTGCCCTGATTAAAAACAGATATTAAACCTATACATCCCACCCTAGGAAAATCCAGAGTGCACCCCACAGCTCCCGTGATATACAACGTTGGCAATATTTTCTAGATATACGGACCTGGAAGCTTGCAAATCAACAGTCACAACGGGACATGTGCCTGGTCATTAAGAAACGGACACACACAACTCACACACAGTGTGGCTGGAGTCCCTGGCGCGTCCTGAAGAGCACTGCCTCTTCAGTTGTGAGCCGGGGGAGCCGGCGTGCGGGGAGCAGGGGGGAGGGTGGTGATGGAGACTGAGCGGCATCCCGAGCTCCGGGGCGGCTCCGGCTCTGAGACTTAGCAGCCTTCCTCGGCAGCCGGGCTCCCACCACCAGCTGTCCTTCACACAACGCAACAAGATCACTGTTTGGGAAGATGGGATTTTTGGTGTTGGGTTTTGTATCCATGAACTATCAGGCATCTGTCTCAGGGGCAGTTTCCTGGAACAGCTGCAGGTCCTGGGCCCCGAAGCCAGGATTTGAGATAGAGGAGAAAGAGAAATGAGACACCAGAAGTACGAATTCAGAAGAGTAAAAGCAGGAGGAATGAAACTGCCTGCCTTCTCGCCCCTGTCCCACAGGAGCTGACTTTCCCCACCTAGTCCCCACTAAGGAGTCACATACACCCACACTTACAGCAGCCCCTGTTTATTCATGGGGGATATTCTCCAGGACCCCCTCAGTGGACGTCTGAAGCCACAGATGGTACCAGATCCTGTATACAGCCGACCCGAAAGCAACACAGGTTTGAACTGTGCGGATCCACTTATACACGGATTTTTTTTCCATACAGAACAGTACTGTAAATGCATTTTCTCTTCCTTGTGACTCTCTTAGTAACATTTTCTTTTCTCCAGCTTATTTTAAGACTACAGTATATAACACACATGACATACAAAATCCCGGTCAATCAACTGTTCACGCGATCGGTAAGGTCAACAGTAGGCTACGGGTAGTTAAGTTTGGGGGAGTCAAAAGTTATATGCGGATTTTCGACTGTGTGGGGGTCGGCACCTTGAACCCCTATGTTGTTGAGGATCGACTATATACTATGTATCTTCCTATAGATGCGTACCAGTGACAAAGTCTGATTATAAATTAGGCACAGTAAGAGACTGACAACAAAAACTAATAATAAGGGGTGCCTGGGTGGCTCAGTGGGTTAAGCCGCTGCCTTCAGCTCGGGTCATGGTCTCAGGGTCCCGGGATCGAGTCCCGCATCAGGTTTTCTGCTCAGCAGGGATCCTGCTCCCCCCCCCCCACCTGCCTCTCTGCCTACCTGTGATCTCTCTCTGTCGGATAAATAAATAAAATCTTAAAAAAAAAAAAAACTAATAATAAAATGGAACAATTTTAACAGTATACCGTAATAAAAGCTATGTCAAGGGCACCTGGGTGGCTCAGTGGGTTAAAGCCTCTGCCTTCGGCTCAGGTCATGATCTCAGGGTCCTGGGATCGAGCCCTGCAACGGGCTCTTCACTTAGCAGGGAGCCTGCTTCCTCCTCTCTCTCTGCCTGCCTCTCTGCCTACTTGTGATCTCTGTCAAATAAATAAATAAAATCTTAAAAAAAAAAAAAAGCTATGTCAATCTGCTCTCTCAAAATATCTTCCTGTACTGTATTCCCCCTTCTCGTCAGGATGGAAGAGGACACCATGCCTGCGTGCTGAGATGAAGCGACGTGAGGGACGTAGCGTCAGGCTACTACTGACCTTCCGACGCTACGTCAGAAAGAGGACCATCTGCTTTTGGACAGCGGGTGACTGCGGAAAGTGACACTGTGTAAGAGGGGACCACAGTACTGTCCTTGGCAGACCCAGGCTTCCTCCTGGTGTCTCTACCTCTTCACCCTGACAGCTCTGCCACGTCAAGTGACCGTGGTATCTAAAACTGATGCTGGTTACCCCATGAAGAGATAACCAACGTCATGTGAGCTGGCCGGACACGTTCTGCTGTACTTGTTTATAGGCAAGAGGATTAAAACAACCTGTCAGGGGAGGGAAGGGGGCAAACCCTGTACACAGGGCAAGCACTGGCAACATGGCCCAGAGGCCTCCTGTCAAGAAATCTTTTGCTCAAATATAAAGCAGAAATCTCCAAACACCAAACCAGCTAACTACGCCAAATGCACTTATGATCCTGTGACCTTGAGGCACTGCTCAATTCTTCCAATGTTCTTTGTATGAAAGGTTAATGTTAGGGTTTTTTGGGGGGTGGGGGGGGACTAGGGGCAACACAGTCCCCCATGAACAGCCCCAAACTAAATTCATACCCAAGCAAAGCCTTTCTGGACCTCCAAGAAATGTCTAAGGTGTAGGGTTTACGCAGGGAGGTTTACACAGGGTTTATTACATAGGTTTATGTAGGGTTTACGTAGGGAGGGTCCGAGGGGGTCTCTGGATGAAGCAAGCACTCCGTTCTCAGAGGTCTCCAGGCCAACCGGAAGTCAAACTACCCAAACAGAACTTCCTAAACCATTTCTTGCCTCCTCAAAGCCAGAACAGGGAGGCAATCAGGGACAGCTCCAGGACGGAGGGGCTCAGGTGGCAGGGAGTCTGGGGACCCGATGAGGATCATCCTCTCTAACCAGCAAGTCAAGTTGACAATGGCAGCACTGGTCACAAGACACAGGGAGGAGGAGGGGAGAGACATCAGCCCCTGAGTCCGTGGCTCCAGGTAGCCTAAGCTCTTAAGAGCGAAGTTGCAGAGAAGCTGGCCCCTGGCTCTGCGAAATGAGATTCTTTCCCCCTCGTTCCACCGCAAAGCCATTTGTCACAGCCCCTAAGTAACCAACCCTCCCTTCTCAGCAAGCTTGGGCTACTCTGGTCCGGTCGCTGCCCCAGGCGCTTGAGCCTTGGCAGCAAGAAGGTACTTCCACTTGGGTGTTCCCAAGTGTTCCCTGGCTGGCTGGAAAGGTGGGCAGAAGAGGGCAGGGGTGGGGTGGGGGGGCCCTTCTCTGGCCAGCCAGAGGGGAAAAGTCAAACATCTGCTGGCAACCTGCGCTCCCTCCCTTAATTTCCCCTTCTAGCAAAGGGGAGCAGCTATCACTTCCCTAACCCTCTACTCACAGTCTAGCTGAGACCAGAGAAGATAGACCCCTACTATGAAAACAGAAGGCAGCAGTCCGGCTTAGGAACTAAAGAGCATGGCTTAGGGAAAAGAGGGGCACCACGCTGCAAGGGATTCCAGGAATAACCTCCCCAAACCACCCACCGAGCTCTTCCGAAGAGCAGGGCTGTTTGGGGGTGCCTCCATTTCCCCATGCCTCAGAGAAGTGGGGGGCCTTGGGCAGACACACACCTGGCTGGGTCACCATCTCCTCTAAGGAGCCCTGGTCTCCCTGACAGCACGTGCGTCCACATCTGCCACACAGAACCAGCCCGAGACGGGAATGTGCTCCGGCGTTCACATACTCACACGTGCATTCATCTTCCTCCAGGGAGCTGCTGTCATGCGGGGCAGTGAGGCGGGCTGAGTCCCCGCTTGGAGCCTCTGAGCCGGTCACTCCAGTTTGCTTGGCAGTTTTGGGGGTGGGACGGGGCGGGAGGGGGGGAGGAAGGGGAGGAGGGGGATAAGGGGGGGAGGAGGAGGAGGAGGAGGAAGGGAGATTATGATTTTCTATTTTCAAGCTCCGCCCCTAAAACCAGGGGGGGCAGCAGCTGAGTTCCCGGTTGCAGGCGCGCTCCAATCTCTGGGCCCTACAGAGCCAACCAGCCGCAGAAGGAACTCTGGGGAACGCGCACATCAAACGCACTGGGAGAAGGAGGGGAAACCAACACGGGTAGAAGTGAGTTGGTCCCCTGCCAAGAACTCTGAATGGTACTCCTATCAGAACTAGAACATAAGAGGAGGTGGGCAGGTTTACGGTCCCTGGGGAAAGGCAGGAGGGGAAACAGTAAAAGCCAGGCGAGCACAGGAACAAAACTCACTCCCTGGCAGGGGAGGGGACAGCCCAGTCATGTGCAGGGCAGCATCCGTATGCAGTCTGAACCGAAACACGGTCCCACGACGCCTTCCTTTTTTTTTTTTTTTTTAAAGATTTTATTTATTTACTTGACAGACAAAGATCACAAGTAGGCAGAGAGGCAGACAGAAAGAGGGAAGCTGACTGACTCCCCGCCGAGCAGAGAGCCTGATGCGGGACTCGATCCCACGACCCCAAGATCATGACCTGAGCCGAAGACAGCAGCTCAACCCACCGAGCCACCCAGGTGCCCCCCATGATGCCTCTCTGAGGTGGACAGTCCATGCTCTACCCTCGGGTCACTCTTCACACGCTTTGGCAGCTGTGCCCTGAACCCTGCAGTCTGGAGCATGGTCATCTCTCCAGCCTTGGAAGTTAAGGTCTGCCAATCAAGCAGGGGAGGACAGGCCGGCAGGGGGACTCTCACTGGCTGTGTTGCGCAAGCGACTCCGACCAAGGGCAGAGCAGAAGCCACAGATGACGGCCCCTCCCATGGGGAGGAGAGAACGCCTCCTTCGCCAGAGCAGAGCCCAAGGCTGCCACAGAGAGGTGCTGTTGAGCGACAGAACTGTCTGTCTGGCGTGGCAGGAGGGACGGCCACCAGGTCCTTCCACAGGCTGCCTTTGAAAAGCCAGCCAGGACCTCAGGTGGCAGCAGTGGCCTGGGAGTCACTCCCCTATGAGAAGAGGGAAATCGGTTCAGAAGCGTCCTTAGCCAGTGCGCCCCAAAGCTAAAGCCGTGGTCCCCTGACCGGGACGGTAGCCTCAGCTTCCTCTCCACCCAAACCAGCAAGTAAAAAACCAGTCCCGCCCCTCACTCTGCAACATGGGGTGGGGGGCACCGACCGTCACGTCAGCAGGGTGCTGGGCACTGGCAAGAGGAAGTGACGGCTTCACAGGCTCAGTGCTCCTCCCAACGCATTTATTATCTGTGTGCACGTGTGTACGTGTGTGTGTAAATGTCTATGTATGGATATATCCATATCCATATCCATAAAATACCATAAAATCCATAAAAATACCATATATCCATAAAATATATAAAAATTTATATATTGTATATATAAAATAAATACATAAAATCCAAAAAATCCATATATCCATAAAAATCCGTAAAATACCAACGCAATCTATACAATGGATTTTCAGTCCAGACCCACATGGCTTCTGGATTCTTCCTTCAGCTGCATAATGAGCTGGCTGGTTCCCTTTCCCTGTCTGCAGTTCCAGCCTGGCCCCTGTCCCTTCCTAGAGTCTCACTCTGGGCTCCAGCCAACTGTCTTCCAATGTAGAATATTCTCTCGACCTCCAGGCCTTTGCTACTGCCTCCCACTGCCTGGAACACTTCCCCTCCACCATTCACTCCCGTTCTCCTTCCTGGTTAGCCTCCGCTCAGACATCGCTTCCAGGAAGCTTTCCCTGCTCCATCCCTCTGACTTCACAAGGTCCCTGACACACATCCCTTCGAGCCTCTTGAACAAGGACTTCGTGGCTTGCTGAAGGGCCTACTTCTCAACTCTTGGTGGCTGCCCTGTTCAAGACTGAGAGCAGCCTGAGGGAAATTTCCAGGACTTGCGTCATCTGTGTGTCCTCAGTGCCTAGGTACAGTATGCGGCACCTAGCAGGCTCTCTCTAAATGCCTCCCTAATTCACGAGGCAAAGTCAGGGTCAGGGTCTTCCTGCTTTTCCCAGAGTCTCCTCGCATGACAGCTCTCAGCACAACCCTGCCTCACGTGAGCCCTCCAACCAGGGTCAGGGCTAGAATGCTGGTGCCCGTCACTCTCAATCCATTCCCCAAGGCCTCTGGCACCTCTAAGGATGGAGTGTCTGGCAGGATTTCAGAACGCATATCCGGTGTGTGGAGCTGGGGCCTGCTGCCCTTCCACTTGTCCTTTCCCAGCCTCCCTCCTGCCATGAGGTCTGTGGGTCAGCGCCTGTGCAGGCCTCCTAAGCAGCAGGACTGCCCCTGAACTGGAAGTGAGCGGGGGTATAGAGCCAAGGTCCCCGAGAGAGACAGAGTGATTCGAGACCTGGTCCCATTCAAACAAGTTCTATGACCTTGAGCAAGCCATTCACCCTCTTGGGCCCTGTGTCTCCCCACCTGTAAAATGAAGGTCTGTCCTGTGTGGGCATGAGGGTTTTCAGGGCCTCCGTGCTCATAAGCCTTCCAGGCTGCCCCTGAGACAGCAGCAGGAAGTGGGCATGGTCTGTACATCCTGAAGACCACATCCTGACCTTGGCTTACAACAGGTCAACCTGCCTGAAAGTCTGGTTCCATACATAATATGCCTTGGACACCAGGCTCACACACTGGAAAATCTCCTCTGCCAAGGGCTGAAAAAATTAAAGTTTACTCAGGTGACTACCCCAGACTTAGAAACATTACAACCCTGAACTCAGGGTGCCCTAGGGAAGGATCCTCTCCCTCCCTAGACTTCACTTAGGCACAATTTATAAGCTCCTCAACCCTCCCAGCCTCTCTGTCTACCATGAGCGTGGCTCTAAGGCACAAGGGACAGTTACGGGGACACAGAGTCTATTTCCAGCAGGCCCCAGGGCTCTGCACACTGAGTGTCAGCCGCACCCAGGAGGTGCTCCTCAGCACTTGGGAGTTACTGGCACACCCCGTAACCAAGCCCACCCGTAGCAGGACTCCCCAGCAGCCTAGCTCCTCGGGGAGCTCCTGAGTCCAGAGCTGCCCACCTGACTGCCCTGGGCAGGTGACCCACGAGGACAGACTGGCTTGGCAGAGCCCCAAGCAGCAGTTTCAGTCTCCCTGCCCCATGCCAGGGGAGGGGGGGAAGGCGGGTCCCAGCAGACCAGTCCAACAGGTCCTTTTGCCACCACCCTAGCACAGCTAGCGCCTTTTGCACCAGTTCAAAAGCAGGAGATTCAAAAGTCAGGTGGAGCTTTCACACCCTGAGTCACAAGGACCAGGGAATCGAGAAGAAAGGAGGAAATGGTCATCCTCTCATTCCTGCCCTACCCACAACAGTCCTGGGAAACATGGTCCCTGATCTCATAGTTCTTGGGTCAATTCAGAAAAGCAACTCATCGTCCCCCGAGATGCTCAAAGAAAAATCTGGGTTCTCATCATCACCAGACACTGAGGTGGTGTGAAATTAGTTCTTCCTGTGCCATGCTCCTGAGCTTTTCGCCCACTATAAATAACTCCAGTTTCTGATACAGACCACATGATCTCGCCAACTCTGGACAAAATCCTCAACACTCAGTGTGCCTCTGTTCACCCATCCAAGAGAGAGAAGGATGAGGCCAACCGAACCAGAAGCAACAATGCAGCCAGAGATGCTGTGTGTCAGAGACAAGAAGAGAACTCAGCAAAAGGAGGAGGGCTTGCTTTCTGGCTCCAGTCCCTACTTCCGGAAGCCAGACAAGGCTTCCTCGGCAGTGTGTTCTCCCCCTAGGGTTTCCTCTCTGGGTTCTTAACAGAACCCAGTAACAACGTTAACCTTTCTCCTCACCCTCTCATCCTGAAAAAGTTGTCTCTTTAGTCATCACTATATCCCAAAAGACACAAATTAAGACTTGTATGCCCAAAAACTGGATAGAGAGGTGTCTGATTTACAAATCAATATGGACACACTCCCTCAAGGCTGGCTATCAGTAAAGAATGCCTATTTCATAATTTTTCTGACTTTTTCTTTCGCAAATAATTGAGACATGCCCATGCATAAAGCACTCCAAAACACTCTGGGGGAGGAAGGGATACAGAAACAGATAAAAACAGCTCAGACTTCAAAAGAGCTGATTATCTAGCAGGAGAGATAAATAAGCACAAATCACGCAGCCCAATGTGGGACCAAATTCAGGAACTAGAGTTAACAGTCCGCTTACTTCCCCCAATTTACCTCTCTGGCTTTTGTTCTTCTTCAGAAGAACCATGGGTGAAGAGATGTGAAAGTCATAGGTCCCACTTTTAGCTAGGACCACAGCGTTCTGCCAGGATCTGTATAAACCCCGGGCCTTCAGCGACTGGGGATGCCTGCCCACTGAGTCAACAGTGTTGAGTTGTGGATGCCAGCCTGAGAGGAAGCCAATCCAGGGAGAACCACTGAAGAGTCAAGCACTGAGCCTTCCTGGTCTCCTCCCCATCTGGAAACTAGGGACAGGCCTAATAGACAAGCAAAAATGGGAAAGAGCTTAAACACAAAGAACAGGTACTCAGGTCGCGGAAATGAAGTCAGAGTAAACAAAGAGAACAAAACTTCTTGGGGAAGTTTGCAAGGGATTCTTAAAGCTCGGCATCTGGAACCCCCACCACAGTGCTGACCCTGCAGAGGGAGCCACATTTATATATTTTTCCTTTTATGTCCCAACTGTTGGTTGTCAAGCCCCATCTCCCCCTTTAACTCCCACTCAATCAGTGCCAGGGCTCAGTGCACACTGATCCCAGTTTTTAAACAGGACCCTTACCTATCGGGCTACCAGCAGTGGCAGAGCTCTTCTGGAAGGTAGTAGGGAGGAACAAATACTCGTTCCTGAAAGTACCTGGAAAGAAATAAAATTCCCTAGACAAACAGAGAAGATTCTATGCCATTAAAAAAAAAAAAAGAAAGAAAGAAAAAAGTCATTTCAGGACCTGGGGATAAAGATCAAGGCCCATGTCCTTTACCGTTGTGGAGGCAAACAATTCTGAAGCTAGTTCTAACTTAAAAATGGGAAAAGCTGGTAAGAGGCTTGGTCCAAATCACCTCAAAAGAAAATCACTTCCTGAAATTAAAATTAAAAAAAAAAAAAAAAAAAAAAAGGCGGCGAGGGGGAATGGGAATTGGGTTTGTTTAAAACCTTTCCTATACAAAAAAAAAAAAAAAAAAAAAAAAAATAAAACCTTTCCTATACAGTAGGTAGCAGATTAGCTACACAAGACCCTTCTGGAATGGTTTACTGGGAAAAGGGTTATAACGCGGGCATCCTGGAGGCGAAGCCAGGAGCTCAGCACCTACACACGTATTACTGAGAAAATCCTCACGCCACTGTCAGGACTACGGGGCACCGCCGGGGTCTGACATGTGTCACTGGGGTGGGTTAAGAGCACAGGTCTGGCAGCTTGCCCTGGCGGCTGTTTCACACGCAGTTTCTGTGGTTTCAAGAAAGGCAGGGTGTTTGCTTTTAAACACTATCTTAAAAATACACTTCAGAATAGAGTTCAGCCATTCCAAGATAGGAGGGAACGAACAGCAAACCAAATAAAGGAATCTGGTTCTACCAGACAGAGAGGGAGCACACAGAGCGGCAGGGAGGGGAAAGACACATTCACCGTGTGCACCAGGACGGCAAGGGAGCCGACGTAGTTCCTGCCGCCAAGCTAGGAAAGGAGGACACTGAAGTGGCACTAAAGACAGGAGATTCACCCCCTATTCAGCTCTTCAGCTCTCCAAAATGAACTTACCTGGCTCAAATCTATTTGTTTATTTAGAAACGAAATAAAGCAAAACCACCCCAACAGTTCCGCATCAATGCAAAGGACTGTGGTCTAATCAATTAGCAGCCACACCTCTCCGCCGGCGTGATGTGGTAATTAAGGTAGAGATTCTGCTCCCTGGGAATACAAGTACAGAAGGGCCGAGCCCCTATGGGCCTAACCCATTACGACAGCCTTTTTATTAGCAAGAAAACACTGCCATGCACTCTCCAAGGAAGCGGTGGCCCGCGTCACAAAAAGACACCTGCGTGCGAACAGCAGCTACCTCCGCTAGGAGATAAAAGTGAGCTGGAGGTGGGTGTGGGGAGGGGTGACCCCTCTCGAGGCGGCCCACAGGCTGTGCTTCTCCAGGTAACCTACCTGGACCTTGGTTTCACCCGGTAACAAAAAGGCGGATTCTACAGTAATTTAGAAATGGCACATAACCGTGATCTTGGAAAAGCGAAATCAGGTTTGAACGCCAAGTACGACTCTTCCTCTGCAAGGGCAGCGAGAGGGGCACAGGTGGGTAAATGAGGCTTGAAATAAGGGCAGCAGCTCACCGCTTCACTCTCGCTCCATGCTGGCATCTTACAATAGCCTTACAATTTTAGAACTTTGCTAATAAAACTCCAAATGCCGAACGGGATCAAGGAAAGGGCACTATTGCGCAGGTAAGACAAGCAAGTAAATCCAATCATAAACTCCTAAACTCAAGTTAATTAAAATTCCATAGAGGGGCAAAGAACAATGAGTCTAAGACACAGCAGCAGAGGTCTGGGAGAGCCGTAAGCATGGCTGTGGGGGGCTGGCTTCGGGAGAGAGCGGGGAACCAAAAGAAAGACTGAACAAAAGCAAACAGGAAGTAGTGGCACATAAAACAAGCAATGGGAGAGAGAGGCCCAGCAGGACGGCCAGAGCTCAGCTCCCAGGACTGAACTGGCAAGAACCGAATGCACACAGTGGCCTGGCACCACCAGCTGCGGTGCTCAGCGCCCTTGGCAGTCACGGCCAAAAGCAAGCAGCTCTGGGCCTCTGTGTAAGTGGCACGTAGAGGGTTGTAAAGGGAGAACGTTATTTTTGTGATAAAACATACAGTTAAGATCCACGCACGAAAGCCTTTTTTTTTCCCTTTTGGGGGGAAGGGAGGTCTGGGGGAGTGCCTACAAAAAGAGTTCTAGAATCCCAGCAATTCACGGGCACTACAGGGTAGGACAGTCAAATCTAGGAATCTAAGCGCTCCCATGCTCTGAGGTACTTACTGCTGGTTACCAATTTTAGGTCTCGGGACTCTGGCTTTTTTGAAATGGTCCTTGAAATTCCAGAAGATGAGAAAACACAAGAGAGGACAATCAGAAGCCAGGATTAAATAACAAAGTTTTTAAAAAAAAGTTTCCCATAGCTCTTAGACTGGGTGGTCAAGACCACAGAGGTAAGCCCAGAGAGCCGCATCTCACCCTTGGGCCACAAAGAACAGAAACAATCTGGGGCCGAGGAGGCCATGACCACTCAGAAGCCAACCTGGGGGATGGGTTTTACGCCCCACAGACTAGAAGCGAATCCTAAGGGATCTACCTATCTCCTGCTGCATGGACACAACTGAAGCAGAACCAAAGGGTTCACCACAGTCAAGAAAGTTTTGCTCTGACACCGACACACACTGGACAGCTCAGGTTTGTAACCTTAAGCAAGCTACTCAACATTTCTGGACCTCTCGTTTCCTCATCTGTAAAACTGGAGGACCTACCATCTCACAAAGATTAAATGAGTTAATCAGGGTAAGACAGCTAAACAAGTGTCTGGGACAGACTAAGTGTTCAATCCGTATTGGCTATTATGATGTCTATAGCTAAAGCCAGTGGCCTCAGCGCAAACTATGCCCTGTGAACGAGGATGGGCAGGGGTAGTCAACCCTTCAAGTCCTCGATCGGTTGGTCCCTTCTAGAGTTCCCCAACCACGTGGAAAAGTAATGTACTAGAGGGCCATCCAGGAGACACCGTTACTGAGTCTGGCTTCGCTAACGGAATGAACAAATCTCCTTTGATAGCAAAAGTCTATCTTCCGTACTGACCAGCGGCCGAAGAGAGAGAGAAAAGCACATCAAATTCAATTCTGGAATTGAAATGAAAGCCACATGTGAATCTGAAAAGAAGTAAGCTTTGTGTAAAAAGCAGAGGATTATGGGACTGCTGAGTGATGGGAAATGGAGCTATAATCCTGCAAGTCCATATGTAGACTCAAATTGATATAAGTTGAGCACTTGATTAAACACTGTTTTTTAATGACCTGATGATAAGTGATTCTGAGTAAATGGGATGAATTTTAAAAGATCTGCTTCAAGCTGGTACAAGTGACTATTAGAGGAGACCCCAAGGTCTACTCCTAGCTGCCCCAAGGGAAGCCTTCCAAAGTCAGGGGGGCCATGGGAATTGGAGAATGAGTACAAGCCAAAGACCAAGGCGGAGAATGCTAAAATACTTCCGAAACTTTGTTATCTACTGCTATTTTACCTGTCCCGTAAAGACTCATCAAGCAAAGATAGTTCGCACTCTGTTACCAAATCTGCTTATCTCTTACGGTAGAAAATAAAGGGTTTCTCCATCAAGTGTGGGATTTGGCAGGCATGTTTCATTCAGAAACAGGGCCACCAAAGAGTTAAGCATGGAAGAAATAGGAACAAAGTGTGTGGGCTCCGCAGCGGCCCGGGGAACAGACTGCTGGGTGCTGGGGCCGTAACGAGCGACTGCAGCCCACTGGCCTTCAGCTATTACGGGCACCAAGGTTCTTCAAGGATAGAAGCTAAGCAAGCTTTGCAGTTTTCAAATTTGGAATTGACCAATAGCCAACGCAGAAGCTTAAAAAAATCTGTCATGATGAAATCCAAGTAAGCCAAATGATCCTTTTAATGGGGGAAAAAAGGCCAATGCTCCGTGTTAGGAGGGGAAAAGAGCCAACTTTGGTCAAAGTCCCTCGGGTCACTAAGACCAGCTTCCTCAGCTAGAATGACTGCAAACCCAGGCAGCGAGGACCTTCCAGCAGCCCAGCCAGCACCCAGGGAATTGCCAAACAAAGGCTCAGTGTGAGGTCATATCAAGTAGCCAACCAATGGAGGACAGGGACGATCAACCCCATGCTTGTCTACAAAAGATAATTCTCACACTTCTGTCTAGAAACCCTTTACACTCTCTTTACACTCTTAATTACCAAAGACCTCAAAGAGCTTTTGTTTATGTGGGTTATAACGACCGTATTATAATTAAAACTGAGAAAATGCTACACTATTAATTCATTTAAAATATTACTAAGCTCACTACAACTACATGTCCTAATAATTAGATTTTCTAACATCAACTCTAGACATGTCATCAGAGTAAAACCCACGTTCACATTTTTTTGTTAAAGATTTACGTATTTATTTGAGAGCGTGCACGCACACAAGGGTGGGGGGGAGGGGCAGAGGGAGGAGGAGAGAGTCTCAAGGAGGCTCCCTGCTGAGTAGGTGGGGCTCAATCCCCTGAGATCAGGAACTGAGCCAAACCAAGACCGAACAGACCGAGCCACCCAGGTACCTCCTGAGTTAACTTTAAAAATGGAATTCAAAGAGCGCCTGGGAGGCTCAGGTCATGATCTCAGGGTCCTTGGATCGAGCCCCGCATCGGGCTCTCTGCTTGGCGGGGAGCCTGCCTCCCCCCCTCTCTGCCTGCCTCTCTGCCTACTTGTGATTTCTGTCTGTTAATAAATAAATAAATAAAACTCTTCAAAAAAATAAAATAAAATGGAATTAAAGCTACAACACGCATGAACCTTGAAAACATTATGCTAAGTGTAAGGAGCCAGACTCAAAAAGACAAATACTGTATGATTCCACTTACATGAGGTCCCTAGAGTAGTCAAATTCATAGAAAGAAAAACAGAGGTTGCGAGAGGCTGGGGGAGGGGGAGATGAGAGTTCTTGTTTAATTGATACAGAATTTCTGTTTGAGATGACAAAAAATTTCTCGAAATGATAAAGACAGTTACATACCACTGTGGATGTACTTAATGCCACTCGACTTAAAAATGATTACAATGTGAATTTTATGTGTGTTTCACTACGACGAAAAAATGGAATTAGAACATAAGGCCCTGAGAAAATTTCAGGTTACCATAATTGGGGAACATTCTATAAACTAACCAGTATTTTTCAAAATGGTCAATGTCATAAAAGACCTGGCAAGACTACGAAATGGTCACGGATCTGAGGGGACTACGGAGACATAACAATTAAAACGCAATGTGGGATCCTGGAGTGGGTCCTAGGACAGAAAAAGCACATCACCGGGAAAACTGATGAAATTTCAACAAGTTCTGTACTGTGGTTAATAGTATTATACCAAGGTTAATTCTTAGTTTTGATATACGTTCCGTGATTATCTTAAGATGTTAACACAAGGGGACGCAGAGTGAAGAATGTATAGGAACTCTCTGGGTTAGTTTTGCAACTTTTCTAAATTTAAGATTATCTCAAAATTTAAAAATAAAAATTACCTGTTTAAAAAACCTCACAAGGCCAATGCTCTGTATCTGAAGAAGAAAAAGAGCCAACTTTGGTCCAAGTCCTGGATCAGGTCGCTGAGAAACAGTTTCCTCAGCTAGAGTGACAGCAAACCAAGCCGGCAAGTGCCTCTTTGAGGCACAGCCAGGACTAAACAGGGGCTAGGAATTGCAAAATGGTTTTTTATGAAATTACCAAGAAACTGACCAACCAAAGCCAGGGAGAATTAATCCAAGTTTTGTCTACATCTGTGCTTCTTATACTTTTTGGTTTCGGAAATTCTTTGCAACTATTAAAAATAATGAAGTCCCCCCAAAGTTTTTGTTTATATGGACTGTATCTATTAAGAGTTACTATATTAGAGGGGCACCTGGGTGGCTCAGTGGGTTAAAGCCTCTGCCTTCGCCTCAGGTTATGATCCCAGAGTCCTGGGATCGAGCCCCACATCGGGCTCTCTGCTCAGCAGGGAGCCTGCTTCCTCCTCTCTGCCTGCTTCTCTGCCTACTTGTGATCTCCATCTGTCAAATAAATAAATAAAATCTTTAAAAAAAAAAAAAAGAGTTACTATATTAGAAATAAAAAAGACTTAAATATGTGTCCATCCATTCAAAAGAACATAATAGACCACTGCATGTAAACATGAGTTACTTTTAAAAATTTTATTTATTTATTTGAGAGAGAGAGGGAGAGAGAGAGAGTGCGCATGCACGGACAGAGAGGGAGAGAAAGAATCTCAAGCCGACTCTGCCGATGTGGGGCTTGATCTCACAACCCTGAGATCATGACCTGAGCTGAAACCAAAAGTCAGATGCTTAACCGACTGAGGCACCCAGGCACCCCTTGAGTTACTTATTTTAATGAAAAACAAAGCAAAACAAAAAAAAACCAACAAGAGAAAAAAACCATCCAAAAAAACCTGTATTTGCCAAACCACAATTTCACACATACCAAGGAAGTCCACCCCATGAACTTATCTCATAATTCAATCAAAACACAATACCAGACAAAAACTCGAAAAACCCCACACTAAAAAACTAGAGGAAAAAAATGAGGAAAATTTAAAAGAATAAAGAGAAAGGGAAAATGGGGAAAAGAAAACACTTTAAGGAAAAAAGGTAGGGGAAATAAACCATCAAGCCACAGATAAAACAACGAAAAACCTTAAGGGGCCAATGCTGCCCGTATTACAAGGAGGAAATAAGTCAGCTTGGGTCAAAGTCTCTGGGGCCCAGACAGGACGATATAGCAGCAGGAACTGTAAACAAGGGCTCCTTATGAAGTCATCGCAAGTAACCAACCCAAGACAGACAATCAGCTCAAGTTTTGTCTACAAAGGTTTTTTACACGTTTTGATCTCCAGAACTCTCTATACTCTTAAATAAATTACTGAGGACTGCAGAAATATTTTGTTTATGGAGGTTACAGCTACTGATAGCTACCTTGTTAGAAACTGAAATGGTAACTTAAATATTTTCATTAATTCACTCAAAACACTAAGCCCACTACATGTTTATATGGAAAACCTACATTTTTTGTGAAAAAACTGTGTTTTCTAAAACAAAATTAAATTCATGGCAAAGATTGCATTGTTTCACATTGTTGTACATCTCTTTTAATGTCTGGCTTAATGGACGAGAGCTGACTTCTTATATCTGCTTCTGTATTCGATGTGCTTCGATCTGTTGTTCTGGTTGTAAGATATAAAGAGAATCTCCTTTCATACAGACCTGTAGTTGGAAAACGATGTTTAAAAGCCTTTCAAATACTGAGAATTTATCTTCTTCGACACCAGACCAAAACTCAAAAGCATGGGGTGCCTGGGTGGCTCAGTGGGTTAAAGCCTCTGCCTTCGGCTCAGGTCATGATCCCAGAGTCCTGGGATCGAGCCCCACATCAGGCTCTCTGCTTGGCAGGGAGCCTGCTTCTCCCTCTCTCTCTGCCTGCCTCTCTGCCTACTCGTGATCTCTGTCTGTGAAATAAATAAATAAAATCTTAAAAAAAAAAAACAAAACTCAAAAGCAGTAGTTTGTAAAAGCAAGTTGCGATGTGCAATCTCAAAATTTATCAATGAATTTTTTGCATCCTTTTATGTTAAAATCCACTGGTCATCTTGTACTTTTTGAGTGGCTCTTTTACCTACTGACAATCTGGGAAATATTCCTTCGTTGAATTATAAAGAATTTCCAAATACTGACATTTCATAGGGTATCAAAAAATCACATTCATTTTACCACTGATCTCATCAAAAAGCTCTTTGACAAACACAAGTTTTTGAAAAGTCTCATTTTCCCCTGAAAGCTTGGATGTTATCACTGGCAACGGTGACAGACTCACTCCGTTCAACGTCAAGAAAATGTGCACTAAACACTCAAGTATGAATAACTAGAGTTTATCCGCCAGTTGTTCTTTCAAGTAAAAATGATGACCCATGCAGCTGGTTCAGCTCCAACACACTAGTGCATTTTCTCGGGACAGTCACTGTACCATGGTATCCAGCAGCTAGGCTCCAAGGACATTTGGCATTTCGTCACTCAAAATATTAAAGAGACTTCTATTAGAGGGTTGAGATTTAATAAAAATTAATAATTTTTAGTGCTTCATCCAAGACATTCTTAAGTAAAAATGGCTTTTTTTTTTTTTTTTTTTTAAAACAACAAGTGCAGATCAGGAAAGAAGTCCCCGACTACCACCACTAGTAGAATCCGGTGCCACTCACTGCCTTGATTCACGCTATGATGCCAGCAATTTTCTGTCACTGTTTCTGCACCAATCGTGCAAATGGAAACAAAGTTGTTCCAGGATGAACCGTGAAAGTCAAGAGCGTTATTCAGCCCCTTGCATATTTATAAGTACTTGTGCTCGCTGCTGAGCATTCACATTAAACAAAATTCTCTGAGGCGTAGTTGGTGCGGACACAGGTTGAGCCATGTCTGTAAATCTGTACATTGGTAAAGCAAAAGCACAGTTCTGCAAACAAGATATGAACTCAGTCTTCGTATTTGTAGCTAGATCTTTTTTTTTTTTTAAAGATTTTATTTATTTATTTGTCAGAGAGAGTGAGCACAGGCAGACAGAGAGGCAGGCAGAGGCAGAGGGAGAAGCAGGCTCCCTGCCGAGCAAGGAGCCGGATGTGGGACTCGATCCCAGGACCCTGGGATCATGACCTGAGCCGAAGGCAGCCGTCCAACCAACTGAGCCACCCAGGCGTCCCGAGTAGCTAGATCTTTAATTCGCCGAGTCACAGTAACACATGAAGTGCCCGTGCCCTGGATTTTTACTGACTTTTCAGCCAGTGGGCAGTCAGCAATGCCCGCTGCTCAAGACTTTATTAGTCTCTCAGCTACTGGGCAGGCTTTTCCAGCCAAAGCGATGTCAAAAACTTATCCGGTAAGAAAAATGACTTTTTCCATTTCTAGGCTGGAAAGCTGGAACAAATTCTGGCTTTTAAAGAGCTCATGGTGTGTATACTTAAAATACTCAAATTCCTTTTTCTTTAAGCTTTGAATGATTGGTCTTGACACGATGTTGCAACTTAACCGGCATGGTAATACTACACAGACGTGTTCTGTTGCGCAAGACCTGATAAAGTACATTGTTAACATCTATACTGCTGAGAAGACAGCTTTCCTTTTAATATCATCTCCTTTAATAACTTGTCATTTCTTATTTACAATCCTGCCTAGGTTCTTCAGATTCCTCCCATTCACTTGTTGATACGTCCGTTTCAGTAAAGAGAGACTGCAAATCTTCTAATCTCCCTTTTTAAAAGCCAACAATCCATCCTTAAATATAAGAGAAATAGGATAAATTTTCCTGTTCTAGAATAGAGTGCTAAAATAAGTTGTAAGTGAAATTTTAAATACTCTAGCCTTTCCCCCAAAGCTTTTATAAGTAAGTTTTACAAGTTGTACTTCTTGTTGTTTCCTCGAAGGTGCCAGGAAAATGCTGGCATTTCAAAATAATGATTTATAGGACAATAATGAGGTTTACAGGGATTACAGCAGGCACAACTGAAGACAGCTAGTACGAGTCTAGTAGAAGTACTAAGAACAAATTGAATTCATCATTGCAAACTTCCATATTTATACCTTAAAGGACTACCTTAAACATTCCAGAAAACACAAGAATACAGAAGCACACATTTCATTAGCCCAGAGTGATGATGTCAGCACACATCATTCAGCCTCTGGAAAACTCCACTGTACACCAACAGAACGAGAGTGAAAAAAGGCAAATACTGCATTAATGTTGGGATGAAACTCGTTTTGATTTCACGTACCACCGAACGGGTCTTAGGGAGCCCCAGGGTCCTCAAATCACACTTCAGGGGCCACATTCAATACTGCATTACCAGAATTAACAACTCTCTCCTCGGATCGCTTTCAAGACAGGGTCCAATGCTGCAGCATTCCGGGCAGGCCACGGGAAAACAGCCGAGAACTAACTTAGACCCTGTCACCAGGGAAACTGGGATGCCGACCCTAATAAGTTGTCAGATTGCCAAGCCCGGCTTTACTAAAGAAGGTGGCTCCAGAGACATGAAAAGAAAATGTTTTCTAAAGCAGCAAATCCTTAACTTTATAGAAATCAGACGAACAGGAGAAAGGACTGGGTGGTTCTGGGATTCTATACATGAAGGAGCTCTCAGACTATCAGAATTCCTCTCCTGAGCCAGGCCACAAAAGAGGCATAGAAACAGGTCAGGCAGAGTGGGCCATGGAGATGAAAACCCGAGATGGACAGTGATAATGAAGCAACAGAGTTCAAAGAAACCAAACAGAAAAAAAAAAAAAAAAAAAAAAAAGGAAGTGAGAGAAGTCAGCAGAGGGGTCAAAAGGAAGAGGAAAATACAGTGAAAGAAATATTCCCTGATGAGCTCTGAGGCGACACTGTTACCTTTCTCCTTGGCAGTTGCAATGTGAGAAAAGGAAGCAACTTACTTGCTGTTCTGGCCAGGCATTCAGGCTCTAGAAGCTTGAGAGATAAAGATAAACAAGGAACCGACTGAGACCAAAATCTCAGCCCAAGATTCAAAATCCGCAAACTCCTAGGAGCAGCTGCTGAGAAATGGCCGCGACCCCTCCAGGCCTCACAGAGGGGAGGCTCTCTTCTCACTTGAGAGAAGCCAGCAGAGATAACAAGGACCTGCCCCTGAAGGCCCCCTTGCTAGTGAAAAAGGAACCTAAAATCATTAGCTGCTAAGTTCCCATGTGGTCTTTAAGAGAAACAGGGAGCTTTCTCCTGTTGCTAAAGGGTAAATACTGCACTTGAAGAAAGGAACGGGTGGGGCGCCTGGGTGGCTCAATGGGTTGAGCCTCTGCCTTCGGCTGAGGTCATGATCCCAAGCTTCTGGGATCGAGCCCCGCATCGAGCGCTCTGCTTGGCGGGAGCCTGCTTCCTCTTCTCTCTCTCTGCCTGCCTCTCTGCCTACTTGTGATCTCTCTCTCTCTGAAATAAATAAAATAAAATCTTAAAAAAAAAAAAAGAAAGAAAGGAACGTGAAAGAAATCCCCTGGGCTCGCTCAGCGGGCCTCCTGTACCGCCCGGATCCCAACACTCAGAAAAACCCATGCTCTGGTGACTTTGGACTTGGCCTTCCAGGCACTGATGAGGCTGCACATACACCACCACCGCCACCAACACCACCACTCACAACACCGAAATATGGGCAAGCAGAAGGTAATGTTTTGGGGTGTTTCTTTTTTTTTAATTGATAAAATCACCTAATGCTGATATCCTGTAAAAAAAAAAAAAAGTCATCCCCATTTTTTAAAGTGATCTCAATAGTATCTAAACCTCTCCAACAGCATTTCTATTCAGATATGGGGTTGGCTCAAAAACAAAAAACAAGGGGCACCTGGGTGGCTCAGTGGGTTAATAAGCCTCTGCCTTAGGCTCAGGTCATGATCTCAGGGTCCCGGGATTGAGCCCAGCATCAGGTTCTCTGCTCAGTGGGGAGCCTGCTTCCCCACCCCCTCTCTACCTGCCTCTCTGCGTACTTGTGATCTCTCTCTGTGTCAAATAAATAAATAAAATAAATAAAATCTTAAACACACACACACACAAAACCCCCACAAAAATCAAAACAAAAAAGACCCTAAAATAAGCAATTTTTTTTTTTTTTTAGATTTTACTCATTTGAGAGACAGAGTTGGAGAACACAAGCAGGGGGAGAGGCAGAGGAAGAGAGAGAAGCAGGCTCCTCGCTGAGCAAGAAGCCTGATGGTGGTGGACCCCAGGACCCTGGGATCATGACCTGAACCAAAAGTAGATGCTCAACCAACTGAGCCACCCAGGCGCCCAAAATAAACAAATTTAAAAAAAAAATGCTAGAAACAGCACCTAAGGGACCCTAATGACTAAAAGAAACCAAGATTCTTTTAATCAATTCAGAGAAATTCCAACATACATTGACCCAGAGCTGTGTGGTGCTCAGAAAAACCCACTGAGTTGCTCAACTAGAACGGTGATGACAATGATTACGATGTCCTGCCAGCCATTATTCTAAGTGCGTTATGTTCACTACCCCTTTTAATGGTCCCAATAACTATACCTACAAGATAGGTACTATCATTACTCCGTTTTTACAGATGAGCAAACAGGCCTGGAGCAATTAAGTAAGTGCGAGGTCATAGTAGAGACTGACCAAGACTCCCGTCCAGGGTATGGAATTTGGAGAACCTGCTGTAATCACAACACACCACTTATTGGAAATCTCCAAGGGCTGGGATCTCTTTGCAACTCTGCCATAAGCTCAACTCAATTAGGTCTAGCTATTGCTAGACCAAGCAGGCCTAAGGGGGCCCACTTCCTGTGACTAGAGAACCAGTAATTCAAACTCTTGTGGGCAAAAACAAAGCAACAAGCCACAAGTGCATCCAACACCACATGCAAAGACACTCAGATGATGGCCATCTGTGGTGGGGAGGCGGGGAGGTGATGGGGGGTAGGGGAAGGCCAGCAGACCCTTGGACCTGAAGAAGGTGGAGGAAAAGGGCCACCCTCCATACAGGGTATCAGTAACCAAAACAAAACCTTCACTGAAATGGTGCTCAGGAGAAGCAGTGAGTACATCATTGTAGTATCGACAGAAGCAGCCCGCCCCCAAGGACAAGGGCAAGGGCTGGAACGATGTTTGCAGGTGGTTTCACTCATTAATCAGCGAACTTTCGGACGTGGGAGTCCCGTTTAGTGGGGGACTGGGAAAACAATCCTGCTATATTAGTAGCGCCGATGGGCATAGGTGCCTCAGAATCCCGTCCTTTCCCGGAGAAAGACTTCCTGCCGCCGGTTCAGGAAGTGCCAGCACACGGTGACTGATGATTCCCACCTTTCCTACAGGTGCAGATCAGCAAGAGACTCACTGTCCCCATGGCTGAAGTACCTGCTCAACTGCCAAAGACCAGAAAGTTTTCTCTCTCCTTTTTCTTCCCCAACAGGCCTGGACAGATAGTCCTACCGCATCAAGCAGAAAGGTGGGGGGGGGGGGTGTCTTACTGGATTTAGCCAGCAGATCCCAACAGCCAGGAGTCAGTTCCCATCCCAAACCACAGACCCAGTGCCTTCTCCCGGGCCAGGCTGGAGGGCCTTCTGCCAAGCCGTGACCAGCGGGGGGGGCAAGAACAGAAATTGTATCTTAGAGTGTCCGGTGAAAGGTGTGTAAGACAAAGTTGCCCTGAGCATCCCTGGGTGTAGAGAGAGCCCGCTCACGTAGAGACACCCGGCTCAGAGACCCGTTCGGTATTGGGAGGGGATGGGGATGTTTACAGATCTCATCCAAACTCGTATCTCAAAGAGCAGAGGCCCAGAGGAGGCAGACCTTTCTATTGCCAACTTCCCAAAGAGAACACAAGAAAATAGGCCGAGGCTGCTCAAAACCAGCTTGACTGGTTCTACAGAGAAGCCTCAGGTCCGCTCCGCCTTCCTTATGTTAAAAAGAAAAAGGTGGCTTGGAGCCAATCATTGAACACACCCCCTCCTTTTCTCCTCTTCCCCCCTACCCCGCCTTCCTCTCCCCTCCTATCTGCTGTCCCTCCGGACTCAAGCAGCCTTGAGTCCTCGCCTACCAAACCTGTGCCTACCCGGCTTCATAAGCCTAACATTAACCGTCTGCAGAGCAAAAGGAAACGCATTTGTTTCTGCCCCTTCTGCCCTCATTTTCTACTGGGAAATGTAGGGATACATGGAAGTAGGGAGAAAGAGTGCCTAGGGACCAAGAAACTGCAAACCCTCTAGCAAAAGCAGACAGACAGGTGAAGGGATCTGGCTTATTTCTAGCCCCTAAAGGCCGAGCAGGGCTAGTGGGCAAGAGAAAGAACTGGGATCCCTCTTTCAATGGAGGATCAGTGGAAACCAAGAGGCCAGGTTCTCTCCTGGTGTGGTCTCAGAATCAGATGCACCCTGACAGCCCAAAAGACAGCAATGGCACTCAGCGGCCAACACCAAAAGGGCTGTGGTGGGGTGGCGACATTCTGCTCCAAGAGCTAGAGCTTTCAGAGTTAACATGGGGAGAGATGGCCTCTTCCCATGCCAGAAGTGGAAATGGGTGGTTTCCTCCCCCACAAAGTTTGTAAAGGCTTACTCTTCCCTCTGCTGAGACAGAAGGGGAAAATGCACAGATAACACTGCAGTGACTCACTCGTGTTTGATGAAGGCTGTGAGAAAGCCTGGAGAATCCAAGCTAGAAGTGCAAAAAGGTACAAATGCTGGCATCTCCCATCAAGAGAAGGAAACCCAGCCACCTATCTGGTTTGTCACTTTGCTGAACTTCCGATGGAGGAGGAAGCCTAGGTTTAAAACTCCACCCACCCTTTCCCCATCACTCTCGGTTTTTGCTTTGCTAGGCAAGTGGCAAACCTGGCAGCACCACCGGCTCTGACAGAATCAAACCCTTTCTCCATCTCCTCTCACCGAGGCGGCCCAGGAGCCAGTCTACAGCTTAACCAGGCAGCGGGGGGCTGGGCGGGACCTGCTTACCGCAGGAAAGCCTCATCAGGCAGTCTTGGGGAAGGAAGGATAACCACCCTCCTTGCCCTTTCCATCTGCTGAGGTTACTTCATCCCGATCCATTAATAGGCTTCAAAGTGCTGCTGGGGGGAGGTGGGGTGGTGGAGAGTCCATTTAGCAGAGTTATCATGGGGCCAAAGGTGGCGCCCAGCCCCCACCCCGCTTGTCGATAATGGGCCACAAAGTCTGAGGCTTGGCTGCACTCTAGGCATAAAATATTCATTCCAGTCGACATAATACATATGTAGGAAAGTCATGGAAGCTCCTGGGAGAAGAGAAAGGCCAGCCAGGTGGCTAAGTGCGCAATGGGAAAGAGTTCACGGAGGAATAGGCCAGCCAGGTGGCTAAGTGCGCAATGGGAAAGAGTTCACGGAGGAATGGGTTAGTCCTGGTCAAATGCCCACTGAGAACTGGGTTGTTCTGTCCAAAGGGGAAAGTGTATAGTCGGAGAAGTTTTTGCCTTCCAAGAGCTCTCACCATGCAAACCTCTCAGGCATATTCTCAATTTTTTCCTATCTCACGGGCATCAGTTAAGACACTGACAGTGAAAAGAATCTTAGGCCCAATCTCTGGTCACCATCTGAAAGATGCAGTCATTCCCTGTGCAAACTTGATGTTAATCTAAAGCAGGCCCAGTTTCAATGACTCTCTTGTATCCATCTGTTCAGCTACTTCTCAAAGTCCACAGATCAGAGAAATTATTACAATTCACTCGGTGGTTACCTTTACTGGGTTCAAAGATTATGGTATGGTGAGCAACTCTGCGAGCTCCCGACTCCTACAGCCCTTGCTTTTACACGGCCTCATTCTAATGTCTAGGGCCATGCAGGAAGTGAGAATGTCATCCACCCACACCTCTGACCAGAAGGCAGCACCACTGAGGAGCCCTTGGCCAGAGTCAAAGGGCAGAAGTCAGAGTCTGCACCCAGAGCACAGCGCCGCACAGCCCCCAGGACACGGCAGGGAAATGAGAACCAACCCAGCTCTCTGCTAGAGTCGACGCTAAAACCAAATTATTCAATGCAATGTTCAGCCAGAATCAACACTGGCATCCAAGGGATGTGTGTCTGGAGCGGCTCAGTTGTTCTTTACAGGGTTCTGTGAGTTAGGTTTTGCTCGCTTCAGCCAGACTTCCACACTCCTCTTCCTAGAACCACCCAAAAGAATAAACACCACCGCCTGCTCCCCAGCAGAAGGACAGCAACCCCATCCCTTGCCCACTGCAGCCGAAGCTGGGCTGGTAGTGAAAGGCTCCTGCTTTCTGTCAGAAGGTCTCCTTCCTGGTTCCTGAGGCCCGGGGGAGGGGGGCAGGTCTGAAGCCAGCAGGCCCTCTACCAGGTGTAGCTGCCGGAAGCGCTGGCCAGCAGCAGGAGAGCTGGACCCCCTCCACACTGGCCCATCACCGCTGCCCCGGCTGGAAGACGAACAGTCATCTTGCTGATTGCTCTCACCGCAGCCAAGCCTCCGGGCCAGCAGAGCCATTTGGAAAAGAAGTGGACGGAAGGCTCAGCTCGCAACCTGAGAATCAAAACTACCAGCCCCAGGTCACAACCCTCCTTCTGCAAATGAAAGAAGAGTTTATGGCTGAGAGGAAGCACATCGGCAACCAGGTGTCACAAAGCCATCTCGGCGATGGGGCCTGACTTTCTTTTATCTCCCACTTTCCCTGCGAGAAGCAGAATCGACAGCAAACAGGCAATCTCCCTGCAACACAAGGTTTATTTTTATGCTTCCACATTTTCTGTGTGTGTGTGTGTGTGTGTGTGTGTGATGTGTGTTTAATTCAGATGTGATCAAAGAGCTCCTGGAAACAGCTTCTCATCAGCCACATGTTTTAATAAAGAAAGGGGGAGAGGAAGAGCAAAAAGGGGTGGGAGCTTGAAGACAACCAGGAGAGTTTGTTTACCTACTTCCTGGTGAAACCAGTGTAAGTAATTTAAACCTAAATACAGCAACAGAGCATCTTTGGGGGGAAGCAATCAGCCCAACCAAATCCCTCGCTTTTTATTTCACAACACTATGGCTTACTGCAACGAATGAACTGCCGGGACCAGAATCACAACAGGACCAAAGGCTTTCTTGCTTTTTACCTGGTGGCACCATCTACTCTAAAGGAGGCCAATGCTTCTGGCATCCCTGGCCTCGTGACCAGGAGGGCTGCTACTCGTCTTTTTCCTTGTTTTGTGAAAAATACAGGCATCTGCCTGGGGTAGATGTTACCAAGCTTTTCCAAAGGCTGTGCTTTTACTGGGACGAGACTTAACGTCAAGTAGACAGCATCATCGGCCACCTGGAGAACGCCAGGAGAAGCAATGAAGCGGCTGGGGGAACCTTAGTCCATAAAGTGTGAACGGGATGAGTAACTCGTAATTTGGAACAGGATGACAAAGTATGCAGCCACTGCTCCAGGCTCAGTTATCAGAGAGCAGCTTGCATTCCCAAATGGTTCACCCGATTACTGCTCTCACAAAATCAATGGGTGTGCACCGACTTCCTACTATGCGCTCAGCAGTCTGCGAGCCATGTAGGGAAGAGAGGAAATCAATGCACACATCACAAGAAAAAAGACCACGGCAAGAATACATTTACATTTAGTAAACAGCACAAAGAAACCACATCGAGGCAGTCTGTACTCTACTTTGCTGAACACAATGCCCCCCACAGCCTCGGCCAGAGAGCAGGCACGGCGCCGCCACTCCCCACATGCCTGAGGGTGTCAGTCAGTCACTTGGCCTCCTCCTACCAGCTCGTAATCAACAGTCTGGGAAAGTTCTCTGGTTTAGCAGGGTTTACCTGCTAAGACAAAGGTGGTGATAGGAAAAAGAATGGAACAGGCCACCTCAGGAGGGCCTAGAAAAAGCGGTTCCCAGCAAGGAGACTAACTGCTGGCAAACGAGGGCGAGGCTGGGAGATACAGACCACACTCCGGTTTCCAAAGACCTCAGTCCCATGCACAGCCAGTTGCAAAACCCAGTGATGAAACAGAAATCCACCGGGCCTCCCTCTCAACTCGTTTCACCCCCAGAAGCAATCAGTCCATCAGCAACAAAAGGGTCAACCGGTGCAGAGAAAAACTCGGGCCAGAACTCCTCCTGAGTTCCTGACTGCCCAGGTGACAGAGCGAGGGCGGGGGACACAAGAGAAAAACGCAGGAAAACGCAACGAGGGCAGATTTTCCAGGGAAGGATGTGAACACGCAAGAGAATAGAACAACATTCTACCGAGCTACGAAGAAAGAGCGCAACAAGAGGAAAACATAAAGGATGTCGTAAGGGAGAGGATGCAGAAAGGCAGCTGCAGCCCCAGGGGAGAAGAGCTCCTTTTTCAAGTCAAGTTTTTCTGGGCCTAGTAAAGTTCTTCACCGACAAGGGCGAAGGAGGCAGGGGACTCTCCCCAGAGCAGTCAGCAGTCAGCAAGGGACGCGGTGAAAGGAAGGGGAGGGGTGGAAAGTGGATGCCTCTGAGCTCACAGGTGAGGTGACACAGAAAACGCTAAAGCTTGGGTGACAGATGATAGCAGTGATTGCCAGGACGGGGCGGGGGGAGGGCAGTGTAGCTCAAGAAACTAGTATACTGAGTGCCTGCATGGGGAGTTACAAACACAAGCCAATCGGAGGGATGGGACAGGGGCATGTGTGGGGCAAAGAAATATGATGTGAAGAAGGCAAGAGACTAAACCGGAGATGAAAGGCAACACTGGTTAAAAGGTAGAGCAAGGAAGACCGGGTGAGGGTAGAGAAACCGGAAGGCATCAAGCAAGGAGGAAGAAACCGAAAAGTGACAGAACCAGGAGTGAAGACACAGGAAGGCATCATGGTTTGTGTGGCAGTGTGAGAAGGCAGAAGGGCAAGGATGGTGAGGGAGCGTGGCCAGGGAAAGGACTCAGCAACAGGTTGTACTGGCAGAATGGGGCTGGGAGAATGTTCTCCCTTGGCAGGGAGCGTCCAGGGAGCAGGTCGGTAAAGCACTCGGGGAGAAAACAGGAAGCCCGGAGACTTAAAGCAAACCTGGGGGAACAGAACCCGAGGGATCCAGGCTCTGAAGGGAACCCTTCGGACTGGAACCCCAAAGACAACCTGTGGGAAAACTATGCGCATGACAGCAGTCTGGGAAACACGGAAGCAACAAATGCCAGCGCGAGGCACCAGGGAGCTCCTGGAGAAAAGAAGGGAAAGTGATGAGCAAAGAGTAGGCGAACCATTTGGAAAGGTGATGAGGGTGGAGCTGGTGGGTTGCAAGCATGAGGGAGAGCACAATTTGGAGAAGGAAGGGGGGGGATGGCTGGGGAACTGGAAGAGGACAGGGATCGAGAACACTCCGGGGCAGGGACCCTGAGGGTGATAAGCAGGGACTGGGCGAACCGGTGCGGGAGGAGAAGCAAGGCTAGAGAGATGGAGGAAGGGGTGGACGACGATCTGGGGCAAATCGCGGGGTGCTCTTCGAGGAGCGGGAGGGTGGCGGCTTTAAGCGTGGGTGGAAGAAGACCAGAAAGGCCCCTGAGAGAAAAAGGGAAGAGAAGGGGAAGCTAGGGAGGTAACACGGAAGAGCGCAGGAGGGCGGTGAGAGGAGGGGGGGGTCAGCAGAAAAGACAAGTGTGCAGCTTGGAGTCAGGACGAGGTGGGTCCCAGGACAGGACTCAGAGGGGGATGTGCGAGGCCGAGAGCCAGATGACAGGGCAGCCGAGGCTTGCAGGGTGGCAGCAGGGACACGAGGAGAGCAGAGGAGGGAGGAGGCTCTGCAAGGTGCAGGGGCCCAGCCAGAGAATTCGGGGAGCCCTCGGGGCTCCTTACCTGCTCCGTGTCCCTCTCGTTCAGCGTGGGTAGGGGGGTCCGGGCGCTGGACATGGCGCCGGTATCTCAGGGGAGGGAACCGAGAAGCTTGGAGGAAGGGAGGGAAGGGAAGGCGCGGAGCCCGGCCGGGCGGGGCTTCTCACAGCAGGGGCACCCGCCGCATGGGCCCCGGCCGGGGGTGCGGGGAGGCCGGGCAGCCGCTCACGCCAGCCCGGGGATGCGCCGCTCGGGCTAGGCCGCGCCGGCTCCGAGCGGCTCCGGACCGCACCCCCCCGACCCCCGGCTGGGCTGTGCCGCCTTTCGGCCCGGCCGCGCCGCTCCGCCTACTCTCTGCCGCCGCAGCCGGCCGCCTGCCTCGCTCCTCCCCTGCCCTCAGCGGCACTGCTCCGCGCCCGGCACACAGGCAGCCGCCGCCGGACCTGCTGCTCCCAACATGGCCGCCACCACCGCCGGCCCTCGGCTCTTTCCGCCGGCAGCAGCCGGAAACATCCGAAGCGGCGAGGAACGGGAGGGGGGCGCGCCTCCTCCTCTCGGCCGCGGGCTACGGGTGAATTCCGGAAACACCCGAAGAAGGTAACCCCCGGGGACGCGCGCGCCGCCTCGATTCCGAAGCCCAAGCTTCGGCTCTGTTTACGGAAACCCACGAAGCCACTCGGGAGACTCCAGCCACGCCCATAGGCCTTTCCCCGCCCACTTCAGGCAGGCTCGCTGCGGTTTCCGGAAACACCCGAAGTGGCGCCGCGTGCAGCGAGCCGGCCACGCCCCCGTCCCGCCCCGCAGCCCGCGGCAGTCGTCGGCCATTTCCGGCAACACCCGAGGCCCTGCGAACCCCGAGTTCCCTCGGGTAGTGCCCAGAGCCTGACTCTTCGTTTCTTTCCGTCAGTTTCCGGGCCTTTTCAAACCTCCAACCGGGAGCGCGGATCACCTGCGCACGTTATTATTTGACTAAATAGAAAATAAGGCTGTTAGCATCCCAACGATTGGCATCCTTTGGTTCTAAAGCAACTTCTCTGCGTGTCTGCTCATCAGTCTGCCAGTCCCTCATAAAATCCGTCTCCTTTATCATCCAGCCTATCAACATGTGTGTTACCTGTCAAATGCAGCGTTATGACCTACCTAGCATTCTTCACCTGCCATTGTCTATCTAGGCTTCTGTTTATCCATACACCCCACATCTAGTCCGCAGTGTCCCCTACGGTCCGGGGCGGGCACCAGGTCAGCGTCCTTGGCTCCCGGCTGTGGGAGGCTGCGGGGGTCTCCTCCAGCCCTGCATTCCAGCCCCAGCTCTGTGGAATGAAAAATACGACGTGATCTTGGAAAGATTACATAACATCTCTGAGTTTAGGCTCCTTGACGTCCTTACATTAAGAGAATTCATGCCTTTGTTCCAGGGATGACATTCCAAATAACGTCTTTGAATTCCACGTACCTCTTTTTTAAAATTGTTCAAAATAGCACAAAACGACATTGCACTATGGTAATACTGAGTCACGCCGGTTACCTTTTAAAATACCCCTGTAAGGTAAGGCAGAGGAGACAGTCTCATCTTAATTCATTTTTCATTTATTCCTTCTAAGACCAGAAAACTCACAAAAAAAGAAACTGGTTGAAAATGAGGATTCCTCAGGATGGAGAAGTTCCCTTCCTTTCCTGGACTTCAGTTTCATCAATAAAGTGAGGTCCCTCCTATCTTTTGAGAGCCCCCAACTCCAACAGGAAGTTCACTCTTCACTTCCCCCTAATCTGTCTCACCGGGCAAGGCAGTAGGATGGTTTCATCGCTCCTTGACTCTAAGCTGCCCCCCACCCACTGTACCCTGGACCTGTGGGAACTTGCCCCACCACCACTCCAGGGCTCAACAGCAGTTTAAGGTGGACAGAAGCCAGAGTCCCCACAGGAGCCCGAGACCAGGCTCAAGCAGCAAGTCCCCAAAGGTATGGGGGGAGAGAGGCCCTGGGAATTGTGGGGAAAGGTGCTAGATGGACCTCTGACACTTGACTTTCAACTCCGGTCTTGAGCAGAGCCCTTGGGCAAGTCGCCCAGAGAAAAAGGCAGCTGGACAGATGCAACAAACGGCGGTATGGAGTACTTCCTAAGGCAACAGGTGCCACCTATGGTGCTCTAGGACACCTCCCCATGGACCATTCTGGGTCCAGTCAGGCACCCAGTCATTGAGGAAGAAGGAGCACAGAAGGAAGTGTGAGGAAAAGAGAGGAAGAAGTGAGGAGGGAGGATAGCCCAATACCCCCCCACCCCAAATTCATCCGGAAAATCCATGAGAATCATCTGCCCTCTGGTGGCCAAAGGGAGACACACCGCTGATTCCTGTGCCCTATACCACTCCCAGGCTTGGGTCTGGAAAGTAGGGAAAAGGGGGAAAGGGTTTGCAAGAGCAAAGGAGGGTGCCCTGGGGTCTTTCCTGGCCATGTTCTTGTCTAAGCAAACTCTACCTCCTCCATGCTTCTAACTCACTCCAGTTCTCACCCCTGCCTTCTGTCCCTGAGCGCCCACCCCTACTTCACTCATCCCCTCCTCTTCCTCACAAGGCTGCCCAACTGGTCTCCATGCCCAGACTCCCTCCAAGCTAATCCCACCAGACATGCCAGAATAATCTGCCCAAAATCCAGCTCCAGTGACATCTCTGCCCTACTGGAAGGCTCTTACCAGCTCCCATGTGAGATCGGCAGAACTGGCTTCCTGGGCCTGGAACCCACGCGGTCACACAGACCGCTACTCTTAGAAGGGCCTTGAGTTTGATTTAATACTCTCCTGTCACCCTCTTGAAATTTTACCAAGGGGGCCCCGCATATCCATTTTGCATTGGGCGCCACAAATTTGAGAGCCGGTCCCGGTGGTAAGAAAAGTGTTAGCTTGCACTCAAAGCTTTGCACAGTCTAGCCTCAACTTAACCTTGCTTGGTATCACTGGTTGACACACACACACACACCGCCCCCGCCAAGTTCCTGCCCTGCCACCAAGCTCTCTCACGGTGTTCTGCGCCACCTTGGGCTCCCAGATGGACTTCAAGATTCAATTCAAGTGTCACTTTCTCAAATCCCCTAACCTACCTAGTTCCCCTCAAAGATTAGTTATTGCCACACAGCTACTCCTCTTCAGTCTGCAAACTCATCCATTCGCAAGGCTCTACGGAGCCCCTACTATGTGCCAGACATTGTTCTAGGTTCCTCAAGTAGGTCAGTGAACAAAATAGACAAAGATCTCTGCCCTTAGGGAACTTAAATCTCAATTACAGGAAGACAGACACCAAGCATAACAGTAAGGATTAAGGGCTATGGGAAATAAAAATGGTCAGCTAAGGAGAATCAGGATTGCAGGGGTGAGTGGGGAGAGTATGATTTGTGGTATTAAGGTCGTCAGTGTTGGCCTCACCCAGAAGGTGACACTAGACACTTATAAGAGGTGAGGGAAGGGCACCTGGGTGGCTCAGTGGGTTAAAGCCTCTGCCTTCGGCTCAGGTCATGATCTCAGAGAGTCCTGGGATCAAGCCCCGCATCCGGCTCTCTGCTCTGGCGGGGAGCCTGCTTCCCCCTCTCTCTCTCTGCCTGCCTCTCTTGTGATCTCTCTCTCTCTGTCAAATAAATAAATAAAATGTAAAAAAAAAAAAAAAGAGAGAGAGAGAAGTGAGGGAGCGAGTATCTATGGGTATCCGGGGGAAGAGAATTCTAGGCAGAAGGGAAGGCCAGTGCAAAGGCCCTGAGGCAAGAGAACAAGAAGACCACTGGGGCTGGAGTAGAGAGGGAGTGCGTAGTAGGAGAAGAGGGCAGAAAGACATCATGGAGCCGGGCCTGGTAGACCACGCTCTGGCTTTCCCTCAGCATGGATGGGGAGCCGCTGCGGGGACATGATCAGACCGTCTGCTGAGTTGAGAAGAGGGTAAAGGGGCAGGGCAGGTGCAGAAGAAGCCTGGAGACCAAGAAGGAGACTTTTAGGATAATTCAGAGGTGAGATAACAGTGGCTTGGAGAGGAGCAGCAACAGAGGACGTAAGTGAGAAGTTGTTGGCTTTAGGATGTGTTTGGAAGACAGGATTGATGGGATTTCTGGATGGATTGGCTTGGGGGTGTGTGAGAGAGGAATTAAGGGTATTTCCAAGCTTTCTAATCTGAACAAAGCAAAACAAACATGAAAAAAGACATCTACCACAGGCCTCAGACCAGGTAGAAACTGACCGACAGGACCAGGGTTCCGGAGGAGTCATGAGGCCCTCTGGAATCAGGGAAGGCAGGGGGTGTGGGATTCCCAGCCCCAGTGGGCACAAAGGGGTTAGGGTAGCACTCCCACTGGGCAGGCAGTGAGGAAAGAAGTCAAGGGGAGGGAAGGATGCTCAAATGGAAGACAGCCTTGTTCTCACTGCTCTGAAACAAGACACTTCATCTGTCTCCTCCCAAACACCGGAGCCAGAGCACACTCATTCCCGGCAGGCCACTCTCCGCGCTGGGAGACAGGGTCCAGAATTACTCTGATCAAGAGTCCAATGTTTGTGGTGAGGCAAGACCCACGGATGCCCTCTGACTCACCGCAGACCCTCCCATCGTGCAGAGCATTAGCCTATTTTCCTTGGTGTCTCTGAATTTCCATCATGCATTTTATCACCATGCCCAGACGCCGCACTGAAGTCGGGACATTTCAGAGACGTTGGAGTGTGAGAACCAAATGCCCATCTGAGCACTCCTGGACTAGAATGTTCGTTATCAGTGCCCCTGCCCAACCGCCCCCAGGGCTGGCCCTACCCTTTGCATTCCCCTTTCTTTTTTTTTTTTTAATATTTTTTTAATTTATTTATTTGGCAGACAGAGATCACGAGTAGGGAGAGAGGCAGGCAGAGAGAGAGGAAGGGAAGCAGGCTCCCCGCCGAGCAGAGAGCCCGATGTGGGGCTCGATCCCAGGACCCTGGGATCATGACCTGAGCCGAAGGCAGAGGCCCAACCCACTGAGCCACCTAGGCGCCCCACGCGTTCCCCTTCCTTTCTTGGTTTTGCTAACACACATTGAGAGCTGTGTACCCTGTGGACGCTATCTCAGTCAAGATGAGCGGGAGGCAGGGTTATTTCCCCCAGCTTACTCGTAAGGCAGTCGAAGGGTAGAGAAGCTCAGTTCCCTGTTGTGGAACTGTTGTGGGACTAGAGGAGTCAAGTTCAGGTGTCCTCGCCAGAGGGGCTCCTTAGTACTTCTGTCATCTTAGGCAAGCCTCCTAACCTCTCTCTACCTTAATTCTCCCATCTTTTCAATGGGGAGAATAAAAGTACCTACTTCATGAGGTTGATGGGTGAGGGTATGAGTTAGTATAGGAAACGTGCTTAGACAGAGCCCGGTGGATGGCCAACCCATTGTGTGGGCTGCTGTTATTATAAGGCATCATCTAACCAGCCTCCCTGAGTCTCCTTTTAATTCTCTCTGCCGTAACCTCCCCGCTTCCCTGGAGAACACCACGGGACTAGAAGTAAGAGAGCCCATTCTGGTCGCAGCTCTGTTGCTAATGGATCACGTGAGCCATTAGGAAACTCCCTTCCCCCTTTGAGGTCTCAGGCTCCTTGTCTGTATGGTGAGGGGGAGCTGGACCGCCTGCTGTTTATGGGGTCATCTATAACGGTATCATCTGAATGTCTGTGCCCCCGCCCCCACCCCAATCAGGATTCCTATGTTGCAATCCTAACCGCCAAGGTGATGGTGATGGCCTTGGGAGGTGATGAGGTCGTGAGTGTCGAGCATGACCTACGGGGCAGAATGGGGTTGGTGCCCCCCTAAAAGGCGTCCCACAGGCCTCCCCAGTCCCTTCCTCCAAGGGAAGACACAGCAAGAAGACTGCCTTCTGTGAGCCGGGAAGCAGGCTCTGAATCTGCCAGCGCCTTGATCTTGGATTTCCAGCTTCCAGAACTGTGAGTAATGGATTTGCTGTTTATAAGGCACGCGTCTATGGTATTTTGTTACCACAGCTCGAGGTCTATGACAGTCTCCAAAACCCAAACCCAGCAACCATATCCCTCTCACTCTTCCTCAGCCACAGCCGGGGACTGCCACGCCTGGGGAGGAGGGGATGGTGTCCCTGTCAGCCTTGCTCAGTGTGGTCACAGTGAGATGGGATGACCGGTGCGTACCACCCTGGGGGAAGGGTGGGAGAGGAAGGGACATCAGGCAGAGAACCCACCTTCGGAGTCTGTTCTCCTGGGAGGAGGTACCCTTTAAACCAAGCCCTGCTCCCACACTGGGTCACAGCGGCCACATTGGCAGAGGTCCTGGGAGAAGCCAAGGAGAAATGGCAGTGGGCGGTTTTTCACGGGGCTCAGAGGGAGCATGGGACCTGGAGGGAGTAGCACGGAAGGCTTCTCAGGGGAGGTGACGCTGAGTCTGACTCCAGGGATAAGCAAGCTCTGCAAGGAAGGACTGGCATAAATCAGAGCAGCCTGGGGCGGCATGAAGAAGACGGGTCCTCAAGGAGTTCCCATCTCAGGAGGATGTCCGATGGGCCTTGGACTTGCCAACTTGGAGCTGGCAGAGGGAGTTGGTACCTGCTGGTGTCCAGCGCTCTAATTGGCTTCCTGGAGGAGAGGGGTAGCAGGCTGAGCCAGACTCATCCGTGTGCCGAGATGATTTCCCCAGCATCCACGGCTGTAGAGTCACAGCCAGAGCCATCACGCAGGGTGTCTGTAGTCGAAATTCCCACTTTCCTCCCCTGCCGCCCTCCCTGGGAAGAAGAGCCCGAGCTCCAAGGAGAGCAGGGACATTCTGTGGTTCCTGGGAATGTTCTTGGCGCCTCCTGCGGGGCCTGGATGTAGCAGGCCGTCTGTGAACCCCTCGGGAACGAAAGCCGCAGAGCTTTGGCTCGCCTTGCCCCCTTCTGCCCAGAATGCCCTTTCTCCGTTGAACTGCATGGCTCCCTACTTAAATGTCCCCTCCCGAGGAAGCCTTCCGAACGTGTCAAATGGTGTTATAGGGGTGCGTTCCGAATGGAGCCAAATTCCGAATGGAGGAAATTCTGTTCACAGACCAAGCCACCATATTCTTAAACAAGAAAAAAGAAACAAGACCAAAAAAAAAAAAAAAGGAAAGAAAGGCTGTCACAGGTTGAAATGCAATGTATGGACCTTACTTAGCGTCTGATTCAAACAGATCAGCTGTGAAAAGAGGCTCGTGGAAGACTTCCGGAGAGGGGCTGCACACCTGTGTGAGAGCACTTAGCTGCTGCCCATGCAGATACGATCAGATGGCAGATGTCATGGCATGAGTATTTTTACCGCAGTTAGAAAATTAAAAACAAAGAGACGTTCATGGACCTATTGGGAAGTATGAACACCGACTGGGTGTTAGATGTCATTAAGGGATTATTGATTTTGTTCAAGGATTTTATTTATTCATCTGAGAGACAGCACAAATGAGGGGAGGGGCAGAGAGAGGAGGGAGAAGCAGGCTTCCTGCTGAGCAGGGAGCCCAATGAGGGACTCGATCCCAGGACCCCGAGATGCTGACCTGAGCCAAAGGCAGATGCTTAACCCATTGAGCACCCTGGGTGCCCCGGGATTATGAGTTTTTAAAAGAAGATTTATATATTTATTTTAGAGAAAGAAAGAGAGAGAGATTGGAGAGAGGGACAGAGAGAGAGGGAGAGAGAAAATCTCCAGCAGACTGGCTGCTGAGCATGGAGTTTGACGGACTTGGGGCTCAGTCCTGGGACCCTGAGATCATGACCTGAGCTGAAATCAAGAGTTGGATGCTCAACCAACTGAGCCACCCGGATGCCCCGTTTTTGTTTTTTTTTTGTTTTTTTAATGTAGGCTCCATGCCCAGTATGGGGCTTGAACTCATGACCCATGTTCTACCGACGGAGCCAGCCAGGTGATTATTAATTTTTTTTTAAAAGATTTTATTTATCCATTTGACAGACAGATCACAAGTAGGCAGAGAGGCAGGCAGAGAGAGAGAAGGGAGGAAGCAGGCTCCCTGCTGAGCAGAGAGCCCGATGCGGGGCTCAATCCCAGGATGCTGGGATCATGACCTGAGCCAAAGGCAGTGGCTTTAACCCACTGAGCCACCCAGGCACCCCTGATTATTAATTTTAATTTATTAATTTTTATTTAATTTTAAGGGATTATTAATTTTTACTTATTTTTAATTTTAATTTTATTTATTTAAAATTTTTTTTACTTATTTATGACAGAGAGAGAGAGTGAGACAGGGAACGCTGGCATGCAGGAGCTGGAGAGGGAGAAGCAGGCTCCCCACCAACCAGGGAGCCCGATATGGGGCCTGATCCCAGGACTTTGGGATCATGACCCAAGCTGAAGGCAGATGCTCAAAGACTGAGCCACCAGGCGCCCCTTTATGGTTTTTTTTTATTATTTTTTTTGAAGATTTATTTATTTATTTGACAGACAGAGATCACAAGTAGGCAGAGAGGCAGGCAGAGAGAGGGTGGGGGAAGCAAGCTCCCCGCTGAGCAAAGAGCCCGATGCGGGGCTCCATCCCAGGACCCTGAGATCATGACCTGAGCCGAAGGCAGAGGCCTTAACCCACTGAGCCACCCAGGCACCCCCCTTTTTCTAAAAAAATATTTTATTTATTTGCCAGAGAGAGACAGAGCGAGAGAGTGTGAGAGTACAAGCGGGGGAGTGGCAGACTCACTGCTGAGCGGGGATCCCGATGTGGGACTCGATCTCAGGACCTTAAGATCATGACCTGAGCCGAAGGCAGACACTGAATGACTGAGCCACCCAGGCATCCTGGGATAATTAATTTTTAAAGTGTGATATTGATGTGTTTCACTGAAGATTGCCTCTTAGAGATACAAGCAAACCTACTTACAGATGAAATGACAACCTGTCTGGGATTTGCTTTAAAATAATCCAGAAGGGAGGGTGTCTGGGTGGCATTTTCTGGAAAAGGGACAAGGGAGGAGCAGGACTCCCTCCATCTCAGAGCCCTCAGCTTGGTGCCCAGCCACTGTCACCTGGGACGCTGAGACGAGCACCCTTCTGCGTCTGCTTGAAGCCCCTTCATTTGGCACTGCCGGCTGCAAGGTAGGATGGCAGCAGGTGCTAGGCCCGGGGGGAGGGTGGTGCTGCGGACATCGGCATGGCGAGGGCACTGGGCACCCCTGTCTGAATGCAGGAGAAGAGGTGTTGAGCGGTCGTCATCGTGAATGACCTTCCCCACTGCCACCTGACGCCATTCTTGCCTCTCACCCTCGCCGACCGACCGCAGGTCCCCAGGCTCTCAGGGGAAGAGGTCTCAGTCTCCTGAAGCAGAAACAGGCCATGCAGCTCAGGAGACAAGATCCCAGGGGTCAGACAGATCCGGGCTTGGCCTGGCTCTGCTCCTTCACTAGCTCTGGAACGGCGGGCAAGTCACCTCATTCATCCCGCTGGGCCCGACCCCGCACCTGTGTAATGGGCACAGTGTGGGGGTGACCCCCAGTGGAGACAGGCCGGTGTTCTGTGCTCAGTTCTTAGCTTGCTGCCGGCCCCCAGGGGCCTTCAGTCCTGTCTGTGGAATCCGAGCCCTGCAGGGTGCTCGCCCAGCCCCTGCGGCACCTGCCTCCTCGGGCCGCCCAGATGTGGGGTCTTTGGAGACCAAAGGTGCTGACGGGGCTGCTGGGGAGACCGGAAGTCCTGTGCCGCTGCCTCCTGTCAAGGCTGGTGCGTTTTTTTGGGTGGGAAGAGGGGCTGACCGGATTTGGTGTGAAGGCTCTGAGCCAACGCACGTGGTTCCAGGAAGGCTGGAGGATAGACACACTTACCTGTCGCTGTGCCCGCCAGCAGCAGACCCCCTCCCTGCCTGGGTGGCCCAGGCAGGTCAGCTGGTGCCTCCTTCGGGGGACGCAGAGAGGCTGCGGTCCCATCGCAGATGCTTTCCCACTCCAGCTCCCCATCCTTCTACCACACCTCGGGGTGTGTGAGAGCTCTGCGGTCTCACGGGCTACCCAGCTGTGTGCGGGCAGTGGGGGGCGACGACCAGATCTGCGGCAGAGGAGAGGGAGGTTGGACTGTGGGAGCCGCGGAGGCTGGACCGGATGGGCGATGCAGCTGGGGTGCCCCGCAGGGCCCAGCCAGTGTCTTCTCTTCCCATCCACACCCTCACACACACCAGTTTCTCTTCGAGGGAAGAGGCTGCTGCTTCTTTTGTCTTGGACCAGTTTGAGCTATACAGCTCTTACGGGTATCCAGAAAGATCGCCCCATCCTGGAGTTGGGCAGCTGGGAAGAGCAGGAGGCGGCCCGTTTCAGAGCGCAAAGGGGACTAGAGGCAAGGGTGTCAGGAACTGGGGACAGTGGCACCTTTGTCCCTGACCCCTTCACTCAACGTCATGACGGGGCTCAGCATCACACCTGGAGAAAGTTGCCACCAGCAGCTCCTGGGCACCGACAGCGAGAGGCTTCCTTGTTGTCTGGGCAGAGCCGCAGCAGCATCTGGCCTGGGGTTGGGGAAGATGGCGAGGGCAGGGGGGGAACACACTCCTCTCCCCACCTCTCCCTGGGAACCCAGAGATGCCCACTAGGAGCTCCCAGCCCCACACACTCATAGTCCCTAAGGTCCTGGCTGAGGCTGGGCAGACCCCTGGCAACCAAGATGTGGGGATGAAGTCACCAGACAGTCATGCCACCCACAGCCACTGCGGCCACCACCCCTGTGCGGGGAGCTGTGTGCACTTTGGGGGCCGGGCGCACAGGAAGACACACCAAGAGGGCACTCGACAAACATTTATTGAGCACCTACGATGTGCCAGGCCCCAAGCAGGGTCCTAGGAAAATGAGGTCAATGCAGCCTGGTCCTTGCCCGAAAGGAGCTCACAGTCTAGTGGGCTGGCCATCGATCACATGAACAGCAGCGAAGGGGCATCGAACGTCACGATTTTACAGCGCGCTTGAGACATTTTCTCAGTTGTAAACACCCCGCGACACAGCCACGGTGAGTTAAAAGCACATTGGCATCAATGTAAACACAGTCACGCGGAAAGACATCACCTGCGATGATTCACATTTGTATTTCAAAGCCCGATCTGCAGCCTTAGTTATTCCTTCTTGTTAAGGGGGACGGAAGTTTTACCCATTTGCAGAAACAGGGGTGGAGACACGGGAGTTTTGGGGCCCACCTGTCACACACTGGGGAAGCCACCCTACACACAACGTCTACTGCCTGTTCTCCACGAGCCACACCCATGCCTTTTAATCCCCTGACTAGGCCCCCACATCCTCACGCTGCTTCTCCCAAGCTGGTCAGACGGGGGGATGGGACCACATCCCGGGAAGCAAACCCGCGGAGATCGTCCACACCTGGCCCACACCAGCTCAGAGAAGCACACGGCACGGTGTAGTGGGCTCATACCCGGATCCTCCTGGAGTTAAAGAGGAGCTTTCCGGTTAATCTCAAAACCTGGCTGGGTCGGTGTGGTGGGCGAACTCCCCCTCTGGAGTCCTCACCTCTCCCCGGATGCACAGAATTTATCAGGAGCCGTGAAGCCGCCCAGAGCAGGGGCCGGACTGTCCCAATGCTCCACGTGCCTCTGGATTCTCAAGGCGACAGTGGGGTCTGGGGTCTGACAGGGAGCTCCCCGTGCCCCTCTCACCAATGAGAGAGAAACAAAATGGGAGATCTGGCCTGTGACACTGGTTTAGAGGGTAAGGGGTCTGGTGAAGAAACCCAAAGCGGGCCATCTCTCGGTCCAGGGAATGGGGAAACGGGGCAAAAGAGGGCATCTGATGAAGCCAAGGAGAGGGCGGCTTGGAGCAGGACGCCAGGTGCCCGTCTCCTCATCCTGGGGCCAGGAACGGGAGGCAGGCCACCCCCTGCAGGCTGGCCACAAACATTTCAGCTTAGAAGGGTCAGCAACTAGGGTGGACATGGTGTCCCCCCACCGTGGTCTCTCTTGCACAGAGACTTACCAAGGGAGTCAGAAGATGCAAAATGTTAAAGAAGAGGTGTTTGTGACCCCATTTCAAGGCCACAGGGAAGGGGCGAGGTATCGCCCTGTGACCGGCACCGACTGGGCCCTGGTCCTCCAGCCAATGGTGCCCTACCGCCTGGCCCTGGTCTGCCCTCCCCCCCCCACCCCTCAAGGTTGCTCCAGGAGACTAGATATCCTGCTAGCAAATCCCTTCCCCCAATGATGGCCCAGACGGAACGCTCTTAATAAAAAAAAATAATTTATTGTCAACAAAGGAGATATATACAAAAGGAAAATAGGGGAAAAGGAGGGAGTGAGTGAACAAAGCCCCCAGGTGGGCTGCTCGGGCCACCTGCAGGGATGGAGTGGGAAGAGGTAATGGAGGCCTCCTGGTTTAGGAGCCTGAACAGGTGGGGGAGGAGAGGCGTCCCCCGAGGTAGTGGGACTCAGTTCAAACCCCATCGTGACCACCTCTTGTGTAAGGCACTGTGCCAAGGGAGAATGGTGGGGGATTAAGAGGGGGAAAAAGCGGGGACAGAGAGGTCAGGGTCAGCGAAAGGGTGGGGGTAGGTGTTCTCCACAGGCCCAATGCCGTACCACACGACAGCCCTGAGGCCGGCCTTGCCCATCTCAGGGCCTGGCCTTGCGCCTTGCCAGGGGTAGACACCTTCCAGTGCCCCCAAGTAGCAGTAGATGCTGCCCCCCGTCCTCTCCTCCATCCTGCCTTGGCACCTGGTTTTACTCTCTCCATCAGGTGGCCGAGCGGGGCAGCTCTGAGTGATAAGCCAAAGGGGGACCCTGCCTCCTCCCTCCCTCCCTCCCCGGGAAAGCGAGAGCCTACACACCACCCCCTGCCTCTGGCTGGCCCCCCACAGTGGTGCTGGAGTCTGACAGAACCGCCGGCCAGTTTGGGGTGTCACCTGCTCCCACACTCTTGGTGCCCTGGGGGTGCTTGGACCAGTCTTGCAGGAGGCTGACTGCCGGGGGCTCCTCCATCCGTACGCGGATAACCTGCAGATCCAGTGTCCCGCGGAGCCCCGGAGTGGGTGCTGGGCAGGGATGGGAGCAGAGAGCAGAAGTCAGGGCCCTCTGGACCCCCACTGCAAGGATACCCCCCAAAGGCCTCTGCAAACCGCACCTCCACTCCCAGACCTTCACTTCCACAGTCCATGGCCTGGTATGAGGGGGGCCCAAGGCAGAAAGCTGCACTCCTGGTTCATCTGAGGACCACGACCAGCCAGAAGATGAGGTCACGGGCTCTCAGGCGTAAGTCAGACGCAGCCCGTGGGCTTCCTCCCCAACGTACTTTGGTACACGGATGCTCAGTGCTGTCTATTCACCTCGGCTCTTCCCTTCGGCTCACTCTGCTTCATCTAAAATTTCCTGGGCTCCCTAGCCTGAGGGCTTCTGCCCTGTGTGGGCACGGGGGGTGGGGGTGGGTGTGGGGACCCCCCCCCACCTGAGTAAGATGCAGCTGTGCCCGCCAAGGCACTCACGGACAGATCCGGAGGCTAAGGCGAGAGCCCCGCATGGCCTGCCCTGGGTTAGCATCCCAGTTCTGCTCCGCGGGGTTCCCTGGGCTCTTCCCTCCCGTCAGGACCCACGCCATGGGGATCAGACGTCCGCCTCAGCAGTGGGGAGCAGCTGCTCCGACAAGGCAAAACCGGGCCTTAAAGAGAGGGGAGAGCAGACTCCCCATGGCTTTCAAGCAGCCACAAAAAATGTCCCCTGCCACATGGGCACGTGCTAAAGTACTTCACATTGAAAAGCAAAACCAAACACGGTGACTGCAACTGTCGGGATGTCTGTTTCAAGAAGAATCCACTTGTGGCATTTGGCCTACATAGAGACGCGGTCTAACAGGTGGCTGGCAAACTGGGCACAGCTTTGCTGTACAGTTTGCTGACATTCCAAACTCCGTACCAGCAGCCATCGTCAACTTCTGCTCTGTATCTGGGTAAGCCAGTCTGTGTCTGACAAACTCTAAGCTCCGTGAGGACAGGCCGGATCCCAAGTTCAACAGCAAGTGAATGGGCGCCCAGCCTGTGCCTGGCACAGCTCCGACCACCGGGGGTCCAGCAGCGCACGCAGCAGACCACGCGGCCCTCCTGGAATTTCTGATCCCGTGGCGGGAGCCCATACGATCAATGAACACAAGATGATGCGATGTGTTGCGTACAGACGGAAAGAAAGGGAAGCAAGAAGACACACCAGGGAAGGGGACAGGATAGCATGGAGGGCCTCGTGGAGCGGGTATGTGAGCAAAAATGTACAGAAAGTGAGAGTCCGCTATGCGCGTGGCCGGGGGAACAGCATTCCAGGCAGAAGGAAGGGCGAACGCGAACGCCCCGGGGGGTCGCCTGCCTGCTGTTGTAGGAAAAGCAGGCTGGTGCCTGTGCAGAGCAGGCGGGCTGGGTTAGGAGAGTCAGGATCCTGCGGTGAGCATCCCTGGTCGCCATGGACTCTGGCTTTTTATCGTGAGTGTGACAGGAACAGCACGGGCAGCATCTAACTTGGTTTGCACCGGGGACCCTGGCTACCGTAGAAGAGGAGACCAGAGTGGGCAAGACCAGAAGCTGGGAGGCCAGGGAGGAGGCCGTTAAGGAACCAGGCAAGAGATGGCTTGGACCAGGGTGGCCACAGCGGAGGGGGTGACAGAGGAGGGTGAATTCGGAACCGATTTTGGAGGTGGGGCTAACACGATTTGCCAAGGGCTTGATGGAAACGGGAAGAGGATGACTCTGAGGGTTTAGCCTGAGCAAGGTGTGGAATGGAAAAGGGGAGGAGAGGCTGGAGGCGATTCAGTTTGGATAAGCCAGTTCCATGGATCTTCTGGACAACCACAGGCATGTCACCAGGGGAATCTGGGTGGGAGCTGGGAACACATGAACTTGGACTGGGTCGCTCTGGGAGTGAGGAAGGCCCTGCCCTAAGGTTGAGGCATCCAGTCCGTCACTTAACTACTCACTCACTGAACACGTAAGCAGCACCTGGACCCCATGCCGGGCTCTGGGGAGATCACAGGAAATGAAACAGATACATGTCCTGACCTGAAGCTACTTACACTCGAGAAAGAGGAGAGAGAACCGTCAGATCTGACTCAGGGAGCCGCGTGTGAAAGGACAGGCTGGGGAAACAGAACATCCGGTGAAGCTGGAGGGAGACCCGGCCAGTGGTCCGGGGAGCCCCAAGACCAAGAGCAGATCTGGGAAGGAGGGAGGGACGGTATCATGATTACGGTCACACCGGGGAAAGGCAAGCGCTGAGAATTGACCGCGCGATTTTCATTTTAGGCAAGTCAATGGTGACCTTGCCAAAAAAAGCAATTTTAGCATGAGACGGGAGGATGGGAATAGGACAGAAGTGGCTCCCCGAGAGAGGAGGGCCAGTGAGTGTGGAAAATGCTCCCCAGCCTGGCTGAAAAGGTTTGGGAACAAATGAGACAGTGGCTAGGGAGGGATGACTTGTCAAGAAGGGAGAAATCACAGCTTTACATAGGCTGCCGGGTGAGATCTAGAGGAGAGGGAAACACGGACGGTGGACAAAGAGGAGAGAGGAGAGAGGGAGAGAGGGGCCAGCAGGGAGGGGATGGGCTCTAGCCAGGGGTTGGGGGGCCGCGCTTCCCCAGCAGCAGAGAGAAGGCTTGGAGGCTGGAGGGGGATGGGTACAGGTGGAAACACAGGCTGCCACTTACTAGGTGAGGGGCCCTGAGACAGGTGCCGTATCTCTCGGAGGCTATGTCCTCTTCTCCAAAATGGAAATCCTAACACTGTGTAACATGATTGTGGGGATTTAAAGAGACAGATGACATGCTAAAATGTTAATAGAGTTCAGCATGTGCTAAGAGTTCACGGACTTGGGGACTGCTCAAAGCAACGGAATTACGTACCAGTTCTTTCTGGCAGCACGGAGGGCAGAGCTGAGGGTGGTAGGGAGGGGAGCATCAGGACAGTGAGGTCTGATGTGGGATGCCCTTCCAGAAAGCAGGCACGATCTGAGCCCCACGGCCGTGAAAGAGCAGGCCAGGAGGACTTATCAGTCTGGGGACAAGCTGAGCCCCCTTAGCACTCCAAACCCAGGGCTGGCCCCCCCAGTCCTGGCGGCCCAAGCCCCTCTGCTTCTCCAGCTACCTTCCCCCTTCCCCCACACTTGCTCGTGTATGCGTACAAACACAAACCTTCTCCAGAGGATGGGCCCGAGTGCCTTTCTCTTGTTAAGGCTTGTTTCTGATCAGCAACTCTGAAAATGTCACTGCCACATGACAAGGGAAGGCAGCCACTATCCACCCTTCTTTCAGTAAATCTTTACGGAGGGCTTTCTTTGTGCCAGACACCATACTGGGTGCTGAGGATACAACAGTCAACAAAACAAAGACCCTGCCCCTTGTGAAGCTCACACGCCCTCACACTCATGAGCACAGACATGCACGCACACGCATACCTTTTCCCTTGGTCCAGCTGGGAGCGTACTGAGCCTGGTCGAGGCATCCTAAAAGCCAGCTCTCTAGGTCTTACACAGACACTAGCAAGACCAAGAGGCTCTTTTTCTGACCATTTGTGAGTGAGGTCCTCGAGCCTCACCCTTCTCTCCTGGCTTGGACGCCTCCCCACCCTCACCCTGCAAGGCCCGTGGAAAGTTCCAGAAAGTCTTCTCTGCTTCACACTCCTATCCATCAGCTCAGCTGACCACACCACAGTGACCTTTCCCAACTTCTAAATCCTTGACTTTCAAACTTTTTTAAAGTGACAGAATCTTTACTCAAAATCTTCCATGAACTTCAATCCATAAAACAATTCAACACGAAGACATTCTGGTTGAAGCCTCACAGGGTTTCGAGAAACCTGTCTGAGCTCTGCGATCCTGAAACAGTCTGTGACCACCACTCCGGGGCCTTTGCTTTGCACAAAACTATGGTGGCTGCGTCCCTGCCTCTGACCTGTACCCCCAAAGAGACAGTCAGTTTCTTGGGGACAAAGACACTGTCCTCACTCGTGTCATCTTCTGGAGTGCTTGCCTCAGGGCTGAGCTGCTGTGGGTTCCCTAGATCCTGCCATCCGCCGAGAAAAACCCTCTCACATCAATCAGATGGGGGAACCCCACGGCTTCAGGCTCCGCCCACACACCCCAAAGGAACCTGGGATCTTGGGGACTCCCTTCTCAGCTACTCACCACTCCAGAGAGGTGGAATTTGGGCACAGGGTATCCCGGGACTCAAAATGAAGGCTCCCTTTCAAGAATGAAATCAGAAGTCCCATTAAACAGTGGGAGTGGCCAGCCATTTAGAGCAGGGATCCGCCGCAGAGAACGAGGAGGCTCGCGGAGCGCTCAAGTCCCAGCAGAGCGCACAGTCTCGGGGAGGCAGGACTGGAATGTGGCTCAAGCTGAAACTTGAGACAGTTAAAACCATGACCTACGTGAATGCCTGACGCCTGCCTCAAGACGAGGAAAAGCGGAGCCTGGCTTGGTAAAATATAATTGAGCGAGCGGTGCCTGGTGGCTTGGTCATTGAGCGTCTGCCTTCGGCTTGGGTCGTGATCCCAGGGTCCTGGGATCAAGCCCTGAGCCGGGCTCCCTGCTCAGTGCGAAGCCTGCTTCTCCTTCTCCCACTCCCCCGGCTGGTGTTCCCTCCCTCGCTATCTCTCTCTCTTTCTATGTCAAATAAATAAAATCTTAAAAAAAAAAAAACATTATTAAGCAGAAGTGAGTGTGTGCATAACACGCACACCCTGAGCTCTGCAGAAGGTCTAGAGGATACAAACTGGACTGTTAACAGCTCACCGCTGGGGAGTGGGGAGGGGAGGGCAGGGGAAGAGGCACATCTGCTTTTCTCTTTATGCAAAAAGCCCACCTCCTTTCTGAGAGCCCAGCTCTGGAGAGCCCCCGTCTTCTCCCACGCTATCTTTCCAACACGCACACCCTGAGCTCTGCAGAAGGTCTAGAGGATACAAACTGGACTGTTAACAGCTCACCGCTGGGGAGTGGGGAGGGGAGGGCAGGGGAAGAGGCACATCTGCTTTTCTCTTTATGCAAAAAGCCCACCTCCTTTCTGAGAGCCCAGCTCTGGAGAGCCCCCGTCTTCTCCCACGCTATCTTTCCCTGGGCTCTAACTCCGGATGCACATTTCAGACAGGCTGGGACAAGGTGCTGTGGGTCACTCGGTCACTCCTTCAAGAGCCATTTCTCAAGCCCGAGATGCTTGGCATGGAGAGCTGAAAAAACCAGGCTCAGCCTCTGCCCTCTCAGAAAGCTTTCCGGTCTAATCTGAATTCTGCCACTGATTCACTCTGTGACTCTTCCCTAAAGATGTCCATGGCCTCATCCCCAGGATCTGTGACTGTGGTATGTCACACGGCAAGGGAGAATTAAGGCTACAGGTGGAATTAATGTCGCTGATTAGTCAGCTGACTTTAAACTGAATAGATGGTTCTGGATGAGCTGGGCGGGCTCCACGTACTCCCAGTCCCCGTGGGGAAGAGGGAGGCAGAAGAGTCAGGCCGAAGCTCAGAAGGAGTCTCCTGGCGGCCACGGGCTTTGAAGATAGGAGGAGACCGAAAGCCAAGGACTGCACACAGCTTCTAAAAAGCTGGCAGGACGGGCGCCTGGATGGCTCAGTCAGTTAAGCATCTGCCTTCGGCTCAGGTCATGATCCCGGTGTCCTGGAATCGAGTCCCACATCAGGCTCCCTGCTCAGCGGGGAGCCTGCTTCTCCCTTTCCCTCTGCCTGATGCTTCCCCCTGCTTCTGCTCTCTCTGTCTCTGTCAAACAAGTAAGTAAAGTCTTTGCCCCCGGAGCCTCCAGAAAGGAACACGATCCTGCCAACACCCGGATCTTAACTTAGTGAGGCCCGTTCCTGACCTCTGACCTCTGGAACTGAAAAGGAATAAAGCGCGTTCCCGTAAGCCACCAACAGGTTGTTACAGCAGCCGCAGGAAACGAATACGAGGACCCAGGGAAGGAGGAACCAGCTCTGAGACTCAGCCTTCCCACTTCCATCTCCCCTGCAGAAAACAGACTTTCCTAAGGGTCTGATGAACCATGTATAGAAGTTTCTGGAAATGAGTTACACATGATACAAACACAAGTGCTTCCTGCTATCATCAGACAAGTCACTGGACTGCTCTCTGCGCGGAGGTGCGTGTTGAGTTCCCCATGGGTCCGTTCAGGCCCTTGCTCCAACAGGGTGAGCGGAGCCCCGCAGGCCCTGGGTGGGAGCAGCCTTAAGGGTGGTGCTGGGTGTCTGGCCTGGGGGAGCACTGGCCTAGCCCACTTCCAGGACACTCCCAAGGAGCTAGCTCAGCTTTCTGGCCAGTCCCTGTCATTCCAGTCTGCCTGTCCTCGGCCCGGTCCCTCAGGAGACCCGAGCGCTGACCACCTCGACACCCAGGGCTCTGCTACAGAGCGGCCTCGAGGAGGCCCAAGCCCCAGGACGCAGTCGGCCTGACCCTCCCTTGCCATCCCCTCGCAGGAGCTCACCTGGAGAGGGGCTTTCCGGCTGGGGAAGGCCTCCTTCTGCAGCTCTCCCCTCTTTGGGTGAGTCCTTGCTGTCTGAGGCCCTGAGCTGGGTGTGGGAGAAGAGCTGGAGGACGAAGCCCGGGGGGAAGCTGCCGTCGGTGAAGTGTCGGACCTCAGCCGGGGCTGCGAAAGTCTCTGTGGGCGAGTCGGGGGACGGGGGGTCTGGAGGGAGAGACAGGAAGGAACTGTGAGTCTGGGAGGTGGGGCGGTCTATCCTCACTGAAGCCAGAATCCAAAGGCCTAGACCATCTCCCTCCCCTGCTTGGCTTTTCCTCTTGGAGCACCGCGGCCAGAGCCCCTGTCCACACCTGCACGGGACCTTCCTCTCACCTGGGTCAGGGTCTGGGTCCAGGTCCAAGTTTTTGGTCATGGGTCTGCCTCTTTTCTTTCTGACCGGCTCTTCCCCAGGCGGCTCCTTCCATCTCTGACCACGGGGCTTCCTATTTCCCGGCTCTGAGACCGGGGCAGCTGCAGAACGAGAAGACCCAGACCTTTTAAATGGTCCACACCTGAGCCCCGCAGCCTCTCTCCGCAGAGAACGCAGGGTGCGTGCTCCCCTCTCCCCGGCTCGGCCTCAAGGGCTTCCCCGAGACTGACCAGGAAGCTCGAGGGGGCGGAGGCCCCTGGGCCGGCTCCTTTTCGGGAGACACGGGTTTTCCTCGGAGTCGAGGAGAACGACGATCTCTGCCGGCATCCTGGCAGGGTCTGGCTCGGAGTCCGGGTCAGCTTCGACATCCTGGCCTGAGTCTGGAGAGGGTGCACGCCCAGTAAGCTCCAAATGCTCTGTGGGGCCAACCCCCCACCCCCACCCCACCGTTCAAACTACCCGAGGTTGGTGAAGAAGGCGGCTCGGCTCTGACGTCCTGCAAAAGGGCCACTCCCTCACTCCAGGCCTCCAGGATGTTGCTCTTCTCCGAAGGGCTCAGGTCCAGGGTGTGAGGGTGCTGTTCCAGGATGTGTGTGCGCGCCGTGTCCGCCGAGGGGGCCCGGATCTCTGCCCCACACACCATGCACAGCGCCCGCCCGCTGCCTCCTGGGCTGTTTCCCACCAGGAACTCCTGTTCCCAAGACACCTGCTGCTTGGGCTCCTCACAGCCTTCGCCACCTGCCTCCAGCAGGCTGGGCCTGGGCGGGGGGGTCTTCTCCTGCGGGGCCACTGCAGAGGGAGACGTGCAGGAGGCGTTAGCAGGAAAGGAACATTCCCACCCAAAGTCTTTCTCTCCCTTCCCTGGCTGCCCATGAGACTGACCTTAACCTTATTAAAGGCCATAACCTTATTAAACCCACCCTGGGTGGCTCGGCATCCCGCTACCTCCCTGCCTCTCAGCTCTCCGTCTGGGCTCCGACCAAGGTCCCCGGGCTTTTCCAACAGGCTCTTCTTGCAGGTCTTCAGCCTCGACACATCTCTCCAGACCACCCTGATGAGTCCCACAACTTCCTTTACCCCTGGGAAGCCTTCCTGACCTCCCACCCCTGGTGGGGGATCGGATCTACATCCGACTTCCAGGCCACACTGTGTCCTTCCTTGAGAACAAGAATGGTCCATCCGATCGATTGTCCCTACAGGGCCTGGCACGCAGGAGATGCTCGGTGAGCCTTCTGTCCTCGAATGACGGGCATGCCAGCTTCTCCACTCGGCGAGGCCCCTTCAACAGGCCACCACACCCTGTCAGAATCCGTTTCCCATCTCCCAGAGATCTTGTGCCCAAGGGTCTGCCTGGCATCTGCTTTGTGCGCATGGACCACCAGCTCGACAAAGAAGGCAGGCTGAGACCCACGCCAGCCTGTCTCTACGATTTCTCATGGCCACACCTCTTTCTCACCTGAGAATATGGGATGAAATAAAATATGGGCCGTCCTAACGCCTAGGGACTGTACAGGGAGGTGGCATTTGAAGTGGGTCTGAGAATTGGCCAGGATTCAGAAGATCCAGGTCCAAGGCTGGACTGTACCTATCTCCCACGTGACCGGGGACCTTGACCTCTTGGTTGCCACTGGGCTCTCTTTCCCACCATTCCTCCAAAACAGCTCTTGCCAAGGTCACTGATGCCAAACCCGGCGGTTAGTTCTTAAACTTCATCATTTGACTCATCCCTTCTTCCAGCTTGATTTTTGTCCCTCAGCTTCCAGACACCACCTCCTGTTGGTTCGTCTCTTACTTCCCCGGGGCTCTCTTGGGGTCACGCGTGCTGGCTCCTCTCCTCCCTTCTCACGGCTCTCTCACTTCTTTCAGGGCACAGCTGAAGAACCAACCTCTCGAGACGGCCTTCTCGCCCCCCATGCAGAAAGCTGGGCGCCCCATTACCCAACCCCCCACCATGTCCTCCCTAGCCCACACCGCCACCGGGTCTAACATGGTGTCACTTGCGTACAGTGTCTCCCCGCTGCGTGACTTTTGATTGTCAACACCTGGACCCCCAGACTCTAGAACAGTGCCTGGCAGGTGGTGGCATGCGGAAAATCTCTGATGAGGGACTGACCGACTGCATCTCCAACCTGTAGTCGCCGGAGAGAGCTTTGTATCTCCCATCTTCTACCCCTTCTGTCTACCTCCTTGCTCTGACAGTCTCTTCCCGTGGCCTGCCTGCTGATGACTTCCGTACTTGTACCTCCAGCCAGACTCAAGGCATCTAAACGCACGGTGTCTGATGCCCATCTGGCCATACCACTTGAATGTGTCACAGGCCTACATCTTCGCCTTCCTGTCTTTGCACATGGGAGGCCCGTCCTTCTCGGTGCTCAGGCCAAAGACTTTGAATTCATCCTTTCTCCTCTTAACCCAAATCTTTCAAAAAGCTTCTGCTTTAAGACATGTGTACTTGCTATCCTCTCTGCCTAAAGTGCTTTCCCTCCCTCCCACTGTCCACAAGGTTCATTCCCTCATGTCCTCTGGGTCTGTGCTCAAGATTCACATTGGAGAAGGCTTTCCCGACCGCTTGATATTCCAAATAAAACACCCCCACTCTCCTTTCTCCTCCCTTTGCTCTGGTGTTCTCTGAACCACTTATGGGCACCTGACATCCTATGCATTTAATTATGTTTGTCTTGGGTCATTCATTTATATATTCCAGAAGGGGTGTTTCTTTCATCTTTGCTCATAGTCATTAGCATGCCCAGTCTTAAACTACCTGGCTTACAGTAGGTGCCTAATAAAGACCTACTGAATGAATTAACTTCTCTGGACTTCTATTTCCTCATCCCTGACAGTGGGGAACAGGGCCTCTCTTGCAGGGTTGTTGAGAGGATGAACTGAGACAGCTTGGCCTCCAGCACTCAGTAAATACTAGCACAAGCAGGGAAACCACCTCTGGTGGATGGCAAGCTCTGAGATAAAGGGTAGCTGCCTTTATTTCCCTGACTTGTTTTATAACCCTCCAGAATCCAAAAAAGGTCGGGGGAGACAGCGTGTGATGCTGAGGTTAAATAAATGGCCTTGATCTCAACCTCTTTGGTGAACAATCCCCCCTAGGGGAAAAGGTATTTGAGAATAAAAACGATATTTGCATTTCCATGAACATTTTTTTGGCATTTTCAGGAGTATTAAGTTTCCCACTAAGATGGCCCTTTGTTTTCTAATGGTCTGCAAGATCCTGCGGACTACAGAAATTGGTAAAGGGGGAGGGGAAATCAAGGGCTCCCAGATTATTCCTTGAATCCCTTCCCAAGGCCAATCTCCTTCCTGCGTGGCAGAGGATACCCCTAGCAAGCGCTTCTCTTCCGAAACTGAGTGTGCTCTGTGCCATCCCATTCACCCCTGAAGCGCTTGAATCTGACACCTGTGGCTTACGCAAGTGGAAGGCCCGGGATGCAAGGGGAGTTGGGGGACAGGAAAGCTTTCTGCGTAGAGGGCCCTGAAAATCCTCCTCTTGGCGGGCGGCATCCACGGATCTCTCCGGACACCAGGCTGCGCGCCCAGCCTCGGCCCTGAAGGCCTTGCCGCCCCTCGGCCTAAAACACAGCCTGGCCCCCGCGCCGGCCTCTGGCTCCGCGGGGCGGGAGACTGCGGCCGCCGGTGCGGGGCCCGGGAGTGGGGGCGCTCGGGCACCGGAAGATCCGGAGAGCGCGGGGTGTGGATCGAAGGCTCCAGACCCCGGACGGGGGCGGGAGAGAGGGAATTCGGGGAGGCCCCAGATTCCAAACCCTGGAGGGGGCGGAGCGAGAGCGCGCCCGGGCCCCAGGCCGGAGGGGGAGGGGGCGCCCGGGTCCCAGGCCGGAGGGGGAGGGGGCGCCGAAGCCCCCGACTGCGGAGGGGGAGGGGGCGCCCGGGCCCAGACCATGACGCGGAAGCGGGGTCCCCTTCCATCCTCACCTCTGAGCATCGGCTCAGGCCGCGGAATTACGGCCACCACCATGGCCTCCTCCTCGTCCTCCCCTTCCTCGCATTTGAGCGTCACCTCGAAGCAGTCGAGCGCGGCCCCCTCGGCCTTCAGGGCCATGGTGCGGCCGGTGTGTGTGTGCGGGGGGTAGATCGCCGTGACCGGACGCCGGAGGCCGGGCGCGCAGCCAGGGGCCGCCTCCCGCCCCGCGCCGCCCCCTCCCCGCCGCCCGCCGCCCGCCGCTCACCGCCCGGCCTGCGACGGGCGCGTCCGGGCCTCCCCGAGACCGAGCGCGTCGGGACCCCGGGCGGGGAGGGCTCAATCCGGGGCCCCAGGCCCCCGCCGCTCCCTTTTATGGAGGCTCATTGTCGGCGCCCTCCCGGCCGGCCCGCCGCGGGCCCGCCCCCGACCCCGCGCGGCCAATCGCGCGTGGCCCCGCCCCGGGCACGCGGCTCCGTTAGCCGCCCGGGGACCCGCAGGGCGGCGGGGAGGGCCGCGGCTCCCCGGCGGCCTTCGGCGCGGAGGCGGGCATTGCCGGCCCGCGGAGAGGACCCCGGAGCCCGCGGGCTGGGGGGCGTCGTCCCTCGGGGTGCGGATCGGGCCCGTTGGCAGGCGTCGAGAGCGCTGCCAGGTGCCCTGGGGTTTTGTTGGGGGTCGCCTTTGGGTTCCCCAAACGAGCGTTCATCCGCCAGAAGATGCCCCGGGCGGGAAAAGATCCGGCGGGGCAGCGAGAAGGGCCTTGGCGTGGGAAGGGGGGAGACGGAATTCCTTCTGATTTTTGCCAGCTCTGTGACCTTGGGCACGTTACCTGTTTTCTTAGACGACCTCATCCTTTCTCGGAAGACATTGTGGAGGCTTCTGGACAAGGGGATGCGGAAGATGGAAGAGCCAAGTGGAGCGTGGGCACACGCAAACCACCCCCGATGGTTTTGATTTCCACTTATTAAAACGTGAGTCTAGAGATTTTGCACCTCCCCAGGGGCACACAAATCCTTGAGAGCCCCAAGACCGGAGTCCAGTTGCCATGACACTGCTTCGCCGCAGTCCTACTCGGGGTGAGCTTTTACCTCCGTGACACAGAATGGGCATCCCCCCCTCTGCTACAGAAGCTCTCCTGAGATGTCGGTTGAGAAAATGTCTGACACTGGAAATCCATCTTAAAATGCCATCGTGTCAGACAGGAGTAATTCAGAATAACGTATGTAGTGGGTTGGGGGCTGGAGAGCAGATAGGAACTAGTGTATCTGCATTACCGTGGGTCTTTAAGTGAATATTTTTGTTGCTTTCAAGTGTATCCCCTACTTTAAAGGTTTTAGAAATAAAGGTATTACTAAGCCGTTTTCAATCATTTCTCTCTCTCGATTACATGGTAGGCTGTGCAGGGATCCCTTCCTTGACCTTCTGCTCTTCTCTCTACTGCCCTGCATGGGTCCAGATCCTCAGGCTCCCAGGACTGGGGCCATCAGGTGTGGGTTTGGCCAATGGGAGCCAGTGGCAAGAGACTGGAAGATAGCAGGAAGGATAAAGCCAGTGTGTTTCTTCTCTTTCTCTTGTTTGCTCGGGCTTGGGCAGGTCTCCAGCCATAGATAAAACTCCTCTATGGTCCCAACTTCTGGGGGATGATCCTCACTTCCAGGCTACGTTAATTCCATCTCCTCCATTTGTCCCTCCAGTTTAGGAGTGGTGGGGAATGCCCTGTGTTTGCTAATCTCTGTTTTGCCTTTCTGTCCCCTTTTGGGACTGCTCAGCCCTTCCATCACCCTTGTCATCGGCATCATGAACATCCTGCATTAAATTCTTTGTTTTACAAAAAAAAAAAAAAAAATCTTTGTTTTACATACCTAGAGTGGTTCCTTTTTCCCCCCTTGGACTCTGAGTGATACACCCAATATTATACCAGGCAGTTTGTCCTCACAAGTCTTATGTGGTAGACTGTATTGTTCCCATTTTCCAGAACAGGAAGTTGAGGCTTAAAGGGGTAAATTACTTGCCCATGGTAATACAGCAAGAATCCTATTTCATCAAATCTAAGATGAGCGTTTTTTTCTACATTTTAACATCTTTGGAATGGGGATGCTTTCTATAACAGACATCACTTTGAAGTTTTAGGAATGCCAAGAACGTTTAAGATTACCCCTCTGATATTCAGACCGTGATGTTACCAGCAGAAATAAATCACGTTCAGAATGAGACATCGGTGAGGCCCCTTGGCGACCACAAAGTTGACTGAGTGGTTGCTGCTTCCTTACTGTAGATAGCTTCAGCCCTGTTTGCATCCTCCTGCCTCCTAGATGAACTAGTTAGGTCTATATATAACCCAGTCTTTAAGTTGCCCCTGCTTTTTGACAGCTTTCAATCCAGTACCGGTCCCACACTTCCCTAATCCCTTTACAGAACCGCGGAATGCAAACCCGTGTTTAAAGAGACTCATATGAGGGTTTCCCTAGGGTACATTCTCCTTTACGGAAGCAAATTAAATAACCCTAACTTTTTTTGACAACAGCTGTGTCCCTGGTGGTCTTTGGTCAGAGGGCTTTGACAACCTTAGCCAATTTATTTTGCATTCATTTTTATGTATATGAAGAGTGATATATAGGAATAGACATTTTTCCAAAAAAGACATCCAGATGGCCAAAAGACACGTGAAGGCTCTCAACATCCCTCATCATCAGGGAAATACAAATCAAAACCATGATGAGATAGCACTTCATACCTGTCAGAATGGCTAAAATTAACAACACAGGAAACAACAGATGTTGGCGAGGATGCAGAGAAAGGGGAAACCTCTTGCACTGTTGGTGGGAATGCAAAATGGTGCAGCCACTCTGGAAAACAGGAGGCTCTTCAAAAAATTAAAAATAGAACTACTGTAGAACCCAGCAATTGCAATTCTAGGTATTTGCCAAAGGGTATAAAAATTCAGATTCAAAGGGGCCCACACATTCCAATGTCTATAACGGCATTGTCAACAATAGTCAAATTCTGTAGAGTCGAAATGTCCATTGACTGATGAATGGATAAAGAAGATCTGCAGGGCACCTGGGTGGCTCAGTGGGTTAAAGCCTCTGCCTTTGGCTCCGGTCATGATCCCAGGGTCCTGGAATCGAGCCCTGCATTGGGCTCTCTGCTCAGCAGGAAGCCTGCATTCTCCTCTCTCTCTGCCTGCCTCTCCGCCTACTTGTGATCTCGGTCTATCAAATAAATAAATAAAATCTTAAAAAAAAGAAGATCTGAAAAAAAAAGATCTGGGGGGCGTGTGTGTGTGTGTGTGTGTGTGTGTGTATAAATATCTATAGTGGAATATTACTCAGCCATCAAAAAGAATGAAACTTTGCCATTTGCAACAACATGGATGGAGCTAGAATATATTATGCTAAGGGAAATAAGTCAATCAGAGAAAGACAAATAGCATATGATTTCACTCATATGTGGAATTTAAGGAACAAAACAGATGAGCATAGAGATGGGGAAAAAAAGAGAGGTAAGCAAACCATAACAGACTCTTAACTATATGGAGCCAAACTGAGTGGGGGAATGGGCTAAATGGGTGAAGGGCATTAGGGAGGGCAGTTGTGATGAGCCCTGGGTGTTATATGTAAGTGATGAATCACTAAATTCTCCTGAAACCAATATCCAACTATATGCTAACTAACTAGAATTTAATAAAAATTTGAAATAGTAAAAAAAATTAAAAATTCAGTCTTTGAGTTGGGAAAAAAAAAAGACTGAATAATAGAAGTCTATGTCAAGGGGCACCTGGGGGGCTCAGTCAGTTAAGCACCTGCCTTCAGCTCAGGTTGTGAACCTGGGGTCCTGGGATCGAGCCCTGAGTCAGGATCCTTACCCGGCAGGGGGTCTGCTTCTCCCTCTCCCTCTGCTGCTCCCTCTGCTTGTGTGTCAGTTAAATAAATAAAATCTTTTTTTTTTAAAGATTTTATTTATTTTATATGACAGATAGAGATCACAAGTAGGCAGAGAGGCAGGCAGAGAGAGAGGAGGAAGCAGGCTCCCCGCTGAGCAGAGAGCCCGACGCGGGGCTTGATCCCAGGATCCTGGGATCATGACCTGAGCTGAAGGCAGAGGCTTTAACCCACTGAGCCACCCAGGCACCCCTAAATAAATAAAATCTAAAAAAAAAAAAAAAGTCTGTCAAAATATCAGTAAGTTTGGAAGAGATCTTTAACTAAAAATGCAATGCAAAGGGAGCTCCCCAGCTCGGCCACCTGATGGAGAGAGTAAAACCAGGTGCCAAGGGATAAGAAATTGTATCAGAATTTGGCAGTTTTTTTTTTTTTTTTTTTCAAAATAAGCTCCACACCCAACATGGGCTTGAGTCACATGCTCTACTGACTCTGCGTCAGGCAGGGGCCCCTTGGCAGGGTTTTTCTTAAGGGTACATAAGATCATGGCTTCTCTTGCAATCTGTGATATCTCAGGTTTAATGGAATATGGTTAGTTGCAAAAGTAGGACTCTGGCCTGGCTCTGCCTGTCTCCTGTCCTGGCTCGTTCCATTACTGTTCTGCTCTGCTTCTCTGTGAACTTGAAGTCCTCGTTAAATGAACGAAAGGGTAGCTACTATCAGCTCCAGTATATTCATGAAGCAATCCGATCTGAGAGAAATCAGTCCTTTGCATGGAACAACTTGCAAGTGACAGTGTAATTCTGTCCTGCTGCAAAAGCTGGGCTCTTTTCCATCACCCCGACTGCTGAGCTAGCCTTCTCCGCACGGAGGACCTGAGGGAGAGCTCCGGACCACCTTACGGGGAGTTCCCACCCACTGACTACATAGTACCTTGCTAAAGGAAGTGGAATATTTTACTTTTTTAAAGATTTATTTATTTGAGAAAGAGAAGGAGCAGGGGCAGAGGGAGAAACAGACTCCAGGTCGAGAACACGGAACCTGACGCGGGGCTCGATCCCAGGACTGGGGGATCATAACCTGAGTCGAAAGCAGATGCTTAACCAACTGAGTCACCCAGGCCCCTAGAAGGAAGTGGAATCTTAATGGTCGAGACAGCCCCCTGTGGAGGAGAGAGGGTAGGTTTCCTAGACAAGTAGGTCCGTAACTCATCTTTTGCCTCTGTAAATTTGGCTTTGGAGTATGAGATTCCTAAAACAGGAAGGACAGCCTGGAGATGAGAGAGGTGGGAACGGATGGCCTGTTCCAGCAATTAGCTGTTCCAGGCCACTCTCCATAGTGTCCCCTGGGCTGGAGGCTCAGGCTGGGATGAAGCATTTCCTCTTGGTACAGCTTTTACTGTTGGTGGCGCTTTAGGGTCTCAGTGATGACGCTGACAGTGACCCGAGTGCTGCAGGAAATAAAGCCGTATGAAGCTCTACATGTGGAGAGGGTTGTTGAAGGCTACGTAAGAGGGTAGATGTGGGGTGGCTCAGCGGGTTAAGCCTCTGCCTTCAGCTCAGGTCATGGTCTCAGGGTCCTGGGATTGAGCCCCGCATCGGGCTCTGTGCTCAGCAGGGAGCCTGCTTCCCTCCCTCTCTCTGCCTGCCTCTCTGCCTACTTGTGATCTCTCTTGCTCTGTCAAATAAATAAATAAAATCTTAAAAAAAAAAAAAAAGAGGGTGGATGTGTGGCTTCGCTTCTAACTTGCTTGTCATTTTGTAGTGATCTTTAGCAAAAGCCATAACAAATATCTGTCCATGCTCTTTGGCTCAGTAATCCGATTGCCAGCAGGGCACCTGGGGGGCTCAGTCATTTAAGTGTCTGACTCTTGGAAAAAAAAAAAAAAGTGTCTGACTCTTGATCTCAGCTTAGGTTTGGATCTCAGGGTCATGAGTTCAAGCCCTGGATTGGGCTCCCAATGTAGAACCTGATAAAAAGGGGAAAAAAAAAAAAAAAAGAGTTACCCTGAAGTCATCTGAAGTCATCCAAAAGGAGAAAAATAATGAGCCAAAACGGTTATCAGAGCAGTGTTTGCCGCTTGAACTACTCATTCCCTGAAACTTAGTATACTTTCACTCCTAGGTGCTGGGTGAAGTGTCACTCAGTTCTTGCACGTAGTCAGATGTCCCCTTCTCTTGGCTCTTGACTCAGCTGGGACAGCTCCCCTAGGACCCCGGGCATAGCACACTCTGATGATCTGTTTGCGTGTCCCAGTGCCCTGTGGTCTCTGGGCTCCTAGAGGGCAGGTCCATTTTTTCTGTCCATCTTTCTAGTTCCAGCATTGGCTCAGGGGCTGGGCTGTTAGCACGGGCTTGGTCCCTGCACTTCAGGGCTTTCATTGCAAAAAAATGTCAACTCAGCGTAGCTCAGGCAAAATGGGGGATTTGTTGACTTGTGGATTTCAAGGAAACACTGAACGCCCAATCCTGGGAAGGGCAGGGACCCAGGCAGACTCTGGGAATAACGGACCCAAGACACGAATGCCACGAGGACATTCTTTTCATCTGTGGTCTCTGCCTCTTTCTGCATAGAAGCCTTATTTTCCCTGTGTCGATGGGCTTTTCCCACGTAGCAGGCGATGTGGCCGCTCCTTCCCTAGACTAGCTTCTAGCTCTGTATACTTTGAACCTCGTTTCTCCTCCACTGCCCACGAGTATGAAGCCCAGCTTCCGGGGCTGGGCTCTGTATGACACACTCGTATCACCAAGTGACGTCTGACCCTGTGCTTTGGTGCCAGAAAATGAGCCGAAACAGCTTAGTGGGCAGCAGGAGAATCTGGAAACCATTCCCACTGAGGACAACCATCGATCCCTGTATCTGAGAAGTGGCTCCAAATGGTGTAAATTTACATAAACTGCTCCACATAAAACTACGTAATCGACATAAAACTACGTAAACTGCCCTTACTGAACCGCTTAATTACTACTGAACTCAACAGCTGGAAAATGCCAGCACCTGGCCCACCACCGCTCCACAGGAAGGGAAGAATGGTGGAAAAGAAGGAAAAACCAAAAAAACAATCAAAAGCCCCAGCCAATCAATGCCATGAGAATTTCTGGGATGAATGAATGTAACAGTAAAATACTAGCAGTAACCCTAGCGTCTAACAGGACCTGGCTGACAAATGATGGTGTGTTAGCACCAAAAAGAATATCCAGATTGTAACAACATGGGAAAGCATTTATGAAATACTGTTAAGTGTGCAAACCCACAAACACGTATGCGATGCTTATGCCGAAGCAAAAAAATTGAATAACATTGATATAGATCGAACGTAAACATGAGAAATGGAAATAAATGTGTCATGATAACAGAATTATTCGTGAAAAATGTTTATGAACATATGCAAAATGTGTAAGTACCATAAGAATCATAGGAACATTAGAAAGAATGATCTAGGGCGCCTGGGTGGCTCAGTCGGTTAAGTGTCTGGCTCTTGATCTCAGCTCAGGTCATGATTTCACATAGGGTCGTGGGATTGAGCCCCAGGCTGGGCTCTGTCCTGGGCACGGAGCCTGCTTAAGAGTCTCTCTCTCTCTCCCCCTCTCCATCCCTGGTCACTTGCTCTCTCTCGCTCTCAAAACATTTTTAAAAATGATCTATTTAAAAAAAAATTTCATTTATTTAACAGAGAGAGAGAGGGAACACAAATAAGGGGAGTGGGAGAGGGAGAAGCAGACTTCCTGCTGAGCAGGGAGCCAGATACGGGGCTCGATCCCAGGACCCTGGGATCATGACCTGAGCTGAAGGCAGACGCTTAATGACTGAGCCACCCAGGAGCCTGGTGATCTCTTTCTTTGTTTTTGTATAGAATGGTATTCTTGAAATTTTAACTGACAATAGAGATTACAAAACAGTATGTATGTCATGATCCTGATTATGTTAAATACAGCATCAGTGTGATTACATATACATGTAAGAAGTTATATAAGAATGAACATGAAGGGGTGCCGGGGTGGCTCAGTGGGTTAAGCCTCTGCATTCGGCTCAGGTCATGATCTCAGGGTCCTGGGATCGAGCCCGAATCGGGCTCTCTGCTCAGCAGGGAGCCTGCTTCCCCCTCCCTCTGCCTGCCTCTCTGCCTACTTGTGATCTCTCTCCATCAAATAAATAAATAAAATCTTAAAAAAAAAAAAGAATGAACATGAAGCTATTAACATTGTCTAACCCTGAATGGTGGGATTCTGGCTAATTTTTACATTTTTCATTTTATATTTTTACAAGTTTTCTGTATTGTCTGATATTTTTACTTTTATAATCATAATTTTAAGTATAGTAATTTCTATTAAAGAAAAAATGATCCCCATGCCACAGACATTAGACAAATGTCTCATAAGGCAGGAATGGCAAGTATGTGGCCCAGTAGCTGTGGTAGATTGGCTTGTTTTCAACTATTCCACTCCCCCTGTAATAAGATTACATGCCCAGCCCCATTACCTTGAGAATTTTCAGTGCCTCTTACTAGGCATTGAATATTTTCCCATCCCACTGACTTTGGGCTAGGCAGTGTGACTTGTCTTGGCCGACAGAGCATGAGCCGGGGTGAAGTAAGCTGTATCCTGGATGAGGCTTTATGGATATTTACATGGTGTGGCTTGGCCTCTCACTGTGCTGTCCACCATGAGAATAGCGTGCCCCGGGGTGACTCAGGTCCTTCAGCCTGGGTCCGTGCATGGGAGATACCCAAGGCCACCTGAGCCCAGCTGGCACAGTCCACCCACAGATGGGTAAGCGAGAAATAAACGTTTGTCTCCCTACACAGCATGGTCACAACAAGCCTATAGTCCAGGCCCTGGGTTCTCTCCCCAACCTCCTTGTTCTTATTTATTTATTTATTTATTTTATTTTAAGATTTTTTATTTATTTGACAGACAGATCACAAGTAGGCAGAGAGGCAGGCAGAGAGAGAAGGGAGGAAGCAGGCTCCCCGCTGAGCAGAGAGCCCGATGCGGGGCTCGATCCCAGGACGCTGGGATCATGACCTGAGCCGAAGGCAGAGGCCCAAACCACTGAGCCACCCAGGCGCCCCTTATTTATTTTTTTTTAATGTTATATGGCTGCCGGTGGCGCGAGGGGGACAAGCCCTCCTGGTTGGCCCGAATGACAGAGGGGTTTGCTGGGACATGGGACTTTCAGGTTATTTATTTATTTTTTAAAAAGATTTATTTACTAGGGGAGCCACTCCTGGGCCCGATTCCAGGATCCCGGGATCATGACCTGAGCTGAAATTAAGAGTCCCTTGCTCAACTGAGTGAGCCACCTAGGTGCCCCGCAATAAAGCTATTTTTTTCTTAAAGATTTTATTCATTTATTTGACAGAGAGAGGCAGCGAGAGGGAACACAAGCGGGGGGGAGTGGGAGAAGGAGAAGCAGGCTCCCCACCAAGCAGGGAGCCCGATGCGGAGCTCAATCCCAGAACCCCGGGATCATGACCTGAGCAGAAGGCAGGCCTCTATGCCCAAAGTGAGGCTTGAACTCACACCCCTGAGATCAAGAATCACATGCTCTACCCAACTGAGCCAGCCAGGCACCCCTCAATAAAGCTATTTTTTAATAACCTGAAAGGCGAGGGTGCCGAAGTGGCTCAGTCTGCTGAGTAACAGACTGCTGATTTGGGCCGGGGCCATGATCTGGGGGTGGGGATGTCAAGCGCCACCCCTCCCCCCACATCGGGATCCATGCTGGGCATGAATTCTGCTTAAGAGTCTCTTTCTCCGGGACGCCTGGGTGGCTCAGTTGGTTGGGCGGCTGCCTTCGGCTCAGGTCATGATCCCAGAGTCCTGGAATCGAGTCCCGCATCGGGCTCCTTGCTCCGCAGGGAGCCTGCTTCTCCCTCTGCCACTGTGTCTGCCTGTGCTCGCTCTCTCTCTCTCTCTCTCTCTCTCTGACAAATAAATTAAAAAAAAAAAAAAAAAAAAAGCGTCTCTTTCTCCTTCTCCTTCGGCCCCTCCCAACCTCTCTTTCAAAAAGCAATAAATAAATAACAACAGGGGCGCCTGGGTGGCTCAGTGGGTTAAAGCCTCTGCCTTCGGCTCAGGTCATGATCCCAGGGTCCTGGGATCGAGCCCTGCATCGGGCTCTCTGCTCAGCAGGGAGCCTGCTTTCTCCTCTCTCTCTGCCTGCCTCTCTGCCTACTTGTGATCTCTGTCTGTCAAATAAATAAATAAAATCTTAAAAAAAAAATAACACCTTTATTGAGATCGAATTTATATTCCGTACAATTCACTCATCTAAAGCGTCCAGTTCCTTGTGCAATCCACATCACTACAAAGTGATTTTAGAACATTTTCTTTCCTCCTAAAGGAAACCCCGTACCCATTAGCAGTCCCAAATTCATTTTCCCCAGCACCACTCCCATCCTATAGCAACTGCTTGCCCGTCTACTTTCTGTCTCTATACATTTGCATATTCTGGGCATTTCATGTAAATGGAATCATACAGTATGGCCTTTTGTAATTGGCTTTTAATTGCCATAATACCTCCCAAGTTCATTCTTGCAACATGTATTGGTACTTCATTTCTTTTTATTGCTGGACGATACTCAATTGTACACACACACCACGTTTTATTTATCCATTCATCAGCGATGGACATTCGGGTCGTTTCCATCTTTTGGTTATTGTGAATAGCGCTGCTGTGAACATATATGTACAAGTCTTTGCTTGGACACCTGTCTTTGGTTCTTCGGGTGTATACCTAGGAGTGGAACTGCTGGGTCACGGGCTGGTTTTAAGTTCAGCTTTTTGAGGAATTGTCAACATGGTCTTCCACAGTGGCTGCATCCCGCGTCGCCAACAGCAGTGCAAGGACCCAGCTTCTCCATAACCTTGCCCGCCCTGGTCATTGCCCATCGTTTCTGTTACAGCCGTCCTGCTAGAGGCTCAGGGATCTATCAATCACACGGCTGATTCCACGAATCCTCTTGTCATGGATTGGACTTAATGGAATTTTCCTGAGACTTCCGGAAGCTGACTTTCCAGGAGCTCTCTCTGTGCGCTACTTCAAATCCTCTCAACCATGTCTCTTTTTCTGTTTTTTTTTTTTAATTTATTTTTATTTTAAAAATTTATTATTATTATCATTACTATTTTTTCTTTTTCAAGTTCTCTGCGGGCTTTGCCAACTTCGTGTAGGTACAACTCCATGGCCCCTCTTCCACACCTTGTAGCCTTCACACCTAGTACCTTTCATTTTTTGCTCTGGGGTTTCTCCGACAGCTCACCACGGGGAGCCTGTGGGAACCTACTCAGCACTAACACACATGCATTCTAAAAGTGAGTGGCCTGTGGAGCCGTCGTGAACCAATAGGGACCAGGGTTAACCAATGAATGAATGTGTTTCCCCAAAGGGTACCAAAGGCAGTTTGAAGGATGCTGAACAGGTGTAAGTAACAGTTTCTACTCTCTCTACAAAATCAGAATCTATAGAAGGATTCCAGGAATCTATATTTGTAACAAGCCCTACAGGTGATTCCTACGCATGCTAAAAAATTTGCAAAACACTGAATTAGGCTGTTTTCAGAAGGAATTTACATTATAAAAGGAGCAATGATTATAATTCTGACTCCCCTGCACATTCCCTGGTGTCACGCAGAAAAGCACCAGGGGACTTGAGACTTCTTTCCATCTTCATCCTCGTGGATGCTTCTCTTCTTCTGACTGCTTTCTGGTCCTCAGGTTCACCCTGCATGTGAACGTGAACGTCCTTCTTAGCCTCTAAATAAGACAACTCTTCTCTTCCTAAGGAAGACTCCACCCCTTTCCACAGGAGGAGATTTTGCTTCTGTGTTCCTTCCTGCATCCTGTTGTCTAGAGTGGGTCCTGGGCTTTAGCTGGAAGGTCACTGATGTTCACTTCCTGCCGGGCCAGCAAGCTCTGGGTGATGAATGGCCTCTAGCACCAAGAGTAAAGATGAACGTGGTGAACCCACCAGTTTTAACTCAGTTGAAAGAGTCAAAGCTGCAAAGCCTGCTGATTCCCTTATTAGGTTTCTTCTTAAGTAAGCACATCTTTTATACCCCACCCCCAAAGTTTCTGGAAGCAATAAGTGTAAAAATATATCTAAAAAGACATCTTCTTGCCCATTTGCACATCTCTCAACTTATCTTTTCAGATACTATTCCTTCCTCCACTGCCTGGGTCTTGGTGTTATAAATCCATAATACTTTTTTTTTTAAAGATTTTTATTTATTTATTTGACAGAGAGAGATCACAAGTAGGCAGAGAGCCAGGCAGAGAGAGAGGAGGAAGCAGGCTCCCCGCTGAGCAGAGAGCCCGATGCGGGACTCGATCCCAGGACCCTGAGATCATGACCTGAGCCAAAGGCAGAGGCTTTAACCCACTGAGCCACCCAGGCACCCCAATCCATAATACTTTTTAATGGCCAGTTGGTTTACTACCCAGGGGGTGATACCAACACTCATTAGAGTCTTTTGATTTAGGGTCTACCTCTGATAAAGTTGATAGTGGTGGGATTTGGGATTTGAGGACCAGTATAGTGGAGCGGATCTGGCTTTGGTCTGGGGCCAAGGAATGGACTCTGCAATTTCTGTTAACAGGGACCATGTTTTTCTCCTGCTTAAAACCCCTCCCTGGTTCCCAGCTACTCCAGGAGAAAGTCCAGACTTACTGGCCTCACATTCCAATCTTGCATGACCTGACCCCTGCTTGTTTCCTGTATCACTTAGGACTCTCCCACTGCAGATGACAGAAACCAAAGGCCAACCAAAAAATACTGGCCCATGGATCAGAAAGCCTGACTTCAGACATGGCTGGATTCAGGAGCACACAGGATAGTTTCAGGAATGTCCTTTCTCCCAACTCCAGGCTCGGTCTTCTGCATTGGGTTTGTTTTCAGGCAAAATCTAGTATATGGTGGCAAAAATGAACACTGTAGCTGACGTGGAGAATGAAGGCAAAAGAAAAAATAAACGGGGCGCCTGGGTGGCTCAGCGGGTTAAAGCCTCTGCCTTCAGCTCTGGTCGTGATCCCGGGGTCCTGGGATCGAGCCCTGCATCGGGCTCTCTGCTCGGCGGGGATCCTGCTTCCTCCTCTCTCTCTGCCTGCCTCTCTTCCTGCTTGTGATCTCTGTCTCTGTCAAATAAATAAATAAAATATTAAAAAAAAAAGAAAAAATAAACAAACTTCCTTTAAAACTTATAGTCATTGATAAGTACTTGAGATAGGCAGAGTGACCTTTCTCAAGGAATTTAGCTGCCTCGGGGTGCCTGGGTGGCTCAGCCAGTTAAGCTTTCCATTCTTTTTTTTTTTTTAAAAGAGAGAGAGAGAGAGTGAGCACAGGCAGACAGAGTGGCAGAGGGAGAAGCAGGCTCCCTGTGGAGCAAGGAGCCCGATGTGGAACTCGATCCCAGGACGCTGGGATCATGACCTGAGCCGAAGGCAGCTGCTTAACCAACTGAGCTACCCAGGCATCCCTTTTTTTTTTTTTTTTAAGATTTTATTTATTTGTTTGTCAGAGAGAGGGAGAGAGAGCATGCATGAGCACAAGCAGGGGGAGGGGCAGGCAATGGGAGAAGCAGGCAAGCACCCCAATGCGGGACTAGAACCCAGGACTCTGGGATCATGACCTGAGTCGAAGGTAGATGCTTAACTGACTGAGCCACCCAGGTGTCCCAAGCTCTTGATCCTTGATATCAGGGACCTGAGTTCAGTCGCCACATGGGGCTCTATACCAGGTGTGGAGCCTACTTAAGAAAAAAAGCAGTTTATCTGCTCAGTGTTAACACTTTGCTAGAGGCAAAAGGCAACCTTAGCTTCTAGGATCCTGTAAAAAACCCCTTTGGAAACTTCCTTTGTCTTTACACTACCCCAACCCCCCAATATACACATTAGTGATCATCACCACCCTCTAAACATACATCCCACTGATATACATCCGTAGGGTCTCATGACTGAGGTTTTACTAAGCAGTAGTACATGACCTTTTCCTAACAACAGCTAGCCCCTCAAAGTCCTGGGAACCTGGAAAGCTTGCTTCCAAATTCTTTGAGGCTTACGCTATCTCTAACTCCCTCCCAACTTGAAAGTATATAATCAGTCACTCCTCACAACGCCAGGGCTACTCTTCCTGCCTTCCGCTGCTGTCCCCGTGCTTTAATGAAAACCACCCTTTTTGCACCGAAGATGTCTCAAGAATTCTTTCTTGACAGTTCGTTCCAGACCCTAACATTTCACATCAATAGCCATCTCAAGTTTACAGTCTGGCATTTTAGTAAGCTCAACAGAGAGTAAATGCATCTTGTCCAGGAAATTCCAGAAAAGTTCAGAGGATGCCTCCTAAGAATGAGACTAGGTCATATGCCCATCCTTGAAACATCACTGTGACTTTTGTTGTTCCCTCCTGATGCTTGAGGGTGGGGTCATCCCGTCTGAACTACTTTTTTGAGAGTGATATATGGGAGTTTCCAAAGTGCGTATGGGATGGCATTACCATAGAAGAATGATCTGGCGTACACCACCACCTGCTTATAAAATAGTTACGTCCTTCTTTTTCCTTGCTAATAGAGTCCAAATTCTTTTCAGCAGCAACGTGCTGAGGGAAGGAAAGCCCTATGCTCAGCCTCAGGTGGAGTGTAATTGGTCTAACCCAAGCACAGAATCCCATTTCTTTTGGTTTCTGGTTTATGGGTCTGCATGTGATGGGGCTCTAGCCAATGAGATTCTAAGGAACAGTCTGCTGGAGGGCTCTTGGAAGGGTTTTCCTCTCTAAGAAAAGGATATTGTCATGTGGGCATGGGAAACTTTAAAGCTGTGGCAGCCATCTTGGAACCATTAAGAAGAAACAGAGATCCCCAGAAAAGCTAACCCACCAATCTGCCTTTGTTGAGAAGCTGAATTATCCAACCTTAGTACTCCCTTTAAGACTTCCTTTTAAAGAAAAAAAAAAAAACTGTGCTAAAATATACAGAACATTAAATTCACCATCTTAACCACTTTAAAGCCTATAATTTGGTGGTATTTGGAACATTCACAATGTATGAAACCATCAGCACAATCTAGTTCCAGAATATTTTCATCACCCCGAAAGGAAACCCTTGTACCCATCAAGTAATCACTCCCAATTCTCCGTGCCCCAGCCTCTGGCAACCACTGCTCTATTTTCGGTCTCTCTGCATCTGCCTGTTCTGAATATTTCATATGAATGGAATCATACCATACATGGCCTTTTCTGGTTGGCTTCTCTAATTCAGCATGATGTTTTCAAGGTTCATCCATGTTGTAGCACATATGCCATGACTTCTTCCTTCGTTTCTTTCTTTCTTTTCTTTTATTTATTTATTTATTTATTTATTTATTTATTTATTTAAGTAGGATCCACACCCAGGGAGGAGCCCAAAGTGGAGCCCAATACGGGGCTTGAACTCACGACCCTGAGATCAAGACCTGAGCCTAGATCAAGAGCCGATCTCTTAACTGACTGAGCCACCCAGGCACCCAGTACTTCATTCTTTTTTTAAGGCTGAACAATTTTACATTGTGTGGACTTGCCCCATTTCATTTATCTGTTCACCAGTGATGGACTTTTAGGTTCTTTCCACCTTTTGACTATTATGAATACTGCTTCTGTGAACATTCATATACACGTCACGTTTTTGTTTGAACGCTTTCACTTCTGAGGATATGCCTAGGAGTGGAATCATCACGTGATGTGGTACTACCATATTTAATTATTGAGCAATTGCCAAACTGTTTTCCACAGTGGCCGCGCCATTCTGTATTCCCACCAGCATTGTAGGAGGGTTCTAATTTCTCTACATCCCCACCAACACTTGGCTCTTTTCTGCTTTTGTGATTATAGCCATTCTCGTGGGTATGAAGTAGTTCGTTATGGTTTTGGTTTTTATTTACCTAATGACATTGAGTCTCATTTTATGTGTTGTTTGGCCATTTGTATATATTCTTTGGAGAAATGTCTATTCAAATCCTTTGTCTATATTTAAAAAAGATTTTACTTTATTTTACTGTTTTAATTTAATTTAACTTTTATTTTTATTTTATTTATATTTTAAAGCCCAGCATGGAGCCCAATTTGGGGTTTGAACTCACAACTCTGAGATCAAGACCTGAGCAGAGATCAAGAGTTGGACACTCAACTGACTGAGCCACACAGGCACCCCTAAAGATTTATAGTAATCTCTATGCCCAATGTGGGGCTTGAACTTGCACCCCTGAGATCAAGAGTCTCATGCTCTACTGACTGAGCTAGCCAGGTGGCCAACGCCCATTTTTTATTTATTCTTATTACTTTTCTTAATTTTAAAAAGATTTTATTTGGGTGGCTCAGTGGATTAAGCCTCTGCCTTTGGCTCAGGTCATGATCTCAGGGTTCCAGGATCAAGCCCCGCATCAGGCTCTCTGCTCAGCAGGGAGCCTGCTTCCCTTCCTCTCTCTCTGCCTGCTTCTCTGCCTACTTGTGATCTCTCTCTCTCTCAAGTAAATAAAAAAAATATTTTTTCTAAAGATTTTATTTATTTATTTGAGAGAGAGACTGAACATGAGTGGGGGTAGGGGAAGAGAAAGAGGGAGAAGCAGACTCCCTGCTCAGCAGGGAGCCTGATGCGGAGATTGATCCCAGGACCCTGGGATCATGACCTCAACTGAAGGCAGATGCTTAACTGGCTGAACCACCCAGGCATACGCCCTATGTCCATCTTTTATTTTGGTATTTTCTTTTTGTGGTTAAATTGTAAGAAGTCTTCATACGTTACAGATACAGACTCATCAGATATATGATTTGCCCATATTTTCTCCTGTTCTAGTCTCTTCCACCTTCTTGAGAATGTTTTTTGAGTTCTCGAAAACTTTGATGAAGTCTAATTTGTTTATTTTTTCTTTTGTTTCTTGTGCCTTTGGTGTCAGATCTAAGGAAATATTGCTGAATGCAAGGTCATGATGATTACCTGTATGTTTTACTCCAAGAGTTTTATAGTTTTAGCTATTTATTATATATTTATATATAGTTTTAACTTATATTTAGGCGATTGATCTATTTTGTGCAAATGATGTGAGGAAAAGTCCAGCTTCAACATTTTGCATGTGGAAATCCACTTGTCCCATCACCATGTGTTGAAGAAATGATTCTTTCCCCATTGAGTGCTCTTGGCAACCTTGTCAAAAATCCACTGGCCTGGATATATGTTTCCTTTTGTATTCTCAGTTCTATTCTATTGATCTGTCCTTCCATATGCCAGTACCATACTGTTTTGGTTACGATCATTTTATACTAAGTTTTGAAATAAGAAAGTATGAGTTCTACAACTTTGTTCTTTTTCCATATCGATTTGGCTATTTGGAGCCCCTTGAGATGCCACATGAATTTTAGGGTTCGTGTAAGTGTCTGTGGTTAGACTCCTGATGTTGAGTGGGACCCACTCCCCTTCTCTTCTGCTGCAGTCACAGTAGGTATGACAGCAGGTGTCCTAGGAGTGGCCTGGCTGCCGTAGCCCTCACCAGGAGCCAGAAGGAAGCGGGCAAAGCAGTAAGTCCAAGGAATTGTCCTGAGAGCAACCATTTACTGTGGAGAAATCTTGCTTAGCCAGCTGGTGTGGAATTCAGTTTATTGATTTCACTCTGTTTTGTGGTCACTTAGGCTTATTTTAAGGGAGCTATATAAAAGCACAGAAAGATTTTATTTAGGGAAATGCAATGTAATGTGGATTCTACATTAGTTGGGTTCTGTTATGAACTGAATGTGTCCCCCTCCAGAAATTCATATTGAAGCCCTAACTCCCAACGTAAGGGACTTGGGCTTGATGCCTTTGAGGGAAAATTAGGATTAGATGAGGTGAGGATGGGGGGCGTCTGGGTGGCTCAGTGGGTTAATCCTCTGCTTTCGGCTCAGGTCATGATCTCAGGGTCCTGGGACCAAGCCCCGCATCAGGCTCGTGCTCAGCAGGGAGACTGCTTCCCCCCTCTCTCTGTCAAATAAATAAATAAAACCTTTAAAAAAAAAAGATGAGGTGAGGATGGGACCCCCACAATGGGATCTTATCCTTTAAGAAGAATAAGAAAAACAAGAATTCTCTTCCCCCCACCTCTTTGCAAAAACACAGTGAGAAGGCAGCTGTCTGAAAGCCAGGAAAAGGGTCTTCACCCAGGAACGATATCAGCTGATACCTTGATCTTGGATTTCCAGCCTCCAGAACAGTGAGAAGATAAATTTCTGTTGGTTAAGCCTCCCAGTCTGTGGCATTTTTGTATGGCAGCTCTAGCTGACTAAGATACCCATGATTTCCAGGGTAATAATTCTAATATGTTTCCTTTTAGGATGAGATTTTCATTTAATTTAATTTTTAAAATTGATTACATATGATGTGAAGCATCTTTTCATGTGTTTATTTGCCATATATACATCTTCTTTGGTGTTTGTTTAAGTCTTTGGCCCTATTATGGACTGGATGTTTGTGTCCCCTCAAAATTCATATGTTAAAATCCTAATCCCTAATGTGATGGCATTAGAAGGTGGGGCCTTTGGGATATGCTTAAGTCATAAGAACAGAGCCCTCCTGAATGGGATTAGTGCCTTCATAAAAGAGACCTGAGAACCCCTAACCCCTTCCACCACATGAGGTTACAGTGAGATGTCTCTTGATGAACTGGGAATCAAACCCTTACCAGAACCTGACCATGCTTGCACCTTGACCTTAGACATCCAGTCTCCAGAACTACTGAGAAATAAATTTCTGTTGTTTATAAACCACCTAATCTATTGTATTCTGTTATAGCAGCCCAAATGGACTAAGACCCATATTTTAATCAGGTTGTTCTCTTATTGTTGAATTTTAAGAGTTCTTTGTGTATGTTGGGTAACAGTCCTTTATTGAATATGTATTTTGCAATTATTTTTTCACAGTTTGTGGCTTGTCTTTTCATTCTCTTGAGAATTCTTTCACAGAGAAGAAATTTTTAGTTTTTTAAAAAGATTTTCTTTTATTTTTTAAAGTAATCTCTACACCCAGTGAGAACTTTTTAATTTTAATGACATCCAGCTTTTCAATTCTTTCTTTCATGATTTGTGCCTTTGATGATATATCTAAAAAGTTATTGCCAAACCAAAGGCCATCTAGATTTTCTCCTATGTTATCTTCTAGGAGTTGTATAGTTTTGCATTTTACATTGAGTCTGTGATCCATTCTGAGCTAATTTTTGTGAAGAGCGTAAGGTCTGTGTCTAGATTTATTTTTTGTTATGTGGATGTCCTGTTGTTCCAGCACCATTTATTGATAAGACTATCTTCTATCCATTGTATTGCCTTCGCATCTTTGTCAAAGATGAATTGATTACATTTGTGTGGGTCTTTTTCTGGGCTCTCTATTTTATTCTATTGATCTAATTGTCTGCTTTTTCACCAATACTACACTGTCTCGATTAGTGTGTAGTAAGTCTTTTAAAATTTTTTTTATTTTTTTAAAAGATTTTATTTATTTATTTGTCAGAGAGAGAGAGCACAAGCAGAAGGAACAGCAGGCAGAGGGAGAGGTAGGCTTCCTGCTGAGCAAGGAGCCCGATGTGGGATTCGATCCCAGGACCCTGGGATCATGAACTGAGCCGAAGGCAGACGCTTAACCAACTGAGCCACCCAGCCTTCCTAGTGTGTAGTAAATCTTGAAGTTGGGGAGTGTCAGTCCTCTAACTTCGTTCTCCTTCAATATTATGTTGGCTATTCTGGGTATACTGCCTCCCTATATAAACTTTAGAATTAGTTTGTTGGTATGCATAAAGTAACTTGCTGAGATTTTGACTATGATAGCATTGAATCTGTACATCAAGTTGGGTAAAAACTAACATCTTGAAAATATTAATTCTTCCTATCCATGAACATGGACTATCTTTCCATTTATTTATTTCTTTGATATCTTCCATCAGCTTATAGTTCTCCTCCTACAGATTTTTCAATTATTTTATTGTGGTAAAACACATATAACTCTAAATTTACCTATCATCTTCTTTATCATCTTATTTTTTAAAAGATTTTATTTATTTATTTGACAGACAGAGATCACAAGTAGGCAGAGAGGCAGGCAGAGAGAGAGAGGAGGAAGCAGGCTCCCTGCTGAGCAGAGAGCCCAATGCGGGGCTCAATCTCAGGACCCCAGGATCATAACCTGAGCCGAAGGCAGAGGCTTTAACCCACTGAGCCACCCAGGTGCCCCTATCATCTTATTTTTTTTAAAAGATTTTCTTTATTCGACATACAGTGAAAGAAACAGCGAGAGAGGGAACACAAGCAGGGGGAGTTGGAGAGGGAGAAGCAGGCTTCCTGCTGAGCAGGGAGCCCTATGTGGGGCTTGATCCCAGGACCCTGGGATCATGACCTGAGCCGAAGGCAGATGCTTAAGAACTGAGCCACCAGGCACCCCTCTTTTTTCTTTTTTAAAAGATTTTATTTATTTATTTCTTTTAGAGAGAGAGAATGAGAGAGAGAGAGAGAGAGAGAGGAGGAAGGTCAGAGGAAGAAGTAGAACTCCCTGCTGAGCAGGGAGCCCAATGTAGGACTCAATTCCCGGACAACAGGATCATGACCTGAGCCGAAGGCATTCGCTTAACCAACTGAGTCACCCAGGCACCCCATCTTATTTTTTTCGTCTTAACTATTCTATGTGTAAAGTTCAGTGATATTAAATACATTAAATACATTATATTAAATAAATACATTATATTAAATAAATATAATATATAATATATAATATAATATATATTATATATATTATAATATATATTATATATAATATAATATAAATAAATACATTATGTTAAATACATTCTTCATAATGTCGTGTAACCATCAACACCATTCATTGCTATAACCCATTCACCTTATAAAACTGAAACTCCATACCTATTAAACCATATTATTATTATTAAACCATTATTAAACCATAACTCCTTATTTCCCCATCCCCCTAGTCCTTGGAAACCACCATTCTATTTTCTGTCTCTTATAAATTTTTGTTTGAGGAAGTCTATTTCTCCTTCACTTTTTTTTTAAAAGATTTTATTTATTTATTTGACAAACAAAGATCATGAGTAGGCAGAGAGGCAGGCAGACAGAGAGAAGGAAGCAGGCTCCCTGCCAAGCAGAGAGCCAGAGGCGGGGCTCGATCCCAGGACCCTGGGACCATGACCTGAGCTGAAGGCAGAGGCTTTAACCCACTGAGCCACCCAGGTGCCCCTCTCCTTCACTTTTGAAGGATAATTTCACAGGGTACAGAATTCTAGGTTGGTTGGTTTTTTTCTGTCAATGCTGTAAATATCTCATTTTACTCTCTTCTCTTGCTTGTATGGTTTCTGAGCAGTTGAATTTGATTCTTACCTTTGTTCCTTTATAAGAAAGGAGTTTTTTTCCCTCTCCTCCAGCTTATTCCAGAATTTTTAACTTATTTTGATTTTCTGTAGCATAAATGTGATATGCCAGGTTATAGGTTTTTGTTTTTGCATTTATCCTGCTAGGTGTTCTCTGAAATTCATGGATCTGTGATTTGGCATCTGACATTAATTTGGTGAAATTCTCATATTTCTTCTGTTCCTGTCTATCTTCTCCTTCCATTTTCCCATTATGAGTATGCTACACATTTTATAGTTGTCCAAAGGACTTTGGATGTTTTGTTTTGTCATTTTCCATCTTGGTTCTCTTTGCTTTTCCATTTTGGAGGTTTCTCTTGCTGTGTCCTGAAGCCCAGAGATTTTTTTCCTCAGTTGTGTCAAGTCCACAGATAAACCTACCAAAGGTGTTCTTCATTTCTGCTACAGGGTTTTTGAGCTCTAGCATTTCTTTCAGTTCTTTCATAGGATTTCCATCTCTCTGCTCAGATCGCCCATCTGTTCTTTCATTCTGTCTTCTCTATCCATTAGAGCCCTTAGTGGATATAATTTTAGCATATTAATCATAGTTGTTTTAAATTTCTGGTCTGAAGGTGCCTGGGTGACTCAGTTAAGCGTCTGACTCTTGATTTCAGCTCAGGTCATGATCTCAGGGTTGTGGAATTGAACCCCATGTCAGGTTCCCAGCTCAGCAAGGAGTCTGCTTCTCCCTCTCCCTCTGCCCATCTCCCACTCCCCTACTCATTCTCTCTCTCTCTTAAATAAAAAACTACACTCTTTAAAAATATATAAATAAATTCCTGGTCTGATAATTCCAACATCCCTCTATGTCTGCTTCTGGTGCTTGCTCTGTCTCTTCAAACCATGTTTTTGTTTTTTGGCTTTTAGTGTGTCTCATAATTTTTTTTTTTTTAGATTTTATTTATTTGAAAGAGAGAGAAAGGGAGAAACGGAGCACAGGCAGAGGGAAGAGGCAGAGGGACAGGGAGAAGCAGACTCCCTGCTGAACAGGGAGCCCATGACGGGGCTGGATCTCAGGACCCCAGGATCATGTAACTGAGCCAAAGGCAGACACCTAACAGACTGAGTCACCCTGTCTTATAATTTTTTCTTAACAATCGGATATGATGTGCTGGGTATAAGGAACTGCTGCAGATCAGCCTGTAGTAATGTGGAGGTAAGGTGGGGAGGAGGAAGCATGCTATAGTCTCATGATTAGGCCGCAGTCTTTTAGTTACACTTTACCTCTGGACTGTGAACTTCACATGTGCTTCTTGAGTCATTGCTGTTGTTTCCTCCTCCTTTAGGCAGGACAGCATGGCTAGAGCTCTCTGAAGTTGGGTATTTTCCTTCCCCCAGGTCGGTTAGGCTCTGAAAACCCCCCCAGCAAGTTAGGCTCTGGTTAAATAGCTTTGTTGTTGTTGTTTTTCATTTTGTTTGTTTTTTAAGTAGACCTCAGGCCCCACCTGGGGCTTGAACTCATGATCCCAAGATCGAGAGTCACATGCTCTACCACATGAGCCAGCCAGGTGCCTCTGAACAGTTTTACTTGAAGGCAGATCTTGTTAAGAAGGACAGAATACTTGGCATATTTCCTTCTTTCTTTCTTTTTTAAACGATTTTATTTATTTATTTCACATAGAGAGACACAGCGAGAGAGGGAACACAAGCAGGGGGAGTGGGAAAGGGTGAAGCAGGCTTCCTGCTGAGCAGGGAGCCTGACGTGGGGCCTGATCTCAGGACCCTGGAATCCTGACCTGAGCTGAAGGCAGATGCTTAACAACTGAGCCACCCAGGCGCCCCTACTTGGCATATTTCAAAATGGTTACTTTCCCCCTCTCCCTGCCAGAAGCATGAGGGGATTTTTCTCTGATACTCACTGTGAAAACCAGGTCACGTTCCTGGAGATAAAACTTACAAAAGTGTGAGGGTCCCTTTATGACTGAGTCCCCCCAGCGATTTTATCTCTCAGAGCAGTCCACGCTGAGCCTCCAGCATTTTGTCCCTTACGGTCCAGTTTTCTCTACCCCAGCACTGCTTCCCATGGAGGTTTCAGCTTTGGGTTTCTGCTCTGGGAGGTTGTGATTCTCTGTTTGCACCAGTTTCTCCACTTTCTCCAGCAAACTGTTGCCCTCCCTTCTGGGACTCCCTGCCCATGTACCTATCACTCTGAGACCTTCTATCGCTTGCTGTGACCTCACTTCTCTTACAGATCTAAGAGTTGCTGATTTTTCAGGTGGTTTACCTTTTTACTTGTTATGACAGAGAGGTAACTTCCAAGCTTTGTACATACTGGACCCCAAGAACCATTGTCTTTTATACAGATGATTTTATCTCCCACCAGAGAATGTCCTACCTGTACTCTTTAAGGCTCCTGCACCAAAACACTGATCACATTCATTCAGTAACTGGTGGAGCTGGAATGGGGATGAGACCCAGTTTTACGACGACTCTGTTTACTGTTGTTTCATCCTCATTCTCCAGGCATGGTCCTTCCTCAGGTCTGGAAGCTCTCCATCTCAGCCTATGGGCTGCGGGAGATTTTATTCTGAGTATTGGAGGTTTTGAGCTTAACTCTCCTGCCTCCTGCCCCATACATCCTCAAAATCTGGCAAATATCCTTTCTTTCCAGTAGACTCTCTTTCTCAAATTGGATCCTGTCTTCTCACCGCTATGGGACTGCGGAGGATTTCACTCTTTTGTTTAGGAGCGTGTAGAAGCCTGCAGCTTCTCAGGGCCACCCAAAGCTCCGTTGGTTTCTCTTTCTCCCTGTAGAGTCCCTTTGCCTGAGCTAAACTTTTGTGCCCAGAATTGACAATTGCCCTGGGGAAGAATATTTGGGCAGTGATCCTCAGTTCATCCAGGGAGGAAAGCCTCTTCACTCTCTGAAATTTTAGTTCATCTCAGTCATTCAGAGCATTGCATTTATAGCTCTCTGCTATCTTTAAAAAGATGATTCTTGCAATCTTTGTTTTTTTTTTTTTCCTTTTAATTCTTGCAGTGGGAGCACTGACCTGCTGAAAACTCTATATCTTGGTTGGAAACAGAGCATTTTTTTGGAAAAAATTTTTTTAATTTAAATTCTAGTTAGTTAACAAAGAGTGCAATATTGGTTGTAGGAGTAGAATTCAGTGATTCATCAATTTCAGACAATACCCAGTACTCCTCCCAGCAGGTGCCCTCCTTAATGCCCATCACCCATCCAGCCTATCTCCCACCCACCTCTCTCCATCAACTCTCAGTTTGTTCTGTATCATTAAGAGACTCTTATGGTTTATTTCCCCCTCTCTTTTTTTCCCCTCTTCCCATATGTTCATCTGTTTTGTTTCTTAAATCCCACATATGAGTGAAATCATATGATATTTGTCTTTCTCTGACTGACTTATTTCACTTAGCATAATACACTCTAGCTCCATCCATGTTGTGGATGGATTTCATTCACAATGGCAAGATTTCATTCTTTTTGATGGATGAGTAATATTCCATTATACATCACCATATATAAAAATATAAATATAAATACACACACACACACACACACACACACACACACACACAATCATGGGATTGAGCCCCCTGTTGTGCTCCATGATCGCCAGGGCATCTGCTTGGGATTCTCTCTCTCCATCTCCCTTTGCCTCTCCCCCTACTCACACACTCTATCTCTCAAATAAAAATAAATAAATAAAATCTTACAGAAAAAGAACTTTGGGTTTTAAAGGGCTACTAAAAAAAATCAGACTGCTATACTCATTCATTCATATGTTTATTGAATCCTTACCTCATGCCAGACTGGGCTCTAGGCATGAGGAATTTAATTACCATCTAGAAAAGGAGAATTGCTAGTTTAAACTTCCAGCTCAGACCTGTAGAGACAACAGCCTACTTGACACCAGTAGGTATCTCAAACTCAACATGTACAAAACTGAACCAGGGGTCTTCCTCTAATCAGGAGTCTCTTGGAGGCAAGTGGCAGAATTCCAAGTCAAACTGGTTCAAGCCATAAAGGAAAGTTATTGGCTCAGTTAACTGAAAAGTTCAGGGTGACTTCAGGCCCTGGCTGATTTTAGGGGCTCATATGATACTGACAAGACTCAGTATCCATGCTTCTATCTCTTGCTTCTTCTGGCTTTACTTTCAGGCCTACATGCCTTACATGGTCAGCAGGAGCCCCAGGCTTACATTCTTCCAGCTCAGCACACAGAGATCTCTCTTCCCGATAATTCCATCACTAGCCCCATGCTTGACGCTTGCTGACTTTGCTTGGGTTTTGTGTCCAGCTGTGAACCAAGCATTGTAATATGAAGGAATATTCATATGGGCCAGATCTGGGTCTTGGGCACTCTCCTGCAGCTGATGTTATGTTCCGCTCGCTTTTCAACCTGGTGGAAAATGAGAGCCTCTTTGCTGAGAGCTCCATCAATTGTCAGTGCGGGGAGCCATCATCAGCCTGGCTTAGGACTCATGACCTTTCCCAAACCAACCTGTGTCCTCTTAGTAGGCCTGGGTCTAGAGCTGCCAGATGTAGTAAATAGAAATACAAGACATTCAGTTACATTTTAATTTCAGATAAACAATGAACAAAGTCTGAAGAACAGTATGTCCCAAGTATGCTTCCTGTACTTTATTTGGCAACCATATCTGACTTACACCAACTCTTCGATGAGGGGGATGAGACCAGTCACACCCAAACCACTTGGCTGGAGTGTGAGAAGGGGAAGAATTTCAAAAGGGAAAATGGCAGTGCTGTTTCCAGAAAGACGCATGGATGTAGGTTGCACAAATGATATTGTCGTTGCTCTTCGTGTACATCTAGCTCATAGCAACCCGTTAGCCCTTCCTTAGCTCCTTTACCCCTGGAACCTCCCTCCCCATCTCCTGTTTGTCCCCCTGTTTTGTTGAACTCCCTCCTGCAGGAACTCTGGAATCTGCCTCCTTTCTGCATTTCCCACCACCGTGGCTATATTCCTGGTGGCTCCTCACTTCTGTCCTGGCCCAAGTCCATAGACTTCTATCCAGTCTTCCTGTCTCTACTCTTTTTCTCCTGTAATATATTTCCACAGTCATCTTTGCAAATTATAAATCTGATAATCACACACACACATACACACATATACACACACCACAGTGTTTAAAAACCCTTCACTTTCCTCCCCTTGCACTTAGAAAAAAGAGCGAACTCCTTAACAGAGCCTTTAAAATCCTGCATGCTTGGCCCTACCTCACACCATACCTCATCCATGCTACTTTACTTTTGTTTTGTTTTTAAAGATTTTATTTTGAAGTAATCTCTCCACCTAATGTGGGGCTCAAACACAACTTTGACCTCAAGAGTTGCATGATCTACTGACTGAACCACCCAGACACCCTCAGTACTTCCTTCCTTTTTTTTTCTTTAAAGATTTTATTTATTTATTTGACAGAGAGAGAGGTCACAAGTAGGTGGAGAGGCAGGCAGAGAGAGGAGGAAGCAGGCTCCCTGCTGAGCAGAGAGCCTGATGTGGGGCTCGATCTCAGGACCCTGAGATCATGACATGAGCTGAAGGCAGAGGCTTAACCCACTTAGCCACCCAGGCGCCCAAGTACTTTCTTCTTAATAGGAGTCTGTTCCCTTTGCACATGCTAGAATGCCTGGAATGATCTTCCCACCTGCACTTACCTGAACCCCTCCTGCTCTGCCTTTTAGATCTCCCCATTACTCTGACTTTCTCAGGTGACTCTTTTTCTGACCACCTAAACTCATTGCTGACTCAGTTTTTCAGAGCTCAGCAAATTTCTCTTTGAGTACAATCCACAGAGACCTTCCCTACTGCTCCCAAGACCTTGGAAGTGTCCACAGGCATCTCTTCTATGCCTCCCCTGGAATCCTGTCAGAACTGCCTTCAACTCCTGAGATCTTTCCTTTCTGGAACAATCTTGCTACTCTGCTTCTATTAACCCAAGCCTTCAAACCCAGTGGCCTGCTAGTTCTCCCACAGCAGCGAGAACAAGAAACAATACACCCTCTCCCCCTGAAAAAATGTTTTTAAAACCAGTTTGAGTTGGGTTTTCTGTCATTTACCACAAAAGTGTTCTGACTCATACTAACAGTTAGGATTAATGAGGCATTAAGCAACCACTGGAATGCTCTGTGTTGGGTGACAGGTTATAGAAAAGGGACAGAGGAATCCCACACGGCCAGTTTTGACACATTAAAAGATGGACAGCAATGACAGACTTGCTAGTTAATCTCTCCTGGTTCTTCTACATTTCTGCTTATGGCCAAATCAAGGAGTTGGACTGTTGCGGGATTTGTCCTAAGTAGTCCGGAGAAGCAGTGGGAAGACTAAAATCCTCAAATGTTTATGTCAAATCAGGAAGAGTAGGACACTGGAGCCATTTTGGAGACATCCCTGTAACCAGGAGCAGGGGATTCAGCAGAAGGCCAGCATCTGAGGCTGGTTCTGAGGACCTTCAGTGAGTTAAACATGGCGGCCATTAGATGGAAGTGGCTCTACGGGCGTGACGCCTGCCTGAGCAAACCTAAACCCGAGACTGTAAGTCCCTCAAGGTTATGAAAGCAAAACCTAAGAACTACCACTCACAATAGCCAACAGGATGGAAGCGATAGCTGATCAATAATTTCCTCGCTTTGCTTCCACTTTTTCCCCATAAATAAAGTTTCTCCAAGCTCCCCCTGATGGAGTGCTTCTAACTCATGTGGAGAACAAAGCTAAGAGAAATACAGAAAAAAATTAAACTTCCTTACAACTGACAGCCAGTTGGCAAGTACCCGGGGCAGGCAGAGTGACCTAGTGACTTTCCTCCAGGAACTCAACTGCTTCCATGTTAACACTTGGCTGAAGCCAAAAGGCAAACTTAGCCCAACCTCCAGGATCCTTGAAGCCTCCCTCAACATATAAAAATCCCTTTGGAAAAGTCCTTCATCTCTACACCCACCCCCCCACCAAGATACATGTTAGCAATCATCCTCCAAGCATGTGGGCCACTGATCTCCATCTGAAGTGTCTCATGACTAAGGTTTTATTAGACGGAAGTAAATGACCCCTCAAGGTCCTACACACCTTAGAGATTTACGCTCTCCCTAATCCCCTCCCAACTTGCAAGTCACTCCTCACAACCCCGGAGCAGTTCTTCCTCCCCACAGGTTCTGTCCCTATGGTTTAATAAAATCACCATTTTTTTTTTTTTAAATTTTGACATCGAAGACATCTCAAGAATTCTTGCTCAACCATTTGCTTCCAACCCCAATGTTTCACATCATTACCACCTTCACTTCGTCACTGCCCAATTCAAATTGATTTTTGCTCAAATGAACACCTAAAATTGTAATATGCCTCAGTTTATGGGTTCATAGTTCTGGTCAGCAGGGGGAGAGGAAGGAGACCCCCAAAGGCCCAGGAGCAGCAAGCAGCCAGCCGCCAGCTCTCACAGGGCCATGGAGCTCTTCGCTTTCTCACTGGCCCTGGAGTTGGTGGGTCCCTCTCTGATTCAAACTCCTCGGGTTTTTGCGTTTAAAAGACCTCTTTGAATTTCTTCATGTTTCTTTCTCCAGACTGGGTCCGGGATCAGCTAATGTAAAAACACCTGGACTGAGTCCAGGATCAGACGAGGTCCAACTTAGAAACTGGACTGAGCCCAAGGTCAGACAGTGTCTGACTTAAGTTGGACTGAGTCCAGAGAAAAGCCTTGGGTAACAAGGGGAAGAAAAAAAAGAAAAAAAAATATGTTCCTCTGAATCCAAAAAATCTGAGCCTCCTCCATCTAGGACCCCAGCTACCTACAGGTATAAAAATTATGGCCCCAGAACCTGCGTTTTTTGAACGAGTGGGCTAACCTTACTAAAGATAATCTGAAAATTCCTTTAGAGAGAAAGTATCCCAAATTTTTCCAAAACAACAGCATTTTTTATTGATATGAAGAAGCTTCTAAGAAACTAGGTGAATAAGGGCTCCTGGGTGGCTCAGTTGGTTAAGTGGCTGCCTTCAGCTCAGATCATGATCTCAGGGTCCCGGGATTGAGCCTCGCATCAGGCTCTCTGCTCAGTAGGGAGTTTGCTAGTCTGTCCCCCTCTATCTCTTCCCTCCCTATGCTCACACCCTCTCTCTCTCAAATAAATAAATAAATAAATAAATAAAATCTTTTTTAAAAAGCTAACTGAATAAAAAATCACCTCTTTAAAATATTCTTTACAAAAGGCAAATGAGGGCGCCTGGGTGGCTCAGTGGGTTGAAGCCTCTGCCTTCGGCTCAGGTCATGATCTCGGGGTCCTGGGATCGAGTCCCGTGTCGGGCTCTCTGCTCAGCGGGGAGCCTGCTTCCTCCTCTCTCTCTGCCTGCCTCTCTGCCTACTTGTGATCTTTCTCTGTCAAAAAAAAAAAAATCTTAAAAAAAAATTTCAAAAGGCAAATGAAAACCTTATGCAACAAGTTGATAGTCAATCTATAAGGCACACTGACTAACTTGTCTGATTGCCCCCTCCCTTTACCCCCTCTCTAAATATTCTGAACCTATGAATCCCTTTACTCAATTGCCTTTTCACTCAGAAGATGACCTAGAGTACTTTTTATACATCTTTTTAAAGATTTTATTTATTTGATTGAGATAGACAGAAAGCTTGTGCAAGAGAGAACACAAGCCAGGGGGAAGTGTAGAGGGAGAGGGAAATCAGGGAGCCCGATGTGGCAGACCCTGAGACCATGACCTGAGCCAAAGGCAGATGCTTAACTGACTGAGCCACCCAGGTTCCCCTATCTACTTGTTTTGGAAGTAAACTCTACCCTCAATATGGGGTTCAAAGTCATGACCCCAAGATCATGACCCTATATGACTACCAGCTGAGTTAGCCATGTGCCCCAGGAATTTAGAATTTAATTGGAACTTACGTCTGGTGCTCCCAGATCTCTTCCAATTTGTTAATATGATGTTAGGACCCAGTATCACCCAAAAATGGATGGCTGAAGCCAAATGGGAATATACTGAGAGCAATATTAAAGACCCACGTAGGGCGCCTGCGTGGCTCAGTGGGTTAAAGCCTCTGCCTTCGGCTCGGGTCATGATCCCAGGGTCCTGGGATGGAGCCCCGCGTCGGGCTCTCTGCTCAGGGGAAGCCTGCTTCCCTTCCTCTCTCTCTTTGCCTGCCTCTCTGCCTACTTGTGATCTCTATCTGATAAATAAAATCTTAAAAAAAAAAAAAAAGACCCACGTACTACTTGCTCTGCCAGGGATGGGCCAAAATGTACTAGGAAAAATAGCCCAAGACCTCTCTGAGAGGACTTCCTCAAAACACTGACTGGTCTATCATCCCATCTTGCAAACAAAGGAAAGATGAGCCAGTCTCACACTATAAGACAAGATTGGAAACACTTTTGGTGAAATGCTCTTGGCTTTATGACACTCAGGCACAGAAAAGTGTCCTGACTTCCTTATTCGTTAGCAGGCTCGGGTCCAAACTAGGTAGCCTGACAAAGGAACAGAAGTTAGACTGGAAAGCCATCCCCCTTGCTGAGCATTTTGTAAAAACTGCAAAGCCAGGTACAATGCAAAAGCCAATATGCTTATGGCACTGAGGACATACAGCAGCTCCAAGGGCAGAGAGGACCGCCACGCACACATGGCAAGACAGAACCTAGAGCTCCCCCAGACAGGAATACTGCACCCCGGAATGCTGTCCTGTGTTGTAAACGACCAGGGGCATGGGAACCAAAGGAATGCCCCCTGCTAAGCCCATCTTTCCTTTCCTTTCTTTCTTTCTTTTTTTAAAAGATCTTTTTTTATTTGAAGGAGCAAGATGGTGGAGGAGTAGGAGACTGAGATATCTCTTGTTAGGTCCCAGGAGTTCAGCTAGATAGTTATCAAACCATTCCAAACACCTACAAACTCAATAAGAGATAGAAGAGAAGAAGAGCAGCAATTCTAGGAACAGAAAATCGACCACTTTCCTGAAGGTATGATGAGCAGGGAAGTGAATCCGAAGCGACGGGAAGCTAGACCGTGGGGGGAAGGGCCGGCTCCCAGCAAGCATGGAGTGGCGGAGCACAAAATGCAGACTTTTAGAAGTCTGCTCCACTGCGGGATATCGCTCCAGAGGCTAAGCGGGAGGTGGAGCCCTCGCAGGGACAGTGTGGTCTCAGGTCCTGCGGGGTCACAGAAGGATTGGGGGTGTCTGAGTGTGGCAGAGCTCACAGGTATTGGAGCAGGGAAGCTGCTGCAGAAACAGAGCTGAGGAGTGTGCTCTCAGCTCGGGGTTACCTTAGGCCATGATCCGCGGCAGAGTTGGGCCACTATTCTTCAAGCAGGGACCCCACAAGGGACAGATCTGGGGAGACTCACCTTCGGAGAGAGTGGTGCGGGAGTGCGTAGCAGGAATCTGCTGGGTTTGGAGACTCCACACGGGGCCGTGTGCCAGAGACAGAAATGCTTGGTCACAGGGCGGGTGAGCTCGGAGCAAGGCCGGAGACCAGGGAGACGGGAGGGATTGAGCGCTTTTCTCTGAGGGCTCACTGAGGAGTGGGGCCCGAGCTCAAGGCTGCTCCAGGCCGGAGACTGGGAGGCCGCCATTTTCATTCCCGTCCTCCAAAGCGGTACGGAAAGCGCTCAGGGAACAAAAGCTCCTAGAGCGAACCCGAGCAGATTACTCAGCCTGGCCCCTGGCAAGGGTGGTGCAATTCCGCCTCCGGCAAAGACATCTGAGAATCACGGCGACAGGCCCTTCCCCAGAAGATCAGCAAGAACATCCACCCAAAACCGAGTTGACCGATCAATGAGAACCAAGGAACTTCAGAGCTAGGGGAAAGCAACACATAGCATTCATGGCTTTTTCTCCATGATCCTTTAGATTTTCAAAGTTAAATTTTTTTAATTTTTATTTTTTTCTTATTCTGTGTTTTAAATTTTTTTCTCTTTCGTATTTTAACTTTTTTTTTTTTTTTTTTGAGAAAGCAGTTTAAGAAGTTTGTTTATTGGGGCCCCTGGGTGGCTCAGTGTGTTAAAGCCTCTGTCTTCGGCTCGGGTCATGATCCCAGGGTCCTGGGATGGAGCCCCGCATTGGGCTCTCTGCTCAGTGGGGAGCTTGCTTCCTCCTCTCTCTCTCTCTGCCTGCCTCTCTACCTACTTAGGATCTCTGTCTGTCAAACAAATAAATAAAACCTTAAAAAAAAAGTTTGTTTATTGTCAAAACAAATAAGAGGTACAAGCATAACAGAAGACACAAATAAATTAATTATTCTGATCATTTTAGACTCCAGGGCTTCTCTATGGAAAGGTCGCCTCAGCTCCTTATGTAGACATGATAGAATCCAAAACAAAAAACGGAGGGGGGGTGCCTGGGTGGCTCAGTGGGTTAAGCCTCTGCCTTTGGCTCAGGTCATGATCTCAGGGTCCTGGGATCGAGCCCCGCATCGGGCTCTCTGCTCTCCCCCACCCCCGCCTGCCTCTCTGCGTACTTGTGATCTCTGTCTGTCAAATAAATAAATAAAATCTTAAAAAACAAAACAAAACAGTGGGAATTTGAGACTGCATTTAAGACAATGACTGAACACATACATGGTGAGGGGAAATAAAGTGGCTTCCTTAGTTCTTTTCCTCTGTAACTTATTTATAAAAGTACGTAGCTCTTTCTTGGAGGCAATGATTTCATACAGAAAAATTTAAAATTCTTGCACTTCCCAGAAAAAAAAAAAATGTTTTATGCCTGGCCTGAACAGGAAAATCAAAATAGAAAAAAAACCCAAAAAACAAAATAGGGTGACGCTAGTTTCACGTGAACCTCAAGACTACCATCTAAATGTAGGTATCACCTTGTGCATACTTGGAAAAAGTTTAACACCCATTTATCTATACCAAACCAGTAGCCTGAATTTTCTCCCTTAGGAAGTTTTCAATCAAATTGAAGGTAAATTAATTTCATTTTAAAAGTGCAAAATAAGGGCGCCTGGTTGGCTCAGAGGGTTAAACCTCTGCCTTTGGCTCAGGTAATGATCTCAGAGTCCTGGGATCGAGCCCCACATCGGACTCTCTGCTCAGCAGGGAGCCTGCTTCCGCCACCTCTCTCTGCCTGCCTCTCTGCCTACTTGTGATCTCTCTCTCTGTGTCTAATAAATAAATAAAATCTTTTAAAAAAAGTGCAAAATAGGATATGCAAGACTAGTGTTTGTTCTGAGACACAGAAAAATGAAGCATCCCTCCAACAGCACTGGCCAGAAGTGCTCTGGTAAGAAGTGGCTGCAGGACAAAGTGACCTGGAAGGCTACCAAACACAAGAACACTCCGGTTTCAGCCCAGGAAGGGGGGGGGACCCTGCTGCCCTGGCTGTCAAACGGATCTCAGGCCCCCCAGCTGACAAGCCTGGAGCACATGGATGTGCACAGCCAAGAGGTTCAAGGTCTCAACTAGTTGGGGCACACCTCTACTCCGTGGCTAGGCCACGCACATGTTTACAGTGGTAAAGAAGTCGAGAAGCCTCAGTTCCGGAACAACAGAAATGTTATTTACCTAGTAAGCAATGATCAAAGTTCTCCTCTAAGGTAAATGATACAAAAATGAGTAATGAGGTCCCCCATACATCACCACCAGGATTATTTAACTTTAAACCATACAAAATGGTTTCTTTCACACACACAAGGACAAGCTTTGCACTAACATTTCTCAAAAACCAAGTATATCTCCAGCTCTAGCTTCGGTTTAAGAGGTTTTAAAAGCAAAAAGAAAAAAAAGGGGGGGGCACCTGGGTGGCTCAGTGGGTTAAAGCCTCTGCCTTCGGCTCAGGTCATGATCCCAGGGTCCTGGAACCGAGACCTGCATCCAGCTCTCTGCTCAGCAGGGAGCCTGCTTTCCCCTCTCTCTCTGCCTGCCTCTGCCTACTTGTTATCTCTCTCTGTCAAATAAATAAACAAAATCTTTAAAAAACAAACAAACAAACAAATCTCTCCTATGTCAAAGCCAAGATAAAAGGGGAGTTGGGTACAAGATACCCTCTATCCAGAGTCCCTGGAATACAAAGAGCTCCAGAAGCCAGTGGGTGTGAGCACATTTAAGTCATGGGGTTTGAGATTATGGGTCCGCGGCAGTGGTTTCTTCCCTTCCATCAGTAGGATGTCCATCTTGGGTGGTTTGAAGGTTGCTGGATCTTTGGCCATTTAGGTGGCCTGGACATGGATCAGTTCCGTTGGAGAAGGCTTCTGGGCTCCTCTCTAAGTCTGGATGGCAAAACCTCCTGAATCAGACTTCTGGAGGGATCTTGGTCCAAAAAGCCTCCATTTATCCACCAAGTTTTTGTCCTTGTCCCCACTTGCAGAATCCATGGTGCCAGGATTTGGGCCAGGTCAGGCTGTGGAAGGACCAGAAGTGAACCAGCCTCTGGACTTGTGCTTAGGGGAAGAGTGGGGGCTGCTGCTCGGAGTGGAGTGGGCCGAGGCTGGCTGCTTCTCTTCTCTCAATATCCCTCTACTCTGTAGCTTTAGTTTGTGGAGCGATTCTGTCACTTGAAGGTACTTGGTCTCCTCGGAGGTAAGGCTATTTTAACTTTTAACTATTTTATCTTATCAATACCCTTTAAAAATATTTTTAAAATTTCATTGTCATAGTGATATTTTATCCCTTCATTGTATTTAACCTTATTATTTGTATACATATAGGGTTTTTTTTTCTTTAAAATTTTGGGATACAATTTCTTCTAATAGATCAAAATATACCCTAAACCTAGCACATGACTTTATTCTAGTCTCCAGCCTGAGCACAGTCTTTCCTTTTTCTTTTTCTTTTTCCAACCAACTTCTTATCAATTTCTTTTTTAGAATCTTCTTAAATTTTCATCTTTATAGTCATATTCCATCCCTTTAATCATGTTTACACACACACACACACACACACACACACACACACACATATATATATATGGATATGAGTTTCTCTTTCTTTAAAATTTTGGAAGGTAATTTCTTCTAACAGACCAAAATACACAAGAGAAAATCCTGAAAGCAGCTCAGGACAAGAGGTCTGTAACATACAACGGTAGAAATATTAGATTGGCAGCAGACTTATCCACAGAGACCTAGGAGGCCAGAAAGGAATGGCATGATATATTCAGAGCAATAAACGAGAAAAATATGCAGCCGAGAATACCATATCCAGCTAGGCTGTCTTTGAAAATAGAAGGAGAGATAAAAAGCTTCCAGGACAAATAAAAACTAAAAGAATTTGCAAACACCAAACCAGCCTTCAGGAAATATTGAAAGGGGTCCTCTAAGCAAAGAGAGCGCCTAAAAGTAACAGACCAGAAAGGAATGAAGACAATATACAGTAACAGTCACCTTACAGGCAATACAATGGCACTAAATTCATATCTCTCAATAGTTATCCTGAATGTAAATGGGCTAAATACCCCAATCAAAAGATGCAGGTATCAGAATGGATAAAAAACCAAAACCTATCAATATGCTGTCTACAAGAAACTCATTTTAGACCCAAAGACACCTGCAGATTTAGAGTGAGGGGATGGAAAACAATTTACCATGCTAACAGACATCAAAAGAAAGCTGGAATGGTAATCCTTATATCAGATAAATTAGATTTATTATACTAAGACATGAGGAAGGACACTATATCTTACTTAAAGGGTCTGTCCAACAAGAAGATCTAACAATTTTAAATATCTATGCCCCTAATATGGGAGCAACCAGTTATATAAACCAATTAATAATAAAATCAAAGAAACACATTGACAATATTACAGTAATAGTAGGGGACTTTAACACCCCCCTCACTGAAATGGACAGATCATCCAAGCAAAAGATCAACAAAGAAATAAAGGCTTTAAATGACACACTGGACCAGACGGACATCACAGATATATTTAGAACATTCCATCCCAAAGCAACAGAATACACATTCTTCTCTAGTGGACATGGAACATTCTCCAGAATAGATCACATCCTGGTCACAAATCAGGTCTCAACTGGTACCAAAAAATTGGGATCATTCCCTGCATATTTTCAGACCACAATGCTCTGAAGCTAGAACTCAACCACAAGAGGAAAGTTGGAAAGAACTCAAATACATGGAGACTAAAGAGCATCCTTCTAAAGAATGAATGGGTCAACCAGGAAATTAAAGAAGAATTGAAAAAATTCATGGAAACAAATGAAAATGAAAACACAACAGTTCAAAATCTTTGGGACAGCAAAGGAGGTCCTGAGAGGAAAGTATATAGCGATACAAGCCTTTCTCAAGAAACAAGAAAAGGGGAGACAAACCGTGAGAGACTGTGGACTCTGAGAAACAAACTGAGGGTTTTGGAGGGGAGGGAAGTGGGAGGTTGGGTGAGCGTGGTGTTGGGTATTATGGAGGGGATGTATTGCATGGAGCACTGGGTGTGGTGCATAAACAATGAATTCTGGAACACTGAAAAGAAAAAACAAATAAAAAATTAAAAAAAAAAAGGAAACAAGAAAGATCTCTGCTCAGCAGAGAGCCTGCTTCTCCCTCTCCCTCTGCAGATCCCCTTGCTTGTGTTCTCTCTCTCTCACTATGTCTCTCTCTCTCTCAAATAAATAAACAAAATCTTTTTAAAAAGACGAAAAAATAATGGAGAATTACAGACCAATATCCTTGATGAACATGGATGCAAAAATTCACGCCAAAATACTAGCCAGTATGATCTAACAGTACATTAAAAGGATTATTCACCATGACCAAGTGGGATTTATTCCTGGGCTGCAAGGTTGGTTCAACATCCGCAAATCAATCAATGTGATACAATACATTAATAAAAGAAAGAACAAGAACCATATAATACTCTCAATAGATGTTGAAAAAGCACTTGACAAAGTACAGCATCCTTTCTTGAGCAAAACCCTTCACAGTGTAGGCATAGAAGGAACATACCTCAATATCATCAAAGCCATCTATGAAAAACCCACAGCAAATATCATTCGCAATGGAGAAAACATGAGAGCTTTCCCCCTAAGGTCAGGAACACAGTAGGACTGTCCACTATCACCACTGGCTATTCAACAGAGTATTAGAAGTCCAGCCTCAGCAATCAGACAACAAAAGGAAATAAATGGCATCTGACTTGGCAAAGAAGAAGTCAAATTCTCACTCTTTACAGATGATATGGTACTTTATGTGGAAAACCCAAAAGACTCCACCCCAAAACTGCTAGAACTCATACAGGAATTCAGTAAAGTGTCAGGATATAAAATCAATGCACAAAAATCAGCTGCATTTCTATACACCAACAACAAGACAGAAGAAAGAGAAATTAAGGAGTCGATCCCATTTACAACTGCACCCCAAACCATAAGATACCTAGGAATAAACCTAACCGTAGAGTCAGAGAACCTGTACTCAGAAAACTATAAAGTACTCATGAAAGAAATTGAGAAAGACACAAAGAAATGGAAAAATGTTCCATGCTCATGGATTGGAAGAACAAATATTATGAAACTGTCTAGTACCTAAAGCAATCTACCCATTTAATGCAATCCTTACCAAAATACCATCATTTTTTTCAAAGAAATGGAAAAAATAATCCTAAAATTTATATGGAACCAGAAAAGACCCCGAATAACCAGAGGAATGTTGAAAAAGAAAGCCAAAGTTAATGGCATCACAATTCCAGACTTCAAGCTCTATTACAAAGCTGTAATCATCAAGATAGTACAGTACTGGCACAAAAACAGACATATAGATCAATATAACAGAATAGAGAGCCCAGAAATGGACCCTCAACTCTATGGTCAACTAATCTTCGAAAAAGCAGGAAAGAATATCCAATGGAAAAAAGACAGTCTCTTCAACAAATGGTGTTGGGAAAATTGGACAGCCACATGTAGAAGGCTAAAACTGGACCACTTCTTTACACCACACACAAAAATAGACTCAAAATGGATGAAAGACCTCAATGTGAGGTAGGAATCCATTAAAATCCTTGAGGAGAACACAGGCAGCAACCTCTTTGACCTCAGACACTACGACTTCCTAGAAACATCACCAAAGGCAAGGGAAGCAAGGGCAAAAATGAACTGCTGGGACTTCATTAATATCAAAAACTTTTGCACAGCAAAGGAAACAGTCAACAAAACCAAAAGACAACTGACAGAATGGGAGAAGATATTCGCAAATGACATATCAGATAAAGGGCTAGAACCCAAAATCTATAAAGAACTTATCAAACTCAATACCCAAAGAACAAATAATCCAATCAAGAAATGGGCAGAAGACATGAACAGACAGTTCTGCAAAGCAGACATCCAAATGGTCAATAGACACATGAAAAAGTGCTCCATATCACTCGGCATCAGAGAAATACAAATCAAAACCACAATGAGATACCACCTCACACCAGTCAGAATGGCTAAAACTAACAAGTCAGGACATAGCATGTGTTGGTGAGGATGTGGAGAAAGGAGAACCCTCTTACACTGTTGGTGGGAATGCAAGCTGGTGCAGCCACTCTGGGAACCAGCATGGAGGTTCCTCAAAAAATTGAAAATAGAGCTACACTACAACCCAGAAATCACACTACTGGGTATTTACCCTAAAGATACAAATGTAGGGATCTGAAAGGGCATGTGCACCTGAATGTTTATAGCAGCAACGTCCACTATGGACATTGCCAAACTATGGAAAGAGTCTAGATGTCTATCAACAGATGAATGGATAAAGAAGATGTGGTACAGCTATACAACGAATGGAATATTATGCAGCCATCAAAAGAAATGAAATCTTGCCATTTACAATGACCTGGATGGAACTAGAGAGTGTTATGCTGAGCGAAATAAGTCAATCAGAGGAATACAATTATAATATGATCTCTCTGATATGAGGAATTTGAGAGGCAGGGTGGAGTGTCATGGGGGGTAGGGAGGGAAAAAATGAAATAAGATGGGATGGGGAAGGAGTCAAACCATAAAATGCTCTTAATCTCAAGAAACACATCAAGGGTTGCTGGGTGGTGGGGGGAGGTAGGGATAGGGGGGCTGGGTTATGGACATTGGGGAGGGTATGTGCTGTGGTGAGTTCTGTGAAATGTGTAAGCCTGATGATTCACAGACCTGTACCCCTGGGGCAAATAATACATTATATATTAATTTAAAAATTTATTTATTTATTTATTTGACAGAGAGAGAGAGAGACACCGAGAGAGGGAGCACAAGCAAGGGGGCTGAGCAGGGAGCTCAATGTGGGGCTTAATCCCAGGACCCAGGGATCATGACCTGAGCTGAAGGCAGAAGCTTAACAACTGAGCCACCCAGGTGCGCCCTGAACCCATCTTTTCATGGACTTCCACCTATGAATCCAGATCGTTTCCCCCCTGGGGGAAGTCTTGCAAAATCAGATTACCAAAATAATCATAAGGATTGGGATGGGCTACGAGGGCTCTTCAGGTAAATCGCTCCCCATGATGCCTCTAAACAAGCAAGGGGGCACTAAGGTAAACATTCACGGAGGAGCCTGTTTAGTATCGGTGAAGTCCAGAGCCACTGTATACACGCAAGACCCTGCTTTCATAAAGGGGCAAACCCCTTGGAGTTAAGAGGGTTTCTAAGCAAGCTCAAAGAGTACCTATATCTAAACCAGTCCAGATGACACTAGGACCATTTTCTGGGACCCATACTCTCTTCCTGTGTGGCCCTGCCCCAGTAAAACTGTGAGGATGAGATCTGCTTTCTAAATTGAGAAGTCATGTAAAATTTAACTCAGAAGGAGAAATGATCTTTGGGGAACCCACGTGGTGCAGTTAAGCGTTGGGCTCTTGATCTCAGCTGAGGTCCTGATCTCAGGGTCATGAGATCGAGTCCCGTGTGGGTTCCCTGCTGAGTGTGGAGTCGGCTTGGGATTCTCTCTCTCTATATATATCTGCCCCTCCTGCTGCTCTCATTCTCTCTAAATAAATAAATAAAATTTTTTAAAATTTTAAATTCTTAACAAATAAGAATAATTTCAAAAATATAATAAAAAAGAAAGCATGAGAGCCCCGATCTCTCAGAAGTGCTGAATGCCTATGGGCTTTTTCTTCAACCAACAAAGGCAAAATTAAGAGAGCTGAACCCATAAAAATATTTCAAATCCCTGCCTAAGTTGACTTAAAATCCACTAAAACCAGAAGGTATCTGAGGGCGCTCACCAGTTGGAGAAGACTTAATGAAGCAAGGGTTGACTCCTGCAATGCTCCCATTTTACCCATTAAAAAAATCAAATAGGGGCACCTGGGTGACTAGGTCGGTTAAGCATCTGCCTTCTTCTCAGGTCATGGTCTCAGGGTCCTGGGATCCAGCTCCAGGTCAGGCTCTCTGCTCAGCAGGGAGGCCTGCTTCTCCCTCTCCTTCTGCCCCTGCTCGTGTGCTCTCCCTCTTGCTCACTCTCTCAAATAAATAAATAAAATCTTAAAAAGAAATCAAATGAATGAGGTTGGAGTTTTGTCCAAGATCTGGATACAGTCAATAAAATTGTGATACCAAGGTTCCCTGGAGTTCCAAATCCCCAACACCATGCTGTCTAACGTACCTACAGACTGAAAATGGTTCACAGTTGTGGCTCTCAGCTCCCCTTTCTGTAGGAGCCCAGCTGACAAGAATAATCAATATATATCCACCTTCACTTGGAAAAACCAACAGTATACCTGGATTGCTGAAGGCCTGTCCTTAGTTTTTTTCACAAGTTTTATTAACATCAAGGCTTGGCAAACTTACAGTTCCCTAACAACTGTACAGTCATTCCATATGGAGATGACCTACTGGTACATCTCCCCTAGGAGGGAGGCCTAAGAAATAGATTTGATTTGTCTATTACAGCACTTAGCTTGCAAAGCCCATAGGCCTCCAATGAAAAACTGCAGTTCTCCAAAGGCAAGGCCCCCAACCTAGGACATTGTTTGGTTGCAAAAGCAGTCTCTGTCTCTCACCTGAAAGAATAGAGATTATCCCAGACTTCCCCAGACTCACGACTAAGTGACAATTAAGGAGTTTCCTTGGATTTGTAGGATATTGTGGATCTTGGGTTCCAAAGTTTTCTCTCATTGCAACTCCCCTGTATGGGCTTACAAGGGTCCCAATTCCAGAGCTCTTACCCTGGGAAGATAATTGTGAGCAAGCCTTTAGCCAACTAACACTAGCCCTACAACAAAATCTCATCCTAGGGACGCCTGGGTGGCTCAGTTGGTTAAGTGGCTGCCTTCGGCTCAGGTCATGATCCCAGCGTCCTGGGGATCGAGTCCCACATCGGGCTCCTTGCTCCGCAGGTAGCCTGCTTCTCCCTCTGCCACTCTGTCTGCCTGTGCTCGCTCTCTCTCTCTCTCTCTCTCTGTCTCTGACAAATAAATAAATAAAAAAAAATCTTTAAAAAAAAAAATCTCATCCTAGGGCTCCTAAATTATACTAAATCTTTTATCTTATTTGTCCAGAAATGTGATAAACAGACTCTAGGAATTCTAACACAGCAGCATGGAGGAAAACAGGGACTGGTTGCTTACTATAGCTTACAGCAAACCCACTAGCCAGACCACATCCAAACTGTTGGAAAGCACTGGCCACTGAAGCTAGACTGGCAGAACTAGTATTAGTACATGTCTGACACTTCCAAGTACCCCAGGCTCTCTGATCAGGCTCAACGTTTCTCAGCAGGTAGACTTACGCCTTATGAGAACCTTCTCCTCTCATCTTCTGACCTCCACCTTAAGTGGTTGGTAACTTGCTCAGCCAGCTCTGCTACTCTACTTTCCCTGCCTGACAACGGGACGGACCGCCATACCTGGGTGGGTGTGAGGTTGTGGCTTGCACTGACTCACAGGACACACTGGAAAACCCAGAGGTGATATTCTTGGCTCACGGGTCCCACGCTAAGAGTTCACTAGGGAAATATCGAGCATGATATGCTGCAACAACTCAATATAAACTATTGGAAAGGGGGGGGGTGCCCGGGTGGTTCAGATGGTTAAGCGTCTGCCTTCAGCTCAGGTCATGATCCCTGGGTCCTGGGATCCAGCCCCAAATTGGGTTCCCTGTTCAACAGGGGAGTCTGCTTCTCCGTCTTCCTCTGCAGCTCCCCCTGTCTGTGCTAGCTCTCTCACTTTCTCTCTCTCTGTCAAATAAATACAGAAAATCTTAAAACTATTGGAAGGGGAAATCTTTCCCAACTCAAGTCTGTGTGATGAAGCAAAGCCACATGCCTGTCCCCAGGCTTGTCAGCTACGCACAGTAAAATCAATAAGCATTTATGCTGATAGCATGTATACCTTTGGGATGGCCCAGGACTTGGGCATGTTATGGAAACAGAGAGGGTTCCTCACTTCTAAAGAAACCCCCATCAAAAATGGGCCCCAAGAAATAAATGAACCACTCCCTGCTATTCTATTCCCTAACAACTTGCAACGATTAACATTGAAGATCCTACTAGAATACAGAAGCTGAGTTTTAAGAAGTCCTCTAGTGGACTTCTATGCTAGATCGACCAGCACTAAAATTATACCAGTAGGCAACTTGAATGAATGAGGGTGCAAGTGCAAAACTAGATGACTCACTGAGGGCCCAGGTGGCTGCCGGGTTCTTTCTGAATGCCATCACTGAAAGCCCTACATTCTGCAACTCATTGTGGGACAGATGAAATGATCCAAATCACGAAAAACTATGGGGGGGCGGTAACCGCTCTGAGGTCGCATAACTGGTTTACCAATTTTGGCTACCAAATTGGTTAGCCAGTTTTGGGGACTGATTTGTCCAATCCATAACCCTGGAAAGACCATTAAGTTAGTAGATGGAGTAGATGGAGCATCCCCACCACCTACTGGGGCATGTGAAGACTTACAAATGGATTTCATTCAATCGTTCCCCGTAATGGGTTATCAATATGTTCTTGTGGCTGTATGTTCTTGGGATGCATTGAAAACTTCCCATACAGGATGGCTGACACCATAATCAAGACTAAGAAACTTTTAGAAAATATATTTCCTTATGGGGTATCCTAGAAGAGATCACCAGTGACAGGGGAACCCATTTCTCCCAAAGCTACCTAAATTAACAAAGTCAACTGGATTGCCACGGCTCTAAGTTCTACCATTGGCTTTGATGGCAATGAGATCAATACCTTTGGGAAGGCATAAAGTAATGCTTTATAAAGAAAATAGTAATAGGAAGACCCATGTCTTTGGCTGATAGAACTCATGTGTCTCCCGTACTTATAAATTCTGATATGACTCAGTATTGTAAAGTTTTAATTCATTATGCCGAAGTGTATTTCCACCAGGTAAAGGAAGCTTTCTGTGATCCTTCTACAGATGGTCAAACCTTCCATGAGTTAGAATCTGAAGGGTGGGTCTTCTGGAAACAACACTTAAGAAAGATTGCCCTTGGGGCACCTGGGTGGCTCAGTGGGTTAAAGCCTCTGCCTTCGGATCAGGTCGTGATCTCAGGGTCCTGGGATCGAGTCCCGCATCGGGCTCCCTGCTCGGCGGGGAGCCTGCTTCTCCCACTCCTACTCCCCCTACTTGTGTTCCCTCTCTCTCTCTCTCTGTCAAATAAATAAATAAAATCTTAAAAAAAAAAAAAAAGAAAGATTGCCCTTGAACCTCATTGGAAGGGGCCACACCAGGTTCTCCTCACTACCCAGGTGGCAGCCAAATTTGAGGTACTTGAATCTTGGGTCCCCATCTCCCAATTGAAAAGTGCTCCTCCAGACTCTTGGGACCGCATTCCAGCCAGAGATCTAAAATTAAAACAGACTGGGGAGATTTCCTCCCCAGAAGCCGTCAACATCTTGAGGCGGACAGCTCTCCCAAGATACCGGATCAAGATCTTCATCTCCAATATGAAATCCTTATCCCTTTTATCTATTTGCTATTTGCATTTCTCTCTATTAAAGCACGGAAGGCAGCACTATAATTAGAATTTCACAAATAATACTACTACAGGAAAAAATAATACTACTACAGGAAACTTGGTTAACTGCTCGGTTGGTCATGCCATGCCAACATCAGGAGGTAACGAGAGAGACCCCCCCCCCTTAGTTCACCCTACAAGTAATTTCACTGACACCCCACATGCCACTGTATGCCTAAATTTCCCACAGGCCCCTTTTATAAAGTTAAAATGCTAAATCCACAGACCCTCATTTTTTGCCTCAATTTTACCTAACCCTGGGATGGGAAAATGAGATCCATTGGCGGGGGTGGGGGGAATATATATGAAAGACATTACAGAGCAGTCCGTGTTTATCAGACCAATTTTAGGCTTGCTTTTTGGGCCCATATATTTAGGTGGTCTTTCAATATGCGAAAATACAGTATTTGAGTCTCGGTTGAATGATGCTAACACCAATGGGTCCACCATACATGCTAATACTTATGAAGGAGCCCTAGGCATATCTCCTAGCTACTACTCATATGTGGAGGTTTGGGCAACGGCCTCTAAGCTTGGCCCACTCGTTGTCTTGACAGCTGGAGGTTGCAAGGCAGTGTGAATGTGCGGTTGCTGTATTTACCGTTTCACTGACCCTTCATCATACCTCAGAAACTCAACATTGGTTTGCTCCTTTGAATTTATACTAGGACTAAGAAGAAGTTTACCAGCAGATGTATCCCTCTGGATAGTTGTCATTTGGACGGTCCCTTCTTCCTTCCCCTGAGACGAGTACAAACAAATATGTGGTTAAAAACTTGTCCTTGACCTTGGCAACTATCGCTGAGTCTATAGCTCAGGCCATGGTTGGACAACAGATGTCCCTAAAGTCTCTCGTTAATGTGGTTTTCGGCAACGGAATTGCTTTCGGTTACTTGCTGGCTGAAAAAGGAGATGTCTGTACCTCGATAAAAACCTTCTACTGCCTCTGGATCCACTTCCAGTTGTGTAGAAACTCAAATATGAGAGATTAGCAAACAGGCTACCTGGCTAGAACTGTTTGGTACCTCGTCAGTTACATGCTTTGACTTAGATGGTTCTGGTTGGATTGGCTCATGGGGACTCTGGCTAAGAGTTGATGTCAGCCTCTTGGCATTGTCCTACTCACAGCCAGCATTATCATCTCTCTGGGGCACTGAGTTCTCTCTGAGATTGTCCACGCATGTTTGCAGCCATTAGCACCTCGGATAGTCTCCCTACGCTTGGAGAAACAAGAAACAAGACGCACAACAGGGACACCCGGGTGGCTCAGTCTGTCAAGTGTCTTCCTTTGGTTCAGGTCATGGTCCCCGCTCAGCAGGGAGCCTGCTTCTCCCTCTCCTCCATGCTAGCAAGCTTTCTTGCTATCTCTGTCGCTGTCTCTCTCTCCCAAATAAATAAATTAAAAAAAAAAAAAAAGAAAAGAAAAGATGCACAACAGACAAACGGCCAAAGCGATTCTTTGATGGATTTGACATCGTAACCACGAATTTCACGTTACGGTAAGAACAGTTTAACTCCGATGGTGACTGAGAGTGGTACCAGTACTGAATTTGTGGTCCATCATTACCATGCAAGGATGACCAAATGGAAGTAATTGTTAAATTAATTCAACAAGGAGGCCATTAGACAGAGGTGCCTCTCACCCTTGGCACCTACGTAAGCAAACCCAGATCTAAGCCTGTAACTACCTCAAGGTCACTAAAGTGCGACCTAAAGGCAACCGATTGCCAACAGCCACCAGGAGTTCACGCTAGAGCCAATCAATATCTTCCTTACTTTGCTTCCGACTCTTCTCTATTAGTCTTTCTCCAGCTCCCGTTGACAGAGTGCTTCTAACCACTCTGGTTTGGCACTGCCCCGCTTGAATCGATTTTGTGCAAACAAATTCCGAAAATTTTAATATGCCTCAGTTTGTCTTTTCCCAGACTTCATTGTGTCTCCACCCTCCAAACCTATGTCGTCTTTTATACTCCTGTCCCCCCTGATCCCGAGGCTTGGGAGTGAGCCTGGTCTTTCTCTGAGCAGCACATTGAACCCTGCTCCATGTCCTGCAGATTCTACCCTCTCGTGGGCTCAATCTAGGACAGTGTCTAGTCTCAAAGGGGGTCTTTGTTAAAAATTAGTGAAAAGGGCCCCTTGGGGGCTTGTGAATTAGGGAAGGATGCCCCCTCTGAGCGGAAGCAGCTTTCAGGTGCCTGCTTGCTTTACGCATTGCTCCTTGGTGAGAAGAGGTATCCTCTCCTCCTGGGAGACACCCCAGGAGGTGCATGACTCAGCCGGGGGCACAGGTGACATTTCGCCCCCAGATCGCCCCCTTGTGTGCTGGGAAGATGGCACACACATACTGTGGCCCCACTTGAACCTTTTGCCTCCCCTCCGCTGCTTTCACGTTCTTGCACTGCAGTCTGTGGACCGCTTGCCAGTGTCCCCATCTATCCCTCCTCGCTCCCTCCCTCGCGTTCTCAGGCTGCCTCCAGAACGCCTTGCACACTGGCTCCAGGCACTCCTCATGCCTTCAGGACAAATGCAGACTCTCAGCCGGGCACCCGAGGCCCTGGTCCTGCTCATTCCTATTTCCTCTTCTGTCTTTCCCACTGGAAACCCTCCACCCCAGGCACCTCCCTGGTCTTGGCTAGGAAAGCCCTAGCTCCTTTCTTCTCCCGGCAACCCGGTTGCAGCCCTTCAAGACTTGTCTCAGTATCTTCCCTAGAAGTTTTCTCCAATTGGGTGGCCTCCCTCTCGACTCTTATCGCACTGTGATGCAGTCGAGCCTGGCTAACCATCAGGCACTGAGGACATAGTGCCTAGAACCTACGATAGCTATAGGGGCTCATGGAAACGTTTGAATTTACTTTAAAATCAGAAGAGAAAAGTGACATTCGAGGCTCAAAGAAGAGGCATTATTTTTCCTCACATCAGAGAAAATAAAGAAGTTTGAAGGGCCCACAAAAATCTATTAAATCTTTTTTTTTTTTTTTTTTTAAACTAGAGGAGGATACACATGGAGCTCAAAGTCCATAGGTCCCACGAAAAGCCCCAGTGTGGTCCTGGTTACCAATGCTTGCCCATCCTACAGGAGACCCCATAAGGGAAGATCTTCTCCGGAGGGCGGATGAAACATCCCCACCCCCTCCCCGGCTGTGTTAGGTAATTTTTTCGGTGATGAGAACAAAGCTTTATCTTCACAGGGTGGCTGTGAGCATCCGTTGGCGAGAATGCTTCAGGACTACAGAGCTGGGAGCCATTTCTGGAGCTGAGCTGGATGTAGACAAGGAGAGAAGCACCACGCATTAAAAAAATGGCTCCAGGTGGCTTTGATACCTTTCTTTTGGTAACAAATAAAATGATCCTACTTAAGGGCTCCTGGCTGGCTCATGGGTAGAGCGACTCTTGATGTGGGGGTTGTGAGTTCGAGCCCCACGTTGGGTGTGGAGATTACTTAAAAATAAAATCTTAAAAAATATATCCTATTTATACTGATAGAGAACCGGCAGGACACATAACCAGAGTGTTGCACAGTGGCCAGTCCTGGTCATGGGTTACCTTTATGATTCTTTTTTTTTTTTTTTTTAACCCAGACTTAGGAGCATTTGAAGTTCAGGTCTGTACCTCATTTTCCCTTTACGGCCGTGGGATGGGCACAAGTGAAGGACATAATGAACCAAGGAATCCCCATTTCATAGCACTGTCTGCCATCACCGTCAGGGTCCCAGAGTTCCACGAGGCTGCAAACAGCGCAGCTGCAACCCGAAAGCAAGGCCAGCGGTGCAGAGAACAGAGCTGGAGGGCCGAGACTCAGTTTACCCAAGGAGATATCTCTCGCGGGTCATCGTGGGGACATCTCCAAGTGGTGACAGACACCTTCAAGTACTTAAGAAATTTTAGCTCTGGGCCGCTCTTCACGAACGCTTAGGGGATAGGCTTCCTGTGTTCCAAGTAATTTAATATTTCCCATGGCTCCCGAAGGGCTGGAATTGTTTCCTTTTTATAAGCCGTTGGTGCCTGTTAAGTCATAAACAGTATCAGTCTTGTCTGTCTCCTTCACCGCCCAGCGCCTACAAGCGTGTTGGCATACAGTAGGTGCTGGATGGACGAACGAGTCTGTCCAGGATGACTTCTTTAACGGATCTCTGGGTACCTCCCCAGGGAAAAGCATAAAACCCACCTCGAGATAATAAGACCCTGCATGGCCTCCGCACCCTGTAATTTGGATCTCTAGGAATCGCCTTTGTTGTGGGCGACCAACCACAGGCAAAGCGAGCACCTGCTCCTCCAGCCGGTCCTCGCGGAAAGACCCGCGCCCCCCGCTGCTTCTCGGGATCCCTTCTCTCCGCTTCCTGGGAGCTGGGGGCCCCGAGGCATCCCGGGGCTTGCGGCCAGGGTGCGCCCCAGCGCTTCGCAGCCGTGGTGGCGCGCGTCCCGAGGTGCTCGACACTCCGCCTGGGGTCAGCGTTCTTCGCCTCGTCGGGCCAGGCGCGGGTTTTGGGGGCGCGTCAAGGGCCTCGTCTGGCACCCCCAGGCCTCCGGGGGCCGGAGCCTGAGTCACCGCGGCTCTCAGTCTGGGGCCCCCTCGGTCCCGCAGCGTCGGGCCCCGGCGCAGCCGGCTTTCCCCGAGTCTACTGCGCGCCCCCTCTTCCCGGCCTGAATCTCTGCAGCTGCGGCCCCCGCCCCCGGCCGGCTCTCGGGGAGCTTCGCCCGTCCGCCCCTCCCATGGAGGAGCCCGAACTCCCGGCGCTCCCGGGCGGCTCCCGCGGGAGGGGGCGCGGCCGCCCCCGCGGCTCCACCCTCTCGGCGGGGCCGCGGCCATCTGGGGCCCCTGCCAGTCGCGTCCGTTCTGGGGCCCGCGCCGAGCTCGCGCGGGAGGAGGCAGCCCCGGCGGGGACCCTGGGCCTCCCACCGGGCGGTCTCCGGCCGGCACGGGTGCGGGGAGCCAGGCGCTGAGATGCCCCGAGGGGGCAGTGGCTGCGAGCCGAGCCCGGGTGGAAGCGCGTCGCAGCGGACGCGGGCGCCCCTCGCCACTTCAGTGACCCTTCAGGAGCCGGGACCGGAGCCCCGGAGGCGGCGGTACGGGCCCGCGAGGGCGGCGAGGTCTGTGCTCCCAACGTCCGGGGCGGGCGCCGGCTGCGGAGCCTCGGGCCAGCTCGTCGCCTCCCGCCTCTCCCCTCCAGCCCCCCGCGAGCTGGCAGGAGGAAATAGCGCGCGGCCCCTTTAAATTTACCCAGGAGCCCTTAAAGGAGCCCCAGGGGCCCCAGACAGGAGTCCCCACCCCGGTCCAGCCCGCGCCGCCGAGCGAGCAGCCAGCCGTCCGTGCGGCCAGCCGCCCCGTGCATGCGCCCCGCGCCCCGGGGCCCCGAGCACCGAGCGCCCCGCGCGGGCCGCTGCCGGCCCCGCGGCCCCGCGCCCCGCCGCCCCGGGGCCCCGCTCCGCAGCGCAGCGCATGGAGCCCGGCGGGGACCACCGGAGCCGGAGCGGCGGCGGCAGGGGCGGCCCCGGGCCAACAGCGGCCTCCGCACGGGGCCGACGGCTGCCGCCCGCCGGATCGAGCGGCGGCGCGGAACCCGAGGAGGACGACGGCGGTAAGAGCTGGGGCCGGCGGCTCGGGCGGGGGCCCCGGCATGGGGGGAGGGGAGGGCTGCGGCTCCGGGCTCCGGGCCCCTCTCCGCCGCCGAACAAAGGGGGGGACGCGGGCAGGGCGGCCGGGGGCGCCACCTGGCGGGCGCGGATCGCGCCTGCAGGGCCAGCAGGGGAGCCCCCCGCCCAGCTACCCGGGTCCGCCTGCGGGGCTCGGGCGGATTCCCTCCCCTTTAAAGGGCCCCGCGGCCCCCGCCTTAAAGGCCAGGCCTAGGGGTCTCCAAAGGGCCCGGCCCGGCGCCACGGGGCGCGCGCTCTGGGCTGTTGGACTTGCGCCCCCGCCCCTTTCTCTTTCAGACTCCCAGGTGGTCTCCCTTATCCGGCTGTCTCTTAAAAGTCTGCCCAGACTGGGGGGTCCCTTTCGGGGGGCTTCCCCCAGAGGAGCTGAGCTGGGAACTCCGCTGCTTTAAGTCGGGCTGCTCCTCCCCTCCCGTGGCCTTGCTTACAGACAGGAAACCTTTTTCTCCAACACCCCCCACCCCGCCCCAACGTTCTTTCTAGGAAAGCGCTGGCTGGAGCCTCGGGGGGCCCACCGCTACCTTAACCCACCGCGGGTAGTTTTTAAAGGGATGGGCTCGCTCACAAAGGCAGATACCCCCTCCTGTCCGCGCGTTATCGCCTCCCTTCTTTTAAGAAAATTTTGCCACAATTTGTCAGCTATAGTAGGACCAGCCCGTCCTCCCCGCTCGCTCTCAGAGGACGCTGTTTCTTCATTCCCCTGCTGCCGGGTCACCGCCTGAAGACCCATGACGGTTCGGTCCGGGCTAGGGATACTGCCCTAATCTCGGAGCTCTCCTCCCAGAAACTCCCCATCCCCTTTTGTTTTTAAAGAATCTCAGCTCCTCCCCCTTTTTTGGGCTCTTAAAGGGCCAATCCACCTTAGACTCGCTTAGATCCGGCGCTGGAAGGATGCTTGGAGACCAGCTAGCTCTCCAGTGCCTTTTCAGACAAAGAGGCTGAGGCCCAGAGAGCCACATGACCCATCAAAGATCACAGAGCAAGTTACCAGTGAAACCATACTGGAATCGAGGTCTCTGACTTTGAAGCCAGTGCTTTTTTCTTTGGATCTACTTAAATCAAAACAAACAAAAAACCCACAATGGTGACAGGAGCCCTCTCTGGTCCTGTCTTTTGTTTCTCTGACCCTGAGATTCTCCAGTGGGAGCATGACCACACTTGTCCATTCAGATTATGTGGCCAGGAAACCCTTTTCTAAATAAAACAGGGTCCAAACTGCAGGGAAGGTGGGGGACTGCTTGGGGGTGTCTGCCTGTTTGGCAAAAGGGCACACCGCTGGCTTACTGTGCTGTGCTTGGGCCTCTCCAGTGCCTGCCCCCTGATTGCTGGGCAGTGGCTGGTTCTCTGCGAGAGCAAAAAATAAATCCCCAGAAAGACTTAATGGGCTCCAGTGGGTGGTGGCCACTCCCTTCCTTCGAGCCATCCCCTTGCAGGGTCATCGGCTCTCCCTAGAGTCTAGGGACGCCAGGGTCCTAGTAACTCCTTTTCCTGGAGGTGTTGACAGCTTTGTCATGGGGATCCCTCCCCTCCCGGGGGTGCCTGTGTTTGGGAAACTGGCCATGCTTAGCCCCCCCAAAGGGGACTCTCAGAAGGCTGCTTTTGAGGCATTATTGGAAAAAGGGAGAAGATGTTTGGGTGGGGCCCTCCTGGCTGGGGCCTCAGACGGGTGGGTCCCGTATGCAGCCCTGGATGCAGACAGATGCCCCCTTTGTTCTGCCACTGCCCGCTCGGCTCCATAACCGCCCCGGCCTGCTGCTCTCCTGGCTTTTCCCTCACACTTGCCGCCAGAAAGGGGCCCATCCAGAGCTGGCTGCCGCCTTGGCCTTCACTTTATTTTTTAAAAAGTCAGAGCTAGTCCCTCGGCAGTGCCCTGCATCCTTTTGTTCTTGGTCCCCTCTTAAAGGGTCCTCACGCTTTGTAAAGGGCCAATGTTTTGACTCCAGGGCTCTCCCACATCCTTTTGATTGCTGTTGCCATCCTTTTCCTGCCACCCCCCCCCCGCCCCTCCTCCACCAAACGACCCCTCCCCCACCCCCCTTTCTCTGCAGAATCCAAGCCCTGGGTTCATTTCCTGGGTATCAGGCATTGAAAAACTGTCTCCCTTTCCCCCCTCCCCTTCAGGGCAAGATCTTCAGCTGGATGGGGGTGCCTTGGGGTCCTGGGGGAGCGCCCCCCTGCCCTCCTCCAGGGCCAGGGGCCCGGCATCTTCAGGCAGGAAATACTCAGACCACTGTGAGGCCCGGGCCTCGAGGCCTGGAAAGAGCCGCATCCCCGGCCGTGACCACCGGCGCTACTACCACGACCACTGGCGGCTGGAGTACCTGATGGACTTCAACCCTGCCCGGCACGGCATGGTGTGCATGGTGTGCGGCAGCTCCCTGGCCACGCTCAAGCTCAGCACCATCAAACGGCACATCCGCCAGAAGCACCCCTACTCCCTGCATTGGAGTCCCCGGGAGAAGGAAGTCATCAGCAACAGCTGGGATGCCCACTTGGGGCTGGGGGCCTGTGGAGAGTCCGAGGGCCTGGGGGCCCAGGGGGCCGAGGAGGAGGAGGAAGAGGAAGAGGAAGAGGAGGAGGAGGGGGCTAGCCTGCAAGCTTGCCCACCCAAGGGCCCAGGTAACACAGGACCTGGAGAGGCAGGGGCCTGGGTGGTGGGCGGGGCCCCGTGGGGCCAGCCCTGGCTTCTCAGCCAACTAACTCACTTTCTGGAGGGAGTCACTGCTCTGTGTCGGGTGGGGATGTGCTTATTGTCCTTCTTGTACAGTATTGGGGGCGGGACAGTGAGAGGAAGGGGTCTGCAGCATCTCTGATGGTCTTGGCCTTCTGTGGTTTTAGAAGGATCAAGGAGAGTGGAGGTGGGGGCTTAGGTGGGGCTGGGGGGAAGGCTGGGAGTAGAGGGTGCTGGGAAGGTATGGCTTGACAGTGAAGTCCAGGGAGGGGGCTAGAATCTGGGTGTCAGGGCGGAGCATAGAGTTTCCGGTCTGTGTGCAGGGCAGGAGCTGGAGGAGTTCAGGCCTCAGGAGAGAGCAAGAGCAGGGCCAAGGTCAGGCTGGGGCTCAGAGTGTAGAGTGAGGGAGAGGCTAGTGGAGGGCCTGGCTGTGGCGGTGGGGGGTGGGGCGCTCCCTGGAGGGCCAGCATCTCAGTTCCTTCCCTCCCTCCAACCCTTTCAGGCAAAGCCCCAGCTGGTGAGGGCAGCCGATGCCAGCGGCGAGGGGGCCCAGTGGCACCCCGGGCTCGGCGTCGGCGCCTCTCAGCCTCCCGGAGGGCCGGGGGCAGCAGGGGGCTGGGGGCCCGGCGGCTGGAGCGGAGGCTGAAGGAGTCCCTGCAGAACTGGTTCCGGGCAGAGTGTCTCATGGACTATGACCCTCGGGGGAACCGGCTGGTGTGCATGGCCTGTGGCCGGGCACTGCCCAGCCTGCACCTGGACGACATCCGAGCCCACGTGCTGGAGGTGCACCCCAGCTCCTTGGGGCTCAGCGGCCCGCAGCGCAGCGCCCTGCTGCAAGCCTGGGGTGGCCAGCCCAAGACACTGTCTGAGCTCCCTCGGTCCCCACCAGGTGCGAGGCCCCTCCCAGGGCCGAGACCCACCCTCCCCATATTAGCGCTGCAAAGTGGGGTCTATGACCAAAACCGGGAGGGACTCCTGTCTACACCCACCCACCCCCAGACACAGACACATACATACACCCCACATCGGCTGGGGCCTCTAGATTGGGGCTGGGGTGAGGACCCCGCTGCGTGGGTAAGGGCAACCCTGCCACCAGGCTGAGCCCGTCTCCCTCACCCCTTCCCCAACAGACGATGACCTCGTCCCCCAGGACCTGACCAGAAAGAGCCGGGACCCCGCCCCCACTGCTGGAGCCCTCTCCTCTCAGGACCTCAGTCCCCCAGACGTAAAAAAGGAAGAGGCTGGCTGGGTCCCTGAGAGGCCCGGGCCCGCAGAGGAGGAGGAGGAGGAGGAGGGCGAGAGGGTGGGGGTCCCGGGCCGGTCGCCGCGGGGCCGGGACCACCGTCGCCGCTACCAGGAGCGCTGGCGGCTGGAGTACCTCATGGAGTTGGACGGCGGCCGCCGCGGCCTGGTGTGCATGGTGTGCGGGGGCGCGCTGGCCTCGCTCAAGATGAGCACCATCAAGCGGCACATCCGCCAGCGCCACCCGGGCTCCACGCGCCTCAGCGGGCCCGTGAGGGCCCTCATCGCCCAGGAGTGGAGCGAGAAGGCCGCTCACCTGCTGGCCCTGGGGCTGCCCCGCCCCAAGCCCCCCAGGGACCCTGCCGCCCCCCGCACAGCCGCAGCCTCCGAGGAGGGGGGTGGGGAAGAGGAAGAGGAGCCAGAGGAGGAGGAGTGGTGGGGTGAGCTGGCGCAGGGCCAGAGCAGGTGGCGCGGGAGAGTGGGGGCAGGGACCCGGGCCGGCGGGGGCCGAGGGCTGGGAGTGCTTGGGTGGAAGGGGGTGGGGAGAGCGGAAGGCTGAAGGGCGTATCGGGGAGGACTGGACTGGAGGGCCCAGGTGGGTGGCGGCGGAGCTGAGGCGCGAGACGCGGGCGGCTGGCCCTCTGCCGGCTCCAATGCGCTCCTTTGTCCCTTCCTAGGCGATGTCCCGCTTTCCCCAGGGGAGCCGTCGGAACGGCCCACCGAGGACGACGAGGATGACGAGGACGGCCAAGAGCCCGGGGGACTCGCCTTCCCGCCGCTGCCCCCGCCGCCGCCCCCGCCGCCCCCGCCGCCCCCGCCCCGCAGCCGAGAGCAGCGGCGGAACTACCAGCCGCGCTGGCGGGGCGAGTACCTGATGGACTACGACGGCAGCCGGCGCGGCCTGGTGTGCATGGTGTGCGGGGGCGCGCTGGCCACGCTCAAGGTCAGCACCATCAAGCGGCACATCCTGCAGGTGCACCCCTTCTCCATGGACTTCACGCCCGAGGAGCGCCAGACCATCCTGGAGGCCTACGAGGAGGCGGCGCTGCGCTGCTACGGCCACGAGGGCTTCGGGCCGCCGGCCCCGGCGCCGCGCGACGGCGGCGCGGACCTCAAAGCGGGCGCCGTCTGCCGGGCGTAGCGGGCTCGCGGGGCGGGCGGGGCGGCTCCGTCCTGTGCTCCGCCGGCCCGCGGGCCCGGTCACCCTGCTTCCCGCGGCCCTGGCCGCCGCCGCTGCCCCCGCCCCGCTGGCCGGGCCGGGCGGAGATAGGACTTGGGTGGGGTCGCGGGTTCCGCTAGGAGCCCCGGAGCCACCCCCACCCCCACCCCCGGCCGGTCGGTGCGCCGAGGAAAGCGCGGGGCCCCACGTTTCCCGAGAGGCCACCGCGGCCGCCAAGCGTGTGCACGGAGGGCCTGCAGCCCCAGCCAGGGCGCCAGGCCCGTGTGGGGGATGCCGACTGTCAGTATTAGGGCCCCGAGGGCGGGGTGGGGTTGGTGGGGGGCAGGAGGGCCGCGCCGGCCCCGTCCGCTGGCCGGGGCCCAGCTCCGTGTAGCGTTGCACGCCGGCAGGCACGGCCCCCGGGTCGGGGGCGGCCGCTCCCCCGTCCTCATTGGTATTCGCGGCCGCTCGTAGGCCGGGACTGCGGACGAGGGCCTCCAGCGGAGGGCGGGGCGGCGGAGCTCGGGAGCCCGCCCGGGGCGGGGAGGACGCTTGGACCGCCGGCGGGCGGGCGGCCAGAGGCGGGGGCGGAGCTGGGCCGGGGCCTCGGCAGCTGCGCCAGCCTCCCGGGCGGGCTCTGGGGACAGCGCGCCCCGCGGCCCCTTCCGGCTCCCCCGCTCCTGCCGCGCCCTCCTGGACCCTGAGCTTGTAAAGGGATTAGCACTTTTCTCCTTTGCTCCTCTTCTGCTCCGAAGACCTCCGTTTCCCCCTAAACCCAGTCAGGCGCTCCTGCTCTAGGGTCCCCGTTGGTCCGAGCCCGGGGCACTGGAGGTCCCGGCAGTTGGCGTTCTATTCCCGTCCCTCCCTTGTCCCCCTTCGTACACGGTGGACGTGCCACCCATTCTCAGTCCCCAAGGGCCTGGGGCCGGGCCTCGGCCTTCCTTTCTCTTCCCCGCGGCAGCGCCAGGCCCGGTGGGGCCGGGAAGGGGCCCCGCGATCTCCCAGGCAGGTCCGAGTGGGGCGTGTAGATTCATTCTCCTGTGGAGAACAGGTGGCCCCGAGATCAGGCCCTTTTTGCTCTTTGTATTTTATTTTGAAACTGTATTTAATGCTTTTATATGAAAGGGAGAGGGGCGGGGAGAGAGCTGTCCCAGTCACCCTTACGTGCAAATGTCTTATTTATTATACGTGTATCAGAGATAAGCTGTGAGGTGGTGGAGAAAGGACCGAAAGGAGGAAGGAGTGAGGACAGAGGTGGGGATGGGGGACCCCAAACATCCCGCACTAATGTGTGACTCTCCAGGCCTTTCTTGGAGTCTCTGGGCCTGTGTCTGCTGTTCACATGGCCAGGCCGGTTCCTTTGGTCTTACAGCCTGAAAGTGGGGAGGTGGGACTTGCCGGGGAGGCCTGGAGGCAGAGGGGCCCTGGCACCTGGGGCCAGGGGCTCCCTCTGTGGGTGGGAACGCAAGACAGCAAAGAGGAGGCCCTTCCTCATCCCAGCACTCCCAGGCCAGAGCCCAAGGTTCAAGTGCCTCAGGCCCAGTCCCCTTGACTCGTCCTGATTGGTAATTGGATTTTATACCATGGATTTTATAGCATTTTTATATAATTCAAGATTGTCAGAGTCCGAATGACCTTGGAGATCCACCAGTCCCCACCCCCTCGACCCCTTCCGCAGACAGGTAGTGAAGTTCGGAAACTGAAATGATCACACACAGCCAGGTAGGAACAGTATAGACATAGAATAAAAAGCTCAACTCCCAACTCAGTGTTGTTTGCACTACACCCCTCGGCCTCCCAATCTCTGGTCAATTAAGGTTTCTTTGCCCATGGGGCCTGCCAAAGGGTGGAACCGGGTGCCGCAGGCCGTTAGAGCAGGGTGGCCTCCTCCGGGGACAGCGAAGACGTGCGTGGCTCCCTGAGACCCGTGTCGTCCAGGGCAGCTCTGGGCTTCAGCTCCAGGGTTCCCAGCAGCCGCAGCCTCCCTCAGAAGTCCACAAGCGCGGCTGACGGCCACCGGTCCCGCAGCCTCCCCAGGAGGGCAAGGGCTCTGGCATTGTGTTCTGTTCTAGGTGCCCCAGGGACTCAGGAAATACTGCACGAGCTGTCAGTTGGCTGAGAAGTGAATTCCATGTTTGAACCTCCAGGGGTTGTGAGTCAGTATTAAGAGCTTGAGAACAGGGATTATGGATGGCACCGGGCTGGGCACTGCCATTCTTTTATTTTTCTTCATGCATGTTGTTTTCAGATCCAGAATGAGTATTTTACCACTTTTTGCGACTCTGCCTGTTCCAAAACAGGAGGCAGATTGGGGTGACCTCTTCTGGTTACCCAAGCCCACCGCCAAAGTTCAGGTAAGCCAGGACAGAGAGCTGGTCAGGAATGGCTTTTCTTGTTGACAGGCAGGGACGGAGGCCTTAAGACAGGAATGAGGGTCTTTGTGGAGAGGCAGCCCCAGGCACTCCAGGGGCTTCTCAGAGTGTGGCCATCGGACCCGTAGCATCACATTATGAACCTACTAGAAACACATATCCTTGGGCCCTGTCTTGAATCAGAAATGGCGGCACCCAGCAGTCCTTTTGGATGAGCCCTCCAGTGCTCACAAAGATCAGAGCAGGAATGGACCCAGTGCCACTGTAGGGGTTCCTGCTTTGACCGCCCCTACCGCCTCTTGGGGTGGGGGTGGGGGTCAGGTCGTCCTCCTCTCTCTGTGCCTCCTCCTTGCCTCAGCAGTCTGACATGAACAGGTGAAGTTTCTTCATGAATTTTTTGTTAATGGTATGCTTGCTATTATGGCCAATATGTAAATGTTACTCTGAATCCATATTTATACGCCACGTTAGTGACATTACTCGAACATTACTTGTATGTGTATTTGTGAAGTTGTTGGCTTCAGTTATTTTTTAAGGAAAAATTTCAGCCTAAGTTTTCTAAGAGGTATGTTGAATAAATTTTTAAAATCCAGCTTAAGGGTCATGGCAGCCTTAGTTTTGGGGAAGACTAAATCTGAAGGAATAAGGTTCTGATGTATGTGGTCTCCACTTTCCATGGTGACTGACTCTGACGTCTAGGCTGCTTCACGCTGCGGGCGGGCGACCCTCTGAGGTTGGTGTGAGGCTGAACTGGGACAGCAGACCCGCCGGCCCCTTCCACTCCTCATCCTCTTTCTCCTAAGGTCACCTCTTAAGAGGGTCTCTGGGATCTTTCAGAAACCAAACACGACAGCTTTGCTCTACTATGGAAATTCCGCAATCTTGGGAATCATTACCAGCCTCAACTATGAGTTGCTTTTTAAAGCATCAAGAGTGGAGTGGGGATGGGGGTCGGTGGAAGCCTGGTTCTTACTTTACCCAAACTGTATGTATAAAGAATAAAGTTAGCAGAACGACACCACAGTCACTGTGTTTTTTTTTTCTTTTTTATTAATACCACATCAATTTGCAGTTTACAGGAACCAAGATTCAAGTTCCTTAGGTGCTACTGTATTTTCATGTTGCACGTACATACACGCACATTTTCATTAGTAATAGTTCATCTATAGGTTTTCCTTAAAAAACAAAACAAAACAAAAAAAACCCCACGAAACTCCTGTGTGGCACAAAGATCTGTCCAATTACCTAAACACAGCAGTAAAACAACAGAAGAGCTAGGTGTGGAGGCTTCCAGTGCAGAAAAGGGTCCTCTGGAGGGGAAGCCCAAAAAGCTGATCAGAGCACTGTCTTTCTGGGAGGGCCTAAGACACGATGCAGAATGTGTTTGCAACTGAAATCAGCTTAAAAATTAAGAAGGAAAGGGGGCTAAGTAAATAGGAAAATGGAGTAAGGCAAGGGTACCTTTTACCCATCTAAATGCTGAAGTAACTTTTCCAAAACAGTAGAAAGAAAACTTCCACTACCTTCTAGAGAGTTGTAGTGCTTTGGGATCATCAAAGACTGTAGCCCTTACTTTAAAGTCACCAATGCACGTTCCCTCTGGATTATCATGACTGTGAGTTTTACAACCTGAAGGAACTCTCACAGATGACTTCTTTAAAGTTGACTGAATTTTCACCTTGGAAGGGGAGAAAAGACACTTATCAGCCTCAGCAGGAATCAGATTCCCGACAGCCCTCCATCTGAGGTCCGTCTGGGTTGTTCTGTTTATCTTTCAATCGCACACGGAGCCCCATCGACACAATCTGCTCCTGCCTGGTCGCCCTCACCTAAAACTTCTTGGAAAACTCTCTCAAAAGGAGCACCTTGGGCCAAGACAGGTGCTGAGACATTTCATGTGCCTGAAGATGAAAGGAACCCTCAACACGTGACACACACCCATAAGCTAGCCTCAAAGTGAAAACTCCGTATGAACCACAGAACACACTTTCTTATGCTAATTTGTGGTCTCTTAACCACAGACACATACAATCTCCTCTCAAGCCAGCTTGGCTTTGGTCCTTAGGGTACAATGATGAGCACAGGTTAAAGACGGAGCGTGTGAAGGAGAAAGCTGTGGAGAAAAGACAAAAAGCAAAAAAGACCTTTTCCGTTTCTATATTCGCCTCTTGAGAATGTTTCCCCCCCATGGACCGAGACAGGATTACAATAACTCAACAACTGAGGAGCCCACATGCGGATTATACTTTTTCTCTAACAAGTTTACAGCAGTGTACAGCAGTTACAGACATTTATTTCATAATAGGAAAAGTATAACCATATTTATTAAACTTGAGGTGAGGTGGGCAGGGAAGAGGGAGGAAAGCACATTCAGGAATGAGTTCTCAAACTAAAGCCCAGAACTGGTGCCCATGAGAATAGACACAGACGCCACCCTCCCAAATGGCAGAGACTTTCCTTTCCTGGGGGGAGCGGGAGGGGAGGGTCGTCCCAGCCCCACCTTCCATTTCCGTTCTTGGTTCCCAGACGGCATTCTGGGAATCAGGAACTCTCACTATCACCTACAGGTTATTCATAGAGTTGGAAGCTATAGCATTACACAAAGAAGGAGTATTAGGAGTAGCTGCTCACATTGTGGGGCCGGGAGATGGGATCAGAGGTCCGCAGAAACCCATGGGAAGGAATCCCACTCCTGTCCCCAGATAATTTCCTCATAAGTTAATCATTATTTCTTAACATAAAAATAAGGGTAAAACTCCGATGGGAAGCTGGGTAAGACTAGTCCTTGAGACCTGGATAGCAGAGTCCAAGAGCAGGGATTTCTTTCATTTTTTTCCCTGACCTCCAACCTCTCCCCTTTCAAGCTACAAGTAAAAGCTCCGCCACCATTAAGGTACTGATTTATCCTATTAATTTGACTCTTTCTTTATTCTTTTGGATCCTAAGGTATCAGTTCTTTTTTTCGTCCAACAATTCTTGTGCTTGATACTGAGGGTAACGGGAAAGGAGGGGAGAAAACAAATTAAGAGAAAGAAGCTTGGAATGCAGGCTCGAGCTGACACTGAGCACGTTCCTTCATAGTACAGGTAATAACGTTATGACTATTAAGTGGTGTTTTAGTAACTGTTGCATTTCTGGTTTCCATGTACTTATTCTGCCTTTTTTTTTGCAATTCCAGGGAGTTTTGCTTGTATCCTATTGAAGGAAAAAAAAAAAAAAAGAAAAAGGTGAGAAAGAACATTAGTTGTAGGTTTTTACTTTTAACAGTGACACCGAAAGACAGCCCTGCGCTTGCTGGAGAATGTGACACAATCTCCCATTTCCACAGGGCTTAGTCTGGATGAAAAATGTGGGGCCGAGTCTGGTCTGGGATGAGCTGAGGGGTCCGCAAAGATTCAAGCCCTCTCAATGCCACCATGCCTGCGGCCTGTCCTCTTTACTGCCTGCACCTCCTGGGTCCTTCACTGGGGGTTCCAGAGAAGAATTAAGGGGATCTGGGCATAACACCTGCTGTGTTCCACACACTGGCAGCGCAAGAGCCCATTTCCCCGGGAATGTTAGGTGACCCACTAGCGCTACAAAAGGAACCAGGAGTCAAGGGTCAAGGTGACAGATAAAAAGACTACAGAAGCTGGCACCAGTTCCTGGCCCCTCACCGGACACCAAAGCCACCCTTCATTTTGTGCATTAAGGTTACTCTTCACTAAGGTCATTCACATACCTCTCAGCCAATGTCAAAGCCACTCCTCACAATTAGATCCCACAGCAGGGACTAACCAAGACATTAGGTTTAAAGCTAAGCGACGTCTATATTTCACAATCAGAAGTAAACAGCAACCAGATACATATCTGTGCTAACTGTCCTTGCCTGGTGTTAGCTCTAATGCATACATATAAAAGCAAAAGAGCAAGTAAAGACCCTGGCATCAAGCCAGAACTGTGTACCTATACTTGTAGTTTCCACTTACCAAAACTGGAAAAAGCACTAAAATTGGAGGTGTGAAAGGGACTGGGGCGGGGAAGGGGGTTCACAAAAGAGGTTTAGATGCTTGTGTTTTATTTCTTAAATGTCAACATTTTAGTTAGAAGTGTGGGTTCCTTAGTGTTTGCCATGATTAAAAAGAAAAAAAAGCCTAAAACAAAAAAACTAAACAAAAAACCCCAATGGCTCCCTGGTAGAGGGAGTCATAAAAATATCTATCAATAGTTTATTACTTCATTTCAATACTAAATTGGTTAAAAAAAAACAAAGAAAAGAGGGATTTGGTAGTTTGAGGAAAAGTAGCATTGTGGGGGCGCCTGGGTGGCTCAGTGGGTTAAAGCCTCTGCCTTCGGCTCAGGTCGTGATCTCAGGGTCCTGGGATCGAGCCCCACATCGGGCTATCTGCTCAGCAGGGAGCCTGCTTCCTCCTCTTTCTCTCTGCCTGCCTCTCTGCCTACTTGTAATCTCTGTCTGTCAAATAAATAAATAAAATCTTTAAAAAAAAAAAAAGTAGCATTGTGCTTTGAGTCATTTATTTAGTAAAACTCTTATTTCTGGGGATGCTTGGGTGGCTCAGTTGTTACGCATCTGCCTTTGGCTTAGGTTGTGATCCCAGGGCCTGGGATCAAACCCCACATCAGGCTCCCTGCTCAGCGGAAAGCCTGCTTCTTCCTCTCCCACTCCCCCTGCTTGTGTTCCCTCTCTTGCTGTGTCTCTGTCAAATAAATAAATAAAATCTAAAAAACAAAACAAACAAAAAACCCCCCAAAACCTCTTATTTCTGAAAAAGGAGGGACGAATCTGGCTTAAAATTGATTAATGTGGGCGGGTACCTTCAGATACTTAAAAGGCCAAGTCAGAAAGGCAAAGGTTCTAATTCCACAGTTCCTTTTTAATCTAAGACACAAAGAATGTTTTTTAAGGAAGCAGGATGAAATAATTTGCAGTAAGAATCAAACTATTAACCAACATTTTTCTTCAGGATCAAGACTCCTTTCTTTGAGTCAGTATTTTATAGAGGAGGCCAAAAATAATTGGGGAAGAAAAGTACACATTCTGATAAAACGTCGAACTAAAGCATACTTACTTTTCAACAATCGACTTGGTCTGATCACGGACAATGCCAACATAGTGATCAATCTGGGTCTTTAAGGAAAGGGAAAAGACTCAGTTATGGCAACACATAGATTAACAATTTTCCTTAAAATAACGTTGTTATCTAGTTTAACCATTTCTTAAAAACACTATTGCATATTCTGGGGAATGTAAATAATGTCAGTTTTTAAAATTTATTATTACTTTTTATTTTAAGTAGGCTCCACACCCAGCACAGGGCTTGAACTCACAACCCTGATGATATCAAGAGTCAAATGCTCTATCAACTGAGCCAGCCAACCGCCCCAATAAGGCCCAGTTTTTAAGAGTATTTTAAAAACTTCAGGTATTGGGGCATCTGGATGGCTCAGTTGGTAAAGCATCTGCCTTCGGCTCGAGTCATGATCCCAGGACCCTGGGACTGAGCCCCACACATCAGGCTCACTGCTCAGCGGGAAGCCCACTTCTCTCTCCCCGAGTTGTGCTCTCTCTAGTTATCTCTCTAATAAATAAAATCTTAAAAAACCAAAAAAGCCCCCCCCCCCATTTCAGGTATTAGGGGTACCTGGGTGGCTCAGTCGAGTCCTGATCTCAGCTCAGGTCTTGATCTCAGAGTTGTGAGTTCAAGCCCTGTGGTGGGCTCCACACCGGGCGTGGAGCCCATAAAACAAAACAAAACAAAACCCCCCAAAAACCTTTCAGGTTTCAGACTTTAAATTATGCCATAAATGCCTTATAATTGTCTGTTGAAGTAAAAATCTCTCATTTCTTTTGCTAAGGTCTTACTTGCTAGGTATTTCCTTTACAGAAACTAGAGTAAAGCATTTTCAAAATACTAAAAATTGTCTAATCTATATTCTGTAATCACAAATGTTGTTTTGGCTCCTACGTAAGACTAATTCATTTAATATCAAAAGGTATAAATAAAATCTGTTGATTGATGACTCAATTTATAAAGAACAACCTCAGAGCATCCGGCAAGGCTGCACCATTCTACAAAGCAATCACCTCCTCACACAGATGGAGTCCCATAACAGCCTTGATAGTTTAAATTTCTTTTCAGATACCAGCTTTTATTTATTTAAGCATTTTTTCGACTTATTTTTTTGAATGGATAATGCATCCCCATGAAAAACTTAAAAGACATACAACAAGTCGTAACAATGTACCTTCCTACCCTTCTCTCTCCTAACTTAGAGGAGAGTCAGGCTCCTGATTTACAAACTCAGACTCCAGAAATGGTTACAAAATGATTGCTCATGGGGTGCCTGGGTGGCTCAGTCAGTTAAGAGTCCTACACTTGGTTTCAGCTCAGGCTGTGATCTCAGGGTCGTGAGATCAAGCTGGGTGTGGAGCCTGCTTGAGCTGCTCTCTCCTCTTCCCCCTGCCCCCTCCTTCTTGTGCACTCTTTCTCTCTAAAATAAGTAAAGGAAGGAAGGAAGGAAGGAAGGGCAGGAGGGAGGGAGAGGAAAAGAAAGGAAAGAAAGAAAAGGAAAAAAAGAAAATGATCACACCAAATTTTTAATAACTAAAAAATGGACTAAAGCTAGTCATACGTCAACAGGCATATCCGATTCAAAACAGGCAAGTGCTTACCTTGTACTTCTCATAGACAATGGGGACACTGAAAATGAGCAGTTCGGCTGTAAGAGAATCATAGGACACGGCAAGTGTACATGTGAGACAGTCAAAAAGACCCAAGATCCAAGTAACACACATTTTCCTCATGAAATACAGGGAAACATAAATCTTAAACATGAGAAATCCGGGGGCGCCTGGGTGGCTCAGTGGGTTAAAGCCTCTGCCTTCGGCTCAGGTCATGATCCCAGGGTCCTGGGATCGAGCCCCGCATCGGGCTCTCTGCTCAGCAGGGAGCCTGCTTCCTCCTCTCTCCCTGCCTGCCTCTCTGACTACTTGTACTCTCTCTCTGTCAAATAAATAAATAAAATCTTAAAAAAAAAATATGAGAAATCCTACTTAGGGCTCTCAATTAAGGATGGTTAGCTACAGGTACACAGGCTTTCTTTGTATCACAAATAATTTCTAAATTATGAAAATGATTTCTGTAAGATCCCTATATTTAACACAAATGTAGGCAACTCTCCTTTACTTCTATTTAGACACTTCTTTATAGTTAGGACCTTACAAAAAACCTATGGCCATAAACACAGTTTCTTCCAACATCTAATTCAAGGTTTATAGATGTTAAAGGCTTGGCCACATGGAAGGAGTGGAGACATGCCAGGCATTCTCTTGGCTATTACTTTTTACCAATTACAAATGACCACTGAACATCATGGAGATTAGGAGTACAGATACCCCACAGAGTCAAAAATCTGCACATAACTTTAGACTCCCTTAAAACTAGGTCAGAAGTGTTACCAAGAACACAAGGAGTTGATCAACACATTATTTTGTATGTATATTATATGCTGTATTCTTACAGTAAGGTAAGCTAGAGAAAAGAAAATGCTAGTCAGAAAATCCCAAGAGAAAATACATTTACAATACTGTACTGTAAAAAATCTGCGTATAAGTGGGATCCCACAGTTCAAAGCTGTGTTGTTCAGGGCTAGCTGTACTTCCAAGAGCATGGAGACATTTTCCTTGTCACCTTACCGAGAATCAGAAGGGTGATTCCATTGAAAACGGCACCAACATAGGTCATCAGCCACATGAAGACAGCCAGCTGTGAAAGCCAACATCAGAGGATTACGCAGGAACAATCATAATGCAAAATTTAGGTTAACTGATGCCATTCTCCCCTTGCCAATTAAGTCTGCATAAACTTAGGGACGTATGCCACACACAATTATAATGTCACAACGAAGGTTCTACCTCGTCTGCACCACACATTTGCAGGGTGCGTCAGAGAATTCCGCAGTTCTCTGACGCTCCGAGACGGACTGTGACTGTGTTTTGGTCAGTGATGTTGCCCTTGTTGGGAGGGCACTTAGTTCCACGGGTGCAGGAGATGTCTCCTCCTCTCCTGACTCCTATCCCCATTTTTCACAGGCTGGTTGAGATAAGCATACATTTGTTTTTGTGTGATAAAACCCTATTTACTGGTTTTCCTCTGATTTATAACTTAGTCCCTGGCTGTCCTCAGCCTCACCACCGAACGCTGTAGAAGCAACTGACCTTCAAGGAGTCAACCAAATCTTCCACCAGAAAGAGACGAATAATGAGTTTCAGGGCTCGGTTGATGTGCACCATGGCAGCATTCACGTAATTATGGAAAGCTTCTGAGGACAGAGTAATGTCTACATCCAGGTAGGCTCTTCCAGAAGAAGAAACAACAGTCATACATTTGACATGGAAGAAGAACATCTCTGCTAGTAGAGTAGTTAGTTATTCAGGGTGTGAAATTCCCCCAAGGGCACATTTTAGAAATCTGTAGGGGCATTTTTCGCTGTCATGGGCTGGGGAGAGGGCACCATCGTCTTTCAGCAGACAGAAGCCAAGATGCCAGATGCCTGCAAAGTGTGGGGCAGTCATACACAATAAAGTAGTGTCCTATGCCCTGCATAAACTTTTATGGCCTCATAGGATATTCATTTATAATTATTAAAAGCCCGGAACATATAAAAACAAGGTATTTTCCCCAGTTTTAACATAGTCTGAATTTTCTAAAAAGACTGTATTTTGTGTATGCTGAACTTTACTAAGATATTTTACACTACTTTGGAAAGTAACATCTGTATTGGAGATTACACATCTAAGTGTATAATGTCTCTATTGTTTTGTGAGTGTGTATGGTCATGTCCAAGCAGTTAAATATTGACTGGAATATATATTATTTTACTATAAATGACCTTCCATCTTATCATTCCTTTATATGACAAGTATAGCCTATTTTTGAAATTTTGCTTATAGCTATCTATGAATTTCATTTCAAAACATTAAAAGAGGCATTATAAAATATTTGTTAGCAAAAGAAAAAAGACGGTGGAGATACTGAGTCTGATAGGGTGGACAACTATAGAAAAAGACAAAGACTTGAGTTCTGTTCACAGATGCACTAGAGAATTGAGATGCAAGCATGTGCTAATCACTAGTTCATTCACTCAGTACTTAGTGAGTGCCTACTGAGTATCAGACCCTCTGCCATGTGCTGGCATATCAAGAAAGAGAAGACTGCTTTTGCCTTAAAGAGCCTACAGTCTTGAGGGAAAAACAGAAAAGGAACAGACAGACATGCTTTCCTTTTCTATTTATTAAAAAAGTATTTACTACCTAATACAAAAGTTATAAAAAATAGATGCCGTAATTTATACAACTTGGCAAAACACATTTTATGATCCACAACAGTGTCCTACAAAAGAGGAAAAACCCTAAGACCCCTGAGCTTGTGGCAAAAGTCATATTTATTGGGGCGCCTGGGTGGCTCAGTGGGTTGGGGCCTCTGCCTTCGGCTCAGGTTGTGATCCCAGGGTCCTGGGATCGAGCCCCGCATTGGGCTCTCTGCTCGGTGGGGAGCCTGCTTCCCTTCCTCTCTCTCTGCCTGCCTCTCTGCCTACTTGTGATCTCTGTCTGTCAAATAAATAAATAAAAATTAAAAAATCTTAAAAAAAAGTCATTTATTCACTCAGTGAACAGCTACTGATTTGTTAAAATTAATTGGTGATAACTTTTTAAATGCCCCATATAGTTTAAATTGTCTTCTATTTTCACCAAGAGAAAATAAAAAAGGACCAGAGCTGCAGCCAGACACCAATTCTGTCATAGTCTTGAGAGGTCACAGAAGAGTTTCTCTCCCTATAAGAAAAAGGCTTTGAAAAAAACTGCCATTTGCGGATATTAAAATTGTTCATGGGCTAAGATTTCCAAGAGGAAAAGTGTGAGGAAAACATTTGTTAAAAATTACAACATAGGGGCGCCTGGGTGGCTCAGTGGGTTAAACTGCTGCCTTTGGCTCAGGTCATGATCTCAGGGTCCTGGGATCGAGCCCCGCATCAGGCTCTTTGCTCAGTGGGGAGCCTGCTTCCTCCTCTCTCTCTCTCTCTCTCTCTCTTTCTGTCTGCCTCTCTGCCTACTTGTGATCTTTCTCTGTCAAATAAATAAATAAAATCTTTAAAAAAAATAAAGTTACAACACAGAAAAGCTAGCAAGTGGATTCTAGAAATGCATGACCTATTGACCTCAAGACTTGCTCCTGGTATTAAGAAAACTAAAGGGTGGGGAGTGGGGTGGGGGGTGGTTTAGAAAACTAAAGGAGAGCTAAGAAGGAAATCAGTAATAAAACTAAGAGCAAACATAATGAATTCTGATATTGCCAAGAGCACAGCCTCAATACTGAGATTTCAAAGTTGTTTTAAGGTTTACCTATATGGGGGGGGGCGGGGGATGGGGTAGCTGGGTGTTGGATATTAAAGAGGGCATGTGATATAATGAGCACTGGGTGTTATAATATAAGACTGATGAATCAATGAACTCTACCTCTGAAACTAATAATACACTGTATGTTAATTAACTGAATTTAAATAAAAAATGTTTAAAAAAGCAAAACCAAAACCAAACCAAAACAAAAAGAGTTAACTATAACAGGGAACTTAAGCATGTCCTTGGGACCCCATCTAACTGGGTGCTGTCCTGGAGGCCCACTCAGGAGTTCAGGCAGTCTTCTTTGATATTAAAGTGTGACCCCCTAGTTTGTCAAAAAGTATTTGGCTCCTAACTTGGTCACTTTTGAAGAGACAAGGCTTCTAGCTGACGGCTCCTGTGAGGGATCAGCTGCATTAGGCTAATTCTTCACTTAGTCCGGTTTGATTGGCAGACCTGCCCGCCAGCCTCAGCAAACCCCTTCTCTAAACTGGCGAGTGTTACTTGTGATACTTCTACTCACTTGAAGGGATGGCCCTCTTCTGATTTCTGTACAGCTTGGATGACAGACTTGTAGACCCTGAAGCTGATGGTGACAGAGAGAAGAGCCAGGATGAGGTAAGAAATCACACTGATGACACTGAAAGCTGCCAGGGAGAGCAGCATGATCAGTGTGGTGCCAAAGACAAAACCCGTCTTCTTCACATCTCGCCAGAAAATCAGGTCGTGCACTGCCAAAAGAAAAGGGAACACAGGTTACACGGGACCACGCGGCCAGGCCTGCTCTTGGGCTGTGTCCTGCACACCCGAGAAGCATTACGCTCATGTAATTACATAACACGCAGTTCAGGCGCGCCCCTCCTTAAGAGAATCTGATAAATGAAAATCAAACTGTAGGTCAGGAGTGAGGACCTCATACTGCAGAAGGTCCCTGTGGTTTCTGCACAGGTTCACAAAAACTTAGAAACTTCTTTTTTTTAGAGATGGCTACTGAAGTACAACGGGATAAAGTATCGATTTCTTGAAATGTTTCAACAGAAAGGGTAGAATAAGTGTGATACACTCTTGTTAACGGTTGACTGAATTAAGCAAGCCATGGCGACAAATTCATCTGATCACTATAAAAACCAAAGCTAAGGTACGTATAATAAATTGGGTGGGAGCAGGAGAGCGGTGGATAAAAAGAAACCAAACTCTATTCGTGTTGGCTACAATGGAACCCCAGTCTCTCTCTTAATCTGAAGAGAACTCAGGAAGGAGGGTGGGTAGGGAACTACATTATTATCTAAACCGCAATATCTCTGAAAATGAATGGGGACACTATTACTAATTGTTAGGAAATAGGTATAAATCAAGACTGTCTCAGACAAGTGGGTCTTGTGGTGAGGGACAGCCAGACTGGAAAAATCTAAGTTCTTCTACTTAAAGACTCAAGAACTGTGTGTAAAAGTTGCTAGTAATTACCATCAGTCTAGCAACGACCCTGTATTTGAATTTCAATCTGTGAAGGTTATTAACTTCAACACAAATGGTCCTTTTGCAGCGTTCTTCTGTTCATCAAGAAGGGCAAGGACTTTAGAGCTGGAGAGATATGAGTCTGAATCCTGGTTAACTTTTAGCCATACTGTCTTACATTACCATTCTAAAGCTTTGTTTTTTCTTTTGTAAAGGAAAGTAACACCTATTTCCTAGAGTTGTTTTTATAGGACGCCAATGCAGAATGCTTAGCATTGTAAACGACCTATAGTAAACACTCACATTTTAATTAAAATCAAAATAGGACAGGCCTGTGAGGCTGTGATTGAGGGTAAACGAACTTGAATCTGTTCAAGTGGACCCCGTGGCACCATATTCCAGCTACAATATTCACCTCTGAAGCCTAACCTTGCTAGAGCCAACAGAACCTAACTTGAAACTTTTCACCCTGAAGGTATGCTGACTGTACAGAAGAAACAATCCCTGGCTGACAGAGTCCAACCAAGGGATGTGGCACTAGAAGTTAAGAGGCATTATGATTCCTGAGGAGAATGCAAAGGAAGAGAGCTGGGAGGCAAATCAGGCTCACCTGATGGGACAGAAAGCTGAACAGAGTGCTGCCTTCTTAGGAGAGCAAATACTAAGCAGGATTCCTATAGTCAGAGAGTCTAAGTATACAGACGTCACTGCTCCTAAGACCACAAGCACAGTTTCAACACAGAATGCTTCCGAATGGAACAGATAATCATGTGCCTCTTTGGTGTAATGCACCGAGGACACAACATCACTTCTGGGGTATTCTTGCCAATAACAAAGAACCAAGATCTAATAAAACACCAGAAAACCCAGACTGAGAAATTCACAACATGGATGGACGTAGAGGGGACAACCCTAGGTGAAATAAGTCAAACAGAGACAAATACCCTATGATTTCGTCCACATGTGCAAAGTAATAAACAAGTGAACAAAGGAAAGAGACAAACCTGACTCCTAACTACAGGGAATACACTGGGTGCTTGCCAGAGGGGAGGTGGGAGGGGGGTGAAGGGGATTTGGAGTGGGTACACTTACTGCGACGAGCGCCAAGTAATGCACAGCACTGCTGAACCATTACTCTGCACACCTGGTATGCGTGACACTGTACTTATTATTTAATAAAAAAATAGCAAAAAATAAAGGAGGTAAGATTTGAGAACACATAAATGTCACCTGTGAGGACTACAGACTGAACATTGGATAAAGGGGTACAAATGGCTGTAAAGGACACCACTGGGACAGAGACAAAATCTGGACGTGGACTACGTAACTGATAAAAGCACAGGTGATCCTTCAACAACAGGTGCTTGAACGGCAGGGCTCATTTTCATGGATTTTTCCCCAATAAATACAGTATAGTACTTATAAATGTATTTTTTCTTCCTTTTGACTTTCATAATGACATTTTCTTTTCTCTGGCTTACTCTGAGCATATAGTATACAGTGCACAGAACATACACAATGTGTGTTAGCCGACTGTTCACGTTAGCGGTAAGGCTTCTGGTTAACAGTATGTGATTAGTAGTTATGTTTTTGGAGAATTAAAGTTATATGTGAATTTTTGACTACATGGTACTCACTGCCTGTTACCATGATGTTCAAGGGTCAGCTATATGGTATCAATATTAAACTTCCTAAATATAGTAAGTGTACTGTGGCTATGTACATTCTTGAAAAAAATTCTTGCTCAAAAATGAAGACAGGGGCTCCTGGGTGTCTCAGTGGGTTAAGCCTCTGCCTTTGGCTCGGGTCCTGATCTCAGGGTCCTGGGATCGAGCCCTGCATCGGGCTCTCTGCTCAGTGGGGAGCCTGCTTCCCCCCTTCTCTCTCTGCCTGCCTCTGCCTACTTGTGATCTCTGTCAAATAAATAAATAAAATCTTAAAAAAAAAAACAACCCCCCCCCCCCAAAACGAAGACAAACACAAACACTCTAAAGTGGAAAGGGGTGTGAAGGGGCGGGATGTTTGCAATCAGCTCTTAAACAGTTCAGGAAAAAACATGTATCAGGTGCCTGGGTGGCTCAGTTAAGTGTCTGCCTTCAGCTTGGGTCATGATCTCAGCGTCCTGGCTTCAGGCCCCATGTTGGGCTCCCTATTCAGCCAGGAGTCTGCCTGTCCCTCTCCCTTTGCCCTGCTTGTGCTCTCTTCTGTCTTTCTCTCAAATAAATAAATGAAATCTTAAAAAAAAAAATAGGGGCGCCTGGGTGGCTCAGTGGGTTAAAGCCTCTGCCTTCGGCTCAGGTCATGATCCCAGGGTCCTGGGATCGAGCCCCGCATCGGGCTCTCTGCTCAGCGGGGAGCCTGCTTCCTCCCCTCTCTCTCTCTGCCTGCCTCTCTGCCTACTTGTGATCTATGTCTGTCAAATAAAGACATAAAATCTTAAAAAAAAAAAAAAAGAAAAGAAAGAAAAAAACATGTATCTATGGAGAGAATGTGGGAGAAATAAAGCAACAGTAGGCAAATGTTAACAACTGGTGAACTAGAATGAAGGTTATGTGTGAGTTTTTTGTACTATACTTGGAATTCTTTAAGTTTAAAATATTTGAAAGAAACACAGAAAAAGAAAAAAGAAAAGCTTACAGGGTAAGACTGGAGCCCAGAGAGAAAAAGACCTCAATGTATCAAAGAGAGGTAATGACACTAGCGTATAAGCAAATCTAGATTAGCAAAAGCCACCCTGTCTTCATGAACCTTACTGCCATCTGCTGGAAGATCATCGGAAGAAATAGTGAAACCTACAGTGATAACATACGTGAATTGTGTCCCATAGAGGTGTGCAGTACACAACCTACATAACAGTACAGAAGTCCCTAGGCTGGGCCTTGAAAATCAATGGTAGAGGGGCACCTGGGTGGCTCAGCGGGTTAAGCCTCTGCCTTCGGCTCAGGTCATGATCTCGGGGTCCTGGGATCGAGCTCTGCCATCGGGCTCTCTGCTCAGTGGGGAGCCTGTTTCCTCCTCTCTCTCTGCCTGCCTCCCTGCCTACTTGTGATCTCTCTGTCAAATAAATAAATAAAATCTTTTAAAAAAAACTCAATGGTAGAATTATGGTCTCTAGAAGAGGGACACACTGATTAAAGGGGCTCTAACAGAAGGAAAGGAAGGCTGGTTAATCCCTCAAACCTCGGTCTGGGATGCTCTTCCTCCACAATGTCACATGACTTGCTCCTTCACCTCATTTGGGTCCTGGTTCATGGGATACTGCCCTCAGACTGCCCATCCCACCGAACATACCCCTCCTTTGATCACGCTCCATCTCCTTATTCTGCTTTAGTTTTCTTCAGATCTGCCGTTAAGTGCTTAAAGCATGGGCTAATTAACCGCAGTCTGCATTCGTTTCCTCTCACAGAGGCCAAGGTTCTGCACCTGGAGCCCATCAAGTACAGTGGACCAAGGATCTGAGTACACGATATGATACAATACCAAAGAAAGGAACTTGGCACAGTCTGGAAGTGCTGTCCTCTGATTGTCAAGGGCGAGTCAGGAGGACAAAACACATGAAGAAAATGGCACGGGGACACCTGATGGCTCAGTCAGTTAAGTGTCTCCTTTGGATCAGGTCACAATCCCAGGGGCCTGGGATGGAGCCCCACATCAGGCTCCCTGATCAGCAGGAGCTGATGCTTCTCCTCCTCTCTCTGATAAATAATCTTAAAAAAAAAAAAAAAAAAAAAAAAGGAAAGAAAACGGCAATAAAAGAGGAAGCTGCTGAAAGTTTAAAATGGTGAAGCCTCTAGACTTGGTTTTGGTGTTTGCTTCACAACCAGAAAAGCACCAAGAGCCTGCAATGGTTTGGTTCCATAAAATGTTTTTTCTCTCTTCTACTTTCACTTATCTGCTCCCCCTACTTCAGTATAGAATTTTTAAAAAATAGGAAATTCCTTATTTTCAATGTGTTCTTTTCCTTCCTTTCCCAGCCCTCTCTTCTCTCAGCAAACTTGATTTTTTATTTTTATTTTTTGAGAGAAAGAGTGTGTGTGCAGGAGGGGGAGGGTGGTGGGCAAAGGAAGAGGGGAGAATCTTAAGCAGGCTCCATACTGAGCACAGAGCCTGAGGCAGGGCTCAATCTCATGACCCTGAGATCATGACCTGAACTGAAATCAAGAGTTAGTTGCTCAACTAACTGAGCCACCCACGCACCTCTCTCAGCAAGCTTAAGTGCCTACCATGTGCCAGGCAAGTACTGGGCACTGGGAATGTAACACAACAGTGAACAAGGTAAACAAGATCCTTACTTTCCAGGCAGAAAGAGAGGCATGAATAACAATAAGCTAAGAGTCATGTGTACAAGAGGCCCAGAAGGATATGAATCCATTGTGCCACGATGAGAGTAATGTGTGAGTCCACAGGAACAATCGAATCTAGCAGTCAGAAAAAGGCTCTTTGGAGGACTGACATGACAAGTGAGATGTGAAAAATGAGAAGGAGCTGGCCATGCAAAGAGCCAGAGGATGTGACAAGGCTGGAGACTGGCAAGAGCTAGATCATGGAGTACTTTCACAAAGCAAGGTAAGGAGCTTGAATTTTAACTTCAGGTGAAATGAGAAGCCACTAAAGTCAAGCAGGAGAATAACATGGTATATTGTATTTTTAAAAGAGGGAACACTTCTACTGCATAGAAAATGGGTTGGGGTGGGCAACAGTATAGGCAGAGAGACCATAAGGAGGCTAACACGGAGGTTCAAGTGCAAGATGATGGTCATTTAGATTAGGATGGGGGCAGTCAGGATGGAAAAGAGTGGACAGATCAGGGCTATATTTTGGAGGTAGAATAGGCAGAACTTGGTGGTGGACTAAATGTGGGACACAATAGATGGCTGTGGTGTCATTTAATGAGGTGGGGTAAGGAAGAGCAGAGTACAGAGCATTTTAATTTTGGGATGGATGTTCGAGATATCCATAATTAAAGAAAGCAGTTAGATCCACCCGTGCACAGCACACAGGCCAAGTCTGAGCAGGAAATATACATTTGGACTTCACCAGCACACAAATAATATTTAAAAGTCATAAAAAATGGATGAGGTTACCTACGATTGATAGAGAAGGCGGCCCAGGTCTTAATTCAATGGCACTCTGATATTTAGTAATGGTGTAAAACTAGAGGAGCTATTTTAGGGTCCTGAGATCGAGCCCCGTGTCGGGCTCTCTGCTCAGTGGGGAGCCTGCTTCTCCCTCTCTCTCTCTGCCTGCCTCTCTGCCTCCTTGTGATTTCTCTCTGTGTCAAATAAATAAATAAAATCTTAAAAAAAACAAAAAACAAACAAACAAAAAAACTAGAGGAGCTAGTGGAAGAAAACGGAAGCAATCACCAGGGAGGTAGGAGAGAACTAGGAGAGTATCATAGAAGTGGAGAGAAAAGTACTTTGAGGAGAAGGTGTGGAAACTGGCGAATTCTGCTGAGCTTGAATAAGGAAAAGGTAACCGTGGACTTGGCAACATGGAGAGAAGCTGATGCTCTGATTAAAACTATTCAGCGCAGGGGCACCTGGGTGGCTCAGTGAGCTGGGCACCCAACTCTTGACGCAGGCTCAGGCCATGATCTCAGTCGGGTCCTGAGACTGGGATTCTCTCTCCCTCTGCCCCTCCTCATTCATGCTCTCTTTCTGTCAAAATAAATAATATCTTAAAAAAAAAAAAAGCTGTTCAGTGGAGTGATACGAGCACAAGCAATTGGAGGGAGCGGAAGAGGAATTAGTGGTGAGATGTGGAGGCCGTGTGAGAGGAAATGCCTATGAAGTCTGGCTGTGAAGGGAAGTAGGGACATTTGGGCCAAGGGGAAGCTTTTCAAAGATGGGACACACTAAAGCATGCTTATATGAGGACACAAACAGCAAGAGGCTCAAGGGGCCAGAAGCAGTAGTTAGGAGAAAGGCAGGATAGAGATCCAGAGCCCAGATGAAGGGGTTGACCCTTGTTAGAGCAGCAAAGACGATGAGAGGCACAGGCCAATTCACAGATGTGAAGATTGCAGGAAGAGGGATTTCTTTCTGAATGCTTCTAGTTTCTCAACAAAAAAGTGCTGAGGTTACCAGCGGAGGTGGGGGCAAGGTGGTGAAGAAGGTTTACGGAAAAAGAAAAAGATAAATGGTTGTTTCAGAAAAGTGAGAAGCTATCTTAAAACTCTTAGAAGAAAACAGGAGTTAAAAACAGGTGATGGAAATGAAGGAACGCACTCGTGATAAGCACCAGAGATGCATGGAACTGCTGAATCACTGTACTGTACACCTGAAACTAATATATAACACTGTATTGTACTGTATGTTAACTAACCGGAATTAAAATAAAAACTTAAAAAAGAAAACAGGAGGGGCGCCTGCGTGGCTCAGTTGGTTAAGTGTCTGCCTTCAGTTTAGGTATTGATCTCGGGGTCCTGGGATCGAGCCCCGCCTTGGGCTCCCTGCTCTCCCTCTGCTTCTCCCTCTGCCTCTGCCCCCCCGACTTGTGTGCTCTTTCTATGTCAAATAAATATATAAAATCTTAAAAAAAAAAAAACAGGAGTAAATCTTTGGGACATTGGGTTAGGCAGTGATTACTCAACCAAAAGCACAAGTGACAAAGAAACACCAGATAAGCAGCACTACATCAAAACTACTTTATGCTGTAAATGGTCCCAAGAAAGTGACAGAAGTCAGAAAGTGAGAGAATATATTTGCAAATTATGTATCTGATAAGGTATTTGTGTCCAAAATATAGTAAGAATATATAAAGAATTACAAAACTCAGTAATTAAAAAATAGCCCAACTGAGGGTGCCTGAGTGGCTCAGTGGGTTGAGCCTCTGCCTTCGGCTCAGGTCATGATCTCAGCATCCTGGGATCGAGCCCCACATTGGGCTCTCTGCTCGGCGAGGAACCTGCTTCCCTCCCCCTCTCTGCCTGCCTCTCTGCCTACTTGTGATCTCTCTCTCTGTCAAATAAATAAATAAATAAATAAATAAATAAATAAATAAATAAAATCTTTTAAACAATTAGCCCAACTGAAAGATAAACAAGGAATGTAAACAGACAATTCTCCAAAGACTACAAATGCCCAATAAGCACCTAAAAAGATGCTCCACATCATCGGTCATTAGGGAAGTACAAGTCAAAACCACAATGAACCCACCAGGATAGTTACCATAAAGAATACAGTAACAACGACTGGCAAGGACACAGAGAAATTGGAATCCTCCTACATCCTTAGCGGGAATGAAGAATGAATGGTACAGCCACTTGGGAGAACAGTTTGGCAGTTCCTCAAAAAGCTAAACATAGTTATTATATGACCCAGCATTTCCACTCTAAGGCAAATGCTCAAGAAATAAAAACATACAACAACACAGAAATTTGTGTACACTAATATTTATCAGAAACATTATTCGCAATAGCCAAAAAGGGAAAACAATCCAAATGTCCATCAACTGATGAACAGATGAATAAAATGTAGTATATATCCATACAATGTAATTATTACACGGCAATAAAAAGGTTCTAACGCTACCTGCTACGACGTGGCTAAAATTTGAAAACATCAGGCTAAGTGAAAGAAGCCAATTATAAGAGACCATATATTGCATGATTCCACCTTTTTTTTTTAAGATTTTATTTATTTATTTGACAGACAGAGATCACAAGTAGGCAGAGAGGCAGGCAGAGAGAGAGAGGAGGAAGCAGGCTCCCTGCTGAGCAGAGAGCCCGATGCGGGGCTCGATCCCAGGACCCTGAGATCATGACCTGAGCCGAAGGCAGAGGCTTAACCCACTGAGCCACCCAGGCACCCCTGCATGATTCCACTTATATAAAATATCCAGTATAAGCAAATCTATAGGCACAGGCAATACGGTTAGTTGTTGTTTAGGGCTGTGGTGGTGGTGGTGGGAAATGCGGAGTGAATGCTAATGAGTATGGGGTTCCTTTTCTGTAGGGGGACTAAAATGTTCTAAAATTGGATAGTGATGATAAAAAACATTCAGTTGTACATTTTAAATTGATTTTATATATAAATCCATTTACATATTATATACATTTAGTATATATATTATATAAATCCATTTATATATAGTATATAGTATATGTGAATTATACCTCAATAAAGGTATAATATATATAGTTAAGAATTTCAATATCCCTCTCTCTCAATAAGATAGAAAGTAGATAGAAAAATCAATAAAAATATAGAAGACAAACACTATTAACCAATCTAACCTTGACATTTATAGAACACTCTGCATAACAGCAGCAGAATGTACATTCAAGGATATGTAGAACATTCACCAAGTTAAACCAAATCCTGGGCCATGAAACAGTCCTGATACATTTAAAGATTTATTTTGAGAGAGAGGGAGAGCACACATGCACATGCATGAGGCAGGGGAGGGACAGAGGCAGAAGGAGAGAGAGAACCTTAAGCAGACTCCATGCCAAACGTGGAACCTGACATGGGGCTTGATCTCATGACCCTGAGATCATGACCTGAGCCGAAATCAAGAGCTAGGCACGTAGTCTACAGAGCCACCAGGCAACCCCCCCAAAACATTTTAAAGGATTCAAGTCACTTTTATGTTTTCTGGCTACAAGGTAATTGTATTAGAAACTATAACAAAAGATATTTGGAAAGAAAGATAATTGGGGAAACCTTCATTATTTGTAAACTAAAGACACTTCTAAACAAATCAAAGAGGAAATCAACAGGGAAATTAGAAAGTGTTTTTAACTGAATGAAAATAAAAACTTGTGGGATCTAAAAAAAAAAAACAAAACCCAACACCAACAACAAAACTTGTGGGATCCAACTAAAGTAATACATAGTATGAAAGTGTGTGTGTTAACAAAGAAGATAGCAAATGAATGATCTTAGCTGCAACCCTAAAAAACTAGAAAAAGAACCTGAACCCCAAGAAACAGAAGAAAGTAAATAGTAAAAATCAGAGCAGACATCGGGGAACTGGGGTAGCTCAGTCAGTTGAGTGACTTCAGCTCAGGTCAGGATCTCAGGGTCCTGGGATTGACCCCCTGTCAGGATTCCTGTTCAGCAGGGAGTCTGCTTGTTTCTCTGCCCTTCCCCCTGCTCATGCTCTCTCTCTCTCTCTCTCAAATAAGTAAATACAGTCTTTTTTTAAAAATCAGAGCAGACATCAGTGAAACAAGTAACAGAAAAATAACAGAAAATTAATGAAGCCACAGTTCTTTGAGTATCAGTAAAACAGATAAAACTCTAACTAGATTGATCAAGAAAAGGTAAAAGAGTAAAAAAACTGCTAGTACCAAGAATGAGAGAGGTGACATCACTACAGACATTAAAAGGATAATAAAGGGTGCGCCTAGGTGGCTCAGTTGGTTAAGCGTCTGCCTTTGGCTCAGGTCATTATCCCAGGAACCTGGGAACCAGTCCCGCATCAGGCTCCCTGCTGGGCAGGGAGCCTGCTTCTCCTTCTCCCTTTGCCTGATGTCCCCCTGCTTGTGCTCTCTCTATGGTATGTCAAATAAACAAATAAAATCTAAAAATAATAATAATAATAATAAGGGAGTATTATGAACAACAGTATGCCAATAAATTAGATTATTTATTTATTTATTAAGATTTTGTTTACTTGACAGACAGATCACAAGTAGGCAGAGAGGCAGGCAGAGAAAGAGAGGGGGAAGCAGGCTCCCCTTTGAGCAGAGAGCCCAATGTGGGGCTCGATCCCAGGACCCTGGGATCACAACCTGAGCCGAAGGCAGAGGCTTTAACCCACTGAGCCACCCTGGTGCCCCTAAATTAGATAATTTAGATAAAGTGGACAAATTCTTCCAAAGACACAAACTACCAAAGTTCATTCTAAAAATAAACTGACTAGTCCCCTATCTATTGATGAAATAAAACAAATAAAATGCTTCCCACTCTGAAAATTCCAGGCCCAGATGGCATCACTGGGGAATTCAGCCAAACATTAACAAAAAATAATTCCAATTCTACAAAAACTCATCCAATAAAATGAAAAGGTAATGTCTTTCAACACATTTTAGAAGGCCAGCATTACCTGGACTCCAAAACTATACCAAGCAATATTGTTCATGAACACAGAAAAATTTCTTTTTTCTTTAAGATTTTATTTGAGAGAAAGAACGTGAGTGCGTGTGTGCGAGAGAGCATGAGCAGAAGGAAGGGGAGCGGCAGAGGTAGAAGCAGACTCCCGACTGAGTAGGGAGCCTGATGTGGGCTCTATCCCAGGACCCTTGGGATCATGACCTGAGCCAAAGGTGACACTTAACCGACTGAACCATCCAGGCACCCCCGAGATGCAAAAATTTCTTAACACGATTTCAGTAAATCAAACCCAACAATATATAAAAAGAATAAACTGTGATCAAGTGGGGTTTTTCCACAAACATGCAAGATTGGTTTAACATTCATAATCATTCACTATTAACTCACCACATTGATAAACTAAAACTAAAAAATATCATACGATCATCTCAAAAGATACAGAAAAGGCATTTAAGAAAACCTAATATCCCCTCTGATAAAACCTTTCAGCAAGGTTTCAACAACCTTTCAAAAGTAGCAAACTGCTAGGTTATAGAATTTCCTCAACTTGGTAAAGGGAATCTCCAAGAAACCTAGAGCTAATGTCCTATTTAATGAAAAGAGGAAAGGATGTTCTCTCTCACTACTTCTACTGAACACTGTATGAGAATTCTTGCCAGTGTAGCAAGTCAAGAGGAGGAAACAAAACACATTCAAATTGGAAAAGAAGTAAAACTATTATTTACAGATGGCATGACTGCCTATTTAGAAAATGTGATGCAATCGACAGGACAGCTGATAGAACCAGTAAGTGAGTTTAGCAAAGTTGCAAGATACAGGGTCAATATATACAATCAGTTCTATTTCCATGTATTAGTATTACCCAGAAATTGAGTGAAAATACCATTTAAAATAGCATCAAAATATAAGATGCTTAGGCATAAATCTGACAAAAGATGCAGTCAAAATGCTCTACTGCTGAGCTACACCCTCTGACAAAATCTGTTCACTGAACTGTGTAACACAGCTGAGAGAAACTAATGAAGACCTACATTAATGGAAAGCTATACTGTTTTTATGGGTTCAAAGGCTCAAAACTGAAAAATCAGTTTTTAACAAGTGTTAATTGTCCCCAAGTTTACCTATAATTTGATGTTACAAGAAAAATTCCAGAAGTATTTTTGTAGGAATGGACAAAGTGATTCTAAAATTCCTGAGGAAATCAAAGGACCGAGGAAAGCCAAACTGACTTTGAAAAAGAATGTAGTTGGAAGACTAACACTATGTAATTTCAAGACTTCTATAAAGCTACCATTATCAAGATGGGGCAGCAACGCTTAAAGAGAGACAAGAGCAATGAAATGGTATACCAAGTCCCAAAATAAATCCATGCATATATGAACAAATTATTTTTTTACAAAATTGCAGAATCAATTCAGTGGAGAAGTAAGTCTTTCAACAAATTGTGTCTAAACTGGACACCGATATGCAAGAAAACCCGAACTCTGATCTATACGTCTCATGTGATATGCAAAAATGAACACAAAAGGATCAAAGACTTAAATGTAAAACCTAGTACTATATAACTACTAGAAGAAAATAAACATCTAATATGTAACAGAAAAAACTGATGTTATACTTTATCAAAATTAAAAATTTGGCTTTTTTGAAAGACACTGTTAAAAGAATAAAAAGATAAGTCAGACTGGAGAAAGTATTTGCAAAGAATATATTTGACTTGTATCTAATATCACATGCGCGTGTGTGCGCACACACACACACACGCACACACACGGAAATACTACTCAGCCAATAAAAAAATGAAATCTTGCCACCTGCAACAGTGTGGATGGAACTGGAGGATAATATGCTAAGTAAAGTAAGTAATCAGAGAAAGGTAATTATCTATGATCTCACTCATATATGGAAATTTAAGAAACAAAACAGGATTATAGGGAAGAGAGGAAAAAATAAAACAAGATGAAATCAGAGAGGGAGACACACCGTAAGAGCTTCTTAATCATAGGAAACAAACTGAGCATTGCTGCAGGGGAAGGGGGTAAGGGGACGAGGAACTGGGTGACGGATATTAAGGAGGGCATGCGATGTAATGAGCACTGGGCATCATATGCAACTGACGAATCACTGAACTCTAACTCTGCAACTAATAATACATTGTTAATTAACTGAATTTAAATTTTAAAAAATTTTTTAAAGAAAAAAGGATGTTCAGCTCTTGCCCATATTAAGAATGCCAACTGCAGTACCCCCTTTATGCCAAAAGAGGGCACTAACACATCCAACGAAGAGCTCAAGGCTAATGAACAAGAAAGTGGTACCTGTCCATCCAAGTGAAAACGTTAGCAAATCTTGTTGAGTCCCTACCTACTGATTTTTATTACTAAATTTGGGGAAAGCTCCTGGTTTAACTTCATTCAGCCTTTCCCATAAGTCAAATGATTTTACTCTCCAAGGGAAGAAAAGGCTGTTCAAATGCTTATTCTGGGGGCGCCTGGGTGGCTCAGTGGGTTAAAGCCGCTGCCTTCGGCTCAGGTCATGATCCCAGCGTCCTGGGATCGAGCCCCACATCGGGCTCTCTGCTCAGCAGGGAGCCTGCTTCCTCCCTTCTCTCTCTGCCTGCCTCTCTGCCTACTTGTGATCTGTCTGTCAAATAAATAAATAAAAAATCTTTAAAAAAAAAAAAAAAACAAAAAAAAACAAATGCTTATTCTGAAAAGGAAGAAATATGTTAAGAAATTTTAGGTTTTGGCAGTTAATCAATTTTAACAAAATTTCCACCTCAGGGCACCTGGGTGGCTCAGTTGATTAAGTGTCTGCCTTTGGTTCAGGTCATGGGGCCGGGGGCAGGGGGGTGTCCAAGCTCAGCGGGGCGGGCGTTTGCTTATCCCTCTCCCCCCGCCCCTCCCCACCATTTGTGCTCTCTCTTGCTCTCTCAAATAAATAAATAAAATCTTAAAAAATATATATATATCTACAACTCAAGAGTCTGTACAACTTGTTCTATATTCATTAGTTTTTCAAAATTTGTAATATCCATCTCTAAGAAAATTTAAAGGTGAAATAACTGAAAGAAAAAAAAAAAGACCAGGCTTTATGACAGAAGGGAAACTATTCATTAATAAAGGGGAAATGGGCAGTTAAGTTTTTTTATATGAACAATTATTTACATGAAGAAAAATATGTATTTTCACATTGATTTTGATGACTTTTACATTAATAGCTCATAATAAATGAAGCCACTTTTTGAGTTGTAAAAGACATTGGATAATGTGTTTATATATTCAGATCCAAATTTTGTGACTGCTGAAATGGGTTAATAGGCTGCTCTGCTATAGATTTTTTTTTTTTTTAAATTTTTTATTTATTTGTTAGAGAGAGAGCGAGCGAGCACAGGCAGACAGAGTGGTAGGCAGAGGCAGAGGGAGAAGCAGGCTCCCCGCGGAGCAAGGAGCCTGATGTGGGACTCGATCCCAGGACGCTGGGATCATGACCTGAGCCGAAGGCAGCTGCTTAACCAACTGAGCCACCCAGGCGTCCCTGCTCTGCTATAGATTTATCCTTAACCCAAGACATTCCCTTCAAAAAGGCACAGAAGGATCATGCCAAACACAAAGCTGTTCCTGTCAAAGACAGACGCACATGCTTTCGGCCACGAACACACCTGACAGCAGGCCAAAGAAATTTGTAGGAATCCCTTTCAAACTAGCACTCCTCTTAGACTGTCAAGAAAAAAGAGTTTTTCATTTATTAAAATAACCTGACATTCCCTTTGCCCTTGATTTCAGATTTATAAAGCACACAGCACAAAATGGCATTGACTACCTCTCCACCCAAAATCGCTAGGTGGATCTGAAAATGTGAACTTTAGAACTTATCTAAAGAATATAATTAAAAATAATAAATGTAGTGGTTGGGGCGTCTGGGTGGTTCAGTGGGTTAAGCCTCTGCCTTCTGCTCAGGTCATGATCCCAGCGTCCTGGGATAGAGTCCTGCATCGAGCTCTCTGCTCACTCCTCCACTCTCTCTGCCTGCCTCTCTGCCTACTTGTGATCTCTGTCTGTCAAATAAATAAATAAAATCTTTAAAAAAAAATATAGTGGTGAGTCACGATGGAATAGACACAAAACTCTGATTTTAGTTTTTTATCCTTTTTTCCTTCCTTTCAGATGTGGCTGGTTCTTCGCACATGTTAGACAATTCCTAAATTCTCCAATTAAGAAAAGTCTGAACTTAAGCCTGCAAAAAACATCAGACCCAATCTAAAACTGAACAAAGCACTAGTTAATTACTAATAATGGTGAAAGCCAAATCAAATTTAAAAAGTAATTTTATGCCTTCTGCACACATTTATTTCTAATTCTGCCTTCCATGCTAATCAGGTCATGGCACTCTATTTCTGCTACAGTGACTGGTATACTTGGACTTGTACGTGTCTTTGGTAATCTGGTAAGCAATACAGATTAAGTGCTGTGGCTTCAGACTTCTACAGGACATACAATTATCTTCTATAAAAGCTGGCAATCTCTAAAATCTTTATCAGTAATAAGCAAAAGAAATTTTAAAAATAAAATAAAGTGTTAGGTCATACACATACCCCTGACTTTTGAGATCTTATTCTCTCCATTTTCCCAGCAGCTCTACTGAATGTTTCCCCCATGGAAATAATATAAATCTATTTAATAATCGGAAAAGCTTGTCTCTTCCCTCTGCTTTATTTCCCCCCACCATATTGCAAAGGTGACGAGTTCAGAGTGAACACCCATATAAACACTACTTACATTTACCGTCTTACCTTTTTTTTTTTTTTTAAAGATTTTATTTCTTTATTTGACAGACATAGATCACAAGTAGGCAGAGAGGCAGGCAGAGAGAGAGAGGGGAGGAAGCAGGCTCCCCGCTGAGCAGAGAGCCCGATGCGGGGCTCGATCCCAGGACCCTGGGATCATGACCTGAGCCGAAGGCAGAGGCTTTAACCCACTGAGCCACCCAGGCGCCCCTACTTTTTTTTTTTTATCATGGTAAAATACACATAACATAAAATTTACCACATAGCCATTTTCAAGTATTCAACTCAGTGATGTTACGCACGTGCGCATCACTGTGCAACCATCACCATTATTTACTGATGTTTTACGACACAGGTATCCCTTGCTTCCCCAAGGTTCACATTAAGCCACTTTGCTTTTACAAAAAAACCTACATTAGCATGCTCATGGCATTTTTCATAAAAGCAAAAATCCTCTTTGGATTTCTTTCAGTAGGCGAAAATTGGTACTAACATAGTCTTTCATAAAAGCAAAGTGGCTTAATATGAACTCTTGGAAAAGGGGGGATAATCTTCACTTTCCGTTTTGGCTCATCAAAGGTTTCACAGGAATGCCCTACCTACTTTTGGACAGTAGGGGAAACCTGTATGCAATTACATACTATCCCTCGTATCTGTCCATTAGTCCATTTCGTTTTTTAGAAATGTATTTCAAAGTAAATCACAAATAGGAAATCTACTCCAGCTTCAACTGAAGTGCAATGTTTACTGTTTTTCTTTTGACATTAAAATCTATATACATGGAAGTACACAATACATTCACTGATTCTGAAGACATGCAAACACCTACGTAACTCCATCAAAATACAGGATATTATCATCACCCCAAAAAGCTTCCTCACGTTTCCACCTAGCCAACATCCCAAGAAGTAACAACTGTTTTCCTTTTTCCTACATAGAGCAGTTTTCTTTTTCTTTCTTTTTTTTTTTTTAAGATTTTATTTATTTATTTGACAGACAGAGATCACAAGTAGGCAGAGTCAGGCAGAGGGGTCGGGGAAGGCAGACTCCCTGCTGAGCAGAGCGCCCGATGTGGGGCTTGATCCCAGGACCCTGGGATCATGACCTGAGCCAAAGGGAGAGGCTTTAACCCACTGAACCACCCAGATGCCCCAGTTTGCTTTTTCTATAATTTCACCTAAATGGAATCATGCAGTATGAATTTTTTGTATTGCTTCTTTCACTTGGCATAATATCTGAGAATCATCCATATTGCTACAAGTTATAGAACAGGTTATCTACTCCCGAAACTCACTATTTCCAGTTTTGAGTTATGATGATTAAAACTGCTATGAACATAACAAGTTGTTGTACGAACGCATTTCCATCTCTCCATAGCGGAGTTACAAGGTCATTAGGGTAGCTGCACATTTATTCCTCTAAGAAACTGACCAACCTTTCTCCAGAGTATTTTACCTTCTTATCAATAATTTATGAGCATTTAAGTTGTTCCACAACCTCCCCAACATTAGGTGTTGTCAGTCTTTTATTCAGCCATTTGGGTGGATGTACAGCGATATGTTATTTTGATTTTAATTCTGGGAAGACTCCATTGTTGAACACACTTTTATTGGATTACTGATCATCTGTTCTTCTTTTGTGAGATGTCAGAATCTTTTCTGCTCAGTTTGTGTTGTTTGTCCTTTTAATGTTGAAATGCAGTTTTTAATATTTCCTAGACGCTAGTCCTTCATCAGACACATTCTGTAAATACTTTCTCCCAGTCAGTGCTTTGCCTATTAGTGGCATCGTTTAATTAGGAGATTTTAATTTTGACCAAGTCCAATTTATCGAGTTTTTATTTTATGGCTAGTACGTTCTATGGTGTAAAAAACTTTTGCCTAAGCCCCCAATTCATGAAGATATTCTATGCTTTCTTCTGGAAGTTTTATGGTTTTAGTGCTTATATTCAGGTCTCTGATCCATTTTAAATTTATTTTTGCATATCATGTGAAGTAGGGACTGCGGAAGGCAGAATGCTAAGATGGCTCCCGAGACCCCTGCTGACTGGTGTACAGGTCCTCCTGCCTCCAAAGTGAGCAGGGCTTGTGAATATGACGGGACAGTAGTCACTCTTGTATTTCTATCTGTTATGAAAGATCTGGTAGTGGACTGGAGAGAAATTCTCCTGATAGCTTTGAAGAAGCAAGCTACCGTGTTAGGAAAGGCCTATGAGACTATAAGCGGAGTACGATCCCAGCCCACAGCCAGCAAGCAAGAAAATGGGGGATTGGTCCTACAGCCTCCAGGCACTGAACTCTGCCAATAATCCATGAAGAGAACCCCAAGTCTCCGGTTAGATCATAATCCTGCTCACATCTGGAATTTTCAGAGCACACTAATTTCAGCTAACATGTGCCCAGCCTTCTGATCCATGAAAATTCTGAAATGACTGAAGTGCTGATTTAATCAAGTTACTGAATTTGTGGTAAGTTATTTCTGAATTCTCTGTTTCTTAGATCCATTTGTTGACTCCCTTACAAGTACCACAACGTCTTTATTACTGGAATTTTACATCTTGAAGTGAGTATTCCAAGTCCTCAACTGTTCTTTTCCAAAATTGATTTGGATTTTCTAGGTTGTGTCTATTTCCAAAGACATTTTAGAATGAGCCTATCAATTTCTATAGAAAAAAATTCTTCTGGGTTTTCAATTGAATCCATTGATGAATCTGGGTGGGAATGACATCTTAACAATAATGAGGCTTCCAATCCATGAGCATAGCATAGCTTTCCTTTCAGACAGTTAAGCTTCTCTTTGCTGTTTTGAGTATAGAGGACTGACTTACACATTATTTTGTTAAATTTATTCCTATCTTATGCTTTTGATGTTACTGTTTGAAAGTTTCATTTTCTGGTCTCCCTTAGCTCTAGTGCCATCTTCTTGGAAACCTCTGTACCATAAGACTCAAGAGGAAGAAGCAGAAAACGTGCAGGCTGAAGCTTAAAAGAAGATGAGGCAGAGGTCCACATAAACCACTAGCATGTATAACCATGTATACCCATGGAGGCCACTGGAGCAGAAATAAGGAAAGCCAGAGGTCAGGGATTTTGGTACAATTTGCTGGACTGCATGCCTACTTTCTAGACCTTGATTCAATGGATCTAGAACATCCATCACCATCTTATCAGGACTACCTACGAGAGACCCTCCTTGCCCATACAAAAACAGTCCCTTTGCTCATTTGCCCAGGGCTTGTGACTTTCAGGATTAATTCTGTTTTTATTTGTGGTTGAATGTTACATATATACAATACATCATCTCTTCTGCTATCTTCGCTGAGGAAAAGAAATTTTTAAAAAATTCATTTTCTAGGGACGCCTGGGTGGCTCAGTTGGTTGGGCCGCTGCCTTCGGCTCGGGTCATGATCCCAGGGTCCTGGGATCGAGTCCCACATCGGGCTCCTTGCTCAGCAGGGAGCCTGCTTCTCTCGCTGCCTCTGCCTGCCTCTCTGCCTGCTTGTGTGTACTCTCTCTCTGACAAATAAATAAATAAAAAATCTTTGAAAAAAAAATTCATTTTCTAGGGGTGCCTGGGTGGCTCAGTGGGTTAAAGGCTCTGCCTTTGGCTCAGGTCATGATCCTAGGGTCCTGGGATCGAGCCCCGCATCAGGCTCTCTGCTCAGCAGGGAGCCTGCCTCTCTGCCTACTTGTGATCTCTGCCTGTCAAATAAATAAATAAAATCTTTAAAAAATTCATTTTCTGATTATTTGTTGCCAGTACATAACAAACTGAGTTTTGTTTATTAACCTAATATCCTATAACCTGGCTAAATACGCTTATTAGCCCTAGTATTTGTTTTATGAATTTCTTAGGATTTTCTACCTAAACAATCACGTCAACTGCTACTAAGACCATTTTAACAATTTCTTTTCCAAGATTTATTCCTTTTATTTCTTGTCATAATTCAATGGCAGGGCCTCCAGTGATCTTGAATACAAATGGTAAGAATGAGCATTTCTGCCTTACACCTAATCTCAAGGGGAAAGCGCTCAATATTTTGGCATTAAGTATGATGTCAGCTGAGGAGTTTTTTTTTTTTTTTAAGATTTTATTTATTTATTTGACAGACAGAGATCACAAGTAGGCAGAGAGGCAGGCATAGAGAGAGGAGGAAGCAGGCTCCCCGCTGAGCAGAGAGCCTGATGTGGGGCTCGATCCCAGGACCCTGGGATCATGACCTGAGCCAAAGGCAGAGGCTTTAACCCACTGAGCCACCCAGACGCCCCAGATGTCAGCTGAGTTTTAAATAAATATCATGTATTAGACTGAAGAGACTACCTTCTATTCCTAGCTGGCTGAAAATTTTTTTTATCAGAAAAAGGATGTTGAGCATTTTCCAATGCCTTCTCTGTAGTGACTGAAATAATCAGTTTTTCTATTATATTAATGTGGTGAATTACACTGATTGATTCTACAGTCTTAAGCTTGTATTCCTGGAACAAACTGTACTTAGCCATGGGGCATTAACCTTTAGATACATGGTTGATTTGATTTGCTAATATTTTGTGAAGGATTTCTCATCTTATGCTCATGAGGGGTATTAGTCTATAATTTTCTTTGCAATGTCTTCGTCCAGTTTCGGTATTACTACATTCTTGTCTAAGAGTTACAAAGTGTTCTCTCCTCTTTTTTCCTTAAAGAGTGCCAGTAAAACTCTGGACTTGAACGTTTTTGTGTGAGAGATTTTTAAAAATTGATTTAATAGAAATTGCGTTAAGTTTCAATAAGTTGTATTTTCAAGGAGTTTGTTCATTTCATCAAAGTTGATAAATTTATTGGCATGAAGTTGTTCATAATATTCTATTATCCTTTTAATATCCGTAGTATCTGAAGTGGTAACCCCTTTTTCATGCTTGATATTGGTATTCTGGTTCTCTTCTTGATTAATCAAGAAGTCAATTTTGCTTATCTTTTCTAGGAATCAAATTTTGGCCTTGTTAATTGTTCTTTATTCCAGTGAGTTCTGCGCTTACTTTTTAATATCTATTACTCTGGATTTACTTTGCACTTCTTTTTCTAGTTTTTGAAAAGACTTATTCTTTTGAAAGACTGTATTTTTAAGGAATCTCTACACCCAACACGGAGCTCCAACTTACAGCCCTGAGATCAAGAGCTGCACGCTCCACAGACTAAGCCAGCCAGGGGGCCCTTTTTCTAAGTTCTTAAGTTGAAGCCCTAGACCACTGAATGTAGATTTTTTTCTTTTCTAATGTAAGCATTCAAAGCTATCTATATAAATTTCCCTTTTAGCATTACATTCCTAAAGTTTGATATACTGCGTTTTCACTGTCATTCAGTTTAAAACATCAAAATTTTTTTCCTGCAGTTTCTTCTTTGAGCTACACATTATGTGAAGTAGCTTGCTTAATTTCCATATGCTTAGGAATTTTCTTAGTGTCTTATTTTTATTGCTTTAAAACCTAATTTCAGGGCACCAGGGTGGCTCAAGTCATGATCTTAGGGTCCTGGGATTGAGTCCCACATTGGGCTCTCTGCTCCGCAGGGAGCCTGCTTCCTCCCCTCTCTCTCTCTGCCTGCCTCTCTGCCTACTTGTGATCTGTCAAATAAATAAAATCTTAAAAAAAAAAAAACTAATTTCATTATGGTCTTAGGACATATTTTGTATGTTTTTAGTCTTTCAAATTTACTTTTTTTAAAATGGTCTAGCATATGGTAAATGTATTTCTTGTCTAATTGCAAAAGAGTGTGTATCCTGCCATAGTAGGATAGCGGTCTATAAATACCATCTAGGTCAAAGTGGTTGATTTTGTGCTCAGTGTGTGTACGCATATGTGTGGGTGGGTCGATCAACTGCTGACAGAGGTATTAAACTCCAATTATGATTTTAGAATTGCCTGTTTAAGTCTGTAAATTTTTGCTTCACGTATTTTGAAGCTGTAATTAGGCACATACACCTTTATGACTATGAAGATTTCTTGAGACCTTTTATCATGACAACACATTACTTTAAATTTCTGGTAACACCCTTTGTTGTTATGCTTAACTTTTGCATGGTATTCACTTATATATATTTTTTGGTATATATTTTTCCATTTGTTTCTTTTTTTTTACCTACTAGTGTTTTTTTTTAAATTTTTTAAAAGATTTTATTTATTTATTTGACAGACAGAGATCACAAGTAGGCTGAGAAGCAGGCAGAGAGAGAAGAAGGGAAGCAGGCTCCCTGCTGAGCAGAGAGCCTGATGTGGGGATCGATCCCAGGACCCTGGGGACATGACCTGAGCCGAAGGCAGAGGCTTTAGCCCACTGAGTCACCCAGGCGCCCCCCTATCAGTGTCTTTAACGTGCACCTTTTATAGTCAGGATATGTTGGGTCTAGCAGTTTTATGTAGTCTGCCACTCTATGATTGTAGTGTTTAGTCTACTAACATATTGATAGAATTGACTTAGGTCTCCCCTGCCCCCTTTTTTGAGAAAGAGTGTGTGCCTGAGCAGGGTTAGGGGGGAGGGTGAGAGGGAGAGAATCTTAATTAAGCAGGCTCCATGCTCAGTGTGGAGCCTGATATGGGCGGGGCTCAATTTCAGGACCCTGAGATCATGACCTGAGTCAAAAGCTTAACCCACTGAGCCACCCAGGTTCCCACCTCTTTTAAAGTAAGTTCTACACCCAATGTGGGGCTCAAACTCACAACCCCAAGATCAAGAATCATGCTCTACGGACTGAGCCAGCAGACACCCTCAGAAAATAAATCTTTAATATTGTTTCAGATACTTAGCATTTCTAATGCTCTTCCTTCCTGATGGTCTGAGTTTCTATTTGGTATCAATTACCTTTAATCTGAAGAACTTTAGTGTTTCTTACAGTGCAGCGACAACTTAGTTTTCTTTCATCTAATAATGTCTTTCTTTTGCCTTCACTCTTGCAAGGTATTTTTGTCCAACAGAGAGATCTGGGTCAACAATATTTTTTCCGTTTGGCACTTTACGTTATTTCCCTGTCTTCTGGCATCTCTGGCTGCTGGTAAGAAGCGAACTCTAATTACTGTCTCCCTTTTATGTATCATTGTTGTCTAGCTACTTCTAATATTTTCTCCTTACCTTTGGCTTCAGTAATTTAACAACAATACCATGTAGGAAAGGGTTAACTCAATAGGCCTGAAATGCTCAAACCCTACACAGGCCAAAGGAAGGTCTGTCTTTAGGACTGGCCCTTGGCTGGCAGCTGGGAGATGAACTCTGAGCCCTTAAAATATTCTGGCTGCTAAGTGTTTTTGCATGCCCGAGGACTTGAGCCATGCTGTACCAGTGTGATCAGGTAAGCTTGCCCTAACAATATGATTTATGGCAAACATCTGTTTTTGCTCTGGGGGTTCTGAGTAGCCGAGGTCAGTCATGTGAGCACTGCATGGCATTCTGGACACCAAACACCGAGTGAGCTTCCTGTATTGGCAACGCCGCACATACTGTCACATCACTGATGGGAAAATTAAAGGCATCTCTGTGTGAATCCACTGGACACCTGGAAGCCTGCACCTGGTTTCTCCTGGACTGTATCCCATGTGCCTTTCCCCTTTGCCAATTCTAATATGTCCTTTTGCTACAATAACCTGGTAACTCTAAGCCTAAGAGTTTCTGAATCCTGTAAGTCCTTGCAGCAAAGAACTGAGCCTGAAGGTGGTCTTGGGGACCCCGACACGTGTACCAAGGTATGTTTTTTCCTTTGTCCTTATCCTAATAGGTGTCGCTAAGCTTCTTTAGTCAGCAATTGTGTTTTTTATAAATCTGAGAATTTTAAAACTATTTTATCTTCAAATATATTCTTCTGTCTCTCAAATTTTCCTCTCCTTCTGAAACTTCCAATTGTGAGTTAGATCTTAGAAATAATGTCTCAAAAGTCCCTGAGGTTCAGTAATGGATTTTTCTTTCTGTTCTTCAGGTTGGATAATTTTCTGTTCATTTATCAATAATTCAATGACTTTTCCCTTTGCAATCTCCATTTTGTTTATATGAGACCACTTGGTAAATTTTAATTTTAGCTGCTGTACTTTACACTTCTACAGTTCCCACTTGGCTCCTTCTTGGTGCTATTTCTCAACTGAGATTTCCTCTTTTCCTTCAGGGCAAGTGTACCTTCCTTTACTTCATCATAATCGCTGCCTTAAAACCCGTTTCCCAATCCTAACAAATGAAGTTGGTTTCTGTTGCTTGTCTTTTTTCTTCAGTTTGGGTTGTATCTTCCTAGTTTTTAAATGTGTGCTTTTGCACTTATCTTGGACGCTGTGAAGATTATGTTGTACGTAACAGACTCTGTTATATTCCTCTGGAGAGTGCCTGTATTTCTTTCAGCATGCAGTTCACTTTGGCTGGACTCAAACTGCAAACTCTTGCCTCTTGGGCATCACTTAGTTCACTTCTTTTCTCTTTAGCTGAGCTGCTTGTAGCCTTCCATGCACGTGTATAGTTCAAGGGTTAAACAGAGGTGTATACAGCATATGTATACAGAATTTTAGGTTCTGTAGATCACTCTCTAGATCTCTCCTTTCCAGGATTCCTCCAACTCTTTCCAGTGGCTGAATGGCTGTGGCTGACCCAAATTCTGTCCTCTTACAAGTTTTCTATGAAAGTTTTAACCAACCTGCCAGGTGCCAACTTCAGCCTGTTGTCTGGCTAAAAGCAGTTAAAATGGAAAACACACTCCATGCTGTCTCTTCTTAAAAGGGTCAATTCCTTTTCAGAAGCTGCCTGCTTTTGTTCAATTTCCAGTGCCTTCAGGTCTTTTTTTTTCTTCCCATTTTGTCCAGAATATATAGTTATATGCAAGAAAGGTCAGTTCCAGCAAAGTTTACTTGACCATACTGCAAGAAAAACCATTGTGATGTTACTGTTTTTTTAAATTTACTTCAGCTTCACTGTGTGTGGATATATAGATAAATCTAAAATAAAATTTTTTAAAAGTTTTATTCAATAATCTCTACACCCAACATGGGACTCAAACTTATGATTCCAAAATCAAAAAAGTCACGTGCTTCTTCTGACTAAACCAGCCAGGCACCGCAGTATAGGTTCACTCTTCTTTTTCAAAAAGAGAGAGGGGGCACCTGCATGGCTCAGTTGGTTAAGTATGTGCCTTCGGCTCACGTCATGATCCCAGGATCTTGGGACTGAGCCCCAGTCGGGCTCCCTGCTCTGCAGAGAGCTTGCTTCTCCCTCTCCCTCTGCATGCTGCTCCCCCTGCTCGTGCTCACTTGCTCTCTGTCAAATAAATAAAATCTTAAATAAAAAAATAAAAATAAAAATAAGTAACAAGAGAGAAAGCGTGCATGTGAGAGTGGGGAAAGGAGCAGACGGAGAGGAAGAGAGAGATCTTAAGCAGACTCCATGCTCAGCATGGAGCCCATGGAGGGTTTCATCTCATGACCCTGAAATCATAACCTGAGCTAAAATCAAGAGTCAATTAACTGACTGAGCCACCCAGGTACCCCTAGATTCACTTTTTTTTTTTTTTAAGATTTTATGTATTTATTTGACAGAGAGAGACAATGAGAGAGGGAACACAAGCAAGGGGGAGCTGGAGAGGGAAAAGTAGGCTTTCTGCTGAGAGGGGAGCTTGATGAAGGGCTTGGATCCCAGGATGCTGGGATCATGACCTGAGTGGAAGGCAGACACTTAAACGACTGAGCCATACAGGCACCCCTAGATTCACTTTCTTTTTTTTTTTAAGATTTTATTTATTTATTTGATAGAGAGAGATCACAAGTAGACTGAGAGGCAGGCGAGGCGGGGGGGGGGGGAGGGAAGCAGGCTCCCCGCTGAGCAGAGAGCCCGATTCGGGGCTCGATCCCAGGACCCTGAGATCATGACCTGAGCTGAGGGCAGTGGCTTAACCCACTGAGTCCCCCAGGTGCCCCTCTAGATTCACTTTCAATAATTATTCTGAATACTTTCTTTTCTAACATGTGTCTTCTTACTATAATCATTCATCATATAATAAAAGTTCTGCTAGGTGTTCAATAATACAATTTTTATTAATAAATTATGAACATCGGGTGATACCTGGCTGGCTCAGTCAGTACAGTGTGTGACTTGATCCTGGGGTTGTAAGTTTGAACCCATACTGGGTGTAGAGAAGACTTAAAAAAAAAATTGTGAGGGGCGCCTGGGTGGCTCAGTGGGTTAAGCCTCTGCCTTCGGCTCGGGTCATGATCTCAGGGTCCTGGGATCAAGCCTCACACTGGACTCCCTGCTCAGCGGGGAAACTGTTTCCCTCACCTCTCTCTCTGCCTAATTGTGATCTCTGTCTGTCAAATAAATAAATAAAATCTTTAAAAAAAATTGTGAACATTTTCACATAATACCAGGAACTTTATTATAAAAATAATGCACATACCTAGAAGTTAAATTAATAAGTGGTGGCACTCTGACCCTAGAGAAATATTTGTGTATGTGCAAAATCAGACAATTACAAAGATGTTAACTTCAGCTCTGTGTCTAAGTATTAAAAATGGAAAATAACCCACATCCCAATCAAAAGGGAAATAACATAGATAAAATGATTACTACATAGCTGTTAAAATGAATAAATTATTCACTTCATTCAAATTTTATATATTTCAGTATGAAAGAGTTAAAAAAATACCCTAATGTCGAATGAAACAAGTTGCATAACAAAGATGGTAATATTAGGGGCCCCTGGTGGCTCAGTGGCTTAAGCCTCTGCCTTGGGCTCAGGTCATGATCTCAGGGTCCTGGGATCGAGCCCCACATCAGGTTCTCTGCTCAGCAGGGAGCCTGCCCCCTCACCCCCGCCTGCCTCTCTGCCTACTTGTGATCTCTGTCTGTCAAATAAATAAATAAAATCTTTTTAAAAAAAGAGATGGTGATATTAATCAAGGTCTGAAAACACTGAACAATACTCCATACACATACATTTAAAACAAGCTAGAAGGATTTATCAGGTCCATGATGGTGGTTACCTCTGGGGAAGGGAAGAGGGAATTAAGTGGGTCAGGTGGTAAAGTGTTCTTTAGTTTGGAAGCAAATATGACCATTAATATTAATTCACAGAAGTTAACTATACATATAGAAATATTAGTGTTATCTTTTCATACCTTTTAAATTTTTTCCGTCTCTTAAAAAAAAAAAACCTTGGGGCACCTGGGTAGCTCAGTGGGTTAAGCGCCTCTGCCTTCGGCTCGGGTCATGATTTCAGGGTCCTGGGATCACGCCCCACATCGGGCTCTCTGCTCAGCGGGAGCCTGCTTCCCCCACCCCCCCGCCGCCTGCCTCTCTGCCTATTTGTGATCTCTCTCTCTCTCTGTCAAATAAATAAATAAAATATTTAAAAAAACCCCAAAAAACCTTTAACAACTCCAATGGCTGCATAATATTTGATTGCACAGATAGGTCAAAGGACACTGACCAATAAACCTGCCAATATTTTAAGGAACACTATAAAAATATCTTTGAAGGGTGCCTGAGTGGTTCAGGTAAGGTTAAGCATCTTTTTTTTTTTTTTTAAAGATTTTATTTATTTATTTGGGGGGGGGGAGAATATAGGGGTAGAAGCAGATTCCCTGCTGAGCACAGAGCCCGATGTGTGGCTTGATCCCATGACTTGAGATCATTACCTGAGCCGAAGGCAGACGTTTAACTGACTGAGCCACCCAGGCATCCCAAGCATCTGACTTTATTTCGGCTCAGGTTGTGATCTCAGGCTCATGAGATCTAGCCCCAAGACTGGCTCCGTGCCAGGCGTGGAGCCTGCTTCAGATTCTCTCCCTCCCAAGGGGAACCCTCCTACACTGTTGGTGGGCATGCAAGCTGGGGCAACCGGTCTGGCAACAGCATGGAGGTTCCTCAAAAAGTTGAAAATAGAACTACCCTACAACCCAGCAATCGCACTACTGGGTATTTACCCTAAAGATATAAATGCAGTGATCCAAAGGGGCACGTGCACCCGAATGTTTATAGTAGCAATGTCCACAACAGCCAAACGATGGAAAGAACCTAGGTGTCCATCAACAGATGAATGGATAAAGAAGATATGGTATATATATACAATGGAATACTATGCAGCCATCAAAAGAAATGAAATCTTGCCATTTGCAAGGACGTGGATGGAACTAGAGGTTATTATGTTTAGTGAAATAAGTCAATCAGAGAAAAACAACTATCATATGATCTTCCTGATACAAGGAAGTTGAGAGGGGGTTGGGGGGTAGGAAAAGAATAAACAAAACAAGATGGGATCAGGAGGGAGACAAACCATAAGAGACTCTTAATCTCACAAAACAAGCTGAGGGCTGCCAGGGGTAGGGAGAGGGTGGTTGGGTTATGGACATTGGGGAAGGTATGTGCTATGGTGAGTGCTGTGAAGTGTGTAAACCTGGCAATTCACAGACCTGTACCCTGGGGCTATATATTATATGTTAATAAAAATAAATTATATTATACAATATATGTTAATAAAAAAATAAAAATTTAAGAAGCACATTATACATTATATGTATATATAAATAATACATTATGTTAATAAGATAATACATTATGTATTAATACATTATGTCAATAAATAATACATCATATGTTACATCATATGTAATGTATAATACATATACAAAACATTATATGTTAATAAAATTATGTTAATAAAAATACATTATATGTTAGTAAAAAATTAAAAAATATTAAAAAGTAAAAAAAAATTCTCTCTCTCCCTCTTCCTCTGCTAGAGCTCTCTCTCTAAATAAATAAAATCTTTAAAAAAAAAACATTTATTTATTTTGAAGGAGAGAGAGACGGCGAGACAGGGAACACAAGCAGGAATGGGCCTCCCACTGCTCAGTGAGCCTGATGCAGGGCTTGATCTCAAGACCCTGGAACCAGGACACAAGCCAAAGGCGAAGGCTTAATGACTGAACCACCCAGGTGCCCCAAAATAAATAAAGTCTAAAAAACAAAAACAAAAGCAAAAACACCCCCAAAACCTCCTAAAAAACAAAACCCCCACATCTTTGTAGTTGTTTTTGTACATAATTTTTTTCCCTTAGAATAAATTCCTAGAAACAAAACTGCTAGATCAGTTCTAGGACTCTGTTACATACTGCCAAAATGCCTTCCAGAAAAGTTATAAAAACTTACATCTACCTATCACCAAAATATCTACCTGCCTATTTCCTTGTATTCTTGCCAATCTGGATACTAAAATCCAAAAACCTGTCTTCACCAAGTTAGGTATATGAGCAAGGATCTAAATTTTCCCCAAATGATTAGTTATACCGTAGGTCATACCATAATTATTGAACTATATATATTTATCGTAGCATCATGGAAATGAAGTGTATGCTTCATTACAAACTTGTACACAATATACCATAAAACAGCAAAAAAAATACCATTAATATTTTTCATTGTTTCTTTTGCCTATTTTCCCCATAATTTCAGGCAGAACATAATTACAGAACAGGTTTTACTTTAAAGGGAAGACTATTCAGATATACTACTCAGAACTAGAGACTGATGTATTTTGCTGAAGTAGTTATATTTTAAAAGATTTGGTCATAAAGTAAGACAACTTAAAAAGGTTTTCTATTTTGAAGTCTGCAAAGGAAAGCCCTTTAGCTTCTTGGTCTAATTATACTGGTGTTTAATTAGCATCTAAAAATGTCTACTAATGATAGAATTTGGCCAGTGACAAATATCCTAAGCTTCCATAGCCCTTTTCACCTCTCCCAATAGATTAAATAACTCGGTAAAGAATTACTAATAATTAGTATTTACACAGTACTTTGTTTACTACAACATCATAAAGCAGAGCAAAATAATAATTACCATATTAACCAAGGAAGATGCCAAACCAGTTAGGTGAGTTACCTGAGGTCACGCTAAAGCAGGAATTTGCCAAAATTAGACATTGAAATTCTTGTAGCCTAATTCCCATATGACTTATCACTCAAAAGAACAACCTGTGAGAATTATGACAACAACTCATAAAGAAACCTAGAATATACCAGAGTCAGAGAATCACATTATTAAAATTATATTGAAGATCATCTCCTGAAACATCCTCACTTTATAGAGAAGGAAACTGAGGCCCCAAAAGGTAATATACGTAACTGCTCAAATCCTTCTAGAAGCTGTAAAGCAACAATGAAAATTCAGCACTCCTCTATCCAAGCTCAGTGATCTTCAATTACTAGAGTGTAACAGCCATCCTTCACTGCTTCTTCAAATTTTTTAGTTTATAAAACAGTCTCAATGTTTTCACTGATACTGAACAATTCATTCACAATTAACAAATAATTACCCAGTACCTACCACATGCCAGGTCCTGTACTTTGTGCTAAATGATTATTTATTATGTGCTAAGCACTGCATCACTTGCACGTCCACATTTGATCCCCACAATATTATTATAAGGTAAGCACGACTATCTCTATGTTAAACATTAAAATTTAGAAAGACTAAGTAATCTGCCTGTAGTCTTCAGTAAGGAAATAAAAAGTAAAGGTGCCGCAGCTGAAGGGCAGCAGCCATGGCTCTGCAGACCCCCACGGTCACGCACCTCAACCAGGGCCACAAGTGACGGAGAACATGAGTAAGCCAAGGCACCGCTGCGGGCATGGGCACCTAACGAGGCACATCACACTGGTGCAGGACAAGCTTTTGACAGACACCCCAGTAGGGGGAGCTGAGTAGTGCTCTGGCTGCCACCAGGCTAGAACAGTGGTCGCTAAGGGCTGGACCTCCTCCCCATTCTATGCAAAATACAATGTTTACAGGAGGGAAAAAAAGGAAGTGGTATAATCACTTTTATAAGTTTATTCCAACAAAAAAAAATCTTATTTTTATTTTAAATAGTATAACTCTGCTTTCACTTGAAAAGAGGGATCTACTGTCAGAGAAGCCTGGAAAACCAAAGATCCCTACGTAGCACCTAAGAGTGAGTGCACAACGTAGAGGTTGCGGGTCCCTTTTGGAAGCCTTTAAATATCCTTTTCTGCTTAAACCTTCCAAGATCCCAGAACAGACAGCATTTGCAGTAATTTAACTAAAGGCTGATTTCGAGAAAAGTAATCATTCAAATAAACAGACAAGACAATGGAAAGGGCTTCTAGTACCACACAATAAATTTGGCCTAAAGGGTATTCAGTAAGGTCCGAAGTAGAAGAATGCATGACCTCTCTTAAGCAATACTCATGAAACAGTACTACAATACATTACTGGTTACCTACTTTCAGAGTGTAAAATCTCTGTAGTATAAGATCACATTAATTAAAAGTTTCATTTGCTGTCGTTCCCAGCTGGAATTCCTTTACCTTTGATTGCTAAATAGATCTCACAAGGTCCACAGCCAAAAACCCAAGTGGTATAACAAGCAGTTCTACTTTTATGGAGATTTAAAAGTAAGCTTTCTAAATAAATAAATGTCTAAGGATATTCTTAATGCAGCAACTGCTCTAGGGCCAACCTGTAAGGAAAGGAGAACCTTGAGGGGGGAAAAAAAACTGGAGCATAAAAAATGTTTTAAGGAGAGTATTAAAAAGTGGTCTACTGCTTTGGGAAATTTTTGTGTAAGAGAGACAAATCAGGCAACCACGAAAAAAATTCCACCTTTCCCCATTGTGCAGTTTTGTTTTTATTCTAGCCATAATTTTGGTGACATAAAACCAGATGACACTCTAATAAGTAATCAACCACAGCAGAATTAATCACATGCAGTATTTCTAATGTAAATGATTACCTGAGAAGTCTGTGAGAAGTCTTGCTAGGACTTGCTTGTTTACCACTTCAGTCTTACTAAGGCTCGAAATAGTATCTACTCTAGCGGTTTCTTTGCTAATTGTGGGCTTCTTGGAAATCCCAAGATCAGATCCAGTATTAACTTCTGTGTGTTCTAGGACATCGGACGATCTCTGAAGCCAAGAAGATTCTGGATCACATGTGAAGGTCTGCTTGGATACTTCTTCAGGAGGAGATTCTGCATTACCTGGTACAGAAGCTGACTTCTCAACCTTCCTTTCACTCAGCTCTTTAAGAGCTTTGATTGTGAGCTGTTCCTGTTCTAAATCAAGAGATGCTGCTGGCGTACCTTGGGCAGGAAAAACATCCAGAACCGTACTTTCGTTAGTCTCTCTGCTTTGTTCAGGGTGTTTGCTTGTTACGTCTTTAATTTCAGAACCACCTGATTCAGTTTCATGCAAGACTTCCAAAGCAAGAGTTGTTTTAAAGTCCGAAGTCTTCTCTGATGTTGCCTGAAAGGCATTTCCTGCACGTTTATCTGCAATTCCTTCCTCTCTGATTTCTGTAAAGGCTGCTATCAGGTCCTCTGGGGAAGAATCATCTGCATTTTTAACACTTTTTTCATGTACTGACTCCAAATAGGCAGAAGTTGTCACATGTAGTGAGAATTCTCTCTCCTTAAGAACACTTGGAGACAGAACTGAAGGAAGTTTGCGCTTCTCAGTTCCAACAGGCTTTTCAGGAGCAACTTCGCTCATGCTGCCTGACTGCTCCGCGTCTCCTGACATGCCATTCCGATCAGGTACTTGGGAACATGCTGCCTCCCCAGTTGCACTCCTTTCAAGACTATCAGGCTGAACTTGCGCTGCCTCAGAGTCACCGACTGGCCCTTCAAAGGTTGCACATGTTTTACTTTCCCTGCTGCAACTGACAATCTCTTCGATTTCTCTTTCGTCTCTTTTTACAATAGCGCTTGCAATGGAAACAGGTTTTTCAGCCTGAATTTTGTTACTTTCAAATGAAATACTGGTTGGGACGTCCTCTATTACTGTGTCATCAGACTCACCAGAACTATCAGCCTCTGTGGCTTCTGCTAACATAGAGCTCTGCCAGTTCACTTCACCTTTTAGGTGGCCGTCAGGTAAGACCACTTTCACAGTGGCCACTCCAGAACCCAGAGAGACACCTTTCTCAAGAGGAGATCTAGGTAACTCTGAAAGTGTATTATCTTCTTTCTGCACACTGCCTCCCACGCCTTTGATACTGATTTCCTTTGTGGAATGGAGACAGTCTGGCATAGGTTTTTCAATGATAGCATTTTCTTGTGGGAGAGAGGTTGGTGCCCGATCACTTGCTGATTTGATGGGAGCGCTCCCATTAATAGAACAAACGGGAAATTTCTGGTGAGCATTAGTTTTAAGATTTACAACTGGGATTTCTGAATTATATTCACTCCTATCAAGTCCTGTAGTTTTTGTGATGTAATCAGATTTATTGCTCTCTTCTTTTGCTTGGGGAACCAAATCCCAAGTCAGTATTTCATTAGTAAAGTTATGTATATCATTCACGCATCTAGACACTTCTTCCAGCGCTGCAGTCGTGTGCGAAAACTGTCTAGTGAGCAACGCAGAAGTTGGGTAACGCCCTGCCTCTTTACTTCTCAGTGGAAATAATTTGTCATTAGACTCCAACAAAATGTCTGCAGACGATTCTTTATCAATGTGCTCTGCCCAGCTACCAAAATCATTTGTGCTCTCCTTATATGCATCTTTAAATTCTTTGTCAAATGCTTCTTTATCAATAATTACTTCAAATGGTGACTCAGGGGAATCCTTTTCAGTAATATCACCTCCTGAAACTTCAGATGGGGATAAGGAATATGTACAAATGCCTTGTGCCTGAGACTCCTGGGTGAGTGGTTTCTGGGCTGTAGGCAAAGTGAACTTGTCATCAACATCCAAGCCAGTTTTATCATCTGTACCTGCTACCTCATTTGGGTTCTTGGACTCTTGATCTTTATTTATTTGCTGTTCCATTAGACCAACTTCCTTTGAGAGAAAAGCAGGACGATCTGGGAAACTGGCTGGAATGGAAGGACGGTTATATTCAACGCCTTCTGCAACAGAAACTGGGGAGTATGCTATGCCTTTATTGGTCCCTTGAGGCTTTTCCATTTTTTTCACATCTAGGAGGGCCAAACAGTCTTCTCCTTCTTTGGCTAAAATAGGCTGGCTGCCTAACACATTGCTTTTTTCTCCGTGTAGTATCGTAAGGTCAGTGTTATGCATTTCAGAAGATGAAAAAAGGGAGGAAGTCATAATTTCTGATGGTGGCTCATCAGAGCAAAGAGAGCTCAATCCCTCTATGGTCAGAATTTGAAAGAAAAAAGTTTGTTTACCAGGTACAATCACACATTAGCTAGTAAGGCCAAGCAGCATGCTTTTCATTTTCCAAGTTACACACACACAGGATGTAAACACACACAAAATATGTAACAAAACAACGATCAACAGTTATCCTATAAAACATGCATAAAAGTGCCAAGAGTGAAACAGAAAAGCTGTATCATGCTACAAATTGCAGATGACAAAAAGATTTTCATGACAAATACTTTTCCGTCTACTTTTTCCATTGTAAAGGTAAAGCATAAAGAAATGTAATGAGATTGGGAAATCTGGGGAAGTTTTTTCCCCTGTTTTTTTGGTAGAGCTGTTCAGTGTAATCAATATAAAACAACTTAATATTATGAAGTACTGATATGTTCTCATCTGTAAGCTGCACATTTCAGTACACAGACCTTCTACAAACCCACTGTTACAGTCTGACAGTTTGAGAAGGAAAAAAAAAGTGACCATTGTTCTTTTTGATTCTCAGGAGATACAGTGGATCCCCTCCTGAGCCTAAGAATCAGACTAGAATTATTCTACTCTACCCATAGGGAAGACTGGTCTCAGGTATAGATGGCCTCATTTTATTTAATTTTTTAAAGATTTTATTTACTTATTTGACAGAAAGAGAGAGACAGCGAGAGAGGGAACACAAGCAGGGGGAGTGGGAGAGGGAGAAGGAGATTTTCCACCAAGCAGGGAGCCCAATGTGGGACTGGATCCCATGGGATCATGACCTGAGCGGAAGGCAGACGCTTAACTACTGAGCCACGCAGGGACTCCTAGATGGCCTCATTTTAAACTAAAGAGTATGAAATGATTGGCCTGCTTCAAAATCTCTTGCACCAACCTGACAATTTAACCAACACAAAACTATGCAAACTGGTGAGGTTTATTCTGTGGTTAAGAAGAGTTAACCCCAGGGTGCCTGGGTGGCTCAGCTGGTTAAGTGACTGCCTTCGGCTCAGGTCATGACCCTGAAATCCTGGGATGGAGCCCCATACTGGGCTCCCTGATCAGTGGGGAGTCTGCTTCTCCCTCTAACCCTGCCCCCTCTCATGCTCTCTCTCTCTCAAATAAATAAAATCTTAAAAATAAAAGAGCTAACGCCAGAGATTCTTTTAAAACACAAAATATCCCTCTAAAAGTAATAGATTAATTAAATCTTATCAGTTATTAATACTACAGCAGCCAATGATTTATCATGTTGTTTTCCAACTTTCCAATCTAGCAAGTTTTTACTGAAGAAAAGATCAAAACTGTCCCAAGGGTAGTAAGTGCTGTCTTTCTTGCACATTGTTATCTCTGGAGTTATTTAAGTAGGTCTTAAATACATACTTTGGTGATACAAACTGTACCACCAGTTTGGTGGTACAAACTGTACCACCAGTTTGGTGGTACAAACTGTACTAGTGGGACAGAAAATATCTGAAGCAAGCTGTAATTTACATTTACTCCTAATGGTAGTAAAGATGGTTTGCTTCTATCAATATATAGTATGATATAGTATCATTATTTAGTACACAGTAAAACCAGATTAAGGAGACAATATAAATGAAGCTCAGCATTATAGATTAAATTACAGATTAAAACCCTGAAATTTTAGGGCGCCTGGGTGGCTCAGTGGGTTATGGGACTGAGCCCTGCATCGGGCTCCCTGCTCAGCCGGGAGCCTACTTCTTCTCTCTCTGCCTGCCTCTCTGCCTGCCTGTGATCTGTTTGTCAAATAAATAAATAAAATCTTTAAAAAAAAAAATCCTGAAATTTAAAGAACTACGTTTTTAGTAGTTCATTTATAGGCTACATTTAAATATGAAATATTCCATGATATGAGCTATGTATTATTACTGAACTTACTGGTTACTGTTTCTACCAGGAAACGTTCGATGGATTAAATCTGGATTAAGGATTTAAGATTAAATCTGGATTAAAGATTAAAACTGTTTGGGAGCCCCTACCTTCAAACATGAATGGAACTCTGACATGATCAAAACTGACTCCCACCTTATAGGAAATGCAAGGCTTATATGTTTTATAGAGACTAAGGTATCAGATGATTCAGACCAATCCTCTTCTAGACAGAAGTGGACAAAATGAATTAGTAATAAATCCACAAATATTAGTGCCTATCATGTGCCAGACACTGCCTTAGAAACTAGATTAAAAGCAGTGAACAAAAAAGATCCCTTGTGTTTGTGGTGCTGTAAGAGCACCTGCACACAGAGCAGGAGACAGAAAATGAGCAGAATCAGTGAGTACAATGATGATGATGATGATGATGTGGTGGTGGTGGTGGTGGTGGTGGGCTGGAAGAAAGGAAAAAGGAAGCAACCTACCCTGAATGCTAACAGAAGAATGCGCTAATAATTACCAGGGGGAAAATGCATGGTGGAACCCTTCTAACATGCTCTGTCAGGACACAAACTTGTCAGTTTTCCAAGCCTTGTTTCTCTCCTTAATTCCTTGAACTCTTTTTTTTTTCCTTGAACTCTTAATACTCCAAAAGTTTTAAGTTAGGTATATAATAATCTGAGGTAAAGCTAGAAGATTAGGTTAGAAATCTTATTCTCAGAATACCAGCAAGTTCTGCAATAAATAAAACTTACAACATTCTTTAATTAACTCTTTAATATGATGTCACTATTATGCACACAAAAAAAACTTCAGTCATATTCCTAACAATAATTCTGTGACAATATATGGAGTGGATAGTGCTTTTGGGGGGGGGGGGCGGTTAGCCTGGGGGCAAAAAGAGCTCAATGTTGCACTAATTCCTCTTAGACTGTGAGATACAGGTGCTAGCTCTCACCATTGTCAATCAAGCTTTCCCATGTGTAACAAAGTAAGTTAGTATCCGCATCTGTGCTTCAACTTTAATTATCATGTTTAGAATTTCAGCAAATGAAAAGAAGTTTCTTTGGCTAGCTGAAGCCCTAACAAACTTGGACAGAGCTGACTTGTATCCAGACAATGGAAAAAACTGGGCTGGAAGTAAAGAGTTTATAAAGGCATGAAAACATTAAATAGAACGAGACCAGAATCTACTAAGCCTTTTTTAGAACAGCTCCCATAAGCAAAGACTCCTCCAATTAGTGAGTATGGCACTTAATAGTCATTGGTGTTGTCCAAGACTGCAAAACAGCAGAAAACGCCAGGAGTTTGAAGGTTGTTAGTTTTTACAATACCGTGTACACTGTAAAACTGCCTGACAGAATGACTCTGAATCATCTTACGTCTCAGAAAATGCCCATTCCCTTTCCCTTTTCAAAAAGATCCAAGCCTTCAAATGCACTACAAGAGACTTTCAACATTACTCAAAATCAACGTCTGTCGAAAAATTCCCTCATTATGAATATCTTCTAGTTTAGGTATTTGCTGTAATGGGATTTAATGTGCATATTTATTTTCAAGAATTCTAATTACTTAAAAATCTGGTATGGATCTATACACCTAATAGGTTTGTTTAAAAAGGGAATGATAGGGGCGCCTGGGTGGCTCAGTGGTTTAGGCCTCTGCCTTCGGCTCAGGTCATGATCCCAGCGTCCTGGGATCGAGCCCCGCATCGAGCCCCGCATCGAGCCCCGCATCGGGCTCTCTGCTCAGCGGGGAGCCTGCTTCCTCCCTTCTCTCTCTGCCTGCCTCTCTGCCTACTTGTGATCTGTCTGTCAAATAAATAAATAAAAAATCTTAAAAAAAAAAGGGGGAATTATATATGGTAAGAGGTGAAAAATGTCATAACCCCATAACAATCATGAGAACATTCCTAAATTTATCCGTACTGAGATTCTTGCTTACCCGTATCTTCCTAAGCTCTAAATACTTGTAAGTCTCCACTTAAGTGAAGTGTATTATTCAAAATAAGACTAGAAAATTAAGTTGGCAGTCTAAATTTCTAGACCGCTCTCACATCAAAAAATTCAAAATGCAAAATAGGGGCGCCTGGGTGGCTCAGTCATTAAGAATCTGCCTTCGGTTCAGGTCATGATCCCAGGGTCCTGGGGTCGAGCCCCATATCGGGCTCCCTATTCAGCAGGAAGCCTGCTTCTCCCTCTCCCATTCCCCCTGCTTGTGTTCTCTCTCTTGTTGTGTCTCTGTCAAATAAATAAATAAAATTTAAAAAAAAAAGATGCAAAATCATTTGATCAACACTTATTAATCATGTGGCCTTGACAAGTTGCTTAATCTCATCTAAAATAGCGGTGATACTAAAAAACCTAACTTGAGAACTGCTGTGAGGATTAAATGAGTTAATACGTGAAAAGTGCTTAGAGTGCTATCTGGCACTTAGTAAATCCTCAGTAAATGTCCGCAGACACCACATTCTCCCCCCCCAAAAAAAAAAAAAAATTTTTTTTTTCTCCTGACACAGAGACTCCAGATCATATGCTTTTTTGACAAGGGGAGAGTATATAAATCCTCTTTCAGAGATTCAGACACTTTCCCTCCTACCATTCTCAAATAAAAAGAAGTAATTTAAAGAGCTTTTACCTATTTCAAAAGTTTGGGTGATGCAACTTCTGAACCAGTTATTACAAAACGAATGCCTGTGGCATTCCAAGAATCATGCTGGATTCTGTGTAGGTAAAGACATTTAAGACAGCCCAACACATAAAAAAATTCGAAGGCAATGTTGAAAGAAAAAAGAACTTTTCCTGAACAAAAGGTTTCATTTTACCACCATTAAGGTCAAAGTATATTTTAGTTCGATGTACACCTAGCTGAACAATATGACAACATGGCACAAAACCAGGCTTGGATGCCATCTTTGACACTCCCTTTCAAACTTTAGAACTACTAGTACTTCGTGTATGATCTCTGCCTTAGGGGACTCAGAATTTCCTAAGAGGGATGCAATCTGCATTACAAGTTTCCCAGGTAATGAAGCTGGTTGAAAATCAGAGCTGTACTACATTTTAGGAGTTTTATAAGGGTAGAAAAATTAAGCTGTACTTCAGAACTCTAGTCCCGTAAAAAGCCCACAGGAGATGAGCCTGATGCTTTTCACTCTCACTCTTGTCCCTGTCCTTGTCCAGATGCACAGCTTAGTAGGGAATGGGCAGTCCTTTTGTGCCTGCTTTAAATACTTCAATCTACTCATTTTAAAGTATAGTGACTCACTCGAAATTTTGATTAGAATAAGGCAAAAGCTCCATTTGACTGGAGACTAAGGTGTGGGAATTCAGGAAGAATGTTCCCTCTTCTATGCCTGCAGTATTTTATCTCAGAACAAGGTGAGGAATTAAAAAGGACGTGATGAGGGGCGTCTGGGTGGCTCAGTGGGTTAAAGCCTCTGCCTTCGGCTCAGGTCATGATCCCAGGGTCTTGGGGGTTGTGGGATCGAGCCCCACATCGGGCTCTCTGCTCAGCAGGGAGCCTGCTTCCTCCTTTCTCTCTGCCTACTTGTGATCTCTGTCTGTCAAATAAATAAATAAAATCTTAAAAAAAAAAAAAGGACACAATGAAAAATCAACTTCCAAGTGAATACTGTGTTCACTTCAAGTAAATACACCAAAATGAAAAAAAAAAACCCTTTTCATATACTGTTTACTCTATCCTTCAAAATAGTTTCTTTTTACTTTGTTTCTTATTCCCCAAACTGACTTTTCAAAAAATATTTAATATTTTTATTCAGGTGTTGGTAACTTAATTACTGAAAATAATGTGATCTAGAAGTAAGTAAATAATGAATGTCATATCCTATTATCAGAGTTCTCCCTAAAAAAGGGAATAGCTTAGAATTCTGTTTTAGGGAGCGCCTGGGTGGCTCAGTTGGTTAAGCGGCTGTCTTTGGCTCAGGTAGTGATCCTGGACTCCCAGGATCAAGTCCTGCATCAGGCCCCCTACTCTGCAAGGAGTCTGCTTCTCCCTGACCCTGCCCATCTCTCATGCTCTGTCTCTCTCTCATTCTCTCTCTCAAATAATAAATAAATAAAATCTTAACCAAAAAAAAAAAAAGAATTCTGTTTTAGATACCATTTGGTTACTTCCCCTCCCTCCTCACTACGGAAATTCATTACTTTTAATTTAAAAGGATAGTTGTACCATGGAAAAGCCATACACATCAGCGAAGAAATACTATGCATATTCATACAAGGGAGGCTTGAAATATTCAGGTATAGGTTTTCCTACACTTGAAATTTCTCATGTTCACAAAACAGGAAGGAAAGACAAATTCTCGTGCAAAACAGTATCAGCAACTTTCAGCCACAGCATCAAAATAGGAAGTTAGCCAGCAGACACTTTGCAGCCAAGCTAGATCCTAAACAAAAAGTCTCTTCTGTACAAAGAAAAATGTTTTGCTTTTGTTAAAAAAAAGGCTGTAACTGGCAAATTTTTTCCCTCAAATGCTTGCCCCAAAGTTCAGTGTTTAACTTCCTATTCCAGATGCCTACTGCATTACTCAAATTGAATGCAAATGTTCATTACTGCAAATGTGCTTCCAGTTCCTCAGCTTCCCCTCTTTCCCATCTTATTTTTATCTACTTTTTCTCCACGTTTTCTAAAGAAAATCAGTGTATGTTTCAGCCTCCACTCTTATCAAGGGTTTCAGAAGTAGAAACCAAATTGCAGTTTGCTTTTGGGCTCATGGACGGAGCACAGCCCCCCATGATACTAAATTACATCACTAACAGCAATGATATGGCTAAAATAGTAATTTCTGCCTCTTCCCCTGCTCTTATGATTGTAACATTAACCTCAAAATGACATCTCTAAAAATATCTGCAAACCCTAAAATACAACTAATATACTTTATCATCTTTACCATAAGGCAGTGCTTATGAGCATGGACTCTGGAGTCCTACATCTGTCATTTATTCACTCTGTGATCTTGAGCAAGTTACTGCAACTTTTTATACCCATGTCAACTGGTAAATGAGCTAGTAACACCTTTCCTCCATAAAACTGGCTGGATTAAATGAAACGATTCACATAAAGTACGGAACACAGTAAAAGCTCAATAAAAACGAGCCACATCCTACATGTATACATCTGTTAATATCTTTATTTTACATTATAGGAAAACACCATTAAAATTTATTCCCCTATTTTGAAACACTTAGGGATTAGACTGAAATTAAATTCTGGTTGAGAAGAAAAAAGGAATCAATGAGAAAAGACTACAAAGGACCTAATTAGGAATACAACTTATTTAAAAAGAAACTGATTATTCTAATACGTCATTACAAATGTATTTAATGGCTGTCAAAAAGTTTACTTTGCTACCTTAAAGAGCTGTCTACTTCAAAGTAGTACAATGTAATATTACATAATTTTCTTTTGAAAATTTAACTGCCCTTCCTTTACCCAGTCCACAAGTTAGTGGCAGTTTTTTGTACATTCACCTCCCTGGAGGCCAACAACTACTATTTCAGGATCGAAGAGGTCATTCTCAAACATCAAAACGTCATACTTAATAATTGTTACTATCAGGGCGCCTGGGTGGCTCAGTGGGTTAAAGCTCTCATAGGCCTCAGGTCATGATCCCGGGGTCCTGGGATAAGAGCCCCACATCGGGCTCTCTGCTCAGTGGGGAGCCTGCTTCCTCCTCTCTCTCTCTGCCTGCCTCTCTGCCTACTTGTGATCTCTGCCAAATAAATAAATAAAAAATCTTATTAAAAAAATTACTATGGCTTAGAGATCTAAAAGCAAGGCACCATTCTCCAAGGCAAAGTAAGTGCCTAAGAGTTAAGGAAGCCAGAGACAGATGAGTTAGTTGGGTTAATGCCAGTGATGGACTCAAGGTTCCTCTTGGTGGCAGCAGCCACTCTGAAAGCTCTGCATTGGGCCAGACTGGACCCAGCTATTCTCCCCAAGGGTTTTAATCCAGTGAAACAAGGACACCAACATCCTCTTTTCTTATTTTTATAAGGCACACTAGACGCTACCATTCTTGGCTACTCTGGAATGCACCTAATCACTTGCCAAGGTGTTTCGTCAAACAACAGGCTGATCTCTAGACCTGCCAGTGAAGTAGAGCACCTACTGGGTCACTTTTCCATTACATGTTTTTTTTTGCAGGAGAAAAACGCTAGTGGTAATAGCGGCTAGACTGGAACACCTTCAGGGATATGGCTTTTTTAACAGCCTTTTTATAATACTCGTTTAACAATAACATTATCCTGAATCTGCACTATTCAAAATAACTTTTTAAGCAAAAAGGAAAAATGGCAAATCTATTTTCCTGACACTGAAGCCTACTTAAATGTTAGTTTTTAATTAGCAAAATCCTTTTTATTTACCTCTATTCTACTTGAATGTGTGTATAATTTTTTAAGCTATAACACTTATCTTGTCAACATTCCATACATTAGGTATGTTGTACTTGGCTTGCATTGGTACACTATTTAGGATATCAATTATCCCCTTTCTGTACGAAAAATGTGGCTGAAGGTTATAACCATGAAGAATGTATTTTAAAAGATCTGAAATATTTACAATAGAGAAAATGTAATCATTTGTTATGTTATGCTATTTTATGTTATGCTAGTTTATCTGGAAGATAAACTGGAATATAATACCCACTTGCCTAAATTATTAAATTACTCATAAGGAAAAAAAACTCTTAAAATCAATCTGGTTGGATTTCAGATGTCGAGTCACTTTGTAGGTTTGAGTTATTTTTCTAATATTCACAAAATATCTACTTTTAATGTAAACACTTAATTTCAAAGATCATGATTTGACCTACAAGTTACCCAAATTCATACAATGAGACACATTACAAAGGGGCCGGGGAACCTAATATTATCAGCCTGATTTAAAAGCAACAAATTATCTACCATGTTTCATAAAAAATATACTACATTCACTTTATCCCATTACGTTTTCATTCTTAGAAGGTCAAAGCCTTCCTATCAAACCAGCATCCAGACTTTACATCTAGAGAATTCCAGCTGGGACAATAATCTGTTTGCACAGGGCTTTTCAGACCTATCTAGTGAGTTTAATTACCTTTTTTAAAAATAAGCATTTCCCATTGACCTATATTTTAGGTTGACTACAACCACACAAATGAAACTGCTTTATTATTAGTGTAACAGAGCATAGTGCTCTCTCTTGCAGATTCTTGGTAGTGCTACCCCCAACAAACATATAGCTATCACACTTGATTCCCTTTTTCACTGGCCGGCAGATTAAACAAACAACCCCACAAAGCTACAGCTTAATCTCTAGGAAAACAAGCCTTGCTTGACAAAAAGTCAACTGACTTGTTCAGTGTTCCCAGGCAATTTGGAACCAGCCTAGCTCTTGGGACAAATCTCAGATAAATTCACACTAAAGTACTCCAGCTCAATTAGTGTATTGGTAGTTCAGTGGAAGCACACTTTTATACTGTTTTTTTTTTCCAAATCCACTACCACTCCAAACCAGTTACATAACTGCAAATCAGTAGGTTAAATGCATCCTACAGTGGGTTGTTTTATGAGCTACAATTCTGTCTGCTCTAAATTCTGTGGGTGAGTTTATAATTTTTAAGAAATGCTTAAAACTATACCTAAAGTTTATGTCCTTTAAAGGGTTCACCTAACTAGTCTTACCCTATTTTATTAACCTTTATAGGAAATCCAATGCAAACTACTAAATATGAAGGTCTGGCTTGTAGTTTATATCTCAAGGGATTTGGGAGCAATAGGAAATTTGTGCCTCATATCCCCAGTTACAGCCTCTTTCTCAACATTTTTCTTTTATTAATGCACACAAAAAAATGACAGACTTGCCTTGTGAGGTCGAAAATAGAGATACAGGCTGAGAGGAAGAGGAAGAAACAAAGGAATCTGAAAGAAAATATAGAGCGTGAGAATTTGACAACCTCACACAGGAATTTTAACTTTAACTCTCCAACTTTTTTTTTTTTTTTTGGCCAAGCATCATAATTTCATTGGGTTTAAGCAAGAGGGGCAAACTCATATCTTTATTTCCATTTACTGTTTTCACTCACCTGGCAGCAAAACCTTATTTCATTTTCAAGATGCATTTCTTTAAGTTAACCAATTCAAATTTTTTGGTCAAATATTCTCACCTTCAAAGAAAAAAGAGGAACCGCTAGCATTTTTAAACAAGTATAACCTCAAGAAAGATGACACTATCCTGCAACTCTTTGTGGGAAAGAAAAAAGAGGTACCTGAGTACTAATGGATATTTGCTTTTAACCATTCTCAACTGCATTTTGAAGAGTTAGTCACTAATACAAGCATTTAAAGTTATATACTTGGCAAATATGCAAAGTAGACCCTGAATACTTAAGAAAAAATCACACTAGGAAAATAGGACTGAATGAGAAATATTCCGCCTTCTAAAATTATACTCCTCTCAATTTGGCAACATTTATTAAAATTATAAATGCATGTACTGTCCCCACCAGTAACAGTCATTCTTTTAATTTGGCCAGTTAACCTACAATATTAGCATAGAATATAAACACATGTATATGCGAATATTCATAAGAGCACTGGTTACAAGTATTAGGAATACTCTAAGTGACCACCAATAGGAGACTAGTTACATCCAAACAAAGGAATATTGTCTGAAAAAGTACGCTACGAGAAAGAGTAAAGAACAGCTACGTATGTTGATATAGTTGGAGAAATTAAAAAGGCGAAGAATAGAAGTGTACATATGTGCCCCCCCTTGGTTGCTAACAATAGGGACTTTGAGGTCTGAAGTGGGGGAGATCTGCTTTTCACTACAACCTTTGGCCCTTTAAAAAACAAACAAAGGATATACATTACCTTTTCACTAAAAATGGAAAAAATTAATAAAAATAGAATGTGAAAAGCAGCCCCCCCAACAAAGTGTCCCTAAATATACTGGCCTTTACTCCTTTTTCCTTGCAATTATAAAAATGCTTTCACAAATATTAGAAATATACTTAAAATAGGGAGTTTGATTGCTTTAAAAGACTGGGCTATAACCTGCATCAATAAGTACGAATTTATTTCGTGAATAAATATGGAGCACAGGAACAGCAACAGAGAGCTTAGTGGAGCACAGGCAAAATTCAGTAACTCAGGACCAGAATTTTAAAATTCACTGCTTTTTAATTATATTAAGCTGAAGCATCACATTTACCACCACAAATGAAAAACCATTCTTTTTTTTTTTTTTTTTAAGATTTTATTTATTTGACAGAGAGATCACAAGTAGGCAGAGAGGCAGGCAGAGAGACAGGAAGAAGCAGGCTCCCTGCTGAGCAGAGAGCCCCATGTGGGGCTCGATCCCAGGATCCTGGGATCATGACCTGAGCCGAAGGCAGAGGCTTAACCCACTGAGGGACCCAGGTGCCCCGAAAAACCATTCTTTTTGGTTGTTTTTGTCCTGTTTGTTTTTAGTAATCTCTACCCTCAACGCGCGGCTCAATCTTTCCTCCTGAGATCAAGGGTCGCATACTCTGACTGAACCAGCCAGGTACTCCATCTCCTTTCCTTTTCTAAAGCAAGTGTTTCTATGCTTCTTCAGTGTTTCCGGGTGGGTTCATCCCTATATTTACCTTCAACATTAAATCTCTCCCAGATGTGAGTTTAAGTCTGAATAAACCTAAAAAACCAAATGCTAAAACAAAACAAAACAAAACAAAACAAAACCAAATGCTAGTAAGTCTAGCCCACGACCAAAAAGGATCCTATGAACTTGACTATCCACCTCCACCTAATACCCCCTCGTAATGGAAAATTTCAACATAAAAATTCTTATACATAGCATCTATTCTAATATAAAATACAGATAACCAGTGATAGTTTCTGACAATACTGCATGAGATCTTCTAACTTACAAAACCATACTGTATTCAAATCCCATATTATGCCACAGGAAACTAATCTCAAGAATGGTGATCTAGGGGCACCTGGGTGGCTCAGTTATTAAGCGGCTGCCTTTGGCTGGGGTCATGGTCCTGGGGTCCTGGGATCATGCCCCGCAGAGGGCTCCCTGCTCAACAGGAGGCCTGCTTCTTCCCCTCCCACTGCTTGTGTTCCCTCTCTCTCGCTGCCTCGCTCTGTCAAATAAAATCTTAAAAAAAAAAAAAAAAAAAAAGAATAGCGATCTTAATTCTCATATGCTATTACTTAAATCAAACATTATCATTCAGTAACAACAGCAACCATTAGCTGGTTCCAGGCATTGTATCGACACTGGGATACCAAGATAACAGCTAAGCCCACCAGTAACTGAAAGAGAAATACAAACCGGTAAAACTGTGTGAGTTGTGGGACTGCTGCAGAGGCAGGTCACTAGGGTACACGGCAGAAGAGATGGAAAACTTGGTCTTCACGGTCAACTGACCATGGCAGCGGAAGGCATTCTGGAGAGAAGGAATGACTGGCCAAATTCTAAATGACTCTAAAGGTCATGTAATGAAATTTGGATTTTATCCTATATGGGATGAGGAATCACTGAGAATTTTAAGGTAAGGGATTGACAATATCACATGTGTTTTAAAAAGAACTATGGCAGGGGCACCTGGGTGGCTCAATGGGTTAAAGCCTCTGCCTTCGGCTCGGGTCGTGATCCCAGGGTCCTGGGATCAAGCCCCGCATCGGGCTGTCTGCTCAGCGGGGAGCTTGCTTCTCCACCCCCCACCCCGGCCTGCCTCTCTGCCTACTTGTGATCTCTATCTGTCAAATAGATAAATAAAATCTTAAAAAAAAAAAAAAAAAGAACTATGGCAGCAGGTAGAGCCATAGACTTAATTGAAAAGCTACTGTATAATCGTGGCATCAGTTTTTTATTTGTTTAGAAAACTTAGGAAAAGGTCTATTAGAGACTGGTTAAATAACTTTCAATATATCCATACAACGGCACATCATTCATTAAAAACTGCTGTAGATAGGCATTTATGGACACTAAATGATGTTGATAGCACACTGAATAAAGAACACTGAAAAATTTCAACAACAAGACCCCATTTTGGTAAAAAAATGCAAATTCATGTAAGAAGAAAAAGTAAATGATATTTACTGAGTAGAGTGATTATGAAAATTAAAAAGTACTTCTTTTTCTCTGTGTTTGAGATTTTGAAAATAATGAACATGTATTCTTCTTTCAAAAAAGTTTATCAGTTTGTTACAAATGAAAGGATATACACAAAAATGTTAACTGGGTGGTACTACTCACTGATTTTTAATTTTCTTTGTATTTTTATTTTCCTGAATTTTGCTATGGACATACATTTTTCAAGAACGATAAATTCCGGGGTGCCTGGGTGGTTCAAGGGGTAAAGCCTCTGCCTTCGGCTCAGGTCATGATCGCAGAGTCCTGGGATCGAGCCCTACATCGGGCTCTCTGCTCAGCAGGGACCCCGCTTCCCCCGCCTTCTCTGCCTGCCTCTCTGCCTACTTGTGATCTGTAAAATAAATAAATAGATAAATAATTTTTTAAAAAGAATTATAAATTCCTGGGACACCTGGGTGACTCAGTCAGTTAAGCATCTGCTTTCAGCTTGGGTCATGATCCCAGGGTCCTGGGATGGAGTCCCACATCGGGCTCCTTGCTCAGCAGGGAACCTGCTTCTCCTTCTCTTGCTCCCCCTGCTTGTGCTAGCTCTCTCTGTCAAATAAACAAACAAAATCTTAAAGAAAATTATAAATTCCTAACATATCTATTCCCTTCTACAGGGAACAGATTAGCAACCTTAGAGAAGAAAAAGGACACCTAAAATGGGATCTCTTACCAGGTCTTTCAATAAAACTTGAGTAAATTATCTTTTCAGTGTTCACACCACTAGATTTTCAATCATCATAAGACTTCAATCTGCAACAAACTGTCAAAACTACCCCCCAAAATCCTGCCTCTTTGAAAACAGGTCCTTCCATTTACTGAGTCCTGAATATCTGTGATAGACACTAACCTAAATATTTATATACATATTAAACGAAATCCTTACAAAACTCATTTAAGATTAAAAACACACAAACACCTGACACTTTTATCAGTACTTAAACCTGCACTTTTCTTGAAAATCTGTGGCTTTCTTTCTCTATCATCCTATCCACCAGTCACATCACCTGTCCTTATACTGCTGATCTGAAATGCGTATGCTACTGACCTAAAAATTTACTAGTTTATGTTTTAAAACTCCATCAGACCAGTAAGATAAGACCTTGTCCCCTTACCTTTTAGCCCTTCTCTCCAGCAGCATATGGAGTGGGTAAGAAGTGGAAAACAGGAGGAAAAAGACCAAATGGCACACTGGTGTAGGTTTTCAAATTTGGGTCAAGCCTGTGTTAGATATTGTTAGGGGGAGAGGAAGAGAGGTGTGTTGGACTGGACATGAGACTCCAGTTTTGACTGAGATGGGGGGAAAATAAACCAAATAAATCCGTTTGAGTTTTCTAGCCCCCAGTAAAAACATTGTTCCAATGAACTGTTCATTTTGGTGAAAACTGCCCTTTAACACCAACAGAAAACAAACTATTTTTAGAAAAGCAGCAACGTTACTTTTAGGAACAACTTCATACAATGAATGACTTCCGTATTTAACCTCAAAATGTCTGCCTTTTTGTCAGTTTCCACAGATTATTAAAGAATCTTCCAATACATAAGGAAAAGTAGTGTCTGAAATTTTATCTAAAATTAATTCAATGAAAATTAGAAATTCATTAGCTCTTTCAAACATCTTTTCTTTCTACCTTTAGAAGATTTCTGTCATGGGGCCGCTGGGTGGCTTAGTCAGTTAAGTATCTGCTTTGACTCAAGTCATGGTCCTGGGATGGAGCCCCATCTAACTCCTGGCTCAGCAGGCAGCCTGCTTCTGCCTCTCCCTCTGCTCAACCCTGCCGCTTGTGCTCTCCCTTGCTTACTCTAAAAAAAAAACAAAAACAAAAACAAAAAAACCAAAAAACTAAGATTTTGGTTACAGTTTTTGTTTGCCTGTAGAGCTAGGCTCTCTGAAAAGGGTATTTCCATCCTTTCTCATGACCACAATTCCTGATAGCAACTCATATCATTTCTGCAGAAGCTGCTTCACTGAGCCAATTCATACCCCCTGTCCTATCAGAATTGCAGGGATAGGCAGACCAACTTTTCCCCCCAAACTTTATACCATTTTTTCCTTTATATATATATATATATTTTCTTCCTTTATTTTTTTTTTTAGGACCTCCACTGTATTACTGAATATTGGTGATGAAGGTGGACCTCCTTGCCTTGTCCAAAGCAGTTCTGATTTCATGATTAAGGCTTTCTTTAAAAAATAATGAAACTTTTTATTTTAGAATGATTTTAGATTTATGGAAAAGGCCCAGACGTAGTAGAGTGTTACTTTATATAAAGCACTCAGTTTCTCCCATTGTTAACAAATTACACTAATACGGCAGTACATTTGTCATATTTAATCAACACTGACATATCACTAATAAGTAAACTCCATACTTCATTTTTATTTCATTAATTTCCCCTAATGCCTTTTTTCTGCCCCAAAATCCCATTCAGGATACCGTATCTCGTTTTTGTCACTATGTCTCCTTAGCCTCTTTTGGACTATGACAATTTCTTAGACTTTCCTTGCTTTTAGTGATCTTGATAGTTTTGAGGAGTATTGGTCAGATATACGGGGAATACTGGTCAGAATGTCCCTCAATTTGAGTTTGTCTCATGGTTAGAATGGAGTTTTAGAGAACATTACCTCTTAGGTAAAGGGCCATCCTTGTCATAACAGATCAAGGGTACATGCTATCAATATGACTTATCACTGAAGATGTTAACCTTGATCCCCTGGCTGAGATGGTTTCTCCAGGTAGTACTTCTCCACCGTCCTTCCACACTGTACTCTCTAGATGCAAGTCACTAAGCACTTCCCACTTTAACTCTTGTGAATCCTAAAGTTGAAAGGCTTTCTTTGTACATTTATGGAGTAAATGTGTATGCAGTCCAAGAGAAAGAACAAGCAGAATTCTTGGTGCAAAAGAAACACAATTAGAAAGTCTAACAGAGGGGCACCTGCGTGGCTCAGTTGGTTAAGTGACTGCCTTCAGCTCAGGTCATCATCCTGGAGTCCCAGAATCGAGTCCCGCATCGGGCTCCCCGCTCTGCAGGGAGTCTGCTTCTCCCTTTGACCCTCCCCACCTCTCATGCTCTCTCTCAAATAAATAAATAAATAAATAAATAAAATCTTAAAAAAAAAAAATCTAACAGAAAGAAATAAAATGGACTGTGTAAATAAGAAATTGGTCACAAGTATTTGAATGACACAAATTCTTTTTTTTAAAGATTTTATTTGAGAGAGACAGAGATAGCAACAAAGAACACGAGAGGGGAGGAGAGGGAGAAGCAGGTTTCCTGCTGAGCAGGAAGCTTGAAGCTGCTCAACCCTAGGCTGCCCAGCATCATGACCTGCGCCAACCAGACTCCTCAACTGACTGAGCCACCCAGGAGACCCTTAATGACCCAACTTCTAAAACAGTACGTGTACTTTTAGAAATGTCTTACCCTTTTCCAAATAATGTTCAACATCAATGTACTGAATCAAAAATTCAGATTTTGTTAGGAGTAAAACAAAAATTAAACTTATTCAATCCTTTTTTTTTTTTTTTAAGATTTATTTATTTGAGAGAGACAGATCACAAGTAGGCAGAGAGGCAGGCAGAGGAATGGGGGAAGCAGGCTCCCTGCTGAGCAGAGCGCCTGATGTGGGGCTCGATACCAGGACCTGAGATCACGACCTGAGCGAAGGCAGAGGCTTAATCCACTGAACTACCCAGGTGCCCCTAAATTTACTAATCCTGACACATCAGACTAGCCTACCACTGAGTCTTTATTGGAAATGGAGTCTCTTCATAACAGTCCAAAACTTGGCATTCAAGTGGTTATGAAAAGAAACTTTTGTGGATTAAAGCCATTAGTGAAAAATACCATGAGTCCAGAGGTAAAGAGAGTAATAAAAGAAACCAATCTTAAACATAAGATACATTTATTACAGATATAGTTTTATGGGCTTACATAAAAACTCTCGTGGATATGTCAATTTCCACAGGGGTTTTAAGTTTTTGCAAAACTCATATTCCAATTTTCAAAAACCAAACATTCTTAACCCGCGCTCCATGAACTATGGACCTTGTGAAAGCCTATGCAATACTTTGCTCATATGCATGTTTTTCTGGGTATAGAATTTCTCCATTCATTCCATATTTACTGAACACCTGTAATTTTAGTAGCTCAATAAAAAGGACTAGTTGCTCATTCAAAAATATCTGAGAGCCTGCTTTGCACCAGGTCCTGCCAGACATTAGAAATAGAGCAGTGAATAAAACAGCAAAAACCCCTACTCTGGTGGAACTTATATCTGATGTGGAAGACAGACAATAAAGTAAGTCAGATTATATACCATATACATGTAAATAGAAGAATATTATGACAGATGGTAAGAAAAATAAAGCAGAGGTATTTTTTCGTGTGCAATTTACATAAGGTAGTCAAAGACCTAAGAAAGGTGAGGGAGAGAAAAGCTGTGAGGATATATGGGGAAGAACATTCTAAGCAGAGAGAATAGCAAATAAGACTCTGAGGTAGAGGAGTATTCCTGGTGTGAAGAACAGCAAGGTAGCCAGTGTATAAAGCTGGGTGAGTAAGAGGGAGGTTGAGGCGAGATATCATAAGGCTTCAACAGCCTTCTAAGGACTGTGGCACTGACTCTGATGAGTGTGATCGAAAGCTACTGGAGCATTTGCCCATGAGTGACACGATCTGACTTATTTTTTCACAGGTTTACACCAGCTGTTGTATGGAAAACAGACTGAAAAGAGGCAAGGGATAAAATCTGAAGAACAGTTAGCAGGAAGCACAATAATCCAGGAGAGCCAGGATAGCAGCCTGGGCCAGGGTGATAACAATGAAGGTGGAGAAAAATGGTTAGACACTAGATAGATTCTGAAGGTAGAATCAATAGGATTTGCTGGTATTGTATGAAGGGAAGAGAGGAGTCAAGGGTGACTCTAAGATTTCTGATTTGGGCAAAAGATGGACGACGAATGACCACTTATCGAGATGCAGAAGACTGTGAGAAGAACAGATTTACACAAGGAAAGATCAGGAGTTCAGGTCTAGACACAGTAAGTTTGAGATGTCCATCAGACATGAAGACTGAAGATAAAGATTTAGAAGTCACCACTTTACAGATGGTATTTCAAACCACAAGATGGATATCATAAATGAGACCAATGTGAAGAGAAAAGTTCTGAGAATTGAGTCCTGGAGTACTCTACATGTTACAAGTAGAGACAAAAAAAGAATTAGCAGTATGAAATACCAATATTAAGAAAATCCACAGTGTCAGAAAGATTAGTGGTTGCCAAGGAATGGAGAGTGACTGCCACAGGTATAGAGTTTCTTTTGGGAGGGATGAAAATGTTCTGGAACTAGACAATGGCAATCGTTGCACAACCTTGTATATATAGAAAAAGCCACTTCATAATAGTGCTTTTTAGGTTATGTGAACTCTATCTTAAATTTTAAAAAAGAACTAGCAAAGGATACAGGAGCAGCCAATGAGCATATGTGGTGTCATGGAAGATCAATGAGAAAGGTATTTCAATGAGGAAGCAAGTGATCAATTTTACCAGAAGCTGCTGATAGGGCACTTAGGATGAGAGGTCTGAGCCGTCGGATTTAACAATGTGGAAAATAGCTAGTGAAGGTGACAAGAGAAGATTCTGTAGACAAGAGGAGCAAAAAGGCAGCTGGCTTAGGAAGCACAGGACCAGAAACCAAAATTTTTAACTTCAACCAGAAACTGAAGTGAAGAGGGTGACTGGATGATTTTTACCACATGTTGTTTCAAATGTTAAAGACAGGTAGTGTGTATCATTTGAAAGAGAACTGAATTGGGCCCTCAATCCCTTAGTTTTATCCTACCCTCAATGTTAGAGCAACAAACCTTTAGACATGTAACTTAATCTCTCTGAGCCTGATTCCTCATCTGTAAAATGAGGCTTATATCACTACCTACGTCACAGATTAACATAACATAAGGCTTTCTCCTATTAAATACAGCTTCTAGAGATCTAGATGATCAGTTTTGTTTGCCTATCTTCCAAAGAGCTTTACTGTACGCTCAAACATTTATTAAGTTAATGTATGGGCAAAACTTAAACCATAAAGCAGTACACAAATAAATATAAGACATAAAAATCAAATATTTTACCTCCTATATAAAACGAAGACACTTTTTCTCACTGTTGAAATGCTTTCAGGTAATAGGACAAAAGGGGCTCCGTATCAGTTTTGCCTAAAAAATGTTCCCCAAATACCCTTCAATATACCCTAAGGGCAAGTAGCCAATGAGGAACGCGTCAGAAAGATCACACTTCTCCTGGTTATGACAATGTGGTTACAGGGAGAAATAAAACAGTTGGAGAAAACAGGGAAGTGTATTTCTCTGAAATTTAAAAAAAATGAGAGGGCTACCTATTGACAATTATACTATTCCTCTTCCTAACAAAATAAAAACACAAATCCTATTTAAAGGGAGTCTGTCTTGTGCTCGCTTCGGCAGCACATATACTAAAGGGAGTCTGTCTGAGAAATTGCAGTATCACAGAGTAACATGTCTTATATACGCCATGGAAATGCAGCAGAAGACTTCAACAATGCAATCATAAGCAAAACTGATTATAGCTAAAATTACCTGGCATACGCAATTTTTCAAAACATTTTTAGCATACCCAATGACCAAAAATAATTCTAGAGTTAACAGCTGTTATAAGTGAACTGAATAAAAGGTTAGATCAGTTTCCTGGGCAACTTCTGAATGAGATAATCATAGGAACATAAGGCCAACTTGGTAATTTTTATCTGAAAAGTTTTATTACAAAATTTATATATTTTTCACAAGTTTATACAGTTTAGGAGGTACTTACAAATTCATCATTTACAATAAAGTCAAACACAAACTATAAGCTAAGTACATACAATATGCATAGTTATTCATTTATTTGGAACCTTTATAATTCCACTTGGAATTACAAAAACCATAAATTCCAGGATTACTACTAAAGAGAGTGCTTTTCTACACAACAAACAATCTCAAACAAAACTGGAAACTTTAACTTTCCCTAAACTTCAAAGACATGTCACCAATTCCTTCACTACCAAACTTCATTGACAAGCGCTTGAAACACGAACAGGATTAAACAGGTGAATCGACCCTCCCCCTCCAAAACAAAGCAGTGAGTCCTGTATTAGGACAAATATGTAATTTCCCTGCCACAGAACAAAATAAAAGCATTGATATTTATTTTATTTTGCTTTCAGACCATTTCTAAAATCATAAAAATTAAAAACAAGATACACTTACCAGCAATTTAATGAACAATCCTCTAGAGATTTCAATTTAGGGTTAAGGTACACCTGTCAAATGTATGAGACTGGTTTGTTTGATCAGAGTGGTTAAATTATTTGTGAATGTGACTCTAAGAGGAAAAAAGCTTTTAAAAAAACCTTTTATTCCTGGTGAATAAAAAATCATCCAACTCAACAGGCAAATGTAAACCACACTGACATGACCATTCTTGCTGTCTTCTGTACTCTTGCCTCCAGTGACAGCAGGTTCATAGTGCATCAGAACTAAACTTACGGTCAGAATGCCGCAAACAATACTTAAGCATATATTTTTTTAAAGCTATTAAGTAATCTCTACACCCCACGTAGTGCTCGAATTCACCACCCTGAGATCAAGAGTCACTTGCTTTTTCGACTGAGCCAGCCAGGCGCTCCAATACTTAAGCATGTTGGTGTCATGTCAAGCTATCTACAAAACACTGTGGCTGTCTCCCACTTCCCTTCTAACAGACAAGGTGAATGAAAGGGGTGGTAGCTTTACGGCATTAATGTGAAAGGTCAAAAGCTGAAACAGATTCACTTTTATTTTATTTATTTATTTTTAAAGATTTTATTATCTGGGAGAGAATGAGAGAGAGAGCAAGAGAAGGGGAGGGTCAGAGGGAGAAGCAGACTCCCTGCTGAGTAGAGAGCCTGATGCAGGACTAGTCCCAGGGCTCCAGGATCATGACCTGAGCCGAAGGCAGTAGCCTAACCAACTAAGCCACCCAGGCACCCGAAAAAGATTCAGTTTTAAAAAGAAGTCCTATCAAATCTTACTTCATCTCAGATCTTACATCATCATGAAGATTATGATTTCTTGCTTATAATTCAATCGCTATTTTGTATGTATGTGCAAACAGTTTGCAACCTGCACACAGATGTATCAAATATTAGGTATTTTTACTTAGTAAGAGTTCAGATTCTAGGGCACAAAGTAAATTTGCCTAGGTCATATTGCAGAGACTCATAACATGCACAATTATAAAGAGACAGAATTAGGCTTGAAATTTTGTGCCTTTGAAGCTCAAATCACCATGTTATACTGCCACTGAAAATCTAAAGTGAATATAATACAGCTAATGTCAGTGCTGAACAAGTAGATGTCTAAGGGTTAAGACGGAAAATGCAAATTACATACTCACATTTGATTGACGTGATAGGACAAATGTGAAATGGTGCCACAAAAACTACATAGGACAACTAAATTTCATGAGTAAGGAAAATAAGTATTTAAAACAAAAACCTTTTTTTTTAAATTGTCCAAGCTGTTCTAGCTTTGAGTTAATTTCCATGAACAGATAAAAGAAATGCAGCTTTTTTCTGGCACCATGATTTTCACAGGAATAATAAAGAACGGTCTCTGGCAAGTTACAGAATTTCGAATGCTATAAAGAGTCAACTTTCAAAGTCCAGACAACAGACATGTACCTATATATGACGTCTAACAAAGGCAATTCTCCTCCTGAAAAGTACACCAAATATTTAAATCTCTTTTACCTTAATCTCCATTTTCTGCCTTTGAGATCTTTTATATTCTTCTAAGGTAGAAATCTGGAAAGCCAATTCTGGACCTTGACTTCCTTCTCCAAGCATATTACAATGCTGGCTATGCCAGTACCTGAGGCATTAGACCAGAGTGTGCCATCACCTATGACCTTTAGTAGGAACTATTATTTCTAAAAGCTTTACTGGACAGGTTAATCAAGACAAAGCTTTTCCTACAGGACATCAAGCAACCACTTCTTTTACTTTTTCAAAGTCTCTAAAACCAAGACGAGCTTGGTGAAAGAATATGAAGCTGAAGGTTGAATCAACACTAGTAGATTTTTTAAACAATCAAGTAGATTCTTAAATATTCATTTTTAAAAAGTTAAACTGTGGAGTAACAAATTTCATCTTATCTTCATAGTGCAGAAGCCTAGGACATTTCCTGAAGTATGGAGAAAATATTCTGCAGGGAAGAAGAGCTTCTCCAATGAATGGTAACTACACATTGCAGGATCTTAAGCGAAAGTTTTCAAGTAGTGACCTGACAAATGAGGCCCACCAAAAGTATTAATGCTTTCGAAATAATATTAATACACATCTGCAACAGGTAAGAATTTAAGACACAGTACCTACTTTGCAGGTGAACCAAAAACTTAAAATCAGGAAGAATCAAAAGCTATGTACAAAAGGGCCAACAACCGAACGGTAAGCAATGACAAGTGGTTAAATCCAAAACACCACGTTGCTAAGTTATAGGGAAGCTGCTGTTCATCTGGACCTTTGCCCAGAACATGAAAATTTGGAGGAGAAACGCTGGTGGTTTAAAGGGAACAAGAGTTCTAAATTTGCTGCCTCATTCCTTTATCTGGGCAGCTAATCTTGACCTTGCAGAAGCTTCCTTTGATACTGTTTCTACTGAAAGTGGCCAAAACCACACTGGAAAATCCAGCAGGGTACCAAAGTTTCTTTGTGGAAATCCACTGTTCAAAAACACGTAGAGAAAAAGGGGTGCCTGACTGGCTCAGTTGGTGGAGCATCCAACTCTTGATCTTGGGGTTGTGAGTTTGAGCCCCACCTTGGGTGTGATTACTTAAAAAAACAAAACAAAACAAAAACAAAAACAAAACAAAACCCAAACACTTAGAGAATGTATTTAAAGCAAAGATCAGAAATTCTTCATTCCTTACATCAATCTAAGATTCTGGCAAAGGAGACAGTGAAGTATTTTAAAATCCCTCAAAATCCTTTAAGGTAACTAAATACAGGGCAGAATTATCTGTACTCTCCCAGGCTTATGGCCCACTTCTTTGACAAAAAGGTTTTTTTCTTTTCTTCAAAGATTGAGTTCCTTTAAGAACCACCACCTGCTCATGATGCATTTTTTTTCCCCCTCCAGAAGGCATCTGCACTGCAGATCTCTGCACGAGGGGAGCTGGAGCTTGCCAGCCAGCTCCCACCAGCAGGCTAACGCGTATACAATGGAAACTAAAAGCGACCTGCAGCTTCGCTCCTAGTCTTTCACACAGATAGAAGAATGGGGTTCAACCAGCTCCCTGCTTTGTCTAATTTTTCTCCCCCTCCCCCCTTTCTGCGCTAAACACCCCCTTTTGTTACACTGCGATCAATAATAGCCCAGAGAGAGCATGAAATCAAAATGTGTTGATGGCTTGGCATGACTCTATTATCTTCGGGAATATAAGCAACTGATTGCTTGTCCCCACCCCCACGCCGCGCCAGTGAAGAGCAGGCTGTGTTGCAGATGCAGCCACGGATCCATCTTGGACCATCAGCTGCTCCCTCCCAAATCTTCCCTGAGCTATTCTCATCACGCCTCCTCTTACCTCGTAGCCTCAGAAAAGCGGACATTTATAGTTTAGCCACAAAAAACCCCCAAAAAACAAAAAAACAAAAAAAAACCAGTATAAGCAGATAAAAAAAGAAGTATAGAAAACGGCTACAATGTTCCCACCAAACTGCCTGATCCTCCCCACGGAAAACGGAAAAAAAATTTTTTTTGTAAGACTACCATGAATTTCCGATTATGTCAACATCTGTCTGCAAACCTGCAATGCAACCCTTTCACCATCATCCCTTCAAAATCGTAGCTAGTGCTTTCTCCTACAACCAACCTGCCCCAATCCTCTCAATCTCTCTAATCCTTCACTAAATCACCCCGGTTCAGCGGACGGTTCCCCCGGACTCGTGTTTTTCCCCACCTGCCCTCCCTCGGTGTTAACGCCCACTCCCTAGAATATCTCCCCGCCCCCAACCTGTTTGCCTCACACCCCGTTATTTCCTCACCGCCTGCACCACCTTACGCTCCCCTCCCCCTTAGCCCATTTTCCAGACGCTCGTTCCCGGGGACTGAGACTGGCAGGCGAGGGTGATTTACCTTCCCCGTCCCCAAAAACAACCCCCTCGAGGGCGGGGTTCCCCCGGCGCGCCTCACCCGCACAGGAGGAGCCGCAGCTCTTCGCCCCCAGGGCGGGGCAGGATCCAGGGCTCCCGCCACCGGGCGCCGAGGGTTCGGCCCCGGAGGACGACGAGGAGACGGACGGGGATTGAGTGGCCGCCGACGGCTCCGCCATGGCTGCGCGAGCAAGGGCAGGAAAGGGATGAAGAGAGATGCGGGGCGGGAGAGAGGGAGGGGAAAGAAAATAATCAAGCAGCTGGCTCTCAGAAGTCCCTTCGCTCCTCCTGCTCCGAGGACAGACTCCAACAGACTGACTGACTCAGCCGAGCTCAGCGAGAGGGCGGGCACGCGAGCGCGCAGGCGCACAAAGGGCTCTCGGGCGGGCGGCGGTCGCGCCTAGGCGCCCAGCGACGCAGGGCGCAAGCGCAAGAACTGTCCCTCCGCGCTCCTGCGGGGAAGGAGGGGCAAAACTGGCCTCACGCTGCGTCCGCGCGAGAGGCCGGGGTGGGCCGCGCCCCTCCGGGAACCAGACGCAAGGGGCGTGGCCAAGTACCAAGTTCCGCCCACCACTGCGGCCAAAGTGGGAGGGGGCCCTGCAGGTTAGTGTCTCTTTACAAGTCTTTTGTGAATGTTTTGGGGTCGGCGGATTATGTGTTTTAACGATATTAGTTTCTTTTGCTTCCACTACCTGGAGTATGTCTTTCCCATAAATTCCAGAGCAGATGTCTATTGTCTGTTGCGTTTCTGCCTGTGACGCCAACGAAAAGTGAAAACCACAATGTGGATAGGCCCACTCTGCAGGGTGCCTTACGCATTTTTCTGGATGTGTCGTAATATCACCCTGAGGCAGAGATGGCACTGTTTCCCATTTGGTAGGTGGAGCAAGATGCTCTACAGAATGAAAAACTATTACTCATTCCAGTCACATTGCAATGCAGCCGCAGAACCTGCTTCATATTCTTAGGTTGTTTCTGTTCCCAAAGAGGGGTCCATCTTGGGTCTTAAGGTTGTCCTTTCCTCCAAATAGGCTAACCGGTAAAGAAGATACATTTTGAAGAAAAAAATAGCTGAGCCAATGAGAAAAAGAAGAGCCAAGAGATAACATCCTGGCTGCAGTTATGGAGGAAGGTAAAATGAGGTATTAAAAATTGAGAATATGGCACAAAATACACATAATTGAATTTTATTTATAGCGTAGATGTAGTCCTTAGCAGAGAATTTAGTTGAACCGGATATCTAGCTTATACTGAATTTTGTTCTTTTTTGTTTTTTGTTTTTGGTTGGAGTGTGAAATTGAAAGCCTTCTCTATAGGCCTGGTTCAAATATCTGAATATGTATAATTCTTTTAGAAAGGGGAACATAAACTGGAAATGACCACAATCAAAACTGTAAGCCTTATTATTGCTAAAGCAGCAATCAATGACCTGAAGGGCAATTCCAAGATCGGCAGACCTTGGCAAGATCGGCAGAGATGCAGTGAAGGGGGAGGTAGTGAGCCAGGCAGCAACCCAGAGAAAAAGCTATCTGGCCAGTGGAAATCTTCTAGAACAGGAAGTGGATTACATTTGCCCTTGACAGTTTTTAAGATCAGATAAAGCTCAGATAGGAAAAAAACTAGCCATCGCAGGGCTCTGGGGGAAAAAAAAAAGGCACAGAAGATATTTCCCAAAATAACTTCGTGGCAAATATCTTACTCTGACACTTACAGCATCCGTTGACAATGCAGCAATCTGTCCTTTGGATGACAAAGGGAAATACAAGCCAATCTGATAACCAAGCCAGTTATCTACCCATTCTAATAAATGCAAAAACTTAAAAAATGTATGTTATTAGGAGCTGGATAAGGAAATTAACGATGCTGCTCCCTAGCCCTGACAGTGACTGCTAGGAGGGTCTCAAGACCCTCCTAGGAAAGGAAACCTGTTTTCATGGTAACTAGAAGCAAAGAAAAGAGCTAAAAATCAAGACACTGATGTTGTCTTGGTGGTCCTTTCATACTCTTAAGATTTCTTATCAGAGGCCTTGTGCTAGGTCCAATTCCTGAAGCTGCCTTTCCTTCCTGCTCCCTCTTGCCATACCAGTAAACTTCCCTGAGACTGACTCTTGCTTGAGATGTTATTTGTATGTATGTTTTGTTCCACAGATGTTTACTGGTCACATGCTGAGTGAATGACACTCTCCTGGGAAATTTGGAGGAATCCAAAAAATGTTTGTCCTGTCTTCAGTGAGCTTACAAGCTCGTTGGGGCTTAAAATATACTCACATAAAAATAAAAATTTTAACAACCAAAACAACCCCCAGCAACACAAAGCTATGTTGTTCTGTTTTAGATGGCAAGTGAATTGTATGAATTTAAAGGGAGAGGGAATCACTATGGAGTTGTAGTGGCTTAGGGAGGTTTTATGAAGGAGCACGAAGACAGATGGGAGTTTGGAATGGTAAGGAGGTCACTATAGGCAGAGGAGACTGGTATGAAGCAAATGCCAGGGGCTGCTTTTTTGCAAGTGTACAGTAAGACCTCCTTCTGGGCAGACCAGTCACAGAAGAACACCCCTTTCTCCCAGCCCAACCCATGATGCACTTCAATCAATGCTGGCTTGTTTAGCAGAACTTGGCCTAGATTTGATCCCCTCTTGCCCCTCTCCTCCATGGGCTGCCTTAGACCTACACATGGACTGCGCAGCCATCTGTGGTGGCTGGAGGATCTGCAGTGTGACCCTGTGTAAGGTGTTTTGGGTGTGGTTAGCCCAGGTTGGCTAGAGCCAAGGGCTAACAAGAGGGAGAGAAAATGGGGAAGATGCCTTGGGGGCAGAGTGTGGAAAAGCGGTAATATAGCACTAAGGAACTGAGGCTTCCTTTTTTTCTTTTTTTCTTTTTGGGCAAAAAGGTGATTTTATTAAAGCACGGGGACAGGACCCATGGGCAGAAAGAGCTGCTGCTTGAGGCTTCCTTTTTTTTTTTTTTCTTTAAAGATTTTATTTATTTATTTGACAGAGAGATCACAAGTAGGCAGAGAGAGAGAGAGGGAAGCAGGCTCCCTGCCGAGCAGAGAGCCTGATGCGGGACTCAATCCCAGGACCCCGAGATCATGACCTGAGCCGAAGACAGTGGCTTAACCCACCGAGCCACCCAGGTCTCCCTTGAGGCTTCCTTTTAGGGCTAATGGGGATTCACTGAATGTTTACAGGTAGGGAAGGGCTCAGATGGGATTTTTTTTTTTTAATTTTTATTTCTTTATTTGACAGAGATCACAAGTAAGCAGAGAGGCAGGCAGAGAGAGAGGAAAGGAAGCAGGACCCCCACTGAGCAGAGAGCCAGACGCAGGGCTCGATCCCAGGACCCTGGGATCACGACCCGAGCTGAAGGCAGAGGCCTAACCCACTGAGCCACCCAGGCGCCCCTCAGATGGGATTTTTAAAGTGCTCACTGGAGCATAGCAACTTCTCAGTGCTGTGGAGCAATTTCTACTGGTGAGGCACTGGGCTGGGCCTCTTCTTCCTTGCCCCTGTCCTTATAGGACTGGTATTTACACAGCTAATTTCCCCCCTCAGTTTCTGGGCCATCTCATTATCCCATCTTTTTCTTAACTATTAGAAAAAAAATTTTTTTAATTAAAAAACTCTTCAAATATATTTATATAAATATGTGTGTGTGTATATATATGTATATACATATTCACATATAGATGAGTGTATATATACCTTAAAGTTTTCTTCTGTTATTAACCCCTCTCCAGCTCCTAGTCTCCCCCTCTGCACACACATAGGTAAGTACCATTAGGAGCTTTTTGTGGCAAATGCGAAGGTGAATATAACAAATCTTTATCTTCATTCACTCTTTTTTAAAAATATTTTTTTAAAAGATTTTGTTTATTTATTTGACAGACAGATCACAAGTAGGCAGAGAGGCAGGCAGAGAGAGAAGGGAGGAAGCAGGCTCCCTGCTGAGCAGAGAGCCGGATGCGGGGCTCGATCCCAGGACGCTGGGATCGTGACCTGAGCCGAAGGCAGCGGCTTTAACCCACTGAGCCACCCAGGCGCCCCATCTTTTTTAAAAATATTTTTTAAAGATTTTATTTATTTATTTGAGAGAGAACAAGAGAGAGAACATGAGCGGTGGGAGGGGCAGAGGGAGAAGCAGACTCTGCTGAGCAGGGACACCAGCCCACCTCCCCCATGCGTGTCTCGATCTCAGGACCCTGGGATCATGACTTGAGCCAAAGGCAGACACTTAACCAACTGAGCCACCCAAGTGCCCCCTCATTTACTCTTTTTAACAGAAATGATAACATGCTATACATAGTTAGATATGTTGCTTCCTTTCCTTAATAGTAAATTCTAGTGATCTTTTCTAGTATCCTTTTGAAGAGGCAGAGAGACACGCTGTTAACAAGAACAATAATGAAGGAGCTGGTAGGTCTTGCAGTCTTAGTGTGTTACCTCCATGTTGAGGGCCTGATACCCAACTTTATAACAGTCTGTGAGTTTGGATTGACTATTTTTCTTTTCTTTCTTTCTTTTTTTGTTTTTCAGAGAGAGGCAGGGAAGGGGCAAAGGGAGAGGGAGAGAATCTTGAGCAGGCTCCATGCCTGGTGCGGAGCCTTACTTGACTCAGGACTTGGTCTCACAGACCCCAAGACTCCAGGTGCCCAGCTGGGCATCATTTAAATATTTGTATATTAAATATTTAAGTATTTGTTTTGTGTATAGAATGAGCTATTTACTTGGTGTCATAGTTTATAAAAAGAAAATAGTCGGGCTGCCTGGGTGGCTCAGTCAGTTAAGCATCTTTTTTTTTTTAAAGATTTTATTTATTCATTTGTCAGAGAGAGAGAGAGCATGAGCACAAGCAGGGGGAGTGGCAGGGAGAGGGAGAGGGAGAAGCAGGCTCTCTGCTGAGTGGGGAACCTGATGCTGGGCTTGATGCCAGGACCCCAAGATCATGACCTCAGCCGAAGGCATATGCCTAACTGACTGAGCCACCCAGGAGCCCCAAGCACCTGACTCTTGATTTTGGCTCAGGTCATGATCCCAGGGTTCTGGAATCTCAGGGTCCCCATGTGGAGCTCTCCGCTTAGCAGGGAGTTTGAGGATTCTCTCCCCACTTCCTCTACCCCTCTTCCCTAAAGTAGTTTTTTTTTTTTTTAAATGATGCCCAAGGATGTCAGTAGTCCAGTTTGTCCCTTCTGAGGCCCCAGACTGTTGCTTAAACATGGATCCTACGAGTAGGCGATAGGAGAAAAGGCTGAACTGAGGCCCTGCACAATCCCAGTGAGTTATTATTTACTTGGCTGTTTACCCCAGAAGACTGAATCTCTGGAGGACAGGAATATGTCTTATGCACATATCAGCAATACTGCCTAGCACTATGCCTGGCACATAACAATTTTGGAAAGCTATTTTTGGAAAGCTTTGGGACCTGAGTCATGGTGGATATCACTGCAGAAAACAATTTTGTTATTTCTGTGCTTCATAAATACTTGATTGTTTTGGATACTTATGACTTTGTTTTGGTTTTCCAGAATGAATATTACCAGTTTTTGAGCACTAACTATACATCAGTCATAATTGCCAAATACTTACATCTCATTTAACCCCCAACAACTCAAATCATTTGGCAATAGGTAGTAAGTTCAAAGAGTTTAAATAAATCACCCAAGTTTGCACAGCTAGTAAGTATTGAAGCCAAAATGCAAAGCTCAGGTGAGTCTGACCCTGAACACCGCGGTCTTAACCACTCAAACATGTCTACATGTCACCTGCTTCTGGAAAACCACAAGGAAAGCTCAGGCTCTGATCATAATACATGACTCAATCCAGAGTGAGATGGCTGAGGACAGGCTGTAATCAGTGTCATCAATATTTAGCATTTTGAATGTCCCCTGTTTTGATGACCCTGGTTATTCGAGAAGGAAACAACACTAACAACAAAATGTAGTTCTCGTTTACAGGAGTAGCTTTCTAAGCTGTGACTAATCCTAAAGTCTACCCATAATTTGGACTGTGTTCTAAATCCCCAAAACTTCTACAAGGTATGGGGAAGGCTGATGTGCTCACACTGACTTGGATGAAATTAACTGAGACAGATTTGTGTCTGTCAGTGTTTGCTGGTGACTTCCCAACAGGATGGATTTCAGTGGATCTCTATTGGGAGCCCTTAAAATAGAGCAGGGTATTTTGTTCGAAAGCAAAAGTTAGGGGCTTATATTAAGGGAGCAATAAAGTGAGTGAGCAGTGTTAAATGTCGCATATCCCTTCTTTACTCATCCGTTCAATAAATATTAGTTTCTATTATTTGCTTGGCATTGTATGAAGCACTGTGGATACAGCAGTAAACAAAGTAAACAGACAAAATTCCTATTCTAGTGGGAAGAGAAACAAAAAGATTATGTTTTACTTAAAACATAAGTCTGGGGTACCTGGGGTGGCTCTGCCAGTTAAGTGTCTGCCTTCGGCTCAGATCATGATCCCAGGGTCCTGGGATCAAGCACCGCATCACCTGGCGGTTGTAGGGGGCTCCTTTCTCAGTGGGGAGTCTGCTTTTCCTTCTGCCTCTCTGCCCACGCCCACTCATACTCTCTCCCTCAAATAAATAAATAAAAATAAAACATAAGTCAGATGGTAAGAAGTCTAATGAAGTTGGACAGGGAAGGGTGCTAGAGAATTCTGGGATGTGTGTGCAATTTTAAATTCTTACACTGTGTGTTGCAATTGTGACAAGACATTGGCCTTTGGCCCCTCTCTCTTCCTGAGCATGCCACATAATGGCCTGGACTTGTGTCATATCCTGTAGGTCCTGCCTTCTGCACATGTAGTGTGAAAACCCAATAACCACTACTGGCTAGTTTCTTGCCGGCCTGAGTGGGCTAGATCTAATCAAGACTCTTAAATCTCAAGCCTAGAGGCGGGTATTCAAGTAATCTCAAGTTTGGGGGAAAATAGGAAGGCAGGGTGAAAGAAATCAAAATAGGATTTCTTTAGATAAGATTAGGCAGAATTATCTCTCACTCTTCATCTCCATCCTAATCACTGGGGAAGTAAGAAGAAACAACAACAACAAAAAAACCACAAACAGCTCAAAGGCTTGACAGGGCCTGAAGGTAGCTGGAAGGAGGTTCTGGGTAGATTATAATAGTTAAGGCAGAGGCAGAAGTGGGGCACTTTTCTGGCTCAGTCAGAGGAGCATGCGGCTCTTGATTTCCTAGTGGTGAATTCAAGCCCCAGGTCTGGTGTAGAGATTACTTAAAAACAAACAAACAAACAAAAATTTAAAAAGTTAGAGGCAGAAGAAAGTATAATAATTTGTCTAATGAATGAGGGCATGGTGATGCCAAGAGGGGGTGGTGATGGGATAGATGCTTTAGCCTCCTGTAAGATCCACCAGCTACTAATCTCCAATAACCGCCCCTACCCCAGCAAACCCAAACAAGATTCTTCACAACTGACATCTTCTTAATCACGTGTGACGTGTGAATAAAATCATTTTCGGAGAACCTTGTTTTGTATGGACCTAACACACAGTTTAAGTGCGGTGTGCTTGCAAAAGTACCTTTAAAGAAAGCCCCTGTAAACCTGACGTTTACAAAACACGGCCATGGCTTAGGCTGGACAGGGCCTGTGGAAGGAGTTTCATTGGAAGTTCTTAGCTGTTGAAGTGGTATTGGCAGGCTTGGCCAGGCATGCGATTATGGGGTGAAACATGATGAAGTTACGTCCTCCTCTCCTTGTGAAGTCAAAATCGTTATTAAAAAAAGAAAACAAAAACCAGTGACGCTCACGTCACCAGGTTTGAGGCCTCCTTTTGGTTCTTTAGTCCTTAGACACCGAAACCGTCAAACGCGGCAGGTGGGGGTTAGCGGCCGGTCATCCCAAGTCCTCCGCCCCTGGGCGGGTCTCAAGGCTAGGATCTCGGCGGGGCAGGCAGGCGATCCCCGGCCTGAGCCGGCCCGCCCCTCCCCTCCACGGATGGCCTGCTGGGAGTTGTAGTTCAGTCGTCGAACAGACGCGCCAAGCCCCTTCCCTTTCTTCCGCTTCCTCCCCGCCCCAGATGAGTGCGCAGAATAGGGACCCGCGGGTGGGGCACCCAGAGAGCGTGGAACTACAACTCCCACCGGACCATCGCACCCAAGGCGCACTCACAGGTAGCCCGCGGCCCGCTCGCGCGCTCTAGCGTACGCGTCGGGCGGTGGCGGGATTCGGCCGGGTGCACCTCCCCCTCTCGCCCCCCCACCCCCCTCCCCGCTCCGGCAAGCCCAGTGCCCGTCGCGGGGAGCGCCGTCTGTCGGGCCTCGTAGACCCGCCCTGTGTTCGTTCCCTCGAAGCTCTGCTTGCCCCTCCTTCTACCCAGTTTCTTCTAGAGTCCAGGCCCCGCCCGTTTCCCGCCTCCTGGGCCCGGTTCGTTCCCGACTCAGCCCGCCCCTCTCCGCGCCCCTGCTGCTTCTGCTGAAGGCGGAGGCTCCATGTTGTCCCCTCAGCGAGCGGTAGCGGCTGCCTCGGGAGGAGCAGGTGAGGCGCCCAATTTTCCCCGGGCCCGCTCCGTGACCCCTCCGCCGCCCTCCCGACTCCTTCCGAGGAGAACGTCCGCCCGCACCGCCGCCCATTCCTCGTCCCGGGACTGGGACCCTGTGCCCCTCGCCGGGGTACCCTCGGCCAGCGAATTCGGGGCCGGGGGCTGCTAGCGAGGCCCGGCGGGCCGGGCGCGGGCGGCGCTTCCTTCGACTCCCGGTGGGAGCGGCAGCCGTCGGCGGTCGGGCCCGGCGTTTGGGCCCAGCGCTAGGGGGAGGCCCGCGGTGCTCTAGGGCCGGGGGGCGGGCGGGCGGCGCCCCGCAGTTGCGGCCCCGCCCTGACGGAGCCGCGCGCTCCGGGGCTGCGGCTTCCCTCCCGCCTGGCGCTCCGCAGGCTCGCGGGCTGGCAACCGGGGTCCCGGTCCTAGCGGGAAGGTGGATGCTTTACTTTGTCTTTGACAAAGCGCTGGACGGCTGCGAAGTGTCCTGGAGTTGGAAGCTTTATTTTTATCCTAACGACCTCGAGGCGCTGCCAGGCATTAGGAGAGTTGATTTTAAACCCGCACTTCTTTCCATAAACGAGATAAAAGAATGCGGCCTTAATGGCTTTTTAGGAAGTTCTTTTAGTACGTTTGGGATCGTACGTTGTTCTCTTGCTTTCCTGAAGACATAAAGAATGGTAAAAGAAAAACCAAGTGGAAAGTCATCAAAGATTGAGGGATACTTCTCCTGTCATTTTACCTGGCTTTATTCTTGCTTTATGTGTGTGCTATTGAAATCGCCAGAAGTTTCACTTGCGAGATCTAAAGGCAAAAAATGAAAACACTGAAGAATCTTAATAAATCTCAGTTCTCAAAGTTGAATACGAAGCCGGGTGGAATGATTTGTGAAAGGGAGAAAAGAAGTAACGGACGAAAAAACGCAGTTTCACATTTTGTCTTGCTTTTGGAGAAGCAAAACCTACCTGGGTCTAATCCACGTCACGTGTTCAGTAGTGCAGTGAACTAAAATTCAAATTAGTGCTCCCCCCCCTTTCCATAGAAACTAGCTTGCAGTCTAGAAATCCCTGTTTCTGTTTTACCACCTGTCAAGGAAAGGCTTGGATGAAAAAGATTTCTATGTAATGAAGAATTAACAGTAGTACAGCACGTTGTTTTATTAGCTACCGTTTACTCTCTCATTGGAGTAACCGTGAAATTAGGAAAAATGCCAACAGGATAAATACGTGTGCTAGTATACTTTCGGTAACTTTCACTCAATAGAAGTTATTTAGAATAGGCTTTGTTAACTTGGTGTTCTATGGTGGAGCTCGAGTGTTTTTCATTTTTATGATTTCTAAGTCTTAGAATAAAGGATAAATGCACACTAATTTAAAATGAGATAATAGAGAATTATAAGAAGCAATAAATTAATACAAAATTCTCTCTACCTCCCCCAATCCCCAGTGCTAGGTCACTTAACAGTTTGGCTGCATATTAAGATTCCAGTGAAATAGGGAACCTCAGGTTGTGTGAACTTGTTGAGAAGTAGAATTTGCTATAATGACTAGGTGTACCTGTTAAAGTTTCTATGGCCTTGTGAACTGAGAAATTGTTCAAATAACACAGCTGCATTTTAAAGTTAATCTAAATTTTAAAGCATTTTCCCAAGTTGTCTTTGAGGTTTTGGGAATATATTCTTTAAAAAACATCAAAGGGAGGGGAAAGCTTTTATTTAAAAGAAAAAAACCTTTAGTTGGGCCTTTGGATCTGCATTCTGCTGCATGGTTAGAATAACCTGTGGTATTTTAAACCTGACAGTGCTTGGGACCCACAGATTGTGATTTAATTCATTGTGGGGCCGGGCAACGTTAAAAAAAGAACCTTGAGTAATTCTAATTTGCATACTAATATAGAATAAAATTTCCCTATAGGTGGTTGCTTACATTTGAATTGATTTGTTTACTTAATAGGAAGTTTGATTTATAATATTAGTGTGTTGAGAAGTTGATGCTCTTTGGAAATTTGTAAAGGATGCTTTTTATTAGCATGTATATTGAGAGAACTTGTTGATATATTTCACAGCTAAAGCATATTACAAGTTAGGAAATAGACTTTGTTGGTATAGTCAGTGAAAAAAAATAAGATTAACTTTTTATGTCTTGAAATCATAAGGAATCCAAGTCAAATATTGACAATTAAGAAAGCCTTATTCATCTGGAACGCAAAACTTTCAGGTAACCAAATGGATTTTGGTGATTTTTTTTTTTAAAGATTTTATTTATTTATTTGAGAGAGAGACAGAGAGAGCATGGACAAGCATGCTTGTGCACACAAGCAGTGGGGAGGGGCAGAGGGAGAAGGGGAAGCAGTCTCCTGGTGAGCAGGGAGCCATTTCAGGGCTGCATCCCAGGGCCCTGAGGTCAGGATCTGATCCAAAGGCAGACGCTTAACCAACTGAGCCACCCAGGCACCCTGATTTTGGTGATTTTTTATTTTTAGGGAAGAGTCAAATAAGATGAATATTGAACTCATTCTATTAAAAAAGTAATTTTTTTTCCTATAGCATAGCCTGGCATCATTTTTAGATTTAACCTAGTCTCTGCATTTTTTTTTAAAGATTTTATTTATTTATTTGAGAGAGAATGAGTGAGAGAGAGCATGAGAGAGGAGAAGGTCAGAGGGAGAAGCAGACTCCCCAAGGAGCTGGGAGCCCCATGTAGGACTCGATCCTGAAAGTCTGGGATTATGACCTGAGCTGAAGGCCCAACTAACTGAGCCACCCAGGCGCCCTGCATTTCTTAATCTTAAGTACTGTTTAGTCATAATTGGTCTTTATAAATCCATAAACCACTACAAAATTGACAAAATGTGGTTTTGTTCAGCATTCTGTGCTAAAGTATAAAGATTCGTTGCGACAGATGAATTGAGAAAAAGTTTCCTCTTAAACCCTTTAATTGATTCCAATGTAAATTTTCCCTGATACTCTCTTCTGTTGGGTATAGGTAGTACTTTCATTGAAACAGTTTTAAAAACGTACGTGTATCTACCGACATACTTACTGCCTTAAGACAAAATAGACTGTATAAAAGCACTCCCAACCATCAGCAAAATGGAACCACACCCAGCAGTTTGAGTTGGCTGAGGGCTTACCGTCATACATGATGATGCGTTCTCGCTGGCCTTGCCTGAGTTAGGGACTTTAAAGACTGCCAGCAAGAACAAGGCATGAGATGGTGTGCTTCTGGTTTTGGGTGTGTTCCTCTTGCCCTTTAGTAAATGTGTTTCAAAAGGAGAGTGGAAAACTCGTCATAACTTTGCCCTGAGTCATACACTCAACTCAGTGAAATGTTTCTGAAACTGTAGTTAATACGCTCTTTGGAACTCTGAATAGTAAAGATGAGCACTGGGGCCGGCTTTGCCGTAGTGGTTCTTCAGCTGGGGGGATTTTGCTGCGATGGGACATCTAGCAATATCTGCAAACATTTTTGGGTCTTAGAACCAGGGGTAGCACTACCGGTATCTAGTGGGTAGAGGCCAGAGTTGCTGCCAAATATCCTACAATGAACAGACTAGCTCCCCACAACGAAGAGTTACCCAGCCCAAGATACCAGTAGTGCTGAGGCTGAGAAACCCTGGTCTGCATTGTTGAATTGATGAACTCAATTCTGTATGAATTTTCTGAAAGAGCAGTTGTACCTGCTTCCAGTTAACTAGTTTCATTGAGTTTATCACTGTTCAGATGGTCTTCTCAAATATTTGAGGGGAATTTAAACTTTTTTTCCCTATAATGTTTTTTAATAGAACTTATTTCTTAGAATGTATATATATATATACACACATATATATATTTTAAGATTTAATTTATTTATTTGACAGAGATCACAAGTAGGCAGAGAGGCAGGCAGAGAGAGAGAGGGAAGCAGGCTCCCTGCTGAGCAGAGAGCCCGATGCGGGGCTCGATCCCAGGACTCGGATCATGCCCCGAGCCAAAGGCAGAGGCTCAACCCACTGAGCCACCCAGGCGTCCCCAGAATGTATGTTTTCCATAGGACTGGAAAGGCTGATGATGATTCAGTAGTCTCAGTGACTTTTATTTAGCCTCTGCAGCTACTTTTGCATTTTTAAAATGACTTTTTTTTTTAAAGATTTTATTTATTTATTTGACACAGAGAGAGAGATCACAAGTTGGCAGAGAGGCAGGCAGAGAGAGAGGAGGAAGCAGGCTCCCCGCTGAGCAGAGAGCTCGATGCGGGGCTCGATCCCAGGACCCTGAGACCATGACCTGAGCCGAAGGCAGAGGCTTTAACCCACTGAGCCACCCAGGTGCCCCATGACTTTTTTTTTTTTTTTTTTTAAGATTTTATTCATTTATTTGAGTGAAGGAGGTGGCATAAGTGGGAGGGGCAGAGGGAGAGAGAATCTCAAGCAGACTCCACATCTAGTGTGGAGCCTGACGTGGGGCTTGATCCTGGGACCCTGAGATTGTAACCTGAGCCAAAACAAGAGATGGATGCTCAACAGACTGCACCACCCAGGCGCCCCTAAAAGACTTTTTATTTTTATTTATTTATTTTTAAAAAAGATTTTATTTATTTATTTGACAGAGAGAGATCACAAGAAGGCAGAGGGGCAGGCAGAGAGAGAGGAGGAAGCAGGCTCCCTGCCGAGCAGAGAGCCCAATGCAGGGCTCGATCCCAGTACCCTGAGATCAGGACCTGAGCTGAAGGCAGCGGCCCAACCCACTGAGCTACCCAGGCATCCCAATCTAAAAGACTTCTTAAAAAGTAGCTGCAGGGGCTCCTGGGAGGCGCAGTCAGTTGAGCATCTGATTCTTGGTTTCGGCTCAGGTTGTGATCTTGGAGTCATGAGATGGAGCCCTATTGGGCTCCTCGCTCAGTGAGGGGGTCTGTTTGAGATTCTCTCTCCCTGTCCCTCTGCCCCTCCTCATGCGTTCTCTCTTTCTCTCTCAAATAAAACATATTTAAGACAAACATTCAGAGTTAGATCATTCTAGAAGGGTTAATGCTGTCATTTGCTCAGATCTCTACAGTTTTCCTTATGAGAATTAGTTTCACTTGTTAGTCTTTCAGCTTCTTTCTACTTGGGTTGTCTGTTCTTCTCATTTTAGTGCAGAGCCAGGCTGTTGAATGCGGTTATTACAGAGATTATTTGAACAGGCACATTTAAACCTAGTGGTTAGTCTGGGTTAAGGTGTGTTGTGCCAGAAGTAAAGGCTAAATCAGTACTTTAAAAGTAATTAGAAAAAAGTTTGTAGCTTCCACATGGACTGTTGAAAGGCTTTTTAATTATCCAAGAATTTTCAGCACTTCCTACATAACTGAAATGATGGCTGATTCAGTATTACCGTGTACTATTTACAGCAATAATCAGAATTGGCAGTATGATACAGTATTTGGTCTACTCGTCTTTTTTTTTTTTTTTAAACATTGGTTTTCAGTTCACTTATGTGTAAATGGATGACAGATGTGGCTATAGTCAGGCCCTATCTGTGTGTACAAAATGTCTCTTCTGTTATTCATATAAATGAACATAATACAGCATCAACTCTTCATCTGAATAAACATTAACTGTTCATATAAGTGAGGATTACTGTTGTCTCAGAGTGGTTATCTAGATCTTGGGAAATAATTGCTTTACTAAAGGGAAAAGGCATAAAAGGTTGTCCCCTAAAGGTTTTTCTTTTTTTTTTTTTTTAATACTTTATTTCTTTATTTGACACGGAGAGATCACAGGTAGAGAGGCAGGCAGAGAGAGAGGGGGAAGCAGGCTCCCTGCTGAGCAGAGAGCCCGATGCGGGGCATGATCCCAGGACCCTGAGATCACGACCTGAGCCGATGGCAGAGGCTTAACCCACTGAGCCACTCAGGCACCCTAAAGGTTTTTCTATTACCATTCCTGTAGGTAAGATCTCCAGAGTTTAAGATTCCTGAGAGGTGGGAGTAATTTCATTGTAATTAGGGGAAACCTCTCCTCCCTCCCCTCAAAACCCCTCAAAACAAAAACCACAAACCTCAGAAACTTTTGTGTGAGTCCTTACTGAGCAAGTTGCTTTAATGTTTTTATCATTATAAATTTTGATCTGTTCTTTAGCCAGGCCTGTACAATTTAAATTTAACCCAAGGGATGTATAGGTTTCCTAGCAAGTTTGGCCAATTTAGACATTCAGGAAATTTTCAGTTGTTGAAGAGTCATTGAATCTTAGAGCTAGAAATAGCTTCACCTAACAGCCTGGTTTTGTAGAGGAAACTGAGACTCGGAGAAGTAAAATGATTTAATTGTGTGGTTGTTCAGTCATTGTACTGCCCTGAGTGTTGGGGAAGGCCTTTCTCCTGTACATTCTGCCTCACCAGAGAATAACAACCTTTGCCAAAACAAGCTTAAGTCATAGAAGGGAGACATGAGGGGTGCCTGGGTGGTGCAGTCGGTTAAGTGTCCAACTCTTGGTTTCAGCTCAGGTCGTGGTCTCAGGATGGTGGGATTGAGCCCTGTGTCAGGCTCTACATTCAGTGTGGCGTCTACTTAAGATCCTCTCTCCTTCTCCCTCTGTGCCCTCTTCCCCCCACTCCCCTCATGCTCGCTCGCTCGCTCTCTCAAATAAATATATATAAAAAAAAGGAAATAATTGGATTTGGAGCTATATGGTATATAGGAAGATAGAATCAGGGAAGATGTGGAGGCTGAGAAGTAGAAATTTGAAAGAAGTGGAGTAACTGAGGATTCATTGTGACAATACCATAAATAGACACAGAGAGTGTTAGTCCTGGAGGGTTTCTAGAAGTTAAATCTAGACTCATTTCACTCTTGAGACCATAGACTAGACGTGCCCAGAGTCACATAGGCTGTTAGTGGTAGAACTGGAACAGGAACTCGTCTCTTGACTCTTATGCCCATATATTTCTACACACTATTCCTGAGAAGGAGGTGATGGTGGAATATCCAGGTGCATCTGTCCCTGAGGCAGTTGTGTGTTGGACCTGAATGCAGGTTGGGAATTAATGACATTGCATCACCAAAGGAGGGCATAGTGAAATTACAAGAATAAAGAGCTCATTGATGGAGTGAAGGAGAACTTCGAGACTGAAGCAGAGCACCCGTGGTGCTCAGAGGAGGCTGAAGAGAAAAAGTAGCAAAAAATGGTGAAGAGGTTGGGAGGGAGCTAGAAATGGGCACTGTCTCTGAGACCAAAGGTTTTCAGGAGTTCTAGAAGCAGATGCCAGTTGTGTTTTGTTATGCAGAGAGGGTGGAGTGAGAAGGAAGGGCCATTGGATTTGGCAAGACAGGTCATTGATAAACCAGTGAAGAGTTTCGGCAAGGAGGTTGAGAGGAAGGTCAGGTTGCTAGGTAATGAGAAGGGAATGGGTAGGTACATGACAGAAGACACACCTTCAGGGAGTTTGGCCCAGAAAGAAAGGAGATCGCAAGGGGGAAGGGAAGAAACTGGTTTTTATTGAGGTGCTTGACAAGTATTACTGGATTTAGTGCTCACAATACTAGGAGACTGTTACTCTTTCCTTTAGATACTGGGGCTGAATATAACAGTTTCCCTACTCCCCAGAATGTCCCACTTGAGTGATAAGTCATGATTAATATTAATATTGGAATGGGTGGGATAATATAGTATATGTGGGGTTTTAGTAGAAATAGGAAAGTGGGACCACTTTATTGAGTTTCTAGTATGTATTAGACTCTGGGCTTTGAGATGAGTATTCAGTTTCTAAATAAATGGACCTGCAGGTGGTTAGAAATTTATCCATAGTTATATTGAAACTTAAGTGGTGGAGTTTATTCAGTTATTCCAGAAATATTTTTTGGATATCTACTATGTGTGGGCACTGTTCTGGGCTCTTGGGGGATATAGCATTGAACAGCAGAGACAAGAATTCTGACCCTAATGGAGCTTACATTCTAGAGGGGAGAAAGGAAGCATTCAAGCCCTGCTGTATCTAGACTCCAGAACGTGTTTTTTTCCTTTTCTTTTTTTTTTTTTTTTTTTTTTTTTTTAGTATACCATGTAAAGTGATAGGCAGAGGATGGGGCCAGAGGGAGGAGAAGGTGGGTGTTGAAGGGTCAGTCTTTGCCTGGAGTTGGGGGAGGGGGAGGGATGTGCTTTTCAGGCCATGGGAACAAGTGGTTGAATAAGTTATACATTTGAAATGTTGGAATCAAGGCAGGACCTTTTTTAGCCAGGCCTGTACAATTTAAATTTAACCCAAGGGATATATAGGTTACCAGCAAGTTTCTTCAGTAGAAAGACCAGTGGAAGTAAATTTGCCTGAGAAGCTGAGGGGGGTGAGGAATAAGAGGAACCAAGGCAGCGGGGAGAGTGGTGAAAGGGTTTGACTTAGAGGATGGAGATTTAGCTTTGAGCCCTTGATCCATAAAGTGTTTGGGTAGCCCTTATGTAGTTGCTGTCGTGATGTATTTATGTACTATATTGAAGGAGGTCAGCCCTAATGGATGAGATCGCATCATTAAAGCAATGCTTGGGGATAGTACCTAACAGGTGAGAAAGATCAGGAGGTGGTAAGATCTAAGGGAGAAGGTCCTGAGGTTTTGATTAAGAGATCTTAAGGGATTGGGGAGCCTGAGATATGGGGATAAATCGGCAAAGGACATTTTTGTTGTTGTTGTTAAAATTTTTATAGTTTTACTCATTTAAGTAATTTCTGCCCCCCATGTGGGGCTTGAACTCCTGACCTCAAGATCAAGAGTTGCATACTCTTCCAACTGTGCCAGCCAGGCACCCCTTTTAGCAATTTTTTTTAAAGAGTAAAGGGCATTTATATGACGCCTGGAAAGGGGTGAGTAAAAATAAAGTTTTTACTTGGAAGATTAATGATACTGTCTTGGGGGCAGCTGGCTGGCTCAGTCGGCTGAGTATCTGACTCTTGGATTTGGCTCCAGTTACGATCTCAGGGTGGTGAGAGTGAGCCCTGTGTCAGGCTCTGTGCTCAGTGCCGTGTCTGCTAGAGATTCCCTCTTCCTTTCTCCCTCTCTTCCCTTTTGCTCTCTCTCAAAATAAATAAATCTTTTAGAAAAAAGGTACTGTCTTATCTTAGAAAATGAGAGAGGAAGATGATACGGTGAAAAGTGAGCAACTTTATTTGTTTAAATTGGATTATTGGTGACGTGTGCGGTTCACAATGATTTTTCCCTTAAGTGGATGGAAACCAAAGGAGCAAGATCTTTCTAAATCCAGTGTGTCCAGTAAACCATTCGAAGGGAAATGCAAGATCAGCCCCGCTCCTCCAACCAAACGTAGTCGGGTTTTCTCTTCTTTTCACTGTGCTCTAGGCAGAAGGAGAGGAAGAGCTGAGTGAAGGGCTCTATCACCTTTCCCCCGCAACTGTCCTCAGTGGTCTTCAGCTTCTCTTGAAGTACAGCTCATTGTGCACAACTGCATACATTCCTGTCATTGGGTCATTCCGTCTTGTCAGTAGCTCAGGGAACCTTCTGTGTCTGTTGCTCTGGCAAAACCACCTGCATTCTCAGGGTTGTGGCCTTCCGCTATATTACAGCACGTTGGATTCATTTTTCCCATGATCGTCTGTTGTGTGCCTGCTTTGTGTCGTAATTCACATTGCTCGGTAGACTTTAATGGTTTAATAGGTGAAATGGAAAGAGCCAGTATCATGAACTTAATTGTGAGGTCCTGGGGGACTCTTAAACTGGTTCCTGGGTTTGGCTGGACCTGATAGAGCCTTCAAATCAGTTATCTAAACGAGGTAGACATTTATTTACTTATTTATTTCATGTAAAAGTGGGCCAGCAGGGCAGTTCTGCTACATGAAGTCTGAGGCCCTACCTCTCTTGTTGCTCCAGTATTTCTGGGGCGTTGCCCTCATGCGCCTGGTGCATGATGACTCCCTTCCCCAAATACATCCAGAGTGTAGGAAAGGGGAAAGTGCCTGCCCCAGAATTTGCTGTATCATTTCCAGTCTGAACTTAGTCATGCAGTGATAACCCCTGCTGCAAGGTTGGGTTGAAGATTTCTTTTGGGCAGTTTGATGCCCAGCTAAAAATCAGTTGCCATAGCAGGAGGGGAAAATGACTCTTGGGGGAGCAACCAGCCACCTCAGGGACTTGGTTTAGAACTGCTCTGAGTCTTGTGCAGTACTTAACACTGGTTTATCCGTAAGATCTGAGTGAGTTCTCGTTAGTTCTTTTTTCCTTTTTAAGATTTTATTTTTATTTATTTGACAGACAAAGTGAGCGAGCACAAGCAGGGGGAGCAGAGGGAGAGTGAGAAGCAGACTACCCGCTGAATAGGGGGCTCCGTGCGGGACTCGATCCCAGGACCCCGAGATCCTGACCTGAGCCGAAGGCAGACGAAGGCAGACGCTTAGCCAACTGAGCCACCCAGGCGCCCTCGTTAGTTCTTTCGTATGAAAGATTGAAGGTCTTTAGGTCCTGGATTCACCTCCTATTGTGGCAAAAAAAAGGACTGCAAGAGATTATTCACAGAAATGTTTCCTTCTTACCCAGGCAATAATGGGAAAGAAAGATAGTAATACACATTTATTACAAGGGTATCGTGGCAGTTTAAGTATATTTATAACCTGTTTTCCACTGGTTTGATAAAAATATAAAAGTGGGAAGAACTTTTTGTTGCTCTCTGATATTTTAAGTATAAAAAATGAGTAGTAATTCCCATAGCTCAATGGGTAGAATCTGGCAGGCAAGCTGTTTTGTTGACTTTCTTACTGTGATCATGCAGCCTTCAGCGTTTCCCAGACAAAAGTAATTTGGGGACCATATTTGTGATTTTGGCCATATCTGCTTGCCTGTACTGTGCTTTGCTTAATATTTGTTTTTCAATTTACTTTGAATTGATTCATCTTTTAAACTTAGCATTAAAACATGGTTTTGTTTCCTTATACACATGAAAATATGTAATTATTAAAATAATGTCCTTTTAACTACATAAAAACATCTTTTATACCAGTGCTGCATACTTATACTTCAGGAAATAGTGCTTTGCTTCATCCCTGAGGCCACACTGGTAGTTTTTTGTAAACTTTCTGTAAATCCATAGCTGCTAAGTGGCTCTGTGAATTTCAAAGAATTGATATCTTTCTGCTTTCAACTTTGGTAGGGAAACTACTAGTTAGTGCTTAATTTTGAGGTAAAGAATTAATTGCCCCTTGGGGCGCCTGGGTGGCTCAGTGGGTTAAGCCTCTGCCTTCGGCTCAGGTCATGATCCCAGGGTCCTGGGATCGAGCCCTGCATCGGGCTCCCTGCTCAGCAGGGAGCCTGCTTCCTCCTCTCTCTCTGCCTGCCTCTCTGCCTACTTGTGATCTCTCTGTCAAATAAATAAATAAAATCTTTAAAAAAAAAAAAAAAGAATTAATTGCCCCTAAAATATTGACTAGGTTGTTAAGAGTGATCTGCAAGTCCCAGCACATAAAGATCCTTTCAAGCTTTTCTCCGGAACACGTTGGACAAGACGTTTAACTTTTGTAAGCCCTGGTTTCCTTATTTTTAAAGATGAGGCCGTATTATTTACCACATGGGGTTATTCTGAAGATTAAATAAAATGTATTTTAAAAGGCTTAGCAGTGGCAGGCACCCTTTCTACTGCTGATGGACATTTGGATTGTTTCTGGTTTGGGACTATTTTGAATAAAGTTGATGTGAATCTTTTTTTTTTTTTAAGATTTTATTTATTGGGGTACCTGGGTGGCTCAGAGGGTTCAGCATCTGCCTTCGGTTCAGGTCATGATCTCAGGATCCTGGGATTGAGCCCTGCCTCAGGCTCTCTGATCATCTTTAAAGATTTTATTTATTTGAGGGAGGGAGAGTGAGAGGAAAAGAGGGCACCAGCAGGGAGGAGGGGCCAAAGGAGAAGGAGAGGCAGGGAGCCTGACCTGGGACTTGATCCAAGGACCCTGGGATCATAATCTGACCCGAAGGCAGACGCTTAACTGGCTGAGCTTACCCAGGTGTCCTGCTTATTACTGTTTTAAAATTGGAATATTTGTCCTTTTCTTAAAGATTTCTATATTGACTGTGGATGTGAGTCTTTTGGATATAGGTATTTTTTCCTAGTCTGTGGCTTTCATTTTTACTTTCTCTTAATGATGTCTTTTTTAAAATTTAAATTCAGTTAATTAACATATAACGTATTATTGGTTTCAGAGGTAGAGGTCAGTGATTCATCAGTTTTATGTAACACCTAGTGCTCATTACATCACATGCCCTCCTTAATGTCTATCACCCAGTTACCCCATCGTCCCATTAATGATGTCTTTTAATGAATAAAAACTCTTAATTTTAATGGAGTCTAATTTGTCATTTTTTCTTTTGTTGTTTGTGCTTTTGTGTCATTAAAAAGTTTTTGCTTTTCCCATGTTCAAAAATACAAATTTAAGGGGTGCCTGGGTGGCTCAGTGGGTTAAAGCCTCTGCCTTCGGCTCGGGTGATGGTCCCAGGGTCCTGGGATCGAGCCCCACATCGGGCTCTCTGCTCAGCGGGGGGCCTGCTTCCTCCTCTCTCTCTCTGCCTGCCTCTCTGCCTACTTGTGATTTCTGTCAAATAAATAAATAAAATCTTTTAAAAAAAAATACAAATTTAAAAAAGATTTGAAACGAATTTTTTTTTTCTCTACAACAATCTAGGTGATGCCATGGAGACTGGAAAGCCTGGCCCAGTGCAGGTTGTTTTGGTTCAGAAAGACCAGCATTCCTATGAGCTAGAAGAGAAAGCCTTGGCCAGCATTCTCTTGCAGGACCACATCCGAGACCTTGATGTGGTGGTGGTGTCGGTGGCTGGTGCCTTCCGAAAGGGCAAGTCCTTCTTCCTGGACTTCATGCTACGATATTTATATTTCCAGGTAAACTTGAATTGTTTCATTTCAGATTGGAAAATGAGACTTTTATGTCCAAAAGAGCAAAATAAGCTCGTTGATTATCCTTGATATGTAAAATTACTCAAAATTTAAGACTTAATGGAAATTTCTTTTTTTTCCTATAGAAGGAAGGTGGCCATTCAAATTGGTTGGGTGACTCAGAAGAACCATTAACAGGGTTTTCATGGAGAGGGGGCTCTGACCCAGAAACAACAGGGATTCAGATCTGGAGCGAAGTTTTCACTGTGGAGAAGCCTGGTGGGAAGAAGGTAAGGAAGAAAAGACTTGTTAATTAACAAAAACAACAACAACAGAACAAGAATTTTAATATGTACTCTGATAATTCATCTGAAAATAATGTAAGTGCATGGTTTAAAAATAACACAAGTATATCTTAAAAGGTCAAATAGTAATATAAGGGTTCTTTTTAAAAATTTTTTAAAAATTTTAAAAAAGATTTATTTGAGAGACAGGAAGAACACATGAGCAGGGGGAGGGGCAGAGGGAGAAGCAGGCTCCCTGCTGAGCGGGAACCCTACATGGAGCTCCATCCCAGGACCCTGGGATCATGACCTGAGCCGAAGGCAGATGCCTAACCGACTGAGCCACCCAGGCACCTTAGTAATATAACGTTTCTAACGAATAATAGCTATCAGAATCAAAAGGTAGCTATCGAGTGCCCTGTTCTTCCCTCTGCTTGTTTTCACTTCCCAAGGGTTAATGACTTCAAGTGTTTCAGATGTTACTTCTGTTCTTTACTTTCTTACTCCTGCGAGGGTGGCATAGACCTGGCTGCCACTCTTCTGGGAGCCGAACAGATACAGGACACTAGGGCATCTCACATGCAGATGTGAGCACCCCGCCTGCCCCCCAACCATCAGTAGACCTCTTACCCCATTGCTTCTGTGTCCAGTAAGTGACTGTCCTATAGCCTCCCCCACATTTTTTTGTCAGGAGCAAGTCATGTGTCTTCTCAAAGTGGCAGAGAGGATTTGGGGGTGTTGCTGTTTCTTAAACAGATTTTAACCCATTCCTTCTGTTTATAGTTCCATCCTAAAGCGTGCTTTCATAGCTGTCAGTAATACAGCTGCTCTTAGATCTGGCATTTCAACAGGCCCTACAATTTTCATTTTAGTCCTGTTGTTTTATATCATTGCTCTCTTTCTCCTTTTCTGGTAATGTGTGGTAGATGCTTTCATAATTTTCTTTTTTTTTAGGAATAAAGAATTATTTTTGACCATATGATCCCTTTCTATAGAATTGGTGGGCAGCTGCTCTATTTATTTTTCATAATAGTTTAAGAAATCTTTATACTCTTAGTAGTAAGCAAGCTTTGCTTTTAGTTATCTAACATTTATAGTATCCTCATTTTTTTTTATCTTGTTGAATTGATTCCTTTATAAAGCTCAATGTTTTTTGACATCATTTTGGTTTCCTGACCTTTAAAAACATTAATAGACTTTATTTTTTAGGACAATGTTAGGTTTATAGGAAAATTGATCAGAAAATGCAGAGTACCCAGATGGCCCTTCCCCCTGCCAGTTTCTCCCTACTATTTATATCTTGTATTAGTGTGATGCATTTGTTATAATTAATGAACCAGTATTCTTTAAAAAAGATTTTATTTATTTATTTGACAGAGAGACAGATTACAAGTAGGCAGAGAGGCTGGCGGGGCGGGGGTGGGGAGCAGGCTCCCCGCTGAGCAGAGAGCCCAATGCGGGGCTCAGTCCCAGGACCCTGCGATCATAACCTGAGCCAAAGGCAGAGGGTTAACCCACTGAGCCACCGAGGTGCCCCAATGAACTAATATTGATACACTGTTATTAACTAAAGCCCATGGTTTGCATTAGGGTTCCCTCTTTGTGTTTATGTTCTCTGGGTTTTGATAAGTATGTAATAGTGTGCAGCCGCCATTGCTGTCTCAGACAGTAGGAACGCTGCCCGAAAACCCTCTGTGCTCCACTGTTTGTTCCCGCCGCCTCAACTCCTGGCGACCCCTGATCTTCACACTGTCTCCAGAAATCTGCCTTTTCTAGAATATCATGTAGTTGGAATCATACAATGTGTAGTCTTTTCTGATTGTCTTCTTCCACTTAGCAGTGTGCTTTCATGGTTCCTCACTTTTTTTTATAACTTGATAGCTCTTTTCTTTTTATCGTTGAATAATATTCCATTGTCTGAACGTACCACGGTGTATCCATTCACCTACTGAAAGACTCCTTGTTTGCTTCCAGTTTTGACAATTATGAATAAAGCTGCTGTGTAAGCATTTGTGTTGAAACATAAGTTTCAACTAATTTGGGTAGATACCAAGGAGCATGATTGTCAGATTGTATGGCAAGGTGATGTTTAGTTTTGTAAGAAACTGTCAAACTAAAAAAAAAAAACCCAAAACAAAACAAAAAAGAAACTGTCAAACTGTCTTCCAAAGTACCTGTATCATTTTGCATTTTTTCCAGCAACGAATGTGAAAGTCCTCTTGTTCCGCATCCTTGTCAGCATTTGATGTTGTCAGTCTTCTCGATTTTTGCCATTCCTGTAGAGGTGTAGGGATAGCTCATTGTTGCATTTCTAGTCTTTTAAAAAATATTGTGTTCAGACATTCAGCAGGATCAGGAGAGCTTTCAAAAATCAATATAATATTGGATAAATGTCATACAAATAAGCAGTTCTTTAGAAGTTATCCAGATAACAGTTCCGCATGGTTGTCTTGTTTTTTAACGTAGCTGGTGAGATTTTAGCTTACAATCTATCTGGCTAAAGAAATAGATAATTTGGGGGGGGCACCTGGGTGGCTCAGTTGGTCAAGCATCTGACTCTTAATTCTGGCCCAGGTCGTGATCTCAGGATGATGATGTCAAGCCTCTGCTTGTGCATTCTTTCTTCCTCTCTTAAATAAATAAAATCTTTAAAAAAAGTAGATTATTTGTTTTTACTTTTTTTTTAAAAGATTTATTTATTTATTTATTTGACAGACAGAGGTCACAAGTAGGCAGAGAGGCAGGCAGAGACAGAGAGAGAGGGAAGCAGGCCCCCCGCTGAGCAGAGAGCCCGATGCGGGGCTCGATCCCAGGACCCCGGGATCATGACCTGAGCCGAAGGCAGAGGCTTTAACCCACTGAGCCACCCAGGCGCCCCTTGTTTTTACCTTTTTTTTTTTATAATATTTTATTTATTTATTTGACAGACAGAGATCACAAGTAGGCAGAGAGGCAGGCAGAGAGAGAGGGAGAAGCAGGCCCCCCGCCAAGCAGAGAGCCCGATGCGGGACTCGATCCCAGGACCCTGGGATCATGACCTGAGCCGAAAGCAGAGGCTTTAACCTACTGAGCCACCCAGGTTCCCTTGTTTTTACTTTTTTTTTTTTTTTTTTTTAAAAGATTTTATTTATTTGAGAGAGAGAGAGCGCAAGCCGGGGAAGCGGCAGGCAGAGGAAGAGGGAGAAGCAGGCTCCCCGCTGAGCTGGGAGCCCGATGTGGGGCTCAAACCCAGGACCCTGGGATCATGACCTGAGCTGAAAGCAGAGGCTTAACCAACCGAGCCACCCAGGCGCCCCTTGTTTTTACTTTTTAATTGAAAATCTACATTCTTAAATATGTGGCTCCAGTTTATTTTTTTTAACTGTTATGTGGTAGTCTTTCTATGAATATATCTTCTTTTATTTTGCCCATTTACCCACTGGTGAGCATGTAGATTGTCTCTTTCTTTTTTTAAATTTTTATAATCCTTGCTACAGTGAATGATCTGTTAAATGTCTCCTTGAGTAAATGTGCAAGTGTGACTCCAGGTTTTTTGAACTCTGACCATGACCCATTAAGGGTAGAGAAATCAATTTATTGGCTCATGACCATTATTTAAAAAGAAAAAACTAGAGGGGTGCCTGGGTGGCTCCATGGGTTAAGTGTCTGCCTTCAGCTCAGGCCATGATCTCAGAGTCCTGAGATCAAGCTCCACATTGGGCACAGGCCTACTTCCTCCTCAATCTCTGCCTGCTGCTCTGCCTACTTGTAATCTCTCTGTGTCAAAAACAAAACAAAACAAAAAAACCCATAAAAAACCTAGAACAGTAGAAAAGTGTTAGAGTGCAGTACGCAGATAAATTTAGTTTCAGCCTTATGTATGTGTGTATTTAGTCAGAATGTTAAGTATACTTTTCTTTCTCTGTGTTCTGGTTCAGAACATTAGAAAGCCACTTGGAAGTGGAATTGCTACGTCCGACAGGCCCATTCTGCCTTTTTCTAGCTTCTGCCAAATTGTTCTTGACAGTGTTTATGACAGGTTACCATTTCACTGCATGAAAGAATACCATTTCTCCCAAATATCCAGCACTTTATCTGAGTGTATGTATGACTCCTGTTCCTTAAGAGCTTGTCTTTAGTCTTCTTGTTTCCCTGATACAGGCTTATTTTTCTAGTTAGTAAGTATATGCCAATTTGAGCTCTTTTTCATTGAGATCTAAGTCACCTATCATAAAATTTATGCTTTAAAAGTACATAATTCAGCAGTTTTTAGTATAGTCATGAGGCTGAACAAGTATCACCACCATCTACTTCTAGAAGATTTTCATCACCCCAGAAAGAAACTCACTACTCATTAGCAGTCATTCCCCATTTCCCTCCTGTCCCAGCCCCTGGCCACTACTGATCTACTTTCCTTCTCTATAGATCTGTTTGCCTCTTCTGGGCATTTCATAAAAACAGAGTCATATAATCTGTGGTCTCTGTGTCTGGCCTCGCTAACCCCTCCACCCAACCAGCCCGGTGCTGGTGATTCCAGCCCAGTGCCCTCAAGACCCATCCACGATGTAGAATGCATCAGTACTTCATTTCTTTTTGTGGCTGCATAATACTGTGTTGTGTGGATGTGCCACACTTTATCTTTTCATCATTTTAAGGTTGCTTGGGTTATTTTTACTTTGTGGTTATTACAAATCATGCTACCATGAACATTCATGTACAAGTATTGGTGTAAACATATCCTTTCTTTTTCCTTGTTTTTACTGTGGTAAGGGCACTTAACATGAGATCTACCCTTTTAATAACATTTCAAGTGTGCGGTGTAATATTGTCAGCTATGGGCACCATGTTGTGTAGCAGATTTCAAGAACCCATCCGTCTTGCATCACAGAAACTTTATACCCATTAAACAAGTCCCGTTTCCCTTTCTCCCCTGCCAACCATCATTTGACTCTCTGTTTCTCTGAGTTTGACTATTTAGATATCTCACATAAGTGGAATCAAGAAATATTTGTCCTTCCGTGACTGGCTTATCTCAGTTAATATCCTCCGGGTTCATTCGTGTTGTTGCACATGGCAGGATTCCTTCCTCTGTAAGACTCGGTGGTATTCCATTGTAGGTAGATACCACATTTTCTCTGTTCATCAGTTGATGGGCATTTAGGTTGTTTCCATGTCTGGGCTGTTGTGAATTATGCGGCAGTGAACCTGGGAATGGAGGTATCTCGAGATACTGGTCTGAATTCTTTTGGGTATATACCCAAAGAGGATTTGCTGGATCATAAAGTAGTTCTGTTTTTATTTTTTAATTTTTATTATTATTTTAAAAAAGATTTTATTTATTTATTTGACAGACACACAGCAAGAGAGGGAGCACAAGCAGAGGGAGTGGGCGAGGGGAGAAACAGGCTTCCCAGTGAGCAGGGAGCCCAGTGTGGGGCTTGATCCCAGTACGTGAGATCATGACCTGAGGCGAAGGAAGATGCTTCACTGACTGAACCACGCAGGTGCCCCAAGTAGTTCTATTTTTAATTTTTTGAGGAATCTCCATTCTATTTTCCATAGCAGTTGTATGATTTTGTATTCCCTGTGTACAGGGGCTCTGATTTCTCCACATTCTCACCAACACTTATTATTTCTTTCTTTTTTTCAAAGTAATCTCTGTGCCCAGCCTGGGGCTTGAACTCATGACCCTTGAGATCAAGAGTCGCATGCTCTACCGACTGAGCCAGCCAGGTGCCCCTGTTTCTCTTGTTTTTTGATAATACCGATTTTAATAGGTATGAAATGGTATCTCATTGTGATTTTGATTTGTATTTTCTTTTTTTTTAAAAGATTTTATTTATTTTTATTTGAGAGAGAGGTAGTGAGAGAGCATGAGCAAGGGGAGAGGAAGAAGCAGATTCCCCACTGAGCAGGGACCCCGACGATGGGCTCGATCCCAGGATCCTGGGATCATGAACTGAGTGTAAGGCAATTGCGTAACGGACTGAGCCACCCAGGGGCCCCTGATTTGTGTTTTCCTGATGATGAGTGATACTGAGTACCTTTTCACATATCTGTTGGCCATTTGTATGTCATCTTTGGAGAAATGTCTATTCAAGTCCTTTATTTAATTTGATTATTCCCTCCCCACCCCTTCCTTCCTTCCTGATGAGTTGTAGGATTAAACATGTTTTCATTACTTCTGGGAATATATGTGGGAGTGGAGTTTCTGGGTTGTATGGGAACTCTATATCTAACCTTCGAAAAACTGCAGAAATGCTTCCCAAAGCAACTATAGCACCCTGCATTCTCACTGGAAATGCAGGAAGCTCCCAGGCTTGCCATATGCTTGCCACACCTGATCTTGTTTGTCTTTTTTTTTTTTTTTTCACTTAATATGTTTTTTTTAATTTTAAAATTTTTTTTATAAACATATAATGTATTTTTATCCCCAGGGATACAGGTCTGTGAATCGCCAGGTTTACACACTTCACAGTACTCACCATAGCACATACCCTCCCCAATGTCCATAGCATAGGTGGGAAGTAGTATCTCATTGTGGTTTTATTTTTCTAATTAAAAAAAAATTTTTTTTAATTCTTTAAAAAATTTTTTTTGTTTTTTTTTAAGATTTTATTTATTTATTTGACAGAGAGAGATCACAAGTAGGCAGAGAGAGAGAGGAGGAAGCAGGCTCCCCACTGAGCAGGGAGCCCGATTTGGGACTTGATCATGACCTGAGCCAAAGGCAGAGGCTTAACCCACTGAGCCACCCAGGCACCCCAAAATTCTTTTTAATTCTTGAAGTATAATTGAGATACATATAACATAACTGTTACATTACTTTCAACCTCTTGATTTGATAGTTCTGTACATTATTCATTGCTCACTGTGGTAACTGTAGTCCTCATCTGTTGCCACACAATGTTATTACAATATCATTGATTATATTCTGCATGCTGTACTTTCCATCTTCTTAACTTCTTTTATTACTGGAAGTTTGTACCTTTTAGTCCCCTTCACTTATTTCATCTGTCCTCCTATCCACCTCCCTCTGGCAACCACTAGTTCTCTGTATTCAAGAGTACTTTTGTTTTGTTTTTTAGATTCTACATATAAGTGAAATTGTATTTGTCTTTCTAAGTCTCACTTATTTCACTTAGCTTAATACTAACTGGGTCCATCCATGTTGTTGCAAATGGCAAGATCTCTCTCTCTCTCTCTTTTTATGGCTGAGTAATATTCTAAGATGTATACCACATCTTTATCCAGTTATGTTTTGGTGGACACTTGGGCTGCTTCCATATCTTGGCTCTTGTAAATAAGGTCCCAATAAACACAGGGGTGCATGTACCTTTTCAAATTAGTGTTTTCGTTTTCTTTGGGTAAGTACCCAGTAGTAGAACTCACTGGATCATATGGTATTTCTATTTTTAATTTTTTTGAGGAACCACCATACTGTTTTCTAAGGTAGCTGTACCAGTTTGTATTCCTGCTGATGGTGGGTGAGCGTTCTTTTTTCTCCACATCCTCATCAACACTTGTTATTTATTTTTATTTTTTAATTTTTTTTAAGATTTTATTTATTTATTTGACAGAGGAGATCACAAGTAGGCAGAGAGGCAGGCAGAGAGAGAGAAAGAGGGAAGCAGGCTCCCTGCTGAGCAGAGAGCCCGATGTGGGACTCGATCCCAGGACCCTGAGATCATGACCTGAGCTGAAGGCAGTGACTTAACCCACTGAGCCACCCAGGCGCCCAACACTTGTTATTTATTTTTAATTTTTTGAGGAAATTCCATACTGTTTTCCACAGTGGTTACACCAGTTTACATTTTCACCAACAGCATATGAGGGTTCTGTTTTCTTCACATTGTCATGAACACTTATTTTTTAATTTTATTTTTTATTAATAATCCCTATACCAGTATGGGGCTCGAACTCATGATCCCGAGATCGAGAGTTGCGTGCTCTGCCCACTCAGCCAGCCAGGCACCCCTTGTTATTTCTTTTTGACACTGTCCATTCTGACTGATACCTCATTGTGGTTTTGATTTATATTTCCCTGATGACTATTAATGAGGTTGAGCATCTTTTCATGTGTCTGTTGGCTGTCTGTATGTCTTTTTTGGAAAAATGTCTACTCAGATTCTCTGCCTACTTTTTAATCAGATTATTTCCTTTTTGGTGTTGAGTTGTAGAAGTTCCTTATATATTTAGATATCGGCCCCTCATCAGATACATCATTTGCAGATACTTTCTCCTATGCCGTAGTGCCTTTTTGTTTTGTTGATCATTCCCTTTGCTGTATAAAAGCTTTTTTTTTTTTTTTTTAAGATTTTATTTATTTATTTGACAGAGATCACAGGTAGGCAGAGAGACAGGCAGAGAGAGAGGGGAAGCAGGCTCCCAGCTGAGCAGAGAGCCCGACGTGGGGCTCGATCCCAGGACCCCGGGATCGCGACCTGAGCCGAAGGCAGAGGCCTTAACCCACTGAGCCACCCAAGCACCCCAAAGCTTTTTTTTTTTTTAATTTAAAATTTTAAAATTTTGTTTGAGGCTGGCTAGAAACTTTATTTGGTTCAATCTTATCTTTCTATCGGCATAATGCTTTCTTTTGCATGGATTTTTTTTTATTTTTATATTTTTTTATAAACATGTATTTTTATCCCCAGGGGTGCAGGTCTGTGAATCGCCAGGTTTACACACTTCACAGCACTCACCGTAGCACATACCACCCCCAATGTCCATAACCCCACCCCCTCTCCCGTTTTGCATGGATTTTTATCATATTTGTTCTACCACAGTGGGGGTTGGGGGTATGAAAATAAACTCAAAAATATAAAATGTGATTAATGGGACCTGATATATAAGTTACAGAAAAGTGATAATCATGTTATTACTTTTGTGAATAAAAATACCTGCATGACTGGCTTGGTACGTGAGTTAATTTGTCTCAGCATTTGACTCTTTTAATTGGTGGGGCTCTGTGGATCTCTGCTTCATACCATCTCATCAGGTCAGAGCAGATAATCTCCAGGAAAATTCTCTGATCAAGACAAGGCACTTCAATAACTACTTTTCTGTAGAACTACAAACAGGTGCCAAAGCCTCATTTAATTGTTACCTGTACTTCTCAGTTTCTTCTCTATGTTTTTCCCCTTCTTACTCTAACATATCTTGTTGGTATTTCCCTTTCTCTTAGGTTGCAGTTGTTCTGATGGATACCCAGGGGGCATTTGACAGCCAGTCTACTGTGAAGGACTGTGCCACCATCTTCGCTCTAAGCACCATGACTAGTTCTGTTCAGGTATCACCACTTGATTAAGATAAAAGTTTGCAGAGGAAATAAGGCAAAGGGAGAATACATCCGTTTTCAGTTGTTCTGTTATCAGAATGCCTAGGTGATGTGTAAATGTTCTTTTTAGGCTATAGATAAAAATTTAGCTCAAGAAAGAGCTTAACAATACTCCAAGAAGAGTCTGAAAAGTGGAAGTTGAAATTACTTCAATTGCACAGGAAATAGAGATTTGGTAAGAACTTAGGAAAACTGATTTTAAGCTGTAAAGGAAGAATTAGGTGATTTCAACATTATATGCGTAGTTTTCCAAAAGACAGGTAATATTGTTTGAACAGACCTCATGTTCTTACGTGTAAACCTTTAGTTGTACAGAGCTTCTTCCCAATGCTCTAGGCTTATTTGGGATTCCTTTGGAGTGAAGCTAGAGTGGTTATCAATCTGGATTTTTCTTTTCTAGATTTATAATTTGTCCCAGAACATTCAGGAAGATGATCTTCAGCAGCTACAGGTATACGTTCATCATAAAAAGTTTAACGTCATAATGTATCATTTAAAAGTTTTAAGACTAAGGGAAATTTTAAAGCTGAATAGGTTTAGTAATGGATTGAACTATGGGGGGAAGGTTTTTGGCTCACAGCGATCCTGCACCCTGTTACTGTGGGATAATCAGGGAAGGCCTTACTGAGTTGAGCACAGAACCCAAGAAAGTGAGAGAGTAAGTCCTGCCGTATATCTGTGGAGGAAGTGGTATAGGACAGGGGGGCAGCAAGAAGAAAGACCTGAACTGGAGGGTGCTTGGCAGGATCGAGGAACAGCAAGGAGGCCAGTGGTTAGGACTAGGAGGTGTGACAGTAGGAGGCGTGTGTGTGTGTGTGTGTGTGTGCATGCATGTGTGTGTGCACACGATGTGGAGGGACAGGAGAGGGAGAATCTTAAGCAGACTCCCTGCTGAGTCTGGAGCCTATTGTGGGCCTCGATTTCACAACCCTGAGATCATGACCTGAGGCAAAAATCAAGAGTCAGGCTCTCCACCACTGAGCCACCTAGGTGCCCCGTGACAGGAGGAGGCTTAGTGATACAGTCAGAGAGGCATTTGGGTCCTGCTGATGCTTAACTTTTGCCAAGGGCTTGGGCTATTCGTGTAGGGAATGGATATAGGAGACATGTTTTGAGGAGAGGAGTGATGTTATTTGAGCAGAGGATCTCTCTGGCTGTTCAGATATATAGGGACAGGTGTGCATTCAGTGAAGCTATTGCAAAAATCCAGGTGAGGCTAGGAATGGGTATTTATAAAATGCATAGCATTATGTGCCTAGAAAAGAGTATGTGCTTAATAACTGTGAGCCATTATTTATTATTACTGTCACTACTACTACTATTAGTCGTTGTGTTTTGTTGTCCATGCAGCACTTCTTACATGTTATTCCTGTAAAATACTCTTCCGGGGTATTCCAGAGTTGAATGCAATTCTTGGCATGCTTTTCTGATCGCACTTGTCCCTTTGACATTCAAGAAAACATACCGGCATGCAAAGCAGCAAGGGTGTCATTTATTATGGGGATCACTTTGAGTTAGCTGTAATTTATAGTCCTTTAAAAAGCAAAGAAAATAATTCCTCAACTTTGGCTTGTACTTTATAACTGGTGGTTCTGCGCTGGGGGTTGGGAACTGTTGTTCCTGAAACATTTCCAGCAAAACCTGAGTTTGACACCTTTTCACCTGACACTTCTTTGTATTCTCCTTCATTTCGCACACGTTTTTGTACACTGAGCTTGTGTGCGGCAGTGGACCCCGTGCCACAGACACACTCATGTTTGAGGTGACGTAGTTCTTTATGGATCGTGTCATCAGTCGGTCATAGGTCTTCGTGAGTAGGCCCGGGTGATGTGTGAGGGCTGCTGTAATGAAATCCCACAGTTCTGGAGTCCGATCGTCAGAACTCAAGCTGTGCACGGGGCCGCACCCTCCTGAGCCTGTGGGGAAGAGTTCGTGCTTGACCTTCCTCGTTCCTGCTGGTCTGCGGGCCGTCCTGGGCGTTCTTTGGCCTTCGCTGTAGGCCTTCAGTCTCTGCTTCTGTCTTCCCTCTGTGTGTCTCTTTGTCTTCACATTGCATTCTTCTCCCTGTGTCTGTGTGACTTTTTCTTATAAGGACACCAGTCATGTTGGCTTAGGGCTCACCCTGATGACCTCATCTTAACGTGATTACCTCTGTGAAGACCCTGTTGCCAATAACGTGTCCTGGTGGAGATCCTCCTTCGTTCTAACCCTTCTTCATAGAGGCTGAATTTAGCTCTATCAATTAGTAATAGGACATCTGTCACTCCAGTCGTTTCTGTATTTTTTTTTTTAAGATTTTGTTTATTTATTTGACAGACAGAGATCACAAGTAGTCAGAGAGGCTGGCAGAGAGAGGGAAGCAGGCTCCTTGCTGAACAGAGAGCCAGATGCGGGGCTCGATCCCAGGACCCTGGGATCATGACCTGAGCCGGAGGCAGAGGCTTTAACCCACTAAGCCACCCAGGCGCCCCTCATTTTTAATTTTTTAAGGACCCTCCATACTGTTTTTCACAATAGTTGCATCAATTAAATGTCTGCCAACAGTGGACAAGCGTTTGTTTTTTTGTTTTTGTTTTTGTATATATGTATGTGTGTGTATATATACATACATATATATATGTGTGTGTATATATATATTTTAAGATTTATTTATTTGAGAGAGAATGAGAGAGAGCATGAGGGGGGCTGGTCAGAGGGAGAAGGAGACTCCCTGCTGAGCTGGGAGCCTGAGGTGGGACTCAGTCCTGAGACCCTGGCATCATGACCTGAGCCGAAGGCAGTCACTTACCAGCTGAGCTACCCAGGTGCCCAAGGGTTCCCTTTTTGCCACATTCTCACCAACATTTAATATTTTTCTTTTTGATAAATATTCATTCTAATAGGTGTGAGGAGGTTTCTCATTATGGTTTTTATTTTCATTTCCCTGAGATTATCGATGGTGAGCATTTTTTCATGTACCCATTGGCCATGAAGTGCCAGATGGGTTTATCTTCCTTGCAGAATGTCTATTTAGACCCTCTGCCCATTTTTAAATTGGATTGTGGGGTTTTTGTTTTTTGTTTTTTCCTGTCGAGGTGTACGAATTCTTTATATACTGTGGCTATTAACCTTATCTGAAAAATGATTTTCAAATATTTTCTCTCACTTGGTAGGTTGCTTTTTCATTTTGTTGATGGTTTTCTTTGCTGTGTGGCTTTTTAGTTTCATGTGTTCCACTTGTGTATTGTGGCTTTTGCTGCCTTTGCTTTTGTTGCCAAATCCAAAAAATTGTTGAGACTTAACATCAGAAAGCTTATCACCTAAGTTTTCTTCTTCTTCCTTTTTTTTTTAAAATATTGTATTTATTTATTCAACAGACAGAGATCCCAAGTAGGCAGAGAGGCAGGCAGAGAGAAAGGAGGAAGCAGGCTCCCCGCTGAGCAGAGAGCCCAATGAGGGGCTCGATCCCAGGACCCTGGGATCACGACCTGAGTCGAAGACAGAGGCTTTAACCCACTGAGCCACCCAGGCGCCCCACCACCTATGTTTTCATCTAAGACTGTTACGGTTTCCGCTTTTATGTCCAAGTCTTTGATCCATTTTGAGTTACTTTTTGTGCGTGGTGTAAGAAGATGGTCCAGTTTCATTCTTTTGCATGTAGCTGTCCAGTTTTCCCAGAACCACTTATTGATGAGACTGTCCTTGACTTGTTGTATGTTCTTGGCTTCCTTTTCATAAAGTCAATGGATCATATATGCAGTGGTTTATTTTTTGGAGAATAGAAAGTTAATCTGTTCCATTGATCTGTGTGTCTGTTCTTGTGCCAGTATCATACTGTTTTGATTACTATACCTTTGTAATACAGCTTGAAATCAGGGCCTGGGAATTCCTTTTCAGTTCCTTTTGCAGTTGGACCCTATTTAATCTTTTATTTGTTTATCCCTCCCCCCCTTTTTGGGGGAGGTTTATTCTTAATTCTAAGCATTCTTCACTAGCTTTCTGAGAAAGGATAGAATGGATACATAGGAGATCACTTTTTTGAGTTCTTGTAAGCCTGAGAATATTTTAATTTTATTCTAGAATTACAGGATGGAATTCGTTTTCTTTTAGAATTGAGGGCATTGCTTCATTGCCTTCCAGCTTCCAGTGTTGCTGCTGAAGTCCCACACCACCTGATCCTTTGTATGGGACCTTTTTCTATCTGAAGCTTTTAAGATCTTATTCTTGGCATGAATTTTCGTGGTAATGTACCTTGGTGTGGGCTTTTTCTTCATTCTTTGTAAATGCATATGTTCAGCAAGATAAAACGTTGCAGTTGCACCAAGAAAAAACAGGATGCTATTAAAAAGCAACATTCAGAAAACAAACAAAAACTTGGAAATGAACACCGAGTCAGTAAAATTGGAAACTTCAGTAGAGAAGGAGATGGAAGCTAAATTGGAGAAAATCTCCCTGGCGGGCTGAATAAAGGGACAGAGCAGAAGTCAGACCAGAGGGAGCAAAGCAGAGAGAGAAGGGCAGGGCGGGGGAGGAGAGACGAGGGAAAAAGGGAAGAGAGGAGAGGGCGAGTTGGAGGAGGGGGAGAGTGGGAGGGCACAGCAGACAAGGGAAATGGGAGCACCAGTTCGGGAGAGGTCGTGTCTGTTAATAATGAGAGATGTTTTAGTAAAACATAACAGAGAAAATGGAGGGAAAGAAATTATAAAAGGAATAATATAAGATGATATTCTGGAATTGAAGGACACAGGTTTTTGTCTTTTCTTGCTAGTAGCTTTTCTCAAAGGTCTGTTGTCCTTGGTCATATGTATTTAAGAGTGAACTGTTAAAAATCTGACTGGGACCTTTGGCAAGGGGGCCGACCTTGTGACTGCTTTGGATCACAGTGAGGTGACCGTATTTTGTTGCAACCCCTGAAAGTCTATTTGCAACATGTTCTGGGGCTGTCATTTTCCCCAGAGAATTCTTGAAACTCCTGCCTGTGTGGGTTGAAGCTTGGTGTGGCTCCAGCAGGTTGGGAGGCTGAGTCTCACTGTTCCGTATGTAGACCTTGACCTAAGTGCCCATTTCCAGTAAAGTAGGGTACTTACTTACTCCTTTCAGCTGAGGTATCAAAGTATCAGTTTGGTATCAAAGTATAAATTCTTTGTGGTTTATCCCCTCCAGACAGCACACTTCCCATCTTCTGTTGGGGCAGGAAGAGGATTTGGAGCCCAGGGAGGGAGCGGGATCTGGGAGTGTGGGTCCTCTCTCTGAAGACCTGTAACATTTCTTTAGTTGTTAGCCGCGTTCCCTCACCCCCTCCTTCGTGGTGGCCGGTGCGTCTAATTTCTGAACCTGTCAGGGATTCTGCTGAGAGAATCTACTTGTTTCTTGTTGGCCTGTCTGTCACAGATAAGGCAGAGAAAGCCAAAACCTGAGATAGTTTTCATTTGTCCGTTTTCCTTCCAGAGTGTTTATGACAACTCTTCTTTGTGCCATATCATTTCTCGTTTCCTTTGTCCTGTGAGTTTATAACTTTTGAACTTCATTTTGCTACATTTTTAGTGAGAGGCTTCATGAGGACCTAGAGATGAATGTCTGTATAAGCCCTGACCTTAGGGAATGTGGTCATTTGGTCCTTTGCCTGGCTTACATGCTCTTGGCCCAGTGCTGCTCCTGCTGCCTGAGATGCAGTCGTGCAGGGAACAGACCAACATCTTGCCCTCCTGGAGCGCAAATTCTAGTAGTGAAGACAGAAACCAATCAAAATAAGTAAAGATATAGTATGTTAGATAGTGAGACAGGTTAAGGCAAGATACTTAAAAGAGATGGGAGTAAGAAGAATTGTGGGGAAACTTGTAATCTTTGAGACGGATGGTCGGGAAGGCTTCTGTGAGAAGGAGCCATTTGAGTGAAGACAGCAAAAGGCGAAGGAGTGGATTGTGCAGTTATCTGGGGGAGAACCTTACAGCAGAAGGAGGAGTTGGAACAAAGGCTCTAAGGCAGTGTGCACAGCATATCTGAGGAAGAGTGAGGAGGGCAAGGAAGCCAGATCTCACTGGAAGGGACTGGCTTTTCTACTGTGAGGTTGGAGGGTTTTAAGCAGAGGCGTGATGTGATTTAACTGACCTTATAACAGAGCCATTGTGGCTGCTGTACTGGGGATAGTCTGGGGACAGAGCAAGGGCCGAGGCAGGGAGACCGGTTAGGAAGCTGTTGTAATATTCCAAGCCACTTGGGAGCTGTGAGTGGTTGGATTCTGGGTTTGCTAATGAATTGGGACATGGAATGTGAGACACAAGAATGACAGATTATCTTAAGGTTCACGGCTCTCCAGGCTTTTGAAACTGTAGAACTTTGGTCTCATAGGAGCGTTGAGTCTGTTAAATGGAATCTTTGCGAAATCATAGCCATAGAAATACTTTAAATAATTTGCCTAACAAACCGTTAACTCTTCTTTTTTAAAGCTCTTCACAGAATACGGTCGTCTGGCAATGGATGAAATTTTCCAAAAACCCTTCCAGGTAGAATGCTAACTGTAAATGTAATTCATGTCTTTGTTTTATTTTATTTATTTTTTTTTAAGATTTATTTATTTTAGAGGGTGTGCCTGCGAGTTGGGGGAGGGTAGAGGGCGAGAGAGAATCTCAAGCAGACTCACTGCCCAGTGCTGAGCCCCACATTGGGCTTGATCTCATGACCTGAGCCAAAACCAAGAGTTGAATGCTTCACTGACTGAGCCACCCAGGTGCCCCTCATGTCTTTGTTTTAGTTCAGAGATCAACAAACTGTAGCCCACAGGCCACATCAGGCTAGCTGTCTGTTTTTATGTGACCTATGAGTTAAGAATAGTTCTTATATTTTTAAATGGTTGAAATAAAAAAAGTAATACTATTGGGCCCCCTGGGTGTCCTTCGGCTCTGGTCATGATCCTCCCAGGGTCCTGGGATCGAGTTCCGCATCTGGCTTCCTGCTTAGCAGGGAACCTGCTTCTCCCTCTCCCTCTGCCTCTCCCTGCTGCTCAAGCTTTCTCTCTCTAGCTTGCTTGCTCCCTCAAATAAATAATATCTTAAAAAAAAAAAAGTACTATTTCATGACATGTATAAATTAGCTGTGGACACTGACTTTTAAGTTGCAGATAAAATTTTATTGGAACACAATTACACTCATTTGTCTATAGCTGCTGCTGTTCTTTTCTTTCTTTCTTTCTTTCTTTTTTTTTAAGATTTTATTTACTTAATTTGAGAGACAGAGAGCACGTGCAAGCAGGGGCAGAGGGAGAAGTGGATTTCCCAACTGAGCAGGGAGCCTGATGTGGGATTTGATCCCAGGACCCTGAGATCATGACTTGAGCTGAAGGCAGATGCTTAACCAACTGAGCCACCCAAGGGTCCTCCATAGCTGCTGTTTGTTACAGCAGTTTAAGATATTTACTCTTAGGTCCTTTACGAAAAGGTTTTCTGGCCCCTACTTTAGCCAGTTGCTTCACACGGACGAGAATGCATAGTAACCTCAATGAGATTTAGAGGAGCTTTAAGTACTATTATTTATTTCTTAGTTTTCTTTCTGATGTCAAAAGTAGATCTGATTTCTGATTTCATGCTTAGCTGGTACCATGTTGTTTTCTTGTCCTTTACTGCATTCCTCATGCTTGCCTGTAGAGCAGAGCCCTGAATTTAACATCTTCTCAATCTCTTCCTTCTGCTCTTGACAACCCATGGGAACAAAAACAGCCAGTAGGATATATTCACCTCACATTTGACTTATACATGTCCTTCTAGTGTTTATAAAGTTTCTAAGACTTTACAGAAGAAATAAATCCTTCACAATTTCTTGCCCCCTTTGAAAAAGCTGGCTTTATGCAAATAAGTATTTCAGTCATATTGAAAATGAATGTATGCAACCTAATAATATGTTCTGTTCTTTTTCCTAAATAGACGCTGATGTTTTTGGTTCGAGACTGGAGTTTCCCTTATGAATACAGCTATGGACTAGAGGGAGGGATGTCCTTTTTGGATAAACGTCTACAGGTAAGTAGAAATACAATCTTCTGAGAAATTACCTATAAAGAAAGTAGTGGTAACTTTCTCATTTGCCTCTAGCTGTAGTATTTAAAGCAGAATATGGATAATTCTGTTAAGTGTGTTAAATATTTACAAATATTGGTGCACTAATGGTTTTCACGTAGGAGTGAAGCACCTGGGTATGGAGCACACAGGGATTACAGGGAAGGACTCTGGCTTTGAAGGAATTTTGAAGGACTCTGGACTCTGGCCCAAGCTTTGATCGTGGTCTCTGTTTCACATTTTGCACCAGGTTCTATATGTGCCTTTAGAATGTCATATTCAGGGGCGCCTGGGTGGCTCAGTGGGTTAAAGCCTCTGTCTTCGGCTCAGGTCATGATCTCAGGGTCCTGGGATCGAGCCCCACATCGGGGAAGCAAGGGGTCTGCTTCCTCCTCTCTCTCTGCCCGCTTCTCTGCCTGCCTCTCTGCCTACTTGTGATCTCTGTCAAATAAATAAATAAAATCTTTAAAAAAAAAAAGAATGTCATGTTCAAAACTTTTGTTCTGTTGTTCTTCAGAATTCTGTTTTGGGGTAGATATAAACAGGATTAGCTTGCTCTTCAAAATTAAAATACAGGAGTCCTTTGTCAATCACTACTAACTAGTTAGATCCTCCTTCATGCCCACAAACCGTCTCTCGTTCTTCAGAAGTGTTGTGCAATACTATTTTTTAAGAAACTCTTCAGTCTCTGTTCTTTGGTTGCTGTGGGAGCCAAACTGTGGTTAATCAAATGTATGCATTTATTGCTTCTAGGGTTCTGAGTTTTCTTACTGGACAAAACATAGGCTGCTATGATCCATCTGAGTTGGGAAATCTTTCCTTTGTCCTATACTAGTGGTTCCTAGTGAAGAAAAACAAATGGTCTTTTGTAAATTGTTGGTCTTCATTGGCAGGTAAAAGAACATCAACATGAGGAAATTCAGAATGTCCGAAATCACATTCACTCGTGCTTCTCCAATGTCACCTGTTTTCTCCTACCACACCCTGGACTCCAGGTGGCCACAAGTCCTGACTTTGATGGGAAATTGAAAGGTGTGTTACAAATGATGTTACTTTAAACCTGTGATTCAATCTTTGGAATTAAGTAGTGACCAGAGATTGTCAGGCATGGATCCAGCGAGTGCTGCAGAGGGACAGCATTACTTAGAGAGAATGGTACTTAGAGTCCACTTCTGTTTCTGCTTCTGCCTTGGTGTGACCATTAGAGTTCGCCTTAACTTTTCCATCTGACGTGGTGGTGGTCAGATTCATTAATGATCTGTGTAAGAGGCCTGTTGTAATTACTGGCTTACAAGAGAAAAAAGCACTAAAGAAAGGAACACTAAACATTGGTCACCTGATACTTATCAAGTACAATTAAGTGTCCAAAAGGAAGGTAATGCGATGCATGGCATGGCTGCGTGTTTTCATCTTTGTGATTCGTGCAGAGCCTGGTGCCGGGTCATATGTGCGTGTCAGGAAGTGTTGACTAGGTGACAGCTTAGAGAAATTAGAGTCGGGACTCTTGGATTCCATTCTCTTATTTTTGTTCCTTATTCATTTTGTTCCTTATTCATTGAGGCCTTGAGTCATGTAATGCCCAGCCTTCAGTTTACGTGTTAATCTAGCCCCTTTGTTTATGAACTTCCTGAGCTTCTCAGGTACCAGGAAAGTAGCAATAAAAATAGCTGCCATTTCTCCAGGCTCCACTGTATCTCCACCGCCTCTCTTCGGGCTGGTATAACAAAATGCCTTACACTGGGTGGCTTACCAACAACAGACATTTATTTCTCATGGTTCTGGAGGCTGAAAGTCCAAGGTCAGGGTGCCAGCACGGTCAGGTGAGGGCTGTCTTCCTGTTCTCAGACTTCTGGTTGTACCCTCATGCGTGGAAGGGCTAGGGAGCTCTGTGGAGTCTCTTACAAACATGCTAGTGCCATTCACAATGGTTCTGCCCTATGACCTAATCACTGCTCATACCTGCCCCACCTGCTAATACCATCCCCTGTAGGGGTTAGGATCTCCACATACACTTATTTTTTTTTTTTTTTAAAGATTCTATTTATTTATCTGAGAGAGAATGAGTGAGAGAGAGCATGAGAGAGGAGAAGGTCAGAGGGAGAAGCAGACTCCCCAAGGAGCCGGGAGCCCGATGCGGGACTTGATCCTGGAAGTCCATGATCATGACCTGAGCTGAAGGCAGTCGCTCACCCAACTGAGCCACCCAGGAGCCCAGGATCTCCACATACAAATTTGGTGGGGACGCAAACATTCAGACCACAGCAGCAGTGCTGGGCTAGTTTACTTTCCTGTTTCATGCTCCCCGTGCTTCCATCAGCTGATACTGTCTCCTTTATCTCACAGATGGAGAAACTGGCTTAGGAAAGTTAAGGAACTTGCTCAGAGTACTCCGCTAGTAAGTGGGGGGCAGAGGGGCGGGACAGAGATGCACATCTAGATTTTTTTTTTTTTTTAAGATTTTATTTATTTATTTGACAGACAGAGATCACAAGGAGGCAGAGACGCAGGCAGAGAGAGAGAGAGAGAGAGAGAGAGAGAGGAGGAAGAAGCAGGCTCCCTGCTGAGCAGAGTGCCCCATGTGGGACTCAATCCCAGGACCCTGGGATCACGACCCAAGTCGAAGGCAGAAGCTTTAACCCACTGAGCCACCCAGGCGCCCCACATCTAGATTCTTTTTGCTCCAAAGTCATATTGGGCTAAAATAGAAGTTCTTCTGTTACTTTGGGGAAATAATTTAAAGGTATATAATGTTTAGTTTCCAGGAGAACTTGGCTTTTGAAGTGGGAGTTTTTCATAGTCTCATAATAAACATAAACTACATCATTTTCAACTTATTTGACTGATTTGATCCAAGAACATTAACGTACTTCAGTTTACGATTTACAGTCTTTACAAAGATTTACATTCCAGCTGGTCTTCATAGTGCAGAAGAAACGGAGTTTGAAAGACTTAGCTTTGTCTTCTGTTTGTCACTGTGTGGTGTTTTTATGTGGTTGGCAGCTTTCCTGAGCAGGAGACTTCTAGAGCCTGTTAGATGGCAATTCAGAAATCTGAATTTGAGGTCTAGCTTTAGAGAGAAGTCTGCTCAGGCAACACTGGAGCTAGAACCTTTTACCTGAAAAGCAGTTGCAAGTGACTTTTCTGAGTGGAGTCTAGAGAAAGTTGAACATGTAGGTGATGTGTTCCCTTAGGCTTTTAACACTCTTATTAGACTATTAGACATACCTTTACCAAACCTAACGTCGGGTTTGTTCATCACTGGGAGGGGAGGTGTCCGGGGTGTTCCTAAATGAGGCTGCTGAGGAGGAGGTGGCTTCAGTGACTCCTCTTGCAATTGAGCCTCAGTGTGCTCTCAGGTCATCGGGTATAAACATACACAAAGGCATTTCTCCATATTTTCAAACATTTTAATGTTTCAAAACATTGTTTTAAAATTCACTTTTGGGGCGCCTGGGTGGCTCAGTGGGTTAAAGCCTCTGCCTTCGGCTCAGGTCATGATCCCAGGGTCCTGGGATCGAGCCCCACATTGGGCTCTCTGCTCAGCAGGGAGCCTGCTTCCTCCCCTCTCTCTGCGTGCCTCTCTGACTGCTTGTGATCTCTCTGTCAATAAATAAAATCTTAAAAAAAAAAAATTCACTTTTATGTTATCCCAGGAGATAGGAAGAGCTTTTTAATATTTTTGAACCCGGACTTTTGATATCACCGTTTGGTGTGCATTTGTATCTGTTTCCTAGGACTGCCAACAAAGTACCACAAACTGGGTGGCTGAGAACAGCAGAAATTTACTGCCTAACAGGTTTAGGAGACCGGAATTCAGAAATCAGGGCGTCCACAGTGATTCCTTCTGGGGGCTCTGAGGGAGAATCTGCTCCCAGCTTCTCTCCTAGCTTTTGGGGTTTGCTGGTGGGCCTTGGCATCCTTTGGCTTGGAGCTGTGTGTGTCACTCTGGTCTCTGTCATCAAATGGCCACCGCCTTTCTGTGTCTCTGTGTTCTCTCCTCTTATAAGGACACCACTGTTTGGATTTAGGCTGCCCCCAATCCAGTATGATCTCGACTAGTTACATCTGTAAATTTGCAAGGTCATGTCCTGAGATTCCAGGATGACATGCATTTTGGGGGTACTGTTCAACCCTGTGTGTATTTAAATATGTACAGCTTATCACTAAATATTCAGTGTACTGATTTTCCTATTACATTTATAAAATAGGGAGCAAATTCTGTACAAGTAGTTGTTAGTGTTGTAATTATGTACTGTTTGTTTCCCTCATTCATCATGGAACTTTAAAATACATTTATGGATACGTTAAAATCTTACTCTTACATGAAAAGGCAAGTCCAGAGGAAGAAGTGCAGATGGTCAGTATGTGCTCATGAAAATACAGCTAGCATCACAGTAATTGAGAAAGTACAAATGTATTGGTACAAATTCATAGTCTTTATGGGTCAGTCTCAAAATTTAAAATGCTTACATCCTTTGATCTGATATTTCACTTTTAGGAAAGTATCTTAAGGAACTATCCAAATAAGTAGATAAAAATACATGGACAAGGGCATATATCGCTGTAGCATTATTATAATAGGGAATAATTAGAAACAAATGGGTGTTCTTGAGGAACTGGGTAAGTTATGATACATTTGCACTTTTCAAAGTTTGTTTTAAAAGTTATTTAAAGTCTTTTTTTTTTTTTTTAAGAGAGCAAGGAGAAAGGAGGGGAGAGAGAATCTTAAGCAGGCTCCACACTCATTGTAGAGCCTGACGTGGGGTTCCATCTCATGACCCTGAGATTATGACCTGAGCTGAAATCAAGAGTCAGATGCTTAACCAACTGAGCCACCCAGGTGCCCCTATTCAAAGTCCTTTAAAAGATTAAGGTATAGATGAATCTATCTGTGTTTACACAGATGTCTATAACATATTATTAAATGTGAAAAGATTGCATAATAGCATGTGTTGTATGATCGTATTCCTTTAAAAATGTACATTTATAATTATGTTTTTAAAAGAAAAGTTTTGAAAAATAAAAATTTCCTTTTTTGCTTTACTTTAAAAATATTTAGGGGCACCTGCGTGGCTCAGTTGGTTAAGTGTCTGCCTTCAGCTCTGGTCTGATTCTGGGGTCCTGGGATCAAGCCCCTTGTCAGGCTGTTGCTTAGAGGGGAGCCTGCTTCTCCTTCTTCTCCTCTCCCTCTGCCTGCTGGTCCCCCTGCTTGTGTCCTCACGCACTCTCTCTCTCAGTCAAATTAAAAAAAAAAAATGTATTTAAAGTCTGCCTTGTGTGTCTGTTTCAGGAACTGTAGTCATTAGGAGGATTGTTTATAAAGAATTCTTATTAGCTCTGCAAAGGTTTGTGTACTTTTTAGGGGCTTTGCAGATGGATATTTTGTAATTTTAGGGAACCTTTTTAACAAGGTTTGAAGGGTTTTGAGTGAAGCATAAATTGGGCACTAAATTGCAAACAGTGGCTTGAAGTATTTGGCAAGTGCTTGACTGGGAACCACTTTATTGTGGGGGGACCTGTGACTGGAGCTGATGTAGTTTTCAGAGTTAAAGAAAATGCCTACATGTTGTCTTTTTTCAAGTATATACTTGTATGATGACTCGGTTGAGATCCTGCAGGCCCTATTCCACATAGCCTGGAAAAGACATCATTTGCTTGAGAGCAGTTAGGGCGAATCCACAGAAGGACCTTAAGGTCATTACTGTAGAACATTTCAATTTAGTAAGAGTTACATTTTCTGCAAATGTTCTCTTAAGTACTTGAGGGATTATTTTAGTGATTTTATTTTGCTGTATTTTTTTTTTTTTCCCAAAGAATGACCAGTTGTTCAGAGGGGAACAACTCGCTGAACACAGTCCTAGTTTTGATTTAATCGCTGCTCATCTGCTGCTTCCTGTTAGCTAGATTAGCTCACTTTTGAGACCCTTTCAACAGACACAGATGACTCTGTCGTCATCATAAAGAAAGCTGTCATCTTTGTGTTTTCTAGAGCAGAGAGACCTAATGCAGTAGCCACTGAGTTGTTTAGTTAGAAATTAAACAGAAGAGTTTGTAGGGCACGATCTTCTTTGACACCATGAGATTTTGAGGTCGTCTGTCAGGAGGTAGTTCTTGTCTGTTCTGAGTTTAAAACTAGCGTTTTGGTACAGCCTTTGTAGAAGCACTAATAGCTGAGGGTCTATTAAATCTGGGTAAAGTCGAATATAGGAACAGTTTGTGGTGCTAGGTGGTGCTAGTTTCTTGAGTATGAAATGGTTTTGAAGTTATTAGTCTTTTAGTATGATAAAAGTTGAAACCATAAAAAAAGGGTGGTTTTTGTTTTTTGGATTTTTTTTTTTTTTGGAATAGGTAATACATTGACATGTTTAAAATCCCCCAAAGAATTATAAAGTTTTCAGTGAAAAGTCTCTTCCTTTTCCAGGCTTCCAGAGTTTCTTCAGTATATGCAAGCAAATATGAATCTACACAGACTAGCATAGTCTGTACGCTATTTTACGGTTTTTCACTCCAAGTTATAAAGAATTTGTCCCACTTTTTTCCTTGAAATTTTGTAGTTTTATTTTTGTTATAATTTATGATCCAGTTTAGATGCATCTTATTTTCTGAATGGCTACCCATTTGTCCCAGAAATATTTACTGAACAGTCCAACTGACCCCCCCACCCCCATTGAAATGTCCCCTTTATCATGTATTAAGCCACTAATTGATGTTGTAATATGGGCATTAATCCCTTTTTAAAATTGGTAAAGGCCGTACTTTGGCGCCATCCTGAGGAGACTGTGGAATTAAGTGTATTTTGATGGAAGGTTGGTAACCATTTACTTAGGTGGGACAGATTAAAAAAACCAAAAAAATTTCTTGATGTCATGAGCTCTTATAATTGATCAGTTATTTAAGATGGGATGGGAATTGGTAGAGATGAGAAGTACATGTTACTCTTTAGAGAGAAATGTCCTGCAGGTTTTAATTTATGAGGCACAAGTAAATTCTATGTGGATTATAAAATTAAATTGTAAAAATTAAAGCATGGGGGAAAATTTAATATTATTAGACCTCTGGAATTGGGGAAGGACTCTTTAAACTTAGGAAGAATAAAAGAAATTGTCAAGGAAAAATGGTATTGGTTTGAATACCTAATATTACGCATATTTTAAAAAAGGCAAACAAATTGGAGAAAATATTTCAGTGATTATAGTATACATAAGGATAGAAAATAGCATATTTGTTTATTTTGTGAAGACTGACTATATTCTAAGATACAGGACCCTGTATCACCTGGTAGCGGAAGAGGAAATCAGTTGATGAACCAATATGGTAGAAAGTTTGGTCTAACTAGCAACAATAGAAATGAAAGCAAATTAAAATAAAGAGCTACCATTAAATTTTAAAATGTACTATTAGGTATCTAAAAGAATGCAAAAAAGTACTACATATGTAAAAAGATACATAGAACTTACATATGTAAGACACAAAACCTCATATAATGAATATCAAAATTGGCAAATTTTTTCTGTAATGGACCAGATAGTAAATATTTTAAGTTTTGTGGGCCAGTTACTCGTCTTTGCTATTATAACAAGAAAGCAGCCATAGACAATGCACATATGAAGACATGGTGTGTTTTAAGAAAACTGTATTGACAGTAACACTTAGCAGGCCGTATTTGGCTCTAGGGCTGTGGTTTGCGGGTCAGCATTCCCAGTGTGCTGCTGTTTTCCTATTCCTGTGTGCTACTTCCCTATCCCATGTCCCTATCTCCCCTCAGAAATTACCACTATTCTCAATTTTGCTTATTCTGCCTTTGAATTTTTAAAAAAATCATTATTTGTGTTTGAAGCATGTAGTCTGTTGCTAAGTTTCTTTAGTTTTTGAGTCTTACAAAAAATAGTATGTGGCTTACTTGTATTTTCATTGAGTGTTTTATCTCTCTTTTCTTTTTTATTAAAAATTTTTAGGGTATCTAGGTGGCTTGGTCGGTTACGCGTCTGCCTTCGCCTCGATCGTGATCCCAGGGACCTGGGATACGGTTTCACATTGGGCTCCCTGCTCAGTGGGGAGTCTGCTTCTCTCTCTGCCCTCCTTCCCCCACTCATATTTTCTCTCTCTATGTCTCATGCTCTCTCTCTCAAATAAATAGTTAAAATCTTTAAAAATTTTATTTAGTTAGTTTAGAGTGAGAGGAGGGGCCGAGGGAGAGAGTGAGTCTCAAGCAGACTCTACCCTTTGTGCCGAACCTGACATGGGGCTCGATCCCACTACCCTGAGACTGTGACTTGACCCGAAATCGGAGTCGGACACTCAACGGACTAAACCAGCCCGGTGCCCCTGAGTGTTTTATTTGAGATTATCTGTGTTACTGCGTGTAGTTTAGTTCATTCACTTTCATTGTAGTATAATTGTGCCTTCTGCGAATATAGCACAGTTTATTCTCAATGGAAAGTGAGCTTTTCTAGTTTCTTGCTGTTATGAATAGTGCCGCAGACATTTTAGTATATGTGCATGTATGGGGGTCCCCCAAGTGTATGTGCTTTAAAAACAGGATGCCTGGAGGGTAGAGTTTGTATATTTTCACCTTTACTGGCTAACGTCAGAGTGTGTTCCAGAGTGGTGGTTCCAGGTACGCTGTCATCATCAGTGTATGTAGAGATTTCCGTTGACCCGTCTCCTAGGCAATCCTTAGTGTTACCAGATGCCTAGCTTTTGCCAAATTAGTGATATAAAACAGGATGTCATTGTGGCCTTGAATTGCGTTTTTCTGGTTACTAATGGGATTGGATATCTTTTCATGTATTTATTTACATTCATGCTTCCTTTCCTCTGCAGTTCCTGTTCATGCTTGTTCAGTTTTAAATTGGGTTTGTCTTTCTCCGCAATGTATAGACCCTGTGTGTGTACTGTAAGATATGAAACTTTGTTAGTTATATGTTGCACATACCTTTTCCCATTTTCTGTCTTGTCTTTTTTTTTTTTTATGGTGCCTTAGTTTTAATGTGGTTGAATTCATTCACCTTTGATCTTATGTAGTGCTTTTTTCTTTTTTCTTATTTTTTTTCTTAAGATTTTATTTATCTACCTGACAGAGAGAGACAGCGGGAGAGGGAACACAAGCAGGGGGAGTGGGGAGGGAGAAGCAGGCCTCCGGCTGAGCAGGGAGCCTGATGCGGGGCTCGATTCCAGGAACCTGTGACCACTACCAGAGCCAAAGGCAGATGCTTAATGACTGAGCCACCTGGGCACCCCTGTAGTGCTTTTTAAGTCTTATTTTAGAAAATCCTTTCCTTTCTCCACGCACTAACACCTGCACACACACCTTGCTCTCTCTGTCTTTCAGGCATTGTCTTTTATATTTGTGTTTAATCTACTGGGAACTAATTTTTGTATATGTATGAAGTAGAGATCCATTTTCTATTTTTCTATAGATACCAATACTTTGACATCATTTATTGAATACTCTGTCTTCCCATTATTTATAATTTGTTAGGTTTTTTAAAAATGCTTTTCGGGGCACCTGGGTGGCTCAGTGGGTTAAAGCCTCTGCCTTCGGCTCAGGTCATGATCCCAGGGTCCTGGGATCGAGCCCTGCATCGGGCTCCCTGCTTGGCGGGGAGCTCCCCGCCCCACCCTCTGCCTGCCTCTCTGCCTACTTGTGATCTCTGTCTGTCAAATAAATAAATAAAAAGATATTCCAAGCCAAGAACTTTAAAAGTTTTAAAGAACTTTTAAAAGTTCTTTAAAAGTTAAAAAAAAAAATGCTTTTCATTGGGGCGCCTGGGTGGCTAGTTGCTTAAGCATCTGCCTTTGGCTCAGGTCATGATCCCAGGGTCCTGGGATCGAGTCCCTCATTGGGTTCCCTGCTCAGCAGGGAGTCTGCTTCCCTCTCTCTCCCTCTGCCTGCTGCTCTGCCTACTTGTGCTCTCTCTCTCTGTCAAATAAATAATTAAAATCTTTTAAAAATAGCCAGTGCTTTTCATTTGTGCAACTTGCTAAATTCTCATTATTTCTAGTAATTTGTATGTGTAGATAGTAGGTATTGTCTATGACACTTAATGAAGAATGGAGTTTTTGCTTTTTTTCTACATCACATTTTATATTTTTAAAGTTTGTTGTGGACCTGTAGGAAGATAAGGATCCTAGTGCAATGTTGGATAGAAGCGACAATAATGGACATCTTCAGCTTGCTCCTGATTTTTCCTGCAGAGCGATAAGTGCCTCTTCAGGGAGCTAGGGGCTTACTGACCTGGACAATTCCAGACCCTTTTCAGGTTTCAGCTTAATTTAGGAGTTAATTTTGCCCAAAGTTTAGCCCTCCCATCGCAGGGAACGGCCTCAGATGAGCTGCGGCATCATGCAAACTTAGTGCGCCGCTCTGGTCCAATTCCCTCCTGCCCCTGCTCAGCCCCTTGCTGCCACCTGCATGTCCAGGTCCAGCAATGCAATGGAACAGATTGTATGCAGGGTCTTGTCAGGGAGAAGGCCTCCTCAGATTCTCCAGTCCGGAGTACTGTCAAGCAGAAGGCCCAAGTCAGTAACGATTTTAAAAACAAGAAAACTTGTGTGTTGCAACCCTTGGCCGGCTCACTCAGTATAGTCTGACACTTGATCTTGGGGTTATGAGTTTGAGTGCCACATTGGGTATGGGGATTGCTCAAAAATAAAATAAAAAAAAATCTCTAGTGTGTTGAGAGTTATAAACAAACTTCTTATATCTTGGTGGGAGAGGTATAAATTGGTACAGTCTTTCACAAAAACGACAGCAATATATAGGCGCCGTGGAAAGGAAGGGTTATACTTCAGATGTTAATCATCATTATCTGGCTTTATGGATTTTTTTTTTATTCCTTTTGAATGTCTTCCAGGAGTGTACATTGTCATTATATTATCTAGTAATTGCTTTTAGAGGACCATATATTCCAAGGAAAGAATCTAAGGAAATAAAAGTAACCTGAAGATTTTTCTATGGATAGTCTTAATTTGTAATTGGAAAAATTTAGAAGCCACTTTTGTTTTATTCACTGCTCTGCCACTCTTACAACAATGTCTGCCACGAAAAGGTTCTCAAAAACTGTTGAATGAATAAAATTTGAAGTCAGACTTCTCAGTATATATATTAGGGTTATTTTCTTCTCAGCTGTTGTTTGAATTAGTTGGGAACCTAAGAAGATTCCTTGTGTTTTGATTTCCTTGTGTCTTCAGAGAGGACCAGCTTGTTCTCACTTTGAGGAAAGAGCTCTCATTAATGGCTCTCCTGAACCCTCAGTGGGAGTTTTGTAGAAGCTGCAAAGGAGCTGTCCTCTTTCCTGAGATGGTAGCCTTTTTCTTTTGGGATGGCCCAGAGGGTCTTGAGGAGATAGTAGAAAATAAATGCCATGAGGGGTGCCTGGGTGCCCCAGTGGGTTAAAGCCTCTGCTTTCGGCTCAGGTCATGATCCCCGCGGTCCTGGAATCGAGCCCCGAATCGGGCTCTCTGCTCAGCGGGGAGCCTGCTTCCCTCTCTCTCTCTCTCTCTGCCTGCCTCTCTGCCTACTTGTGATCTCTGTCTGTCAAATAAATAAATAAAATCTTTAAAAAATGCCATTAGGAATAGGTGATTCTGCTTCTTTTAGCATAAAAATGAACAACAGAAAAGCAAGTGGATGGTGAATAGTGATTTCTCATGGATCCAAGAGGGAGCGTGAAGGTGTGGTGAGGGAGAGGACTAGAAGGGTTGATAATTGATTTTTTTGAAGACTGTGTTAGTAAAATTCTTTAAAAAGTGAGATTTTGTGAAATGCTAGGGAGTAGACTACATCCCCCAGAACGAAAACCAGGGGAAGGATGTTCTGCATGTTCTGTTGTGGACTAGGCAGCCCTTAATCTCGAGAAGGGAAAGAAGGAGACGGTACAGGTACATTCACACAGAGGTCCATCAGCAATGTGGTCATGGGCAGAAAGTGTCAGACATGGTTGGGACTCCCTCCCCTCACTTTCTTTCTTTCCTTTTTTTTTTTTTTTTTTTTTTTTTAAAGATTTTATTTGTCAGTGAGATAGAGTGAACATGAGCTGGGAGAGGGGCAGAGGGAGAAGCAGACTCTCCATTGTGAAGGGAGCCAGATGTCAAGTTCCATCCCGGGACTCTGGGATCATGGCCTGAACCAAAGGCAGACACTTAACGGAATGAGCCACCCAGGTGCCCCTCCCTCCCCTCACTTTCAACTAGCAAATGTTAAAATGGGTAGACTGAAGATTGCATTTTCTGCCCAGCTTGGTCTAATAAACCCGTTTGGCTTACTGTTTTCTTCTTCGTGGTCTTGTGAACAGATATTGCCAGTGAATTTAAAGAGCAGTTACAGGTCTTGATCCCGTTTGTGTTAAACCCAGCTAACTTAATGGAAAAGGAGATCAATGGCTCGAAAGTCACCTGTCGGGGGCTCTTGGAGTATTTTAAGGTAAATATGGGTTTTAATTATCAAAATATTTGACTTTTGGTAAAACTGATCTAGGTCATAAACTAACTTGAATTTTACTATTTTAAAGCTTAGGGACAAGTTTCTCGTGGGGGAGGTGTTGAGAGGCATTTTCAGAGCCTCCAGTGTCCTTCCAGGAGTGGGCCACTGGGTGGCAGTATCGGTCTAAGAACCAAATGGATGTTCTTTGCACTTTCTTAGAGGAGTAATTACTGTGGCTAAAGGAAGATTGTTCCTCAAGGAAGATGGTGTGGACAGGAGGTGGTTAGGAAGTTGCCGTGAGTAGGAGGAGACGGCACCTAGATGTGACATGGCTTCTTCAAGGCGGACGGTCACTGTGCCCACAGGTAGTGGTGAGGCCAGTGTGCATGGGGAATCTGGTGGGACTCCTAGTCTTGCTAGGCTCGTGCTGCTTGAGAACAGTTTTAGTTAACTAAAAAATGCTAACATGCACTCAAAGGTGTGTTGTGTTTTTGCTAATTCCTGGGTGTTGATGTAGGTCTTTAGGAAAATGCAGTTTGGTCACTTTCTAAACATTAAAGTATGATTGAATGTGACAGAATCACATTTTTCACAGTCGTTTCTATGTTTATATTCTAAGGCATATATTAAAATTTACCAAGGAGAAGATCTGCCTCATCCCAAATCTATGCTTCAGGTAAGCAGTTCTTTGACGTCCTAAATGATACTGTTTGATACTTGTTGACCTACACACAAGAAGGCACATCCTTTGAGAGTGTGGGTGCCTGGGTGGCTCAGGCAGTTAGGCGTCCAACTCTGATTTGGGCTCAGGTCATGATCTCAGGGTCCTGGGACTGAGCCCTGTGTAGGGCTGTGTGCTCAGTGGGGTGGTCTACTTGAGAATTCTCTGTCTCCCTTTCCCTGCACCCCCCCAACCCCCACCACTTGTGCATGTGCTATCTCTCTAAAATAAATAAGACTTAAAAAAAAAAAGGAATACTGTTGCTCTCCTTGCCTGTTTATGCTGAAGTATGTTAATTTTTAGCACATTCTTCATGGTGACTGCCCCTGGGTTTGTTTTTTTTTTAAAGATTTTATTTATTTATTTGACAGAGAGAGAGGGAGGGAGCCAAGCAGGAGGAAAGGCAGAGGGAGAGGGGAAGCGGGCTCCTCACTGAGCAGGGAGCCTGACATGGGGCTCCATCCCAGGACTTCGGGATCACAACAGAGCCAAAGGCAGATGCTTAATTTACTAAGGCACCCAAGGCATCCTTGCTCCCTGGGTTTTTTGTGTATATTCATGGGGATACAGTTAAAGCAGAATGGCCCCTCACTGGGCCTGGTCTTCCCACCAAACGTACTGTGGAGAGCACTGTTTTATTATACCCAGGTAGAACAGGCCCAGTTATCTTAGACAAATTACTATCCTGTTAACTGTTGTCTGCTTTAGTAGAACACGTCCTGGCTTACCTATTTACTACTTACTGGTCAGGTTTTTTATTTTTAGCCACTTTTATTTACAACATTTTGCTATTTTTAAGATGTCATTTTGTTAACACAAAATTTCTGACTTCCATGTGCAGAACATAAGGCCGTTTACTGTCGAATGTTTCTTTTTTTAAAAAAATATTTTATTTATTTCTTTGACAGAGAGAGAGACAGCGAGAGAGGGAACACAAGCAGGGGGAAGGGGAGAGGGAGAAGCAGGTTTTCCACTAAGCAAGGAGCCTGATGTGGGGCTCCATCCCAGGGCCCTGGGATCATGACTTGAGCCGAAGGCAGACGCTTAACTGACTGAGCCACCCGGCACCCCATTTTATTTCTTTAGTAGCAAAATATTTTCACAAAGAAAGCTAGAGTTTGAAATCCACATAAAGATACATTTTTTTCCCTACTTTTTTGACCCACATCTATTTCTTAACATTTGAAATTGAAGTAAAGGGAATGGTATTTCTAGAGGTTAATTGATGATAAAGACTCTGTGTATAAGGATGTTTTTTGGCAGAAAAGGAATATTTTATTTCATAAATTGGGCTATGTAGAAACCTAAAAAATGGCAGAAGTATCCTAAAAAAAAGGAAGAATGGGACAGGGTGAGAGGACATTGGCACTTGGTTATTTGTGGAAGAATGTTAAAAGAGGGAATTCAGAGTTTATGCTTTCCTTTCTTAAAAGGCCACCGCTGAAGCCAACAACTTAGCCGCTGCAGCGTCTGCCAAAGACATTTATTATAACAACATGGAGGAGGTATGTTGGGCGCCATATCTTACGCTAACGTATCTATCAACTGGGCCTGTTGCTGACTTCGGAAGCCCAAACTGATCCTGTTTAATGTATCTGAAGCCAACGAGACAACAAAGCTGTGTTCAGGTCCCCGTGGTAATTGGGGTCTTCTAGTTCTTTCCATTGCGAAGCAAGAAGGAAGCAAGCTTCTGGTGTGGTTAATGTCACCCTGCTTATTTCAGTGCACTTTGCAGAGGAAGTGAACCCAGACTTTTATCGGTCTTGGTCATCATTTTAAAGTTGATTTCTAATATCTTGAAATGTTCTGACTTTTTCAGTGTTTTTACTTGTTTCATTGGGCACTTGTTTTCCAAGGGATCTTCAGCATGTTATGTCTTTATTCTTTTTAGGTTTGTGGGGGAGAGAAACCTTATTTGTCTCCAGACATTCTAGAGGAGAAGCACTGTGAATTCAAGCAGCTTGCTCTGGACCATTTTAGGAAGACCAAGAAGATGGGTGGGAAGGATTTTAGCCTTCATTACCAGCAGGAGCTGGAGGAGGAGATCAAGGAGCTCTATGAGAACTTCTGCAAACACAATGCCAGCAAGAACGTCTTCAGCACCTTCCGAACCCCCGCGGTGCTTTTCACGGGCATCGTGATTTTGTACATAGCCTCAGGCCTCACTGGCTTTGTTGGTCTTGAGATTGTGGCCCAGCTGTTCAACTGCGTGGTTGGGCTGCTGTTAATAGCACTTCTTACTTGGGGCTATATCAGATACTCTGGTCAGTATCGCGAGCTGGGAGGAGCAATTGATTCTGGCGCAGCGTACGTACTAGAGCAGGTGAGTGGTGCCGCTGACCAGGCTGCGGGTGACAACCACAGATGTTTGTGCTTTTATCGTAGAATGTTGCCCGTTGGAAGAGCTTCACAGTGAAAGAAGGCATGAGAAACTTCCCCTGGCCAGTTTTTGTTTTTTGATAGGCACTACGTTATATCATCCTTCTTTAGAACGTTAATATTTGTTCCTCATAGTTTGTTTCCATGCCTAAAAACTGCCTTCTAATGTGAGAAAGTTCCAACTTAGACATACTGTGTGACTCTTGGGGAGCTTCTAACCACATGCTCTTCAGACACATTTCCTGTGTGATTCTCCCCTCCTCCGAGGTTAATTTGCTTCACTGAAAATCAGGAACTTGGGAAATTTCTCTGTTTCGAGTTCTGCTAATGGGTGGCATCTCTTTCACTTTAAAATCTTTCACAAAGCCAACGGCTGTTAACATTGACGTGTTTTCCAGGTGCATGGATCCTTGAGCCTGATTTCTTTCTCTGAGTACTGTGAACGGATCCATTAAGTCAGAAGCTTTTGAGGAGCCAAGATGGCTTCCCACCCAACTAGGATAGCAGAGCAGAGGCTTAGCTCAGTCTCTGCTGCCGCAGGCTCCCCTGACACCTGCGTTTTCATTTCCCGATTTTCTGAGAACCTAACCCATGATGTAGACAGAGATTTGTGAAGGTTTCCCTCCGAAGTCTTTCTCTTGGTGCTGGGTTGTCTTTTATTAACTGACATGTTGAATCAATGGACTCTTGCAGGCTACTTCTCATATGGGGAATTCCACTCAGGCCGCGATGAGGGATGCCGTTGTTGGGAGGCCCCCTGTGGATAAAAAAGCTCAATAGCATCTTGACGAAGGGATCCAACGAGAATGCCGCCAGCCCTTCCTGATGTCTGGGTTTCTGCCACGCCACAGGTCCAAGTGCAGAGGAACGCAGATCTGGGATGACCTGGGAAGAGCTGAAACTCAGCAGTAATAAATTGATAGACAGACCTTTCCCGTGGCTTCAAATTCTTAAACTTCTTCCATTGCTGTGGGAAGCATTTCTTTTCCTTGCTGATGTAGATCCACGCCTGTGTCTGTTTTCTTACTACTCTCTGCTTTGTGCACTTTATGGGGGAGAAAGCTAAAGGAGAAACTGCAAATGTGGTTTTAAATCCTGTATGCACCACTTAGTGCCTTTTAAGATTGTATCCAGGCTTTTGAGGACACGATAGGGAGGGAATCAAGAATAACCTCATGAAAGTTGCTGTTTTGGGGTGAAACCGGTCTGTTCTTTTATACCTTACTATTTTAAAATGTTTACAAAACTTGCAAAAGCTTCAGAACAAAAGACTGAAAATGACGCCATTACACTTTTAAATCTTATAATGTTAAAGAATCCTGCTTGCCAGAGAGTGTGGAAAAACCACAACCTATTTAAATCCACCATACACTGAAATTTATGGTCTTTTACTGACAGGCTGACAGTTTTGTTGGCACATACTCTTATTTTATTTTTGCCTTCATTCCTCTAGCTTCTTTTAGAAACAGGCAAACATGCCTTGAAGAGCCAGAATGGCTCATAATGAAAAGAGTAAGTGCGATACTTTAAACAAAAAAGCTTGAGTTTAAATGAACTGTGTGACCTCTGATAAGTCACTTGAACTTGTGCCTTGGTCAGATTCACTGTTTGCAGGTTTATATACACATATGTATTCTATATATCTCACGGTTGTCATTTAAGAGGTCTTGTTTCCAGAGTTCTACGTAAGAACAGAACTTTATTGAGGACTAGAGGAAAGACATTACCAGGCATTACTGCCTTCAGTTGTCCTGTTTCACGTGGCCTAGGAGTAAATCAGATCTTTATCCAAAACATTTACTTGTGTTCTCCTGGCCACTAATCTTTTTAATAATAAAGCTAAAATTGTCAGTTTTGTTCAGTGAATCTTCCTTTCTTTAACTTCACTTGACTAGTCTGGTAGCTTTAAAATAGCTTTGGCTTAGTGAGGACTGAAGTCACACCCAAATGTGGACACGGTCTAGAAGTGTCTAAGAAATCTTTTTATTTACCTTGACTGGGTGATAACATTTTATCTATGAGTTGCCTTTTCCTTTGATTATAATATAATGGTGAATTGTGGATTTTTAAACTCCATAAAACTTGCCTATAAGTATTTACATAAATATTCAGGTAGAGAGCCTTAATTTTTAAGATAATTTTTATTGTGGGAGGGAGAAAGAAAGGCTAAGGTGAAACCCAAGTGTAGATTCTACATACGTGAAGAAGTCTGAATGGAAGGCAGAAGAAAGAAGCATGTAATCTCTTTATCAAAGAATTTTCTTCTTACTACTTTAAACACTTCACCACTGAAGTATTTTTATGGGTCTGAATTAATTCCAAGCATTTTATATTTTTTTCATGTCTACATACCGTCTTGCCCTGAAGTTCTTGCTAGTCTATTCAGTTGCCATTAAATTTTAGGAAAGTTCCAGCTTGTTCTAAAAACTGTTTACTTGCATATCAGTGATGCTTAGTGTTGACTGTTAAATTGGAAACTTCTCTTTGAAATTGTGGTGCATTTTCAGGTGGCCTCACATCTTCCTGAAGGTTCATAATATTCGCTAAAGGCCTTGCAGATGTTGAGGTACTTGGCTTTTAATGCATTGTAGAGACACATTTATAGATTTCAAATGTTGTCTAGAGTGATGCTTTTAATGGTGAGAAAATGATGATGTGTCTAAAACGTATTTTAATACTCAAGTATTAGAATTTTTAAAGCGAACCAGTATGTGGTAATGTATGACTTTCTTAGGATTTAGTTACTGTTCAAATTCACCATTTCTGTTTTGATCTTAAATAATTTGGTTAATTCCCTGGGGAAGCCTTATTATTTTTGTCTTTATAGGTTAACTTATTCTGGCTCTGGAAAGCGTTGGATCAAGTTTTCTCAGTGAAGATCCTTAATGAGTTTTCTTTGGCTTCTTTTCTCTATTTTTACAGTAAATTGGTAGTTTTATATCAACTTTTTCAATAAAAGATGCATTCTCATTGCTGGCTTTGAATAGTCCAGGGAGATTTATAACCAGGTTGAAAAGCATGTCTTGTACCTCTTAACTTCCCTCAGCCTTTAGTTTGTGGGTCAGAGACATTGCTTAGGCGTTCACACTGCAAATGTTTGCCTGGTGTGTGTAGCTCTGCCACTCCTGACCAGCCTTTTCACAGAAGCATTTATGGTTTGCATGTTTCCAGCAGTTATATGGGGCATTGTCCTATTAACGTATAAAAGGAGGTTTTTAGAATGTCTATAGGAAGTATTCATTTCAGGAAAAAATTTTTTTAAAAATCCAATTAGCTTTTTATAGTAAAAATAATAGAATCAAAATTTCAGTTCTTTCATGAGAAATCTTTCTGGATTGGTTTGTAGATACAGTGGGGGGAAGTGATCATGTGTGATGACCCAGCGTCTTCAGAGCCGTACCCTGTTTTAGTGATATACCAAGAGATCTGTTCCGCGGGGGGCTACCTATTAACGCTGTCTTCGTACTTGGTAGAATTGCCTATGAATATCATTTTGCTGTATCCATTCTTTCTCTTGTCTCTTAACATGAGATGAAAGGCTTTAGGCAAATAAACAGACAAACTGCCCGTTACAGGCTGAGCGTTCTGTTAGCAAGCCATAGCCAGTGTTTTACCTGCCTTATAAAAGTGGTGTCTTGGATAGGGTGAGTTTGGATGGGTCCCTGTCTATTATGGATGAGTTACAGATAAGTAGGTTGACCTAAGCCCAGGCAAAAGTGATTTAAAAAAAAAAAAAGTTTTATTTTTTCCTGGAGTTTTCTTTCTTTTTTTAAGTAGTTTATATGGAAGTCTTCATTGGACTTTTTTTTCCCCCAAAGAAATATTGAAATGTAATTTAGGATGATTTAGGATGGCTGCCATCCAAGGAAGCCAGCGTGGGCTACATCTTCCTGGCTTACATTTAGATCTGACAAAATTTTAGTCAAGGAATAGGGCATAATGAAGACAAGCTTCAGTCATGAAAGTACAAACTGTTTGTGTAAGTGGTTTTTTAAGATGACATTAAGAAGCCCATTGTAAGAGCCCATTTGCTGCGATGGGTTAGTTTTTCTTACTTACATCGTGTTGTAGTTATGTTTTGGCTCTCATCTATGTTAGAGTGCCTAAGACGTATTTGGGAGACTTGTTTAAAACCATTCCCATCACTAGCTTTATGTCAGGGATTGCCTCCATGGGTCTGGATTGTGGCCCTGGAATCATCCCTTTGATAGACAGTATTGGAGGTGGCTCAGAGACCGGTGAGAGAGCCGAGCGGACGGGCAGGTGCTGCCTGCGGCTCCAAATAGGTTCTCTGCTGCCAGGACTATAACCGATGGCTCACCGTGTTCAGAGTCATACAGGCGATGCCTTTCATCTAGAGAATTAGCTAAGCTTGTTAAAGCTGTTTTTCTAAATTAAGATATCCTAGTGCCTTCTCTGAAAAATGAATGTACAAGTGTCCTGTTACTAACAGATGTAATTAGGATTAAAAAAAAACAAACACTTTTTGAAGGGTGTTTTTTAAAAAGGAAAATTTAGCACTGTGACTTGAACCCCTTATCTTTCGTGCACAGAACACCTTAAGCTAATAAAAATAAAAACAGGAAGGAGAAAATAACTAAAAATTAGTGACAGAAGTACCCCCATAACAGGAACTTCCCAAAACAGGTCTAGAGCAGAAAGATTTCAAAAGGAAATGTTCCTCCTTGGAAGGAATTTTCATTGCCGGAACTAAAATTTAACTGTAGTGCTCTTCTGACTGAGGAAAGGTTGCCTTTGATTCCTGAAGCTTCCTAATTTAGATGGCTGAATGCTGCCATGGACTTAAGCCTTAAAGGGATCCATATTAATCCTGAGCATCTACAAGTTTTCTTTTTCTTTTCTTTATAAAATGATTTGTTGAAAATACTTTCTTTCTCCCAGACCCTTGCCTTTGAATGGCTTTAAAATTTAATACCCGTTTTTAAAAGTGCAATGGGGTGAGATTGTGCTATTAGTTTTAAAAGCATGTTTTCTGTTTCTTAGTTGTAAGGTCATTTAATTGAATAAAGATCATAGCACCAAGCCTGTGTTTTATTTTGTTTCTTTTTCCGTTCTTTAATACGGGCAGGTCTGTGAAATAGATTTGGGCTTGGCAAAGTGAATAGGATATCTGAGGGGAGGGATAATAACTCCATGTCCGAGGTGGTCAGGGGTAATGTGGTTCGGGTGTGCCACCTTTCTCTGTCTTGCAAAACCGTACCGAACGGTGTTGCTAGCTTAGTGCTGGAGAAGGCTGTGGACTTGGAGGCATTGCTTAAAATCAAACACAAATTTTATTTACAGTAACATGGACTTGTGAGGACCCTTGAACTTGTAGCACTTTCATCTGGTTGCCCCATCTGGTTGAATGGTTCCTCTTTGGGAGGGGATGAAACTCTATCTATCACTGGTGCCCTTGGAGCCAGTGGAGAAATTGCACTGGACTTCCCAAATACTGGCTAATTGCTACACATAGCCCATTTGGCCCTGCAGTAAGATTTCTAGTATGTTTATAGTTCAAAACATATACTTGGTGTGGTCAGTAGCCATCCATCCCTCCCTCTCTCCCTCTGCCTCTCTCTGATGGTGATCATACGGAAGGTGCCAGGCCAGCTGTTGCACTTGTGTTCATCGCAGTATAGTTAGGGAAAGTGCAAACTAACCAATTGGTAGGATAGGAAGGGTATGGTGCACACCGGAGGGCTACCATCAGAGTGGCGATGCCCCCCCATAGCACAAGCCAGGGAGAGGGAAAGACAGGTGGGGAAAATGGGCGTGTGTGGATGGGGAGAAGCCAGGCAAACTACGGTTTGTCTTTGGTGCATTGACATTCTTGCCTTTGATTACCATATATCAGTTTGCAAAGATGAGTTCAACTCTAGCTGAATCTAAGAAGAACTGAAGGTAACGAGATGTCTGGGAGCAAAATTGACATCAGGCACTGGAAGAACTCATGTGTCAACAGGGCAATTACCTCTCATGTCTGTGGCGGCTGTATTATCTGTGTTTACAGATGGATTTCTTCTGTGCTGCAGGGGAGGTAAGGGACAGATGGTTCCAGGCTTACATCATACCACTTTAATGTCTCCAGGGGGAAGAGCCCTTTTTTTTTTTTTAAACCCACTGCCTATTTAAAAATGTGTGTGTACATAGCTCCAACTTAGAGAAGGCTTCTGATTGGTCTGGCTTGGGTCATATGTTCCTTCAGGATCAGTTGCTATATAGCCTGGGGGCTGGGGCCTGATAGCCGGACCGAGGTCACATGTGTTCCTAGTCAGGGTGATGTGGCACCGTGAGTTGGCAGGTCCACCGGAACCACACAGTCACCAAGTGAAAGACTGCTGGACAGACAAAAAACAAATGCCCATCACAGTTCCCAGTGCCCCAGACTGTTGCTCCATTTAACAAACGGGAGAATGAGAAAGCCTGGAACATTTCAGGAATGTTCTTTCAAAGGGAAGTAGGTGGTTATGCTGCACATTTATGCAGGGGAAGCTCTTCAGAGCCTCTCGGATTTGTTCTCATTCATGGACTTAAGGGGTTTCAGAAATCGGTTCCAGGAGGAAATGCACTTCACCTTCCTTTTCTTTCATGAAAACCTGATTTTTCTGGTCAAACGGTCACAAAGTCACACCAGAGTAGCCTGGATGAGTGTTTAAAAACCTGTATTCAGTCAGAAGGGACTGTTAATCTCAGGGTCTTGAGTTCAAGCCCCACATTGGGCACAGAGCCCATTTAAAAAAAAAAAAGAAAGACTATATTCAGTTGACCTTGATGGGAGCTTTCCCCAGATGAGTGTTCAGGTTTTGAGAGTTAATGTCAAGTAACAGAAACCCTCGTGTTCTCACAAAATGCTCCTAATGGAATCTGCTCCCTTAAATGTGGTTTGCCGGCCCCTTCTCTCTTTCTCCCCTCTCTCCCCTTCCCCCTTTCCTTCTCCTGCCCTGGCCTTGCTACCCCTCCTACCCCACCTGCTCAGAATCCCCTTTGAGCCATTTTTTCCTTAACTTTCTCAGAGACCCCAAAACACTGGATTCTCCTGGGGGAGCCATTATCCTCATTAGAAGGCAGAGAATGGGGACATTGCAGATAATGACCATGACCCCGCCTCGGCCCACCCTCACCCCGTCCCCTGCCACACAGGGAGCAGGGCTCCATGGCTGCGGTTGCAGAAAAGACCAGAGGCTTTGGAGTCAGCGCTCGGTTTGATCCTGGCATGGCTTCCCGTGCGAACATTGGTGGTGGCCTCGGGAAGGGGCCTGGGGACGCTATTGCTGGTGGCGGCACCAACATCGAGTAGCTTCTCGGTAGCTTCTCGGCCTGGGGTCTTACAGAGCTCCGCTTTTCAGCGCTGTGTGGAAGGTGAAAATCACTTTCCTGACATCCTCATCCCTCAGGATGCTTTTTGTTTTGTTTTCCCGGGCACAGCACTCGGGAAATGGGCAGTCACCTCTGGGCAGTTCTGAAAGCAGAGAGTCAGGAGAAGCAGAAGTCAGGCTGGTGTTCTCCAACCCCGACTGCTGCGCCTTGGGTTTGGACTGCTTTATGGATAGTCACTTGTTTAATATGCAAAACGATTTGTTGGGCGAGTAGCAACGCCAGTAAAGCTCTGGTATGTATTTGCGTTGCCTCTGACTCTCCCATTGGGAAGCTGGTGACTGACGTGTGATGTCATTGACGAGCCTGTGCTTTTCCTCCTGTTAACAGCTGACGTGTCCCCACGAGGATTTACCACGTGCCACACACCAGGCTCCGTGCTTCGTAAGCATCATTTGATCTGCAACTCTCCCTTCGGGGAATGTATTTTCACCTGTGATCTTACATAGTGTCCAGCATCACCATCGCTTTGTTTACGAGATGAATAGACCAGGCTCAGAGGGGGACGGGTGTCCTGGACCCTGCAGCCAGCAAGTGACTGGGCCAGGACGCGGCCCAAGCATCTCGAAGGCAAGGCGCAGGGCTGGCTGGGAGTGGGGACAAGATGGATGAACAGGAGCTCGTTCCACTCTTAGGGAGCCACAGTCCAGCCAGAGCCGGGTGCCAGGAAGGGCTTGTGTCTGGTCATTCATTCATGGAATTGGAGCTGTGGACCTGGTTTGGGGGATATCTGATGGCTTAAGACCCAATCGTTAAAAGGGCTTTCATTCTGCCGGACCTCTGAAAGCCTTCACATGGTTTTCAAATTTAATATAGTTTTGAACTGTAAGCCCACTCGAATGGAGGAGATAAGTAAACGGATGACAGCCCAGCGTGGTGTGTATCCAGGTGGAGTGTAATACAGATGGGCGGCCCCAGGGGCGTATGTGGAATCCGCGAGGAGGTGGTGGCGCTGGAACTGGGTTCAAGGGCGCCTCTAGGTGGAGGAGGGCGTAGGGAGAGGCGGTGAGTGGGAGGCATCCCTGCCCGTCTGCCCCAGGGGCTGGAGCAGGCTGTCCCCGCCGCCTGGCTGGGAGCTCAGCGAGGCTCTCATTAGTCAGCCGCGCGGGGAGGAGCCGGGTGACCTTACGCTGGCTGGAGCCTCTGCGGCCATTAAACCCGGTCCCTTGGCGGTGCGCTGCCTCCCAAGTTCGAGAGGTGGGTGGAGCGGCCCTTCCCCGAACTTAAGGAAGGATGAGGTGCTCGGGGTGGCTCTCTAGCTCCCGGACCGCTGCGTGGGAGACGGAGAAGTTGGGGGCGGCGGGCGTAAACAAGTGAGGGGGCAGCCTGCCAGCAGCCGCGCCCCCTGGCACCCCGGGCCGCGAGCGCCACCATGGGTAGGCGACAATGATCGTCCTCCCTGGGCTGCGCCGCCGCCTCTCAGGTGTCGGGTGAGCCTCCCCTGACTCTTCAAGGGATTCATAAGTTCACAGCCAAGTTCAGGGACAGGGAGGGGGCCAGTGAGGAACGCCAAGAGTGAGCTGGTGGCCCTGGGAAGGGTCAGAGGAGAAGCGCGCACGGTCTCTGCCAGAATCCGCGGTATCCTGGGGTCCTGGGAACGCAGTTCCCTGTTAATGACATAATGAATTCCTGCTCCCCCTGCCCCAGGCCTTTACATAGCGGATACACACAACTCCAGCCGGAATTGAGGGTCCACAGGACAGAAAAAGATGCGCGCCTCCATGGTAAGTGTGGGGACGTTGTGGGCTGCGGGAGGGCTGTGTTTTAGTGGGACTCATCGTCCTGGAGCCTGAGTTGTTACTGGGAGTGAGGGTCCTGGAGGATGTGGGACCACACCTCCCGCAGCTGTGGGCCATCAGGTGTCCCATGTGGGTTAGCCTGCTCCTGGTCCAGATGTCTCAGTACTCCTCTCCTAACAAATGCCGGTCAGGCAGGACATCCCGGAGGAGGGAGGCAGCAAGGGGTGACTTGCTCCCGGATGGCCCTGTCCTGTTTCCCCCACCTCCCGCCTGTCAGATCAGAACATCTGGACTGGCTCCTGGAGCCAGATGTTTGGGGCTGCACCTGCTGCTCCAGGCCCTGCCTGGGTCTAACCTTTTCTCCAGGCTTTTCTGGTCTCGGCTGACTCACCCCATGGTCAGCCCTGACAGCAATTTCTCGGCTTTCACTTTTCCTTTTTCTAATCTGTGATGTGGTTCAGAAATCATGAAGGGGCTTAGCAAATGCTTCCCTTTGACCTAGCAGAACCTGCGACTGAGGGATTCAGGGCACCGGCCGCGGATATAGACCCACCTGGGGTCGTGTTCCTACCCAGCACTTGGCGGGGCCGAGGCCTGCGGGGGCCGCTGTTCTGAGCACTTCTTGTCTCAAATCCAGTCGGTTCCCCAGAGTGTATAAGACTTAATACACAGGACGTGCTGGGAAGAGTGCTCCCCACGCAGAGTAAGTGCTGCCCTGTAATTCACTGATATTACTATTTCAATCCACAAAAAGATGCTGCCGGGACTGGCAACAGGATGGACCTGGCGTAGATGATGCCTCTAGTGGTCATTCTAAGCATCCCTCTCCTGGGGATGAAAACAGTTTAGTTTTCTTTTGTTTTCTTTTGTTTTCTTTTGTTTTCTTTTCTTTTCTTTCTTTCTTTCTTTCTTTCTTTCTTTCTTTCTTTCTTTCTTTCTTTCTTTATTAAAATTTATTCATTTGACAGACAGAGATCACAAGTGGACAGAGAGGCAGGCAGAGAGAGGAGGAAGCAGGCTCCCTGCTGAGCAGAGAGCCTGATGTGGGGCTCAATCCCAGGACCCTGGGATCATGACCTGAGCCAAAGGCAGAGGCTTTAACCCACTGAGCCACCCAGGCGCCCCAACAACACTGTTTTCAATAATAATCACGAAACAGATAGTAAGAGTATCCAGGAAAGAAACAGTGAAAATTTTCTTATTTATTGAGATTTGTATGTGGAATCATGCCAGTGCAAAAGTAAAAAAAAAAAAAAAAAAAAAAAAAGTAAGAAAAAGAAAAATAAGGTAAATGTTATGGAGAAAATTAGGAAAAAGTCATGGATTAGGAGTTTAGGAGTTTTTAATTTGGGGCACCTGTCTGGCTCAGTCAGGAGAGCCCGTGACTCTTGATTCCAGGATTGTGGGTTTGAGCCCCATGTTGGGTGTGGAGATTGCTTAAAAATAAAATCTTTTAAAGAAGTTTTTAATTGCATGAATGTAGTTTTGAAAGAAAGCTTACTCTTGCATGTAGATTGGTCATGGTCACGAATAATAGCAACAAGACAGTTTCTGTTTTAGAACTTTTACTTCTGGAAAGTTGTCTGTGACTTTGTCAAGATTGATCTTTGCATGTCCATGTTCCGTATTCAGCTGAGCTCGATTTGTCATCTGTCTTTGCTCACAGCTGACTGAAGGGCACTTTTTATTAATTTTTTTTAAAAGATTTTATTTATTTATTTGACAGACAGAGATCACAAGCAGGCAGAGAGGCAGAGGAGGAAGGAAGGCTCCCTGCTGAGCAGAGAGCCCAATGCAGGGCTCTATCACCAGGACCCTGAGATCATGACCTGAGCTGAAGGCAGAGGCTTTAACCCACTGAGCCACCCAGGTGCCCCACTTTTTATTAATTTTAATTTCAAAAGCTCCTCTCACATGAAATCACAAATATACAACTAGGAAAAGTCTTAAATGTGAGGATAGGTTTGTCAGAGATTCCTAAAAATCACATTTCGGAGTAAATTCCAGAAATTACAATACTGCCTATGTCTTTTAAAAAAAAATCAATCTAATGGCTTTTAAATATCTCCACATATGAAATATTTTCACTGAAACATCGTCACCAGAAAATTCATTGTATGTGTTTATCTTATTTGGCAAAATTCTCCCATCTTCCTTCTTCTGCAAAAGATTAGAGGAAACGGTTGAGTGATAGTGGGCACTGACATTTATTTAATCAATTGTTTTAGAATGAGTCTAGTTCTCAGTAAAAAGGATCCGCTTCTCTTTTAGTTTCTTCTGGCACTGGGAGAGCCAGCTCTTCTGTCTTCTGTGTTGAAACACAGGAAAATGCAGGACCTTGAGAGTCGGCGCACAAACCGTGCCCAGCGTGAGCTCGAACCACTCTGAGCCACTTGGAACTTACTGTTGGAACAGTAGCTAAGTCTGTGTGTCCGCAGACTAAACAACTGGGTGTTCTCTGATCAAACTTCCATGTAGAAGACGAAGTTTTTTAAAGAAAAAGAAATAAAAATGTGCTCATTTGAGGCTCATGGATATAATTAAATCTTAACAGTAACGGCAGCAATTAGAACTTCAAGGAAATAGCTTCGGGGGAGGGATGAGTAGTATTTTATCACTAAAATTAAGTCACTAGTATCTGATCATTAATATTCTTTAAAATTGGTACCTGATACACAGCAGACCAACTTTTGGTATGTTTTTATTGTTGTTTTTTTTTAAGATTTTATTTATTTATTTGAGAGAAATATTACAAGTAGGCAGAGAGGCAGGAAGAGAGAGGAGGGAGCAGGCTCCCTGCCGAGCAGGGAGACTGATGCAGGGCTCGATCCCAGGACCCTGAGACCATGACCCAAACCGAAGGCAGAGGCTCAACACACTGAGTCACCCAGGCACCCGTATTGTTGGTTTTTTTTTTTTTTTTAAGATTTTTAAAATATTTTTATTTGAGAGAGAAGGAGAGAGAGATAATGAGCAGGGGGAGGGGCAGAGGGAGAGGGACAAGCAGACTCCCAACTGAGCAGGGAGCCTGATGCAGGGCCTGATCCCAGGACCCTGAGATCATGACCTGAGCTGAAGTCAGCCACTTACCTGACTGAGATGTCCAGGCACCCCAAAGTGTGTTCTTTTTTTTAAAAGATTTTATTTATTTATTTGACATACAGAGAGAGAAATCACAAGTAGGCAGAAAGGGAGGCAGAGAAAGAGGGGGAAGCAGGCTCTCCGCTGAGCAGAGAGCCCGATGTGGAACTCGATTCCAGGACCCTGAGTTCATGACCTGAGCCAAAGGGAGAGGCTTAACCCACTGAGCCACCCAGGCGCCCCCCCTAAGGTGTGTTATTGTTTTAAAAATTTCTGTGGACAACTTATCCCTATTTGCACCCAAGGAATATAGCTCCCACCTTCCTGCTCTTTTGAGTGTGTGGCTGCCTGCCTCTTTGGGCTTGTCGAATGTCATTTGTTGTTAGAGCAGCTGCCTGGACCTCCCTGGGATGGAGAGACTGCCTGTCTACTATTCAGCCAGTGTTTCTTTGAGCCCTTTTATTTTATTTAAATTCAGTTAATTAACATATTATTGGTTTTAAGGTAGATTTACGAGACTCATCAGTCTTATATAATACTGTGTTCATTACAACATGTGCCCTCCTTTATGTCCATTCCCCCACCCCCTCCCTTCCAGCAACCCTCAGTTTGTCTCCTATGATTAAGAGTCTCTTATGGTTTGTCTCCCTCTCTGATTTCGTCTTGTTTTATTTTTCCCTCTCTTCCCCATGATCCTGTTTTGTTTCTTGAATTCCACGTATCAGTGAGATCATATGATAATTATTTTTCTCTGGTTGACTTATTTCGCTTAGGATAATACCCTCTAGTCCCATCCTCATTGTTGAAAATGGCAAGATTTCTTTTTTTGATGGCTGCATAATATTCCACTGTATATATGAACCACATCTTCTTCATACATTCATCTGCTGGTGGACATCTGGACCGTTTCCATCGTTTGGCTATTGTGGACATTGCTGCTATAAACATTGGGGTGCAGGTGCCCCTTCGGATCACTACTTTTGTGTCTTTGGGGTAAATACCCAGTAGTGCAATTGCTGGGTCATAGGGTAGCTCTATTTTCAACTTTGAAGAACCTCCATGCTGTTTTCCAGAATGGCTGCACCAGCTTGCGTTCCCACCAGTAGTGTAGGAGGGTTCCCCTTTTCTCTGAGCCTGTTAGTCCGGCCTGTGACACCTCCTGGTCAGGGCCAGCGCTGACCATTTCTCTCCTCTCTGTGTTCCAAAGTTGCTTAGAATGAGCGTGATGTAGAGGCAAAGCTCACCTTGTGGCTTTTACTGGAAGTCAGTACCTTCGTGCAAACTCCTTGGTATAGTGGAAAGAATTTGGCCCTTGGATTCAGGAAAACCTACAGTGGAATCCTCCCACTGCTTCTTGGGGAGCTCTGAGAACTTGGGCAAGTTACTTCCCATCTCTGAGCTGTTTCCTGACCCATAAAATAGGACGGCTGTTAAGAATTCCAGATAACTCGTGTGCGTGCAGTGCCTGATAGCGGTGGTGGCCATTGTGGTTTCCAGAGGAGTTAGGAGGCAGTCCTGATTCATGCGGGATGAGGCTGAACTCATGCATAGCCCGGCCTCAGGCCTGGAGGCCAAGAGCCTGGAAGGCCCTGGAAGTTTTGCCTCCTTTTTCTAGGATCCTCATATGGGCTGGACCTGGTACCCACTAGAGCTGCCCCTGTTCCTCTCTCAGCAGCTGGCAAGGGAAGAGGTGATATGTCAGCCCAGCCCCTCCTCTACCTTCTCTCTAGGGCTGAGGCTGGAGAGTGTGGGTGGTCAGACCTCCCTCCCGCACATGCTTCCTGCACCCACCCACCATGGGGCGCAGGGTCTTTACCCTCTCCCAGGTACTTGGTTTTACAGCTTTTGCCCCATGATCTCAGTTATTCCTCACACAAACTGCTGGATGGGTCTGTATGGCTCCATTGTACCAGAGAAGCCCAGGGAGGCTCAGTGATTCCTAAATGTCACACAACAGTAGAGCAGAGAGGGGCTGAATCTTGGGTGGACATGGGCTCTGCTACTGAAAATGCAGACTTGGATAGTCAGTATTGATGCCCAGCCCCTCACAGGTTTCCTTTTTTCCTTGAACCTTGGTACCAAACTCCCAGCACTTTGCTGGAAAATCCCCTCTCAGCACCCACGTTGGACTTCGGTCTTTCTTGTAATTTTCCAGGAGTTTCCCAGAGCATCAGGAATGAAGGGGCTGAGATCAGAATTTCCACACTTGGCACCGCATGTGGTTTTGAGAACAAGGAGAACCTGCTCTCAGGCTGGGTTTCACAACCTCCATGGCATCTCTAGCTGGTCCTGGAACTGAGAACTTTCCAAATCAAACATAATGAAAACACACCCAGTGACAGTGGCAGCAAAAACTGCCATTTACAGAAGTCTTCCTATGTATTTGTGGTATTTGCTGAGTGTTTTGTATGTATTACCCCGTTTGATCCTCAGGACAACCCCGTGAGTTCTTCCCACTTTACAGCTGGGGAAACTGAGGCTGCGAGAAGTTGGGTAACTTGTCCAAGGCTGTCCAGTTAGGAAGTAGCAGAGCCTAAATTTGAACCCAGACTGTCTAACTCTGGAGCCCCAAGGCTGTAGTCAGTATGCTTTTTCTGAAAACGAAATCCATCTGGATTTAGACTGAGTCATGCTCGGTAGCCTACTTTCTGTATTTTTGGGTACATCTGAAATATTTCATTAAAAAAAAAAATCACAAAGCTCTGACCGATGAGACTAAATGGGACCGGATGTGTGTGAATCGGAGCACATTCTTTAAAAACATTAAATTAACTAATTAAATTAAATTAATGTTTTAAAAACATTCTTTTAAAAAAAGTATCTATTTTATTTATTTACTTTTTAAGTAGGCTCCACACCCAACACGGGGCTCGAACTCACGACCTCCGAGTAACACACTCCCCCGACTGAGCCCGTCAGGTGCCCCAAGAAGCACAATTTTTTTTGTTTTTTTTTGTTTTGTTTCACTGCTTGGGTTGAAAATTCTTCTGCACGTGCTGTCGCTGTGCTCTCTGGTCCCACCCGGGGCCCACAGCTGAGGGTCTCACACTGGATCAGAGCCGCAGGGGTGAATGCGGGTGACTCTGCAGGGGTGAATGCGGGTGACTCTGCAGGGGTGAATGCGGATGACTCTGTAGGGGTGAATGCGGGTGACTCTGCAGGGATGAATGTGGGTGACTCTGCAGGGGTGAATGCAGGTGACTCTGCAGGGGTGAATGCGGGTGACTCTGCAAGGGCTGCAGACCGAGTCGTCTGCTGGAGGGCTCGGCTGTGTCCTTTCTCCTGTGAGGGAAGAGGCTGGGGCTTCAGCCACCCCTTTGCCACTTTCAGACTGATGGGGGGTAAGTGACCTGCTTTCCTTCAGCCTCAGTTTCCCCACGTGCAAAATGAGGTGTGTCTGCTCATCTCAGCCTGACGTTCAGGGTCACAGCTCTTTCCCCTCAGATACCCTCTCTTCCGGTTCTCACTCTGGGCTGCCCACTCTGTAGAACCACCCGGAAGCTTTAAAAAAATGCCCCCCCCCCAGGCAGTTGGCAGTCCCCTCACAGCTGTGCTTCTGCTTCAGGCTGCCCGCACCCCTGCTTCCCTGTCTCCATCATCCTCCTTAAGGCCACTCCCTCCCCACCACCTTCTCGGATTGCAGGAGGATGTGAGGGGTGAGTGTAGGATTTGGGTTGGAATTCCGTCTATGCCACATGCGGTCCCTCTCACCTGCTACAGGACTTCACCAAAAATCTCAGGGGCCGCCTTTTCTAGCATCATCTGCAGCTCCTCTCCCCCTCCTCCCTTACGCCCGTTCAGCCCAACTTTGGCCTCCAGCTCTGAGAGGAGCCGCGTTCATGCAGGCCACCAGTGGCCCTCACCCTAGAGCGCACTCCTGACCTCCAGAGGCCCGTTTTCAGCTGCCTCCCTGGCTTCTCCACTTGGCTACCTGGTGGGCGATTCACCCCAGCGCCCCAAGCAGGGGCACCCACTCCTCCCGAGCCCGCTCATCCTGCCTCCCACTCGCTCTGGCCAGATCACCCTGGGGTGATCTTGACCCCACTTTCCTTCATGCCCCACCTCGTTCCGTCAGCAAATCCTGTAGGTTTGACCTTCATAGAAATCCAGAACCCGTTACTTGTCATCCCCACTGCCCCGCCTCGTCTGAGCCATCAACACCGCTTCCACGCCTCTGTCCTCCTTTGTCCCCTCCGCTGCAGCCACACTGGCCTCCGGGCTGCTCCTCAAACACCTGGGGCCATTGCTCAGGCTGCTTCCTCTACCTGAATGTTCCAGATATCTGAAGGGCCCACTGTCTGCCTTCCCCGACCCCTCATTTAATACTGCAGCCTTTGCTCCCACCCCGTCCCCTCCAGCTCCTTTAACACTGCCCTGCCTTTTCTTTCTTTTTAATTTGGTATCTCTTCTAATATTCTAGATGATTTACCTATTTACTAAGACTTTAAATAAACGGAAACATTTCTGTCTCTCTCCCTGGTACTGAACAAAAGCTCATGAAGGTAGGGATTTTTATTTTGTTCATAGACACAGTGCAGGTGCCAGGTTGGTGCCTGGCATCTAGCTCTATGAGCATCTGTTGAGTGAATGAGCAAATAAATGGTTTTTTTGACCTTCCCATGCAGAGGTGGGCATCCTTGGCCGCTTACAGCACTGCCCTAAGGTGGAGGAAGCATGCCAGCACCCCCCTCTGCAGCAAATTGTGCGTAGACTCGAGTCCGAGAACCACAGCTGGGGATAAAGGCTGCAGGCTCGGAGTCAGGAACCCGGTGGGTTCGAGAGCAGAGTTAGAGCACGTCACACAGCGTTATTGCCCTTGTCATTGTCCTGGATCCCCTTAGCGCCTAACCTCTGCTTTTCGCAAACACTGATCATTTGAGTTTAAAAGAAGAGTTTAAAGATACTCAACAGACGGAATGAGCAGGTGGGCGTATTTGGAATAAAGCAACTATAGTAACATAAGAGTAGCAAGTAGGTGGTCGGGTACACAGATGTTCACCAAACAGCGCTTTTGGTTTTGAACACTTGAGACTTGAAATTTTATGTTTGAAAATTTTTCATAATAAAATGTCAGGAAGCATGCTATGAACTTAACAATGCTCATTGCAGGAGAGCTGGAAAATACAGAAAAAGAGAAGGAAGCAAAATAATTCCAGTAACCGCCCCTAGCCCCGCACCCAGAAGGATTCCCTGTGAAGATGTTGGTGTGTATCTTTCTAGTCTTTCTGTTGTGTGTATTTATTTTATTACATAGTAGTCATTGTATAGCTTACCCCAAACTGAACACTCTGATGTTTGTCAGGTTTTTTTTTGTTTGTTTGTTTGTTTTTGGTGTGTGTGTGTGCTTCTAAAATGAATATATGTGTATTTAAACATTTTGGAAAACTAGAAAAGAATTAAAAATACCCCAGATGTCACTGACTGCCAATAAACAGCTTATATTTTGGTGTATTTCCACAGCTTTTCTTTATGTGTTTTCTTTAAAAAAAAAAAAGTTTAAAAAATATACTGTTTTGTATAAACCTTTTTCATTAACCATTATGTAATGGGCGTTTATTGTCATGAAGCATTTTTCTAAAATAGAATTTTAAAACATATAGTATCCTAGTATATAAATATGGCAAGAATTATTATATATATATATATTTTAAGATTTTTAAGATTTTATTTATTTGACAGAGAGATGGCGAGAGAGAGAACACAAGCCAGGGGACAGGGACAGGGAGAGGGAGAGGGAGAAGCAGGCTTCCCACTGAGCAGGGAGACTGATGTGGGGCTCAATCCCAGGACCCTGGGATGATGACCTGACCTGAAAGCGGATGCTTAATGACTGAGCCACCCAGGCACCCCTAAATATGGCAAGAATTAAATAATTTTTTTACATAGGATTTTAAGGTATCTGATGTTTCGCCATTGGATGTCACTTTCTGATGGACAGCTTTTGTGGGCATTTCAGATTATTTCCTTAAGATTTGGTCTATAAATAGAAATTGAGTCAAAGAGTATGAATTTTTTTTTAATTTTTAAATTTTTTTATAAACATATAATGTATTTTTATCCCCAGGGGTACAGGTCTGTGAATTGCCAGGTTTACACACTTCACAGCACTCACCATAGCATGTACCCTCCCCAATGTCCATGACCCCACTCCCCTCCCCCTCCCCCCTCCCCCCAGCAACCCTCAGTTTGTTTTGTGAGATTAAGAGTCACTTATGGTTTGTCTCCCTCCCGATTCCATCTTGTGAGTATGAATATTTTTAAGGTTAGTGATACAAATTGCCAAATTGCTCTTCAGAAGAGTTGTACTGATTTTTATTCCCATTAACAATGGATGACGGTGTGTGTTTACTTGTATCTTTTCTTATTTTTAATATTAGTATTTTAATTTCCCCCCAAACCAGTTTTTAATGTGCATTTATTTGATTGCAAGTGAGGTAGAATATGTTTAGTTAAATTAGTGGTAACATGTACTTCTCCTTTTAAAGGTATTTAACATGCCCTTTGTCCCCTTTTTTATTTTGGAATTTAAGTCATTTTTATTGATTCATAAAAACTTTTTATATATTCAAGATACTAACTTTTCTGTCATTTTCTTCCAGCTTATCTTGGTAGTTTGTGTTTTTGTTGTTGTTGTTGTTTTTCAATGCAGAGAATGTGTTGGTCTGGCTCATTTGGCTATTGGTAGCAAGCAGTCCACTTAAGCTAGGTCAAGTAGAGAAGTTTTAGTTTAAGGACACATGTGGAGGATCAGAGGACGAGACCTACTTGCCTTCTTTAGGTCCAGCCAGCTGATGTGGGAGGCAGTGGTCACAGGATATGAAATATGGCAGCTGCTTAGGCAACGGGGACTATGGGCAATCATTTTCCCTTAAAAGGGAGCATGAACATAAGAGGCAGTGATAGAAATTTCTAATAATAAGACCTTTAACATTTTTTAAATTGTAAAACCTTTTACTCTTTTCCTTTGTGCCTTTTTCTTTGGCTTTTATCCTTCGAGTGTCTTTATTCTAAGACCTGATACAAATGCATCTATATTATTTTAAAATTTGTTTGTAGTTTTATATCCTACATTTAAATGTTACTGATTTTTGGGAATCATTAACACAGTCATATTTACAGGTTCCAGGTGGGAGATGGTTTCAAGAGGTTTTGGTGACAGATAATATCCACCTTTTCCAATTAAAACACCTCAAGCACCAGGCGTCTGGGTGGGTTAGTCGGTAAAGCAACTGGCTCTTGATTTTGGCTCAGGTCATGATCGTGGGGTCCTGAGATGGAGTCCCGTGCTGGGCTCTGTGCTCAGCGAGGAGTCTGCTTGAAATGCTTCTCTCTCTCCCACTGTCCCTCTCCCCCAACCCAATGCTCTCTCTCACTCTCACTCTAAGATAAATAAATCCTTAAAAATATTTAAAAAAATATAGAGAGATTGGGGCGCCTGGGTGGCTCAGTGGGTTAAGCCTCTGCCTTCAGCTCAGGTCAAGATCTAAGGGTCCTGGGATCGAGCCCCGCATCGAGCCTGCTTCCCCACCCCCCCGTCTCTCTGCCTGCCTCTCTGCCTACTTGTGATCTCTCTCTCTGTCAAAGAAATAAATAAAATCTTTAAAAAAAAAAAAAAAGAAGAGAGAAAACTTCAGGCTCATCCCCATGAGGAACTTTTTTTCTCCATCTAAAAATCTTAAAAAGTTTTTATTATAAAAGTAACTCATATTGGTTAAAAAAAAAAGAAATAATATATCATGTCAAAGTCTAAATCCCAAACCCCCACTGTATAAAATATACAACATTTTGGTGTATTTTCTTCAGATCATGCTTAGTGTATAGTACACTTTGCTTATAAAATGTATTTATTTTATTTAAATTTTTAAATTTTTAAAAATGTATTCTAAGCAAAAATGGGATAGTAATGTTTTTCGATGTGCTTTTCTCAACCAGTTCCACGTCTGCTCACATAAATCCATCTTGTTTTCTCTAGCAGTGGTATGTACATATGGACATATGAATGCAGGATCATTTATTTAATTGGTCCTATTAATGATTATTTAGGTTGTTTTTCCGATAATTTCGGAGGCCAGAAATAGGTCTTCAGTTTGCTTGCTAAGGAAAACGGTTGTTAATGCAGTTCTTTGTAACCCTGCTTTTGTGGGAAGGATAAAGACCTTTTGTTCTGAAATCCCGTGGGCACAGAGTCTCAGCTTTGCCCTTGTTAGAGCCTGCGTTGCGTAGTCGAGCCCTGGTTACTGTGCGGGCTGGGGGTCCCCTGAGCCCTGGGCTGGAGAGGGAGCTCTCTTCCTGGGGCCTCCTGCTAGCCCCCTTCTTCCTAGGAAGAAGCACCTGGCAGCGAATCCCCCAGGACTGTGGACTGAGTGGGGCAGGCATCACGGTCGATCAGCAGCAGGAGCTGGCAAGCTTTCCCTGTAAAGGGCCAGAGAGTGGAAGATTTTAGGTCACACGATCTCCATTGCCACTCCTCAGCCCATCTGCTGTAGAGAGAAAGCAGCCCAGGACGAGATGGAAATGAATGGGGTGTGGCCGTGTGCCAATAAAGCTTTGTGCACGCTCAAGTCTGAACGTCGTGTAATTGCATGTGCCACGGAGCATCCTTCTTTTGACTTTCCCCCAACCATTTTCAAAATGTAAAAACTGTTCTGAGCTTGCATACAAAAATAAGCAGAGGCAACCAATTTGACACCTGGGCTGTTGTTCTCATACGTCTAATTTTATAACCTGGTTCCTGGAGTTTTCGCTTTGATTCAATGGAGTTGTTTCTCTAGCTGGATTTTATGATAGAGGGTGACGTCATTCATCGTTTCAGTGCATGGCACCCTGTCCTCACTGGTCCCTACGTGACCCCCTGTCTTGTGGGTTTTTGGCTTAGGTTTCTTTGGTTTCCTGATACTATCATGCCTTCCTCCGTCTTCCCAGTGGCCGGCATCCTGATGTGTTTAGTGTGCGTTCTTTAGTCCATACGCTTCTGTTCTTGTTCTTGTTGATTTTTTTTTTTTTTAAGATTTTATTCACTTATTTGACAAGTGAGATCACAAGCAGGCAGAGAGGCAGGCAGGAGGCGGGGGCGGAATCAGGCTCCCCGCTGAGCAGAGAGCCTGATGCGGGGCTCCATCCGAGCCAAAGGCAGAGGCTTTAACCCACTGAGCCACCCAGGCGCCCCTCTTGTTGGTTTTTTAAAATGATGTTTTCAGGTGTGCTTCTTCTAAGATGTGTATCATTGGTTTGCGTGTGTGTATCTTTAATTGATACAAGTGGTGTTGCATTGCAGAGCTCATTCTCATGTTTCCACTTAGCTCTGTGTCTAAAAGCTTATCCCTGTTGCCATGTGAACATGGAGTCCTTGCACTAGTTAGAAACTAGTGGGCAGGGCTCCGCAGATCAGTCCACCACCTTTCACTTTATTTTTTTAAAGATTTTATTTATTCCTTTGACAGAGAGCATGAGCAGTGGGGAGAGGCAGAAGGAGAGGCAGAGGCAGGCTCCCTGCTGAGCTGAAAGCCCCATATGGGGCTCGATCCCAGGACCTGAAGATCGTGACCTGAACTGAAGGCAGACACTTAGCCATCTGAGCCACCCAGGCGCCCTCTTTCACTTCATTTTTATTTTTTATCTTTTTAAAAATATTTTATTTATTTACTTGACACAGAGAGAGAGAGAGAGAGAGAGAGCACAAGCAGGGGGAGGGGCAGGTAGAGGGAGAAGCAGACTCCCTGCGGAGCAAGGAGCCCGATGCCAGGCTCGATCCTAGGACTGTGGGATCATGCCCCAAGCCGAAGGCAGATGCTCCACGGCTGAGCCACACAGGCGCCCCATCACTTTGTTTTAAGAAAGTGTCCTCGAGTGGTATTATGTTTTGACCTGTGCATATTTGGAAATAGGTACCTTTGCCCTTGAAAGGGGCAGGCAATTTGATTGTGTATTTTAAAAATCAATACTTTTTTCCTTTCAAACTGTAGATAGCTATTAAAATTTAAAAAATTTTAGGGGTCCCTGGGTGGCTCAGTTGGTTAAGCAGCTGCCTTTGGCTCAGGTCATGGTCGCAGGGTCCTGGGATCAAGCCCCACATTGGGCTCCTTGCTCAGCGGGGAGCCTGCTTCTCCCTCTCCCCCTGCTTGTGCTCTCTCTCTCTCACTCTCAAATATCTTTAAAGATTTTATTTATTTATTTGAGAGTGAGAGAGAACATGAGCAGTGGGGGGAGGGGCAGAGGGAGAGGGAGAAGCAGACTTCCTGCGGAGCAGTGAGCCTGACTGGGAGCTCTGTCCCAGGACTCTTAGATCATGACCCGACTGAAGGCAGCCGCTTAGCTGACTGAGCCACCCAGGAACCCCCAAATTTAAAAAAATTTAAATACATTAAAAAAAGTTTGCATTGAAAAAACCTGAAGTCTAATTTATTCCTTTTAGTGTTCATTTTTTTTTAAAATAATTTTTTAAAAAGTTTATATGTTTTTGCTATCCCTACACCCAGCATGGGGCTAGAACTCACAACTCTGAAATCAAGAGTCGCTCACTCCACCCACTGAGCCAGCCAGGCACCCCGTTAGTATTTGTTTCTATGAGTTTTCATCAAAACATACAACTGCGTAACTGTCACCACCGTCAGACACGGAACAGTTGGGGAAGCTGAGTTGCCCCCCCCCCCGGTTCCCCCCATGCCCATTTGTTGTCCGCTCCCCACCTCACTCCCAGCGCCTGGCAATCACTGATCACTTTCTGTCCTATAGTGATGCCTTTTCTGGAATGGGACATAAATGGGATATGACATTGTCTTGCTTTTGGGGTATGGCTTCTTCTCATCACCATGCATTTGCTGCCCCATTATCTTGGGGTGTTTATGGTGAATTTCTTTGTAGATATTTTTGTTATTGTAATAAAAAAAAGTTTTTTTCAGGCGTCTTTCTACATGTAGGCCACCTTTCTGTGGTATTTTTCTGGAGCACAGTGAGTTCCTCGGGTCTGTGTACCACTGACTGCTCATTCCTTGACATCGTATTACTGATGTTCACACTGTCTCCTTTTTGTTTTTATTAAAGATTTTATTTATTTATTTGAGAGAGAGACAGTGAGGGAGAACATGAGAGGCGAGAAGGTCAGAGGGAGAAGGAGACTCCCTGTGGAGCCGGGATCCCGATGTGGGACTCCATCCCAGGACTCTGGGATTGTGACTTGAGCTGAAGGCAGTTACTTAACCAACTGAGCCACACAGGCGCCCACACTGTCTCCTGTTTAATCCGTGGCCTTCCCCAGGGGAGGATTCCTACCTTGTCTTTATGTCCTTGCTTATTCATGGAGGAACCCTCCTCCCCCACCAGTTAAATTCCCTTTGGGGGATTTCTGAAGGCCCCCTAATTCTTACCAACAATATTTTTTCCTTTTATTCTGGAAAACAAGTGGGATTCATAAATTGCGACCATTGTCCATTGTTCCGAAATAGGTTCTCCGTAAGGTTTGGGTGCCTTCTTTTGGGCAGACTAATTACAATCACTGCATAAGAGAACCTGATTTATACATAACATTTCTGTGAAAAGATTTTTTTCCTGCCACATGTAATACAGATTTTCAGTTTTAATGTTTGTATAAATGGAAATGCGCTGCCGTTGACCTTGCTTCCTAGGCCTCGTGGAGTTTGTGATCGGCTCTTCCCACTTCCTTTGTTTCTATCCCAAGGCAGGCCATGCAGGGGTAAGTCCTCCCCAGGGCATCCTGGATGGACTCTCTCAGTCAGGTCCGAGGAGCTTGGCGGTGGGATGTAGGCAAATCCCTACGGGTCTAGCCACAAAGAGCGAGCAGGCCAGAGCCCCCTCCCGAAGACTTGGCCAGAGGACAGAGGGGATCCTTCTCTAGGTCTTCTAAAGGGATAGTTGCCTCGCTCATTAAAGAGATTTAAGGTTGGCTTGGACCAGAGAAGCTTGTCACCCCTGATTCTGGTCCAAATCGAATGCCCCGCACCCCCAGCACTTAGCACAGTGTCTGTTGTTGGCCCCTCAATAGTGCTGAATGGAAGTGATCTTGAACCTCGGGAGGTTTTCTCCAGCTCTGCTCCGTACTCCCCGATCCCCAGCAGGGCAGGGCTCCTAGCCGCTGCTCCCCACCTTCCCCAGCACACAACACAGACACTCATCCCTACACACACTGCTTGGGAAGTAATAAGAAATACAGTTTTGGTCTTTTTCCCCAATTCCCTGCCCTGGGCTTCTACAAGCCTTGTAATATCCTGAGTGATACAAGATGAAAGTCTTCTGTTATTCATCATAAACCCCCTTCATCCCCACCTGAGTTTATGCTAATGAGGTGATGAGGAACCCTCTTATTAGAGGGCTGGAAATTTCAGCCCCACCTTCGGGGTGAGGGGGAGAGATCGTGGACGGTGAGTTAATCATTAGGACTAATGACTTAATCAATCCTGCCTGTGTAACACAGCCCCGATAAAAACTGAAGGGGTTGGGGAGTTCCTGGGTTGGTGAGCACACAGAGGTGCTGGGAGACTGGCCCCTGGAGAGGGCGTGGCAGCTGTGCCCTTCCCCCGCCTCTCCGCCACTCCGCCATCTGGCTGTTCCTGAGTTGTGTTCTTTATAACAAGCTGGTAATCTAGTAAGTAAACTGTTTTCCTGAGTTCTGTGAGCCATTCTAGCAAATTCTAGAACCCGAGGAGGAGGTTATGGAAGCCCTTGATTTACAGCTAGTAAGTCAGAAGCGCAGGGGACAATCTGGACATGTGGCTGGCAGCTGAATTTGGGGGGAGCAGTCTGGTGGGACCGAGCCCTTCACCCCTGGGGTCTGCGTTAGGTCCGTGCAGTTAGCGTCAGAATTGGGATAAACTGTAGGATATCCAGTCGGTTTCCACCGAGGACTAGATTGCGTGGTGTGGAGAAACCACGGATCTGGTGTCGAAAGCATTGGTGTGAGTCTAGTGCATAGGAGGAGGGAGTTTCCTTTACTCATATACTCACACTCACACGCACACACTCAGCCACTCATCATCGGGTGAGCAGCCAGGAGGACACTATGGCCAGAGACAGGCCAATTCTTGGTCACGCCCTAGGCCAGCTGGGGAATGTCGGGGAGACACCCTCCCAATCTGATGGCCTCTGGCAAGGGACCCAGCCTCTGCCACCTGGTTCCAAGGTCTCACTCGCACCACCTCTAACAGCCTTGTTCTTGGTTTTGCAGCCAGAGCCCAAAGTTGGAGACCTGATTGAGATCTTCCGCCCTTTCTACAGACACTGGGCCATCTACGTTGGCGATGGATACGTAGTCCACCTGGCCCCGCCAAGTAAGGGCACCGAGGGCCTCCGCCGTGCTGGGGCTGGGAGGAGTGGGAGATGGGGCAGCTGTGGGTAACAGGGAACTCCACCTCCCTCACTGGTCCCCGACTGGTGGTTGGTTCCTGAGTGCTACAAGAAAGCAGGTTGGGTGTGGGGCAATAGTTTTCAAACTCTGTTCTTTGGAACCCTAGGGGTCCCCTGCAGGGGCCGAGGTGGGCTTCCAAGGGGATGGCTCTGTTCTTGATGGTTTTAAATACTGTGGGTTTTTTTTTTTTTTTTAGATTTTATTTATTTATTTGACAGACAGAGATCACAAGCAGGCAGAGAGGCAGGCAGAGAGAGAGGGGGAAGCAGGCTCCCCGCTGAGCAGAGAGCCCGATGTGGGGCTCGATCCCAGGACTCTGGGATCATGACCCGAGCCGAAGGCAGAGGCTTTAACCCACTGAGCCACCCGGGTGCCCCAATACTGTGGGTTTTAATTAAACGCATTCACCTCTTCAGTATAAAACTCCCTGAGAAAGCGTGGGCTTTTGGGCTGCGGGCTTGGTGAGGAATCTAGTTTCTACTCTCTAGTCTCGGTTTCCTTATCTGTAAACTGAAGCTAAGAGTGCTTCACTAGGAGAACCATTGTGAGAATTCCCCCACCCCTTTTCTTAAACTTTTTTTTTTCTTTTAAAGATTTTTTATTTATTTACTTGACAGACAGAGATCACAAGTAGGCAGAGAGAGAGGGGGAAGCAGGCTCCCTACTGAGCAGAGGGCCCGATGCGGGGCTTGATCCCAGGACCCTGAGATCATGACCTGAGCCAAAGGCAGAGGCTTAACCCACTGAGCCACCTAGGCACCCCCCTTTTCTTAAACTTTTAACTTAAACTGAGGTATAACATAAATACAGTAAAGTGTGAAAATATAGTGAAGTGTATAGTCAGTGAATTAAAAAAAATAAATCCTCCATCCATGTGACAGTGACCCAGATCAAGATCTAGAACATTTCCACTACCCTACGAGGCTCCCACGTGGCTCTGCAGCCACCCCTCCTCTTCCCGACAGACAACCGCTCTCCTAGCTTCTCTTGCTGTGAATTAGTTTCGCCTGTTCTACACCTTTGTGTGGGAGGAGCTGCATAGCCTGGGCTTTTTTTGTGTCTGGCTTCCTCCCTTGCCCATGAGAGTCCTCGGTGTGTGAGCGGTAGGAGGACTTCTCTTGCATTCTGTGTGTTTTCTGTTATATGAAAATACCGCAGCCTGTTAGCCCTGCTTCTGCTGAAGGACACTGGCTGGTTCCCGTGATTCGCTGCTGCGAATATGGTAGCTGTGACATTCCTGAACATTCTTTGTCTTTTGCCCACCCCTTTATCCCTAACTGATGGCCTCACTCTGTACATACAGAGGAATCAGAAGGAACCAGAGTGTGTGGCACCTTCCCCAGCCTGATGAACCACACCACTGCCCGCACCCTCCTAGTCTGCCTTTTCTTTGGTTAAGATGCAAGAAAATGCCCCTGTCCTTGTTTAAAAAGCCAGACTCTGGTGGCACCTGGGTGGCTCAGTGGGTTAAGCATCTGCCTTGGGCTCAGGTCATGATCCTGGGGTCCTGGGATTGAGCCCCACATCGGGCTCCCTGCTTCTCCCTCTCCCTCTGCCTGCAGCTGCCCCTACTTGTGTGCTTTCTCTCTCTCTCTGTCAAATAAATAAAAATCTTAAAAAAAAAAAAAAAAAGCCAGCCTCTGTATGTGTGGCCTGGACCCCCCCTCTCTGACTTTCGTGAGGTCTTTGCTTCTCAAATTCCTCACCTCCTGTATTATCTTGGTCCCCCTCCCTGCTCGGTTATTCCGACTGGCATAGAAACTACTGTAATAACTTCCTGTACAAACAGCCCCTTGACCTCACGTCTTCTCGAGCTAATCTGTAGAGCGAATCTTCCATCATCCACTTCCTCTTGTCATTCTGTCTTTGGGTCCCTCCACCAGCCCTCTGAACTGATAAGCAAAGGAGCACTTATCAAGGCTACCAAAAGACCTTCCACATCTTGACAAAGCCAAAGGTTGATTTTCCGGTCAAGGCTGTCTTGGCTTCTCGGTAGCATCTGACACGAGTGACCTCTCTCTCATCTTCATCGGAAGCCTGTCTTCCTTCCTCTCTCACTGGGCCCTTCCTTCTCGGTCTCCTGTGTGGGCTCCTCCTCGTCCTCTATATCTCTCATGCTTACTCTACCCAGGGGATCTCCTCGGGCCCCTGGCTTCTAGTACTTTCCGTTGGTGGATGTTTCCTCAGCCCCCCTCAGCGTAGGCCTCCCCACTCAGCTTCAGAGTTGTATAACCTCTTGACTACTTGGCATCTCCACGTGGGTGTCAGATTGGCGCCTTGAACTTGACATGCCCTGAAAGAAAGGCTCCTGTGAATGACGCTGTCCAACTGCTGGAGGCCAGAATTTAGGTGTCATCCTCGATCTTTTCCACCCCGTATCTAATGCAACAGGAAATCAGGTTGCCTCCCTCTCCAAGAGAGACTCCAGGTCTGATCACTTCTCACCGTCTGCACTTTCTTGCCCATCGGAAGCTTTGCAGCTTGTGGCTGGTTCTCTCTGCCTCTTGCCCGCTCGTGCTCCGCCCCTCCTCCCCTGGGCAGCCAGCACGATCATTCTAAAGTATGAATTGGATCATGTTACTTCTCTCCTTTAAATTCTTTTTTTTTTTTTTCTTTTTCCCCTTTGCTCAAGTTTAACAGAAACCACAAAAGATCAGAACTGGTGTCTTGCTACTGTCTCTCTCACATCAGTTGATCTACCCCATAGCGTCGCTCAGGCCATTCTCTGCAGAGGAAGGCAGGCTGGCCCAAAGTAGTCTCAGAGTCTCACCCACAGAGGGGCTGACAGGCGGGTCATCGTCAAGTCATCTGCCAAAGGAAACTGTATAGTCAATAGTAAAGAAGCCCCTGAACGAGGTGCCTTCAGCAGCCTTTAAGACTCCGAAGTCCTGAGTGATGGTCCGCGTGAGGTCTGATACCAGGGGAACGTTCATGGGTCCCAGTCCTCCTCGTTTCTTAGGTGTGTCGATCCAGGCCAGGTGACGGAAATGAGAGTCTACAGACAGACCAGCCACTTGGCACTTGAGTTTCTTAAAGTCTGAATCACTGACAGCAATGATCTCCATGGGGTACACGATGCAGAAATCAAGAGGGCAGAAGAAGAACACAACGTATTTTCTTTTGTATTCTGAGAGGCTGATGCCTTTGAACTAGACATCTAGCCTAACGGCTGTGGCTTTGAATTTGGGGGCAGGGTGCCCAATTTCGGCATTTCCTGAAGACATCTTGCTATTGGTACCTAACCACGCTGGAGCGCCAGATCTCGCCTGGCCATCTCTCCCTTCACGGCACCCCAAGCTGATAGAGCAGGTCCCTGGGGGGGATGAGGAAAAGGCAATGACCAGGGTGTGGGGGTGTTTCTCACCATCTCTGAGACAGAACTCACCCAAGACCAGTCAGGAAGAAAACGTCCCTTAAAATTCTTGCCGGGATTTTCCATCACACCTAGAGGAAGCTTCCAAGTCTGTGCTGTGGCCAGTGTTGGCTCAGCAAGGTCACGTGGCATATCAGGACCACTCGGTGATACAGCCAGAATCCAAACCCAGAGTTCCCGAGATCGTCAGCGCTGCCCTATGGAACGTCCCACCAGAGTGGCACCCACAGCGCGAAGCTTAAGGAAGCCTCACTCTTAGGGATTGACTCTGTACGGGCCTGGCCCTGAGAGTTGGAGCTTCCTTAAATTTTGTGCTGTAGGCACCCTGCTTACCTCACCCCTGTCTCAGCCCTGCCACCCTCCCTGCCTGGTGGCTGAAACCCACCTGCAACCATTCCCAGGCTGACCCCCTCCCCAGACTCAGAGCTCTGCACGGTACCAGCTCTATTCTTAACTCCAGCGGCTCCCTCAAACGCCTCCCGCCCTGCTGGTAGCAAGTCTGAACTCCCCTGGTCTTCCAAAATCTCATGAATCTACTCAGGGCAAAGGGGGCTAATCCTCTTTGGAAAGACCTGGAATCTGATCAGCCCTTCCTATAGTTGCTTGTGGCTGTCCCGTGGTGTCACATGGAAGACTGTGGCCCGCCTAACAGGATGCCTCCCCTGTGGGAAAGGGACTTGGAGATCCCATCCCAGCAGGGCCACAGAGGCTCTTTGAGGGAGAGTGGGTCTCTTTGGGGCCCACTTCTTTGGTGCACACCCACTTTATTTGGCCATCATTCCCAACTGTGTAGGTTGGCTGCCTTGGGAGGACTGCCCTGTCTTGTGCTGATGTCAGCCTCCCCTCCCCACCATCCTGGTCCTTGGATGGACCCTAGACTCCCTTTCTTTTGAGTTTTCTATTTTTTTTTTACTCGAAATGTAGTTGACACACGATGTTCCATTAGTTACAGGTATATGGGGCCGTGACTGGACAGGTCTATACGGTATGCTGTTCTCACCACGAATGTAGCCACCACCTGTCCCTGTACGATGGTAGTACAACCCCATTGACTCTATTCCCTGTGCTTGTGCCCTTTATCATCGTGACTTACTTCTGCCATGTGTAACTGGGAGCCTCTACCTCCCACTTCCCCTCGTCCATTTTGCCCATCTCCCCTCTCCTTACCCTCTGGCAACCAACCACCAGTTCATTCTCTGTCTGTTTCTGCCTTTTGTTTATTTCTATAATCATTTGTTCTGTTTTTGAGATTCCGTATATGAGTGAAATCATACGGTATTTATCTTTCTCTGTCTGATGTATTTCACTGAGCATAATACCCTGTAGGTCCGTTCATGGTGCTGCAAATGCCAAGATCTTTTTTTCATGGCAGAATAGTATTCCATAGGGAGTTTAATTTCTGGAGCTTTGTTGCCCTTTCCAGCCTTTCAGCCTCAGTAAGGGCTGTGCTGGGTGTCCCTACCGGGTCTCCTGGGGACCCACCTCTAGGAGTTGCTACGGGGTTTTGGTCCCTTTGCTCCAAGAAGGGTGGGAACTCCTCATCCATCCCCCTTTTCTGCAGTCATCAGCTTTGTACTTGTCAAGGGATTATGACCTTAATGAAATCACAGGAGGTTCATAATCTGTTCCCCCAGGGAGAAGGCAGTGCTCAGCCCATATTTGCATAACCAAGAGGGCCGTAGAGGAGCCACGGGTGTAGAAGGTCCACTTCTCTGGAAACTTCATTGCTCCTCATTTCAGATTAGGAAGCCAGGGCCCAGAGACCACAAGCACCTTCTCCAAAGCCACACAGCCTGTGACTGACCCTGCTCCCTTTTCCCTTCCCTTCTGCTCATGCTCTTGTGAATGGTGCCAAGGGCCTGTGGATGGACCCCTACAGGCCTGCCCAGCACCGATCCCTCTGTTTCCTCTTTGTGAATCCTTAGGTGAAGTCGCGGGAGCTGGTGCGGCCAGCATCATGTCCACCCTGACCGAGAAGGCCGTAGTAAAGAAGGAACTGCTGTGTGATGTGGTTGGGAGAGACAAGTACCAGGTCAATAACAAACACGATGACAAGTACTCCCCGCTGCCTCCCAGCAAAATCGTCCAGCGAGCAGAGGAGCTGGTGGGGCAGGAGCTGCCCTACTCGCTGCCCTGTGAGAACTGCGAGCATTTCGTGAACGAGCTGCGCTACGGAGTCGCCCGCAGTGACCAGGTGCGTCCTCAGCCGCGTCCCCATCCCCAGGAGCCAGACCGTGCCGTCAGCCGGCGGGGGATGGGCATCGGGCACCTAGAAGGCAAATGGATGCCACACTCGGGGTGGGGACGGGCAGGTCGGCCCCATGGGCTGGCGCGGTTGTGCACCATGACCCACGATGTGAGTCACCGCCCGGGAAGAATCCTGTGTTTTGGACAACACTGTTTGTCTTTTACCCACTTAAACATTGCTCAAAGTGAAGAAAGCACATGAGAAGTTTCCTTTTCCCAAAACAATTCTCAGGCTTTAACGCAGAGAATAAACAGCTTATTTTCGGTAGAATTCTTGTAGAATTCCTGTTTACCCACATTAAAAAAAAAAACCAAACCAAAAACGGCAGATTTCTTAGCACTTCTAACAAGGGACAGCTTTTGTGTTTCATAATTCTGCTTTATGACCTGTGCCGCCCACCTGTGGCCCTTTTGGGGTCAGAGCTCCGGTAATTCAGCTCACCCAGCAGCCCGGCCCGTGAGAAGTCAGCGCGTCCCCCCCGTAAAATGTGCACTCTCAGGACTAACCAGGGCCCCCTGTCTTGTGTTTGATTATGCTCTTTGCCTCCGCACCCAGCACGCTCACAGCGAGCTGTTGTTGATTTCCTTGACAAAGTTCCTTTTGTACGAAGCCGCTGTCTCATGCGTTCTCCCTCCACGAGGTTCTGTAAAGAACCGGGGTACATTGTTCCTCCTCCATTCTCTGCAGACTGTTTCTCCCACCCTGACAAATCGTTTAGCAAGGAAAACGCTGGGAACAAGAGCTTTCATGTGGGTCCCCCCCCAACCCCGCCCCCAAGAACCACTGTGGCTGCCACAAAGCCACGCCTGATGACCTCTACGGTGAAGGTTAAAGACCGACTCGCAGTCACATCTTGGGTCTGTAGCTTCATCCAGACCTTGTCATCCTGGCGTCTGGCTGCTAGGAACCTCAGTTCTGGGTACCGTGTGATGTGAGTGACACTGGTGTGTTTCCTGCCACTGCACACAGCCACGTGGGGCCCATTTAGGGGCAGCGCCGAGATGTATTTATTTTTAGCCCGTGAAGACCTCCAAATTCTTCTCTATAATGGTCATTAAGGGTTTGTGGCAGCCACATGCATACAATCTAGGCAAGTTCTGTGCTTAGGGGAGCAAGGGCAGTGCCGACCGTGTCAGGTAAGGGTGTTAGTTTTGCGTACAAAGTTCGTATTTTCATATTTTTTATTCCCGGGATTTGGGGTACATGGTCCTCACTGTTGGCATAAAATCGTGATTAAACATCTTTCTCTTTGCTTGTTCTTGATTCCGCTTAAACGCCTGGCTTGGCTTATGGGTGAGATTTCTAGATGTATGTTGGTGACCCTCTTTCACACCCTCGTGTGGGAAAAAGTACAGTTTTGCTGATTTGGGCCATCGTGCCTTCACTGGGGACAGTGGCCATGAGAGCAGACTCTCCGTTTGCATTGTCATGGGGTCTGGTGTCCCCAGAGCTGCGCCTGGATAGTGCTGGAAATAGGAAGAGGCCGAACTTTCTCTCTGTTTCTTGCTGATCTGAACTGTTTCCACTGAGTTCTGTTCCCTTCAGGGTCGCTGCTGGACCTGATGAAACACGAAGGTGCTGGAAAGGGGGCCGTAAGGACACTGTGGCTCAGAGACTGGGAAAGAAGCAGGAGACAGGGCCGCCAGATACACTGGCCTTGCAGCCAGACTGCAAATTAGGGCAATAGACTAAAGTGTTGGGGTGTTTTCTGAGTCACCTGCTCGTCTTCCTAAAACACCGTGGTCTTTGTCTCCCCTGTGGGATGGTTTCATCATCTTCCTACCTTTCAAGTTTTTTTAGATGTGGCGTTGGCATTTGAAGTTGGAAGGTGCAAAAAGGTTTTGTATCAGGTTTCTGGGCTGACGAGGCAGGCTTCTATTTCTTTGTTCTTTGTTTTTGTTTTTTTTTTTCTGGAATAGTTTTTAAAATTTAAGTTTTAGATTTTCAAAGTAATGCAAGCATATAAGCTGAAAAGATAACCAGTTCTCAAAAAACCCCTCTTTACTCCTCCCTGTCTCACCAGGCAGCCATTCTTTTCTCTTTTAGCTTGGCATTTACCTATTTCTGAATTTCTAAACAATATGTGTATACTACCAGCTTTTAAAAAAAAAAAAGATTTTGTTTATTTATTTGAGAGAAGGAGAGTGAGAACATAAGTGGGGGAGGGGTGGGGGAGAGGGAGAAGCAGACTCCCTGCTGAGCAGGGAGCCTGACATAGGGCTCCATCCCAGGACCCCAGGATCATGACCTGAGCTGAAGTCAGATGCTTAACTGACCCAGGCACCCCAGTACCATCATTTTGTTAAAAAAATTTAGATATGCTCTTTTGATCACTCCTTATGCTAAGTGAAGGTTAAATTGCTTAAACCATCATTTCCTCCCCTCCCCCAGTCTCACTAGGTTTTTATATTATACATTTTTAAAAGATTTTTTAAAATTTATTTATTTTTAAAGATTTTTATTTATTCATTTGACAGACAGATATCATAAGTAGGCAGAGAGGCAGGCAGAGAGAGAGGAAGGGAGGCAGGTTCCCTGCCACACAGAGAGACTGATGCAGGGCTCGATCCCAGGACCCTGGGATCATGACCTGAGCCAAAGGCAGAGGCTTTAACCCACTGAGCCACCCAGGCGCCCCTATTATACATTTTTATTAAGTTACCATTCAGTGTTTCATGTTTATGTAAATTTTACGCACAGCTGAGTGTTGCGGTGTATTATGAATTTCCTTTTGGGGCTGGGGAAGGGTTTCTTTCTTTCTTGAAGGTAATTAGTATCTCCTTACATTGCTCAGTTTTCCTTGTACCCGTTGTCCGTTCTCAGTACGGTTTTCCACAAGGGAAATCCCGTCAAGTAATCTCTGAGTTCCAGGCTGTTCTCCTCGGACACATCCGTCCCTGAGACGGCCGTCCTGCTGTCCGCGCTGGCTGGCTCTCGGCTGACTGCACGGCTGTACCCCAGGATTTCCCTTTTCCGTTTTTCTTCAGATTTTCTTTGCCTTTCTCTTGGGTTGGTTTTCCTAGTTCCGTGATCTCTTCCGTTTCTCATTTCCCTGTCTTTCTCTTAATTTAGGTAGACCACATCCCCCCAGAAGTGGCTTTAGGTTAGAAAGACGGTTTCTGGAATACAGGACCACAAGGCTCGTGAGTCACACCGCTCTCCCCGGGCTGGTTACCGTCTGAGCTTCGGATGGCTGCCGTTACAAGCGACCACAAACTTAGGGGCTAAAAGCAACCCAACGTGATTTTCTCACAGTCCTAGAGGTCAGAAGAAGTCTGAAAATGGTTTCACGGGGCTAAAATCCAGGTGCCCCCAGGGCTCTGTTCTTTTCTGGAGGTTCTAGGGGAGCCTCTGTGTTTTTGCCTTTTCTGGCATATCTTGGTGATATGCTTATGACGAAGGGAGTTTGCTGTTGAATGGAAGCTTTGAGTGAACTGGGAGGGGACAAGTGGCTTGTTGACTTTAAGTTTCACTTTGGGTGATATGGGTAGGTAGTTTGTTTGGGAATCCTCGATATTGGTATCTTTTCTTTTCTTTTTTTTTTTTGAGTTTATTTATTTGAGTAATTTCTATACCCAAGGAAGGGCTTAAACTCATGACCCCGAGATCAAGAATCACACACTCCCTTGACTGAGCCAACCAGGTGCCCCAAGTAGCTTTTGTTTCCACTTGGGCGGGTCAGACGCCCCAGGAAGGTTTTCCTGACTCTTCTGTGGTAGGTAGTGTTCTGGGAGCACAGATGGGTAGGAGGGCAGAGAGTCTCACAATTAGCATTGTTTTTGGCATGATGGCCACATCCTCACATGCGTTTCTCAATTCCCAGGCCCCCAAGTCTTCTTTAATCCTCTGCAGGAATCAACTTTTTTTTTTTTTTTAAAGATTTTATTTATTTATTTGACAGACAGAGATCACAAGTAGGCAGAGAGGCAGGCAGAGAGAGGAGGAAGCAGGCTCCCTGCTGAGCAGAGAGCCCAATGCGGGGCTCGATCCCAGGACCCTGGGATCATGACCTGAGCTGAAGGCAGAGGCTTTAACCCACTGAGCCACCCAGGCACCCCAGGAATCAACTTTTGAACTTCTGCTGTAGTTGGGTGGGTGGGTGGGGCGTGGGGCCTCCAGGGACCCTGCTGAAGCTCTTTCTTGTCCCGTTTCCAGAGCTGCTTGGTGTTGTCAGGAGCTGACCTTCCCCAAGGATCCCGTTATAATTTGGGTTGATCCCTCAACTTTTCCCAGTGCTGCTTTAGAATTTAGAGTTCTGTGGGTCCTTGTGAAATGACACCGAAAACAAATGCCTTACTTTACTCTTGGTCAGGTTTCCGGGGGAGTGAAATTTGACATGGGACTTTTTAACCCTGAAATCTACTTTTATTTTTTTTCTTAAAGATTTTATTTATTTATTTGACAGAGAGAGATCACAAGTAGGCAGAGAGGCAGGCAGAGGCAGAGAGAGAGGAGGAAGCAGGCTCCCTGCTGAGCAGAGAGCCCGATGCGGGACTCGATCCCAGGACCCTGAGATCATGACCTGAGCCGAAGGCAGAGGCTCAACCCACTGAGCCACCCAGGCGCCCTCTACTCTTAGTTTTGCAACACTTCTTTTTCCTGGTATGAGCCATGCAAGTCAGAAATACTAATAAGGTGAGGTAGAGCCTCACTACTACTCCTAGTTGGGTCATTTCTTTGAAAACTTGCAAAGAGCACTCCTGTGCCTGGCAGAACCGGGTGTGGGGGAGGCAGCGAGGAACAAGACAAGGGACACACGAGAGGTCCTTGCTCCCCCGGGGGGCACAGGTGTGACATGGTAAGTCATCGAGAGCCATTCCTGCACCGCCTCCCACTGGCCACAAGGGCTGCCTGATGGCCTCCAGGATCTCAGCCATCCCGCCTTCATCTCCTCGTCCTTTGCACAACCACCCTCTGGGGATTTAGGGGCTTAAAATACCCACAGAGTGGGTCGAGTTGGCCTTGGGCCCGTGTACAGCCGTGGCCAGCGGCCTCCACCCGCCGGTTCTTTCCCCATCCAGCCCTCTTCTCCCCATTTCCCTGCCAGTACGTGTTGACTCCTGAGTTGTCAGTGGGCCAAGGGGCACGTGAGTCTCCAGGAACTGAGCGTTCTTGTTGCATGGACGGCCTGTCCTCGGATCCCCGACAGAGTGTGATCTCCCCTCCTCTCTCTTGCAGGTCAGAGATGTCGTGGTGGCGGCTGGCATCGCAGGAGTGGGCCTGGCAGCCATGGGCCTCATTGGAGTCATGTTCTCAAGAAACAAGCGGCAGAAGCAATAAGTTGAAGGGCCTGACCCACAGCGGGGACATTATCCACGGAGGAGGGTCTGGTTGTGCCAGAGGTGTTGGGGTTTGGTTTGTGGGTTTCATTCTGTTTTATAGTGAGGCTTATTTTTATGCAATAAAATAAAGCCCAGCAAGGGAGCACTTTACCGGAGAAAACGCAGCAGGAACTGGCTGGCGTCAAGTCTGTTGGGGGTGCAGCAGGGCTCGAGGCCTGGCCACGCCGGGGGGCGCCCTGGGCCTTGGGCGCTGTTCTCTCCCTTTGTCTCTGTGGCTGTGTCCTTTGACTTGCCGGAGTCAGCCCAGCTCTGGCTGTGTCCAGGCCGGGGTCACTCTGGTAATTCCGATTGTGGGGAGACCGTGGGCAGCAAGGGAGACCCGCGGCCCTGACTGAGGGGCCAGAACAGGAGCCGTCAGACAGCCCGGACCCTCGGCCTGGAACGAGAGCCAGCTCGGCCTCTCGGACTCTGCAGCTGGAGTCTGGGGGTGTTTGGCGGAGTCAAAACCAAACCAAAGCCAACGTCTGCCATGACGAAGTCGGTAGAGGCTCTTGCCAATCTTGTGAAATCCTCTCCTGTCTCCCTCTGCTCTCTCTGCTCTCCACACCTTTCCTCGGCCCCGTCGCTCCCACTCCCAGCCCTCCTGCTTCCTCTCCACTTGGGCTAGCTTGTGGACCCCCAAGTCTGGGACCCCACACCCCTCCTGCGACCCCTCTTCCCATGTCCCCTCGGCTCCACACTCCCCTCAGCCAGTCAGCTTTGCCCCGTGGCTGGGTCCCGTGGTGCAGGGTTACCTCAGACCTTCCTGGCATGGCCGCCCCCATGACTGACCTCCTCGCTGCGCAGCCCTCTCGGGAGGGGTTGGGGATGAGGCAAGACCTTTCGTGGCTGGTCCCTTGAGTTCTGCTCATATAGCTCGCTGGACGTGGCCGATGGTCAAAGGGGCCATTTCTCTGAGGAGACTTGCATGTCTCAGAAATTCCTCTGAATTTCTTTCTCAGAAATTCTCTGCTGGGGCCAGCTGGCCTTCCCTCCACAGGGCAAGGCTTCTCCAACTGGTTGCAAATGTTTCCTCTGTCAGCCCTGGTTGTCTGGAGACCTGTGGGAAGCCCGGACAGGACTTACACACGGCTTCATGCCAGCCCCCTCCTGCTTAGCCCCAGTCTGGTCCAGGGTAAACGCACACCCATCCGCGTCCCAGGGTTGATAGAAGAATAGTTTTCTCCCAGTGCAGTTTTCTTTCTTTTTTGGTCTCAGGTCCACTGATCTCCTACCAGTTCCCAAGCTCCCAAAAGAGGGGGACATGGGCCAAACTCAAAGGGTGGGTCTCCTGAAGGGCCCTGTCTCACATGGCAGAGGGGAGAAGAGGTTAGGGCCACGTGGAGTGGAGAGCTCCAAGCTAATTATAGATTAAACAAAAGGAATGAGGAAAAATAAGCACAAGAAAACAAAACCAAGATACCCAGTTCAGTTGAAAAGAAAAATTACGTACAAAAATGTGGGATATGTAGAAATAACCAAATAAGATGGAAGAACGAATTCCAAATATATTGGTTGGTAATCACCATGTATATAAATGGACTAAACTTGTCAAGTGAGAGATAAACATTTTACTGGGTTAGAAACTGGATTCAAGGAATACGGTTTATAGCAGATACACTTAAAGCAGACAGATAAAAAGATGAAAATCCGGGCGCTCCTGCCTGGCTTCGTTGGCAGAATATGTGACTCTTGATCTTGGGGTTGTGAATTTGAGCCCCACATTGGGTGGAGAGATTACTTAAAAATAATAATAAAAAACCCAAAACCTTAAAACCTTAAAAAAAAAAACCAAACCAAAACCTTAAAAAAAAAAGGTAAATTCAAAGGATGAACACTTTACATGACAACTGGTCTGTTGTCTTAAAGAAAAGTCATGCTATGAAGGAGAACTACAGGGTGTGTTGAAGGCTGTCTAGACTGAAAGGCATGTTGGGGACAAAACAACTAAATGTAAAAAGCAACAGTGAAAGCGATTTGAGGCAATTGGGAAAATTCAAATGTGGACTGGGCATTAAAGAATTTTAAAGAATTATTAATTTTATTAAGTGATTTGATATTAGACTTATGTAAACACATGACCTGAATTTAAAAAAATAGAGGCAGATAAAGCAAATATGACAAAACAGTAAAGTTTTTAGTCTAGGCGGTGGGTATGTAGGTGGTCATTGTACTAGTCTTTCTAGTACTTTCTATATGTTAAGAAATTTACATAGTAAACCTTTAAAATATATCTGAAATTTGAACCTGAACATTTAAATAAAATAAGACCTTTGGCTATATTTCAATGAATTATATAATAATTTTTAAGAATTATAAAAGATAACGCTAGAACTAAGAACACATACTAACTAAAAGCTGGCATAACTGTATTGATATGAAAAATATAGGCTTTAAGGCAAAGATTGTTACTAGCCACAAAGGTCATTAAAAATTATGGCATAATAAGAAATACGTTTGGTCTTTTCCTTGGTTCCTAGCCCAAGCTCCTTGGAATTTCCTGAGTATTTGGTTTTGGTCATCATGAACCCCCTTTGATCACACCTGAGTGTGTGCTAACGAGCTGACCTCAGGTGCGGGTGCTAGAGAGCCTTACGATGGGGCAGGTCATCAGAAAGACCGAGTCATTAGAGGATTGGAACTTTGAGCGTCCCCCTCAAATCCCACTGATCTCCAGGAGAGGAGTGAGGTTGGAGATGAAGCCCCATAAGAACTCTTGAACAAGGAGACTTGATGAGCTGCTGGGTTGGTGAACCCATGAGCTGTAGGGAGAGTGGTGTGCCTGAGGAGGGCATGAAGGCGCCTTGCCTCCCTCTGCCCCCATGTCTTGCCTTACACAGGTCTCCCATTTGGTTTTTCCTGGGTTTTACCCATTATAATAAACGGCTAAACATAAGTAAAGTGACTTCCTATGTTCTGTCAGCTGTTCCAGCAAGTCATTGAACCTAATAGGGGTCGTGGGAACCCCGATTTATAACCCATGGTCAGAAGTATGGGACTTGTGAATGACACCTGAAGGTTGGGGGGCGGTGGGATGCAGTCTTGTGGGACTGAGCCCTTACTGTGGGGTCTGTGTTACCTCCCAGGTGTCAGTGTCAAAATCGAAATGACTTGTTCAACACCCAGTTGGTGTCTGGTGAATCACAGGATTGGTTGTTGGTGTAGGAAAGCACTTCAGGAGGTTCTGTGAAAGTCCCAGCTCACTAGGAAGATACAGTAATTCTCGATTATTCATCTAATACAAATCTCAAAATAGATACTGAGAATGTTGGCCTACTGCAAGGAGAAACTGACAAATGCTCCATTACAGTGGGAGATCGAAATACACCTCCATCAGGAACTGATAAATCGAGGAGATGCAAAAATCAGTGAAGATATAGAATATTTCAAAAACTTACCACCAAGCTGATTTAATATATAGGGCACTATATATATACATAGTACAATTGTGGCATACAGATTCCTTCTGACCACGCACAAAGGAACATTTATAAAAACAGGCCATATCCGAGACCTTAAGTCAAGTCTCAGCAAATTTCAAGGGACTGATAACATAGAGAATATCTTCTCTAATCACAATGCCATTAAGTTATCAATTAAGAAATCAATTAATGCAATTAACAGATCAGTAACAAAGTGATAGTTAGAAAACCCTTCTACTTTGAGCAGTCTTAGAGCACATTGTTAGATAAATTATGAGACAAAGATGGAAACATAATGGAAATTAGATAACATTCAGAAATGAATGGTAGCAAAAATATTAGATATCGATCTTTGGGCCATGCAACTGAAGAGTTGCCTAGAAAAAATTCATAACGCAAATCCTTATATTAAGAAAGAGAAAAGTATCAATTAACAAGTTAGTCATTCAATTTAAGAAGATAGAAGACATACAGATGGCCAACATGAAACAAAACCCTCGACATCGGGAATCATCAGGGACGTGCAAATCAAACCCACAATGACATACCCCCCCACCTGTTAGAATTGCTGGTATCAAAAAGAAAAGAAGTAGCAGGTGTTGGTGAAAATGTGCAGAAAAGGAAATCCTCATGCACTTTTGGTGGGGATACACATTGGTGCAGCCACGACAGAAAACAATAGGAAGATTCATCAAAAAATTAAAAATAAAACTACCATCTCTAGCAATTCCACTTTGGGGTATTGATCCAAAGAAGACAAAAATGGTAAATGAAAAAGACATATGCACCCCCGTGTTCATTGCAGCATTATTTACAATAGCCAAGGTATGGAAGCAACCTAAGCATTCAGCAGGGGATGAATGGATAAAGAAGACGTGGTATATATATTCGGAGGAATATTCATCAGCCATAAAAGGAAGGAAATCTTGCTATTTCCAACAACAGGGGTAGCCCTTGAGAGTACTATGCTAAGTGAAATAAGTCAGACAGAGAAAGACACATACTGTATGGCCTCACTGATATGTGGAATCTAACACCAAACCAAACCCCAAATAAACAAACCAAAAAACCAGGGTGATGGATACAGAGAGCAAAGTAGTTGGTTGCCAGAGGTCGTGTGGAGCAGGCTAAATGGGTGAAGGGAGTGAAAAAGTACAAACTTTTAGCTATAACATAAGTAAGTCATGGGATGTAATGTACAGCATGATGACTATAGTTAAAATATGACACTGTATATTTGAAAATTGCTAGAAGAGCAGGTCTTGAAAGTCTACATCAAGGGGAAAAAGGGGGGGGGGGTTAGAAATTGCCAGGGGGACAGCTGTGCACCAGGATGAGAAGAGGCGGTCCAGAGGAGATGAGGAGAGCACCATGCCCAAGCGTGGTGCTTCCCTGGGGGGAAGTAAAGCAGAACCTGAACTATGAAGACCGTACTGAGGTGTTCGGAGCCTCTTTCTTCTGGATATACTAGTGATGAACACAGAGAACACTAAACTAACAAAGAAGATGATACAGGTGATTCATTACGAGAATGCAATCATAGGGGTGCTTGGGTGGCTCAGTCATTAAGCGTCTGCCTTTGGCTCAGGTCATGATCCCAGAGTCCTGGGATCAAGCCCCGTTTGGGGCTTCCTGCTCCGGGGTGGGAAGCCTGCTTCTCCCTCTCCCACTCCCTCTGCTTGTGTTCCCTCTCGATGTGTCTTTCTCTGTGAAATAAATAAATAAATAAATAAAATCTTTAAAAAAAAAAAAAAGAAATGCAATCATAATTCACAAGCAACCTTAGGGAGAACATACAAATATACCCATAGAATAAGGCTGCTGAATACTTTTTTAGCCAAAAATTGTGATTTAACTATGGGAAGAATGAGGGGGGAAAAGAAGGTGTGAGTGAGGGCAGGAGAGGAGAGTGGTAAAGGTGCTAAACCCTAATTTTATACGAGACGTTATTAATATTTCAATTGTAAGAATCCAGAAGGAATAGTCTAAGTATGTTGTTGAAAAATTTAGAAGCAAAGAGCAGAAGACACAGCCCAAAGGCAAGCGATTGCCTCTGGAGAAACGAAATAGGAGGCCGGAAGGATGTTCTTTTTTATTATGAACATTACAATACTACTGACTTTTTTTTTTTAAGATTTTATTTATTTATTTGACAGACAGATCACAAGCAGGCAGAGAGGCAGGCAGAGAGAGAAGGGAGGAAGCAGGCTCCCTGCTGAGCAGAGAGCCCGATGCGGGGCTCGATCCCAGGACGCTAGGATCATGACCCGAGCCGAAGGCAGCGGCTTTAACCCACGGAGCCACCCAGGCGCCCCAATACTACTGACTTTTAAACTGTATCTCTCTCTGTGTATTACTTTGCTAAAACAATAAAATGATGCCCGAGAAAAAATACCTAATACATGTAAAATACTAGATAGACACAAAACAAAAACACACATGCACAACTACAAAATGCGTGATTTCTCTGTAATTCTGAAATCCAAAAAGCTCTAAAAACCTAAGTTAGGTGGCAAACTCCTTTGAAGGAAAAACCTGTCTTGAAAGGACGTGAGGCTTTTTGTAAGCTTTATTTATCCCCTTTCATGAATCAGTCGTGCCTTTCCCTGCAGAAACAGTAAATGATTGGGCAGGAGGTATCACCTGAATGCCTATTCCTGTCCTTGATCTCACGCTTGGACACAATTTAATTATTTTCCATCTAAAATCCAAAAAATTTTGAATTCCAAAACACATATAGTCTCAAAGCATTTGCATAAGGCTTGCTGCCACGTGTTATATACTTCCTATAGGGATACCTATCTGTTTACAAAGAAGAAGACCAGGGGTGCCTGGGTGGCTCAGTAGGTTAAGCCTCTGCCTTCGGCTCAGGTCATGATCTCAGGGTCCTGGGATCGAGCCCCGCATCGGGCTCTCTGCTCAGCGGGGAGCCTGCTTCCTCCCCACCTCTCTCTGCCTACTTGTGATCTCTCTCTCTGTCAAATAAATAAATAAAATCTTTAAAAAAAAAAAAAAGAAGAAGACCAGAAAGGATATATTCAAACCTGATATGTGGTTATCTCTGGGGACCAGAAAGGGGGACTTCAGTTTTATCCAAGGTGTCCCAATTTTTTGCAAGAACATCATTTCTAATTTCACAATGATGATGCTATTAACTTTTTAAAAAATACAGAAAAAACGAGAGTGACAGATGTCCTATTACTAATTGATAGAATTGAATTCAGCCTCTATGAAGAGGCCTAGAATGAAGGAGGATCCCCACCAGGACACGTTATTGGCCAACAGGGTCTTCACAGAGGTAATCACGTTAAGATGAGGCCATCAGGGTGAGCCCTAAGCCAACATGACTGGTGTCCTTATAAGAAAAAGTCACACAGACACAGGGAGAAGAATGCAATGTGAAGACAAAGAGACACACAGAGGGAAGACAGAAGCAGAGACTGAAGGCCTACAGCGAAGGCCAAAGAACGCCCAGGACCGCCCGCAGACCAGCAGGAACGAGGAAGGTCAAGCACGAACTCTTCCCCACAGGCTCAGGAGGGTGCGGCCCCGTGCACAGCTTGAGTTCTGACGATCGGACTCCAGAACTGTGGGATTTCATTACAGCAGCCCTCACACATCACCCGGGCCTACTCACGAAGACCTATGACCGACTGATGACACGATCCATAAAGAACTACGTCACCTCAAACATGAGTGTGTCTGTGGCACGGGGTCCACTGCCGCACACAAGCTCAGTGTACAAAAACGTGTGCGAAATGAAGGAGAATACAAAGAAGTGTCAGGTGAAAAGGTGTCAAACTCAGGTTTTGCTGGAAATGTTTCAGGAACAACAGCTCCCAACCCCCAGAGCAGAACCACCAGTTATAAAGTACAAGCCAAAGTTGAGGAATTATTTTCTTTGCTTTTTAAAGGACTAGAAATTAGACCAAAGTTGAAGTAATCCCCACAATAAGTGACACCCTCATTCCTTTGGAGGCTGATCTGTTTTCTTGAGTGTCAGTGGGACCAGTGGGATCCGAAAGCCATGCCGAGACTGGGAGAAGTTAAGATGGTGGAGGAGGAGGGGACCCTAAGCTCATCTGGTCCCCGAAATTCAGCTAGATATCAGATCGTTCTGGACACCTGCAAAATCAATCGGGGATCTGAGACAAGAAATGCTGCAATCCTACAAATAGAGAAGTGACCACCTTTTGCAAGGTAGGAGGTGCAGAGACTTATATCCCGGCTGACATATTGAAGGATAGGGCGAGGGGCAGTAGCCCACTTAGGAAAGCTACCACAAAGTCTTATAAGTGGTGGGGCACAAAATCAGAAATTTTCCAAAGTCTGCTCTGGTGAGGGATGTCCCTGGCTGAAAGGCGCCCAGGTGGCCAAGGAACGTGGACTCCCAGGTGGGACAGCTTGGTCTCAGTATGCCCGGGGACACAGAAAGAATGGGGGTGCCCGAGTGCAGCAGAGTTCCTGACCATCTGAGCAGAGAAGCCGTTTGTAAACAGTGCCCCCCCGCCCCCGCCCTGCCAGCTTTGTGGTCGGGGTTACCATAAATCACCAACAGCGTCAGGGGACTGCTCTCCCAGCAGGGGCCCGGCAAGCTGCAGAAACGTGGGGAGACCCCCTCCCTCCCCCTGGAGGAGTGGAGAGGTGTGCACAAGAGTCCTCAATGTTTGCAGACTCCAAGCCGGGTGGCGGGCCAGAGATAACAACGCTGAGTCAGAGGCTGGGTGAACACAGAGTGAGGAGGGAAACCATGGAGACAAGAGGGACTGTTTGTCTATGAGGGTGCCCTGAAGAGTTGGGGTGGGGGTGCGAGCATTCAGCCCTGGGGCTGGAAACCCCAGCGCTGCCTTTTTCAGCCCTCCATTGGCTCTGAAAGCCTAAAGGGAGAAGAGGAGCGCCACCTAGTGGATTCTGGAGCCACTTACAGTCCAGTCCTCTGACAAGGGAGGGCAGACCTGGGAAGGACACCTGAGAATCATTGTAACAGGGGCCTCCCCCAGAGAACCAGCAGGAACACCCCTCAAGCATGAAGTTAACCTATCATAGAGAACTGCAAAGCTTCAGCTCTTGGGGAAAATAACATTCATGGGTTTTTTTTTTTAATTTTTAAAATTTTTTTAGTCCTTAAGTATTATTTTTTCCAGCTCTTTTCTTATTTTTTTCAATTTTTTAAATTCTTCTTAAATTTTTAGCACATATATATATATTTACTAGATCTACATTATTTTTGGCTTCCTTTCATTGTATTTTATTTCAGTTTTGGATATATCTAAGTCTTTCTTTCTTTCCTATTTCAGGATCTAGTTTCTTTTAACATGAAAGAGGAAAACACACCTGTGATCAGTTTTTTGTTTTGTTTCTTGTTTGATTTTTTTCTTAGTTAGTTTTTTTTTTCCTGGCTTGTTTTGTTTTGTTTTCTGTTGTTGTTATTGTTGTCTTTTCACTTTCTTTTATTCTTTTCTGGACAAAATGATGAGACAGAGATATTCACCCTAAAAGACAGAACAGGAGGTAGTACTCACTGCCAGGGATTGAATCAATGTGGATATAATGTAGATGGCGGAAGTAGAATTTAAAACAATGATTATAAAGATACTAGCTGGGCTTAAAAAAGCATAGACGACACTAGAGAATCCCTTCCTATAGAATTCAAAGAACTTAAATCTAGTCAGGCCAAAATTAAGAATGCTTTTGCGGAGATGCAGTCCCAAATGGAGGCTCCAAAAGAGTATAAGTGATGCAGGAGAGAGAGTCAGTGATATAGACAATAAAATGATGGAAAATAAGGAAGCTGAAAAGAAGAGGAAAAGATCACTACTGGATCTCGAAGGAAGATGTGGAGAACTCAGTAATTCCATAAGTGAAATAATATCAGGATAATAGGGGTCCCAGAAGATGAAGAGAAGGAGAGAGAGGCAGAAGGTTTCTTTGAACAAATCAGAGCTGAGAACTTCCCTAGTTGGAGACCAGAAACAGATATTCAAGTCCAGGAGGCCCAGAGAACCCCCTTCAAAATCAATAAAAATAGGTGACTATCTGGACATATACTAGTGAAGCTTGCAGATTTCAAAGATAACAAAAATCCTGAAAGCAGTTTGGGACAAGAGGCGCCTACCTACTAGGTAGGTCTGCTGGCAGCAGACCTGTCTACACAGACCTGGCAGGCCAGAAAGGACTGGCTGGATATATTTAGGGTGCTGAATGGGAAAAATATGCAGCCACAAATAATTATAGGAGATTACGAGTAATAACATGCTAACAAAATAAGCAATCTGGAAGAAATGGATGCATTCCTAGAGACAATAAACTACGAAAACTGAACCAGGAAGAAATAGAAAACCTGAACAGAACCATAACCAGCAAGGAAATTAAAGCAGTCATCAAAAATCTCCCCACAAACAAGAGCCCAGGGCCAGATGGCTTCCCAGGGGAATTCTACCAAACATTTAAATAAGAATTAAAACTTATTCTTCTGAAGCTCTTTCAAAAAATAGAAATGGAAGGAAAATTTCCAAACTCATTTTCTGAGGCCAGCATTACCTTGATCCCCAAACCAGACAAAGACCCCACCAAAAAGGAGAATTACAGACCAATATTCGAGATGAACAAGGATGCAAACCTGGCCCCAGAGTAAGTTCCACAAGGAGGGATTGGCGGGTGAGCCGGCCACCAGGGATCAGCGGAGCCAGCACCAATCTTGGGAGTCTCAAGAGCTCCTGGGAGCCTGGGGCTTGACCCACGGAACATTGCTTGACTCACATCTCTTATGAGGTCTGGTTCCCCTACCTATTGCTGCTATTTGGAAAAGAAAAAATTGGATTCCAACTCTTGTATTTATTTTTTTCATGTCTGGAATGTCTGTTCATTAGCATCAGGAACAGTGAAGGAGAAACAAGAGGGCTCTGCCCCTCCGCCCCCACCCCTTACCTGGCCAGAAGCCTGGTCTGTGCTGAGGGCCCACCCTGTGAAGAAGAAAGGGGCCGGCACCTGCAAGGGGCCTGCTATGGCCCTAAAACCATCTCTGCGAGCCATGGTCTGGCCCCCACGGTGGCCAATCAGCTGGGCTGTCACATTCCCGTGCACCTCTCGGGTTTCAACGGGCACCTAATGGTAACCATGGAAATAAATGTCCGACTGCCTTCCTGTGAGCCATTTCCCCGGGCCTCACCCTCAGCTGATAACGAAGCAAACCTCAGACCGAATTCCATGGCACGCCTAGGCGTTTACCAAATGTGTGCTCACCAAGGAAGTACTGAGCCCTTCATCCAGCCTGCTGTGAAAGCAGAATGGAGATGCTGGAGGAGCAGCCCCTGGGCGCTGACCTGGGTGGCTCAGTTGGTTCAGCGTTTGACTCTCGGCCTCGGATCAGGTCTGGATCTCAGGGTCTGGATCTCAGGTTTGAGCCGGCTAACCCCGCCCCATGGGGCAGAGCTGATTGGCCGAATGAGAGCACCTGACCCACGGCAGCCAATCGGAAGGCTGAGCCCGGTGCGCGCTGAGCCCACCACACTCTGGGGAACTGGTTGGGGTGTACCCAGAGTGGCCCCCACAGCGGGAGAGATGGAGCTGAGCTGGTGGGAGAAGAGGGGCCGCAGGAGGGGTGCGGGATCAGAGACTTGGGGGTCCCAGCGAGCCCAAGTGGAAAGGAAGCAGGAGCACTGGGTGTGGAAGTGATGAGGCAGAGGAAGGACGTGGAGAGAGATCTCATCGTTTGTGGAAGCGACAGGAGCAGGGATAACGGGAGGATGGGGCGCCTTCCCTCACTGGTGGTGGCCTCACGTTCACGGCCCAGAGTCTCCCACACAGTTCCATTTACTGAGGTCCCAGGCCTGGACAGGCCCATGGTTCCTGTTCTTCTGCATCACACATGTGTCTCCCCTCCCCCTCGTGTATCCTCACACCATGAAGAAAGATACAGGTCTCCATGGGCGCCTGGGTGGCTCAGGGGTTAGGCTCCCGGTCTTGGTTTCACCTCAGGTCAAGAGCTCAGGGTCCTGAGATCGAGGCCCAGCCACACGTTGGACTCTGTGCTGGGGTGGAACCTGCTTAGGGTTCTCTCTTGTTCATGCTCTCCCCACTTCCATGTACGGGTTTGCTCTCTCTCTCTCTCAAAAAGTAAACATAAGCATACAGGCCTCCCCAAAGAAACCGGTGAAAAGCTGTGAATGGCCGGGGTGTACCCTCAGTGTAGCTGGAGCCCGGATCAGCCTGCTCGGGCTGCTCTAAGGACATGGGGGGTGGGGAGCTTACACAGCAGACTTGGATTTCTCGCATTTAGGTCTATAATCCGTTTTGAGTTCATTTTTGTGCATGATGTAAGAAAGTGGTTCAGGTTCATTCTTTGGTGTGTCTGTAGCTGACCCATTTTCCCAATACCGTTTCTGAAGAGATTGTATTTCTCCCGTTGCATATTCTTGCCTTCCTTGTCAAAAGTTAATTGATGATAGCATGGGGTTTTTGTTTGTTTGTTTTGTTTTGTTTTTGCTTTCTATCCTGTTGTGTTTTTTTTTTTCTATCCTGTTTTTTGATCTATGTGTCTATCTTTGTGCCTGTGCCATGCTCTTTTTATACCTATAGTTTTGTAGTATAATTTGAAATCTGTAATTGTGGTACCTCCAGCTTTTTCTTTTTCAAGAAGGCTTAGGCTTTTTGTGGTCTTTTATGGTTCCATACAAATTTTAAGATTGTTTGTTCTAGCTCTGGGAAAAAGCTGAAGAAAAAAAAAAAAAAGAAATGCTGTTGGTATTTTGATAGGGATTGCATTAAATCTGCAGACTGGTTGGGTTGTTGGGACATTTTAACAGTATCTGTTCTCCCAGTCCATGAGCATGGAGTGTTTTCCCATTTCTTTATGTCTTCCTGAATTTCATTCATAAGTGCTCTATAGTTTTTTTTAATTAAAATTTTTATTTATTTTCAGCGTAACAGTATTCATTGTTTTTTCACCACACCCAGTGCTCCATGCAATCTGTGCCCTCCCCAATACCCACCACCTGGTTCCCCCACCCTCCCACCCCCCGCCCCTTCAAAGCCCTCAGGTTGTTTTTCAGAGTCCATAGTCTCTCATGGTTCACCTCCCCTTCCAATTTCCCTCAACTCCCTTCTCCTCTCCATCTATAGTTTTCAGAGTACAGATCTTCTGCCTCTTTGGGTTGGTTTATTCCTAGATATTTTATGGTTTTTGGCTTTGGTGCAATTGTAAAGGGGAATGATTCCTTGACTTCTCTTTCTTCTATCTCATTGTTAGTGTATAGAATTGCAATGGACTTCTGTGCATTGATTTTGTGTCTTGCAACTTTGCTGAATTCCTGTATCAGTTCTAGCAATTTTTCATTGGAGTCTTGGGTTTTCTACACAGACTATCATGTTCTCTGCCAAGAGTGAAAGTTTGACTTCTCCTTAGCCTATACGGATGCCCTTTATGTCTTTTTGTTGTCTGACTGCTGAGGCGAGGACTTCCAATACTGTGTTGAATAGCCATGGTGAGAGTGGACATCCCTGTCTTGTCCCTGATCCAAGGGGGCAGCTCTTAGTTTTTGAGGATGATATTCACTGTGGGTTTTTTAATATAACTTTTATGATATTGCAGTATACTCCCTCTATCTCTCCACTGCAGAGAGTTTTTATCAAGAAAGATGCTGTATTTTGTCAAATGCTTTTCCTGCATCCATTGAGAGGATCATATGGTTCTTGTCCTTTCTTTCATTAACGTGGTGTGTCACATTGATCGATTTGTGGATGTTGAACCAGCCTTGCAGCCCAGGAATAAGTCCCACTTGGTCATGGTGCATAATCCATTTAATGTACTGTTGGATCCTATTGGCTAGTATTTTGGTGAGAATTTTTGCATTGTTCTTCATGAATATTGGTCTGTAATTTACTTTTTGGTGGGGTCTTTGTCTGGTTTGGGGATCAAGGTAATGCTGGCCTCAGAAAATGAGTTTGGAAGTTTTCCTTCCATTTCTATTATTTTAAACAGTTTCAGAAGAATAGGTTTTAATTCTTCTTTAAATGTTTGGTAGAATTGCCCTGGGAAGCCATTTGGCCCTGGGCTCTTGTTTGTGGGGAGATTTTTGATGACTGCTTTAATTTCCTTGCTGGTTATGGTTCTGTTCAGGTTTTCTATTTCTTCCTGGTTTAGTTTTAGTGGTTTATTGTCTCTAGGAATGCATTCATTTCTTCCAGATTGCCTAATTTGTAGGCATGTAGTTGCTCATAATATTTTCTTATAATTGTTTGTATTTCTTTGGTGTTGGTTGTGATCTCTCTTCTTTCATTCATGATTTTACTTATTTGGGTCCTTTCTCTTTTCTTTTTGAGAAGTCTGGCTAGGGTTTTATTGATCTTATTAATTCTTTTGAAGAAACAGCTCCTAGTTATGTTGATCTGTTCTTCTGTTCTTTTGGTTTCGATTTCATTGATTTCTGCTCTAATCTTTTTTTTTTTTTTTTAAAGATTTTATTTATTTATTTGACAGACAGAGATCACAAGTAGGCAGATAGGCAGGCAGAGAGAGAGGAGGAAGCAGGCTCCCTGCTGAGCAGAGAGCCCGATGCGGGGCTAGATCCCAGGACCCTGGGATCATGACCTGAGCCGAAGGCAGAGGCTTTAACCCACTGAGCCACCCAGGCGCCCCTCTGCTCTAATCTTTATTATTTCTCTTCTCCTGCTGGGGTTGGCTTTATTTGCTGTTCTTTTTCCAGCTCCTTTAGCTGTAAGGTTGGGTTATATATTTGAGACCTTTCTTGTTTCTTGAGAAAGGCTTGTATTGCTAAATACTTTCCTCTTAGGACTGCCTTTGCTGCATCCCAAAGATTTTGAACAGCTGCATTTTCATTTTCATTTGTTTCCACGAATTTTTTCAATTCTTCTTAAATTTCTTGGTTGACACATTCATTCTTTAGTAGGATGCTCTTTAGTTTTCATGCATTTGAGTTCTTTCCAAATTTCTTCTTGTGGTTGAGTTCCAGTTTCACAGCACAGTGGTCCAAAATTTTCCACAGAATGATCCCAGTCTTTTGGTACTGGTTGAGACCTGATTTGTGACCCCGTATCTGATCTATTCTGGAGAATATTCCACACACACTCGAGTATATATGTTCTGAGTATATCTGTGAAGTCCATCTGTTCCAGTGTGTCAATCAAAACCCTTGTTTCTTTATTCATCTTCTGCTTAGATGATCTATCCATTTAAGGGAGGGTGTTAAAGTCCCCTACTGTTATCATGTTATTATTGATCTGTTTCATTGATTTTGTTACTAATTGACTTATACAATTGGCTGCTCCCAAGTAAGGGGCATAGATATTTACAGTTGTTAGATCTTCTTGTTGGATAGACCCTTTAATTATGATATAATGTCTTTCCTCATCCCTTATTACACTCTTCAGTTTGAAATCTAATTTATCTGGTATAAGGATCCAGCTTTCTTTCAATCCACTCACATGATAAATGGTTTTCCAGTGCCTCCCTTTCAATTTGGAGGTGACTTTGGGACTAAAATAGGTCTCTTGCAGATGGCATATCAATGGGTTTGCTTTTTTATCCAGCCTGTTACCTTGTGTCTTTTGACTGGGGCCTTTAGTCCATTTACATTCAGAGTAACTATTGAAAGATGTTAATTTGGTGTCATTGCATTACCTGTAAAGTAGCAGTTCCTGTAGATTGTCTCTGTTCCTTTCTGGTCTTTGTTATTTTGGGGCTCTCTCTTTACTCAAAGGATCCCCTTTAATATTCCTTGCAGGGCTGGTTTAGTGTTCACAAGTTCCTTTAGTTTTTGTTTGTCCTGAAAACTCTCTCTCTCTTTGTGTTCTGAATAACAGCCTTGCTGGACAGAGTATTCTTGGCTGCATGTTTTTCCCATTTATTATTCCCTGAAAATATCCTTCCAGTCCTTTCTGGCCTGCCAGGTCTCTGTGCATAGCGCTGCTGCCAGCCTTATGTTGCTACACTGGTAGGTTAAGGACCTCTTGTCCCAAACTGCTTTGAGAATTTTCTCTTTATCTTTGGAATTTGCAAAGTTTCACTAGTATATGTGGAGGTGTTGACCTATTTTTATTGATTTTGAGGGGGGGTTCTCTGGCCTACTGGACTTAAATGTCTGTTTCTGTTCTCCAGTTAGGGAAGTTCTCAGCTATAATTTGTTCAAAGAAGCCTTCTACCCCTCTCCTTCTCTTTGTCTTCTGGGACCTCTATTATCTGCATATTATTTCACTTATGGAATTACTAAGATCTTGATGTCTCCCTTTGAGATTCAGTAGTGGCCTTTTTCTTTTCTTTTCAGCTTCCTTATTTTCCAACATTTTATTGTCTATATCACTGACTCTTCCTTCTGCCTCACTTATTCTCACTTTTAGAGCGTCCTTTTGGGACTGTATCTCCATAATAGCATTTAAAATTTTGGCCTAACTAGATGTAAGTCCTTTGAATTCTACAGGTAGGGATTGTCTAGTGTCTTTTATGCCTTTTCAGTCCCAGCTAGTATCTTTATAATCATTGTTTTAAATTCTACTTCAAACATCTATGTTATATCCCCATTGATTCAATCCCTGGCAGTGAGTACTACCTCCTGTTCTGTCTTTTAGGGTGAATTTCTCTGTCTTATCATTTTGTCCAGAAAGGAATAGAATAAAGAAAGAGAAAAGACAACAATAACAAAAACAACAGAAACAAAACAAAACAGAAAAAAAAAAACAGACACAGAGCAAAAGAAGAAAAAAATCAAACCAGAAACAAAACAAACAACTAGATCTTGGTTGTGTTTTGGTTTGCTTGTTAAAGGAAACTAGATCTTGAAATAGAAAAGAAAGCAAAACCTACATATATCCAAAACTGAAATAAAATACAATGAAAGGAAACCAAAAATTATATGTATAGAATGTGTATGTTTGTATTATAAAAATTTAAAAAGAATTGAAAGAAGAAGGAAATAGCTGGAAAAAATGCCAAGGGACTAAAGAATAAAATAATAAACCCAACAAATACTATATACTCTTTCCCCAAGAGCTGAAGATTTGAAGTTCTCCATGATGGGTAAACTTCATGCTTGAGGGGTGTTCCTGCTGGTTCTCTGGGGGAGGCCCCTACTGCAATGATGGTCAGGTGTTCTACCCAGGTCAGAATTGCCCTCCCTTGTCATTGGATTGGGCTCAGTGTAAGTGGCTCCAGAATCCACTAGGTGGCGCTCCTCTGCTCCCTTTAGGCTTTCAGAGCCAATGGAGGGCTGAAAAAGGCAGCGCTGGGGTTTCCAGCCCCAGGGCTGAATGCTCGCACCCCCCAACTCTTCAGGGCACCCTCATAGACAAGCAGTCACCCTTGTCTCCATGGTTTCCCTCCTCACTCTGTGTTCACCCAGCCTCTGACTCAGCGTTGTTATCTCTGGCCCGCCACCCGGCTTGGAGTCTGCAAACATTGAGGACTCTTGTGCACACGTCTCCACTCCTCCAGGGGGAGGGAGGGGGTCTCCCCATGTTTCTGCAGCTTGCCGGGCCCCTGCTGGGAGAGCAGTCCCCTGACGCTGTTGATTTCTAGCAACCCGGAGCAAAAAAACAGTGCGGAGGTTCACTGTTTGCAGATGGCTTCTCTGCTCAGATGGTCGGGAACTCTGCTGCACTCAGGCACCCCCATTCTTTCTGTGACCCTGGGCATCCTGAGACCACATGGGATTCTGCCCTGCTTTGCCGACTGAGTGGCTTTCAGCCAGGGACATCTGTCACCAGAGCAGACTTCTAAAGGTTCTGATTTTGTGCCCCACTGCTTGTAAGACCTTGTGGTAGCCTCCGGAAATAGGATACTGCCCCTCACCCTAACCTTCTAAATGTAACCCCAGATTCCAGGTGTGGAGAGCAGAGGGAGACAGGAGAGGATTTCACAAGATTGGCAAGAGCCTCTACTGACTTTGTCATGGCAGACGTTGGCTTTGGTTTGGTTTTGACTCCGCCAAACACCCCCAGACTCCAGCTGCAGAGTCCGAGAGGCCGAGCTGGCTCTCGTTCCAGGCCGAGGGTCCGGGCTGTCTGACGGCTCCTGTTCTGGCCCCTCAGTCAGGGCCGCGGGTCTCCCTTGCTGCCCACGGTCTCCCCACAACCAGAATTACCAGAGTGACCCCGGCCTGGACACAGCCAGAGCTGGGCTGACTCCGGCAAGTCAAAGGACACAGCCACAGAGACAAAGGGAGAGAACAGCGCCCAAGGCCCAGGGCGCCCCCCGGCGTGGCCAGGCCCCGAGCCCCGCTGTGCCCCAACAGACTTGACGCCAGCCAGTTCCTGCTGCGTTTTCTCCGGTAAAGTGCTCCCTTGCTGGGCTTTATTTTATTCCATAAAAATAAGCCTCGCTATAAAACAGAATGAAACCCACAAACCAAACCCCAACACCTCCGGCACAACCAGACCCCCCTCCGTGGATAATGTCCCCGCTGTGGGTCAGGCCCTTCAACTTATTGCTTCTGCCGCTTGTTTCTTGAGAGCATGACTCCAATGAGGCCCAAGGTTGCCAAGCCCAGTCCTGCCATGCCAGCCACCACAGCGGCATCTCTGACCTGCAAGAGAGAGGAGGGGAGGTCACACTCTGTCGGGGATCCGAGGACAGGCCGTCCGTGCAACAAGAACGCTCAGTTCCTGGAGACTCACGTGCCCCTTGGCCCACCTGACAACTCAGGAGTCAACACGTACTGGCAGGGAAATGGGGAGAAGAGGGCTGGATGGGGAAAGAACCGGCGGGTGGAGGCCGCTGGCCACGGCTGTACACGGGCCCAAGGCCAACTCGACCCACTCTGTGGGTATTTTAAGCCCCTAAATCCCCAGAGGGTGGTTGTGCAAAGGACGAGGAGATGAAGGCGGGATGGCTGAGATCCTGGAGGCCATCAGGCAGCCCTTGTGGCCAGTGGGAGGCGGTGTAGGAACGGCTCTCCATGACTTACCATGTCACACCTGTGCCCCCCGGGGGAGCAAGGACCTCTCGTGTGTCCCTTGTCTTGTTCCTCGCTGCCTCCCCCACACCCGGTTCTGCCAGGCACAGGAGTGCTTTTTACAAGTTCTTAAAGAAATGAGCCAACTAGGAGTAGTAGTGAGGCTCTACTGGACATTATTGGCCATGTGGTTTCTGCAGCTGGGCGGTAGGGAGCAAGAGACTCTAGAGAAGGACAGCTGGGGTTGGAATCCTGCCTCTGCCACTTATTAGCTGTGTTTTGCAAACAACAAACGTGGAAGCCAGAAGGGGTGGGGGGTGGAAACTGTGCCCCAGACCTTCCATAAATGAAACCTTGAGCTTGTACAGAAGCCCACGGGCCTCGAGCATCCTTTGCCTGAGTGCTCTCTGGGGCCTTAGGAGACCTGTCCTGATGCGGACTTGGCCCACACTCTTCCTGACATCCTTTGGGGGCATCAAGAGCTGCCTTTAAGGTGGATCCTAGAGGTGAAGGATCCTAGAAGGCAGACTGGCAGGCCTCCAGAGGTGTCCATCCAACTTCTCCTTCTGCACATGGGGCAACTGAGACCCAGGGAGGGAATGACCTGTGCACAGACCCCCGAGTGGAGCAAAGCTGATTGAATATGTGAACTCAGACATCCTGACTCCCAGCCAGTGGTTCATGGTGATTCTCCCCTCTGGCTGAGCAGATGGTCACCCCAACCCAATGAGACCTCCAGGAAGGGGTGGGATGGTCTCAAAGAGGGCCTTACCTGCCTGCTCTCGGCCTCACCATATCTCAGGTCAGTAACAAAGTGCTCACAGTTCTTGCTCAGAATACAGTATTCCATCTCCTGACCAACCATTGCCTTCGCAGAGTAAACGATTTGGTTCACAGGTCGTGGTGTGTACTTGTCGTCCAAGAGGTTGTTGACCCTATAGTGGCAGTTCCCCACCACATCCCGCAGGCGCTCCCGTTTCACCTTCGCCCTGCTGCTCAGAACGGAGAAGATGCTGCTGGACCCGGCCCCTGGGTACTCATCTGGAATCAGAGACACCACCATGGTCATCAGGCGCTGCGGGGGAAGGCGGGACAGGGAGGGAGAAGGGGCAGGACGAGAAAGAGGACCAAGGGAGTACACTGTAGAGGTCTTGCTATTTGTGGTTTCACAAATGTGATCAGAGCATTCACAGATTTTGTTCTTTTTATGGAACAAGCTGTGAATATTTTTTCAAGTCGGTGAATGTCATGATTACGGATGCCTGTATCACTGTATTCCATCATATGGGTATAAATTGTCTATCTGATCAAGCCCTATTATTGAACATCAAGGTTGTTCAAAGATTTTGCCATTTGAAACTGTGATCATCAAATATTTACTCTTTGTTTAATTTTGTGCCCTCATACATTTCAGAAAGAGATCCAGTTTATGTGATCATACACTTTACTTTCCGTATATGACTTCATCACCTTTAAGTTTTGAAGTAAATATTATCTCCATTTGATCATCAAAATGTTGATCTTGGGGGAGGTCATCCAGACAGTGTGACCACAAGTGACCCATGAGCTGGACCCCAGTGATCAGAAGCTCCACATCCCCTGCCCCTCCTTGGAATGTGCACTTCGCTTGCCTTCCCTGCCCCCAGACCTATGGCACCCCACTCGATTACTTAGTGGGATATGGATGTATGTTCTGTTCAAGTAAGGTCAGAGAGAAACCAACTCAGGTTTCCCTTACTCAGCTCTTTCTTCCAATTGTTCTCATCATAATAACAAATATTTTGAAAATAATATTTCCAACAGCGCTTACCTGGAGGAGCCAGGTGGATCACATAACCGTTTCCCACATAGATGGCCCAGTGCTGGTAGCCATTGCGGAAAATCTCAATCAGGTCTCCAGGTTTGGGTTCCCAACCAAACTGTAACACAAAAACCCGAGGTGGTGTAAGCAGCCTTCCAGACAACAGTAGACAGCCCAGCTGGGGCCCTGCAGCTTGGCCTGGGGACCCCATTGGGTGATGCTCGCCACTTGGTGGGAGCCTGGTGTGGGAGGGAACTCCTGGCCCCTGTGGGGTCCTGATCCTGCCATCATGTTCAGAGGTTCCACACAACTGGGTGCTGGAAGCCTGGAGAAAATGTCCGTGTGGAATAGGAGAGTGGAGATTGATTCAGTGCGTGCATATTATTATGTATGCATGTGTGTGCATGCTCGTGTTGTATGGCATGCATGTGGGGGAGCACACATGTGTATATGTACATGTGGTGCGTGTGTGTTCTCTGTGTTGTGTTCCATGTATATCAGCACATACATATCAGTGTGTGCTGTATATGTTGGGATTGTGTGTGTATGTGGGGTACACTCACGTGCACATCTTTTGTGTTGTATGGGGGTTTTTGTGTGTGTGTTGGGCATTGTCAGGCACACATTAGTGTGTGTGTGTATGTTGGGTTTGCATGTATGTGTTGGGCGTACTCACGGACGCATCTGTGTGTGTGTATATGTCGGGTATGCATGTGTGTGCTGGGTGTACTTGTGTGCACACCAAGGCTGCGAGCGTGCATGTGTAGGTACATTGTACACCTGCCCCCGTGTGTGCAGACATGACCACCTGTGTGAAAACCCCTTCTGAGCCTGGGAGCCCCAGACCCCTCCCCAGCAGCCGGGGAGGCAAGTCAGCAGCTTCTCGAAACTCTGCAGGTCCTCCCCACACCTCTTGGCCCTCAGTGGCCATGGCTGCACCAGGCACTTGCTCTCCTCAGATTCTGTCCCCTCCAGCCCCAGGACACCCGCCCTTGGAGATGCCAACCCAAGGGACACGAGCTGACAGCATCCTGAGGGGACCTGAGGCTCTGTAGGGCTGGCCAACTTCTGGCCCCGAGGGGGCCTGCACCCAGCGTGCACAAAGCAGGCCTCTGTAGGCACTTTTTCCGCAGTCCTGGGGGAAGGAAGCATCACCCCGTTGCTCAGGTGGGCCTCTGAGGATCAGAGAGACAGGGTCTTGGCCCAGAACACTCAGCTGGGCAGCGCTGAGCTGCCTCTTCTCCCCCTGATTTGCCCATGCCTCCCTCCCCATCCACACCTCTTTCCTGCTCCTCAGGGCCCGGACCCCAGCCCCCAGGCTTCCACAGCGTCAGACTGGAGAATGTTTCAGTTTCGCTCCCTTCTGTGCCTGCTCTCAGCAAACCACACCCCTCTGTCCCTCATTCCAGGCCACTTAATCAGGGACCCGGGGTCAGCTTTCCTCAGTCCTCTTTGTCACGCCAATATCCAACTACCGAAGCTAACCCTGGGGGTTTCCTCTGAATTCGTGGCCTGGTCCACTTCCCACCCTCTGAATTCATCAGGACAGTCTCTGGGCCTGCCTCTAAAACCTCACAGCCTTGAGTACTATTTTTTTTTTTAATTTTATTTATTCTAGTAATCGCCACACCCGACACGGAGCTGGGTTCGACTCACGACCCTGAGATCAAGAGTCACATGCTCTTCTGACTTAGCCAGCCAGCTCCCTCAACTCTACAGCTTCTTGGCTGTACCCCCTATGCCCATCCTGGCCTCCTGTCCCTGCTACCCCACATCCAGTCTCCCCAAGACCCACTGTGGCCTTCTCAAGGGGCACATCTGACTATCACCTTTCCATGGCCTCAGGGCTCAGTGCACACACTTTGGGCAGCTCACAGGCCCTGCTGACCAGCCCTTCCTCAACCCTCCTCACCCTCCCTGCCCTCTGCCCCCAGGCTGACTGGCTTGCCCTTCACCTCAACACAGAGCTGGCTCCTGCCTTGGGTCTTCTGCACATCTGGCTTTCAAGGTCATGGTCACCTTCCCCACCCGCTCCTTTCCTCTTCTCCCCCACACAGGACATCCTTCTCTGAGCAGCTGCCCTCAGGGCCCCAGTCTGCCTCAGCTGCCACTCTCTGGGTCCCCAGGTCCCTGGGACCTGTACCTCCCTCTGCATGGATCGTGTCCTGCTGGGATTCCCTGTGTCTGTCTGCACCTCCCTCTGGGCTTTGAGCTCGCCTGGGGCAGGATGCTGGATGTTGCTCCTGGCTCCTTCCTCTCCAGGATCCAGTGAAGGGTCTGGCCTGGAATGGGGGGTAGAGGGACTCTGCATGGAGAAGGGGCTGGGGGGTCTGCGGGGCAGGGACATGGGGCCCTGCTCCTCCCCTCTCTCAGCCAGGGCACGGCAGACCCAGGGATGGTTCCCATATTGGAATCAAAAGGGGATTTTTCACTCTGAGATTCCATGTCTAACTAAGGTCAGGCCCAGATTGCCTGCACAGTGGCTGCTGGCAGTTAAATGGTCAACCCAGCTGGCCTGGAGAAGGAGAGGTTGCCCGGGCAACAAAGGCCAGATTTGTTTTGACAACAGTCCAGCCCTTGGCCCACCTCCATGATCAGCTGGGTGCAGACTGGGCTGCTCCTTCTGAGAACGGCCTCATTTCCTGGAAATGCCCAGGTTCAACTTTTTCCCCTTCAGTGCACACCAACCGGGGAGCCTGCCTGCCCCTGTCTAGACCTGTGTAGATCTGCACATCAGGGCCGACAGGATGGGAGATCAGTCGGGGCACCTGGGTGGCTCAGTCAGTCAAGAATCTGTTTTAGGCTCAGGTCTGATCCCAGAATCCTGGGATCGAGCCCCGCGTTGGGCTCCCTGCTTAGCAGAGAGCCTGCTTTTCCCTCTCCCTCTGCCTATAGCTCCCCTGGCTTGCGCTCGCTCTCTCTCTCTCTCTGTCAAATAAGTAAATAAAATCTTAAAAAAAAAAAAAAAAAAAAAAAAAGAAAGGGAGATCCAGAGTCAGAAAGCTGGAATTGCAGCCTACCTACCAAGGCAGGACAGATGCCAAGGAGGGAAGCGGAAGGGGGGGAGGATAGAACTGGGCAGGCACTGAACTCCAGCCCCCGTGAGGGAGATAGGCATATTGGGGATCTCCTCACTTCCCAAGTCCTGGAACACCCCTCACCCCCAACCCACACACCAGGTGCTTCCCAGCTCAGGTGAGCAAAGCCCCCAGCCCACCATAGCTCCTCCCCCAGGAGCCCCTGGGCCCTGTTCTGAGCCAAAGAATGGGGGAGGCTCACTGGGCCCGAAGCCCTCACTGTCCCGCAGGAAAAGGGACTTTGAAACAACTAAGACTTTTCCATAACATCCTTCTAAAGCCTTTCAAAACTCTGGAGTTCAGTGTGCCCAAGACCAGGAACCGAGACTCAGGCCCTTAGAGGAGGGGCTGCCCTGCTGCTGGAGAGCCGCAGATAGAAAGTCCCAGGAGGCTTACCTCAGCCATGGTGGTGTCTGCTGTTCAGCTGTGTGTGGACCCACTTTTATAGCAACATTGAGAGTTTTGCTTTCACTTTCCTTTTGATACTCTTTAAAAAGTACCGCATCGGAATCTGTTTTCTTGAAAGTAGGCTCATACCTAGCTTGGAGCCCAAAGCAGGACTCACATGGCTGACCCTGAGATCCAGACCTGATCTGAGGCCAAGAGTCAGACACATAACCAGCAGATTCACTCAGAAGCCATCATAAACTTTTTTTTTTTTTTTTAAATCACTGGAATGACCAGTGATTGCCCACCTCAAAAGATGGAATCACTGTGGCTTGTCCTTGAACCCAGGTCCGATCTGCTCCCTGTAGGACACGCCAGTAAACGGAGAGACCAAGTGCTGGGGCATGGAAAACGATTTTTGTTAAGAAAGCTAGCTAAGGGGCGCCTGGGTGGCTCAGTGGGTTAAAGCCTCTGCTTTCAGCTCGGGTCATGATCCCAGGGTCCTGGGGTCGAGCCCCGCATCGGGCTCTCTGCTCAGTGGGGAGCCTGCTTCCTCCTCTCTCTCTCTGCCTGCTTCTCTGCCTACTTGTGATCTCTGTCTGTCAAATAATAAATAAAATCTTTAAAAAAAAAAAAAAAAGAAAGCTAGCTAAGAGAGAAGCTGGCATACTGATGTCCCCAAAATCCACCGTCCCATCTCCATGCAGGCAGGTCTTCTAAAGGAGAAGAGGAATGAAAAAGAGACCAGCCAAAGCTTCCCCAAGGCCTTGAGCCATCAATCAAATGTCTTCAATAAACCTGGGCCAGGTTCTTCAAGCTCCCTAAGAAACTCTAAACAGAACTGATTACTGCAAGCTCATAGTAATAAAGGCTTAGGGAGTGACGTGAAAGCATGTGCCGGTTAGTTTATTTTGTGCAATGTGTTCGGTCTTAATTCAGTGTTCTCATTAAAATCTAAAGGGCAGCTAGTTTCCCATTTCGGTTTACCCCAAGGTCAGCTAGTTCCCCCAGTGCGCTTACAGCATACGAACAAGTCTACTGCGGAGTAACAAGGGAGGGAGAAGTGTTCAAAGCAAAATGAATTCCAGGTGGAGTTAGTCCTGCTACGGTCTCAAGCTACCTGGAGGCCGGCCGCCTTGGTTGGCTGAGGCTGCAACAGACGCCAGGGGCACGTGTTGACCTGGCAGTGTCCAAAGGCAGTGAAGGGAGAGGTTTCTCATCACTTGTCTCTCTCTCTCTTTTTAAAAAAGATTTATTTATTTATTTGATTGTGAGAGCGCGCACGCGTGCGAGTGAGCAACAGGGGAGGGGCAGTAGGAGAGGGAGACAGACTTCGAAGCCAGCTCTGTGCTGAGCTTGGAGCCGGACGCAGGACTCGAGACCATGACCCTGAGATCAGGACCTGAGCCGCAATCAAGAGTCTGACGCCCAACTGACTGCATCACCTATCACGTGCTTCTGGGTTTCTGGGAGTTCCAGCTTTCCCATCACCCCCTGACTGTCTCATCCCCACCCTTCACTGCCTGGAACTGGGTCACCTTTCTTCTAAACCAGTCGAGGGCTTCCTTGGCAGTCTCAGACCGCTCCCAGTCCATCACCTGGATCTGCGGAGGGGATCCTGCCGCCCCGCGAACAGCAGGGCTCTGTGAGCCTGGGAGAAGGCCAGCGACCATGTGTGTGGTGGGGTGGGACGGGGAGATGGCCCCTGGCTAGGTCACCAACACGTAAGAGGCACTTACCTGCTTCCCATCCACTGTCACAACGGCTTTATTATAAGGCCACAAAGAGACTGCGGCTGCTTTTCAGACGATCACACTAGTTTCCCACAGGGTCTGGCAGGAGAAGCGGGGGCAGTGGGCTTAGCGGCGGGCAGAGAATGAAGCAGGCTTGCTGCTGTGAGCAGGACCCCCCTCAGAATGAGCTTATGCGTGGGGGACTCAGGAAGGGCACCCCCTCTACTAACATCATCCTCTGGCTCCAGGTTCTTTGGACCCGAGCTCCTGACGGTCCAAGGTCTATTGGTTCCTTTGGCCTTGGCCCCGGGCCCGCACTACCCGTCTGCTTCCAAGTGAGCTTTATTTCTGAAAGGAGCCTAAGAGTCTGGAGGGGCCGAAGCAGGCTTTCCTAAGATGGGCCACCTGGGCATGAAGAGTATTTTTCTGTTAAAGGCAATCAGATTTAGCAGTAGATTCAGGAAGCAGTCTTTACCTCTCCCGCAAATACCTAAAGGAATTTATTAGGAATCCTGCTCCAGGAATAGCAGTGTACTTATCACCATAGATAAGTACATTATACTATGATCTGGTAAACAGGCAGGGACCTAGCAAGGCTGGTTTGAACAATGTCCTCTATGTCCTGTCATCTCTGGGTGGTTCAGCAAATATTTACCAAACATTTACTTTTTCATCTTCTGATGAAGTGCATGTTTTCTTTCAGTTGCAGACCTCTCCCCCTTAGTTCAGAATGACATATATACCCCATGTTGCCCGACCGTCTTTGGAATATCCATGTTTATGTGGATTCCCCACATGCACGAAATTAAATTTTATTTTTCTCCTGTTAATCTGTCTCATCTCAATTTAATTATTTTTTTTAAAGGTGTATTTATTGGGGGCACCAGGGTGGTTCAGTGGGTTGAAGCCTCTGCCTTTGGCTCAGGTCGTGATCCCAGGGTTCCGGGATCGAGCCCCACATCGGGCTCTCTGCTTGACAGAGAGCCTGCTTCCCCCTTTCTCTCTGCCTGCCTCTCTGCCCACTTGTGATCTCTGTCTGCCAAATAAATAAATGGAATCTTTAAAAAAAAAAAACGGGTGTATTTATGTATTTGAGAGGTGGGGCAGGGGATGGGACAGAGGAAGTAGGAGAGAGTCTTAAGCAGATTCCAAGCTGAGCAGGGAGCCCAACACGGGGCTTGAGATCACGACCTGAGCTGAAATCAGGAGTTGGACACCTAACCCAACTGAGCCACACAGGCCCCCCTCAATTTACTTCTTAGTCCAGCTAGAAGGACCTTGAAAGGGTAGAGGACATTCTTCCTCCCTGACAAGTCATGACCTTTCACCTCCCTGCATTGAGGTCATGTTCAAAATGGAAAAAGATAAAAAGATAAGTGGCAAGCAAGCCTTTTTTCTTTTAGGAAGTGTCACATTGGGCAACTGCCTCCCTTGGTGAGTCTCAGTTACCTCCTCTTTAAGAGTGAGGACTTCACCGTGAGTCTGTGGACCTGGCGCCTCAGAAGGGATGTGGCTTTGGTCAGCACCCGCCCAGCCAGAGCCCCCTCTGACATTGGACTTCTGTTTCTGAGGCCTGTCTTCAGGTTCAAAGTGGTTAGGTGGATTTTGCAGCTGAGGTCTGACCCCCTCAGCTGTTCCTCTTGTGGCTCCCCATCTGGAGCGGGACTCTGGCCCAAGGCATGTGTCACTTAAAAAACACAGGAGGGGCTCTACTTTGCAAGCAAGCAAGCAACATAAGTGAGAGGTGTGTCCATGGAAACAGACTCCTGATTTCAAGAGGGGTGATGCGATCCCAAACCAGGAACATTTCAACACGAGAGACAAGGTTCCCTGAGGCACAAAAAGGCTGGAGTATGAATAAAAATTGTTTGCCCACAGGCATCTTCGGTGTGGCAGGGACGTGGTCAGTCGGTCCCTAGAACAGAAAACAGTTGAGGGGTCAACTCATTCTTACTGGAGTTGCACAGCTGAGAATCCTTTATGTCTGGTGTTCAGTAGCCTGATGCAGACTTACAGCGTCTTATGAAACAGCCAGACCCGAGCTGGGTCACAGACCCAGATCTCCTCGAGAACAGCAGACACCAACTTACTCTGAAGAAAAGTCCTATGAAAACATCACAAGGGGGCGCCTGGGTGGCTCAGTGGGTTAAAGCTTCTGCCTTCGGCTCAGGTCATGACCTCAGGGTCCTGGGATCGAGCCCCGCATCGGGCTCTCTGCTCAGCAGGGAGCCTGCTCCCCCCCCCCGCCCCCCGCCCTCGCTGCCTACTTGTGATCTTTGTCTGTCAAGTAAATAAATAAAATCTTAAAAAAAGAAAAAAAAGAAAACATCACAAGTATGTTCTGTACATCTTCCTCCCGATTTTACCCCTAGGGAACCATGGCAGGTATCAGGAAACTGTGACTGGAGAGGAAAATGTCTAGAATTTTCAGAGATTTAAAAAAAAACAAACTGGCTTAAAGCTAAGGAAATGCCTGGATTATATCCAGCAGACTACCAGGTTTATAAGTGGAATTTTCCATCTTAGAATACAAACCCATCCTGTATATCCTGTGTTTTTTCACTTATTCCCCAAGGCCTAGTTGGGAGGGATGTATGCAACAGCTGTTAGATCCCCTTATATTGTCTTTGAACCTTTGATCCTTTCTTATGCAGAAAGAGCCAAAGGAAAGCCACTGGAAGGAAGCCGAAAGCAATACTGCACCCTTAAAGAAATGCTGGGTACCTAGCTGTTTCCCCAGTGTGATTCACTACACACCAAGACCCCTGTGGGTGCGTGTGCCAACAGAACTTAAATCCCTCTTTGCACTTAGGGAGGAAGGTCAGTTTTTAAATTCTAAATTGGGAAGCAGGATCCACAACGTTGGGACTATCAACATGTGGAGAGTACACTCAAGAGAATTTGGGGGAGTACTGGGTTCCAGTAGCTCCTTGGCTATAAACAGCTATGAAATGGCACTTTCCAGACCTCGCTTTGGGGCGGGGGAACCAAAAGAGAGCATGAAAAATCCACACTGGGTCAGCAAAGAACAGATACAAGGAAGGAATAGTCCCTTAGGAGAAGACAAGTGAGAGGCTCCCATGGCACACAGGGCTGCACCATATACAGACTTGCTTGGCCTGAATTCCAGAAGGGACTCGTCTGATTGGTTTGAATGTAGTTATTGCTTGTAGATACTCTTCCGCTGAACACTTTTTTTGTATAGAGCCCTGGCCGACACCATTGTTTCCTCAAATAGTCACCTACTTGCACCTCCCGGTCCTCCTCCTCTTCCACCTCCTCCTCCTCCTCCTCTTCTTCTTCTTCCACCTTCTTCTTCCACTTCTTTTACCTGTTTTTTGCACTTTTAATTTTTTTAATTTTAATTTTTTAATTTTTACTAACATAAAATGTATTATTTGTTTCAGGGGTACAGGTGTGTGATTCATCAGTCTTACACAATTCACAGAACTCACCATAGCACATACCCTCCTCAGTGTCCATCACCCAGCCACTCATCCCTCGCACCACCCCCTCCACTCCAGCAACCTTTGTTTCCTGAGATTAAGAGCCTCTTATGGTTTGTGTCCCTCTCTGGTTTTGTCTTGTTTCATTTTTTCTCCTCTTCCCCGGTGACCCTCTTCTGTCTTATTTCTCAAATTCCACATATCAATGAGATCATATGATAATTGTCTTTCTCTGACTGACTTACTTCGCTTAGCATAATACCCTCTAGTTCCACCCATGTCGTTGCAAATGGCAAGATTTCATCTTTTCATGGCTGCATAATATTCCATTGTATATATAGACCACATCTTCTTTATCCATTCATCTGTCAATAGACATCTGGGCTCTTTCCATAGTTTGTCTATTGTGGACATTGTTGCTATAGACATTGGGGTGCATGTGTCCCTTCAGATCACTATCTTTGTATCTTTGGTGTAAATACGAGATACTATCTTTGTATCTTTGTATCTGGGTCATAAGGTAGCTCTATTTTCAACTTTTTGAGGAGCCTCCATACTGTTTTCCACAGTGGCCGCACCAGCTTGCATTCCCACCAATAACGTAAGAGGGCTCCCCTTTCTCCGCATCCTCGCCAACATCTGTCTTTTCCTGACTTGTTCATTTTAGCCATTCTGATTGGTCTAAGGTGGTATCTCACTGTGGTTTTGATTTGTATTTCCCTGACACAGAATGATGTGGAGTACTTTTTCATGTGTCTGCTGGCCATTTGGATGTCTTCTTTGTAGAAGTGTCTGTTCATGTCTTCTGCCATTTTTTTTTTAAAGATTTTATTTATTTATTTGACAGACAGAGATCACAAGTAGGCAGAGAGGCAGGCAGAGAGAGGAGGAAGCAGGCTCCCTGCTGAGGAGAGAGCCTGATGCGGGGCTTGATCCTAGGACCCTGGGATCATGACCTGAGCCAAAGGCAGAGGCTTTAACCCACTGAGCCACCGAGGTGCCCCTTCTGCCCATTTCTTGATTAGATTATTTGTTCTTAGTGTGTTGAGTTTGATAAGTTCTTTATAGATTTTGGATACTAGCCCTTTATCTGATATGTCATTTGCAAATATCTTCTCCCATTCTTTCAGTTGTCTTTTGGTTTTGTTGACTATTTCCTTAGCTGTGCAAAAGCTTTTTATGTCGATTAAGTCCAAATAGTTCATTTTTACCCTTGCTTCTCTTGTCTTTGGTGATGCTTCTAGAAAGAAGTTGCTGTGGCTGAAATCGAAGAGGTTGCTGCTTGTGTTCTCCTCAAGGATTTTGATGGACTCCTGTCTCACATTTAGGTCTTTCATCCATTTTGAATCTATTTTTGTGTGTGGTGTAAGGAAATGGTCCAGTTTCATTCTTCTGCATGTGACTGTCCAATTTTCCCAACACCATTTGTTGAAGAGAATGTCTTTTTTTTCCATTGGACATTCTTTCCTGCTTTGTCAAAGATTAGATGACCATAGAGTTGAGGGTCCATTTGTGGGTTCTCTATTTTTGTTCCATTGATCAATGTGTCTGTTTTGTGCCAGTACCACACTGTCTTGATGATTACAGCTTTGTAATAGAGCTTGAAGTCTGGAATTGTGATGCCACCAGCTTTGCTTTTCTGTTTCAACATTCCTCTGGCTATTCAAGTTTTTTTTCTGGTTCCATACAAATTTTAAGATTATTGTTTCCATTTCTTTGAAAAAAGTTGATAGTATTTTGATAGGGATTGTATTAAATGTGTAGATTGCTCTAGGTAGCACAATATTTGTTCTTCCAAACCATGAGCATAGGACACTTTTCTATTTCTTTGTGTCTTCCTCAATTTTTTTCATGAATAGTCTATAGTTCTCTGAGTAGAGATTCTTTGCCTCTTTGGTTAGATTTATTCCTAGATATCTTGTGGTTTTGGGTGTAATTGTAAATGGGATCAACTCCTTAATTTCTCTTTCTTCTGTCTTGCTACTGATGTATAGAAATGCAACTGATTTCTGTACATCGATTTTATATCTTGTCAATTTACTGAATTCCTGTTTGAGTTTAAGCCGTTTTGGGGTGGAGTCTTTTGGGTTTGCCACATTAAATATCATGTCCTCTGCAAAGAGTGAGAATTTGACTTCTTTAATGCCAATTCAGATGCCTTTTATTTCTTATTGTTGTCTGATTGCTGAGGCTAGGACTTCTGGTACTATGTTGAGTAACAGTGGTGAGAGTGGACATCTTTGCCATGTTCCTGACCTTAGGGGACAAGCTCTCAATTTTCCCCCATTGAAAATATTTCCTGTGGGTTTTTCATAGATGCTTTTATGATACTGAGGTATGTAATACTCTATCCCTACACTGTGAAGAGTTTTAATCAAGAAAGGATGCTGTACTTTGTCAAATGCTTTTCTGCATCAATTGAGAGGATAATATGGTTCTTGTCCTTTCTTTTATTAATGTGATGTATCATGTTGATCAGTTTGCAAATGTTGAATCATCCTTGCAGCCCAGGAATAAATCCCATTTGGTGGTGGTGAATAATCCTTTTAAGGTACTGTTGGATCCTATTGGATAGTATCTTGGTGACAATTTTAGCATCCATGTTTATCAGGGATATTGGTGTGTAATTCTCCTTTTTGATGGGGTCTTTGTCTGGTTTGGGGATCAAGGTAATGCTGGCTTCATAAAATGAGCTTGGAAGTTTTCCTTCCATTTCTATTTTTTGGAACAATTTCAGAATAGGTATTGATTCTTCTTTAAATGTTTGGTAGAATTCCCCTGGGAAGCCATCTGGCCCTTGGGTCTTGTTTGTTGGGGGAATTTGATGACTGCTTCAATTTCCTTGCTTGTTATGGGTCTGTTCAGGTTTTCTATTTCTTTCTGTTTTGATTTTAGTAGTTTATTGTCTCTAGGAATGCATTCATTTCTTCCAGATTGCCTAATTTGTAGGCATGTAGTTGCTCATAATATTTTCTTATAATTGTTTGTATTTCTTTGGTGTTGGTTGTGATCTCTCTTCTTTCATTCATGATTTTACTTATTTGGGTCCTTTCTCTTTTCTTTTTGAGAAGTCTGGCCAGGGGTTTATCAATCTTATTAATTCTTTCAAAGAACCAGCTCCTGGTTTTGTTGATCTGTTCTACTGTTCTTTTGGTTTCGAGTTCATTGATTTCTGCTCTAATCTTTATTATTTCTCTTCTCCTCCTGGGTTTAGATTTTACTTGCTATTATTTTCCCAGCTCCTTTAGCTCTAAGGCTAGGTTGTGTATTTGAGACCTTTCTTGTTTCTTGAGAAAGGCTTGTATCGCTATATACTTTCCTCTTAGGGCAGCCTTTGCTGCATCCCAAATGTTTTGAACAGTTATGTTTTCATTTTCATTTGTTTCCATTGAATTTTTTCATTTCTTCTTTAACTTCCTGGTTGACCCATTAATTCTTTAGTAGGATGCTCTTTAGCCTTCATATATTTGAATTCTTTCCAATTTTTCCCTTGTGATTGAGTCTGAAAATATGCAGGTAATGATCCCAATCTTTTGGTACCAATTGAGACCTGATTTGTGATCCAGGATGTGGTCTATTCTGGAGAATATTTCCTTGTGCACTAGAGAAGAATGTGTATTCTGTTGCTTTGGGATGGAATATTCTGAATATATTTGTGAAGTCCATGTGGTCCAGTGTGTCAATTAAAACCTATTTCCTTGTTGATCTTTTGCTTAGATGATCTGTCCATGTCAGTGAGAAGATTATTAAAGTCCCCTACTATTATTGCATTATTAATGGATGGGCTTTAAAAAAGCATAGAAAATACCAAAGATTACATTTCTGGAGAAATAAAATCTAACCAAGTCGAAATCAAAAAGGCTATTAATAAGGTGCAATATAAAATGGAGGCTCTTACTGCTAAGATAAATGAGGCAGAAGAATTAGTGATATAGAAGACCAAATGATAGAGAATAAAGAAGCTGAGAAAAAGAGAGATAAACAACTACTGGATCACGAGGGGAGGGTTTGAGAGATAAGTGATACCATAAGACAAAACAATATTAGAATAATTGGGATCCCAGAAGAAGAAGAAGGAAGAGAGAGAGAGGGGCAGAAGGTATATTGAAACAAATTATAGTGGAGAATTTCCCTAATTTGGGAAAGGAAACAGGCATCAAAATCCAGGAGGCACAGAGAACCCCCCCTCAAAATCAATAAAAATAGGTCAACACTCTGACCAATCTAATAGTAAAACTTACAAATCTCAGAGACAAAGAGAAAATCCTGAAGGCAGTTCAGGAAAAGATGTCTATAACCTACAAGGGCAGAAACATTAGATTGGCAACAGACCTATCCACAGAGACCTGGCAGGCCAGAAAAGGCTGGCATGATATATACAGGGCACTAAATGAGAAAAATATGCAGCTAAGAATACTTTATCCACCTAGGCTGTCAGGGAATCCCAGCAGGACATGATCCATGCAGAGGGAGGTACAGGTCCCAGGGACCTGGGGGCCCAGAGAGTGGCAGCTGAGGCAGTCTGGGACCCTGAGGGCAGCTGCTCAGAAGGATGCTTGTTGTGGGGGAGAAGAGGAAGGGAGGAGGTGAGGGAGGTGACTGTGACTCAGACAGCCAGATATGCAGAAGACCAGAGGCAGGAGCCAGCTCTGTGTTGAGGTGAAGGGCAAGCCAGTCAGCCTGGGGGCAGAGTGCAGGAAGGGTGAGGAGGGCTGAGGAAGGGCTGGTCAGCAGGGCCTGTGAGCTGCCCAAAGTGTGTGCACTGAGCCCTGAAGCCACGGGAAGGTCATGGCCAGATGTGCCCTTAGGGAATATCACAGTGGGTCTCGGGGAGACTGGATGTGGGGTAGCAGGGACAGGAGGCAGGGAGACTGGTCAAGAGGCTGTGGGGTCATGGAAGCAGGGACAGGGGTTGCCCTGAACCATGTCAGAGGGTGGGAAAGAGATGAGGAGGAGAATTCAGGAGAAAGTTATAGAGTTAGCATTGACTGGACTTTGTGGCTGAACACAGGTTGTGGGGGGGAGGTGGAGGGAAGGAGTGTGTGAGGAAGATGGTGGACTTAGGATGGCTCTCTTTTGGGATTGGGAAGCCTGGAATGAGGGGTTGGAGTGTAGGATGTCACTGTCCAGATCAGGAACATAGAAGAAGAGGAACAGAAAAGGCATTGATCCTTGCCGCTGGGGTGTCCTGGGTCGAATACTGACATCAAGGAACGGGGTCTGGAAGACGGGGCCATGGTGCCACTAGCGGGAGATGTGGGCAGAGGAGGGACCCAGCTCAGCCTTTTCACACAAGTGACCTTGAACAAATCATCACCTCCAGGACCCCAGTTCCTGCCTCTGAACAGATAGGGGAGATAATGTTTCTTTCTCGGGTTGTGCAGATAGGAGGGCTGGTTGGCAGAGGTCCACCCCACTGCCTACAGCTGTGTGGCCCACGAGATCCCGCTCCTTGGCCAAGCTGGCTGTCAGGACCTCAGCCAAGACAGAAGAAAAGCATCCCAAGCCCAGGAGAAGATCTAAGGGAGGGCCTTGACGTGGGCATGGACACCATGAGCAGGGCGGGTGCTGACTCGTGGTCAGTCTGCAAGGAGGGAAGGGCCTCATCATGGACTTCCCAATGTTGCCTTGGTTGGCTGTGGTGCTAGGACCGGTCAGAAAGATGCTGGGACGTACGTTGTCATCACATAAGTGCAGAAACACAGCCACACACGCACGTGCGTGTGAACACACATCCGAATGAATGTGTACTCCCGGAACACCCCCTCCTTTTCCATGACTCGGAGGTGGGAGAGTGGGTTGTTTTTCCCAGACTCCAGTGTCTGGCACCTGTGCAAAGGGAGGCAGTGGGGCCAGGTATCCCTCATGCGACAAGCGCTCGCACCTCGCTTTTCTCCCCATGCGCCAATGGAGTAGGCCAGACGCCAGACCAGGAGACCTGCTGGAGATTTTTCAGACTGGCTGTGAGCACGGGACCAATCACATGGGGGATGGGAATGTGGTCCCTGCAAGCGGGGAAATGTTTTCTGTTTAGACATCAATGGTTGGGTTTAGAAGCATGAGCAAGTGCCTACTGGTCCTTTCCTATTAAGCCCCCTGGATTCTTTGGAAATAGAAAATTCTGGACCTTTATTCTCTACAGGATGAGATTTGGTGTATATCAACTGAGTTGCCTTTTTTGTTTGTTTGTTAAGGCAAGCCTTTGCGTGGGTCCCAAACAGAACTTGTTTGCAAAACGGTCCACACAGCGTCAGCCTGGCCCCATGGAGACACCGGGCCCTTCAGAATCTGTGAGTTCTGGTTCCGACTCCTGGTGCCACAGCGATGTCTCCCGGAGTCAAGAGTGTGTCTGTCTACGACTCCCAGTAGGTTCTTCACATCCTAAAGCAACCGGGTCAATGACCCCAAGACTACCACCCAGCTCTGGCGTGTGTGGACAAGGTCATCAGTTCTGTGAAGGAGAAGATCCTCGAACGGAGGGCGTCCACCTGTCTGGAAAGTGATGGTGAGCACTTCATCACCGATCTGAGATGTGTGCCCATAGGGGAGATGCCAACTCCTAGGGTTCTGCTCATGCCGGGGGAGGGGCACTGGGGGAGGGGCGGATTAGTATCTCTCACACTTCCAGCAGCCACCAGTCATGGAGTTCCAACTCAGTACGAGGCATTTTAAGTACTCGTGACTCCTAAAGTCACCACCATCCTGCTGGATTGATGGGACTGCCCGTACCTTTCCATGTGAACACGCTGAATTTGTCCAAAGCCATGACGTCTAAGCTCGTGGAGGCAGCGGGATTTGAACTCAGGCTGTATGCTTCGGGAGCCGTGTTCCGGGGGAGAGTCAGCAGAGAGCCCCGAGAGCCCGCACTGACCAGGAGACAGGATGAGCTAGTTCTGACTCTGGTACCCCCAGCCCAGCTCCACGATCTCTGAGAAGTTACTGGGCCAGTCTGCCTGGCTTTCTTCTTATCCTGTCTACATCGCAGGGTTTTTACAGGCAGGAAGTGTGTGGGAAAGTGCTGGAAAACGGACAGGGCTGCTCACATGTGAGCCTCACAGCCCTGTGGGGTGATCAGAGCAATGACGGACCATCCCCATTCTACACTGGAGGGAGCCGTGACTCAGAGAGGTCACGGGGTCTACCTGACACTCATCAGCATAGATCCTGTCTCTTTGAGTCTGGCACATTCTCCACTCTCCCTCCTGCTCTTGCTATGTACTGGGGTCTTGGCTCCCTAATTTTGGGTGTCCCCACCTTCTCTGGCATTGTTACTTTTCCCTTCCCTCTACCCCGCCCTCCCATAGCCTGGGTCCTATCCCTCAAGCCTGGCTCTCAGCGGTCTGGTCACTAGTCCCTACCGAGGGCTACACTGGCCTGGCATGAGGCATCTTCTTTCCTGGAGAAATTTCATATGTCAAAGGGTATGGAAATTTCCAGAGTGTTCAAGCCTGAAATAGTTATTCTCAATCCTGGCTGCATGTCAGACTCTCCTGGGAGATCTTAAAAACATTCTGAGGCCGAGGCCCACACCCAGACATGCCGATTTCATCACTCTGGGGTGGGGACCAGAAACAAGCATGTTTTAAGAACTCCCCGGACATCGGGAATGTGCAGTCAGGAGGTGGGTGGAAGTAGCTGATCTTTCTTTGAAAGCGTTCGTGTCTTGGCCCAGGAGATTGCTTTTGAATGTATTTTAGCTTCAACCTCATTTTTAAAACAGTGTCTTTAATATTTAAGCGAAGAAAGCAAGGTTCTTTCTCTCATCATTTCATGAATTAATTAATTGAACAAACTTTGAATGGTTATCATGCTCTTACCTTCCACGGACTAATTTTTGTTTTAAGTCTTTATTTATTTAAGTAATCTCTACACCCAGTGTGGGGCTCGAACTCATGACTCCAAGATCAAGAGCTGTATGCTCTTCCGAGTGAGCAGCCAGACGCCCCTCTGGACAAGGCTTTTTTTTTTTTTTTTTAAAGTTGGGTTTATTGAGGTTGCTAAAAAGAAAACAAAACGTGTCGCTTAGACAGAATTCCTAAACTGGGGCTTACTATCTAATTTAATCGCAGTTTGTCTTTTTTTTTTTTTTTTAAGATTTTTATTACTAATAAAACCACCAGAAGTGTAGAATGCAGTTTCAAACTTCCAAACCACTCTAACAACAACAACAAAAAAGTTGGGGAGGGTCATAAAGATTTCATCAATCCAGCAGCGAGCAAGGAAGCTGAAAATATGGGGGAAACCTAGCCCAGGAAGTGGAAAACACAAAATAAGAAGGTATATATAGATTCCCACATACTAGGAATCACAGCAGAGGAACCATGGCCAGGCACGTGGCCATCCTGCTGGAGCTCGTTTCCAGCCTTCCTTACCCCCGTGGCCCCGTGACCTATTGCTTGTGGAGGAGATGCGAATTTCCACAGGGTGTGCCAAGCCTAGGCTGGGGCTTCTGAAAGCAGGTGGGCCTTGTCCACATTCCCTAATTATTTTCTCTGTGATTGAAACCTAGGGATGGTGGCAGCTGAGGTTCGGCCCCCCAGATGGTGCCGATGCCCTGGGAATGCGGGTGCCGTGGCTGGGACCCTCCGAAAGGTCCACGGGGAGCAGAGCTGCACCACTGACCGGGGACCGTTTTCCCCAGAACTATTAGATGAGAAACACATGTCTTCATGCTTTAAGCCACTGTCGTCGTCGTCTTCTCCTTCTTTTTAAAGATTTTATTTATTTATTTGAGAGAGAGAGAGAGCTTGAGCAGGCCGGAGGGGGCGGGCAGAGGGAGAGGGAGAGAGAGACTCTCAGGCAGCCTCCCTACTGAGTGCGGAGCCTGTCGTGGGGCTCGATCTCATGACCTTGGGATCCTGACCTGAACTGAAATCAAGAGTTGGATGCTTAACTGACCGAGCCACCCGGATGCCCCTTAGCCACTGTACCTTTGAGTGTCCTTGTTAGGCTGCTCCCCCAGTCTAGGGCCTGCAGGAGGAGAGAGCCAAGTCCCAGGCTCCTGGTGGAGGGGGCCCCGAGTTGGAGGAGCCTTCCCTCTACTGTGGGACCCAAAGCTCCTGCAGACTCTGGTGGAGGTGACAGGCACGTGGTTCAAGGAAGGGTGGAGAGTGGAGCTACACCAAGGGGTGCCGGGCATGGCCCTCCCCTTCCCTGGCGGGGTCCCCAGCTCACTCCTCAGCAGTGGACGCAGTAGAGCTGGACACTGCCACTGACCCGGAGCTCCCGCAGTCCCTCCAGGGTCTGCCGCTGCAGGCTGGTGGCGCCCAGGCCCTGCCCATTGAGCGCCAGCTTCAGCCCTCCCTCCTGGCACAAGAGCAGCACCTGGAAAAGGACAGGAGGGGTCTGCAGGCTTCTGGACAGACTGACCCTCCACTGCCTGCCTGACGTCCCACCCAGCGAGCTCCCCTCTTGGAGGTCACAAAGACTGGGACCGTGGGACACCCGCTTGTGGGAAGGAACAGGCCTGGGTACCCAGCTTGTCACCAGACCGCTGTGACCTTCCATAAGGATCATCCCAGCCCCGGGCCTCAGTCCCACCATCTCTGCCCATTGTGTTGCCGCGAGTACTGGTTCTCAACCCTGGCGGTTAAATAACCAGGGTCTGCTTTGATTGATTAAATCCACGTTTTGGGAGTGGGATCGCTGGCGGGCGCATGGAGGGTTGAGAGCCGTGGCCTGGGTGTCTGCTCCTCCTGGCAGGCTCTGGCTTCCCAGCCCTAGGACGCACCCCTGTCTCCCCATGGGAATGTTGCTCTGTGCCCCGCCCCGGAGGGACCAGGCCACTTGGCTCCGACTGACCTCGAAGAATCGCTGTGGATAGAAGAGGAAGGGGGCTGGGATCAGCTTCTTGCACCCCCAGCGTGAGATCCAGGCCAGAGTTCTGTCTGCGAAGGAAGCTCGGAGCATCACGGGCACGTGAGCGGCCTCGTCCCGCAGGCTCAGTGTGAAGCTACGAGAAGGGGAGGGAGAAGGGGCTTCCTGACTCCTCTGAGCCGTGGCTGCCAGACCCTAAGTGCAGGGACGGATATGGGAGAGCAGCTGAGAGGGGGTGGGAATCCCCACGTGGCCCCCCACAGGCTGGAGGACCCTGGGGGAGCAAAAGACCTTGCCTGAGCCTCGTGTTCCCCCCTTGAGATGGGGAGAATCTTACTAGTAGTAGCTAACAAGTACTGGGTGCTCCATGCTGTGTCGTCTTAAGTGTTTTGCAAATCACGTGGAGGTTAGAGCCCCCTGGGTTCAACCCTGCTCTGCTGCTTCCTAGTCCTGGGAGCTTGGGGAGGTCGCTTCGCGTCCCTGTGCCTCAGTTTCCTGCTCTGTAGCGTGGGGAGAAGGGCACTGTACCTGCCTCACGAGCTCTCCTGTGTGAAGTCCTAGAATAGCATCGGGCATGTAATCAGCACAAATCACACCCACTGTGTAACAAATACCGCTCTATGGTCCAATCCCTCCTATCGACAGGAACAAAGGAGATAGGGTACGTGAAAGTTAGTGAGAGCCTGGCGCACAGTAGGTGTTTTTACGGAGTCGTCCCGGAAATCCTGGGCCTTGAGGCTCAGCAGCCTGTGTAAGTGACAAGGACAAGAAGTCACGTGGCTGGGTCTGTCACTAGTAATAGCTGTGAGGCTTTGGGCTGGGCTGGGCTGGGCACAACGCAGGACTCCAGATTTGGCGCCTTTCTGCTGCCTAGCACCTGCCCCTCAGAGGGGAGCCAGATTCCTTTTCATGTCCTGGGAGCTTCCTTTGAAACAACCACCTCGGAAATTACTGGTGGCTGATGCCTCGGGCATCAAGAAGTGGTTGATAATAGCCTAATAGCCCGGAGACCAGGAGGTATAGTGTGGAACAGCAAAGTAGGGGGAGGGGATAGAAGCGGAGGGGTGGGGGTGTGGGGGGGTGGGGTAGGTGCACCCTGGGTGGGTCTTTCAAGGACTTCCGTTGGATCTGTTCTAGGAGGATGCCCCAGACATTTCCAGCTTTGGGAAGGAACCAGCAAGGGCTCACCACTGGGAAGAAGCTTGGAAAGCCAGGGTCCCGGAGAGTGCACCACCCGGAGCCTCTAGCGCCCAGCCCCAAGCCCTTCCCATCGGCCTGAGAACTCCTAGAGGCCTCAGTGTCTCCCTGCCTCGCCCATCCCTGTCCTGCACAGCCCTGGATGGTAAGGGACTGTCCTCAGACACCTAGTGAAGTCCTGTGGCAGCTGTAGCCGTGTCCCCACCTCCTCAGTGCTGCGGGGAGGGATGGAGAGGGAAGGACAGATTTTTAATGCGGACGAATTCCATGCCTTCCAACTCCGACTCCCTCTGTCCAGTTCAAGCCACAGTTGCTTCCGGAAAGCAACAGTAACAGCGTTTACCGTGGACTTGCTGAATGCCAGGCGCTGCTAATTCTTCCTGTTGGCGGCCTGTGGCCCAAGTGGCCTGTAGAAATGTCCTGGCTGGTCCACAACGTTCTTTGACTTCAAGGTCATACCATGTTCCAAAACTGGGAAAGTTTATATGAAAGATGGGTTCCTGCTTCTTCTTTTTAAAAAAATAATCAGAAGGCTGGGCCTGAGTGGCTCTATGGAAAAACTCTTTCCACGTTTCCTTCCCCACCCAGGGCTTCACTCTTCGTCACCTGTCCTACCCTCGAGAAACAGCAGTTTGATTACTTGCTGCGTCACTGATACCAGCCATTTGACTTTGAACTAGGACATGAACTTGGTATCACGTCTCCCAAGTTTTTGTGGGGGAGGGTGTTCTTTGTAACCCTGGGAACTTTTTCATTTTTCCTGTAGGACTGAGATGATCTCTCTCCTTTTATTCCGATGGGGAAACTCAGGCCTCCAGGCTCAGAGGGCTGTCGTGACTTGCCCCAAGACTGCACGGTTCATGGGACCACACGGTCCCATACTGGAGAGATTAGGCAGCATCTGTAGAGTTGGTGTGTGGCTCCAAGCCAGGACTCCAACCAGGACTCCAACCCCGTTGTGCCTGGCTCTGGAGGTTCATGCTGTCCGGGGATATGGTGCGTACCTGCTCCAGAATTCACGGGACCGCTCAAGAAAGAGCAGGCAGGGTAGGAGTTCACTGAGGTCAGGGACTCCAGAAAACAAAACTGGAACAGAAAGGGAGGAGAAGGGCACTTTCCTTCCCTCCCGCCCCTCCATGGAGATCATTTCGATGACCACCACATAGAGCGCTCACTGTGCGCCTAGCCCAATTCTAAGCATGCACGCCACCCTGAAGCGGGCACTATTCGTACCTCTTCTTACACACGAGGAAACTGAGGCACAGAAAGGAAAAGTAACTGCCTTGAAGGGGCACACAGGTAGTAAGTGCCCTCAGCAGAAGTCAAACCCAGGCGATCGGGCCCAGAAAAGTCATAAAAGCTAAAGCAATGCCTGCTGGAGAGAAGGAGGAGAGGAAAAAAAGAAGGAAAAAGAAAGCGAAAGTGGCTTTGGAGTGCGCGGGTTTGGGGAGTGGAGCAGGAGCGCCCCCCCCGTTGGAGAGATCAGGCAGCACCCGTGTAGTTGTGTAGTTCGTGTATGGCTCCAAGCTCCCACTGCCCGCCACCAGGCCTTCTCTCTGGGGCTGCCTGGCCATGTTTCCCAAACCCTGTGCCGTGTCACCCTGAGAGGTTGAATTCTCTATCTGGGTCTCAGCGTGAGCCCTTAAAGGACCTTTCCAGAGGCCCCAGCTGGCACCTGCGATGAGAGGCTGGATGGCCTGACCAGATGGATAGGAAGGGAGGGTTCTCCCAGAACTGGGGCTGTCGGGGCCGTGGGGGCAACCTGAGCACAGGGCACTGTCCAGTGCTCAGTGGTTGGGACTAAGCACTGAGCACACTCGCAGCCGCAAGCTCCACGACGGGGCAGTGGTGTTAGAGATGGAAGAGGGGACTCGTGGAGCTCATCGACTGGGAGATTTCTCCCTCCCTTCCATGTGGATACGTACTCCTTGGGCTCCGGCAAGACCAGCCCCCGCAGCACGATGACCTGTCCAGGCCAGAGACCCCGGGGAAGGGCACGCGAGCAGGGCACCTCCTGTAGGGAGATGGGAGATGACTGAGAAGGGAGGCACGCAGGGGTCTGGGGAGAGCTGCTGCCCCCAGGGGAGTCCTGCAGCAGGCGTCAGTCTCTAGGTGTGCAGCCAGGAGGACACTCAACTATGCTCATTTATCAAACATCTACCGCAGGCCTTGGCTCTCCCTGGCCTTTCAGCGCTGAGCTCCGTGGTTGCCCCCTCTTCCCGGGGGCCATGAGCAACAATACGTCCCCCATTGGTGCATCCTGGACTGTCATGGCCTATTCATTGGTCTGTCTCTCCAGCAGCCTGTGAGCCACTGGAGGGCTGGGACTGGCTGGTCCCTCTATTCTGGACCCTGACACGGGGACTGGCACAGCAGAATCTCAGATAATGGTATGCAGAATAAATGGAGAAAAGGGAAAACGAAGCTGGAGGTTTCCATAAAGGAAGGGGGAACCTTGATGCTGGGGGCATCTTCTATGGGGGGGGCGGTGCTTCCTCAGGACGACACCTCCACAAGGTGACCCAGGAGGGAGATCACTCACCAGGCTGGGGCTCTTCAGCAGGAAAGGCTGTCGAGGGGAGAAAGAAAGAGAAAGGAGACGTGGAAACCATGCAGAGTTTGCTCAGCGAAAGAGAGCTTCTCAATATTGTTATGAAGAATTGGCTGTATCTGGGGTTCATCTCTCTTAAAAACAACGCAGGTGAACGACGAGAGCGCTGAGGGGGGCCCTCTTGGAGTCAGATGGACACTGGGTCTGGAAGAATGTGTTAGACCTGCACAGAGGGTCCTGCCATTCACGCGCTGTGTGGCCTTGGACCTCATCTCCCCCTCTGTCCTGCAGGCCGACCCCAGCTCCCTCGCCCGGTGGATGCAACAGAAAGTTCCAACCTGGCGGGATATTCTGATAGGAGCCCTGGGGCTCTGCCCACCCTGCGCAGTCAGCCCGCCCCATCCATCTTCCCAAGCCGACCCCGGCTCGGGCTGGGAGAGGGAAATCCAGGCTTGTGGGCAACGAGGGGGGCGACCAGTATCCATGGCAACTGCCCAGTGAGGGAAGGGGCAGCTGGCTTTTGTCAAATTGGGCAAGACCAGCGAGTAGCAGGTCAAGCCAGGGGAGCTGGGAACACTGGTGGCTCAGCTAGTGTGGCCAGATCCATGAGGGCCACCCTTGCTCCCCAGAGACTCACGTATCCAACTGGGTACTCGATGCCGCCCTCCGCAAACGGCTGTCAGGGCAGAGAAGACGCAAGATTCAGGCCCGCCGAGCTCTGCTAGTCACTTGCGGGGCTCCCCCCTTCCCTGCCGATGCCCTGGGGTGGGCAGAGGCTGGCTTTGGTGGGTCCTCACTCTCCCTGCAGGCCTTGTCGGGCATCCTCAAACCTGGCACTTGTCCATGCTGATTCCTAGGCCCCACCTCAGATTTAGGGAGTTGGAATGTCTGGTGGCGGGTCCTAGAAATCTGTATTTTTCCTAAGTTCCTCAGGGGCGAAGGACAGAGCTGCTGATGCTTGGGTTCCCTGGCTGCAAGTGTCCAAGCAGATCACCTCCTGCCCATTGCTCTCGGGTCCCCTTCTGTGGATACCTTCTCAACCCCACTCGAATCCCACACCTTGATGGATCCCCTCCACCGTGGTTGTAATGGGTGTGACAGGGCCTGCCTGGAGCAGCAGGGGCTCCTGGGCCCGCCCAGACACCAGGGGGAGGCAGGGGCCGTTGCCACTCAGGGAACTCACGCTGATGTTCAGGAATCCAACGGCCTCCACCAGGATGTCACCAAATACGCCCAGGGTGTCCACACGGGACAGTGGCAGCCGGTAGCGGTAGTGGAGAAAGTGTTGTCCGTTCACACTCACCTGGAGAGACGGACAAACAGACAGCTCAGTAGCACCTAGTGTGCACTGAATCCGCCTGGCCTCGTGGGGCGCTCTTACCTGGACCGTCCCTCGTTTAACTTCACACCCACTCTGGGAGACAGGCACGTCTGGCAGATGAGGTGCCCAAGGTTGCACGGCTGGCCTTGGAACCAAGGCCCCTTTGACTGTCCCTCTGCCCTGACACAACACTTCCCTAGGCCATCCCTCAGCAGCAGCAGCCCCAGGTGAGGAAATGGGGGTACAGGAGGTCAGATGACTCCTCCCCCACAGGGACTTCCTTCCGCTGCTGGCTCCCATCATCTCCCCTTTCCCCCGGAGAGGTCAAGGTCCTGGCATCTTTCTGGCAGGAGTTCCCATCCGTGGAGAAAGCCTTGAAGGGGAGTTCTCGCTCCCTGCGCCCTGCCCCCTCTGCCGTCGTGAGATGGGCAGGGTGTGAGTTACCCACCTCGTGAGGCTCTAACCAGTGGATATTGAGGGGCTAAAACAGAGCCCATCACACTGCAGGCTCTTAAAGAACTTGCTAGGACTATGGCTCTGGTGCCCTCCCCAGGGCCAGGCACGGGAGAGCTTTCTTGCCGCCATGGGTCCCAGGCCACGTGGGCCCAGGGCAGCTTGGAGCGAGGCTCGGCGGCTGCTCAGTCCTCTCAGGTCTCAAGCCCTCCCGGGGATGCTCCTCCTCAGAGTGACGTGGAGAATTCGGTGGAAGGAAGGAGGAGGAGAAGGATGCAGGTTCTAGACGCCAAAGCCCATCCCTTCCCCTCACCTTCATTTCCTCGTTTCCAAAGAGAAAGAGGAGGCGGAAGGGAGCTCCTCTCTGCAGGGGCACGCGGGGCCACCGGGCCTCGGCCTCCCAGCGCCCTGAGTGCAGGGTGTTGCAGATGACGTGGGGCTTGGTGGTGTGGAAGCGAGGGTTGAAGTGGACGGCGATATCCGGCCGGGGATGGACGCTGCAGCCGCACTGGAAGTCCACCTGGAACCTGGGGAGAGGTGCTCTTGAAGGGGCACCCCTGGTCGGAAACCCCGAGACCCCGAAGGCAGAGAGGAGCCTCCAGCTCGATGCCTCGGGCTGAGCCCCAGCAGCCCCGCGGAGCACCCCCTTACCTGCGTGCCTCTAGAGGGACCACTCCCTGTAGCATGACCATCTTGCCCGCATGCAGGCCACCGAAAATTGTCGTGACATAAGGAACCACCTGAACAAGGGGAGAAGGCATGCCATATGGGGCTGGGGAATGGGTCTTACGAGGGATCCCCGCATCAGGTGGGCAGAGGGTAGGGGAGAGGAGAATGAGAAAACGCCACTCTCCTGCCCCCAACAGAAAATGTCCTTATGGGGGGAAAATTAGGGTTCTCGTCCACCTTCCCCCTTTCCTGGACCCTCACATGTCAAAGCCACATTGCCCTGGGGAGGCCAAGTTCAGCTCCATCGCCCCCTTGGAGTACCAGCCCTGCCCCTCTCCCCAGCTCCCTGGGCACAGAAGGGTCCTCAGTGAGACTTGCCCTGACCTCCAGCAGCCCGGTATCAAGATCCTGAGGCTGTTTACTGGCTCAAGCCTAGGAACTGGGGGGCGGGGGAGACGGGCGGCAGGCAGAAGGCTGGACAAGTTGGGACCCTGATATGGATGCCGGGAGAGATACCCAACAACGGCCCAGCCTACCTTCCCAGGCTCACCTCTCCCCACACAGAAGCTGTGCAGAATTCCCAAGACCCAACACACACGTTTACAACTCCCTGCCTTTTCAGAGCCGCTTCCTCTGCTCTCCCTTGGCCCTGTGAGATCCAACTTGACTTCTGAGGTTCTCTGACACCTTCTCCAAGCACTGTCCACTACGGTGACTGAGTTTTTCCTTCCGTCCCCTGTGTTCCCGGAACGCTTCACTCTATGGCCAGCTTGGCCATTGGTGGGCTTACAGGGAAAGCAGGGGGCTGGCTGTTTCTGCTGGAGGCTCAGGCTAGCCGGAGCGGAAGCCCTGTTTCTCCCTTCTGTGCTAAGGGCCTCGCCTGGCACAGCGTGGGCTGTGAATAGGTGTTTGCAGAATGAATGGGAACACGTCCCAGGTACACATCAGCATAACCGAGACTGGCTTTCATGTGTTCTCCGAACCACCTAGAAGGACCTGAGCCCCAACAGTGCTGCCCTCCAGGTAGGAGCTCACAGCCTGCAAAGCAAAGAGGGGTTGTAACCTGGGGAGCTGCTTCACCCCATTGCTCAGGCATCCGGGGAGGTGCTGGAGCTCCGGGCTGGCTGTCGGAGGGCCCAAGGCTTAGCCAGGCTCAGTCCTGCCGTCCCTCCCGCTTCCCAGGCTCCAGGCCTGGCCTGTAGTAATTACCGAGCTGCCGCAGCTCTCCCAGGGGGAGAGGGCCAAGTGAAGAGAAAGTGATAATTAGCGTTATTAATGGGAGGACAGAGTGCGCTGGGCGTTCAGCCTTCTGTAAAGCAAAACCAGACTTCAGCAAATCCATGTGGGCACTGAGCAGGAGGAGGACACGAGGGGACCCCTACACCCATCCTTGAGTTGGAGGTTCCAACATGACTCTCTTCCAGGCTGGAGATGAGACCACCCTAGGTACTCAGTGCCCCAGGAGCCCCAGATCCTCCTAGCCTGGCCCCCATCACACAGTAGGAGCACAGCCCTGACTCCAGGCTCTATTACTTTTAATATGCAAGGACCTGGTGAGCCCCATCATTCCCACCCAAGTGGGAGTCAGCTGGTCAGCCACTTTGCTAAGCTCAGGAGGGCCTTCCAGAGTCTCTGAGCAGGTGCTGGGGGAGTGGCCCCAAACCGAAGGCCTCTCCACCCACCGCCTGGGAGTCTGGGTCCAGCTGGAGTCGGGGGGAGCCCTGAGATCTGGAGATTCCAGACCGGAGTGGCTGCTCACCGGGTGGAAGATGGGCGGCTGCAGGATGAAGGGGTCAGGAAGTGGGTCCAGTTTTTCTCCAGGTGACATGGGAATGGAGCGCCTCCAACCCGGCCTGCAGATCCAATTCCAGGAGCCCTGGCCCTGCCCCACTGGCCGGTCTTGCCTTTCCCAGGCAGGATCTGAGGTGCCAGGGCAACTCCCTTAGCGGTTACCCTCACCTGGGTCCAGCAGGGTCCCGGTGCCCCTCGCAGCAGGCCTGAGAGGGCAGCACTGGGCAGTGGTCCACCCCTGGGGCACACCCCAGATCCAGTCCCGCCAGCTGGATTGGGGCTGTCAGCAGAAATCCGAGTCCAGGAGCAAGAAGCTTGAACTAAGCAGCGAACTAACCAGCCCCCTGCCCCCACTTGCACTGGGCTCTGAAGCGCGGAGCTGTTGCAAAGGGAGAGCAGAGGCAGGTTCTCTTCCAGCCTGTTGTTTGTGGTTCCCCGGCCTCCCCTCGGAGCCCTCCCCAGTCGGAGGTCCGTGGGTGGCACATGTGGGCAGGTCCCAGGAAAAGCCCCGCCCCAGCTTCTTGGACTTGGCTGAGTGGCTTTGCATGCCCGACTCCCCTCCCGGGGGAGAGGTTTCCCTGCCCTTTCCCCCATTTTCCCCTTTTGCATGACTTATAATCCCCTGGGGCTCCATTTCAGCTTTAGCTACAAATGCCAAGGCCCAGCTGTGGTCAGAAAGGAGGAGGATGGTGAGAAAGGGGCAGGAGGAGAGGAGCGCCCCCTGGAGGCTCAGAAGAGGCAGTGAGGTGCTGTGGGCAGAATGTTCCACACCCAAGGAGACCCGGGTTCTCGCTCAGCCTCTGCTCAACGTGCGCGTGCTGTGTGCCCTGGGCCAAGTCACTTGCCCTCTCTGTGACTCCCTTGGCTCATCTGAGTATTGAGAGGTTGACTTCTGAAGAGTGTCTCCACCGGAGGTCTGTGTCTGGGGGCCTGGGGGTGGACCCGACTGTGCCTTTTCATTGAGATCCCCCAGTCTTTGGACTGGAGTCACTCCAGTTCTGGTTCGAGTTCCAATAAAGCCTTCCCTTTAAAAGGCGGCACAACCCCTCAACTTTATCCCAATTTGGGAGGTCCCAGGATCTGAGCCCCCTGTGGGACTTGGCGGCAGGGAATTCCTGGCAGCAGCCGAGGCTGGGCAGAGGCTCCAGGGCCTGGGGAGCTGAGAGAAGAAGAAAGCCGCTCTGATGGCCGAGCAGGTGCAGGGGCGGTGCTGGGGAAACGCAGCGGAGCCCGAGCTCCTCAAGTGTGGCATCAGCGTGGCCTGGAAGCTTGTTAGAAATGTGTCCTTCTGCCCCCCCCCCCCGCCCCCAGACCTATGGAAGGGGAACCTCTCTGGTGGCGGGGCCCGGGAATCTGCATTTTCACATGCTCCCCAGGTGATTCTGACGCATGTGGGTGTTGGAGAAGCCCTCACTGACTGGGGCCTTAACTGGCAGGCCTGGGGTGCGGATCCAGGAAGTTTGCTCGGATCTTGCTGGGTAGGAGGAGCTGGGCTGCAGGAGGTTCTTGTATGGGGAAATTCGATCACAGTTATATTGAGACAGAATAATCCGGATGCACACTGTGGAGGAGAAACCGAGGTGGAGAATCCTGTTGGGCAACCCAGGGGGCCCTGCCGCTGGGAGGCAGGCCTGGGTCCTGGTCCCAGCCTCATAGCACCCATCTTTCAGCCTGAAGCAAAGTGCCCTCCCCCACCCTCCTACCGGGCCTCAGTCCTCCTCTGAATCGAGGAAGGAGGGCGGCATAGTAAAATAGCACAGACTGGGCTGCTTAAACACAGATGTTCATTTTCTCATGGTTCTGGAAGCTAAAAGCCCAAGATCAAGGTGTCCGCAAGGATTTTTTTTTCCCGCTGAGGCTTGCAGAGGGTTGCCCCTTGATCTGTGTGTGTCCTAATCTCTCATAAGTAGACAAATCATCTGGAATTCTACCCATATGAACTCATTTTACCTTAATTACCCTTTTAAAAAGGTCCTTGTGTCCAAATAGAGTCTCATTCTATTTCCTGGGGGTGAGGACTTCAATATCTGATTTTGGGGGGCAGAGCACAATTCAGAGGAGTGGCTGTAGCTGGTCTCCCCCTGGAACGCCAAGACCATTGCAGGGGTCGGGAGTGGGGGCTGATGAGGGGCCGAAGCAGAAGGAAGAAGGTGGTGCATTTCATTTCTCCTTTCCTGGGCTTTGGACAGCTGCAAGGGACCTGGCTGGGCTTAAAGCACGACTCCAGAGCTTGCGGAACATGCGAGGCTACAGAGTGAGAGAGGGCCTTTGAGGCTGTGGGTCTGTCCAGGAGTGGGAGAGGGCAAATCCCTTTTCTTGAGCCAGAGGGAGGGGAAATTGTGGGAGAGGGGAAAGGCCTGATGATGACCCTGACACTGATGGGAGTGGGGAGAGATTTCCCTGCCCCAGGCTGGTGCCCCCACTCCACCCCGGCTCCCTAGACCTGGGCTTGTCCTTCTGAGCCTTTATCATAACTGGTCATTATACATCGAGGAATTGTCTAATGTTTGTCTCCCCTTCCCCCTACTTCCCAGCTATAAATTTCATGAGGGCAAATTTACACTTAGATCCTCAGCACCAAGCAAGCCTGACACCAAACAAGTGGTCAAATGTATTTAAAGAATGAATGACTGAGGGGCGCCAGGGTGGCTCAGTGGGTTAAGCCTCTGCCTTCAGCTCAGGTCATGATCCCAGGGTCCTGGGATCAGCCCCGCATCGGGTTCTCTGCTCAGCAGGGAGCCTGCTTTCCCCTCTCTCTCTGCCTGCCTCTCTGCCTTCTTGTGATCTCTGTCTGTCAAATAAATAAATAAAATCTTAAAAAAAAAAAAAAAGAATGACTGACTGACTACCCGGAGCTGTGGTTTCGGGCTCCTATCCGGCCACCAGCACCTTCTGTCTCTCCCCAGCAGCCGTGGAGTCCTGGCACAAGCCCACACGAGGCAGCTGCTCTTCTCACCGGCTGCAGATCCTCATCGAGGCAAATTTATCCATTTGTCTATGAGGAACCAGTTAGTAGCTGGGAATCATAATCAGGGACCTAAGGGTGCCCCTTTCTCCCCCATTCTTTGATCTAGCAACTTCTTCCCCTATCTGTGCTCTTGCATGGGTATAGCTCTGGGCCTGGGGAGAAACTAACGTCCAGATTCACCTACTTTGGTCTACATCTCAGCTTTCATCTCTCTGGCTCCCTTCCAGGTCCCTGGAGAGTCTCGCAGATCCTTTTTCTCTCGGGACCAGTTCTGCACCGTCCTGGAACAGACAGTAGGATAATGAGTAGAAATCCTGGGCAGGAAGGATCGACAGAACTGGACAGCTGGCTGGTGAGAAAGATGAGGAAAAGAGGCCAAAAGGAAAAGAAAAAAAAAAGCCTCCAACATCTTGAACCAAAGGATTGGGAAGAGTCTGGTGAACTAATGGAAAAACAGAGAAGCTGCAGGTACAATCTGGAAGGTGGGGAGATGGTTAATTCCAGGCAGGACCATTTTGGGGGAGGGTGAGGGTGCAGGAAATGGCCTGGACAGGAGATGTTCAGTCCCTGAACATTTGTTAGTTTATATGTTTCTAGGAATTTACCCCTCCCTTTCAGATTGCCCAATTTGTTGGCCTATAATTGTTCATAATATTCTCTTATGATTGTTGTCAGCATCTGTTGAAGGAATGGAGGTGCTGTTGCCTGAAAGCTTGTTAATACACTCTGGAGAAGACAGTTTCAACTTATTTGGGTGCTCCTCTGCCCTGCGAGGGAGTCTTTGTGTCTGCGGCCATTTTGCGAGACAAGATGCTGTGGTCGTTACAGGGAGCGGCAATCACTCTTGCTCTCAAGGAGTTTCCGGTCGACTTGAAGAGAGACGACGTACACCTGGAGGAGAAAACCAATAGGACAGAGCCAGCCACTTTTAATTTATCTCCCCCAACACAGAGATCGAACCATCTGGATGGAAGTGTTGTAAAATGGGGGAAGAACAAACACCCCCCATAACTTCAGTAGGCTAACACAACACTTTTCACTCCTTTGATGTTTATCCTATGAACCATCTTCCCTCCCCCATGGAACATAAGTTTGGGGAAGAATCTCAACCAAAAACTTAATGTAGCATGATTTCTTCCCCTGCCCATGACTCTTGACCATGTAGACTGACTCTCTCTTTCCTGCTGGGTTCCTGTCACTTTCCAATCATTTTTGGTTACTGAAACCCAATATAGTTTAGCACTGGCCATCGATGTTGGTGACACCACAGAAAGAAACAGAAGCAGACGTATTTACTTCCTGATGGGTGGGTGTGTGGGGTCTCATCTGGGCACCATGAGAGCCAGGAGAGATATATGGTAGGCGTTCCTAAGAACTATGTTTTAGGAAGAAGAAAGATGACGTCAGAGGGAAGGTTTGCAATGCAAGAAGGAGTGATGAGCAATGGTAGTGGCCAATCGGCAAATCTAAATGAATGTCTGTATAATGTATCAATGGTAATTACGTGAATTCAGGCTAAAAAAAAAGGGCAAAACTAAAATAACATGGGAGAGGAAGACAGGGGTGAATGTCCTGACATCCTTGCATTGTTGCAGAGGGGTGTTTAAGATATTAGTTTTGGACTTTGAGCATGCATGTTAAGATTTCAAGGGCAATAAATGAAAGGATCCCGGGTAAACTTCCCAAAGAGTAGAGGGAAAAACGCAATATACTGAAGATCAGATCTTTATGAAGAATAATATAAAACTTCATTGGGGGCGCCTGGGTGGCTCAGTTGGTTAGGCAACTGCCTTCAGCTCAGGTCATGATCCAGGAGTCCTGGGATCAAGTCCCTCGTCGGGCTCCCAGCTCCATGGAGAGTATGCTTCTCCCTCTGAACCTCTCCCCTCTCATGCTCTCTCACTCTCTCTCAAATGGATAAATGAAGTCTTTACAAAAAAAAATACTTCATTGGAAAGACAACTATCATATGATCTCCCTGATATGAGGAAGTCGAGAAGCAACATGGGGGATTTGGGGGGTAGGAAAAGAATAAATGAAACAAGATGCGTTTGGGAGGGAGACAAACCGTAAGTGACTCTTAATGTCACAAAACAAACTGAGGGTGGCTGGGGGAAGGGGGTAGGGAGAGAGGGCTGGGGTTATGGACATTGGGGAGGGTATGTGCTATGGTGAGTGCTGTGAAGTGTGTAAACCTGGTTATTCACAGACCTGTACCCCTGGAGCTAATAATACATTATATGTTTATTAAAAAATTATAAAAAAATACTTCATTGGAAGATGTTAAAGAAGACCTCACAAACAGGGATACTATGTAATTGATTGGAAGACTCCATTTTGTAAAGATCGAAATTGCCAAATTGACATACGAATTCAATGTAATTTCAATCAAGATGCGAACAGAGTATTTTTTTAAAGATTTTTATTTGTTTATTTGACAGAGAGAGAGAGAGATCACAGGTAGGCAGAGAGGCAGGTGGGTGGGGGGGAAGCAGGCTCCCTGCCAAGGAGAGAGCTGGATGTGGGGCTCGAACCCAGGACCCTGAGACCATGACCTGAGCCGAAGGCAGAGGCTTAACCCACTGAGTCACCCAGGTGCCCCTCAACAGAGTATTTTGAGCAATTTAGCAAGCTATCTTTATGGAAGGGCAAAAGCCCAAGAATAGTTAAGAAACTCCTGTGAAAGAATAAAGGGGGGGGGGAGTCTCCAGAATTCCATATATCGAGACTTATTATAAAGATTTAGTAATTAAGATCACCTGATAGGGGAACCTGGGTGGCTCAGTGGGTTAAAGCCTCTGCTTTCGGCTCAGGTCATGATCCCAGGGTCCTGGGATCGAGCCCCACATCGGGCTCTCTGCTCAGCGGGGAGCCTGCTTCCTCCTCTCTCTCTCTCTGCCTGCCTCTCTGCCTACCTGTGATCTCTGTCTGTCAAATAAATAAATAAATAAAATCTTAAAAAAAAAAAAAGATCACCTGATAGGATCACAAGGACAGACACATTTACCAGTGGAGTAGAAATACAGCCAACGATATTCTTGCTTGTTCTATAAAGTCTGACACATAACGCAGGTGGTCTTGCTCATTCCTGGGGGAAGAAGAAACTATGAATAAGCCATGCTGAGCTAAATCGTACGGGGATTATTCATATGGGGAAAAATCAAGTCCACGTAGATTAAATGAAAAAGACAACATTTAAAATTTTTATAAGAAAATGTAGGAGAATATTTTTCTGACTTCAGAGCAAGAAAGAACTTCATGGCAAGATGCAGAGTGCTAACCACAAAAGAGAGGACTGATCAGCTCTACCGCATTAAAGTTAAAAACTTTTCTTTAACTGGAGACTCCATAAAGAAAGGGAAGACAAGCCATTACCTGGAAGAAAATATGTGTAAACAAATAAAACTGACGATTCCAGAGAAAATTGGGCAAAAGACATGAAAAGGCACTTTTTACAAGAGGAAATCTAAATGGCTGATTTTATATACATATATGCACATATATATGTGTATATATATATGTTTCAATCTTAGTGATCAGTGAAAAGCAAATGAAAACTTCCAGTAAGACTTCTTAGTAAAATACTATTTTATATCCATTTACGTGGAAAAAGCAAATATGACAGTACTAAGTGTTGGTGAAGGTGTAAATCCACAGGAGTTCTTACTCGCTGCTGGTAGAAGTTGAATTGGCGCCATCACTTGGAGAAATGTTTTAGTGTTTTGTCGTAAAGCTGAATCTTTGCATACCTTCCCAGGTACTAAATTCTGTAGACTCTTCTGCATGCATCGTCAGGGCGCAATTAGGGTTCTTTTCAATAATTTCTAATTCCAAATTCAGAAGTAACCATGTGGCTTTGGCACCAGATGGATAAATTGTGGTACATTCTCAGAATGGGCTGTTTTCCAGCAGGGAAAACAACTTACAGATTTATACAGTAAGATGTAGGTATTATGGATTGAAGGTATTACGCTTTAAAGGAAGCAAGTTTCGGAACATACGGCATACCATTTCTATAAAGCTTCCAATATACAGAAGGAAAGGATGGATGAGAAGTACAAAGAAGGGGTTTTACAAAGCTACTTTTTAAAAAAGGCAGGGGCACAAGAGCGCCTGGGTGGCGAGGTCGGTTAAGCGTTGCCTTCAGTTCAGGTCATGATCCGAGGATCGAGCCCCGGGAAGGGCTCCCCACTCAGCCTGGAGTCTGCTGTTTCCTCTCCCTTCGCCTCGGCCTCGGCTCGTGCTCGATCTCTCTCAGATAAACAAAATCCTTAGGAAAAAAGAGCAAGGGCATAAGAGACACAAGAGTGGGGAGAGGTTACCTCTGGCAGAGGGAGGCGGGGAGATGGGACAAGGGACGAACGCACGGGTGGGAGCATCTGTGCTAGGTATGTTCCCGTTCTTAAGTAGACTGGTGCGTCCATGGAGAGTAATTTCATTCCGTTTCACAACTACAAGTATTCCACGTTTTCTTTTCTTTCTTTCTTTCTTTTTTTTTTTAAAGTAGGCTCAGCGCCCAGCGTGGAACCATCCTTGGTCTAGAACTCACCACCCTGATATCAAGACCTGAGCCATTATCGGGAGTCCCACGCCTAACCGACTGAGGCACCCAGGGCCTCTCCCTGTGTTCTTTTGTATATATTACGTATGATATAGAATTAGTTACAAAATATATAATTTAAGTTATATAAATAATTCAAATAAAAACTGTGAATCCCTCAAGATCTTAACTCCTGAGCGGGCCGCCCCAGGCCCGCCTAATGTGGCATCAGTGTGTTTGTTGCTCCTCCGTCCGCTTCTGCAGCCGCGTGGGATGGCACCTCCGGCCTCCGTGCCCCCTGTTTGCGCGGCCTTCCACCTAACCCACCGCACCCCCTGTGACCTCCGCCGCCGCTTTCCTCGCCTTTCCTGGGCCTCTAAGCGCCCCCCCCCCCCCACGAGCGCCCTCTCCGTTCCCCCGGCCGTGCGCACGGCGCCCGCGCGCTCCCGCCGTTTGCTGCGCGCCCCGGGTTCGCGGCCAGGCGCCCCCCGGCCCTCCGCAGGTCCTCACCGCGCCGCGCCAGCGCCCTCCACCCCGCCGGCTCCGCCAGCCCCGCGCCGAGCCGACGGGGTCCCAGCCGGTGTGGAGCCGCAGCAGCGGGATGGGCCTGGGCCCCGCCGCCCGCGGGGAGAGAAGGCGCCGCCTCTCTCGCTTCCCCCGGCCCCGCCCCGGCCCCGGCCCCGGCCCCGGCCCCCGAGTCGCAGGTACGCTGCTTGGGGACCGGCCACCAGCCCCCGGCAGGTCCACTGTGCTCTCGTCGGCCCGGCCACAGGAACCCGGCTCCTCCCCACCGAGCCGCAGCGCGGCGGCCTGGAGGCCCTATGGGGGGTGGTGATTCTCAGGTCCCAGTGGGCCATCGGACCCCAGAAAAGGCACCAGAGATGCCTTCAAGGCTCCTTCTCCTAGCTAAGTGTTGCGGTGCGAAATGCCCGTTAACCGGAATGAGCGCATACTTGGAATGATCTTTCGTTGGTAATTCAACCAAAGCGAGCCAGGTGTCCAGTGTCTCCCTCGGGTGTCCACCCTCTGACTCTGTTAGGGGTAGAGCTGGAAGCAGAGTTGGCAGCTCTGCCAACAGAGCTGACAATGGCTCTAGGACCCGAGGGCCGCTGAAACTTCTGCTGTCAGGTTTAGTCCCTGGATGTCTGGGATCTCACTTCATCCCCTCCCGAGCGAGCGTATCTCTGGGAGTTCCAAAGTCTCTTCTTTCCAGGGGAACTGAGACCTCTCCAGCACCCAGTCTCACAATCCACTCACTTCCTCACCCCAAAACTGAGGGCTGACCCGGCCAGGCACGGTTCTCGACTGGAGCTCTGAGCCCACCTTCACAGAGATGTCAAGGTGCTCGCTCCAACAATCCTTTCACAGATTTTGTTCCCTGTAGGAGGCAGTTGTGGTTTGTTTTCCATTTATTTTTTAAGGATTTTATTTATTTATTAGAGAGAGAGAGAGAGAGAGAGAGTGGGAGAGTGTGAAAGCACAAGCAGGGGGAGTGGCAGAGGGAGGGGGAGAAGCAGGCTCCCTGTTGAGCTGGGAGCCTAATGTGGGGCTCCATCCCAGGACCCCGGGATCATGACCGGGTCTGAAGGCAGACGCTTAAGGGACTGAGCCACCCAGATGTCCAGGCAGTTGTGGTTTAAATAGCATCCTCCTCCCCACCCCCCACCCCCTACCAGAAGAATCATCTCAAGCATTGGTCCAGCTCTCACCCAAGGAGCCACAGCAGGGAACCTCAGAGCTGAGCAGAAGCAGCCAGGAGGGGTAAGAGTCTCCGTGTGGAAGGACTAGGTCTTCCGGTGGGGAAGACTTTGGAGAACCGACTTTGATGGTAATCCTATAAAGCAAATCCGGAGCTGGTTTCCATAGGAACCGGCCTACTTGCCCCCTAACCAGCAAGGGGAGGGCTGCTGTGCTCCGGATAATAGATGACCTCCAGGCCTGGGACCCGCTGGAGGGACCTGCTTGGCAGCAGTTTCTAGCCGCCAGACCTCCAGAACCCTGAGGACTGCGGTTTACCGCGTGGCCACGTGGTCTCACTAATGAATGATGTGATCTTGCAAATTTCCTCAGTTCACTTTCATTAAAAACACTTGCTTCAATTTGCAAGGACCTGGATGGAACTAGAGAGTATTATGCTAAGCGAAATAAGTCAAATCAGAGAAAGATGATTAATATAAGATCTCTCTGATACGAGGAATTTGAGAGGCAGGGCGGGGGGTTGTGGAGGTTAGGGAGGGAAAAAAATGAAACAAGATGGGACTGGGGAGGGAGACAAACCATGAGAGATTTTTAATCTCGGGAAACATATTGAGGTTTGCTGGGGGGTGGGGGTGGGGCTGGGAGGGATAGGGTGGCTGGGTTATGGATGTTGGGGAGGGTATGTGCTATGGTGAGTGCTGTGAATTGTGTTAAGCCTGGTGATTCATAATCTGTAGCCCTGGGGCAAATAATACATTATATGTTAATAATAATAATAATAATAATAAGCATGGTTTGCTTCTTTTAAAAATTGTGAGGGTCTGAGTGTTCCCCAAAGAACTATACTCCATCCCCGTACACTATACTTTGGAGAAGAGGTAAAGTGTGGGGGAAAGGCAAATAAAATGCCATTTTTTAGTTGGTAATGTACCAGATGTGTATATATTATACTCTCTCTTTTAACCCTCTCGACAACTCTGAGATGCAAATACTCTCATCTCTGTTTTATAGATAATCAAACTGATGTTCAGACACATTCATTTACTAGCTCAAAGTTGGATAGCAAGGATCAGAGCCAGGATTCAAACCCCGTATGTTTTTTTTTTTTTTAAGATTTTTTTTTTTTTAAGTAATCTCCACATCCAGCATAGGGCTTGAACTCATAAACCCAAGATCAAGAGTCGCACCCTCTAGCACTCTACTGACTGAGCCAGCCAGGCCCCCCAAACCCAGACCTTTTTGACCCTAATATATTTCACTATATTATCCCAAAGCTATTCCTGCCGTTGGTTTCAGTCCTCTCAAAATAACGTTTTGGTTCAAGAGACAAAATATACTGATTTCTTTCAAGATATGTACAGTTACAGTATTGAGGCTTAATGAGATTTCTCAGATTTATGGACCTAGTTGTTGGAAGAGAGAGCTCGAGGGGTTTGCCCCCCCAGTAGGATGGACAGAAGGAAGGGAGGGAATCGAGGCCTGTTGTATTTCATTAGAAGCCATTATGTACCGTTACCATTTTTTTAAAGCTATGTACAGGTGTCACTTTGAAAAACATGTAAGACAGCATGTAAGACATGTAAGATCTTACATGTAAAACATGGATGATTAGCGATAAATAAAAAATCCTGAAAGCTACTCACTGCTATCATTAGCAGTTTAACGATCATCCGAAATGCAGGAAATGGCAATTATTTTGTATGGCAGCTAAGAGCGTGATCACGGAAACACGCTTTGGGGAAGCTGTTTCCTAGGGTTTCGAAATTGAAGGAGATCCGGAAATCACAAGTCTGAAGTAATACAGAGTTTCCAATAATGGTGAAATAGTGTTATTTGTTAACTCTGTGATCACAAAATTCATCTAGGGGGAAGCCCATAGTTAACTTGGAGACCACACCCAAGGAGAAAAGAGCAGAGTCGAATTCAGCCCCAAAGCCTGAGAGCGCCGGGAAATTGGCAAAGCAAGCCGCTGAGGTAGGTATCACAAGAGTTCTTTGCGTGCACCTTTACTCTGCCCGTGACTTCTCTACAGACCCTTGTGCTTTATTTAGACTGTGTGGCAGGTTGAAGTGCATACTGATTTGGGATATTGGTTGTGCCTTAAAATTTTTTTTCAAAAACAGCTTTGTTGAACTCTATTAAGCTTTGCTGAGATATAACTACATGTAACTATATATGTATATAACTATACATATCCATATACGATAAAGTATACATTTTTAGAATATACTGTTGGATATGGTGTGGTGTGTGTACACCCATGAAACCATCACCACAGTCAAGATAATGAATATCTCCATAACTCCCCAAACGTTGTTTTCTTTTGTAAATCCCACCTCTTCTCACCCCTCCCCCCCTCCCCAGGCAGCCCCGGATCGGCTTCTTGTCACTATACATTAATTTGCATTTTCTAGAGAATTCTGTCAATGGAATCATATCCTATGGGCTCTTTTTGTCCGTCTCCTTTCATATAATTTCGTGTAATTAAAGTTATATCCATATTGTTCCATGTGATTCATAGTTCATTCCTTTTTATTACCCAGTAGTAATGCATTGTATGAATACACCATCGTTTGTCCATTCACCGCTTGATGGGCATTTGGGCTGTTACCGGGTTTTGGCTATTTCAAATAAAACTGCCACGAACATTTGTGTGCAAGTCTTTGTATAGACAGGTGTTGTCTTTTCTCTTGGGCGAATACCTAGGAATGAAATGGCTAGATCATATGGTAGATGTATCTTTTTTAAAAGATTTTATTTATTTATTTGAGAGAGAGAGAAGGGGCGGGAGGGGGAGCAGAGGGAGAGAGAGAATCTCAAGCATTCTCCCCCTCGGAGCACAGAGCCCTCCCAGGGCTCAGTCTCAGGACCCTGAGCCAGAGGCAGATGCTTAATTGAGCCACCCGGGCTCCCCCATATGTAGTTGCATTTTTAACCTCCTGTTTTCCAAACCAGTTGTGTCGTTTTACATTCCCGCTAGCAGTGTGCGAAAGTTCCAGTGCCTCCTCATCGGTATTTGGTTGTCTCTTTAATTGTTGGTATCCTCATAGGTCTGTAAGGGTCTCGTGGTGGTTTTAATTTGCATTTCTCTAAGGACTAACGACGTCGAACATCTTCCATATCCATCTTCCTTGGCGAAGTGTCCAAATCCTTTTGCCCGTTTCCCCCCTTGGTTTCTTCAGAAATTCTGTGTCCGTTCCTTTCATCAGATACATGCTTTGCAGGATCCTCTCAGTGTCTGTGGCTTGTGTCTTCATTCTCTTAACAATAGCTCCCGAAGAACGAAATTTTAAAATTTCGATGAAGTCCAATGGATGGTGGTGATGGTTTTGTAAATTTGTAAATTTTGTACATTGTAGTTCAGAAAAGAAACAGGTGCCCCCTTTTACTTCTGTGAATTTTTGCCAGGCAAATGGCTGTCCTCCACCATGAAAATAGAGCTGGCAACTGGGAGGTGAGATGCAGCCTTGAGGAAATTATACTAAAGTGGGCAAATGGTTGAGTAAGCGACAAATCCGTTGTGAAGCTGATGGCTGGGTGGGGTGGTGTGATCCGCACCAGGGCTCCCCAGGTCTCTGTGGGCTCTGATTCCCCAGCTTGCTTTCTCAGGGAGAAATCAGTGAGCAGAACTTCTCCCCAGGACCCATCCTGGACAAACTTAAGGACGGTTTGGGAGGGATGCATAGTACAGAAGGAGGGGATAAGAGAGTTCTTTTTCTTTTTCCTTTTTCTTTTTTTTAGTTTGGGTTTGCAATTGCAAAAGCTCTAGGTTTTCTTTTCTTTTCTTTTTTTATTGTGTTAAGAGAGAGCACTTAACATGAGATCGACCCTCTTAATAAATTTTTAAGTGCACAGTACTGCATCGTGCCCACATACATGCACGTGCGGCACACACCCACACACACATTACACACACGCACACTGTCTCCTCCCCAGGCCTCTTTCAAGGGATAGAGCATCAGCATTTTGGGGCCAATCAAGAGATAGAAACTACCCAGTAGATCAAACAGGGGAAAGTTTAAAGAATTGTTAAACTATATAAGAGTAACTCTAAGAAATGAAGAAACTCAACATAGCCTCCCAGGCCTGAGGCAGAATTCTCAGGGAAGGACAGACTTGGAAGGGGTTCAGACCTCATTAGAGAGGAAAGCAGGGAAATTTGGTTTGGCCATGGGCCGGTGGTGGTGGTGGCGGGCTGTCAGCAGGTGGTTTGAGCATGCAGACTTGGGGGAACTCTGGACCCGTCCATGTGGGATCCGTGCAGAGGGAGTCAAGACACCAGCAAGTGCTGGAGGTGTTTGGGCACTGATTTCTCTGCGGAAGGGCTCAGAAAGGTTACTGTTGGAGGCCTCTGGCTTGGGTAGAGCCCTGCCAGAAGTCCTCACACCCACACTACTGACCATCACCCTCCCCACCCCCTCTGCAAGCCAGAACCTGCAGGAGAACCCTTCCCTCTTGCAATGCTTAATGAAGTGCTCATTTAAAAAATATTTTATTTATTCATTTGACAGAGAAAGAGAGATCACAAGTAGGCAGAGAGGCAGAGAGAGGGATGTAGGCTTCCCGCTGAGTAGAGAGTAGAGAGTAGGGGCTCGATCCCAGGACCCCAAGATTACGCCCTGAGCTGAAGGTAGAGGCTTAACCCGCTGAGCCACCCAGGCGCCCCAATGAAGTGCTCATTTTTAAGGAGAAAAGCTTAAAAGAGCTCCGGCACATATCACAGAGCTTATCTGGAGGGCACATTTGGAGCCCAGTGGCAATACATCGGCCGCTGGCACAGTTAGCCTCTGTGGCTTTAATAACCCGAGTGACAGCAGGAGAGGGGCAGGCCCTCCTTCCCACCCATCCCCCCGCTACCCACCGTCCGTCCGTGGGAAGAGAGCTTCTGGTAGCCTGGATTTCTACAAAGCGATGAAACCCTGTGTCTTCAGGCTGACTCTAGCTAATCCCCAGACAGGGTCTCCGGAGTTCCTTGGGCAGGTGCAGTTTCTTTATCTTATTTCTCCCCTCACAGGGCAAACCAAGGCCCAGACCCGGAGACCTGATTGAGATTTTTCGAGTCGGCTATGAGCACTGGGCCATCTACATGGAAGACGACTGCGTGGTGCATCTGGCTGCCCCGAGTAAGGGTGGATACTCTATTGATATATTGATATTGACACATTGATATTGACACTGAAGTTAGCAGAGTAAGAACAAGTGCATTTAGTTATTGGGTTCCTCAGCGGCTGCCTTCATTAGCCAAAAAACACTCAGCGCATTCCTGGCCCTCAGTGGACTGGGTGACGGAGCTTGATCTCTGTCCACCCAACGCCCCCGAGCGTCCAGCCCTAAGGGAGAGGCAGTGCACCTGGTGGCCCTGTGTTCGTTGAGCCTCGGTGTCCCTCCTCCTCTTTCTGAGGCTTTCCCGGGAGGGGGGCAGATGCCTGCACGTTCCGACGGCCCCTAGATGCTGCTGCCGCATCCTGGCTCGTCGCCCCGCTCTTTCTGACCGTCCCCAGACACACAGCTTTCCTTTCATTCCTCAAGGTCTCCTAGCACAAGGCTGAGATTCAACTGGTGACTAATTCAAATTTAGTGGAGATTTGATGGGAAGATGTGGTGATGGAAGAAGACAGAACAGGAGACACACTTAGTCACAGTGGTCCCCTTGTGGGAAGGGACCAGGAGGTGCTGGGAGAAGGGGAGGCTAGGGGACACCCCTGCGTATGCTCTGATGCCTTCTGAATCTTGCATCCTGTGTGAGTGTTGTCCACTCAGGATGAAACTGCAGTAGGGCCCTGGGACCAAAGGCCTGTGGCCACACCATGCTCACAGCCCTCACCCCCAGGGCTCAGTCCTCCTCCCTAGGTCCCGCCTCCCCCCCCTGCAGGGTGGAGCCCCTCTCCTGTGACCCCCTACAGGAAAAGATGCTCAACATCATCTGTCATTAAAAAAAAAAAAAAAGGCCGATGGGCTGATCTCCAGGCGACAGGTGTCTCACTAGGGGGGTGGGGGCGGGGGCGCAGTTCATGTCATCCACTCCCCATCCTCGGCCATGCCTTCGACAGATGCCAAAGCCGAGGTCTTGGAGGGAAGCCACTTGACGCACATCTTAAGAGTGAGCCAGTGCACTACCCGCCCCCTCCCCCAACGCTGTCCCTCGCAGCTTTCCAGCTTCTGTTCCCCTTGGTCCCCAGGTGAGGAATTCGAGGTGGGCAGCATCACTTCCGTCTTCAGCAACCGCGCGGTGGTGAAGTACAGCCGTCTGGAGGACGTGCTGCACGGCTGCTCCTGGAAGATCAACAACAAGCTGGACGGGACGTACCTGCCCCTGCCCGTGGACCAGATCCTCCAACGCACGAGAAAGATGATCAACAAGATCGTGCAGTACAGCCTGATCGAAGGGAACTGTGAGCACTTCGTCAATGACCTCAGATACGGCGTGCCCCGGAGCCAGCAGGTACCGCGACCTTTGCGACTTTTGCCGGGATGGTGGCTTCTTTCTGAGACTCCTCGGGGCTTGTCATCTCCTCTGTGATGGGAGCGTTCTTTGCTGTGCCGGGGGCCTTCTCCGTCCACAGGACTTCATGGTTCAGGAGGTGGTTTCCCCTCTGTTAGCCCGTGGAGGAGCGCAGAGGCGCTAGGCTGTAGAGCTGGGACCCTTGCGGCGGGAGGGGGGTTGCCTTGGTCAGACTCTTCTTTCTGTTTGTTCTTTCACACAACGGGGGTAAAGTGAGGTTTGGGGCTACATCTGGCCCACAGACATGTTTTGCTTGGATGGGTAGTGTTGTTGGGTTCTGTTTTTTTAATTTGTACAACTTCCCGAGACTTAAAAATATAGAAATTTTTTAAAAGATTTTATTTATTTATTTGACAGAGATCACAAGTAGGCAGAGAGGCAGGCAGAGAGAGAGGAAGGGAAGCAGGCTCCCTGCTGAGCAGAGAGCCCGATGCGGGGCTCGATCCCAGGACTCGGATCATGACCCGAGCCAAAGGCAGAGGCTTTAACCCACTGAGCCACCCAGGCGCCCCCAAAATATAGAAATTTTATATAAAAAGATCTGGATTCACAGCCATTTAGAACAACTGACGGATCAGGCCATGAGGCCCGTGTTCTGCTCGATGACCTGTGCGGCCGAGTAGTGGCTGTCTCTTTAGATGGGGCATGTTGGGGTCGACGTGCCACCGCGAGCTTCGCCCGTCTTACCAGCCTGGCCCATTCTGTGTTTGGGTTCGTGACCCCCCACCACACGGGGTGGGGATAACCCCAATGAGGCCCTGTCCATGTGTTCAAGGGCTTTGAAAAATAGCTCAAAATATCTGTGACAACCTGAGCAGCCCTCTTTCCTATTTGATCCTTACTAAACCCTGTGAGAGGAGTGGAAGGTGCATTTATATCCCCTTTTTAATAGATTGAGAAATGAAGAATTAAAGAAGGAACACCTTTTTTTTTTTTCTTGCTTTTTTTCTGTGGCTCTTGTGTCCCCTCAGGGTACTGGGCTCAAATCCCAATGCTGGTCTCTCTATTGTTGCTGAGAGAGCGTGAGCGGGTCACCCACCCCTGTCCCCTCCGCTTTCTGCACCTTCCTCCTTTATTTCTGTCCTCTCCCGGCCCGCACTCCATTCTTCGGAGGCCTCGCTCCAGTGCAGGGGGGCTTGGGGGCTCCAGTGTCAGGGATCTCCCATCCCACAAGCATTTGTATATGACAAGACCCCAGGAACCAAATGGATGCCAGGGAGCCTTCTCTGGAGTGTGGGCCACGCTCAGACACTGATTCCTACCATGACTTTGTCCAAGTGAGCTCCCCTCCCTGGCTCTCAGATTCCCTGTATGTAGATGAAGGTCTCAGTGGCTCAGCCACGCTGAGATCCTTTGCCTCCCTATCCCTACTCCAAAGGCAGATCCTGGGCTGAATGGCTCTGAGGGACCAAGGGGGCCAGGAGCCATGGATGCCCTTGGAGGGACAGGGAGTACGTCCGCCTCGGATGTCCCATCCTGGGCCATCCTGACTTCTCTTGGTCCCTTGCAACGCTAGGATCTTTGGAAATAGAGGCTAGCACAGGTTACTTCCTCCTCCAGGCAGGCCGGGTGCTGAAGGGGAGTGATAGGGGCAGGGCACAAGCCTGGGATCACCCCTGAGAGTCCTGTGGACTGGTCTGCTTTGCAGGTAGAGCACGCACTGATGGAAGGCGCGAAGGCTGCGGGAGCGGTCATCTCAGCCGTCGTGGAGAGCATCAGGCCCAAGCCCATAACCGCCTGAAGGAGCTCGGAACTCCAAGCAGGGGAGGAACTGCCGTCATCGGCAGGGACGACGTGCCTCCTTGCCTCCCCTTGCCTTCTCTTTCCATAGCCCCACTCGAGAAAATTGTGAACTTCTGGAAGAATCTAGAATGTATCCAAAGACCCCTCCAGAAATACATCCAATATATGTGATCCTAGATCCGTGGACTCTCGGGGTGAGAAGAAACTAATGTTTATTATTATGCTTCCGTGAGGCACCAGGCACCTGCTAGGCATTTCCTAGGCTTGTGTCATCTCCCTCCCGGTGGGAAGGGTCTTGCTGGTTTCTCAGGCTGACTCTGGTCTGTGATGTTTGAATACCACCTAAGCCATCCTGGAACCCTCTGCTTGAACATTCCCGGGAACAAAGAGCTCTTTTTCAGAAGTTCTTGTTCTTGAACTAGAATGTCTCCAGCTTGTCGCCCTCACGTGTATCCAGCTCTCCCTGACCCGCAGCGCTGTGGGTGGGGGAGGAGGGCTTGAAGGAAACTCAGCGGCTTGCTATGCAGAGTCCCCTGTGCTTAATACAAAATCATACACCAGCCTTATTCTCTGTTGCTTAACACCCCGTGCTTTAAATTATAATCAACATTTACTTCGTTTTTTTAACCTTAGAATTACCAGAAAATCGGAAATAGTTATTTTCACTGATTTCAGAGGAATATTTAAAATAATTTCCTCTGCAGATTTCTGTGCACATGAGGGAGCGGGAGGAGTGATTTTTGTGTGTGTGTTGACTGCTGTTGGCAGGAAAGCAGATCTAGAATGAAGACCAGGGCCTGTTGGTGCTCGTTGAGAGCCGAAGGGATCCAGGAAGGCTGGAGAGGGCCTCTCAGAATGGCTAGGAACCATGAGTGATGTGGACAGAAGCAGGATGGAGCCCCCAGAGCATTTCACATGATATCTGTCAGGATGGCCCATGAGCCTTTCTCCTATTTGGACAAAGTAGACTCTCAGCGAAACTCTTCGGTTTCTTCCCCCTCCCACTCTTTCCCTAGCAATCCGAACTTGACCGCATCCTCTCGTTGTCTAGACGCTGGGTCTGGGTGTGTGTCTCTGTCTTGCATCTGCCTTTTCCAATGACCTCTCACTCTGCTGTGTGTGGGAGCTCCAGGGGTTGGTCGGTGGAGCATATGCCCTCATTTCTGTGAATCATGAGGAAGATAAAGCTGTTATTACCCTGAGTCCCTCCAACCATCTCTTCCCCACCCCCTAGAATCTGCTGAGCTCCCAATACCACTCCCTCCAGCTCCTTTTTCATGATGGTCTAGGTTGAGACTTCCTTTGAGGTAGAACCCAACCGCCAGGAATTTATCTCCTGTAAAGTATATTCCTTTTAGTTTTGAATGAACTCTGTCGTATATTAGTGAACTTTTTGATTCCGAAGATGACTCTGACCTCCCAGACCATAGTAATCATTCATCCAAAAAACCAGATTTGTGTGACAAACAGACAACTCCCCCATGCCAGGGAGTGGTTAGTAACTTGTGAACTAAGGGCTCATCTATCTCTCGCTTAGGTTTGGGACAGAAGGACACTTCTGGGGCTTCTTTCAGTTTGCACCCAGTGGGGCCGAGGGCCTCAGTTCAATATCAGGGTTTACGTTTCATTCATTCATGCAACAAACATTTTTGAGCATCTAGCACGTGCCACATCCTGGCTCTCCCCACCGTGGCCTGAACCCACCAGCAGCGCTCAGGGACAGCAGCAAGAAGTTGCACAGTGGGGTGTGGGGTGGAGAGCACCTGCTGGATGGTGTCTACTCCTGGCTCACAGGTGCACGTAAGGCTGGGAGCTCTGGAACGCACACTCTACACTTTGCAGGTGTGGGGTGGGAGGGAGGAGGGTTTCTTAAAGTGCTGTTTACAAACCTGGAGCAGTTCCTGCCTTCTATGATCATAACTGAATTCTCTGCTTTGGGTGGAATCACTCAGGTGAGGCTTCTCCGTCTTGGAGCTATAAGGCACATACCTGCTGTTCTGGGAAAGCCATGTGAATGCCAACGTTTCCGAGATGTTATGCACAGATCTCTTGTTTGTGTGCTTTTTTTTTTTTTTTTTTAGTCTTTTGATTCCTTTTCCCTTTGGGGGGATAAGGGAGTGGGCTCAGTGGTGGTGTTGGTCCACTGGGCACGTCAAAGGGAAAGTCAAAGAACTTGACTGTGCTGAGTCCCTTCACAGTAGGGGGCCCAGTAGTCATGACACATGACCCAGCAGGGGCTGTACTCAATCTGGGTGCTTGGCTTACTGATTGAAAGGGCGGCATCAGAAAACACTGAATGAGCTCTGCAAAGATTATTATGAGGGTAAAAGGATCTGTTATCACTGGCTGCAAGTGGGAGAGAGAGAGTGGAAAACATGTCAGTCAGGGATGCCAGCTGAGTCAAAGAATGAAGCACTCCTCTCGGGCATCAGGCCAGAGGCTGAGAGGAGACATGGGCAGAGGGGAGAACAGATAAGCTGCTCCCAGTTGTCTTCTAATGTTCACAATCACCTTTTGTTATTCTTTTTTTTTCAAGATTTTTTATTATTATTTATTTATTTGACAGAGAGAGATCACAGTAGACAGAGAGGCAGGCAGAGAGAGAGAGAGAGGGAAGCAGGATCCCCGCTGAGCAGAGAGCCCGACGTGGGACTCGATCCCAGGACCCTGAGATCATGACCCGAGCCGAAGGCAGCGGCTTAACCCACTGAGTCACCCAGGCGCCCACCTTTTGTTATTCTTGAGCCTTGTCTTGAGGAGAGGGATGAAGGAGCCAGGGCACAAGGCTGTGGTACCCAAGACAGTGACTGCTGCAGAGACAAGAGGCCCAGGGACCGCTGGAGGGAGTCTGTCAGAATCAAGCAGACTGGTGGGGAGGATCCAGGTCAACATCCTTGGGAAAACCTTGGGAGGGAACTGGGTCTCCTGCAGTCACACAGGAGGAGAACTTGATCAAAAAAGTGAGATTTTATTATTATTTTTTATGGAAATGTATGTATTTTTAATTAGAAAAATTTTTAGTGCCTGTATAATTAATATGCAGTTTATAGTTGTTTCAGGTATACAATATAATGTTTCAGCAATTCTATAGATGACTCAGTGCTCCTAGTGAAACGTGTGCTCTTAATCCTCCTCCCCTGTTTCGCCCATCCCCCCACCCACCTGCCCTCTGATAACCACCACTTTGTTCTCTGTATTTAAGAGTCCGGCTTTTGTTTGTGTTTTTTTTCCTCCTTTGTTTTGTTTTTTACATTCCACTTATGCGTGAAATCATGTGGTATTTGTCTTTCCCTGTCTGAGTTATTTCACTTAGGCTTATACCCTCTAGATGCATCCATGTTGTTGCAAATGGCAGGATTTCATTCTCTTCCGTGGATAAGTAGTATCCCATTCTCTATGTATCTGTCACATCTTCTTTATCCGTTCATCCATGGGTGGATACTTGGGCTGCTTTTGTAATTTGGCTCTTGTAAATAATGCTGCAATAAACATTAGGGTGCATGTGTCCCCCTCCTCCCCCTTTTTTTTTGAGAGAGAGGGAGAGAGAGAGAGAGAGCAAGTGTTGGGGGACGGGCGGAGGGAGAGAGAGAATTTTAAGCAGGCTCCATGCTGAGGGCAGGGCTCCATTTCACAACCCTGAGATCATGACCTGATCCAAAATCAAGAGTCAGACTCAGGTTGCCTGGGCGGCTCATTTGGTTAAGCGTATGCCTTTGGCTCACATCATGATCCTGGTGTCCTGGGATCGAGCCCCAGGACTCCCCATCTATTCTTTCATCCATCCCCCACCCACCTCCCCTCTGGTAACCACTAGTTCTTTACAGTTAAGAGTCTCTTTCTCGGCCACCCCCCCCCCCCCCCCCCCCCCGCTTAGCTCGTTTGTTTTGTATCTTAAGTTCCACATAGGAGTGAAATCCTATGGTACTTGTCTTTCTCTGAGAGACTTATTTCACTTACTATAATACTCCCTAGCCCCATCCCTGTCATTACGAGTGGTAAGCTTTCATGCTTTTTTATGGCTTAGTTTTGAATTTTTTGAGGAACCCCCATCCTGTTTTCCACAGTGGCTGGACCAGCTTGCGTTCCCACCAATAGGGCACAAGGACTCCACAAAAGCGAGATTTTAGAGGGAAGGCTGGCTTCCGAATCTGCGGGTCTTGGATGCTTGAGCCAGACATGGTCTGGCCCAACATAAGGGCTATGGGAACTGAACGCACTGCCTTCTAATGGTCATAGACCATTCTGACCCCCACGCTGCTCCTACCGAAACTTCTTTTATTGCTTTAGCAGAACAGTAAATGGTCATACAAACTTGGGGAAGGCTCTGCGAGCCACATAAGGTTCTGTTCTCTCAAACTGTCTGTTCCCAGCACGATTGAAGCCATCCGTCAGTTAGGCAGAGCCCGTAATGAGAAGACAGCTGGGCCCCATGGCTTCTCCCCGGCGCAGAGGAAGTGGTTTTGGTTTTGGGTTTGTTCGTTTTTTGTTTTTTTTTTGCTTTTTTATGGTGGGTATTTTTTGTTTATTTTTTTGGTGACTCAAATCGTTCAGCTTGCTAGGTTAAATGTAAAAGATTAATTTTTATGTTTGCTTTCAGACGGATATGCTTAAAGTTCAACCCCAAAGGTAAAGCATGTCTGAGTCTGTGGCCACGTGGGGGATGCTCTCTGAATGAATAAATTTGGGTACTTCTGCTTCAAAAGAAACGCTTTCCAGGAAATCAGCAGAGGCCACACACCCTTGTTTTCTCACCTTGATGAAAGACGGTTTCCTTCACCTTTCCCAGAACCTCAGAGGAGGGGTTAGGGTGGCAGTAAGGAGTTGTGAGTCAGAAAGACTAGGCCACTGTGGCTCCCATGTCAGAGCCCAGAATCTTCTCTCCAGGCGTGATGTCATCAAGTCACCGGTGTTTACAAGGAATAGAAATGGGGCAGCTCTGGGTGAGGCGGGGAGAGCTCCCTGCAGGCAGCAGGCGACTGGAGGTGGAGGGCAGCATCGGCCGGATGGGGAGCCTCTCAGAGGTGCTCTGCCAACCATTGATAAGAATTCCACACTAACGACGGATGACAGTAGTAATAGTGACACTCACGGAGCGTGCACACTGTTCTAAGCCCTATTTTAAATGCTTTAGGACCTCCCTTGACCACGTGTTTCTTACCTTCACTGCAGACTCTGTGGCCCCTCAAACAGCTGCCCCCGCTCGATCCGCTTAATCCAGGGCTTTAAGTGGGTACATATTCATAGCAGTAATGTCTCTGTTTGGTGAAATAAGGACATCAAGATTAAGAGCGGCTTTACTTTATTTTTTTTCCTAAGAGCTGCTTGATAATGAACCCAGAGATAACTAGGGGAAGAGAGTACTTAAGGCTCAAAGATGCTCAGCCCACCGAGCAGAGGCAGAGTCCGCACATAATCCCAGCAGCGGGTCTCTGGCTCCTGGCTGAGTAGGAGGAAAGATTAGTCGGGAGGATGAATTTTTGAGGCTAATCTGAGCCACCTTTGGGATGGACGTGTTCTGCAGGATTCCGATACTGAGCTGTGTTTACCCACACCCAGTCACCATCCACAGAGCCGAAGCAACATGGTGCCGTCATCTTTATGGGAGGTGGAGAAAAACTCAGTCTGGGGAGGGACGAGGGAGTCACAGGACATCAGAGTCTCTTTGATACAAATCAACCTTTCAGGACTGATGTGGCAAAGAGCGTCAGCTGGATGACTAGTCTGCAAGGCTGGGCTCGGGAGGGGTGGGGGGGCCGGGGCGGGGAGGCTCAACCAGCCTTGTGGCTCAAGATCTTATACCCACACGGCAAGCATGAGGATCCTGGCAGATCCATAAGAAGAAAAATGTGGGAAGATGCATATGTATCATGACTGATCTGTCATACTCCAAATATGGGGAATTAATCTGGGAGATGCTTCTTGAATTCTTCTTGTCTAGATATTCCCAGAGCTGCAGGCAGACCTGTTTTAGGGCCCTCTTCCTTGCAAAGGTTGGAAAATTCAACAAAATAACAAAGTGAGGAATTTGCTGGTGTAAGTGACCATCAAATCCTGGAGTAGATGAGGACAGCTGGATTTAGGGCTTCATGACATCAACTTTAAAATAACGTAATGGGCCGGTTCTCCAGAACTGTGTGATTCTTGTGGATTAGGAAGTCAAGGACTCGGAGAGTCAGAAAGAGCAAAGGACTGCAGTAGGTCTTGGCTTGTTTTCTTCCAGTTGGACCGAGAACATGTTCTGATGCCCAAAAGGTGATCCTTCCTCCCAGACTCATGGTTGGTCTTCCTTAGAGAAGCTTCGTATGTAGTGAGACACACGGGTAGTGCGTGTTAAACAGATTTCCCCCTTAGGTTATTCTAGAGAAAATGTGTGTTCGGGGTTAAGAGTTTTTGTGGCTTCTGTTCAATGTCGCATTGTAGAGAAACTACTCTTGCAGATCAGGCTCCCTGGGACCCAGAGTCCGAGACAGAGGTTTGCTGTAGGAAGTTCACTGGGGGAGGAGGAGGCAGCAGGACCAGGCAGAGAGAGTCCAGCAAAAGCCTGAGCCAACCTACAGGCAAGCTCGGGAGACCTGATGGACCCTCGGGGCTGTCCTTCAATAGTGGGCCTCTCTATTTATCCGCTGGTGGCTGCAGGCTGTCAAGGATGAGGGGGACTCTCCCAGAGAGAGTCTCAATTGGGAGCTGGGAACCATCAACACTATTAGCAGGTGGGAACATGGGAAATTCATCCTTCCGTCCTGAAGCAGGTGGCGAATGGACAGGACACCACAGATGTAGGCCACCCACAGCAGTTTCTACTATACTTAACATTTTCTGGGCGCCCTGATGGTTTCTGGGGAGTCGATGATAAAAAGGCCCCCTGAGAAGTTCCGCGAGTGGAGGAGATGCCCACGGGGTGGAAGGCGGCCGTGTTGCCTGCCCTCTGCATTTGCCCTGGATGCGGTTCTGTCTGCAAAGACGAAACGATCTCTGTTTTGGGGATGTTCGGATTTTACTCAACACCGGTGTCAGAGTTGCAAATCAGATTTCCTCTAAAGCCACGTAACTAGGCTCTGCGAAAATATAACTTCGAAAAAAAAGAACGTTCCGTCTGTTTAAATTCCCAGCTCTGCCTGATGGCAGACAGCATCCGTACTCAGCCATTTCGGGTTTAAACCGAGCCATTTCCCGGTATTTTCTTTTCTTTCTTTTGCCCACGGATGATACTTAGGTGACACGGAAGAGGGTCGAGTGCGGTCTCTTTCCTCACCCGCATGGCTCACAGCTGCGGTGGGTGACCTGTTCCAACCCCGCGGTGCGACCCTCGCGGACGCCTGGCAGAGCATTTCCCATAGGTGCAGTTCACACCACTGTCCACCGGGGGGCACCGTCCTCCAGCCATCGCTTAGCTCCAGCAGTTCTCGCCGCCGCCGCCGCTGGTGGCGCCACTTCCTGGCGTGCAGCCAGCCATCCATACTCCGCGGCTTCCTTGCCTTTGTGGCAGGGAAACATTTAGAGTGGTGTCAAGTGACAGGAGTTTCCTCTGGGAGTCGTGCACGAGCTCTTCTATTCTCAGTAACCCTATTGCGGGGGCAGGGAAGGGGCAGAACCTAGCATATTTGTCACCGGGAATAGCTCATATTTTAAGCCCTCCATCCTCTATATGGCGAAATTGTTTTCAGTAATAATCATGAAATAAGCAAATAATACTCATAGCCAGAATAGACAGAGAAAATTTTTAAACTGAATTTCGAATATATAACCAAGCAAGTAAAACAATCAGGTAAGAGAAAACAACTAACACAAAGTACCGCTACTACAATGCACCTCCTTATACCTTTGCTCCATAGTTTTTATTCTGCCTTGTCGTTTGAACTTGACCCTCTGGTTACAGCTCGATATGATATTTTATATAAATAATTGTGCAGTAAGTAAATGAAAACAAAAACCACACACAACAGAATGGAGACATCAGCAAAAGGTACAATAGAAGCGAGCACTATTGTACCATTTACGTAACGTTTTGTTTTTCTGATTTGTTCTTCAGTTTTAAAAGAGGTAAGCACTTAAAAAAATGTAGACTCCAGCTGGAAAATGCTATTCAAGTTCAGTGAAATATTTCGTTACATGAAATTAAACGTTCACCTGTCAAACAAAAGTGTGGCATTTCACAATTGGCACTATGTTTTACTGGTGTAAATTCTAAACGCTGTTAAGACTCCAGATGGCCACGGAAAATGACATAATTTAAGTAACTCAAGTTCAAGTTTGTTTTCTTTCCAATCACTACACTTTCATCATTTGTTTGAATCCACTATGGGAAGGCAGGAATATGTCGCACCACAGGGATTGAAGACACACACGTTAGTGCCCAGAGTGAGCTGGTATGATTCTGAATCCTCAAGGACTTCTTGAATGAGAAGTGAGTGAGTCCACAGTGTGTGTGTGTGTGTGTGTGTGTGTGACTGAGTGTGAGTGTGGCTGGGTCCACAGATACCTGGAATCAACTGCAGAGCAGGCAGTGTCCCAAATAAATGTCCACGTGGACACAATATTGATAAGTAACAAAACCGTACTCACTATTAAAATTTAGCAGTCATCACATCAATTATTTTGAACTTGGACTGACAAAGTATTTTTGGGATAGGTGGGAAGAGTTCATCCCTTATATTATTTTGAAAGACTGATGCATGATGATAATAAAACAGAGATTGACTTAGAAAGTTTTATTGATTGTTTTCAAATTCTCTCCATGAATGCACCTCCTTATACCCTTGACCTCCTGCTAAGTGGGAGAGCTCATTCTATTTTGGATGATGGGGCATATACTCTGACCAGAGTCCTGGATGAGCTCCTATTCTCTTGTTGCTTCCTCTCAGACAGTCCTTCCCCAGCTCAGAAGGTCTTTAGCTAATCTTTGGGATGAGGGGATGGTATGGAGGACAAGACGAACTAAATAAGTTGTCTCCCTAACTCTTTCCTATACTTAAACAAAGATTTCTGAACCCAAGGTGAATAATTTGCTTGTTTATCTTAACACGTTCCCTGTCATGACATGATAACTCATGTCTAGTTTAATGACCCATTTCTAGCTGCTTGACCTGAAAAGAAAGGTCTTAGGTAGGATGATCATAAAAGCAAAACGGAGGCACTTTTGGAAGTAAAAGGGGACACTGGATAATTATGCCAGGATAACAGGTGTGAGCTGGACAAACCAGGACGTATGATCACTCTAGTGCATACATGAAGATGTTAACTGAAGATTGGTGTCTGTGTGTGTGTGTGTGTGTGTGTGTGTGTATGTGTGTGTAGAAAAAATAGAACATGAGTTATTTCTTAAAAATAGTATCTTGTTTTGTATAAAAATATAACACTGGTTAAATACCCCAGGCTTTTTAAAGATTTTATTTTTTTTATTTGACAGAATGAGAGAGAGTGAGAACATGAGAGGGGAGATGGTCAGAGGGAGAAACAGACTCCCCACTGAGCAGGGAGCCCAATGTGGGACTCGATCCCAGGACTCCAGGATCAGGACCCCAGCCGGAGGCAGCTGCCCAACCAACTGAGCCACCCAGGCGCCCCCCAACCCCAGGCCTTTTAAATACATTTTTGATGATATAGTTCTAGCATTCCATGTATTTTTTATTTTTAAAAAAATTTATTTTAGAGAAAGAGAGAGTACAGGGGGGAGGGGGAAAGGGGGACGGAGAGAGAATCTCAAGCAGACTTCCTGCTGAGCATGGAGCCTGATGTGGGGTTCAATCCCACCACCCTGAGATCATGACCTGAGCCAAAATCAAGAGCTGGTTACTCAACTGAATGTGCTACCCAGATGCCCCTTAAAGTCTTTATCTAATAAGTTTATCCCCTGGGCTTAGGGCTGACTTTTGTTGATTTATATTATTCCTTGAATGGGTCATACTTTCCTGTTTCTTTGTGTCTCTTGTGGGTTTTTTTTTCTGTAAATCTAACATTTGAATCTTAATATGGTAATGCTGGAAGCCAGATTTTCTGTCTTTAAAAAAAAAAAAACTGTTATGGGGTGTTTCTGTGATAGAGATCAGTCCAAGGTAAAATCTTAAAGTCTTTTTGTTTTTTTTCTGAGCCTGAAATTTACCTGAGCATGAGTGGTGATGTCTAGATTTCCCTGTATATTTGATTGCTTTTCTTAAAATTAGATTTAAAACAATTTTTTAAAGTAATCCCTACAGCCAACATGAGACTCAAAGTCACAACTTGCAACCAAGAGTTGCACGCCCTACTGACTGAGCCAGCCAGGAACCCTTATGTGGTTGCTTTTGATTGTCCTAGTTCTTAAATGTATAGCTCCCAAAAGGGGCAAATGGGGAAAAAAAGAAAAAAAAATAGGTACTCTCTCTTTAAATCTCTTGGGAGCTGTTTCAGGCTGTAGGGTCTGTGCTGATGGCAGCCTGCCTCTGTGTATGCACCTCTTTGATCAGATGTAGCAAGTGAACACAGATCCTTGATGTCTGAAGGACAAGGTCCTCTTTGCCCAACCTGGCTCCCGTAACCTGTTCCAGGAACGTCGGCATGGCTGCCTACCAGGCTGGGTGTTCTGGATGGTGGCCAATGCTGTGCTAGCGGCTGAAATTGACTAAAATGAAAAACAACTGATCAGTCAAGACTTCATCTGGAAGCCATAAGCTTTGAATAGACTCTATACTTTTTATAGATTTTATTTATTTATTTGAGAGAGAGAGGGAATAAGTGGTGGGGAGGGGCAGAGGGAGGGAGAAAGAGAGAAAGAAGCAGACTCCTTGCTGAACAGGAAGCACAATTTGGGGCTCAATGCCAGGACCTGGAGATCTCAATCTGAGCCAATACTTTTGTTGTCCAGATGAAAAGATGGATTCTTGGTGCTTCCTCCTCTCCCATCCTCCACAGTGCCACTTCCTACCTAATTCTTTTTCAATCTTTGTACCACTGACAAATGCTCATGAAGAATGGGGGGACACTCTCCTTTGGAAACTTCAGAATCCACAGACTGGCCACCATCCTTCAAGGTGAACAACAATAGTTTCTGTATGTTCCTTCTCACAATAGGACCCCAAACATTTCATTAGAAGGCAGGATGTGGCTGGATGAGCCGATAATATTAGGGATGATTTCTTTGGAATTTCCTTTGTGTCTTTCCCACATTCCCACGGTTTATCCTATCTGTGCTTTTTCTGTTTTGTTTTGTCTCTTGGAAGGATTTTGCAGATGAAAAATGGAAGAAACTTGTTAAGATTGGTTGACTTTGCTTTCAAAACCTAAAGTCCCCAAGGAAAACTAGAGATTCTCTGGAAGAGATCATGAGAGAGAGGAAAGAAGTTCAGTGCTTGGGAAGGTAGAAAGTGGGGCAGGGTCTGCAGGTTGTGGGGGGCAAGGATTCAGTCCTGAGGTCTGGTAGCACCCCAGGGAAGCAGCAGGCCCATAACAGAGTGGCTGCTTAGGAAGGGGAGCAGCCAGACTGGAAGCCCCATTTCCAAGGCCTTGTGTGGTGGTGAATGTCACGTTGTAGCAGCCAAGAGTGTCCAGGGCCCATAGTAACCTGGTGGTCTTTTTAAACAGATGGCTAATAATCCCTGGCTTTTTCTCACCCCATCCCTGTAGTATACCACCCATGTCCATGGAATGCAGATAGTTCTGATAAGGAAGGATCGTAAAAAGAATCCACAAAACTAACTGACCTGTGATTTACTGCCAACTTGGAGGAAATGGGGACTTAAATTAAAATTATGTTGCCATATAGAAAATAGAACTATGAGACTACAACTGCCTGTACTTGTGCACTGAGCTATAGACCATTCCCTCTGTTTAGGCCTCTGTTTTCATTCCATCTTCATCTGGGGAGTGCTTACCCCTCTGCTTGGTAGTCACTATGTGCTCTGTGAATGGCTGCTGAATTAATGAAGACTGACTCATTTCAAAGTTCTCGATAATGACGCCAAATTGCGTTTTTAGCTGCCTTCTAGCAGAAACTCTCTTATAATTCTGCTATTGGTTCATGAATTTCTATTTAACTGCCCTCTCACCGGCCTTGATAATGAGCACTCTTTAATTTTTGGTCTTTTGCTTTTATTTATTTATTTATTTATTTATTTCTACTTTTATTTGTACATAAACAATGAGTCTTGGAACACTGCATCAAAAACTAGTGATGTATTTTATGGTGACTGACATAACACAATTAAAAAAATAAAAATAAATTTATAAATAAATAAATAAATAAATAACTTTTGGTCTTTTGAAGATAAAAGTTGATATTCCATTTTAGTTTGTATGTCTTTAATTTCCAAGGGGTTTATGTGGTTTTTTTTTTTTTTTAAGATTTTTTATTTATTTATTTGACAGACAGAGATCACAAGCAGGCAGAGAGGCCGGGAGAGAAGCAGGCTCCCTGCTGAGCAGAGAGCCCGATGTGGGGCTCGATCCCAGGACCCTGGGATCATGACCTGAGCCGAAGGCAGAGGCTTTAACCCACTGAGCCACCCAGGTGCCCCGTTTATGTGGTTTTTACATAAACATATTGGCCATGTGGCCTTTGGTTTTTGAAAATTTAATGTTCCACCTTCTACCCATTTTTCTACTGAATTAATTACTTGTAGTCTTTTTTAGGGGGTAGATATTAAAACTGTATTTTGAAAATTGTATTTTGTCATCTGTTCTTTTATTTTTGACATGATATTTTGAAATTTAAATACTGCTTGTTTTGAATACAGAAAATTACAAAGAAGAAAAGTAACAATCAAAAGCCCACCAATAAAAGTCAATTGTTTTTTATCATTTTGGTGAATATTTTTCTGGTTTTCTCTGATAAGTTAAGGTTTTGCCCAACAGAGGCTTTAAATGGGTATTATTCAAATTGACCTCTCTTTAAATTTCTGGCATTTGCTTTACCAAATCTGAACCAGATCAGTACCAAATCAGAACATTTTTTATTCCAAGATTTTGTATCAGTTTTTTAAAAATATTTATTTATTTATTTATTTGAAAGAGAGAGGGAGCAGGTGGCAGGGGCAGAGGGAGAGAGAGTCCCAAGCAGACTCAGCTAAGCAGGGAGCCCCACGCAGGATTGATCTCGTGACCCTGAGATCATGACCTGAGCCAAAGGCAGATGCTTAACGAACTGAGCCACCCTCAAATGCTTCTAGAAGTGTGAGGTTTTTCATTGTAATTACTATTAATTGGGAGAAGAATTGTTATTTTTAGTTCAATTCAACCTTCTTATCCAGAAGTAGGCTAGATATCTACAAGTATACAAATAGTCTAAGTCCTTTTAAAATATTATGGTTTTCTTCACCTTTCTTATTGTGATTAATTATAAGTGCTTTATACCTAGTAATTTAGTACCATAAGTGTAAGAAAAAACATTTTTTTCTATTTTTATTTATTTTACAAAATTTTTTCAGTATTTGGGAGTTATCTCTTTTCTCTTTTATTTTTCTCTTGAATCAGCTCCTAGTATTCTTTAAAACTCTGTCACTTTAATGGAAATATCTTCCTGTTGTGCTTTTCTTGGGCCTCTCTCCTGGTAAAAATCCAATGAAACCAACAAACAAGCACAAAAATGAGAAGACATCGCATCACCATGTATATGTCCTGCATTCTTTAGAAGAAGCTGATTCTTGACCCGCCAGTTCTGATAAAAGTCTTGATCCCTGCCCCAAGGGTTTGAGTAAATTTTGTGAAGAAAAAGACCAGGCTCCCAGGCCAGGATCTGGGAAGGCACCTTCCGTAGTTTGAACTCTCACCTTTGGATGCCAAGGGATCTGGATGCCAAAGGGATTTGGAAGAGGAAAAGGCAGTATGCAAAAGTTTAAAAATCCTTTCCAATTCTTGATCACTTAAAAATGCCTTTTAAAAATGTCTATATTGGGGGGCGCCTGGGTGGCTCAGTGGGTTGGGGCCTCTGCCTTCGGCTCAGGTCATGATCCCGGGGTCCTGGGATCGAGCCCCACATCGGGCTCTCTGCTCAGCGGGGAGCCTGCTTCTCCCTCTCTCTCTGCCTACTTGTGATCTCTGTCTGTCGAGTAGATTAATAAAATCTAAAAAAAAAAAAAAAATGTCTATATTGGGGCGCCTGGGTGGCTCAGTGGGTTAGGCCTCTGCCTTCGGCTGGGGTCAGGGTCGCAGGGTCCTGGAATCGGCCCCGCATCGGGCTCTCTGCTCAGCGGGGAGCCTGCTTCCCCCTCTCTCTCTGCCTGCCTCTTTGCCTACTTGTGATCTCTCTCTGTGTGTCAAATAAACAAATGAAATCTTTAAAAAAAAAAAAAAAGTCTACATTTACGACTCTCTCCCTTCTTTTCTCAACAGTTGCATTCCCAGCGGAAACCAGCTGGTCTGGCTCTCACCGGCAGCCCAACGGGACCCTTCCCCTGAGATACGCTGTCATCTGGTGGCGGGGCCTCCTGTCCTCTTTCTTCAGTGACCAAGGCAGTCCTTACACCTCATGATGCTTGATTTTATATGTCAACCTGGCTAGGCTATGGTATTCAGATGTTGGATAAAACACCAATCTAGATGTTTTTGTGAAGGTAGTTTTTAGATATTATGAATACATAAACCAGTCGATTTTGGGCAAAGCGCATTACCCTCCATAATGTGCATGTCTGTGTGTGTGTGTGTGTGTGTGTGTGTGTGTGTGTGTGTGTGAGAGAGAGAGAAGCTTATCCAGTCCATTGAAGGCCTCAAAGGAAAAAGACAGGTTTCCCTTGGAAGAAGAAGGAACTCGGTCTCCAGACTGCCTTCAGACTGAGAAACTCATCTCTTCTTTCAACTCCTCTCTGGGTCTCCAGGCTGCTACCCATTCACAGATTTCAAATGTGCCAGCCTCCACAGTCTCATGAGCCAATTCCTTAAAATAAATGTCTCTCTGTATATGTACACATCCTACTGGTTCTGTTTCTCTGGAAAATCGGAATCAGAGTCATGCAGGCTCACAGGAATCAGCAGCCCCAGAAGGCTGATTTCACTCCCTGGGCCGGAGGCTGTCAGGGTCCGAGGGTTGAGAGCCTGGTGTTTGGATCTGGGAGTGTTTGTGAAATACCTTCAAGGTGTGTTTGTCACCCTACGGTGCAGGCTGGGAAGTAGTAGTCTGTGTGACGTGGGGAGTCTGAGGTCAGTATGAGGAGAGATGAGATTGTGGCTAAATCAAAGACACTGGCCACATGGAGTAGTCTGGCTCTGAGACTGGGGTGGGTGGGCTCAACTCACGTTTCATCTTCCTCATCAGATATCAGACCAGGGCAGGCCGGAGGTCTGCTCACTCCTTTTCCACATCCTGGATGGAGTCAACCAGAGGCTGATTCCTGGTTACAGGAAAGAGTTGGACAGCAAGACCAGGGAGGACGGGGACGTCTCCATGCACAATCCAGGCCGGGTGGGGAGAATACACAGTTAGGATCATCTAGAGGGGAGCCCGGGCCGTTCCAGTATTAGCAGCAATTCCCAGGATTCCTGTGGCTGTTGCTCTTGGGGTACAAATAATAATACAAAATAAAAAGTGAATATCCACACATATAATTTGTAGTTTATTTTTTGCTTTGTTTATGGAAGATGGCATATCAGTGTGTTTAGATACATGGGAGGTTGATGACATCCTCTTTCTTTGGAAATCTCTCTTCTTTGCTAACCATGTTTTTTTCAAGTTTAATTGCACATTAAGACATAATTCAATCATTAAAAAAAATACTGTTAACCACAGTGTCTACCCTTTGTGTGATTCAGAAGATCACATGAGATGTTACATTAAACAGCTTAATCCAGTGCCAGGCAAAAACCTCAACTTTCAATAAAATTGAGGTATAATTTTTATTATCATCACTATTAATCACTATTATAATCACTATTATCATCATTATATGATGCTTTTGGCAACCAACTCATCCTGGTTCTCTTATCCTAGTAAGTGTCATTTCCCTGGGAAATGTCTGTTTTGATCAGGAAAGAGCATCATGAGATTTAGACGCAATTATGACGGGCATGAATTCACTTCCATGAGTGGAAACAGTGGTGACAACGGCGGGAGAAACTCCGCCTCACCAAAGCTGCCGAGACCCCGCCCAGAGTCTGCATTTCTGGAGAGAAGGAGACCAGTGAGACTCAAAACATCTGAGCTGGAAGAATCAGAATCCCTCACATTACAAGCCAAAAAGGTCTTTTTTTTTGGAGATGCTTTTGCGCTTCTAAAATACACTGTAGAGAAATCGTGCAGAGGAAGAGCATGTGTGGTGGCTAGTCTGCTGAGAAGCGCGATTGACCTTCATAACCTGGCTTGCAGCCAATAAAAGGGTCTGCGTTATTTCATCCACTCTTCTTGTGTATCTGAGATTTGCCAGAAAAGGAGGGAGGGGAAGCTGAGTCCAGCAGGGGCTGCTTTCATTTTTCTGTCCGGGGTCTCCTCTGCCCTTCCTGTAGAATGGAGGAGTCCATATGAGCTTAGGAGCTTACACAACGTTGGCATGGGACTGGCATTGCAGAAGAGAATAATAAAATAGCAACTCCTGGGAGCCTGAGTAGCTCAGTTGGTTGAGCGTCTGACTCTCTTGATTTCGGCTCAGGTCATGATCTCAGGCTCTTTTTTTTTTTTTTTTTTTAATATTTTACTTATTTATTTTGACAGAGAGAGGGAGGGAGATCACAAGTAGGCAGAGAGGCAGGCAGAGAGACAGAGGGTGAAGCAGGCTCCCCGCTGAGCAGAGAGCCCGATGTGGGGCTCGATCCCAGGACCCTGAGATCATGACCTGAGCTGAAGGCAGAGGCTTAACCCATTGAGTCACCCAGGCGCCCATGATCTCAGGCTCTTAAGACTGAGTCCCATGATGGGCTCTGCACTAGGTGTGGAGCCTGCTTAAGATTCTCCTTCTCCCTCTGTCTCTCCCCCCAGCTCTGTCTCTCACTCTCTAAAAAAATAAAAGAGAGTGTTACAACATTGGAGTGGGCTGTGTTGTAAGACAGTGAACTTGCATCATTGCTGACATTCAGGAGGAGACGTGGAACCACCAATCCGGGATCTTAGGAAATGCACAACTGTCCTGGGAGTTAGGTGGAGCCTGGGGACCACCCTGGTTGCCCCACTCATTACATATAATCATTCCGTTTAGTAAAAGAGACCTAAGGGATCTTCTTAATGACTCGATGCCTTGTTCCTACCGTGCACTCCTCTCCTGGAAGACAAGGAAATTTTATTTTCTAGCTGTCAGGATGACATCCCTAAACCAGAGTTGCAGTTATGACGACCTAATAGAAGGCACATGAGTGGCTACATACCTACCAGAGGGTAAATGTTCACCAAAACTGTAGTAAATAAAAAAGAGCCCAGACAGAGGAAGTGACGGTATTGTGTTCTCACATGGGATATGATGACAAGACCCAGATCCTCCACGCTTACTATAGAGAGTTACCAGCCAAAACACAAGTGATCAATTGCTGTCCTAGAGAACCTGCCAGCAAGGGGTGGCACCAGTTTCCGGATACTTCCAGGATGTGATGAAGGCAATCATATATCTGAGCTGACCTTTGCTCACCTGTGGTTCTCTTCCCAGCAGCGTAATGGCAGAAACTGTGCTCACCCCAAGAAGGGTTTCAGGAAATCCTTGGAACACCATCTTCTCTTTCCTTCTGGCTTCAGATCAGTGATCCATACAGTCCTGGAGGAATACTGAGAAGCTGTTTTCCACCCTGTGCTCTTTTCTCACCTAGGGGCACAAATGTGCTGGCTAGAACGGAGATTCCCAGCAGGAACTTAAAAATCATCTGGCTCACTCAGCCCAGGCGACTCATTGCCAAAAATCCAGCCCAGTTGCCTGGAAGGTTGATGAAGCCAAAGAGAATCTGGGACCAGAAAATCATTTCCCCCATGTGCTGGAGGTAGAGTCAGGCCATAAGCAAGGATGGCAGTTGTGAGGCTGTGGTGAACAAAAGAGCAAAGGCAAAGGTCATAAGGTTTAGATTCTCTGTCCTAAAAATGATAATTTGAGCCAGGAAGCCAAGGGTTGGTATTAAAATTTAAAGGTATGGTGTGATTTGTAGAATATTTGTGTTGAGTATATTTTCTTATTTTTTGTATTTTTGAAACTCTGGCATTTGGGCCCTTGACCTTGGAGAGATTGCGTCTCCCAGGGTTAGCTAAGTCATAGAGCATACAACTCCCCCGTAAGTGCACCTTTGACACACAAACCACCAACCCAGAGTTCCAACTCCAACCATTTCCTTTATCAAGCTCACATACCACGCCAACATTCCCCCTTGCCTAAAGCATGCCAGGGCCAGGTTCTGGACAACTAGGGGCCACTGCTATAGCCCAGAGCCTACCAGAACTATTTAAACCGTCCAATCCTAACCTTACTGGGGGACCTACCCTTTCCTCTTCCCACCAAAACTGCAAAAAAAGGCGCTAGGCTATGCTTTCTCCTCTCTGCCTCTAGAATGACCCTGGTGCTCTCCACATAGCCCTCTCTGGCATGCCATGCCTTTTCTTTCTAGGGATCTGTGAGTATAAACTTCCTTCATGATAATCAATTCCAAGTGTGTATGTCTTGCCATACCTGATTAAAACTGATCTCTGGGTACGTTTTAAACAGTTTCTTTGCAAGGTAATGTTTTAAACGTTATCCTAAAATAATGGTATGATCATGGAGGCTATAATTATTGTTAAGTTTATTGGGGGGTGGGAGACACATAATGGGACCCTCTAGAGTTTGAGAGTTTTTCCCTATATCTTTATCTGGGTGGTGGTTATATATTCACACATGGAAATGTTAATTGAGCTGCACTTCACTGTTTATACTTTTACCTCAGTTGAAATGAAAACAAACAAGTGAAGGAACTTAAAGCGAGGTCTGTCATTGATTGAAGATCTCAGCATCATCTCCAGTGATGAGCCTTGTGGGGCCATGTGATTAAAAACTCCTCATTACACAATTTGTTTTGCTTTGGTTTTTTCATATCTTCCAAATAGCAATTATCTTTGTGGCTTCCTCCGGTTTTATTTCAAATCTGTCTCCAGAGCGTGTTGTAGCCTCTGAAATAACAAACAGAAAAATATCTCCAGGATTTTAACATTCTTCATGAACTGTGTGCAAAGCCTATCTCTCAAAGGACAGGGCACAGATTCCTTTATGCAGGTTGGGCGTGCAGACTGAGTCACACACAGAAGGGTTTTTTTCTGTGCTGCTTCCAGCTCCTCCTGCATCTCACAACCTTCAACAACAACAGCAAGAAATCGCTGAGTTTCCCCAAAATGTAGGCATCGTGTGTGGTCCATAATGGAGGACGAGATAGAGGGCTTATTTTTCTGTATGCTGGAACATACAGCCATTAAAGATGCATTGGCAAGTGTAGAAGTACTATGTGAATTGGGGGGCTAGAGAGGACTGAGGGAAATTATGTAGTGACAATGACATTTTAACGTGAGACTCGACTGGGCTGCAGGGCCTCAGAAGGTGTGCGTAGTCTAGAGATTTAGATTAGGATGGAGACTAAATGAAGAGTAACTAGAGTTATGTTCCAATGCTTCATTTTTATCTGATGGGCATGACAGTTTTGGCAATTGAGCTTGGTTCCTAGTTGGCCTCTATTAGTTTAAAAAAAATGTTTATGTTGGGAAAGAGGATAATTTCCTGAGAGCCTATATTATGGTTCTTGGGTTTACCTCTTTCATAAAAATTTTGGCATGTTGTGCTACATGAATGAGATGGTTAGAATGAAATCTGAGAATGAGATCAGGGGAGAGCTTGGTGTATTATGATTTACACCCAGGTTTTATAACCTGGCCTTATACAATGGCTTTGCAACATGCTAGGTATATACCTTGAGGAAAGTAATAGGACATCTCTAAGCCTCAACCTCCTTGTCACTAAAAAGGTGAATAAGAAGGGATGCAAGAATGGTTTCATATCCCCCAAATCAATCAGCATGATACATCACTTCAACAAAGTGAAGGATACAAACCATCTGATCATCTCAGTAGATGCAGAAAAAGCATTTGTCAAAATTCAAATTTATTACTTTTCCTTACACGGAGTGAGACCAGTATACACTTTTTAGAATTGTTCATACAGTGCTTCCTGCCTCCATTGAGCAAAATATGAGTTTAATACTTTTAGCAACAACATATTCCCTTTTAACTTAGCCCAAACAATCTTGAAACCCATTAAGAACCAGGAAAGTGAGCTCGGAAGACCTGTGATCTTACCTTCCATTCCCGTTATGGATACTAACTAATAAAGATATCAGATTATGTCTTCCCCATGTTTCTATCCAGCTCCCTTCCTCCTCACTCTCAGGGCTAGGGCATCGTCAACATTCTTCTTTCCGTTCCTGTGTGCAGCCTTTCTAAGCTTAAGTCCCCCTCAGGTTTGTTGGTGATAATCAGCCACAGAGCAGACTCTGTCATCCACCTGATCAAAGAAGACAGAGGTGCAGCCAATTCTCATGTGCCCGTTTTTCATGCATTTTTTTTGTCTTGAGATGTGGAGATGCTCAGAACGTACCTCCCCAAATATGCCGTTCTGCCCTACTGATTATTTTGAGCTGAAGGCACGTGAGAAACAGCAGATGCAGGGAGAGTTCCAACCTGTCTTTCTACCTGAAAGTAGGTCATGAAATTTCCCATGGCAAAGATGTCCTTTCTGTGCCAGGAAGAGAACATTCTTATCAGTAGAGACTGGGAGTTGATGCCAAAAAGGACCTGTAAAACTTAAAAAAAAAAACTCGTAATAAAATAACTTTTACCCTTAATTTCCCCATATATTTTCTACTCACTGTCTCACAAATTACCACCCCCAGCCCCAGCCTCTTTGTTTTGTCTCATTGCCGTGATTTATTGCTTGTGTGTGTGCGTGTGTAGTCAAAAGGTATATAAGTCTTTAGGGTTATTGGATTTTTGAAGCTTCATTTTCATTCTTTGTTTCCCCCCCCCTTTTCTCTCCTTTTTTTCTTAGTTTTCTTTCCTGCTTTTCCCATTTTCCTTCTGAAGGCTCCCATGTACCTGTAAAAATATAGATAAATTTGTATGTATTTCTCCTACTAATCTGTCTTATGTCAGTTTAATTCTCAGGCCATCCACAGAATCTAAAAGGATACAAGGAAGTTTTCTTCCCCAGCAGATAGATGTTTTTCCTCTCCATCTAATACCCACCACTGCTCAGTTATACTGGAAAATATTTGATCTACTTCTTCTTGTACCATAACTAGAAAAATATGACAACGACCCCACCATGCAGTGCAACTTCACTGCTTAGGATAAAGACTTGGAGTTGTATAGGCTCCCCTGTTATTCAGGGGAGGTGCCAATTTTAGTGAAAATAAGTGCAGTGTGCCTAGTTAAATTTGTATTCAAATGAACAGTGAATAACTTTAGTAAAACTATTTTCTATGCACTACTTTGGACATACTTATACTAAAATATTATTTGTTACGTACCAGACATTTTTTTTGTTTTGTTTTGTTTTTAATATTTCATTTATTTATTTGACAGAGATCACAAGTAGGCAGAGAGGCAGGCAGAGAGAGAGAGAGGAGGAAGCAGGCTCCCTGCTGAGCAGAGAGTACGATGCGGGGCTCGATCCCAGGACCCTGGGATCATGACCGGAGCCAAAGGCAGAGGCTTTAACCCACTGAGCCACCCAGGGGCCCCATGTCCCAGGCATTTGAATTGAATGGGACATCTTGTATTTTATCCAGGTAGAACATAAAAATACAGAACCTCAAACAAGCAGAAATGTCACACAAGCAAAGAACAATTTTCAGAGTAACTATGTGCCATGAAACATTTGAGGTATTATTATTTTTAAAAATTTGTTGCTTGTCTGAAATTCAAATTTAATTTAGTGTCCAAAGATATTACCTGACAACCTTGTCTGTTCAGCTTTTCAAATCACACAGATTAGTAAAGAACATGCTCAAGTATTTATCAAACAGAATCCACATACGCTGATTCCATGCATCTTTCATTCCAAGATCCTCTAAGACTAAGAGAAAGCTTATTCCTTAAAGACAGAAAGATGACAAATAATGGCACAGAAACCACCAGCTGGAAAGTACACCAACCTTGAATGGCAAAAGCCAGACCTCATAAGATTAAACATCCAAAACTACTGATACAGATTACCAGAGTCACTTCCGTGCTTGGAATCTGGGCACTGGCCATTCTGTAACCAAAATAAAACACAGACAGGGTTTGAAGTTCAAACAAAGGCGGGATGTCAAAGTCAGAGTCAAGGCTTGGAAAGTGCCCAAGGCCGAAAGTGTTGACTTACTGAGCATAACACTATTTGCAAAGATGGTCATGACAGAAAGTCCAGCCAAGAACCACAGTGAGCAGGAAACGAGGCAGCCGAACTGGTAGAAACACTTGTTTTGTGTCCTAACGTATGGTCTATGCTGGAGAGCATTCTATATGTGCTTGAGAGGAATATATTTTCTGCTGCTGTTGATGGGATGTTCTCCACATGTCTATAGAACACTTAGGTCCATTTAGCATAAAGTATACTCTGAGTTCATTATTTCTGTATTGATTTTCTGTCTGGATGATCAATCCATTGTTGAAAACGGGGTATTTAAATCCCCTACTATTATTGTATTGCTATCTACTTCTCCCTTTATATCTGTTAGTATTTGCTTAATTTATTTAGGTACTATGATGATGGATGCATATTTTTTCATAATTTTATTGAGATATAATTAACACACAGCACTCTGTAAGTTTAAGACATATAGCATAGAGACTTGAATTACATGTATTGTGAAATTACCACAATAAATTTAGTTAACGACGGTTGTTTCATAGAGACATAAAAAGAAAAAAAATTTCTTGTGATGAAATCTTTTAGGATCTATTTTCTTAGCAATTTTCAAATGTATCATGCAGCAGAATTAACTATAGCCATCCTGTTGTACTTATTTATCCCCAGTATTTATTTATCTTACAACTGGAAATTATTGCATTTGACCACCTCCATCCAATCCCTCCCACTGCCTCACATCTGGTAACCACAAATCTGATTTCTTTTTCTATGTGTGTTTTTTTGTTTTGTTTTGAGTCTGCATTAAGTGAGCTCATACAGTAGTTGTCTTTCCCTGTCTGACTTAGTTCACACAACACAATGCTCTCAACATCCATTTACGTTGTTGCCAATGTTGGAGTTTCCTTCTTTTTTTCTGGCTGAATGGTATTTCATGCAACTTCTTTATCCATTCATCCGTCAATAGACACTTAGGTTGTTCCCATGTTTTGGCTGTTGTAAATAATGCTGCAATAAACATGCAGGTACAGATGCCTCTTCAACACAGTGTTCCTTGTTTCCTTCTGATATATACCCGGAAGTAGAATTTGCATCGTATGGTAGTTTTATTTTTAATTTTTTGAGGAATCTCTTTTGCCTCTCCATATAAACTTTAGGATTAATTGTTGATATTTACAAAATAATCTGCATAGATTTTGATTTTGATGCATTGGATCTATAGATCAAGTTGGGAAGAACTGACATCTTGAGAGTCCTTTTAATATTGTGTAGGAATAGGGAAGGTGTCATGCAGAGTCTCCAGGAAGCAGTTTCTAATCTGTGACAGTGAGCACGGCTCATTATTTCCTTCTTTTTACCCAATTATTTATTGCTTCTACGATCCCAAAGGAGGCTTGGGAGATAATAATCTGGATGACATTGTATATGACTCAAGGTCAGGGTCTCAGATCAGGGTTCATGATAAAATTTTTAATCATCATCAAAAGGCTTGAATGCATTACCAATGATTTCCTTTCTCCAAACTCTTCGATGTAGCCTCTTTCCAGTCAGGAATATGTAGAGTGACCCTAAACTTTTCATCCTCAGTGGCATACTTTTGACATCAAAAGCGGATGTTATTATTAGGCAAATAGTTAGGCAAACAGGATTACTGGTTACTCAAGGAGTAAAGGAATTTGGGCTATTGCATTAGATATGCAAAGAGAAAGAATTCAAGGAACCTATGCTGAGTAGGTTTGTCTAGGCTTGGACTAGTGTTTAATTGGCAAAACTGTGATCACTGTGGTAGTTGTCTGAGTCCCAGAAGCCTATGTCCACACCCTGAGTCACCTCCACCAGGGTGTTTTAAAACTTATTTCTACAAGGGCACCAGCATGGGTGTTGTCCCAGCAGTGGACTGAAGTGGGGTCTGGTTTGTTCAAGAGATTTAAAGCATGAATTTTTTTTAAAGATTTTATTTACTTATTTGACAGAGATCACAAGTAGGCAGAGAGGCAGGCAGAGAGAGAGAGTGAGGGGGAAGCAGGCTCCCTGCTGAGAAGAAAGTCCAATGCGGGGCTCCCTCCCAGGACCCTGGGACCATGACCTGAGCCAAAGGCAGAGGCTTTAACCCACTGAGCCACCCAGGCGCCCCTTTAAAGCATGAAATTTTTAATTGCCTTGTTTATATCTAAACATTTAGATATTCAACATTGTAAAGAAATGAGAAAAATATGAGACTACACATCTTTGAATGTTGGATGAAAGGAATGTATTCTGCTGCTGTTGGATGGAATGCTCTGGTCTACTAAGTCCATTTGTTGTACAGTGCATTTCAATTTCAGTATTTTCTTGTTGATTGTCTGTCTGGCTGTTTTATCCATTGCTGATAGTAAGTTATTAAAATCTCCTATTGTTATTGTATTGTCTGTTTCTCCCTTAAGTTCTGTTATTTTTTTTTTAGATTTTTTTTTTTAATTTGTCAGAAAGAGAGAGAGAACGAGCACACAGGCAGACAGAATGGCAGAGGGAGAGGCAGGCTCCCCACTGAGCAGAGAGCCTGATGTGGGGCTCGATCCCAGGACCCTGAGATCATGACCTGAGCTGAAGGCAGAGGCTTAACCCACTGAGCCACCTAGGCACCCCTGCTTTTGCTTTTTGACTATTTAATCTTGAATTATGTACTTTTCATGAATATTTGTTAGATATACATATTAATATAGAGCCATTTTGAAATTTTTTAATTTGTCTTTTGCAATTTTTTTAGTTGGGGGGGGGCAGAAGGAGAGGGAGAATCTTAAGTAGGCTCCACACCTAGCTTGGAGCCTGACCCAGGGCTGAATCTCACAACCTTGAGATCATGACCTGAGCTGAAATCAAAAGTCGGACACTTAAATGACTGAGCCACACAGGCGCCCCCGAAATTTATTTTTGATGATTCCTTATAATATTTTTAAATGGTGCATTATCCTTTTTAAACTTAGGATACAGAGACTTACAAAAAAAGAAAATAAAAATCTCATAAAGGTACACCACTAGAGGTTTACAGCTTTCGTAATTTTTATGAGTATTGTTCTAGATTTCTCTTCTATCTCTAGGGCTGGTCCAACAGAGGTTTTAAACGAGTATTTAGTTCAATCTACCTCTACATAGATTTCTGGCGTTTACTTTACTATGCAAAACACTTTTGTAACCCCAAGATTTTGTGTTGAATAACATGGTTTAATTGTTCTATATATCTTTTTAATCACATGGAGTATTTTTTTTTGGTTTAGGGAATGAAGTTTAAAAATTAGGCATTTATTTATTTATTTATTTATTTATTAAAAGGTTTTATTTATTTATTTGACAGAGAGAGACACAGCGAGAGAGGGAACACAAGCAGAGGGAGAGGGAGAGGGAGAAGCAGGCTCCCCGCTGAGCAAGGAGCCCCATGCGGGGCTTGATCCCAGGACCCTGGGATCATGACCTGAGCTGAAGACAGATGTTTCACCAACTGAGCCACTCAGGTGCCCCAGACATTTATTCATAAGGTCAATTAATGGTAATTATTATGTAATTACTTATTTCTGTCAGTGATTTATGATGCCCTTAATCATCATAAATCGTTGATAATGATTGGTTGATAATGATAATGATCAATGAATCATTGATAATGAAATCACTGATGATGATTAAGCTTCAAGTGTCAAATATGTTACCATATCATTCTGGACTCTTTTGGATTTGTAAAGGCATCTGCTATTGTGTTTTTGACCTATTGCGTCTCATTCCAGCATATGCTGCCCCCAAAACCTACCTCATCCTCCCTCCATGAGCCTCATTTTTCTGAATCACTTTGCCTATTATTAATTTGTAGATACATATGGAACTCTTTTTGGAGTTGTCCCCAAAGATGGAGTTTTCCATTGTAATTACTCCAGCAATTACTCTACCAATTAATTGGGGCAAAATCAAAGTTTTTAAATTCTATTCTACCTTTCTGTCCAGAAAGATGCTAGACATCTATAATTTTACACATATTTTACTATGATTCCTTTAAAAATATTGTGACTTTGAATGCATAGAATTGTGAAATCGCTATGTGGTGCACCTGAAACTAACAGAACATTGTATATCTACGAGACTTCAAGAATAAAAAAAACCTTTTCAAGTATTAGGGCTTTCCTCAAACTTCTCATTATGATTAACAGTAGCTATTGCGTAGTTACTTAGTCCTGCAATTATAAATGGGATCCATGTTTCCATTATAGCTTTTTGTTTTGTTTATTTTACAGATCTTTCCAGTATCTGGGGATGATCCTGACTTTCCTTCCTCTGTCTTGCTCCTTGATTAGCAGTTCATTACTGGAACTCCTTAAAACTGTGTCACTTTCATGAAGGTATCGTCCTTCTTTGTTTTTCTTAGGCCTTGTCTCCTGGTAAAAATACAATGAAACCAACAAAGAAGCACAAAAATGAGAAGACATCAAGTCAACATATAGGTCCTGCATTCTTTAAAGCAAACCGATTCTTGACCCATCAATTTTGATTAAAACCAGGACCCCTGCTGGAAGGATCTGAGTAAATTCTGGGAAGGCAGCTTCCATAGTTTCAACTCCCACTCTCACTTTTGGAGGCCAAGGGATCTGGAGGCCAAAGGGATTTGGAAGAGGTAAAGACAATATACAAAAGTTTAAAAATCCTTTCCGATTCTTTTTTTTTTTAAGATTTTATTTATTTATTTGACAGACAGAGATCACAAGTAGGCAGAAAGGCAGGCAGATAGAGAGGAGGAAGTAGGCTCCCTGCTGAGCAGATAGCCTGATGTGGGGCTCGATCCCAGGACCCTGGGACCATGACCTGAGCTGAAGGCAGAGGCTTTAATCCACTGAGCCACCCAGGCACCCCTTTTCCAAATCTTGATCATTTAAAAATTTTCTAAAATTTTTAAACTTTTTAAAAATTTTAAAAATTCTTCAAAATTTTAAAAATTTAAAAATTCTTGATCACTTAAAATGCCTATATTTTATTTATTTTATTTTATTTTTGAGTAGGCTCCATGCCCAGCATGGAGCCCATTTAAGCCCATGGGCTAAACTCATGACCCTGAGATTAAGACCTGACCTGAGAATGAGAGTCAGATATGTAACTAAGCCGCGCCACTCAGGCACCCCTTTCTTCCTCCTTTCTTTCCTTCCTTCCTTCCTTTTTGAGTAGGCCTATGACCAAAAAAATGCCTATATGTTAAATTGGGTGTTCTTCAGTATCCCAAAAGGATAAGGACCCAAAAGAAATATATATCACATGTGCTATATCTCCAAATATGTTTTTGAGAGCATCTGAAATTTTGTTTGTACATGTATCTTACTCATTTGTGAAGCTACTATGATCCATAAAGCAAGAAAATTCATGGTCTTACCATTTTTAAAAACTCAAAAATTAAGATGCCCATAAGAAAATTTCAAAGTTAGACATTACCATGCATATGAAAGAACAAAGAAAACAAACTCTAACTAACAATTGTTTTAGTCACTCTGTTTTTCATTTAACCTTACAGGTGAAAGACTTCGGTTGAACTTCATAACAACTGTTAAAGTAAAAATGTCAAGTAAAAGGGAAGACCTCCATCTGAAAGAAGACTGAACAATTACGCCTTCAACCTTTAAAGGATTGAAACCTGCCCAGAAATCCACCACAGTATATGAGGTTTCCCTCTGCCTCCTCCTCTGATTAAGCTTGTTATTTGTTTGAACGCACCAGCATTCAAGATAATAAAATTTCTTGTTCTGTGTAAAACCAACCAACCAACCAACCTATATTAACTCCTCCTTTTCCACTTTTCTCAACAGTTGCATCTGCAGCAGAAAACAGCAGCTGGTATGGATCTCACCGGCAGCCCAACCAGACCCTTCCCCTGAGGTACACGGTCATCTGTGGGAGGGGCTCCTGTCATCTCCCTGATCCCATTCAGATTCAGTGACCAGGGCAGTCCTCAGACGCTCCGGGGAGCTCACTGCACTCCCCCAGCTGGGGGCTGCCGGGGTCTGAGGGATGAAATCCTGGTGTCTGGATCTGTGTGTGTCTATAAAATACCTTCAGGGTGTGTTTGTCACCCTAAGGCACCTAATTTTGGCCGCTGGGCAGAGCCAGTCTGTGTGACCTGGGGAGCCACGGGGGAGTCTGAAGTCAGTGTGAAGAGGCACAAAGCTGTAGCTAAACCAAAGGCACTGACCACATGACATAATGTCTAGGTCTAAATCTTTCCCTGGGAGGGGCAGCTGGCTGGCTCAGTTGGTAGGGCAGGTGACTTGGTCTTGGGGTCATGAGTTTAAGCCCCACGTTGGGCATATAGCTCACTTAAAAAAAAAAAATTCATAGGAGCCCCTGGGTGGCTCAGATGATTGGGTGTCTGCCTTCAGCTCAGGTCATGATCTTGGAGTCTTGGGATCGAGCCCTACATTGGGCTCCCAGCTGGGCAGGGAGTCTGCTTCTCCTTCTCCTTCTACCTCTCCCTCTGCTTGTGCTCTCTCTCTCTCTCTTAAATGAATAAATCAAAAAATTTTTAAAAATTCATAAATCTTTCCCAGGGGACAGTGATCCTGAATGGTGTCTTGCCTTTCTCGTCACAGACCTAGAAAACACAGTTCCCCTAAGTTGCAGCCAGGGGGTCTACTCACTCCTTTTCCACATCCTGGATGAAGTCGGGCAGAGGCTGATTCCTGGTTTCAGGAAGGAGGAGAACAACAAGACCAGAGAGGATGGGGAAGCCTCCATACATGATCCAGGGCAGGTGGGGAGAATACACACTTAGGATCATCAAGAGGGGAGCCAGGGCTCCTCCAACATTAGCAGCAATTCCCAGGATTCCTGTCACTGTTGCCCTTGGAGTGCAAACAACACAAACACAGTTAGGTATAAATCCATGCGGGTAATTTGTGATTTATTATTTTGCTTCAATTATGGGAGATATCATAATAGTGTTCAGATACACAAAAGTTGATGATATACTCTTACATTTCAAATATGCTGTCTTGTTTGCTAGCAATTTTTTTCAAGTGCACAAGTGCATTAACACATACTTTTAAAATATAGCATTTAAAAAATACTCTTGTCCATATTTTTAAAATATTCTTATCCATAGCATCTACCATTTAGTGGTTCTGTAGATTATGAGAGATGGTATGTTAAAAAAGAACACAGTGCCTTGCCAAAGTCAGATTTTAATAAGTTTTGGTTGTAATTTTTGTTACTATTAATACTATTATGGGCACTTGGGTGGTTCAGTCGTTAAGCATCTGCCTTCAGCTCAGGTCATGATCCCAGGGTCCTGGAATCGAATTCCGTATTGGGCTCCCAGCTCAGTGGGAAGCCTGCTTCTCCCTCTCCCACTCCCCCTACTTGTATTTCCTCTCTCTCTTTCTCTCTCTGTCAAATAAATAAATAAAATCTTTTTAAAAAAGCTATTACAATTGATGCTTCTGATAACTCACCAGTGTTCTTTCCACTATAAATGTTAATTAGCTGGGAAAGGTCTGTTTTGACCCTGCTAGAGCTTCCATGAGATTTGTACCTGATTATGGTAGGGATTAGTTCATTTCCATGGGCAGAAGAACTCATGAGAGCTGCAGAAGAAACTCCTACTCCCAAAGTTGACAAAGTAACACGCAGAGTCTGCATTTCTGGAGAGAAAGACCAGTGAGACTCAGGAAATCAGAGCTAAAGGAATCATCCGCCAAATAACAAGTGAAAAAGACACAATTGGACATGTTTGCTTGTGTTAAATACATTGTAGAAAAAGTGCACAGAGGCAGAGAACATGGAGTGACTAATAGCGGAGAAATGTGACTTATCTGTATGTTACAACTTAAACAGAGAATAGAACACCCGAGTCATTTGATTACCTCTCCCTTACACATCAGAGATTTGCCAAAGACGGAGAGGGGAACGTGAGTTCAATTTCATTTATTTTGTCCAGTATCTCCTCTGCCTTTCATGTATAAAGTGGGACTCCATATGAACAATTACCGAGGGATGTAAAACTCATCGATGTCCTTGAGAAGTTTAAAACCTGGGTGCACACATGATATTGACTTGGGGCTAGTACTGCGGCAGAGAGTAGTAAGACCTTTGCCTCATGTTCTGGATAAGCTGGAGACTAGCTTGATCTAGAGTAATATTTGAAGATTTAAGAATAAAGACCTGTATTAGGGGAACGATTGCTGGACTTTGGAAACCTCTGAAAGGAAATCTCAGAGTCCATTTTCTACTCATTAATTTTTTTAAAAAAATCTCATGAGAGCATTACAACATTGGAGTACACTTGTGGTAAAGCAGCAAACATGCATCAGTGCACACATCCAAGATGAGGGCAGAGCTACCAATCTGGGATCCTGTAACATACACAGCTATGCTGGGAGTTAGGTGAAGCATGGGACCACCACGGTTCCCCTATTCATTACATAAGATCATTTAATTTCGTAAAATAGATTCTAAGAGAGGCTTTAACTGCTTCACTCCTTGTTCCTATTGCCTGGTTCTCTGCTTGAAGACAAGATACTTTTATTTTCTTGAAATCAAAAAGTCTTCCCTAAACCGTGATTGCAGTGATGGTGACCTAATACAAGACACACAAGTGGATATAGGTAGACATCACGGAGTAAATTGTCACCAAAGCCGTAGTCATAAGAAAATAACCAGGCAGCAGAAATGAGGGTATTGTGTTCTCATATGAGATAAAATTAATATGTATTGGACATGATACTGTCATTTACAAGTGTGATTGGTCAAAGCCAAAAGGGTAAGTGATTAATTGGTCCCCTAGAGAAATTTTAAGGAAGATACTGTTGGGGCCAATTCCACGTTAAAACCTGCTAAACCCCTAGGGCCTGCCTGGGCCTGCTTAGCCAGAGTGACTCCATGTTGCCTAGATAGCCATTTTGTTGCCTGGGTAGCCATTTTGTTATACCATGTTGCCTAGGTAGCCATTTTGTTGTTTAAATAAGCACCTCAGCAGTTAGTGGTATCGGTTCCGGGTAACCATTGCTAAAACACACACCTAAAATAAGGCCAGACAGGTAAAAGACATCCAATCAGCCAAAACCATATACGTAGAGGTCTGCGATTGTACCCTATAAAAACTAGCCTGTAAGACCAAGGTGGGTCGCTCTCTTCCGAGGCGGCCCTGGCCGGTCAGTCTCACTTCTACTGCTTGGCATAGAATAAGGCTTTGCATAACTTTCACTTTGTCTCAGTCTCATTCCTTTGATAACAGACCCAACAGATACGGCACCAGATACTTCTCAGATGTGATAAGGATAGCCATACGTCTGTACCAGCTCTTACTTAGCTATGACTCTTTCCCAGCTGCTTAATGGTAGAATCTGTCCTAAATCCTCAGATCAGTTTTGGGGAATCATTAGAACCATATTCTTCCTTTCCTTGTGTGAGTCTAGTCCCCAAGTCCCTGAGATATTTCCTTTCTTCAACCTGTGCTCTTTTCTCACCTTCAGGCAGAAACGTGGTGATCAGAATGAAGATTCCAAGTAAGGACATGAAAATCATCTGGCTTACTCGACGGCCCATATGATTCAGTGCCAAAAGGGCAACGTAATTGGCAGGGATGTTGACCATGCCAAAGAGAATCTGGAACAGGAAAACATTGTTCCCAATGTGCTGGAGGTGGAGAATCAGGCCATAAAAGGGCATGTAGCTTGCAAATCTGCAGGGAACAAAAGAAGATGTCATGACGTTTAGACCTTAGGTTCTACAAACCACAATCATAAATATCATCAGACAGGCAGCCAGTAGTTGGTGTTCAAGCACAAAGGCATGGTCTGTTTTGTAGAATATTCTACATGGTGATGATTTAAAAACTGTCACAAAATATTGCATAAATTGGAGGTTATAATGGTTGCTTTTTGGTAACCATTGTTGGGTGAGGGTATTCTTAAGAATATATAATGAGGGAAGCCCCTGGGTAGCTCAGACAGTTAAGCATCTGCCTTTGGCTCAGGTCATGATCTTGGAGTCCTGCTCAGCAGGGAGTCTGTTTCTCCTTCTGCCTCTCACCCTGTTTGTATTCTCTCTCTCTCTCTCTCTCTCTCAAATAAATAAATAAAACCTTGTTTTAAAAAAAGAAAGAATACTGGGGCACCTGGGTGGCTCAGTGGGTTAAAGCCTCTGCCTTCGGCTCAGGTCATGATCTCAGAGTCCTGGGATCAAGCCCCGCATAGGGCTCTCTGCTCAGCAGGAAGCCTGCTTCCTCCTCTCTTTCTCTGCCTGCCTCTCTGCCTACTTGTGATCTCTGTCTGTCAAATAAATAAATAAAATCTTAAAAAGAAAGAAAGAAAGAATACATAATGAGGCCCTCAAGGGTTTTAGAGTTTTTTTCTATATCCTGATTTGAGTGATGGTTGCACATTTACATATACAAATATCCATCAAGCTATATACATTGGTTCACTTAAGAATTTTTTTAAAGTTTATTTAGGTGATCTCTACACCCAGTGTGGGGCTCAAACTCACAACCCTTAGATGAAGAGTCACATGCTCTTCTCACTGAGCCAGCCAGGCATCCCAACTCTTTGTGATTTTATCTCTGTTGAGATGGAAACTAATAAGTGAAGAAACTTAAAGCTAAAATCTCTACTGTGATTGAAGTTCACAGCTTTCATTTCCACTGGTAAGTTGACCTAATAAACAAAACTCATTGCACAATTAGTTCTGGGTCAGTCTTTCTGTAACTAAAAAATGCAATTATCTTTGGCTTCCTCATATTTTATCTCCAAATCTGTCCCTATAACCTGTTGTATCCTTTGATAGGAATAGATTCATGTCTCCACTATTTTAATATTCTTCATGCACAGTGTGAAACCTACCTCACGAAGGACAATAAACAGATCCTTCTGCGCAGGATGGGCATGCGGAACAAGTCAGGCAAGGAAGGTTTTTTCTGTGCTATCTCCAGCTCCTCCTGCACGGTGGATCTCAAAACCTTCAACAACAACCACCACAAGAAACTGTTCAGTTGTCACACAATGTGAGCATTAGGAGGCCCCCCACAGAGGATAAGCCAGACCATTTGCTGTTATATTTAGGAGGAAATCAAGACCTCAAAAAGACACTGACATGTGAAAGGTGAATTAGGGAGTTAAAGGAGCCTCGGGAAAATAAAGGACTTTTTAAACACAAGATCTGAGTGGGCTGTCGGGCATCAGAAAGGGTGTGCATGTTAGATATTCAGATCAGGAAGTGAATCAAATGTGAGTTACTTGGATTAAGGTCCAAAGCTCCATTTATGGTAGATGGACGTGAAACACCTGGACGTTAAGCTTGGTTCTCAGCCAGCCATCCTTTGCAAAGAAACTGTTTACCTCAGGAAAAATGACATTTCCTGAGAGCCTTTATTTTGGTTCTTCATTCAGTATCTTTGAGGGAATTCCTGGCATATTGTGCTTCCATGAAGGTGATGCCTAGAATTAAATCTGAGGATGAAACCAGGGTGGCAGCTTGATGTAGAATAACTCATACCCAAGTTGATTATAAACTGGAGCTGCTTAATGGCCCTGCAGCACGCTAGGTGTATACCTTGCAGAAGGTTATTAAGTATTTCTAAACCTCAATCTCTGTCATGAAGAAGAAGCGGGGGGAGGAGGAGAGGAGGAGGAGAGAAGGAGAAGAGGAGGGAGAAGGAGGGGAGGAGAGGAGAAGGAGGAGATGGAGGGGGAGAAGAAATAGGTAGAGAAAAATAATAGCACCTTTTCATGAAGACTTTCTAGCCATACATTAGGTTATAAATACAGATGGAATTATATCCAGCAAACCTCACTTACTTACTAATTATTCCAATAATATTGACTTAATTCTCATCCTGCCTCTACAATACCATGAAGTCCATTGGAAAAATTCCATGAGGAAGGGACTTTAGAGAAATGTACGGTCACCTAAGTGAGGACCTACCAGATTAAGAATGTCCTTTTCAGTTGCAGAGTTAGTTCAAGCAACAAAATGCTGGACTTATGCTTTTGGAAGAGAAGAGTCAAGATAGCATCTCCTTCCTTCAACTAACACCAGAAACTCATGATCACAGGTCATTGTCATAGGCAGTATTCTAAGGATGGGCTCCAAGCATACCTTAAACTTGGGCCAGATGAGGGCTGCCTTGCCTGTGAGACTGGCCTCAAGTCATATCCAGTATCAGAGTAAACGTCTGGGGGATGCTGATGGGTTATTTCATACTGGCCATTCACTTTTGGTGAGCAGAGATGTGAGTTGGATTTCTGGAAGAATTTAGGGAGGTGATGTCAGGTCATTTATGGGAAGTCAAGGAGCTCCTCATACCTGGTAAAATTCTTAATTAAGGAAGAGGAGACCTATATTAAAATGGGAGCCTGCTGGATCTTTGTTTTTTTAAATGCATCTTTTCTTTTTCTCTGATTGTCCTTTGCTAGTTAAAACAAACAAACAAACAAACAAAACTATTTGTGCCCATCATAACACCACGTTGGGGTGAAAAGCATGAAACTGCCCATTGTTGTCCTGGAATTAGCAGGTACAAATACACAAAAGCCCTTCATTAAATTTTTAGATAGTTTGTAAAGCAATCACCATGATGCTGGTGGCTTTTATTGACAATGGTGGTAGTATTCATACTACAGAAATTGATAATCACCACAAATTTGAGATCTATGGCTTTTTTTCCCCCTCCTATAATGTTAGGTGTTAAACATTTACTAGTATACCACTGGCTTGGCCCCTCAGCGGTCTGCTCTCAATTGCAAATTTAGTCATATCTCTGCTTGATTTAAACCTGGCTAGTTCTACCTCAACCTGTAAGGCCCATTTCAAATGTAACTATGTTTAAGTAGCATTCAGCTCCTGCACATCTGCAATCCAGGCTATGTCTTTCTCTTGCTATTCACCCTTGCTTTACTTCAAAGAGGCTTTAGCAAGCCCACAACCTGGCCCACCTGTTCATGAATCTGAAAGTGGATCCACCTGCAGACCCTGGAAAATGGTCCACACATCCATGGACCCAAGGAGAAGACCCACTGATAAACCCTGCTAATTGGCTTACCCAGAATCTCCAGCCATGATGACTGGTGAAGGGCTTTTCCTGCCAAGCAGACTGTAAAGACTGGTAGATGCTACTCCTTCTTCAAATGCACAAACACCCTGGGATGATGGGTATTAAGGAGGCTGCATGTTGTGAGGAGCATGGGTGTTCCATGTCACTGATGAATCGTTGAACACTACATCAAAAACTAATGATGTATGATATGTTGGCTAATTGAAAAATTTTTTAAAATGCACAAACACCAGTACAAGGCTCTAAGGAATTAGAGGGGAAAAAAAAAAAAAAACAGAAAAAAAAATTGATAAAAGAACTAGGGTTTTTTTTAAAGGATGAAAAAATTGACAAACTTTTAGCTAGACTGGCCATGAAAACAGAGAGAAGACTCAAATAAATAAAACCAGAAGTGAAAGAGAAGACATTACAACTGATACTACAGAAATAAAAAAAGATCACAAGGGACTATATAACAATAATATGGCACCAAAACAAACAATGTAGAAGAAATAGATAAATTCCTAGAAGCCTACACACTACCAAAACTGAATCAAGAAGAAATAGAAAACCTGAAAAAACTAGTGACCAATAAGGAGATTGAAACAGTAATAAAAAGTATCCCAGAGGAGATATTTATAAAAGACATATCTGATAAAGTGTTAGTATCCAATCTATAAAGAACTTATTAAACTCAACACCCAAAAAACAAATAATCCAGTTAAGAAATGGGCAGAAGATACAAATAGACATTTTCCAAAGATGATACCCATATGGCTAACAGACACATGAAAAGATGAACCATTGAACACAATGTCAGGAACTAATAACGTACTATATGTTGGCTAATTGAATTTAAATTTAAAAAAAAAAAAAAGAAAGAAACAAGTTACAGGTAGCTTCCCAAAAAAAAAGGAAAGTTGTTCAACATCACTCATCATCAAGGAAATACAATCCAAAACCACAATGAGATATCAAATCACATCAGTCAGAATGGCTAAAATTAATAACACAAGAAACAGATGTTGGCAAGGATGTGGCGAAAGGGGAGCCTTCTTACATTGTTAGTGGGAATGCAAACTATTGCAGCCACTCTGGAGAATAGTATAGTGGTTCCTCAAAAAGCTAAAAATAGAATTACCCTATGATCCAGCAATTGCACTAATAGGTATTTACCCAAAAGGTACAAAAATACACATTCAAAGGAGTACATGCCCCCTGATGTTTATAGAAACATTATCAACAATAGCCAAACTAGGGAACGAGCCCAAATGCCCATCAACTGATGAATGGATAAGGAAGATGTGATATATATGTATGTGTGTGTGTGTGTGTGTGTGTGTGTGTATGTATATATGTTATGAAATACTAGTCAGCCATCGACAGAATGAATTCTTGCCATTTGCAATGATGTGGATGGAGCTAGAGTGTACTATGCTAAGGAAAATAAGTCAATCAGAGGAAGACAAATGCTACATGATTTCACTCTTATGTGGAATTTAAGAAAAAAAATGGATGAACATTTGGGAGGAGAAAAGAGAGAGGGAAACAAATCATGAGACTCTTAACTATAGAGAACAAAGGGGGTTGATGGAAGGAGGGAGGTGGGTGGGAGATGGGAGGGATGGGTAATGGGTATTAAGGAAGACATGTGTTATGATAAGCACTGGGTGTTATATATAAATGATGAGCCAATGAACTCTTCTCCTGAAACCAATATTGAACTGTATGTCAACTAACTCGAATTTTTTTTTTAAATGTAGCCCAGAAATAAAAGCCTGACACCAGATGGCTTCACAGGTGAATTCTACCAAACATTTAAGTTATGAACACCAATCCTCCTCAATCTTTTCCAAAAAATAAACAGGAAACACTAACAGATTTGTTTTATGAGTGCAGTATGACTCTGAAACAAAAGTCAGACAAAGACACCATAAGGAAAGAAAACTACAGGGCAATTTCCCCAATGAACAAAAGTGAAAAAAATCATCAACAACATATTAGCAAACCAACTTCAACAGCACACACACACTGCACACATGACTCAGTGGAATTTATTCCTGGGATGCAAGGATAATTCAACACATACATATTTTTAAAAATGTGATACACCACATTAACAGAATGAAGGTTAGAAAACATATGATCATCCCAATAGATGTAAAAAAGCATCTGACACAATTCGACCCACATCCATGATTTTTAAAACTTTCAAGAAATAAGGAACTTACCTTAAAGGTCATATATGAAAAGCCCACAGCTAACATTATACTCAATGGTGGAAAACTGAGAGCTTTTCCTCTAAGATCCTGGAACCAGACAAGAATGCTGCTTTAATTCAATATAGGATTGGGAAGTCCTAGCCAGAGCAATTAGATAAGAAAAAGAAACAGAAGGCATTCAAATCAGAAAGGAAGAAAAAAGATTATCTCTGTTGGCAGATGACATGATCTTTTATGCAGAAAACCCTAAAGACACCTCCAAAATTGTTAGAAACAATACATGAATTCAGTTTCAGGACACAAGAGCAAAATACAAAAATCAGTTGCATTTCTATACACCAGCAACAGACTATCTGAAAATGAAATTAAGAAAACAATCCTGTTCAGGGCACCTGGGTGGTTCAGTCAGTTAAGCATCCAACTCCTGATCTCAGCTTAAGTTTTGATCTCAGGATCGTGAGTTCAGGCCCTACACTGGGCTCCACCCTGAGTGTGGTATTTTTTAAAAATCCTGTTTACAATAAATTTAAAAGTAATAGAGTCTTTAGAAATAAACTTAACCAGGGATGAAAAACTTGTATATTAAAAATCATAAACACTACAGAAACAAATTAAAGCAGACAAATAAAAAATGGAAAGATATCCCATATTCATGGATTGAAAGAATTAATACTGGTAAAATACCCATAGTACCCAAAGTGATCTATAGATTTAATAAAATCCCTATCAAAATCCAAATGGATTTCTTTACAGAAATAGAGAAAACAATCCTGAATTGATGGAAAGAATTTCAAATAGGTGGGGTTCAGGAATCTCCAAAGTGCTAGGAGCAGGAAGTCCAGGAAGAAGAGTCTTGTAGTAGGTATGGCCAGGTCTGGGTACTTGCCTCTTGGATCAGTCAACTTTAACCAACTTTTACCTCTGTCCATCAACTCATTCTCAGAGGGTCTATTGGCCTTGCTCTTAAGATTTGTTTGCAAAAAAAAAAAAAAAAAAAAGAAAGGAAGGAAGAAAAAGAAAAAAGAAAAAAGAAAGAAACAAAGAAAAAGAAAAGAAAAAAAAAGCTTGCCCCATGCCTAGGAAAAGACAGGGCACCAGACTGAGGGTTCCACCAGACTGTTTTATCCAAAGGTAAAGAGGTGATTCCCTAAAAGAAAACTAGGTTGCAATTAGGAAGTACAAATAGTTAATGGGAAGCTCAAAATCAACAATGGCTGCTAGAAGTTGTCAGCACCAAACCACAAAAGGCTTAGTGGGTCATATGTAGGGACATTGACTTTTATCCTAAATTCAAGAGAGGACCTATAGATGTTGTTAGGCAGGAGAAGGTGGTTTAGAGGATCAGGCTTATGTTTCTAAAGTATCCTCTGGCTGTTTTCCTTTTTTTTTTCCCCTAAAAATTTAATTTATTTGAGAGAGAGCATGCACAAGTGGGGGGGGAGGGGCAGAGGGAGAGAATCTCCAGCAGACTCCCCACTGAGCACAGAGCCTGATGGGGATTGAGTAGGACTCAATCTCAGGACCTTGAGATCATGACCTGAGCCAAAACCAAGAGTTGAATGCTTAACGGAATGAGCCATTCAGTTGCCTCACTCTAGCTACTTTCTGAGCAAGGGATGAGAAGGGAGCAACAGTGGAGGTGGGAGAGAAACTAGGCCAGAGGGAAGAAGGATGTGGACTATAGAGGTAGCAGTGGAGTTGAAAAATGGCTGGATGGATTCAAAATACATGTGGAGAATACACACACACACACACACACACACACACACACACATAATCTTTTTGTCTATGTGTTAGTGCTATTCTTTTTTTTTTAAGATTTTATTTATTTATTTGACAGAGAGATCACAAGTAGGCAGAGAGGCAGGCAGACAGAGGGGGGAAGCAGGCTCCCTGCTGAGCAGAGAGCCCGAGGCGGGGCTCGATCCCAGGACCCTGAGATCATTACCTGAGCCGAAGGCAGAGGCTTAACCCACTGAGCCACCCAGGCGCCCCTAGTGTTATTCTTTATACAGTCTTAATGTTTTTTAAATTTTGATTTCTGTTTTCCTCACAAGTGATTCACATATGTGAATGTTGTAAAATGCATCGAATCCTTTAGAATGAAGTATCAAATAAATGTTTTTAAAAGAACAAAAAAAAGAAAGAACCAATCCTGCGTAGTCCAGGATGGCAACATAGGAAGACCCTGAACTCACCTCCTCCATAGAACACACGGATCTATATCTCTTTATAGAGTAATTAATCCTGGAGAAGATCTGAGGGATGACTGAACAGCTTCTGCACAAGAAAAGATAGACCATGCAGAGAATGGCTAGAGAAATGGAGATGTGATAACAAAGGGAGTTCTCACCTCAGACACTGCAAACTGCAGTGGGACTATGAGCAGACTTGTCTGCCCTGGGGCACAGAAAAAAAAAAGCCAGTTTAAAGGAGCATATGAAATATAAAAGGTTAAGCCCTACAACTCTGCCAAATGGTGGGGAGCTGCTGGAACTCTTTCCAGATCAGAGGAGTTGGCAAGCACCAGGGTTTACATTTCCTTACAACCTTGATAGTGCAGATGGGAGCAGGGTCCAGGCAGCTTCACCAGTCTACTGTCTCAGTAAGCCCTGGACCCCTAGCTCACACCAGCCTGTTATCCCACCAAGGTGACCCAGTGTGATGCACACCAAGACACCTCTGGCCAACACTCATTATTGCTCCAGCTGTCTCACCTATATGACACAGGTGCAAAGTACTTTGGAACCCTCCAGGCCAGCACCACTCTGTTTCCAGATGACTTACCAGGGAATCCTCAGTGTAGAGCACCCCAGGACCTCCCACTTTAAACCCACCTTTGTCCCAAATGATTTTCCAGGGCATCTCCTGAGTGAACTGCCCTGGACCACCTCTTTATCTGGACTGAACCCACCTCAGCTCCCACCGGCCTGCCACAGTGTCCCCTGCACAGAGTGTCCTGGGACTCCCTAGCCTGCACTCACTTCAGCTTCAGAGCTCACACAGAGAACCAAGGTTCTCTCTGTGCAGAGAGACCAGAGAATATCCCACCTTGTCACTGCTTAAGATTCAGCTATCCTGCTAGGGTGTCGTCTGCATGGAGAGCCCCAGGAACCCCAGGATTGCATTCACTTTAGCTCAGCTGTCCTTACAGGGAGCCCTCTGCATGGAGAGCCCTGGGACACCCTGGCCCATGCCCACTTCAGCGCCAGACAACCCAGTAGGGACAGTCCCAACACAGAGTGTCCTAGAGTCCCTAGCCCACACCAGCCACAGCTCTAGCCATCCAGCACAAGTCATCAGGCACAGAGAGTCTACACAGGCAATAACCATACACAGGATGATTCCTTCAAGTTTAGGAGAAGTAGGTGTTCCACCTAATTCATAAAAACAAACACAAAAATCCAAGCAAAATGAGGAGACAGAGGAACATGCTCCAAATGAAAGAATAAGACAAAATCTCGGAAGAGAAACTAAATGAAATGGAGATAACCAATCTACCTGATAAGTTCAAAGTAATGGTCATAAAGATGCTCATCAGACTGGAGAGAAGTATGGATGAATTCAGTGAGAACTTTGACAAAGAGATAGAAAAAATATATATATATATAGAACTAATTGGAGCTAAGGAATACAAGAACTGAAATGAAAAAGACACTAGAGGGAATAAACAGTAGATTAGAGGATGCAGAAGAACATGTCTGTGATCTGGAAGACAGGATAATGGAAAACACACTGAAAGCAACAATAAAAAAGAATTTTTTAAAAATGAGGATAGGTTATGGGATCTCTTGAATAACACCAAGTGAACAAACATTCACATTATAGGGGCCCCAGAAGAAGAAAAGAGAGGAAGGGGCAAAAAAAACTTATTTGAAGAAATAATTGCTGAGAAAGTCCCTAACCTGGGAAAAGAAACACATATCCAAGTTAAGGAAGCCAGAGAGCCCCAATTAAGATAAACCCAAGGAGTTCCACACAATGACACAATAATTAAAATGCCAGAGATTAAAGATAAAGAGAGAATTTTTAAAGTAGCAAGAGAGAAGCTACTAGTTACATACCAGGGGAAACCCCATAAGACTATGAGCTGATTTTTCAGTAGAAACTTTGCAGGCCAGAGGGGAGTGACATGATAGAGACAAAGTGTTGAAAAGAAAAAAAACAGCCCTACAACCAAGAATACTCTACCCAGCAAGATTACCATTCAGAAGGGAAGGAGAGATAAGGAGTTTCCCGGACAAACAAAAGTTTTATAAGTTCATCAGCACCAGGGACACCTAGTTTAGGTATCTGACTCTTGGTTTCAGCTTAGATCGTGATCTCAAGGTCACGAGATTGAGCCCTGTGTGAGGCTCTGTGCTTAGCACAGAGTCTGCTTAAGATTTCTCTCCCTCTCCTTCTGCATCAGCCACCACACATGTGCATGTGCTCTCTCTATAAAATAAATACATAAATAAATAAATAAATAAATCTTTTTAAAAAGTTCATCACCAATAAACTGGCCTTGTGAGAAGTGTTAAAGGGACTTCTTTACATGGAAAAAAAAAAAGACCATAATTAGAGGTGAGAAGATTCTGGAAGGAAAAAATTTCATGAGTAAAAGCAAACATACAGTAAAGGTAGAGGGCAATTACTTACAAAGCTAGTATGAAGGTTAAAAGATAAAAGTAGTAAAATCAATTACATGTAAAGAATTGGCACTGGGTTTCAGTGCCAAGTGTCATATGCTAACAACGAATCATGGAACACTACATCAAAAACTAATGACATACTGTATGGTTACCAAAATAACATAATTTTTAAAAAGAATTAGTTATGAGGGCTCACACAGTAATTTGATGTAAAACATGGTGATATATACATAAAATATGGAGAAGGAAATAAAAAGGAAGTTCTTTTAGAATGTGTCCAAACTTAAGTGGTCATCAACTTAATATAGACTACTATACATTTAGGATGCTATATATGAACCTCATGAAAACCATAAACCGAAAACCATAAACCAAATACCTGTAATAGATACATAAAAAATAAAAAGAAAGAAAGCCAAGCACAACATTAAAGAAAGTCATCTATATTACAGGAAAAGAGAATAAAAGAAGAAGAAAGGAACAGAGAAAGACAATAAAAAAACCAGAAAACAATGAACAAAATGGCAATAAGTACATCTAGATCAATAATTACTTTAAGTGTAAGTCATCTAAATGCTCCAATCAAAAGACATATGGTGGAAGAATGGATTAAAAAAGACAAGACCTCCCCCCAAAAATAAATAAATAAAAGACAAGACCCACCCCCCATATGCTGCTTCCAAGAGACTCAGCTCAGACCTAAAGAAACATACAGACTGAAAGTGAAAGAATGGAAAAAGATATTCCATGCAAATGGAAGCAAAAAGAAAAAAGGGGGGGCCAGGTAGCAATACTTATGTCAGACAAAATAGACTTTAAAAAAAGATTGTAACAAGAGACAGAGAGGGCATTACCTAATGATAAAGGGAGCAGTTCAATAAGAGGTTATAACACTGTTGATGGGAATGTAAATTGGTGCAGAAACAACATGGAGGGTTCCTCACAAATTAAAAATAGAGGGGCACTGTGGGGGTCAGTCAGTCGAGAATCTGACTCTTGGTTTCAGTTCAGGTCATGATCTCAGGGTCCCTGGATTAAGGCCCACATTTGGCTCCAGCAGGAAGTCTGCTTGAGGATTTCCCTCCCTCTTCCTCTGCCCCCACCTCTCCCTGGCTCACACGCATGTTCATGCTTTCTCTAAAATAAATAAATCAATCTTTAAAATATTTAAAAATAGAAATATCATGTGATCCAGTAATTCCACTACTAAACATTTACCCAAAGAAAACCCCTGTGTTTATTGCAGCATTATTGCAATAGCCATGATAATGGAAGCAATGTAATGTCCACTGATAGATGAATGGATAAAGAAGGTGTGGTATGTGCATAATACATATGTATGTATGTATATGACATATATATTAGTGGAATATTACTCAGCCATAAAAATAGAATGAAATTTTGCCATTTGTGGCAATCTGGATGGACCTAGAGGATATTATGGTAAGTGAAATAAGTCAGACAAAGACAGATACCATACATTTTCACTTATGTTTGGAATCTAAAAAACAAAACAAAAAGGAGAAACAGATCAATAAATATAGAAAACAAACCAGTGGTTGTCAGAGGGGTGGGAGATGGAGAGATGGGCAAAATGGATGAAGTGGAGTGGGAGGTATAGGCTTCCAGTTATGGGATGAATAAGTCATGAAGTAGAGAAGTACAGCATGGGGAATATAGCCAATGGTGGGGTTCTAGCACTGTATGGGGACAACAGCTACACTTGTGAGCATAGTATAATGTAGAGTTGTTGACTCACTATGCCGTATACCTGAAACCAATGCAATGTTGTGTGTCAGCTATTCCTCACTAGAAGGAAGAAAACGCAAGCACTGGTAAGTTATTGACTACTACATCTGAAACTAATGATGTACTGTATGTGGGCTAATTGAATTTAAGTTAAAAAAAAGAGAAAAAAGCAATCCTAAAATTCATATGGAAACACAGAAGACCCTTAACAATCAAAGAACTTATGAACAGAAACAACACCGGAGGCATCACATGTTTTGATGTCAAAATATATTACAAAGCTACAGTATGGTACTAGTATAAAAACAAACATATAGCCCAATGGAACAGAATAGCATTAGACTAAGCATACACGGTCGCCTGATTTTGGACAGTGGTGCCAAGAATTCACACTGGGGACAGAATAGTGTTTTCCATGAATGGTGTTGTGGAAAACAGATACTGACATGCAAAAGATTGAAACCGGAAACATCTTACATTGTACACAAAAATCAACTCACAAAGGGTTAAAGACTAAGATGTAAGATCTGAAACAAAGAAGCAGAGAACTGAATAGTATTTGCCAGATGCTGGGGGGTGTGGGAAACAGGGACATACTTGTCAAAGGGTACAAAGTTTCACTTATGTGAGATCAGTTCTAAGGATCCCCTGTACAGCATAGTGTCTCTAGTTACAGTGCTATACCATATATTGAAAATTTGCTATTAGTAGGTCTTGTATTGAGTGTTATCACAAAAATAATGAGTAAAAAGGGCAGGAGAAAGTTTCAGGCGATAATGGATATGTTTATTGCATGGGTTGTGGTGCCGACGTTTAGATGTGTACTTATCAGATTCATCAACTTGTATATATTAAATACGTAACAAGAGTACTACGTGAACATGGGGAAGCAAAAGAAAGCAAGGAAGTATGCGACTATGAAGCGAATGCTTTGTCTCTGAGATCAGAGGCTTAAAGAAAAGGATAGATTAAAACCTAAAAAAAAAAAAAAAGAAAAGAAAGATCCCAGTGCACTCAAGGAAAGAGAAGTCCCCCAACATCCTTCCTGCTTAGTCTTCCAATATAAAACACAGCTGGGCCCACCTTACCACATCCTGGTTGATACCAACTTTATCAACTTTTCCATTAAAGCCAAACTTGACTTAGTACAGTCAATGATGGACTGTCTTTATGCCAAGTGTATCCCTTGTATAACTGACTGTGTAATGGCTGAAATTGAGAAACTGGGGCAGAAGTATCGAGTGGCTCTAAGGATTGCCAAGGATCCAAGATTTGAACGATTACCATGCACACACAAAGGAACCTATGCAGATGACTGCTTAGTGCAGAGAATAACTCAGCACAAGTGTTACATCGTGGCCACAGTTGACCGAGACCTTAAACGAAGGATCCGGAAGATCCCTGGAGTTCCCATCATGTACATTTCTAACCATGGTACAACATTGAGCGGATGCCAGATGATTATGGAGCCCCTCGGTTCTAATTCTTAAAAGATAGAGTTCCTCTGCCTTCCTTTACCAGCTTTTTCTGTTGCTGGTTCATATTAGCAACATGCTATAGCATGAATTATTCTTCTTACCCCTTTTCCTGTTATGAGCTAAGTATGGTTAAATACACTCACTTTTTGGTATTGTTTTGAAACTGATGTTTTGTATCATTTTAAATATTGCACTTTTTAATAAATCAGATGATTGCTCATAAAAAAAATACGGACAGCTCTTTGTATGTTAGTCATACCTCCATAAAGTTGGGGATTTTTAAAAAGATTTCATTTAAATTCAAGTTAGTTAACATATCGTATTATTAGTTTCAGGGGTAGAATCTCACTATTCATCACTCACATAAAGTGGTTTTAAGAAAAATCCTTCAGATGTGCCATTGAACATGTCTTCAAACATGTTTTATTGCTCCTCTTTGACCGTCAAGACCCTAATCCTCTCCTTTTCCAATTAAACAGGGGAAGATGATGGTTCCTTGTCTCTATGAGAATCCTTTCCATCCCCCTACCCTTGCAAACAGAAAGGTTAAAGTTAAGCCCCAAAGAATTATAAACAGGATCTTGAGATATTTGCACACATATGTTCACTGCAGCACTATTCACAATAGCCAAACCAAGGAAACCAACTGAATGTCCACCAGTGGATGAATGGGTAAAGAAAATGTGATGCATACGTAAAAACAGAATATGATTCATTCATAAACAGAGGAAGTCCTGCTAGATGCTACAACAGGTGAATCTCAAGGAAGTTTTGTTAAATGAAATAAGGCAGTCCCAGAAGGAAAAATACTGCACAATTCCACTTATATGAAGTATATAAAATATTAAAATAAATAAAACAATAAATAGAATGGTGGTTATCAGGGACCAGGGAGCAGGAACATGGGAGATTGCTATTCAATGGGTATAGAGTTTTAGTCATGCAAGACGAAAAAGTTTGAGAGATCATTGTATTTATAATTAACAACACCGTTATCATACAGTTAAAAGTTTAAGAAGCCAGATCTCATAATATGTGTTAATTTTAAGATGTCCTGATTTTTCTCTTATTAATACTAGACTAATAAATACTAAGACTAATAAAAATGGAATTCTGTCCCATACTGCAATTTAGGATCAAGCACCATGACTAGAACATTATAATTTTTTGATAAATAATGTACATGTTCATGATATGATGAATGGTTTACTTAATGATCCACAACAATAACTGTCATCCAGGCCCAGGGTGGGGAGGGAGACTTCTCTGGAACTTGTCATGCTCTTGGAACTTGTAATAAATAGAATGTAAACTCCACAAAGCAGATGTGTGGACTACTGTGACCAATGCCGTTCTCTCCAGGGAGGCACGGGGTAACTACCATGAGTGAAAGAGCGTATGACCAAGTTGCCATGCTCTGTTTTGCATGGTCACTAAGCCTCCCTTCTACTGTTCTTACTCTCCTCAAAAAGGCCATCAGAATATGAATGGAAAGAAATGGTTTCGTTTGTGTTACTTTCTTTAACAAATACACAATCTTTATGATCATAAACACTAAGAGCTATCTGCTTTTGTTGAGTAAAAATATCTGTGTTCAGTTCCCAACAACAGGATATTCTCTTTATATCAACTCAGACAACGTGGATGGCCACTGAGAACCAGGACAATGAGGTAAGAGGACCCGAAGCCAGAACTGTGTCCCCACTTTTTATTCACCTTATAGACACCAAGGTCACAGGTTTCCTATACCCCATACCCCACTCCTCTTCCTATTCACCTCCACAGTGAGGGCTTCTCCAGCATTCTTCCTTCCATTCCTGTGTGCAGCTTTTCTCAGTGCCTTTAAGCCCTCCTCAAATTTATTGGTGATAACCAGCCACCGAGCAGACTCTACCAGCCACCTGATCAAAGAAGACAGAGGTGCAGCCAAGTCTCTCATGTGTCCATATGCTTTGTCCTGAAACGCCTCTCCCTTCCCATCTAATATCTACCTCTTGTTCTGTTATACCAGGAAACACAAACTTACGTTCTCCTTTACCATAACTAGAAAACTGGGAGGATGACCTCTCCATGCAGTACCTTTTCACTACTGGCAATATAAAGCAGGAGTCATATTGCCCCTCACTCTTATTCTGGGGAATATTTCCAGGTTTGGCAAATAAAAATGGTGTGTCTAGTTAAATCTGAATTTAGATAAACAGTGACAATGAGTAATTCTTGAGTATAACCATCTCCCATGTGATATTTTGGACCTACTCGTCCTGAAAAGTATTTGTTGTTTATCCATTCTTTTGTAGCAACATGGACGGGACTGGAAGAGATTATGCTGAGTGAAATAAGTCAAGCAGAGAGAGTCAAGTATCATATGGTTTCACTTATTTGTAGAGCATAACAAATAATATGGAGGACAAGGGTAGATGGAGAGGAGAAGGGAGTTGAGGGAAATTGGAAGGGGAGGTGAACCATGAGAGACTATGAACTCTGAAAAACAACCTAAGGGTTTTGAAGGGGCGGGGGGTGGGAGGTTGGGGGAGCCAGGTGGTGGGTATTAGGGAGGGCATGGATTGCATGGAGCACTGGGTGTGGTGAAAAAACAATGAATACTGGTACGCTGAAAAGAAATAAAAAATTTTTTAAAAAGTATTTGTTGTTTATTTGAAATTTTACTTGAATAAGACACCCTATATTCTATCAGGCTGAGAAATAAAAAATACAGAACTCTCAGATAAAGAGAAATTTCATGGGGTACCTGGGTGGCTCAGTGGGTTAAAGCCTCTGCCTTCGGCTCAGGTCATGATCCCATGGTTCTGGGATTGAGCCCCATATCGGGCTCTCTGCTTGGCAGGGAACCTGCTTTCTTCCTCTCTCTCTCTCTGCCTGCCTCTCTGCCTACTTGTGATCTCTCTCTGTCAAATAAATAAATAAAATCTTTAAAAGAGAGAGAGAGAGAAATTTCACATAAACTGTGAATAATTTTTAGTGTAGCTATGCTCCATGCAGTATTTGGAGTATTATACAAAAAGATTTTGTTGTTTACCTGAAATTCAAACTTAGCTGAGTGTCCTTGAAATTATCTGGCAACTCTACCCATTCAGTTTCTTGAAGTGTGCATAGGAACCTTACTAAGAGAACATGTGCTCGAGTTCTCAACTAAGAACCAAACAGAATTCTTAGGACCTGATTCCATGTATCTTGCATCCCAGGATCCTCTAAGACAAAGGGAAAAATAAAGCCTTTACCTTGAGAAAAGGAAAGAGACAAATAATGGTACAGAGACCACCAGCTGAAGGGTGTACCAGTCTCGAATGGCAAAAGCCAGTCCTCCTAGGATCATCTGTCCTACGCAAGGCGTGCAGACTGCCACAGTTATTCCCAAGGCTTGGAATCGGGGCACTGTCCATTCTACAACTGACAGAAAACACAAACAGGATTTTGAATTCCAAGATGGAATCTCAAAGTCAAAGTCCAGACTTAGAAAATGTCAAAGGCGCCAAGTGTTTACTTACACAGCATGATATTATTTGTCATGATGCTTATGGTAGAGCAGCCAGCCAGGAAGCGAAGCACACAGTAAATGACAAAGGTGGGCGCAAAGGCTGCGCAGGTGTCGGCAATGGCCAGCTGGAGGAAACACCACTTGAGAATTAACTTCCTCCCAAACCTGAGGAATGGGAACAGGTTAGATGGGGGAATAAGAGTAACCTGTGGGGAAAATTAACAAAAAGAAGGCACACTTTGAAATTTAGTGCATGTTTTGATAAATGAAACTTTGCCCTTGGAACTTGAAAAAATCAAGAGCTAGTCATCAGGAGGTCATCCCAGAAGAAACCCTCCTGTTTGTAAATAGATACTGAGTATAACAAAGCTTCTTCCCCAGTCTGTTACCAGACCTTTGAGACCCACTGAAGCCATATGAGACCGATTGCTATCCTGGAAATTTTGACACATCACAAAGGTCCCTTGTACTAACAGAGACAGATGACACACTAGACTCTGTGCAGTGTCTAGAACATGAGGGAGCTGCCATGGACTGAGTTGCATCCCCTGCCTCCACCCCAGTTCATATATTGAAGACCTAATACCCAGTGAAATGGTATTTGGGGATGTGCTTTGTGGTAGCTAATTAGGTTTCTATGAGGTCATGAGAGGGCGGTTCTTATGATGGAGTTAGTGCCCTTATAAGAAGATAGATTGTTGTCCTCTTTCTGCCATGTGAGGCTCTAGCAAGAAGACAGCTGTCTTGAAGTCAGGAAGACAGCTCTCACAGGAACCAAATCTCTCTGCACCTAGATCTTGGACGTCACAGCTTCTGGAATTTGAGAAAATAAATTTATGTTGTCTAAGCTGCCTGGTCTCTGGTGTTTTATTGTGGTAGCTTGAGCTCACTAAGATAAGATCTAAATCTATACTTGGGACTCCGGGACCATGCAGGTCATGAACACACTATATGAAAGGAACATCCAGGGAACAATACAGCAAACTTGCTGATGGGTTGCATTAGAGCCTGTCTCTGCTCAGTCTGGCTTTATAGGCCTAGAACATGTTTCTCTAAAGTAAGAAGGGAGCCACAACTCAGAGAACTTAGTTTAGAGTGAATTGTCAGAGGAAAAGATTAGGTAAGATGAGGGTAAAGAAACAGAGAAGAAGAAAGTATTTTTATTTTATTTATTTTTTAAAAGATTTTATTTATTTATTTGAGAGAGAGAGAGCACAAGCAGGGGGAGTGGTAGGCAGAGAGAGAGAGAGAGGGAGAAGCAGACTCCCCGCTGAGCAGGGAGACCAATGTGGGGCTTGATCCCAAGACTCCAGGATCACGACCTGAGCCAAAGGCAGACATTTAACCAACTGAGCCACCCCAAGAAGGTATTTTTAAAAAGGAAGGAGAATTCAGTGTTTCAGTTTTCTGGGAGAGAGGACCTTTCTCTGGACAATGTGGACGAGACACCTGTGCTGGTTCTGTATAACCAGGAGTGGACAACCAGTGGGATTGCACAAAAACCCTGAAATCCTTGCTATGCTTGCAGAATATTTCCATTATAACATAGTGTTAAATCTTTTATATTCTGAGTATTTATATTACATACACTCACATTTCCATTTGAAATGGAATTAAATCTAGGTAAAGAAATGCTATGGTTAGTGAAACGATGTAATGACAACTATTGGAAAGTCTGGTCAGTCAAAATGAAAAGCAGCTGTATTAAAGATATATCATGTAGTGATATCTAGGGGCGCCTGGGTGGCTCAGTTGGTTAAGTATCTGCCTTCTGCTCAGGTCACGATCCCAGGATCCTGGGATCAAGCCCCATGTCCAGCTCCTTGCTCAGGAGGGAGTCTGCTTCTCCCTCTTCCCTGCTCGTGTGCACTCTCTCTCTCAAATAAATAAACAAAATAAAAAATCTTTAAAATACAGTGATATTTAGAGCAGCAGGCATTTGGTAACAGTCTGGTTGTCCATCACCAAAAAATGGATGAGGAACGTCATCATGGATCTTCACTGTAGAGCACCGTGCACCAATTAGAAGAATGAACTAAAAGTATACATAGGAATGTGCATGTACCTCAAAAAACATAGCAATGGGTACAAAAGAGAAAGTATAAGATAATAACACATTTACGGGGTGCCTGGGTGGCTCAGTGGGTTAAGCCTCTGCCTCCAGCTCAGGTCATGATCTCAGGGTCCTTGGATTGAGTCCCGCATCAGGCGCTCTGCTCAGTAGAGTCCACCCCTCTGCCTCTCTGCCTACTTGTGATCTCTCTCTGTGTCAAATAAATACATAAAATCTTTTAAAAAACACATTTACATACCTCTGTGAATTAAAATATATGTAAACCAATGTCATTTATTTTGAAAAAAGCACATATGAATTTAAAGAAATACAGTTAATGCATTATAATGACCCCTGTTGGGAAGAAGGAAATGGGATTGGGACATAAGGGAAAAAATGAAACACATATATACAAACATGAAAGGAATTCATAGCCAAACTAATGAGGACACTGTCTCATGAAATGAGTATAATTCAACCGTCTGTGGTTGATAGTCAAAGGAAGAACAATTTGTGCCATGCAAAATAGAAAGACGATTGTTTCATTAATCATTGATTGGGCAATTTGGTTGTATGTTCACCATTGTTTTTTGTTTTTTGTTTTCCAGATGCTGAGGAAGATGACTCTTCCTGACCTTCTATTTAAGTTAGAGTCACAGGTCTGCATTCTGACCATGGATTGTGGAGAGAAGTGACCAAGGCCACTTCCAGGCCTGTTCATACAAGGTCCGCTTAGGTCCTGCTCATTCTCTTGGACAGCGTGGCTGGAAACAAAAAAGGTGCAGGTGAAAAAGTCACGCAACGGAAGACGCTGGTTCCCTGAGCCACTGCTCAGAGGAGGGGGGGGCCACGTGACCCACACCACACCGTGAAGACAGTGAGAATCATGATTTTATTAAAATCTCAATTTTGATTCTAGGGTCCTTACTGTAACTAGCTACCTTGGCTAACACAGTAATGTTAGAATAACTGTGTTTGATGATGTAACTAGAGAAGTTTTGTACGTGTATATCATTTTTGGTATAGTTTTCTCAACTTTATTTGAAAAAATATTTTATTTGAGGAGTGCCAGAGTGACTCAGTCAGTTAAATGTCCCACTCTTGGTTTTGGCTCAGGTCATGATCTCAGTCAAGAGATTGAGCCCCAAGTCAGGCTCTACACTGGGTGTGGAGTTTGCTTAAGATTCTTTTTCTCCCTCTTCCTCTGCCCCTCCCCCTGAGACTCTGTCTAAAATATTTTTTAATTGGAAAAGAAAACATGATGTAGAACTGTAAACATGTGCATAAAAAGAGGTTACAAAATTACGTATACATTTTTACCAATTTTATTTAAAACATTTTATTTAAAGCTCTGTAAACTATAATAGAAAGTTTCAAGTGTCTTAAAAACAATCTTCCATACAACGGAATGTATGTGGCTCCCACTTGAGTGGACTTGTTCTTAGCTCTTTATTTTGAAAATTGTCAGATATGAAAGTTTAAATGAACACTGCTGTAAATCTCAAGCGGATTCACCACTAGAGAGCATTTTGCTATATTTGCTGTATTTCTTTGCCTTTGTGAATACACACACACACACACACACACGTTCTTTTCTGTTGAACCATCTGAATGGCAGTTACAAACCACGTGACACATCACTCCTAGTTTTTTTTAGCATGCATGAATTAAAAAACACGAGTAGTTTCTAAGGATGCCCGGCTGGCTCAGTTGGTTAAGTGTCTGACTTGATTTTGGCTCAGTTCATGATCTCAGGTTCTTAAGATCAAGCTTCTTGGCGGGCTCCCTACTCAGCAGGAAGTCAGCCTGAGATTCTCTCTCTCTCTCTCTCTCTGCCCCTCCCCTGCCACTTACCTCTCTCAAATATATAAAACTTTAGATTCTCCTTGGTTGGCCATATATTCCCCTTTAATGGGACAGTCATGGGAAGATGGCGGCTTGGGTATTTATTAGATGAGTGTAATCTTGGCCAGGGGTTATATTTGGGACAGACTGTTTTCAATCAAGTCCATACTCAGCACTGTTTTCCTCTACTTGAAATCTCCTGCTGCATGACTAAGAGGCACTTCCAATTTATTACACCCCAAACAGAAGTCTTGACTTTCTACTCTGTATATGATTCATTTCCTATTTTCCTTCATCTCAATAAATGATATCAGCATGTATCCATTTGCTCTGGCTGAAGATACAGATATAATCCTTGATCCTCTATTTGCCACACCAAAGCCTCCTTCTTAAAAACCAGAAACCATCAGGAAACTGTTGCATCTACCTACCAAGTATGTTCCAAAGAGAGCTACTTGTTACCATTTCCAAGACACCTTCCTAATTGAAACTCCCATCATCTTTCCTAAGGATTATTTTGATAGCCTCTTAAATGTTTTCCCTACCACCACTCCGGCTCTCCCACTTAATTATCAATGGAGCATCAAGAATGATATTTTTAAAATATTCTATCATAATAATCCTCTTAAAAGGCTCTGATGGGTACATTTCAGATTACAGGAATAAGGTCTTAAACCCTACTGCTTGTCTTTCACTCTTTCAGAAAAGACACATGTACAGAACACAAAAAGCAACTACCTGAGCTTAGTTGAGAGTGAACAGAAGCAGGTGGATTGTGGTGGGGAGTGTTTGCTCTCGTCGAAGAGGGCAGATGGAGACCAATACAGGGAAGATCCTATTTCCAGAGCAGTTAGCCTGGAACAAGGGGCAATCCACACAGTGAGAGAAGTGAATGGCAGGCATTTTGTGATCTGGGGAACCCGGTCACAGAAGGTGGGAAACTGGGAACATCAAAGGGAGTTAGGGTCCCAGCAAGGGAAAGTGGCAAAGAGAGGATCCTTAAATTGTGTCTACCTCACATCCCCTAAATAGCCCCTAGAGTACGCACATGCAGAATAAGCTCAAAGCAGGTCAACTACAGACAAAGATCTGAACTGAGGTTGGAACTTCTGCATAAGAAATAGATTTTAGGGGCGCCTGGGTGGCTCAGTGGGTTAAAGCCTCTGCCTTCAGCTCAGGTCATGATCCCAGAGTCCTGGGATCGAGCCCCACATCGGGCTCTCTCCTCAGCAGGGAGCCTGCTTCCTCCTCTTTCTCTCTGCCTGCCTCTCTGCCTACTTGTGATCTCGGTCTGTCAAATAAATAAATAAAATCTTAAAAAAAAAAAAAAGAAATAGATTTTAGTGGTGCCTGGGTGGCTCAGTTGGTTAAGCATGTGCCTTCAGCTCAGGTCATGATCTCAGCGTCCTGGGATCATGCCCCATGTTGGGATCTCTGCTTAGCAGGAGTCTGCTTCTCTCCCCCGACACTTTTTCTCTCAAATAAATAAATAAAATTTTTTTTTTTAAGGAAAAACCTTAAAAAAAAAAAAAGGAGCTCCTGGGTGGCTCAGTGGGTTAAGCCTCTGCCTTCGGCTCAGGTCATGATTTTGGGGTCCTGGGATCAAGCTCCTCTTCAGGCTCTCTGCTCAGTGGGGAGTCTGCTTCCCCCGCCGCCCCTGCCTCTCTGTCTACTTGTGATCTCTCTCTGTCTGTGTCAAACAAATAAATAAAATCTTCAAAAGAAAGGAAATAGATTTTAGTTCAGTCCGAGGCTTGAAAATTATCTGCTAAAATAAAGGAATCAGTATTACTGGTGAGTAATAATGGGAAACAGAATCTTCACAACTTACTATTTATAATATTCAAGATATAATTCATAATATCCTGCTACATGAAGAACGAAGAAAATGGAACTCCATTCCCTAGAGAATGGAAATCTTTTGGATTTCTGCTGAAAGTAGACAAAATTTGGGACTAACCAACAAGGATTTTAAAGTGGTCATATAACGATTCTCAAAGAGAAATAAACTATGATTTTAACCTATGAAATGCAAAGCTTAGAAAGAGACATTCTCATAGGGACAGCAATATGGGTAAGCCAAAGTTATTGAAATTCGAGAGCTGAAAAAGCAGTTTCTAATACAAAAAATTCCCTGGATGGATTTAGCAATCATGTGGACAAGGAGAGAGACTATGTGAAGATAGATCAATAGGGGTTGTAGAAGGGGATATGGTCCATATATACTATGGAATGTTATGCCTCCCTCAGAAAGGATGAATACCAACCATTTGCACCAACATGGATGGGACTGGAGGAGATTATGCTGAGGGAAATAAGTCAAACAAGGTTAATTATCATATGGTTTCACTTACTTGTGGAACATAAGGAATAGCATGGAGGACATTAGGAGAAGGAAGGGGGAAATGAAGGCAGGGAAATTGGAGTGGGAGCTGCACCATCAGAAACTACGGACTCCAGGAAACAATCTGAGGGTTTTAGAAGGGAGGAGGTGGGAAGATAGGTGAGCTGGGTGATGGGTATTAAGGAGGCATGGATTGCATTGAGCACTGGGTGTTATACACAAACAATGAATCATGGAACACTACATCAAAAACTAATGATGTACTGTAGTGACTAACATAACACAATTTAAAAAAGATTATATTTTGGATAAAAACCCCTTTTTCAGATAAATCTTTTGCAAGTATTCTTTTTCCTGGCCTATGACTTGTCTTCTTATTCTCTTGATTTTGTTCCTTTTTCATTGCAATATAATATGTAAAAAATATAATTTGCCATTTTCACCACTTTAAAGTTATAAATTACTGGTATTAGTTAGATTCACAATGTTGTGTAACCACTATCCACTGCCAGAACTTTTCAAAATCTTCAACAGAAACTCTGTGTCCATTAGGCAATAATGTTTCAGTCCTCTTTCCCCCACCCTCTGGCATCTCTAACCTACCTTTTTCTCTATGTATCTGCCTATTCTAGATATTTCATAGAAGTGAATACAGTATCTGTCCTCTTTTGTCTGTCTTATTTTGCTTTGCATAACATTTTCATGGTTCATCCGTATTATCGTATGGACCAAAACTTTATTTCTTTTTATGGCTGAAAAGCATTCCATCGGATGTACAGATCCCCTTTTATCCTTTCAGCCATTGATGGATATTTGGGTTGTTTCTGCTTTCCGGCTGTTGTGAATAATGCTGCAATGACATTGTTGTGTAAATATTTCTTTGAGTCCCTTTTCCAATTCTTTTGGTTTTATACCTAGCAATGGAATTGCTAGGTCATATGGTTTCTCTACATTAAACTTTTTAAAGAATTTCCAAAGTATTTTTCACAGTGGCTGTACTATCTTACCTTCCTGTCAGCAGACTTCCAATTTCTCTACATCCTTGTGAATGCATATTTTCCATCTTGGTTTTGTTGTTGTTGTTGTTTTAAAGATTTTATTTATTTATGAAAGAGAGAGATAGCGAGAGAGGGAACACAAGTACAGGGGAGCTGGAGAGGGAGAAGCAGGCTCCCCGCTGAGCAGGAAGCCTGATATGGGGCTCAATCCCAGGACCTGGGATCATGACCCGAGCCCAAGACAGACACTTACTGACTGAGCCACCCAGGTGCCCCATTGCTTTTGTTGTATTTTGTTTGTTTGTTGTTGTTTTAAAGATTTTATTTATTTATTTGAGAGAGAGAGAGAAAGGAAGAGCGCAGAGGGAGAGTGAGAAGCAGAATCCCCGCTGAGCAGAGAGCCAAACATGGGACTCAATCCCAGGACCCAGGATCATGATCTGAGCTGAAGGTAGAGGCTTAGCCAACTGAGCCACCCAGAAGCTCCCCCCACATCTTGTTATATTATACTATAGCCATTCTAGTAAGTATGAAGTGTATTTCACTGTGACTTTGACTTACCATTGTTTTCAATATCATGATGTTGAACATCTTTTTCATGTGCTTATGCACCATTTGTACATCTTTTTAAAAGAAATGTATGATCAAGTCCTTTGTTCATTTAAAATTTGGATTTTTTGTCTTTTTGTTTTTGAGAGTAGGAGTTCTTCATATATGCCCGATACTATACCCATTCCATTGGTCTGTTTTCCTATTTTTGCGGCTTACATATGATTTACAAAAAATATTTTCTCCCATTACATAGGTTATCATTTCACTGTCTTGATAATGTGCTTTGAGGTGCAAAAGTTTTTAATTTTTGATGAAGACCAGTCTATCTATTGATACTTTTCATCACTTATGCTTTCGGTGGCATATCAAAGAATTCATTGCCAAATCCAAAGTCATATAGATTCACCCTCCCCCATTTTCTTTTAAGGGTTTTATGGTTTTAGCTCTTGTATTTAAGTCATTAACCCATTTTTGTTAATATTTATTATGGCTTTAGGTAAGGATCTAGCTTTATTCTTTTGCATGTGGCTATCTAGTTGTCACGGAGCCATTTGTTGAAAGGGCTATATTTTACCAACCGAATGATCTTGGAATTCTTTTCAAAAAATGAATCAGCCGCAGAGATATGGTTTTATTTTTATTTCTGTAAGTGGGTGGTTCTGTGTTATGGAACCATTAGAAATGGACACTCTGACTTGGAACACTATTAAAAGCTACATTTACTGTCATACCTTCAGAGTTCACAGTTTCCAGCTGACATAACAGATGACATCGTGTTGGTAAGTGGTAAGGGGAACCTTAATTCTCCATAACCCCCAGAGGAGACATGCCTGGTGCTGGCAATTCAGAAGTGGTACTGTCAGTCACAGGATTCTCCAATTTCTAACACCACAAATCGTGACGGCAGTTGTCATTAGATTAATTACATGGTTGAAAACTTACCTTTAAAGTGCTGTTTTTGCAAAAACAAAAATCAAGGTCACTGGAAACACGTTTTCTGTACACCATCAAGACATATATTTATGGACACAGCAAGTTTAGTAGGAATGCCTACCCATCACACTTGGGAAACAGGGACATGGTGACCATGTTCTGGAATCCATAAGCATTCAGCTCACAGCGTCCAGGAGGCACTGAACACGCCTCCCTGGCCAAAGTCTGGGACATCGTTTTACGTATCTGTGTCTTCAAATAGCCCAAATCTTATGTCATGATACATCCTCTCTGTTCCCAGAGGTAACTTTTCCCCATCCTCCTAAACCACATGCTGTGTCACCTCCTCTCTAAACCCTGTCCGCAAATGTCCCCATGTCTGACGGAGATGCTGTTTCTGTGTCCTGTATGTGGCAGTCACAGCTGACAGCACCTGCTACACTGACTGTGAACCCCCATGGGTTTCTAGATCCCTGGGGACCACAGAAGCCCGCAGGCCAGTGTAATTGACAATAAGTGTGTCTTCATGGAAGAATGATGTGTTGGTTCAACAAAATACTCCCTTGATCAGAGACACTCACCTGTCTGATAAATGACCAAATATGATGCCTCCCACCACCATTCCAGCCATGAATAAGAATTTGGCCATTGATTTCAGTGACTGAGATTCACATATCAGATCCCACTGGAAGAGAAGGAAACCGGCAAAGGAGCGCTGCATAGCACCTCATAACCCCTCAGTGGAAACCTGATTGAAGCTACTCAAATGACTTATATATTTCTTTATATCAGGCTGCCTTCTTCCTTTCCAGCTTCCTTTTTCCTTTCTTTTCTTTTTTTTTTTTTTTTGCATTAGCTGATCTTTATCATTCAAGTGTCAGCCTAAATACAACTACCTCTAGAAGGATTCTTCTAAACTTGTTGGCTATATTAATGCCTTGTTTCATTTCGTACGCGGTGATTCAAACTTGGCCGCAGAATGCAATCATTGGAGAAGCTCTAAACTTTTACCGATGGCAGAGTTTTACTACAGATCTCGCATGGCTGCTCCCGGGCACAGTCTGTGCTCCGAGGTTTTAATCAATATCCTGATGTTTCTAATTCACGAGTGTAACAAGTTTAACCGGTTACATAAATTCCTTGCTTAAACTTTGGTCTTCCTAAGAATAAAAGCCATATAACTGCAGGTCACATCTACTTTTTAGTCCTTAGACTCATTAAATACGTAATCAGTGGCATTTAATAAAGAATACTTCCTGAAATAATGAAGAATGAACACCTATATGGTGATTAAAGGCTTGAAGGATGTTCTTTATTTGTGCCGCCTCTAAACACCCAGACTGTGTACTCACAAAAGGTAAACGGGATGTCTTACCTTAGTCACAATGGTGGAGGGGAAGGAGCTTTGGTCGTACACCCAGCCGTCCACACAGGGCTCTGTGTCTAACTCACTCGTGTTGGGGAAGGTTCCGTTCAGGTGAAGGAGATGCCACTGGGGATGGATGAAGCGACGACATTTCTCTGGCCTCAGGTTTGAGTCCAGCGGGATGGAGATTCTCAGGAGGGACTCTTGGCTGAGGATCCCAGTGCCATTAGCAGAGACAGTGTCATTGTCAACGATGGGGACCCAGCAGCGGTGACCAGGGACAGCTGCCGTGAAGTTCTCCAACGAAACATGAGGGTACACTATGAGGCTGGAGAGACTAAGGAAAACCATCTGAAGGATCTGGAATCTTCCCAGGCCTCCAACTTGATCCAAGAGGTCCTGAAAGGCCATCGAGGCGGAACAAGTGATCCCCCGTGGAAGGCAAAAGGACTTTATTTAGAAAAATTCAAAGGGAGAAGGGTCTCCATTCACTATGTCACACCAAGCGTGTGTTGATCCTGACCCCACTTTTTCCTCAATGGGCCCCGCTTCACCTCCACCAGGGCCACGGAAGCTGATTCTCCAAACTGTTTGGGGATCAGGCGGGTAGCTGTTTTCTTTAAAGTCCCAGAGAAGTATTTTGCTGAGATGCTTCCAACAGCTGACCATCAGCACTGTTTAAAGGTGCACTTTGTGAAAAGTCTTTTCGTCAGCAGTGCCCTGAAATGGCACTGGACTTTGATCCCCACATCTGTAAATAACAGAATAAACCTACTACAAGGATCCCAGTTCTTTGCAGAATGTGTCCCTTGAGAGCCCCTAAAGGGAACGCTTTTTGATTTTCCTGTGAAAAGTCCTAAAGGTTTAGTGTAGTACTGATTTTGATTAAAAGAGTTAATGAAAATAACCCCGAGTAAACAAAAGCACGTGAAGTGTGGTGCAATCCTTCCCTGGTGGAAAGTGACCCTCTGCTTCACTTCAAATCGAACCACGAATTCACACTAAAAATAAGTTAACTTGAAAAGTGGGCAGAGTAGAGAGTGACAGAGGGCAGAGGCTAAGGCAGTGGTTAAGTTCCTAAAGAGGCTGACTTCCACAGGCTTATTGATTCCTTCAGATAACTTTTGTGAGGACCTTTTCTGTGCTGGGAACACAGTAGTGGATAAGATACGGTCTCTACGGGTCTCTTCTTGTAGTTGGTGACAGAGGAACAGAAATAACGACCCTCCGACCGTATAAAACATTCACGGGGCTAACACGCAATGGGCTATGGAGGAACTGAACAGAAAATACGGGAACAGTCATGCTTCTTGGTATTTACCCAAATAAAATGGAAACTTACGTCCACTCAAAACCCTGCACAGGGATGTGCGCAGCAACTTTCTCCATCACTGCCAAAATCTGGCCACAACTGTGATGTCTGTTCGGGGGGCGAAGGGAGTAAATAAACTGTGGTCCACCCAGACAAGGGGTTATCACCCTAAAAAAGAAGAAAAGAAAAAAAATGAGCTATCAAGTCAGGAAAAGACATGGATGAGCAACCAATGTAAATTATTAAATCAAAGAAGCCAATCTGAAAAAGCTACATTCTGTTCCTCAAAGGCCATTACGCTGTCTTGGAGAATTTGCCAGTGTGTTTTCTTTCTGCTCTTTGTGTGACATAAGGATACCCTCTTGCCCCAGCCTCACGTTCGATGATTCTGTTTTGCTACCATTTTGATCAACCATTGAGACAATTGGTGGGTTTAACACTTCAGCAACTGTACCGTCCAAGTCATGCGTTCTCTTTACTGACGTATCCTTTGAGGTCATTGTTCCCATGTCTGCCTTTCATTCTCAAACGTATTTTGTGAACATATTTAATAGCTGCTTTGGAGTATTTTTTTTCTGCTAAGTCTAAAACCTGGGAAAACTCAGAAACCATAACGATTACTTCATTTTAGAACATTTTCATCACCTCCGAAAAGAAACCGTTCTGTTGACTTAACATGCAATCCTGGTTACCTGCCCCCGAACTCTGGCAACAATGATACAATTTCTACCTGGATGCGTGTGTCTCTTTTTTAAAGAAATCAATCTTCTTTGGGCCTTTCCACTGATTTTGATGTGGTATTTGTCCTTAATTTGGGAAGATGCTCAGCCATGGTTACTTTCAAGTTTCCACTGGTCCTTTCCCTCCTTCTTCTCTCCTGATATTTCTGTTACAAGATTATTACAGTTTGCTGCTGTCTCACAATTACCAATTCTGTTAAATTTTAAAATTCTAGGGGCGCCTGGGTGGCTCAGTGGGTTAAAGCCTCTGCCTTCGGCTCAGGTCATGATCCCAGGGTCCTGGGATCGAGCCCCGCATCGGGCTCTCTGCTCAGCAGGGAACCTGCTTCTCCCTCTCTCTCTGCCTGCCTCTCTGCCTACTTGTGATCTCTATCTGTCAAATAAATAAATAAATAAATCTTTAAAAAAAATTTTTTTTTTAATTCTATTTTCACTTCGCATTTAAGTTTGGAAGTTTTCCAACAACCAGCCGTCACGCTTATGGATACTTTTTTTTTAATCCAATTAATTAATATATAACATATTATTACTTTCAGGGATAGAGGTCAGTGACTCATCAGTTGCATATAACACCCAATGCTCATTCCATCACGTGCCCTCCTTAATGCCCATCCCCCAGTTACCCCCTCCCCCCCCACCTACTTCCCCTCCAGCAACCCCTAGTTTGTTTCCTGGAGTTAAGAGTCTCTTATGGTTTACCTTCCTCTCTGATTTCATCTTATTTTATTCTTCACTTCGCCATGAGGCTGCTGTTGAGCCCATCACAGGCATCCATCTTTTACATTACAGAGTTTCTGATTTCCAGCATTTCCATTCCATTGCTTCTTAGAGTTTCCAGCTCTCTGCTGATATTATCTAACTGTTCTAACATATTGCCCGCTTTTTCCATTAGAGCCCTCAGCATGTTAATCTCAGTTATTTTATTTTATTTTATTTTTTCAGTGTTCCAGAATTCATTGTTTATGCACCACACCCAGTGCTCCATGCAATACGTGCCCTCCTTAATACCCACCACCAGGCTCACCCATACCCCTACCCCCCTCCCCTCCAAAACCCTCAGTTTGTTTCTCAGTGTCCACAGTCTCTCATGCTTTGTCTCAGTCATTTTAAGTTCCTGGTCTGATAATTCCAAAAATCTATGCCCTATCTGAGACCATCTGATGTTCGCTTTGTGTCTGTTGCATCGAGTGGTCAGATGGAGACGAACAGGCTTTTAGTGTGAGGTTTAAAGTCAATCTGGCTAGATGATAGGCTGTATTTAATGTCTTCTGCATCTGTATATGCCAGAGGCTTCAACCTCCTCTAGCGTACTTGGTTTTATTTAGCTTTGTTCTTCTCTCTTATTGCCTTTGGTCTTATATGGGATCTCCTAGAAATCCCTTATATAGAATCTGGGTCGTGCAGCTCTTTCCCTGGTAATCCACTGTTTTTTGTCCCAGAGCCCTGTCGATGTGATGGTTGAATACTGGGGAGGGAGAACATTATATAATATGAATATATTTATTTATTTATTTTTCTTTGGGAGATGCGGGTAAGAGTCCCTGTGCTGTGATCTTCAGATGAGTTTCATTATTGGGTTTTTTTCTTTTCTCTCCTTTTATATGAGATAGAAAAGCTAGATGGGCTGAAGCCGGTTGATTGCCTTTCTCCACATCAGATAAAGCTTTGGTAACCTAGTTTCTCTTCAGGACCCTCCTTCTTTACAGAGAGCAGAGCCAAGGGCAGTTACTCTGACTCTGGGTATATTTCAAAATGTTTCCTTTGTTTTTTTTTCCTCTTGGAAAGAAAAGGTATTTTATTTTGATCTGCACACAGAGAACTTGGTGGGGCTCCGTGAATGTGTGGGAGCCTCACAGTCTCAGAGCTTTTAAATCCCAAACTGGTTTTACACTGTGGTAATTTTTCAGTTAGGTTGTAAATTTTCCTGCCAGCTCCAGCAGGGAGCTTCTACTCCTGGTAGGCTATGATTCTATGTAGCTTTCTGTCTCTCCAGCTTGGGGGAATGGTGGGTGAACTTGGACTTCAACACTCTCATGGTTCAAAGAATAGTTGCTTTTTGTTAATGTAGTTTTTTCCCCTTTTTGTGAGGATACAAATGGCATCTTTCATACCTTTATAAATCAGAGCAGAAACCTGAAGACTTTTTCTCTAATTTTGTTAGACTGAGTTCCAAAAGCATAGTAAAAAAAAAAAAAAAACAAACAAAACAAAACAAAAAACAAAACAAAAAAAACCAGCCCAGTGAAATTCAGAGTTGACAACTGTAATGTATTTTGTTCAATAATACAAATAGTAGATTTGGTAATTTTGCAATTTATTTAAAGTAAATGCAATTGTTTGCTCAGTGACATTAAAATAAATCTGACCCCAATGGCCCTATGTAGACGAAATGTTTCTACTAGCTTTTTAGAGATGATTAACATCAATGCTCTATGTATTTGAAAAGTCAAATAGTTCATAAGTTCGTATTATTAGATGATTCATTATTACCTCTAAGAATACCTCCTACAACATAAATTCCCAAATGCTTGTAATAGCATTCATGTGAAAATAGTCTTCTATACAGAAACAATCCAGTTTTTCTACCAGGTAAGTATATAACTAAAGTCATCTTAATAGATAACTGAGAAAAATCATAGTACATTAGAAATTGATATAACTTCAGTTTGTAAGATTTAAATGCTTGCTTTTAGAAAATTTGCCAGAATACATAACATTCTGTGCAAAGAAAACTGGAAAAATTCTGGATGGTCATAATAGATTACATCACATAACTTAGAATGAAATTGTGGTTTTTATTCAAAGTCACTTTCTACTTTATTCATTCCTTTGACAACATTAATTTGTGAACCAAAGATTAGGTTCTGTTCAGCTGCCCCTGGTTATATTTACAAAATGTTTATTTTATAACAGGAAGTTCATTTTATTTATTTTTTGCTTATTTATTTTATAGCTAGAAGTTTTTGCTTTTTTTAAAAAAAATATTTATCTATTATTTGAGAGAGAGAGAAAAAATGAGAAGAGAGAGGTCAGCAGGAGAAGCAGACACCATGTTAAGCAGGAAGCCCAATGTGGGACTTGATCCTGGGATTCCAAGATCATGACCTGAGCCGAAGGCAGTCGCTTAACCAACTTTTTGTGCTTTTTAAGGCAAGTTTGACTCTTCACAAACGTCTGTAACTGAGGCGCAGAATAAGCCATTGCAACCCCACATTGACCGATTATTGGATACAGGCAGTGCCCCTGGGGTGTAACATTGAACCATATACCTTCCTTTGGCCAAGGGCAATTCCAAGGGCTAAATCCTGCCATGAGCCACCATATATCAAAACTCCCAGTGGTTAGGGGTATCTAGGGGTGTACAGGAACTACCCACACAGTCCACCTCTCGTGCTGGGTCATGCATATGATTTATGTAATAAATTCAATCACCACGGAATAACTCCTTTCTGGGAAAACTTACAAGAGGAAATTAGTCTGTGAACTACAGATCCCATCATTGCAGCTAATCTAAGGTCTACGAGTATTATTTATTCTCTCTCTCTCTCTCCCTCTCTCTGCTACAACATATTCTAGGTACCCCTCACAGTCCTGGTCTACGAGTCATACCAGGAGCAGTGGCCTACTCTTTGGGAGGTCAGACTTTCTACACACCATGCTCTTTCCAGGGGCTGGCTAGTTCCCATGTCCCTTTACCATCGGAGTGGGACAGGGAGGTACCACAAGATGTCCCCCCCCCCACAAATGGAACAACTCTGGAGGAAAAGAATATGTAGGCATACTAGAAAGATCAGCTGTACCTCCTGCTGACGTTGAGGGTTTATTAATCCAGTCCAATTGGTGACTCCTTTCCTTGAATTCTGGCCTCTTAGCCCAGGAAAAGGACATGACAGTGGGGGTAGGCATAATTTAATATATGATGCTCTTCCTGTGTTTCCTGGTAGAAAGGTTCCCATTCTGGATACCAGGACTTCTATGCTCATATACATAGCCTGATTTGCAGGGACAAAGGGAACAAAATCCCCAAGTGGAGTACTAGGAGTTTGGTAAATGGGGCTATTTCAACTTGTACCATTTTGTTCCCAGAACTATTTATTCTACCAATGGGAAATGAAGAACTATAGAGTGGCCGTTGATTTAGAGTATGTAATTTAATTTGGAAATAATTTCCAGTTTTTGCGTACTATCATCTCCTAGCTGGCTCCCCAGTGCCCTTTAAATTTAACAAAGCCATCCCATCACTCTATGATCCCGGAAGCTTCCATGTGGTAGAGTGTGAATTTCAACCAGGGGATCAGGGAAGTGGTGGTCATGAACCCATTGCCAGGCAATGGGTTTTTTCATACCCCATGTCTTCTTTGGCTCTATGAAGTGTAATGAATACGTTTATGTTGGTGAATCAGTGCTCCTCTGTGCCTTTGAACAGTTATTCTAGCTGAGTCGTAAAGGCAAGAAAGAGAAATACTTAGAGTCTGGGTTGATTCCAGTCAAGATGAATCACTCCACTTTGGTCTTGAGAGAGATCTAATATGACCAATTCGGTGTCCATGTTCTAGTTGGTCTCCTGGAGAAATGGCATGGTGTTGTTGATCCAACATTGACTTATTAACTGACCCAACATTCTGACACTCAGCAGTGGCAGTAGCTAATTCAGACATGTCAGTGGGAGCCTGTCTTGTTGGCTTAATGTATAGCTTCTGTCCCTACTGTTCCTTGTCATGGGTATTGGTACAGTTTTTGGTACTGTCATATGGAGTTCTAACCCTTGGTAACAAATACCTAAAAACATAGAAGTAAGTGGCCTTAAAATTTGGTAATGGGTAGAAGCTAGAAGTGTTTTAAAGTACATGCTAGAAAATGCCTAGATTGCCCTGAAGAAACTGTTGGTAGAAATATGCATGTTAAAGGCAATTCTTTTGAGAGATCAGGAAGAAAAAAAGAGAGAGCTTTAGAGAATGTTTTTTGTCTTTTGTTTTTTTATCTTAGAGAAGGTGTACACCATCTTGAATAGAATATCTGTAGACACGTGACTATTAAAGATGGCTCTAGTGAGGTTTCAGATGGACAGAACATGTTACTGGAAATTGGAAGAGGAAAAAAAAACCCCTTGGTTTTTTTTTTTAATGAATTTGGTTGCATTGTGTTCTAATGTTTTGTGAAAAGTAGAATTAGTAAGTGATGAACTTGAATATTTAATTGAGGAGGTTTCTAAGCAAAGCGTTGAAGGTGTGACCTGGCTTCTCCTTGCTTCTCATAGTAAGATGGAAGAGGAGAGAGATACATAGAAGAAGTAGTAAGCAAACAGTAACCAGAACTTGAATATTTTGAAAATTCTTGGCATAAACATATTGCAAAAAATGAGAAAGAATGTTCTGGAGAGAACATCCGAAATGTGCCTGGGCCATCACTTGCTAAAGTGATTTCAGGTGTGACCTGGAAAATCAATCACCATCACTCCAGAAGTCAGGGGGGAGATGTGGTTAACAAGGAAAGATCTGGGTGGGATGGGTGGTCTCATGACTCAGACTCCTGTGGATTTCATGGAAGGCCCACATTTCTAGAGAGGTTTTTTGGTTTTTTTGACAGAGAGAGATCACAAGTAGGCTGAGAAGCAGGCAGAGAGAGAGGGGGAAGCAGGCTCCCCACCAAGCAGAGACCCCGATGTGGGGCTCGATTCCAGGACCCTGAGATCATGACCTGAGCTGAAGGCAGAGGCTTTAACCCACTGAGCCACCCAGGCGCCCCTTTCTAGATAGTTTTATGCCGGCAGAAACACTGCCAGCCTGGACTGAAGACAAGAGAAAGAGGGAGAAAAAAAGGAAAGTGGTTACACTTTTGGGATTCTACAGGATAGGTCGATGAAACTACCTGGTTGTGAACATGCATTATCTTTAAAGGAAAGGGAAGAATGCTCTGAACTCAGTTCAGACCTCAGTGGTGGGTGTGTCTTCTGCTTGTTAATACCCACAGAGGGTGAATTCCCCCAGAAGGGAATAGACTTTGAGTGTATTTCACAACTCTAAGTAGAGCCAACTGTTAGGTAAATTAGCTATGATTTTTCTCAAGGCCCTGTTGCATTAGCTCATGGCTGGGACATGGGAGTAGCGACCTGCATCCAAGTGTGGGCCTGCTGTATAAAGGTACCAGGCAGGGCGCTTAGGGTTGGAGAAGGGATGGCTCCTCGAAAAGGCAAGTGAAGACTGGGTCTGCGGTCCCTCTATTGCTGTATACCTTGCTGCCATCACACCTCACTCCCCACCCCAGCCCTATGGGGTATCATGGGTCCCACTTCTGGGGCATGGTGGCACAAGATCTAATGTCCGGAGCTGTGCATGGCTTGAACACCTGGTGCTGGTATCTAAAACACCTAAGGAAGTTATCATGCTCCCCACTAAATGTAAACCTCGCACCCCTTTGTCATAGTTGTCACTCCAAAGGCTCCACGCCAACAGAAGACCCTAGATGAGGCCCAACTCCTTCTCCCTAAGATTGGTATGGTCCAATGGGTTTCTCATTTTTTTTTGTTTTTTTAATTAATTAATTTATTTTAATAAACATATAATGTATTTTTATCCCCAGGGGTACAGGTCTGTGAATCGCCAGGTTTACACATTTCACAGCACTCATCATAGCCCATACCCTCCCCAACGTCCATATCCCCACCACCCTCTCCCATCCCCCCTCCCCCCAGCAACCCTCAGTCTGTTTTTTGAGATTGAGTCTTTTATGGTTTGTCTCCCTCCCGATCCCATCTTTCATTTTTTCTTTTCCTACCTCCCCCCAAACCCCCACATTGCATCTCCACTTCCTCATATCAAAGAGATCATATGATAGTTGTCTTTCTCTGATTGACTTATTTCGCTGAGCATAATACCCTCTAGTTCCATCCACGTTGTCGCAAATAGCAAGATTTCATTTCTTTTGATGGCTGCATAGTATTCCATTGTGTATATATACCACCTCTTCTTTATCCATTCGTCTGTTGATGGACATCTAGGTTCTTTCCATAGTTTGGCTATTGTGGACATTGCTGCTATAAACATTCGGGTGCACGTGCCCCTTCGGAGCACCACGTTTGTATCTTTAGGATATATACCCGGTAGTGCAATCACTGGGTCATAGGGTAGCTCTATTTTCAGTTTTTTGAGGAACCTCCACACTGTTTTCCAGAGTGGTTGCACCAGCTTGCATTCCCACCAACAGTGTAGGAGGGTTCCCCTCTCTCTGCATCCTCACCAGCATCTGTCATTTCTTGGCTTGTTAATTTTAGCCATTCTGACTGGTGTGAGGTGGTATCTCATTGTGGTTTTGATTTGTATTTCCCTGATGCCGAGTGATGTGGAGCATTTTTTCATGTGTCTGTTGACCATCTGGATGTCTTCTTTGCAGAAATGTCTGTTCATGTCCTCTGCCCATTTCTTGATTGGATTATTTGTTCTCTGGGTGTTGAGTTTGCTAAGCTCTTTATAGATTTTGGATACTAGCCCTTTATCTGATATGTCATTTGCAAATATCTTCTCCCATTCTGTCAGTTGTCTTTTGGTTTTGTTAACTGTTTCCTTTGCTGTGCAAAAGCTTTGGATCTTGATGAAATCCCAATAGTTCATTTTTGCCCTTGCTTCTGTTGCCTTTGGTGATGTTCCTAGGAAGAAGTTGCTGCGGTTGAGGTCAAAGAGGTTGCTGCCTGCATTCTCCTCAAGGATTTTGATGGATTCCATTCTCACATTGAGGTCCTTCAACCATTTTGAGTCTATTTTCGTGTGTGGTGTAAGGAAATAGTCCAATTTTATTTTTCTGCATGTGGCTGTCCAATTTTCCCAGCACCATTTGTTGAAGAGGCTGTCTTTTTTCCATTGGACATTCCTTCCTCCTTTGTCAAAGATTAGTTGACCATAGAGTTGAGGGTCTATTTCTAGGCTCTCTATTCTGTTCCATTGATCTATATGTCTGTTTTTATGCCAGTACCATCCTGTCTTGATGATGACAGCTTTGTAATAGAGCTTGAAGTCTGGAATTGTGATGCCACCGACTTTGGCTTTCTTTTTCAATATTCCTTTTGCTATTCGAGGTCTTTTCTGGTTCCATATAAATTTTAGGATTATTTGTTCTATTTCTTTGAAAAAACTGGATGAGATTTTGATAGGGATTGCATTAAATGTGTAGATTGCTTTAGGTAGAATAGACATTTTCACAATATTTGTTCTTCCAATCCATGAGCATGGAACATTTTTCCATTTCTTTGTGTCTTCCTCAATTTCTTTCATGAGTACTTTATAGTTTTCTGAGTATAGATTCTTTGCCTCTTTGGTTAGATTTATTCCTAGGTATCTTATGGTTTTGGGTGCAATTGTAAATGGGACTGACTCCTCAATTTCTCTTTCTTCTGTCTTGTTAGTGTAAAGAAATGCGACTGATTTCTGTGCATTGACTTTATATCCTGACACTTTACTGAATTCCTGTACAAGTTCTAGCAGTTTTGGAGTGGAGCCTTTTGGGTTTTCCACATATAGTATCATATCATCCGCAAAGAGTGATAGTTTGACTTCTTCTTTGCCAATTTGGATGCCTTTAATTTCTTTTTGTTATCTGATTGCTGAGGCTAGGACTTCTAGTACTATGTTGAACAGCAGTGGTGATAACGGACATCCCTGCCGTGTTCCTGAGCTTAGCAGAAAAGCTGATTTCAGTTTTTCTCCATTGAGAACGATATTTGCGGTGGGTTTTTCATGGATGGCTTTGATAATATTGAGGTACGTGCCCTCTATCCCTACACTTTGAAGAGTTTTAATCAGGAAGGGATGCTGCACTTTGTCAAATGCTTTTTCAGCATCTATTGAGAGTATCATATGGTTCTTATTCTTTCTTTCATTAATGTATTGTATCACATTGATGGATTTGTGGATGTTGAACCAAACTTGCAGCCCTGGAATAAATCCCACTTGGTCATGGTGAATAATCCTTTTAATGTACTGTTGGATCCTATTGGCCAGTATTTTGGTGAGAATTTTTGCATCTGTGTTCATCAAAGATATTGGTCTGTAATTCTCTTTTTTGATGGGATCCTTGTCTGGTTTGGGGATCAAGGTGATGCTGGCCTCATAAAATGAGTTTGGAAGTTTTCCTTCCATTTCTATTTTTTGGAACAGTTTCAGGAGAATAGGAATTAACTCTTCTTTAAATGTTTGGTAGAATTCCCCTGGGAAGCTGTCGGGTCCTGGACTTTTGTTTGTTTGGAGATTTTTTGATGACTGTTTCAATCTCCTTACTGGTTATGGGTCTGTTCAGGCTTTCTATTTCTTCCTGGTTCAGTTGTGGTAGTTTATATGTCTCTAGAAATGTATCCATTTCTTCCAGATTGTTGAATTTGTTGGCGTAGAGTTGCTCATAGTATGTTCTTATAATTGTTTGTATTTCTTTGGTGTTGGTTGTAATCTCTCCTCTTTCATTCATGATTTTATTTATTTGCGTCCTTTCCCTTTTCTTTTTGATAAGTCTGGCCAGGGATTTGTCAATCTTATTAATTCTTTCAAAGAACCAGCTCCTAGTTTCATTGATTTGTTCTATTGTTTTTTTAGTTTCTATTTCATTGATTTCTGCTCTGATCTTTATGATTTCTCTTCTCCTGCTGGGTTTAGGCTTTCTTTGTTGTTCTTTCTCCAGCTCCTTAGGTGTAGGGTTAGGTTGTGTATTTGAGACCTTTCTTGGTTCTTGAGAAAGGCTTGTACTGCTATATATTTTCCTCTCAGGACTTCCTTTGTTGTGTCCCACAGATTTTGAACCGTTGTGTTTTCATTATCATTTGTTTCCATGAATTTTTTCAATTCTTCTTTAATTTCCTGGTTGACCCATTCATTTTTTAGAAGGATGCTGTTTAGTCTCCATGTATTTGCATTCTTTCCAAATTTCCTCTTGTGATTGAGTTCTAGCTTCAGAGCATTGTGGTCTGAAGATATGCAGGGAATGATCCCAATCTTTTGATACCGGGTGAGACCTGATTTATGACCCAGGATGTGGTCTACTCTGGAGAATGTTCCATGTGCACTAGAGAAGAATGTATATTCTGTTGCTTTGGGATGGAATGTTCTGAATATATCTGTGATGTCCATCTGGTCCAGTGTGTCATTTAAGGCCTTTATTTCCTTGTTGAACTTTTGCTTAGATGATCTGTCCATTTCAGTGAGGGGAGTGTTAAAGTCCCCTGCTATTATTGTATTACTGTCAATGTATTTCTTTGATTTTGTCATTAATTGGTTTATATAGTTGGCTGCTCCCATGTTAGGGGCATAGATATTTAAGATTGTTAGATCTTCTTGTTGGACAGACCCTTTGAGTATGATATAGTGTCCTTCGTCATCTCTTATTATAGTCTTTGGCTTAAAATCTAATTGATCTGATATAAGGATTGCCACCCCAGATTTCTTCTGATGTCCATTAGCATGGTACATTGTTTTCCACCCCCTTACTTTAAATCTGGAGGTGTCTTCGGGTCTAAAATGAGTTTCTTGTAGGCAGCATATGGATGGGTTTTGTTTTTTTATCCATTCTGATACCCTGTGTCTTTTGATTAGGGCATTTAGCCCATTAACATTCAGGGTAACTATTGAGAGATATGAATTTAGTGCCATTGTATTGCCTGTAAGGTGACTGTTACTGTATATGGTCTCTGTTTCTTTCTGATCTACTACTTTTAGGGTCTCTCTTTGCTTAGAGGACTCCTTTCAATATTTCCTGTAGAGCTGGTTTGGTGTTTGCAAATTCTTTCAGCTTTTGTTTGTCCTGGAAGCTCTTTATCTCTCCTTCTATTTTCAATGATAGTCTAGCTGGATATAGTATTCTTGGCTGCATGTTTTTCTCTTTTAGTGCTCTGAATATATCATGCCAGTTCTTTCTGGCCTGCCAGGTCTCTGTGGATAGGTCCACTGCCAATCTAATGTTTTTACCCTTGTATGTTACAGACTTCTTTTCCCGGGCTGCTTTCAGGATTTTCTCTTTGTCGCTAAGACTTGTAAATTTTACTATCAGGTGACGAAGTGTGGACCTATTTTTATTGATTTTGAGGGGCGTTCTTAGCATCTCCTGGATTTTGATGTTTGTTCCCTTTGCCATATTAGGGAAATTCTCTCCAATAATTGTCTCCAATATACCTTCTGCTCCCCTCTCTCTTTCTTCTTCTTCTGGAATCCCAATTATTCTAATGTTGTGTCGTCTTATGGTGTCGCTTATCTCTCGAATTCTCTCCTCGTGGTCCAGTATTTATTTGTCTCTCTTTTGCTCAGCTTCTTTATTCTCTATCATTTGGTCTTCTATGTCATTAATTCTTTCTTCTGCCTCATTTATCCTAGCAGTGAGAGCTTCCATTTTTTATTGCACCTCATTAATAGCTTTTTTGATTTCAACTTGGTTAGATTTTAGTTCTTTTATTTCTCCAGAAAGGTCTTTTATCTCTCCAGAGAGGGTTTCTCTAATATCTTCTATGCCTTTTTCGAGCCTGGCTAGAACCTTGAGAATCGTCATTCTGAACTCTAGATCTGTCATATTACCAATGTCCGAATTGATTAGGTCCCCAGACTTCGGTACTGCCTCTTGTTCTTTTTTCTGTGGTGAGTTTTTCTGCCTTGTCATTTTGTCCAGATAAGATTTGCTTCCTCCTCCTCTAGAATTCCACTCTTCTTGGTGAGTGAAGTTGGTCTTGGCTGGGTTTCTTGTTGATCTTCTGGGGGAGGGGCCTGTTGTAATGATTCTCAAGTGTCTTTGCTGCAGGCGGAATTGCACCGGCCTTGCCAGGGGCCGGGCTAAATAATCTGCTCGGGTTTGCTTTCGGGAGCTTTTGTTCCCTGAGCACTTTCCGTAGAGTTCTGGAGGGCGGGAATGAAGATGGCAGCCTCCCAATCTCTCGGCCCGGAGGAGCCGAGAGCTTGGGGTTCCGCTCCTCAGTGCACCCTCAGAGGAAAGCCCCAACCGCCTCTGCCTCCCTGACCTCCGGTCGCACCTGGAGTAAAGCAGTCAATTGCTGGCACTTGGAGAACAAGCGCCCATTCACTTCCGTCTCCACAGCCTCCAGCCGCGCTCCGAGCCCACCCAGCCTGCGACCGGCACAAGGTAACCCTGGGCTTAGAGCTCACTCCTCAGCTTTGTCGCTGTAGCCAGCTTCCCCGCTCTAATACCTGCGAGCTCTGCAGCACTCAGACACCCCCAGTCCTTCTGTGACCCCACGGGACCTGGGGCCATGCTGACACCGTGTGGGCTTCCCCCCGGTTTAGCCTCTGGAGCGATGTCCCTCCGTGGAGCCGACTTTTAAAAGTCCCAATGTTGTGCTCCGTTGCTCCGCCGCTTGCCGGGAACCGGCCTCTCCCCCCGCGGTCTGTCTTCCCGTCGCTTTGGATTCACTTCTCCGCAGGTCCTACCTTTCAGAAAGTGATCGATTTTCTGTTTCTAGAATTGTTGCTCTTCTTCTCTTTGATTTCCCGTTGGATTTGTAGGTGTTCACAATGGTTAGATAAGCTATCTAGCTGATCTCCTGCTACCCAATGTCGTCTCAGCCTGCTACTTCTCCCCCATCTTGACTCCTCCCCCGGGTTTCTCATTTTTTTGAACATAGCAACCCAGATGATCTGGATTATATATCTAATTCTAAAGAGACCCCAAATCAACCCCAAATCCAGAGAATTCTTCTTACAGGGACCCCTGTAAGTCCCTTCTTACAGGGACTTCCCCCAGTTACAAGTCTGGACTCCTTTACTTCATGAGGCCTCCTATGTTATTCAGGAGTCCTGGAGGGAACATACATGGTGGTCTGCCAGGAAGGAGACACACAGACTCCCAGAGTTTACAGGGCACACACAGACAGCCCACAACCCCAGTGCCAGCCCTTGGGTTCTAGGCCTTGCAACGCTCCTTGTAGAATACCCTTCCCACTTCGTGGTCCCAGAGCCCCATGCTAACCCTATTGAGAAGCAACACTTAAGATGATTCTAAACAGGAGAGTGCCTTATATGAGCAGCTCTGCCAGTTAGGGTTCTAAAGACCTTGTATCTGAATGGCCCTGGTGCAAACTCCTCTCCCTAAAACAAGCAGTTACCTCAATACAGAGCCCAATTTTGGTGGCCCAAGGTCTCAAGGTCCCCTCTGTCCCCCAAAACTTCCCTTCCCCAACTGCAGCTTAGTAGTCCCCTAGAGCATTACCCTGAGGGACTCAGTGGCTCCCTGGAGCTTGTCCCACCTTCTAGGGACAAACACCCATTTACAATCCTGGTGGTCCTATTAGACATAGAAGTGCAAGTCATGGTAATTCCAAACAACCCTTCTCAATTCCCCAAGGAAACTTCCCACAGTCTACAAGGCATGGCGGGTAAAACTGTAAAGGGAGTAAATATTAATCTTGACGTGTCTACTGGCACCGTATTTCTGGAACAGTTGCCAGTGGTGGTGGCCGCCTAGCTCTCTTTCTTCCTATGAGAGGTATGAAGACCCTCACTCAGTGACATGTCTGGGAATAAACCCAAATTCCTGGTCTTTCTCTTGGAAGCTTCCCACGAAAACCCATCCAGTTGTCTCCTCTAGTGAAAATGTTAAATACACCAAAATATTGGCCAAAACAAAATACTAAAGGCCTTTGGCCCTTCATTAGAGACCTGGGGTCATCAGGCCTACCATCTCACCCTTTAAGAGTTCCAGACACTGTTAAAACCGACCACCAGTGAATGGAGACTAACAATAGACTATACAAACTTAAATGCACAGGCTCCTGCGCTTGAGGCCCCATTCCCAGTATTGTAGAGATAACATATGGTGAGCAAAGGCTCAGGGCCTCTCTCTGCTGTCCTAGCTGTCACCAACATGTCTTATCGGGTTCCACCTGACCAAAGACTCATGGCCTCAATTCGTGTTCACTTTTGAGGCCGCCCAGTATACCTTTCCTCAGCTGCCCACAGGGATCTGAGTAGCCCCCCATTGCACATAGCTTCTGCAGACAAGATCCAAATCCACTCAAACTAACCCGCCACCCCCTTCGCCATCATATAGATGACATTCCATCATAGGGGGCTCTGAGGATGCCGCACAGGGAGACTTACTTCTGGTGACACAACATTTATAGCAGAGAGGACGCATCATTGCCCAGTGTAAGAGCCAAGGCCTGGCCACTCCTGTCAGGTTTCTGGGCAGAGGGTGGCTAGCTGAGAGCCACGGAGTCCCTCTTTCTGGAACACACCGACCCCACCATCAAGCCTCCTGCTTCAGCAGGTACAACACGTGTGAGATCTCCTCACCCTTGGTGGGCAACACATCCCATGCATATCCATTCTACTGAGGCCCACTGATGCCGTTGCAAGCAAATCAGCTCTTTCCATCGGGGACAACCTTCGTCAGGTGACTTAGAGCAGGCTCTGCCTTTAGTCCGTCTGAGCTCAGACTTTTGAGTTGAATTACTGGCAACACCTGATTATACCTGGTGGTGTTGCTGGTCTAAACATGGCTCTATCTGGTTGCTCCTGGGTTCCGGACCAACCGTCTGCCCTAGACAGCAGCCTGGTACACACAACGTGAGCACCAAATCTTGGCTGACTACAGGGCCCTTTTAAAGAGGCAATAATATGCTCACAGTGTCTACTGCTTCCCACAAAAGTGCTACCCTGCTTTGGGTCAGAGATTCAACCCAGCAGAGGCTTGGCATGGCCCCAGAGGTCCCTCTGGGCCCTTCAGGAAAGGGCTAAACCTCATGTTAAGGGCCTTTCCAAATTATAAGAGGATGTGGCTTCCCCCATGCTGAGCCCCTTGCCCACTGGTACTGAGGTGCAGCTAGCAGCACCCCCAATGCCAGCCCCTCTGGCGGTCCAGGGAGCCCACTGGAGCCAACTGTCTAAAATGGAAAGGGAGGGGCACCTGGGTGGCTCAGTCAGTTGAGAATCTGCCTTCTGCTCAGGTCATGATCTTAGGGTCTTGGGATTGAGCCCCAGGTTGGGCTCTCTACTCATCGGGGAGTATGCTTCTCCCTGTCACTCTCCCTCAGTGCTTTCCCTCTATCTCTCAAATAAATAAATGAAATCTTTAAAAAAAAAAAAAGTGGAAGGGGAATTGTATTTCTCACTGATAACAACAACATCCTTGTATGCAAGGCAGCCCGCTGGGACACTACAGCTTATCATCCTGTTACTGGCCTATCCCTGTCAGGAGGGCTCTCCTGGCTCGGTCCCACTAGCAGAATCAGTAATGATGTGCCTGGCTCAGTACAGGCCACACAAATGAGACTCCCAAGGACGCTCATTTTTACTGACTTTTGGGAAGTAGCCGAGGGGCTCATCGTCTGGCCTAGACAATGGCAAAAGGGTACTTTCATGATTCAGAGAAAGCCGAACTGGGGTGCCTCCGCTTTGAGAGAAATAGCCAACTTACACATGCTGGTTATGGTCATTCGTGCCTGCACACACATGCACACACACATCGGCAGCACCAGAAACATTATAACTACACTGCAGATCCTTATCCAAAAGACATGTGTGTCTCAAGACCCCGCACGAATGACTTCCCAGAGTACCAGACGTTGCCCCAGACATGACTATTCCTTCCAAGATGCCATACCCACTAGTGCTGAGTAGGCCCATATTACATGCCACAGGGGAGTGACAGTCCTCGCTGACTGGGTGTGCAGACACGGCCCATAGGGAGCCCTCACCCAGGCTCTAGCCAAAGTGGTGGTAGATAAGTACCTCCTTTGTTCCCAAACAAAACCCTGAAAGTCTCCCAGGGGGAGACTTGGGCCCCAGGGTGACAGACTCCTCTAGGACTGGCAAATGTGTTTCATCGGTCCACTGCTGCCCCCTGCTGGAGATAATTAGGTATGTACCCACCATCTCAGGTAGCTTACCTGTTCATCCCCTTGGACCCACCAGACATTATGGATTCAGACCTCCCAAGTGTTCAATCATGAGCTGCAGAACATGGGATCTCATGCAATTTCTACCTAGTTTATGGACCCCCCCCCCATGGCCAGACAGAGAGCGACATAATGGCCTACTCAGAGACATGCTCCTCAAGCTTTTATTGTATTTTACTTTTTAAAAGATTTTGTTTATTTATTTGAGATAGAGAGAGAGAGCATGAGCAGGGGGAGGGCAGAGGGGGAGGGAGAAGCAGACTCCCCGCTGATCGGGGAGCCCGAAGCAGGGCTCGATCCCAGGACTCTGAGAGCAGGACCTGAGCCAGTCAGACGCTTAAACGTTGGTTTAAGTGTCGGTTAAGTCAGACACTTAACCTCAAGCTTTTAAACAATAAGTGGTTTCTCCAATTGGGCAGAACTTTTACCCCACTCTCTAAAGCTAATTCCTGGCCCTAAAGTCTCCAAACACCCACCCTACAGTAACTACCAAGTCTCCTCGAAATAAGACCCCCCATGGGGCTTATTACCAAAACCCTACTCTTTTGGTCTGCACTGACCAATGTGTAGCCCTAGCTCAGAGAATCCCAAAGCACGCCACCCACACCCCCTAATAAAGGCCTGGGCCCCAAGTCTTGTTGCTCTTTCTGTCTGCACCTGCCTTGCTCTCCCCACGTTGCCCTTCAAGGTATGACCTCGAGTAGTAAACTTCTCTATGTCAGTTTCTCCTGTGGTCTTTTACTGCACCACAGGGTAACATCCGGTGTCCTGTGCTCCACTTACCAAATGCTAATTTAACAAAATCGTAAGAGGGCTAAAGGAAAATGCAGAGCATGGTAATGGGAATTGGGTGAAGGGGAGCCTTGTTATGTAGCATTAGACAAGACTTACTGAACTACAGAGGTGTCGTTAAGGAGCTACGCCCGATGGCCTCATCTGTGTCTGCGCCTCATGTAGATGATAAGATTGGCTACTTTGAACAGGTGCTACCATAAAAACGAGGACTCTGGGAATCCTGAAAGGAATAAGAATGTGGCTCAGAGAGAGAGGGCTGACAGAACCTTCTTTAAGGGGCTGTCTGTGGCCGTATCCAGGAAGAAGCTCTAACACTACAATTAAGACAGAGAATTTACCATAATTTCTAGCATCTCTTCATTGTTTTCTGATGTCACCATCCATTCCCCAACTTGTTTTTCTTTTTATAAAAATCCTTTCAAGAATTACAACAAGGGGTGCCTGAGTGTCTCAGTTGGTGAAGCGTCTGCTTTCGACTACGGTCATGATCCCAGGGTCCTGGAATTGAGTCCGGTGTCGGGCTCCCTCTGCCTCTGCTGCTCCCCCTGCTTGTGCTCTCTCTCTCTTTCTCAAATAAATAAATAAAATCTTTAAAAAAAAGAAAAAGAATGACTACAAAACACAAAGTAAATGAAATGTGTTCACTGGTAATCCCATTGCAAAGGGAGCATCATGGGAAAACATGGCGGGGGAGTCTTCAGGATAATTCTACTGCTCCGCATCAAACTGGAAGGAAACTGGCCCAACTCTCTCTCCACAGCATTACCTTGTGTTATTTCAATCCTTGACAATGTCTAAGGGCTTCTTTAATGGGCCAATCTATAATCCATTCTGGAGAATGCTTCGTGTGAGAAGCATTTTGATGAGAAGGATATTGTGATGTGTCGTCGGGGAAGGTGTTCTGTATTTGTTAGGTCCGGTGGGTTTATGGTATTAAGTCTTCTATGCCCGTGTTGATAGTCAGCCTTAGTGCTCTCTTGGTTTCATAAAGTGGGTTACGGAAAGTTCCAATTATTATTGTTACATTTTCCACATCTACCTTTGATTCTGTCGATTTTTGCTTCATGTGTTATAGGGTTCAGGCTGATTAATATTCATGCTTATTATATCTTCCTAAGGAGTTGACCTGTTTGTCATCCTAAAATGTCCCTCTTTTGCCTTTGTTGTTGTCTTTTTTTTTAAGATTTTATTTATTTGACAGGAAGAGACACAGCGAGCAAGGGAACACAAGAAGGGGGAGCAGGAGAGGGAGGAGTAGACTCCCTGCTGAGCAAGGAGCCTGATACGGGGCTCGATCCTGGAACCCTGGGATCATGACCTGAGCCAAAGGCAGACATTTAATGACTGAGCCACAGAAGCGTCCTGCATTAGTTGTTATCTTAAAGTCTATTTTTGTGATATTTGTACAACCACACTAGCTGTCTTGTGGCTGCTGTGTGAATGCTATGTCTTTTTTATATCCTGTTACTTCCCATTAATCTGTATTGTTGAATCAAAAGTGTATTTTCTGAAGACAGCATGCAGCTGGGTATTGCTTTTATCCACTTTAATTGGATTGTAAATGCTATTGATATGGTTGGAATCACATCGATTATTTTGCTTTTTTTTTTTTCTTTATGCCTCCTGACTATTTTGTTCCTCTGGTCCTCTTTCAAAATCACCTTTTGTTTCAAGTGACTATTTCTAGGGTATCATTAAGTTCACTTAAAGATTTTTAACTTTTTTTTTTTTTTTGTCAGCAGTTGCTCTAGAGATGAGAGTGCATGTCATAACCTATCAGAAACAATTTTATGGGGGCGCCTGGGTGGCTCAGTGTGTTGAGCCTCTGCCTTCGGCTCGGGTCATGATCTTGGGGTCCTGGGATTGAGTCCCGCGTCGGGCTCTCTGCTCAGCAGGGAGCCTGCTTCCTTCTCTCTCTCTCTCTGCCTGCCTCTCTGCCTACTTGTGATCTCTCTCTGTCAAATAAATAAATAAAATCTTAAAAAAAAAAGAAACAATTTTATGTTTCTACTCACTGGATTCCAATATGACATAGAAACTTCACTCTCTTGTAGCTCTATTTTTTCCCTTAACCATTTTTGTGCTATTATTAGACACACCAGTGTGTTTTTTTTAAAGATTTTATTTATTTATTTGACAGAAAGAGAGATCACAAGTAGGCAGAGAGGCAGGCAGAGAGGGATAGGGGGAAGCAGGCTCCCCGCCAAGCAGAGAGCCCGATGTGGGGCTCAATCCCAGGACCCTGAGATCATTACCTGAGCCGAAGGCAGAGGCTTAACCCACTGAGCCACCCAGGTGCCCCACACTAATGTGTTCTTGTAAGATTTTATTTATGTGTTTATGGGGGGAGAGGCAGTGGAGGGAGAGAGAGAATCTCAAGCAGGCTCCACACCCAGCACAGAGCCCAGAGCAGGGCTTGACCTCACAACCATGAGATTACAACCTGCACCGAAATCAAGAGTTGGACACCTGAGTGAGCCACCCATACTAATATGTTAATAGAATATACTTTTCACAGTCTAAAATAGTTACTCTGTGCCTTCTTTCTTGTTTTAAGATGCATTCAGTTAAAGAGACCGGATGCAGTCCATCTTCCCCAGTATCAGAACCCTCCTCCTTCCTTAAGGAAAGCTCTGTACCAACACCGCCCAGCAAACAGGCAATATCTGTTTCATTTTGGTGGTGTACATATGAATGCCTCTTTAAAACTGTCTTCTGTCCATAAATAAGTTCCATAGTTAAGGATTTTTAAATATAAAGAATGGGTCAAGAGGGAGAACAGGAAGCAGAGTGACTCAGGAGAGTTTTGTAACAAAAGAAAGATGATGAGAGTCAAGTCGTTGAGTAGATATGAGGAAGTGAGACCTGAAGGTGTTGGCTTTGGGCAGGAGAAGGTCATGCTGAGCAGTAGGAGAAAGGCAGGGTTTGGGGGTAAAGATCAGAGTAAGGAGTGAGGGTCTCCTCTGCCGCTTTCCCCTCACTGACGTAAGTAGCTGGGTTCTCAGCAGCGAGTACATACACATGAGAGGCAGTGTTCTAAGTTGGAGGAGAGAGGACTGGGTATGGGACCCGGGCCTCCTCTAAAGTCAGAGTGTACATTTACCTGGAAAGATAGCAAGATGGCCAGTGAGTCACAAGGGTTCCCTTGGCATTTCCACTTTCACATTTCCTGAGAAAGCGAGCGGCCACATTCATTGACCTGAGTCCCAAGCGCAACATGGAGAAAAGTTACTTCACACAACATGGCCAAGTCCACAGGGTTATACTGGGGGCACGTGGCAGTTTCAAAAGGCACAGATGGAATGGGCATCCTGCTCGGTATCCTACCCTTCCTGCCCCTGACTCCGGGAGTTTCCAGTACAGAGCCGAGCCTCGTGTGGGTGAGGCCAGTCTAGTCAGAATTTTTTTCACGTTGGGGGGTGAAATTTGGGGAGCCTTTGGGTGATCCCTGTCCTTAGCTCTGGTGTCATACCTCAGCAGGCATGACAGCTTGCTTGAAGGAAGGGTCTAAGGAGAGGAGGGCCGGAGGGACAAGGGGTCAGGGTTGGGGATGCTGTTGGGCTTCCACAAGTTGAAGTGAGGAGACCTTGAGGAGTGAAGTGAGGAGTGCCTACAAAGAAATAAGAAACTAGGATCTGGGGTGACTGGGTGGCTCAGGCAATAAGTGTCTGCCTTAGGCTCAGGTCATGATCCCAGGGTCCTGGGATCGAGTTCCGCATCGGGCTCTCTGCTCAGTGGGGAGCCTGCTTCTCCCTCTCCCACTGCCCCTGCTTGTGTTCCTGCTCTCGCTGTCTCTCTCTCTCTCTCTGTCAAATAAATAAATAAATAAAATCTTAAAAAAAAAAAATAACCAACCGCGAATGAACCAATGAAAGAAAGAAAAGAAAATAGGATCCATGGTAAGGAAAACATCACTCAAGAAGTAGATAAATTGAATAGTCCTCTATATATAGTACATAAAATAAGTTTACAGTTTAACATGCTCCTACAAAGAAAACTACAGGTATCTTCACTGAAAACTTTTAGCAAATATTTAAAGAAGACATAATTCCACTTGTACACAAACTCCTTTGGAAGTAGGAAAGGAGAGAATGTTCCCCAACATTCTGTGTAGCCAGCACTACTCTGATACCCAAAGTAGGTGAAAATACAAGAGTAAGGTACGGACCAATAATTCTCTTTAACATAAATGCAAAACTTCTCACTAACATCTTAGCAAATCAAGTAAAATAGTATTTTTTTTCAAGTTTCCTACATCCTCCCCAAGTAGGTTTATTTCAGTGGTTAGCTTAGCATTTAAAAATGTATCTGTGTGATTCACCACTTCATGAGACTAAGCAAGAAAAACCATATGTTCATCTCAAAATCTCAAAATCTACTGGGAAAGGTGAAGATTTATAGACGCGCAAAGTGAAGCTGGACAAGGGGTGCTTTTCTGGAGACCCAGGAATCTTTCTGAACAAGAAAGTGAAAATTACTGGCACCCCCTCTTTGTCGTCCAGCCTATAATTTTGGAGTTGTACAGAGCTGCTAGAATCTTGATAACTCAGATGGAGAGGTTGTGAAAATATGTCCCCCAAATCATCCTGGAATCCTGCCAACTTAGAGAGAAAGAGCCTCCATGTTAAAATTACACACACTTGTATTTTTTTTATTAAGTTCGATTAGCCAACATACAGTACATTATTAGTTTTTGATGTATGTGTCTCATTTTAGTGCCAATACTGTACTGTTTTAATTACTATCACTTTGTAATATAACTTGATGTCTGGAATTATGATGCCTCCAGTTTTGTTTTTCTTTTTCAAGAATGTTTTGGCTAGTCCCAGCTTTTTGTGGTGCCATACAAATTTTACGATTGTCCTAATTCGGTGAGGAATACTATTGGTATTTTGCTAGGGATTGTAGTATGTCTGTAGATTGCTTTGAGTAGTATGGACATTTTTTAAAAGATTTTATTTATTTATTTGACAGACAGACATCACAAGTAGGCAGAGAGGGTGGCAGAGAGAGAGGAGGAAGCAGGCTCCCTGCTGAGCAGAGCCCGATGCGGGGCTCAATCCCAAGACTCTGGGATCACGACCTGAGCTGAAGGCAGAGGCTTTAACCCACTGAGCCACCCAGGCACCCCTGAGTAGTATGGACATTTTTTTTAAAGGTTTTATTTATTTATTTGACAGACAGAGATCACAAGTAGGCAGAGAGGCAGGCAAAGAGAGAGAGAGGAGGAAGCAGGCTCCCAGCTAAGCAGAGAGCCCGATGCGGGACTCGATCCCAGGACTCTGGGATCATGACCCGAGCCGGAGGCAGAGGCCCTAACCCACTGAGCCACCCAGGCGCCCCTAGTATGGACATTTTAATCTACATTTTTCCAATCCATGAACATGAAATGTCTTTCCATCTCATTGTGTCATTTTGAATTTCTTTCATCAGTGTTTTATAGTTTTCAGAGTACAGATCTGTCACGTCTTTAGTTAAAGTTTATTCCTCAATATTTTATTGTTTTTGGTGCATTTGTAAATGTGATGGCTTTCTTAATTTTACTCTCTGTTTCATTATTAGTGTATAGGAATTGAACAGATTCCTGTACATCGATTTTGTATCCTGTGACTCTATTGAATTCACTTATCAGTTCTAGCAGGGTTTTTTGGCAGTCTTTGGGGTTCTTTATATATCATATCATACCATCCACAAATAGTGACATTTTGACTTCTTCCTGGTTAATTCGAATGCCTTTTATTTCTTTTTGTTGTCTAATTGATGTGGCTAGAACTTCTAGGACGATGTTGCATAGAAGTGGTGAGAGTGGACATCCTTGTCTTGTTCGTGACCTTTGGAGAAAAGCTCTCATTTTTCACCATTGAGTGTGATGTTGGCTGTATGTTTTTCATATAAGGCTTTTATTACGTTGAGATATGTTCCCTCTAGACCTGCTTTGCCGAGGGTTTTAATATGAATGGATGTTGTACTTTGTCAAACACTTTTTCTGCATCTATTGAAATGTTCATATGGTTTTTATTCTTTCTCTTACTGATGTGCAAATATTGAGCCACTCTTGAATCCCGGGAATAAACCCCACTTGATTGTGATGTATGATTTTTTTAATGCATTGTTGAATTTGTTTTGCTACTATTTTAGCTCTATATTCATCAGATTAAATCCCTGGCAGTCGTTTCTTCCTCTTCTTTCTTTTGGGGATGAATTCCATTTTGTCTGGGCCACTGTGTGTGTTAGGAAAGCCTATTATATTCCCGCTCCTGAGAGTGATGGGTGCATTGAGAAGACGTCCCATACTATCTTGGGCCTCGTGCTTCAGGAAGTGTTTCAGAGTATGCACTCTGCTGTTGCATTTTGCCTGCTCCTTCCCTTGAGTCAGTCACCTGCAGAGTTTCTCTTTGCCTGTGGTGGGGAGTGTTTAAAACTTGTCCTCTGCGTGGCAAATTCTAACTAGGTGTGTTTTGGTCTGCTTGTTAAAGGGAGCTAGATCCCATCTCCCCTAAAGCTGAAGCTTGGCAGCACCACTCTATGATGAGTAGACTTGGTGTGTGCACGTGCTGGTCTTCTAGGGGAGGGGGCTCCTGTGATGGTTCTCAGCCTGACTTGCCCTACTAAAGATGGACCTGCGGGGCTCAGGGCTTGGTGTAAGAAGCTATGGCCTCCATTAGGGGCACTGTGCCGCTCACTGACTCACTGAAGTCTGTCTGTATTGATGGTGGGGTGGGGGGAGATTGGCCTCGCCCTGCTCTCTCATCCTAGGAGCAGGGAATTCCCATTTGCTGCTGTTCAGGAAGTCCTCCCAGAAAAACCAACAGCCTCCCCTCTTGTGTCCCCAGCTTCCATCAGATCCCTGCCTTCATCGCGTCTGTGTCCGAGCTGTCGGCCCACCAGGTGGCACAGTTCTCCTGTGGTTTATGTCAGGTGTCACTCTGGGTTTCAAAACGCCAGAGCTGGGGGCCCCGGTGTGGTGCAGACTGGCACTGATCCTCTGGGAGAGGGTCTCCCCACACTGTGGCCGGTGCCAGCTTGTCCCAGAAAAGTGGTCGCACAACAACGTGGGGCTAGGGGTTTATGGTAAAGGGCAGCCAAAAGCTGGTTTCTAGGTTAGCTACCTTCAGCAGGTACCTCTGCTGCTATTCTAATTAACCGGGCCAATCCAGGGCTCCTCTCCCCACCCCACCCCCCACCCAGAGGCAGTGCTACCTCTCCCAAATGCACTCCTAGGAGGGAAACTGTTCCTACCCTGGGGCCCCGGGGGATCCTCAGAGCGCGCTGTCCACTCCTGGTCTCTACGGTCCTCCCTCACTGGAGCACAGCTGCGCGGCCAGGCAGGACCCCAGCAACTTCTTGAACTTCGGATTTTGAGTTCCTCTGCTTCCAAAGACTTGTGGTAGTCAGCCCCTCTCCTTTTCCCAGTCAGTGGTTTTGGGGAAGAGTTTTTCTTGTGCAGTCCCCTGCGTGCTCGCATGCGCTCTCTCTCTCTCTCTGTCTCTGTCTCTCTCTCTCTCCTCTCACACTCCTCTCCATGATGAGGGCTCCCTCCCCTATGCAGAAAAGCACACTTCTTTTTTCCCCCAAATCAACTCTCAGCAGTTCCTACCTTCTGATGTGGCTGGGCAGTTTGTACTCTCAGTATTCACATCAATTTCTCGGGGTGTTCAGAATGTGTTTGAGGGATGAGGCAAGCATAGGATCTCCATACTACTCTGCCATCTGAACTTGAAACCCAAACCTATATTCATCAGAGATATTGGCTTGTTTGTATTTCTTTCTCTCTCTTTTGTGGTGTCTTTATCTGATTTTGGTACCAAGGTGATACTGGGTTCATAGAACGAATTTGGAAGTTTTCTTCCCTCTTCTATTTTTTGAAACAGTTCGAGAATGGTATTAAGTCTTCTTTAAATGTTTGGTACAATTTACCTGTGAAGCAATCTGGTCCTGGACTCGGGTTTTTTGAGGAGTTTTTTGGTTACTGATTCAATTTCATTGCTGGTAATCCTATCTGTTCAAATTCTCTATTTCTTCCTGCTTTAGTTGGTAGATAATATGTTTCTAGGAATTTATCCATTTCTTCTAGGTTGAATTTGTTGGCATGTAGGTTTTCATAGTATTTTGTTCCAATTATTTGTATTTCTGTGGTGTTGATTATCTGTCCTCTTTCATTAGTGGCTTTGTTTATTTGGGCCCTCTCTCTTTTTTTTCTCTGGCTAGAGGCTTATCAATTTTGTTGATCTTTTCAAACAACCAGCTCCTGGTTCCCTTGATCTATTCTACTGGGTTGTTTTTGTTTTTTGTTTTTGTTTTGTTTTGTTTTGTTTGTTTGTTTAGTTTCTATGTCATCCATCTCTGCTCTGATCTTTATTATTTTTTTCCTTTTTTGCTGGGTTTGGCTTTTTTTTGTTCTTTTTCTAGTTCTTTTAGGTGCAAGGTTAGGTTTTCTATTTGAGATTTTTCTTGCTTCTTGAGGTAGGCTTGTATTGCTATAAACCTCTTTCTTAGAACCACTTTTGTTGCATCTCGAAGATTTTGGACCACTGTGTTTTCATTTTCTTTTTCATGTAATTTTTTATTTCTTCTTCAACTTCTTGGTTAACCCACTCATTTTTTAGTAGTATGTTATTTAACCTCCATGTACTTGTGCTTTTTCCAGGTTTTTTCTTGTGGTTGATTTCTAGTGGTGATTGGAAAAGATGCATGGTGTGACTTCAATTTTTTTTTAATTTGTTAAAACTTGTTCCATGTGCACTTGAAAAAGAATGTGTATTCTGCTGTTTTAGGATGGAATGTTCTGAATACGTCTGTTAAAGCCCCCTGGTCCAGTGGATCATTCAAAACCCCTGCTCCCTTGATTTTCCACTTAGATGATCTATCCATCAACATAAGTGGGGTATTAAAGTCCCCTACTGTTATTGTACCATTATCAATTATTTCCTTTATGTTTGTCATTAGCTGTTTTATGTATTTGGATGCTCCCATATTGGGTGCATATTTACAATTTTTATATCCTCTGTGGCTTGTCCCCATTATTATTATATAGTACCCTTTCTTTGTCTCTTGTTAGAGTCTCTGTTTTGAAGTCTATTTTGTCCGATATAAGTATTGCTACCCTGGTTTTCTTTTGATGTCCATTGGCATCACTTTCAATCTGCAGGTGTCTTTCAGTCTGAAATGAGTCTCTTGTAGACAGCATATAGATGGGTCACTTTTTTTTTATCCATTCTGTCACCCTATGTCTTTTGACAGGAGCATTTACTCCATTTATATTCCAAGTAATTATTGATAGGTGTGTATTTATTGCCATTTTGTTACTTGTTTTGTGGTTGTTTCTATAGATTTTCTCTGATGCTTTCTTCTCTTGCTCTCTTTCATGGTTTGTTCGCTTTCTATAGTGATATACTGGAATTCCTTTCTCTTTATTCTTTGCATATCTATTACTGGTTTTCAAATAGTGGTTCTCATTAGGTTTGTATATAACATCTTCCGCATTTAGCAATCTATATTAAGTTGCTGGTTTGAATGCATTCTTTACTTAAACTTGAACCTATTCTTTACTCCCCTCCCCCAACCCACGTTTTAAATATGTCATGTCCTATTTTACAACCTTTTATTTTATAAATCTCTTGACTGATTTTTGCAGTCAAGAAAAGTAAAAGAAGTAAAGTCAGGAAGTAAAAGCATTTTTGAAAATGCTTTTACTGCTTTTGTGTTTTTTACTTTTCATAATCTCACTTATGGTCTTTCCTTTCCACTCAAAGAATCCCCTTTAATATTTCTTGCCAGGCTGGTTTAGTGGTCATGAGCTCCTTTAGTTTTTGTTTGTCTGGGACACTTTTTATCACTCCCTCTATTCTGATTGATAGCCTTGCTGGATATAGTAGTCTTGGTTGCATATTTTTCCCTTTCAGTGCTTTGAATATATCATGCCACTCTCTTCTGATCCACAAAGGTTCTGATGAAAAATCTGCTGATAGTCTGATGGGGTTTCCCTTGTAGATAACTATCTTTTTGTTTAGCTGCTTTAATTTTTTTTCTTTATCACTACTTTTTGCCATTTCAATTACTATGTGTGTTGGTGTGGACCTCCTGGGTTGAATTTGGGATTGGTGGGGGGGTAGGACTTTCTGTGCCTCCTGGATCTGGATATCTGTCTCCTTCAGATTTGAGATGTTTTTAGCTATTATTTTTTCCAATAAGTTTTCTGTCCCCTTTTCTTTTTTCCCCCATGTTTTTATTTAAATTCCAGTTAGCTAACATACAGTGTGATATTAATGTCTGATTTCGGGTGTACAATACAGTGATTCAACACTTACATACAACACACAGTGCTCATCACAGCAAGTGCTCTCCTTAATCCCCATCACCCCTGTAATCCCTTTTCTCTCAGCCAGTTACATCTTAATTCCATGGTTTTCCTTTGTTTCTGGATGTGTATTAATAATTTACCAATAAATTTGAAACTTTCAACCACTTTCCAAAAATATTAGATTATTCATAGAATTACATGTTCCCAAAAATTATTTAGCTGAAAATTAATGTAATAAGTGTAAGTGAGATTTGTTTTCCAGTATATTTTTCTTGGTAGTTTGTAGATATAAAAGAACATTCTTGTGTTTTATTTTTATTTCATAGTATTTCTTTTCCTCACCAGTCAGCTCATGGAAACACCTTAAAATTTTGTCACTTTTATGAAGGAATTTATTTCATTTACCTTTCTTGAGAATTCTTTGCTAGAAAAACAAAACAGAAACAATCAGTCAACCAATCAACCATTCAACAAGCAAAAACAAATATTAAAAAAACAAAGATAAAAATAAGTTTGTGTGCTTTCCATGCACAAGTGCAAACTAATCCTCCAACTATCGGCTTTTTATAACCCAACAAAATTCATGGCATATTGATATTAATGTTGGAAAAGTCTCTGCTGCCTGTGCAGATCCAAGAAATTCCTGCAGTAAGACCCAAGAAAACAGTTTTAAAAGTTGCTACTCTCACTTGGTCTTTTCAGATTTCCAACCAGTGACATCTTTGGAAAGTCAAGAAGTAGATTGACAATCTTAAGAGAACTCCCTCATTTGTTTGGATTAAATTGTGTTCCCCCATCCCCAAATTCATACATTGAAGTTTTAACTCTCAGTATCTCAGAATGTGAAATTATCACATTCAGATATAGTTGTTGAAGATATAATTAGTTAAGAGGAGGTCATACTGGAGTAGGTTGGGCCCCTGATCACTATGACTGGTATCACAAAAGGGAAAATGTCCACACAGAGACCTGCCTGGAAGAATGCCATGTGAATATTGGAGTTATGTTGCCACGAGCCAAAGATACCAGAAGCTGGAAGAGAGGCTTGGAACAGACCCTTCCCTAAGGACTTCAGAGGGAATGCGGCCCTGCTGACACTTGGGCTCAGACTCCCAGCCTCCAGAACTTTGAGGAAATAAATTTCTACTGTTAAGTCACTCAGTTTGTGGAACTTGAGTATGGAGACCCCAGGAAACGAATATACCCTTTTTTTCATTTAAAATATTTTGCTAGTGGGACGCCTGGGTGGCTCAGTTGGTTAAGCGGCTGCCTTCGGCTCAGGTCATGATCCCAGCGTCCTGGGATCGAGTCCCACATCGGGCTCCTTGCTCGGCAGGGAGCCTGCTTCTCCCTCTGCCTCTGCCTGCCTCTCTGTCTGCCTGTGCTCGCTCTCTCTCTATCTCTAACAAATAAATAAATTTTTTAAAAAAAGAAAACGAAAAGAAAAAAAATAAAATATTTTGCTAGTTTTTATTTTCTCTATCCTCAATCCTTCCATTACTCATGGCAGCAAAATTGTCTGAATACCAAGATGCCTAAACAAGATTTCTTTCCTTTATTATCTTTTCAAAAAAAATTTTAACTCTATGTGATCTTCCTAACATTCCTTTATTGGCCATGGTATTTCTTTCCCCTTCATATCCAAGTGTCCTGTGGATCTCAAAATCATGAAATACCATCATGAATGTGTGTCTCTTATGAAGGTAGGTAATATGTGCCATCACAACAGAGCTAATTTTCATCTCTTCACCACTGAAACTACTGATGAGATCTGGGCAGAGGGGAATTCTGCAATCTAGATTGGAACTCACAGGGCTTAGAAGCGACCCTGCCACTAATGAAAGGCAGTGGCCTGAGACGGAAGTATCCCAGGCAAAGCTGAACCTTCTCAGTGATCTGAAGGACTCATGTGGTGTTTTGCCTTCCTCACCCAAAGACCTAAGGCATACAGTTCCTCCCAGGAGGTGGCTAGAAGATTTACTCACTTATTTTTCATATCGTGGATGGTGTCAAGCAGAGGCAGATTCCTTGTTTCAGGTAGGAAGAGGACAGCAAGACCAGCAATAATGGGCGAGACTCCGTAGATGATCCAGGGCAAAATGGAAATATACGCCATTAGCGTCATCAAGAGGGGAGCCATCATTGCCCCACACCTACTAGCCACTGTATCTAATCCTAAAGCTCGTGCCCTGCGGGTTAAACAACAATACAGAATAATCTGATAAAAATCTGCACATGCAACTTGAGATACATTATTCTGACTTCATAAAAGATGGAAGGTGCTAGAACACAATTGTTAAATATATGGGGTTTGGTGACAAACACTTTTTTTTTAGATTTGCTCTATGATTTCCTAGCTGTCTTTGTTAGGCTCAAATTCATAATTTGATTTCATAATTTTACACAAACGTTTTACATTGCAGCTACCCCGATGAGTTGTCTGGAAGATTAATGAGATGATACATTAAAGTACTGCTCATCACCAGCACTGGGTGTTACACGCAAACAATGAATCAAGGAACACGACATCAAAAACTACTGTATGGTGACTAACATAATAAAAATAAATAACTAAATAAATAATAAAGCACTGCACAGCACAATGCATGACACAAAGTCAGTTCTCAATAAACTTTGGCTAACATGTTGTTATCATATTACTGTTAAAATTACAAATGATTGCTTTCATAATTCAGGTCTTTTTTGAGAGAGAGAGAGAGAGTGTGGAAGGGGATGAGCAGAGGGAGGGGGGAGAGAATCTCAAGCAGTCTCCACGCTTAGCATGGAGCCCTATGCAGGGCTCTATCTCACGACATTGAGGTCATGACTTGAGCCAAAATCAAGAGTTGGACACTCAACCAACTGAGCCACCCAGGTGCCCCTATAATAAATAGGCCTTATTGTGTTTATTCTTGCAATAAATGCCTATTAACTGAGAATGTCCTCTTTCATGCCCTGGCAGAATGTCCATAAACTCATACCTGAGGACTGTGGGGATGAGCTCAACAAGGTGGACAGAAAAAGTAGTGACAGAAGCAGCAGCACAGCTGATTCCCACGCTTGCCAAAGCCACACGCAGGGTCTGCATTTCTGGAGACAGAAAGGCCAGTGAGACTAAGAAATCTGGGCTGAAGGAATCAGCATCCACCAAATTCAGCCAGAAAACAAAAACAAAAACAAAAACCTTGTATGGTGTGGGTTTGTTTAAGCTATACTATAGAAAATTTTATAGTGCCGGAGAGAGAGGGGTGGTTGATAAACTGAGAAATGTAGAGTTGTCAATGCGGGTGCTAAAAAGCACATAAAATTACCTGGGTTAATTGCAGCAAATCTCTCAATCTCTCAAATCACATCTGAAAATCTTTAGATTTTCTAAAGAAGGAGATGAAGAGTTGAATCTGGCAGAAATTTGCTTTTACTAATTCTGCCCAGTATTACAGCCCTATTGCAGAAGGTGGGACAGTCCTGTGGACAATTACTGGGTCTAAGATTTGGCTCTAAACTCGACAACTTTACAGTTGTCTAAACTTTAAAATAAAAGTGCAGAATTTAAAGTGACAAGTCATCCTGGTTTTCCTGGGAATTAGGGGGTTTTAGCGATAGGGATTTTCATTGATAAAACCAGGAAGATCCCAGGTTCTTATGAAACCAAGAATGGAAACTTCTATTTGGGAAAAAATGTCAGAATTTGGGAACCAATAAAGAAAAGTTTCAAATAATATGAAAAGAAATCTAATTATAGCTTTATACTATTAGAAAAGACTCTATTGTAAGGGAGTAAGCCTGTATCATTAATGATATTCTGAGGAGTCGAGTCCACAATCTGTAATGCTGTAGGGTACGTTCCTGGGATATAGCTGAACCATAATGCCCAGTAAGGATCTCCTGGTCATTGCATACCATCATTCTATTAACATACAAAGTTATCTAACTGGAAAGGACTAGACTTCTAATCTGCTTAATTCCCTGTTCCTATTGTACACTCCTTCACTACTTGAAAAAAAGGGGAAATTTTTCATTTCCTGGAAGTCAAGAAGACTCCCATAAGCAAGGGCTAATGTCGTGGTGACCTAAGACCATACACACACCTGTGGATACAGAGCAATCAGGAAATTGACTAGTCTTCAAAGCTGGTGACAAGAGCCCAACCAGAACAAGTGACCACATTGTGTCCTCGCCTGAGATATAATTGCAAAACCTAGGCCCTTCATGCTTGTCACTAAAAATGTGAAAGGCCAAAAGGCAAGTGATCAATTGCTATCCTGAAGAAACTGTCAGGAATAAAGACCCAGTTTCTAGATACTTCCAGGATGTGAAGAAGAGAAATATATGTCTGAGCTGCCCCTTATGGACCTTTGACTCTTTTCCCAACAAATTCTTAGCAGGATTTGCCTTAAACCCTCAGATCAGTTTGAGGGAATACTTAGCTCTTAATTGGCACTTCTCTTTACTCCTTGCTTCAGACAAGTGTGACCAGTACAATCCCTAGAGGGTGGGGGAAAAGATACCGCTTTCCCCTACAGTCCAGCCTTCTCTCACCTTGGGGCACAAACATGTTGACCAAAACAGAAAGTCCCACCAGGAACATGAAAAGTGTCTCGGTTGTTCGATGGCCCATATGATTCTGTACTAAAAGAGGAAGACATCGGACAATGGCAGTGAGGACCCCAAAGACCGCCTGGAACAGGAAAATATTGCTCCCAAAGTGCTGTAGATTGACCATGATGCCATAAAAGGGTATTGTGATTGCAAATCTGTAATGAACAAAAGAGGAAAGACACATGCCATTAGATTTAAAGCCTATGTGTTGCAGTTGATGTCTACATTAACCCAGACAGCTAGTGATTGGTGTTAAAGAATAAAGACCTAGTCCGATTTGTATAATACATTATTTTAAGGATAATTTTAAAGTTACCATAAATAATTGTCTGGCAATATATATAGACATACTCCTTCTGTTGTTATTTCGTGTGAGTCCCTAAGCGAAGCGTTGGCAATGACTGGGAAACTTAACCTGTCCCAATCACCAAACTGGATGATACAAAGATTAAAATCTGGGGAGAAGAATTTCTTTTTTGAGTGTTGTCAGGATGCTGTGAGTCCTCCTTCTCCTTCAACCCCAATACTGTGAAGAACTCAACTAGTTCTTGCTCAAATTGGTCAACTAGTGACAGAAGCTGCAAAGAGATTACCTGTGTCCTCCTTTATCTGGGAGGCACCTTGTCCTGAGGTCTGCCACAGTTTTAGGGAATTTAAGGCTCGTACATGATTTTCTAGGGCTAAGGGAAAATGTCAGAATTCAAGAAAACATGCACCAGCTGTACCACAGGAAATACAATCACAGGTTCCCACCGGGGATCTACAAATTATCATGTGAAAGTCAAGACTAGGCAACACGCCTCTGTGGTAATGGGGAGCAGGACAGTTGCTAAGTTTTATGTAGCATGCAAGCAGACAGTGAGAAGGGAATGAGAGCTGACCCAGGGTCATGGTGGTTCTCTATGCAGGGGATCTATGAGGGGACTCTCTGGGGAATTAGAATTTCTATCTTGATCTAGGTGCTGCTTATATTTTTCCCCGTTGATATGTTTATCAAGCTGTATATATTCACAATCTCTTCAGATTACTGCTAGTAAGATTTTATTACACTGTATGTCAACTAACTAGAATTTAAATAAAAATTTGGGAAAAATTGTAAGAAAAAGTGAAGGAAACTAAATGTCTAAATCTGTATTGCGGTGAAAGCCCCAGCATCAGTCTCCAGGGATGAGAATGGAGCAATATGATGCAATTAATTCCTCATCATATGGTGAGTCTTTTGGTAACCCTTTGCCCATCTCCCAGTGCAGCAATATCCAGTCTGTTTTCCTCACCCTTTATCTTCAAATCACCACATCCTGCACCCACAGAACTGTTATAACCTTTGAAATAAATAGATTCATGTCTCCCTCTTTTTAATGTTGTCATGCACTATGTGAAACCCACCTCACAAATAGCAGGATACAGGTTCTCTTACGCAGGCTGGAGGTGTGGAACAAATCCCAAATGGTAACTTTGGTCTGTGCTGCCTCCAGCTCGTCCTGCATGCTGGATCTCAAACCCTTTAATAGCAACAAACATGTTTCATTTGCCAACACGGTGTCAGGCATTGTGGTGAACACCGGCACCCAACAGGACGGGAGAGATACACACCCTTTCTTTCCAGCATAACTTATTGTACATGCAATCACAGGTGTGAATGGGCTATGAAAGAAGATGTAGAAAGTTAAAGAAGACTCAAGGATATTAAACACCAAAATGATATTTTTTTTATTAATTTCATAGGTAGAATTTAGTGATTCATCAGTTGCATAAACACCCAGTGCTCATTACATCAAGTGCCCTCCTTAATGCCTTTCATCCAGTTATCCCTTCCCCCCACCCACCTCCCTCCAGCAGCCCTCAGTTTGTTTCCTAGGGTTCAGAGTCTCTTATGGTTTGCCTCCCTCTCAATCTTCATCTCATTTTAGTTTTCCTTCCCTTCCCCTATGTTCATCTGTTTTGTTTCTTAAATTCCACATATGAGTGAAATCATATGGTCTTTGTCTTTCTCTGATGGACTTATTTCGTTTAGCATAATACCTTCTAGGTCCATCCACATCCTTGTAAATAGCAAATTTCAATAAAAACAAATACATAGATCAATGGAACAGAAGAAAGAGCCCAGAAATGAAACCTCAACTCTGTGGTCAACTAATCTTTAACAAAACAAGAAAGAATATCCAATGGAAAAAGTTCAGTCTCTTCAATAAATGGTGCTGGGAACATTAAACAGCCACATGCAGAAGAATGAAACTGGACCATTCTTTTACATCATACACAAAAATAAACTCAAAATGGATGAAAGACCTAAAAGTGAGACAGGGATCCATCAAAATCCTAGAGGAGAACACAGGCAGCAACCTCTTTGACTTGGCAGCAAAAATGATATCAAAGGAGGGCTTTTGTTGTGTTGAGCACTGGGTGTCATATGAATCAGTAAATTGTACTCCTGAAACCAATATTACATTATATTTTAACTAGCCAGAATTTAAACAATAATTTGAAAAAAAAGAAAGAAAATGAGGCCACGGAGAGGTGAAATCGTCCACAAGAGTTATAGGGTATAGATTTAGATCAAGAAGTGAACTAAAGTTGGGGCGCCTGGGTGGCTCAGTGGGTTAAAGCCTCTGCCTTCGGCTCAGGTCATGATCCCAGGGTCCTGGGATCGAGCCCCGCATCGGGTTCTCTGCTCAGCGGGGAGCCTGCTTCCTCCTCCCTCTCTCTCTTCCTGCCTCTCTGCCTACTTGTGATCTCTGTCTGTCAAATAAATAAATAAATAAATCTTTAAAAAAAAAAAAAAAAAGAAGTGAACTAAAGGAAGAGATGGGTTGCACAGTGCTCAAAGCAGCTTCTGTGTAAGGTGGCCATGAAAGACTAGGGAACTGAGAGCGCCTTCTTGGCTGCCCCTTTAAGGAAAACAGTTTGTCTGTCTCAGTAAGAAGAAGGCAGAGTCAGCTTATGTCTTCCCCCTAACCCGGTAACTACTTTCCATTTCCTACTCACCTCCGTGGTCAGGGCATCTCCAGCATTCTGCATTCCATTTGTGTATGCAACTTTTCTTAGTGCCTCTAAGCCCTCCTCTGGTTTATTGTTGACAATCAGCCACCGAGCAGATTCCACCAGCCACCTGAAGGAGGAAGAGCACACAAGTGCAGTCAAGTCTCTCTTGCTTACTTGTCATATGATTATTGACTATGGATGCTTTTTGCCTTCGATCTAATATCCACCACTTCTTGGGTTAGGAATAGAAACTCAAGTTTTATTTCACAAATACTAGGAAAATATAAGAAAGACCAGGTCGTTGCAGTACATCTTTATGGTCAGGAACATAGACTCTGGAGGCAACTCGCCTCTCTACTTACTCAGCAGATTTTCAAAGAAGCGTACGAAGCTTAAGCTTGAGAGTTCCTCATGCATAATTTGGGTTCTACCAAATTTGTGCTCATAATATAGTCTTTAAAAAAAATAAGTCCCCAAATAATGTAAATGTAAAACCCAACAAAGAAGTACTCCTGCCACTACCAGCTATGTTGATAACTTACTATGTAAGCCAGTCACTTATTTACATCTGCCTCAGTTTTCTCATCAATAAAATGGGGACAATAGTACCATCTTCCTTGTAGGATTATCATGAGGATATAATGGTATAATGGATGAGTCTGGCATGGATTACACTCTCCTCTGTCTCTGAACTCCTCTCATTGTATGAAATCTATAGTGTGTCTCCATGATGAACTAAACCTGACTCTCCTTTAGATGGTTTTAAGTACAGGAATGAAGTTACCCATAAATAAATGTTTGTTAAAATTATTTAAGGGAGGGGCGCCTGGGTGGTTCAGTTGGTTTAAGCGACTGCCTTCAGCTCAGGTCATGATCCTGGAGTCCTGGGATCGAGTCCCACATCGGACTCCCTGAGGGAGTCTACTTCTCTCGTTGACCTCTCTCCTCTCATGTTCTCTCTCTCATTCTCTCTCTTTCCCTCTCAAATAAATAAATAAAATCTTTTTAAAAAAAACTATTTAAGGGAGAAGGGAGTGCTGAACACATGATGTCAATCCTCCAATCTACATGCCTAACTTTATTTATTTTTTTTAAATTTTATTTATTTATTTGACAGACAGAGATCACAAGTAGGCAGAGAGGCAGGCAGAGAGAGAGAGAGAGGGAAGCAGGCTCCCCGCTGAGCAGAGAGCCCGATGCGGGACTCGATCCCAGCACCCTGAGATCATGACCTGAGCCAAAGGCAGCGGCTTAACCCACTGAGCCACCCAGGTGACCATGCATGCCTAACTTTAGTACTGAAGAAACCAGGCCGTTCTTTTATGAATAAATTAGCTGCCTCTTCCTTTTATCCAACTTCACCTACAAAAATGAAAATCTGAAAACTACCATAACTTGATTCACTCCAAAGCCAAAAAAATTAAAAGAATTTATTTTTGAAATATTTGAGTCTATATTTTATATTAAGGAACATAATATTAGAATAACTCTATGACGACTATACTGGGTAGGACTGAAAGCAAAACAAAGCAAAAAATACCTAGGACTCCCAGACAGAAAGGTCATTACTATTTCCTGTTCTGCGTGTGAAACTGCACAGACTGAACATATGAAAGGCGTGGGTTTTAGGTCCAGACAATAAGAAAGGGTCCAGGAAATAAGAAAATCAATATACTGCAATTCAGTCCTCATTTTTGTCCCAGGTTCCCATAAGGCAAAATGAGAAAGAACACTCATACCTGGAGGAGAAAAAGAAGACAAGGAAAGGTACAGACACCACCAGCTGCAGAGTGCGCCACTCTCGAAAGACAAATGCCAGTCCTCCCAAGAGTATCTGTCCCACACTGAGGGTACAGGATATCACTGTTATTGCCATGACTTTAGATGGAGGCCTTACCCACTCTATGACTGAAAGAAAACCCAATCGGGATATTAATGTCAGATAAAGGTGAAAGTTCAAGGTCAAATTTAAGGCTTGGATAATGGAGAAGAACAAAATTGTTGACTTACTGAGCATACAATTATTTGCCAGGATGATGATGGAAGAACAGCCAGACAAGAAGCGTAGTAAGCAGTAAATGTGGAAGTTGGAAACAAAAGCTGCACTGGTCCCAATGATGGTAAGCTGTAGGAGACACCACCTGAGAATCAACTTTCTCCCAAACCTAAGAAACAGAGAGTCAGATTAGATTACGGGAGCAATGAGAATTTGTGCAGAAAAAAAAACAAAAACAAAACTTAAGAAAAACAAAAGCATACTCTGAAATTTAGAGAATATTTTAACAAGTGATTCTTTGTACCTGAGAGTTAGACAAATGAAGAGCTAAAACAACAGAAATCTTAAAAATAATATCCGTGTTCATAATGTAGACAAACAGTAACAAAACTTTATTATCCAATCACCAGGAGGCCTTTCATACCAAGTGATACCATATAAAAAAGAATAAAATATTGGAAATTGTAGTATACTATGAGCATCCATTGTACTATCATATGTACTTAGCATAGTAGAGAGTCTGTAAATTGTCTAGAACACAGGAGAGCTAACTGTGTACTTGGTTCTCTAGGACCGTACAGGTTAACGTTAACCTGATACGGAACTGGTTGTTACATCAGTGGAACAATCAAAGTTGCTTAACAGTTGTGTAAGAGTGACTCTCTGTTAAATCTGGCTATATAGGCCTCAAGTAACATGCTTTATCTAGAACAGAATGTAAGAGTGCCACAGCTCAAAGAAAGAAAATTATAGAAATTTCTCAGAGGAAAGAATTACATGAGATGTAGATTGAAGGGAGAAACGTGAAAGACAAATAAAGAAAAGGAAACTCTGTGGATCATTAGGCATCAGGAAAATGGAGTCTTAGTGGGAACAAGTGGGACTAAATAAAATATGCTAGTCTTCATGCTCAGTAAGAAAAATACATGGACGGGACGCCTGGGTGGCTCAGTTGGTTGAGCAACTGCCTTCGGCTCGGGTCATGATCCCGGGGTCTTGGGATCGAGTCCCACATCGGGCTCCTTGCTCAGCGGGGAGCCTGCTTCTCCCTCTGCCTCTGCCTGCCTCTCTGTCTGCCTGTGCTCACTCTCTCTGACAAATGAATAAATAAAATCTTTAAAAAAAAAAAAGAAAGAAAAATACATGGACAAAGCTTAGGATTGGGAATTCCTCTGCAATATCTGAAAAAGAATTCCAAAAATATTCAAATAATTCCCCCCAAAAGGCAAAAGGTGTGAAACATAGGAATGAAAGCAACAAATGATCCCACATCATGATCATCATCATCACCTAAGAAATAAGACAGAAAACAAAAAATAAATAAATAAAATGGTAGACTGAAACAAAACCATAACAACAATCACAACCAAATGTATTACTAATAGCCCAGTCTATCAAATAATAGAGATTACCAGAATAGGTTAAAAAAATATATATATACATATATATATACATATACTGTCAATAATCGTACTTAAAATACTGTAGGGTGAAAGTACAGTGATAGAAAAAGATACACAATTCATATAGCAAAAAGAAGAACACTGCAGTCTTTATATTACTATCAAATAAAATAAATTTCAAAACAGAATACATTTGCAGAAATAATACTGAAAATGTCAAATGTATATACACTCAAAAAATTACAAAGCACATGAATCAAAATCGACAAAATCAGAAATATAAGTCACAATGATAGTTGGAGACAGTTTTCAATATATGTATTGTGGTAAGATATATAATATAATACAAAAGTTGCCATTTTAATCTTTTGCAGATGTGCAATTCAGTGGTTAATCACATTTATCATATTTCACGATCATGACTATTTCCATTTTCATCACCCTAGACTAAAAACTTTATAAACATTAAGCAACAACTCCTCATTCTCCCCTTCCCTCTCCTCCTTCTAGTAATCTCTAAGATACCTTCCTTCTGTCTCCACTAATTTGCCTAGTCTAGATATTTCATAGAAGGCAATGCTTACATTTGTCCTTCTGTGCTTGTCTTAGTTTAGTTAGCACGACTGTTTTGAGGTTTGTTTGTGTTGTACCATATGCCATTCTTTTTTATGGATGAATAATACTGCATTTTATATATATATACATATAAAATGCAGTATTATTCATATATATTCATATATATTCATATATTCACATATAATATATAATATATAAATATATATATAATATTTGTTTATCCATTAATCTGTTGATGGATACTTGAATTGTTTCACCTTTGACTATATAAGTAATGCTGTCATGAACATCAGTGTACAACTACCTGTTGAAGTCCCTGTTTTCAATTTTTTATAGTATACACCTAGAAGGGAATTGCTGGTTCATATGGCAATTCTGTTTAGATTTTTGAACTGTCTTCCACAGTGGCTTCACCACTTTCTATTCTCAAGAACAATGCACAAGGGTTTCAATTTCTCCACATATCTATTCAAGATCTTTGCTGATTTTTTTATGACTTATCATCTTGTTGTTGAGTTGTAGGTGTTCTTTATGTGTTCTGGATATTAAGCCCTTTTTAGATATATGATTTGCAAATATTTTCACTGATTTGTAGGTTGTCTTCTAACTCTCTTGATAATGACAGTGTTAATTTTTATGAAATCCAATCTACCTATTTTTCTTCTGTTGTTTGTGCTCTTGGGGGTCTAAGAGTCATTGCCAAATACAAGGTTGTAAACATTTATTTCTATGCTTTATTTTAAGAATTTTATAGATCATTGATTCATTTAGAGCTAATTTTTGCATAGAATATCAGGTAGGGATAAACCTCATTCTATTTTTTTATTAACATATAACATATTGTTTGTTTTGGAGGTAGAGGTCTGTGATTCATCAGTCTTACACAACTCACAGCGCTCACCATAGCACATACCGTCTCCAGTGTCCATCACCCAGCTACCCCATCCCTCCCTTCTCCACTCCAGCAACTGTCAGTTTGTTTCCTGAGATTAAGAGTCTTTTATGTTTTGTCTCCCTCTCTGGTTTCATCTTGTTTCATTTTTCCCTCCCTTCCCCTAATAGCCTCTGTCTTGTTCCTCAAATTCCTCAAATCAGAGAGTTCATATGATTTGTCTTTCTCTGATTGACTTATTTTGCTTAGCATAATACCCTCTAGTTCCATCCATGGCATTGCAAATGGCAAGATTTCATGGGTTTTGATGGCTACATAATATTCCATTATATATATATATATATATATATATATATATATATATATATATCACATCTTCTTCATCCATTCATCTGTTGGTGGACATCTGAGCTCTTTCCATAGTTTGGCTATCGTGAACATTCCTGCTATAAACATTGACATGCATGTGTCCCTTTGGATCACTACATTTATATCTTTGTGGTAAATACCTACTAGTGCAATAGCTGGGTCATAGGGTAGCTCCATTTTCAACTTTTTAAGGAACTCCATACTGTTTTCCAGAGTGGTCGAACCAACTTGCATTCCCACCAACAGTGTAGGAGGGCTCCCCTTTCTCCACATCCTCACCCACACCTATTGTTTCCCGACTTTTTAATTTTAGCCATTTTGACTGGTGTGAGCTGGTATCCCTCTGTAAACTTCATTCTATTTTATGTGAAAATTCAGTTCAATGCCATTTGCTGAAGAACACGTTCTTTCCCACATTGAATGGCCTTGGCACCCTTGTTCAAAAGTCAGTTGGCTATAAATGTATGAATTTACTTCTGGACTCTCAGTTCTATTACACTGGTTTGTATGTGTATCCATATGCCAAAACCATAGTAATCATTTACTGTAACTCGGTAGTAATTCTGAAGCCAGGAAACATAAGTCCTCTGAATTTATTCTTCTTTTTCAACACTGTTTGACTATTTGGATCCCCATACAATCTCATCTGAATCTGAAGTTCAGCTTTTTCATTTCTGCAAAAAACAATGCTGGATTTTGATAGGGATTTCATAAAAACAATAGATTGCATTAAGTATTACTGACTTATTGCTAATATTACATCTTCCTACCTCACTAACATGGGATAGTTTCCGTTTATTTAGTTCTTCCCTAATTTCTTCTTTTTTCTTTTTCTTTTCTTTTTAGAGAGAGAATCTTAAGCAGGCTCCACCCTGCTTAAGCACAGACTCCGATGCAGGGCTCAACCTCACAACCCTGAGATCATGACCTGAGCCAAAATCAAGTCAGATGCTTAACTGACTGAGCCACCCAGATGACCTGACCTATGCTCATTTTTAAAAAATTATTTTCCCCTTTTGCTGTTCAGCTTGGGGGCTTTCCATTACCCTGTCTTCCAGATCACTGATATGTTCTTCTGCATCCACTAATCTACTGTTGATTTCCTCTCATGTGTTTTTTATTTCAGTTGTTGTATTCTTCAACTCTGATTATTTTTTAAATTTAAGTTCAGTTAACCAGCTAACAGTACACCATTATTTTTAGATGTAGTGTTCAATAATTTATCAGTTTTGTGTAACACCTAGTGCTCATCACATCAGGCGCCCCCCTTAATGCCCATCACCCAATTACCCCGTCCCCCCCCACCTCCCCTCCAGCAACCCTCAGTTTGTTTCCAATAGTTAAGAGTCTCTCATGGTTTTTCTCCCTCCCTGATGGCTTCCCATTCTGTTTTCCCTCCCTTCCCCTATTGTCCTCTACCTATTTCTTATATTCCACATATACATGAAACTGTATGATTATTGTCTTTCTCTGGTTGACTTATTTTGCTCAGCATAATACCCTCCACACTGGTCCTTTTTTGTATTTTCTATCTCTTTATTGAAAGTATCACTGAGTTCTTCCACTCTTCTCTCCAGTCTGTTTACTATCATTACTTTAAATTCTTTATCAGGCATATTGCTTATCTCCATTTAATTTTGTTCGTTTTCTGACTTTTTTTTCTTTATTTTTTTTCTTTTAGAGCATATTTTTCTGTCTCCCTATTTTGCTTGACTTTCTGTGTTTGTTTTTATGAATCTGGCAGAAGAGTGACTTCTCCTAAACTTGAAGGAACAACCTTGTGTATGATTGTCCGCAGTGTAGACTGTGTGTGCCTGGTGACTTTTGCTGGCTCTCTGGACCTGTGGCTGGTGTGGACTGGGTGTCCTGGGGCTTTCCATGTAGCAGGCACCCTGTCAAAAGAGCTAAAGCTAAAGAAGATGCAAGCCAACTAAAACAAATTAGTGTGGTTCTGGAATGTTCTGGGGCCCTTTTCCCCTGTGTCCCCTCAGCATAAAGACTAGGGTTGTAGTGAACATTAACCAGGAGTGTCCCAGTGTACACTGCCCTTTGGCCACCTTGGTGGGATGCCTGGGGCTGATGTGGGCTAGGGACCCAGGTTTCACTGAGGTGGCATGCCAGTTAGGGCACCCAGCTGTGCTCTGATCTGGACTTTCATGTTAGAGGGGAAGTGTGGACAGAGTCCATTAGCTCCACACACCTGGAGAGCATTCCAGCAGCTCCACTCCACTCTGTTTGGCAAAATTCTAGGCTGGGTCTTTGATATGCTAGTTGCTTTTTTTTAATTAGAGAAAAATGTGATTTTATTAAATTTTTAAATTTTATTTTATTTTTTCAATGTTCAAAGATTCATTTTTTATGCACCACTCCCAGTGCTCCATACAACCGTGCCCTCCTTAATACCCACAACCAGGCTCACCCATCCCCCATCTCCCTCCCCTCCAAAATCCTCAGTTTGTTTCTCAGAGTCCACAGTCTCTCATGCTTCATCTCCCCCTCCGATTTCCCCCAATTCACTTTTCCTTTCTTTCTCCTAATGTCCTCTGTGTTATTCCTTATGCGCCACAAATAAGTGAAACCATATGACAATTGACTTTCTCTGCTTGACTTATTTCACTCAGCATATTTGCTTTTTTAAACCATGGCTTTAAAGAAGAAGGAGAAGGGGGCAGGGGGTGGAATAAAAGAAAAAAAAAGGGAAAAAACCAAAAACCAAAATCTCACAGCTTTTTTTCTGTGTCCCAGCTCGACCAGGGCTGGTGTGAGGTTGTGGACCCAGGGCTCTCTGAGGCAGCGAGCCAGTTATGGCATTCAGGCCCTGCACTGGTCTGGGCTTTTAAAATAGTCAGGGAGCATCAACCAGTCCCTCTGACCTGGAGAGTGTTCCTGCAGCTCCTCCTCCATCTGACTGGTGAAATTCTAGTGCTGTCTTTTTTTTATACTAGCTGCTCTTTTTTTTTTTTTAATTTTTTTCTTTAAATTCCAGTATGTTACCATACAGTGTGATATTAGTTGCTTTTTTTTTTTTTTCTGTGCCCAAGGACAGAGGAAGCTGTTCCCAGTCCTTCAGCACTATCCCTCATAGCGTGGGGGTGGAGGTTCCCTTGGTCATCATGTTGCTATCTCTCTGGCTGTTCTCTTCGCTGTTCTGTCTTCTGTTGTGCAGAAGGTGTTCAGTGGCCTTCAGTTCAGTTCATCCTCAGGAGGACTGTTCTACATATAGGTGCTCTTTGGTGTGTTCCATGGGGGTTGACTCCAGGGTCTTCCTATGTCACCGTCATGCACCAGAACCTCCCCACTCCACATACACACATACTTTTATAAACTTTCATGTTGTTCTTTAGTGCCACTTTGTTTCAACTTGAAGAAATCCCTTCAGCACTTCTTTTTTTTTTTTAATATTTTATTTTTTTATTTGACAGACGGAGATCACAAGTAGGCAGAGAGGCAGGCAGAGAGAGTGGAGGAAGCAGGCTCCCTGCTGACCAGAGAGCCCGATGTGGGGCTCGATCCCAGGACTCTGGGATCATGACCTGAGCCGAAGGCAGAGGCTTTAACCCATTGAGCCACCCAGGCGCCCCCCTTCAGCACTTCTTGTCAGGCAGTTCTAGTGGTGACGCATTCCCTCAGTGATTGTTTATCTACGAAAGTCTTTATTTCTCTTTCATTCTTTTTTTTTTTTCAGGTTTTGTTTTTCATATCATTCATTCATTCATTCATTCATTTTTAGCCTCTTAAATTCCAGTATACTTAACTTGTGTTACTTATACCTGTTACGTGAGTTTCAGGTATACAATATAGTGATTCATCAATTCTATACATTAGTCAGGGCTCATCATGACCAGTGTACTCCTTAATCCCCATAACCGATTTCTCCCAAGCCCCCACCCACCTCCATTCTGGTAACCATCAGTTTGTTCTCTGTAGATAAGAGTCTGTTTTCTTGGTATATCTCTTTTTTTCCTTTGTTTTGTGTCCTAATTTCCACATGTGAATGAAATCATACGGTACAAAGAGACAGTTTTGCCAGATAAAGGGTTCTTGGTTGGCAGGTTCTTTTTTTTAAGCTTTTATTTATTTATTTGACAGACAGAAATCACAAGTAGGCAGATGGGCAGGCAGAGAGAGAGGGAAGCAGGCTCCATGCTGAGCAGAGAGCCCGATGCGGGGCTTGATCCCAGGACCCCGGGATCATGACCCGGGCCGAAGATAGAGGCTTTAACCCACTGAGCCACTCAGGTGCCCTGGTTGGCAGGTTTTTCTTTCAATATTTTGAATATATCATTCCACTCTCTTTTGGACTGCAGGGTTTCTGAGAAATCTGATTGTCCTCTGGCAATTCCCTTGTCTTTGACAAATCACTTTCTTCTTGCTGCTTTACAAATTCTCTCTTTAACTTTTGATTATTTAGTTCTACTGGACTTGGCATTGACCCTTTTTGGGTTCTACCTATTTGGGAACTTTGGGGCTTCATAAATCAAGAAGTCCATTTCTTCCTCTAGATTTGAGGAGTTCTTAGCCATTATTTCTTTAAATAAGCTTTCTTCTGTCCTTTGCTCTCTCTCTCTCTTCTCTTTCTAGGACAACCATAAGGCATACATTGTCTCGCTGGATTTTGTCCCATAAGTCTCATATGCTTTCTGAACTCTTTTTCAACTTTTTTTTCTTTCTGTTCCTCTAACTGGATAATTTCAAAAGACCTCTCCTGGAGTTCACTTATTTTTTCTTCTGCATGATCAAGTCTGATGTTGAAGCTCTCTGTTGAATTTTTCATTTCAGTCACTGGATTCTTCAGTTCCAGGATTTCTATTTTGTTCTTTTTTTTTATGTTTTTTTTTCTTTTGTTTCTTTATTACACTTCTCATTTTGTCCATGTACTGTTTTCCTAATTTCATTTAGTTGTCCATCAGTGCTTTCTTGTATTTCTCTGAGCTTCTTTAAGATAATTATTTTGAATTCTTTCTCAAGAAGTTGAAGGATTTCCATTTCTTTAGGGACAGTTATTGGGGCTTTATTAGTTTCTTTTGGTGGTATCATGTATCCCTGATTCTTCATGATTGTATAGCCTTGCATTGGTGTCTCTTCATTGAAGGAGCAGACACTTCTTGACTTTATAGATTGGTTTTGGTAGGTAAAGACCTTCTCCTCCTGAGTCCCCAGACTGTTGGGACTGCCTCTGACATCACGGTTGGGTGAGGCTGGAGCTGGGTGGTGTGGCTGCTGTGGGGTCCATGATGATACCCAGTTAGTGGGCCTTTTACTGGTGGTATAGGTTGGTGTGGCTCCTGCCAGGCCCCTGGACTGGCAAGACTGCCCTGATCCTTGGTGTGCAGTGTCACAGGGCCACTTCAAGATCTGCGGTAAGGTCTGAGTCCAGTAAGTCTGTAATCAAGGTCACCAATGAGCATGGCACTTCCTGGGTCACTTAGTGGATGTGGCCAGTGGCAAAGTCACAGAAAAATTGGGTTGGAACTGGATCTGCAGGGGTCAGGTTCCTTTTCGGTCCACAGCTAAGACCACAATCAGTGGGCCTGTTACTAGAGTGCTTCTCAAGGCTGCTCTTCTCAATCTTAACCTCTACTGAGCTTTTGAAAATCTGACCTGAATCCCAAGGTTCCAACAAAGGGGTTTTTGTCTGTGGATGATGGCTAAATCATTGTTTCAATATGGGGATAAAGCTGGGGACCTCCTATTCTGTCCTCTTGCTGACATCATTACACTTCTTTTCCCTCTTTTAATGTAGGTATTTATAGCTATGAATGTCCCACTGAGCATCCCACTGAATGTCACTACATCCCATAAATTTTGGTATGTTGAAATTTTTATTAAATTGATCTGAGTATTTTCTAAACCCCTTTGTGATTTCTTCTTTGACACATTAGTTGTCTGTAAGTGTTGCTGTTTAATTTCTATGAATTTGAATTTTCCAGTTTTGCTTCTGCTATTGACTTCTAGTTTCACTCCCTTATAATCAGAGAAAATATTTTATATAATTTTGATCTTTTAAAGTCTATTGATTCCTGGTTTTGCTCCTTATAATGCAGTCTAGTCCAAATAATGTTCCACGTACCCTGGAAAAGTGTGTATATTCTGCTATTGTCAGGTAGAGAGTTCTGCATGTCTGTCAGCCATACTAGTTTCTGCTCAAGTCCTCTAACTCCTTACTGTTCTTCTATCTAGATGTTACTCCATTATTAAAACTGAGGCATTGACTATGGAAAACAGTATGGAGTTTCCTCAAAACATTGAAAATAGAGCTACCTTATGACCTAGCAACTGCACTACTGGACATTTATTCCAAAGATACAAATGTAGTGGTCCGAAGGGGTACCTGCACCCCAAGGTTTATAGCAGCAATGTCCACAATAGCCAAACTACGGGAAGAGACCAGATGTATGGATAAAGAAGATGTGGTATATATGTACAATGGAATATTACACAGCCATCAAAAAATGAAATCTTGCCATTTGCAACAACATGGGTGGAACTGGAGGGTTTATGCTAAGTGAAATAACTCAATCACAGAAAGACAATTATCATATAATCTCACTGATATGTGGAATTTGAGAAACAAGGCAGAGGATCAGAAGGGAAGAGAGGAAAAAATGAAACAAGATGAAGCCAGAGAGGGAGACAAATGGTAAAAGACTCTTAATCATAGGAAACAAATTGAGTGTTGTTGGTGGGAAGGGGGTGAAGGGTATGTGATAATTAGGTGATGGACACTGGGGAAGGTATGTCTTGTGGTGAGCTCTGTGTGTTTTGTAAGACTGATGAATCACAGACCTGTAACCCTCAAACAAATAATACATTATATGTTAATAATTTTGTTAATTTGAAAAAAAAAACAGGAAGAATGATAAAGAATAGAAGAGAAAAAATAAAGATTTCCAAGATTAGAAATGAAAGTGGAAATATTACTAAAAATCTTTAAAGTAAAAGAAAATTATATTCAATACCAATAAACCAAATAAATACAATTAATCTGAACGAATAATTTGCAAACTAATCCATATTTTATTTGCCCAAACTTTCTTAATTTTTGACAAAGGTATCAAGGCAAGTACCTGGAAAGGAAAAAAAGGTTTCAACACAAGATGCTGGAAAAACCGAGTCACTGAGTGAAAGAACAACAAACAAACAACAACAACAAAACCCTCAACCTTCTACCTGATATCATACACAAGTAAAAGTTAAAGTATAAGAAATAAAGTATAGGAAAATATTATGTAACCCTGTGATAAACAAATTTTTTAAATAAGACAAAAAATGACTAAGAATAAAAGAAAAAATAATAGACTAGACTATATTATAACTAAATACAACTGCTCTTCCAAATAAATCATTTTTTTAAAAAAGAAAAATCCGTAAGCCAGATTGAGAAAAAATATTTCCGTAAATACATCTAACAGACTTTATCAGAATATATTGATAGCTTCTACAGATCAATAAAAAGATAACAAACCAAAAAAGCAAAACACTTATGACTCCACAAAGTAAGACAAAATAATAACCAACAAGCACATTTAAAAGAGATTGCCATTGCTAGATATTGGAAAGTAGCAAATTCAAACAATGAAATACCACTTTGCAGCCACTAGTATTGATGAATACTGAAATCTCACTATCAAATATTCTTAAAGAAACAGAATAACTAAACTCTCATAATTTTTCAGTGTAAGTTACAAATGAAGCAACCACTTTGGAAATCAGGTATTTTTATAAAGTTAAAAATAGACTATTAAGCAACAATTCTGCTCTTAGACATTTATCCAAGAAAAATGAAAACTTATGTCCTGAAAGAGAATGCTTTTAGCTGAAGTTCAGAAGTTAAAAAGAAAAGAAAAGAAAGAACTGAAATGAAATCCAACCAAATGTAGGAATCTCAGTTTTTGAGTTCAGCTAAGAAAGCCAAACACACAAAAAATACTGTTATATGAGGTCTTAGAACAGATAAAATTCTATGCTGATATAAATTAGCATAGTGTTTAGGGATACAAATTGCCTGAAAAATGTTCAACTGTTCCATCTGGGTTGATAGAAATTTCCATATTTCCATCATGGCTGGTTGAACTGGTGGTTACACTTGTTTATGCCTTTGTCAAAACTCATCAAGCAGCATTCATAAAAATTGCATTCATTTTAAATTCTGCATAATTTGTAATAAATAAATAAATAAATAGTGGACAAACAAATAAAAAATAAAGTAAAAAAAACAACAACAACCAATGTGAGGCATTGAAGATTTCAACTACTACTAGAGAATTAGTTTGCTCTTCAATTATGCCAATGATTGAAACATATGTTAGGGAACTTTTTTTTTCATGCATATATGGTTATGATTGTTACAGCTTCTTGATGAACTGACTCTTGTATCAATATATAACGTCCTTGGGCACCTGGGTGGCTCAGTGGGTTAAAGCCTCTGCCTTCGGCTCGGGTCATGGTCCCGGGGTCCTGGGATGGAGCCCCGCATCAGGCTCTCTGCTCAGCAGGGAGCCTGCTTCCCTTCCTTTCTCTCTGCCTGCCTCTCTACCCACTTGTGATCTCTGTCTGTCAGATAAATAAATGAAATCTTAAAATATATATATATGTATATATACATATATATATAACGTCCTTGTCTCTTGTAACAATTTTTTAGTCTATTTTGTCTTTTATTATAGCCAACCCAGCTCTCTTTTGATTACTGTTTTTTTTCCTTTGTTCCAGAATTCACTGTTTATGCACCACACCCAGTGCTCCATGCAATACGTGCCCTCCAAGGAATATCTCTTTGCATTCTTACACTTTGAATCTATTTGTGTCTACAGATCTAAAACAAGTCTTTTGTACACAGCATATGGTTGCACCATGTTTTATTATGGCTGGATCATGTTTTGTTTATGCATTGTACTAATCTCTGCCTTTTGTTAGAAGGATTGTATCTATTCATATTTAAATTAGTTTGTGACAAGGAACTACTTCTGCCATTTTGCTGTTTTCTGTATGTCTTACACCTTTTTCATTATTCATTTCTTCCATTACTGCCTTCATTTATGTTTACTTGATTTTTTCTATGTACCATTTCAAGTCTCTTTCTTTTTTAAAGATTTTATTTATTTATTTATTTGTCAGAGAGAGAGAGAGAGCGCGAGAGCAAATGGAGGCAGAGGCAGAGAGAGAGGCAGGCTCCCCCCTGAGCAAGAAGCCTGATGCGGGACTCTATCCCAAGACCCCGGGACCATGACCTGAGCCAAAGGCAGTGGCTTAACCGACTGAGCCACCCAGGTGTCCCCTCAAGTCTCTTTTGTTTCCTTTTGTGTCTATTATGAGATATGTTCTTTGTGGTTACCATGGTGATGACATTTAACATCCCAAATTTTAAAAATATAGTTTGAATTGATGCCAACTTCAATAGCATGCAAAATTCTAAATGATTTTTGACATGCCTAAAATATATAAAACTAAAGAAACTACACATAAGCCCTATAATCTAATTGATAAAGTTGTTTCCCAAGAAAGATACAGGTTAACAATTCTGATGCTCATGCACATGTGGAATTGAACAAATGACTACGTGGACGGTGGTTGATAGAACACAGATTTTTCACTTTTGGAGAGGGAATTCACAGATAAGCAAGGGAAGGAGACTAGAATGGTCATTATAGCGATAGATTAGAGTTGGAAACGTTAGTATGAACTCATGTGTATCTTAATATACATACAGATGATTACACATAGAAATATTTATGCACATTTATATTCATGGGTTAGAATCCACATTTGCAGGTCCTTGTTCTTTCACCTAAGAGGACTTAGAAACAAGGGAACTCCAGATCAAAAACCAGACCTAGTGCCCATTTATTATTTAATTTTTTTGCTTTTCTGTTTTGACATACAAAACCTGTACATAATAATGTTTATAACTTGAGTTTGGAATTAAGTATAGACTGTGAAATCATCATTAAAACCTATGCCATACATATTAACTGCAAAAGGTTTCTTTCACCATCTTATATTTTATTTTGTATAAGAACACTTAACAAAAACATAAATAAGAGGAAGTAAAAGGGTAGAGTTTTTGTATGTGAATGAACTTAAGGTTTGTTTTTATTTCATTCATTTATTTTATACTTATAAAATAACTGTTATATCTATATTTTTTGTAAGCCTCATAGGAGCCACAAATGAAAAACTACATTAGATTCACAAAGGATAAAGGGAAGAGAAGCAAAGTATGCCACTAAAGAAAATGATCTTTCACAAAGGAAGACAGCAAAAGAGGAAGAAAGGAATAAGGGACATACAAAACAGCCAGGAAATAATGAATAAGATGGAATTAATGAGACTTATCTATCAATAATTACTCAAAATACAAATGGATTGAATTCCCCAATTTAAAAAAAAGAGACAAAGAGGGTTATTATAGAATTATAATGGGGTCAATTCATCAACAAGATATATCAATCATAAGTAAATATGCACCTAACATAAGAGCACTTAAATATATTAAGCAAATTCTAACACATCTGAAGGTAGAAACAGAAAAAAACACAAAAATAGTAGCTCCATTTTCAACAATAAATAAATCATCCAGACTGCAAATCAATAAGGGAACATTGGACTTCAGCTGTATTTTAGAAAAAATGATCATTATAAACACACATAGAACATTCACCCAACAACAGCAAAATACACATTTTCATCAAGTGCACATGAAACATTCTCCAAGACAGATTATATGTTAGGTCAAGAAAATGTCTTTGCAAATTTAAGAAAATTAAAATTATATCAAGCATCTTTTGCAACCACAGTGGGATAAAACTAGAAATACAGGAAAAGAAGTTGGAAAATTTGCAAATATGTGGAAATTAAACAACTGGAAAACCAATGAGTCAAAGAAGAAATCAAAAGAGAAATAAATAAAATCTTGAAACAAATAAAAATGGTAACACAACATTATGTGAAATAAATTAAAGCTATATATGACAGCCTATAGCTAACATTCTACTCGATGGTAAAGGGCTGAAAGATTCTCCTCTAGGTTCAGGAAAAGATAAGGGTGCCCACTTAAAGCACTCCTATTCAGCATAGCACCAGCAGTCCTAGCCAGAGCAATTAGGCAAGAAAAAATAAATAAAAGACATCAGATTGGAAACAAAGAATTAAATTGCCTCTGTTTGCAGGTGATATGACCTTATAAAGTGAAAATCCTAAATACTCAACCAAAAAATTGTTAAAGCTAATCTAAAAATTCAGTAATATAGTCAACTAATATTTGATAAAGGATCCAATAATACAAAATGGGAACAAGATGTTCTCTTCAATAATGGTACTGGCTAAAATGGAAAATTACACGCAGAAATGTAATTTGACCCCTATCTATAGCACTTACAAAAATTAACTCAAAATGGATTAAAGACTTAAGAATTAGACCTGAGTTTAACCAACTGAGACACCCAGGTGCCCCAAGAAAAAAATTTTTAACCATTGAGTTAAACATCATGGAAATCCAACAGAGTTTTTAAAAGCATGGTCCTCTTGAAAAAGAAACAGTAATGACAGTAATATGAATGGTGACAGCAACACTATGGCAGATAATTGAGTGAAATGAATTAATTTGAATAAATGCTGTGAATTGTCCTCTCGGTTAAAAAAAAAAAAAAGAATTAGACCTGAAACCATTAAACTCCTAGTTAAAAGGGGAAAAAGAGAGAGAGAGAGAAATCTCCCTGACATTGGTCTTCGCACAAGTTTTTGGATATAATAACCATTCAAACTGTTGTAAGGTTATATTTCTTTGCAGTTTTGATTTCCATTTCCCTGATGGTCAGAAATATTAAACACCATTTCATATGCCTGTTGCCTATTTCTATGTCTTCTTTGGAGAAATATCTGTTTAGTTCCTTTGCCTATTTTCTTAAATTTTTATTTATTTTTTTAATTTCTTCTCAGTGTTCCAGAATTCATTGTTTATGCACCACACCCAGTGCTCCATGCAATACATGCCCTCCATAATACCTACCACCAGGCTCACCCAACCTCCCCTCCAAAACCCTCAGTTAGTTCCTCAGAGTCCACAGTCTCTCATGGTTCATCTCCCCCTCCAATTTCCCCTAACTCCCTTCTTCTCTCCATATTTTTTAATCTAGTTATTCATTTTGTTTTTGTTTTTGCTCTTGAATATAGTGGTTTCCTTTATATTCTGAATATTAATCTTTTATCAAATATATTGATTGCAAATATTTTTCCCATTCTGTAGATTTTCTTTTCATGTTGTTGTTTCCATTGTCGTTCAGAAGCTTCTTAGTCTGATGTAATCTCACTTGTCTATTTTTGCTTTTATTGCCTGTGCTTTTGGTGCCAAGACCATGGTTCAGAAGCTTTTTACTTATGTTTAATTCAAAACCTGTAGCTTAGCTATAAGGCTCAGTCTTCTTCACCAAATTTTCTACTCTCCTATCCTGTCATATCCACTTCCTCCTCCTCCACCCCCATAGACACATACACATCTACTATCCTATATAAATTAATATAAACTACCCTATATTAGCTCATATAAACTCATCAATCAGCATTTCATGATGAATCATCAAAAAGGACTCAGTCCAAAGATTGGTCAATATCAACACTTTGACCCTGATATCTTTTATGAATTACATTTAGGGTGATATACTCAGAGTTCTCAATTTTCACCTGAAAGATTAAATGAAGTTTTCCTAATAGACAATAAGGGATACTCTAAATCTCCATTTCCTCCAAGGAAGACCTGAGTCTGTGCCTTCCATGGTTGGCTGCCATTTCACGATGGGCACTGCCAGGTGCAGGACACCCCAAACTTCTCACAACACAAATCATGACATGCAAAGTCTTTAGACTAATTACTTCATATGGTTGCAAAAATTTATCTCTAAAAACCCTCAATCCCACCCCCTTTTTTTTTACAAAATCAAACAGCCAGATTTAGCCACAATTATTTCTTAATGTAACTTCAATACTACCTCGTTATGTTTTATATCAATGTCTATTAATTACAGTGGGACAACCATGCCATGATGATCAGTCTGAAAACTTATAAGCACTTAACTCACTGGGTCCAGTAGGGACTTAACAGAGAAGCCCTGCTGAAGGCTTCCAATGCTGTCCTCCATATCCATGTCTTTAGACAAGCTGAACCCCCTGTCTTAGAGTACCTTTCTCTCCCTGCCCATAGGTAACTCCTTCTCATCTTTGTAAATGAAGTATTATGGTATCTTCTGATAAATACTGTTCTGAAATGCCCATAGGTTTTATGGAGATGTCATTGTTGTGTCCTGTACAAAGATATGTGTGACAACAAAATGGCATTTATCATACAGACTCTTAATTCTCCACTTCCATCTCTAGCTCCTAAGGAACCAAGGCAACCCACAACAGTATAAATTGCATTTTGGAACCCAATAAAGACTTCTTTATGAAAGAGTTAATCATAAGCTGGTGAAAACACCATAGAATAAGGGCAGTGTGATCTGGAGACACTCACCTGTCTGAGAGATGACCACCTATGAGGCCTCCCACCAGCATTCCAGCCATGAATAGGGATTGAACAACTGATTTCTGTGACTGATAATTACATACTAGGTCCCACTGGAAGAGAAGGAAGTCAGCACAGAGTAGTTTCACAGCAGCTTACAATCCCCCAGTGTTCACTTGCTGCAACAGCCATCAGTGGACATGCTCTCCAGCCTTCCTTTCCTACATTTACTTACATGTATCACCCAAGTCTCAATTGAAGCATGACTTTCTCCAGAAATCCTCAACTAAATCTTCTGGGTTATATTGGGGCCCATCTTCATATGTGCTTAGCATTCCATACCTCAGTGGTTCTCAATCGTTGCCACACACTGAAAATACTGAGGAGATTTTCTAAAATACTGTTGCCTGCATTTCCTAACCTTAAGTGAAACACTCTGATTTTCTTCTCTGAGAAGTAGCCAGGGCATGGAGACTTTTTTTTTTTTAATTAATACATTTACTTCCAATTTGCAGCTAGGCTGAGAACAAGTGACCAAAAAATAACTTTTCACACACTATATCAAGTACTTACTTGTCTAATCATTAGTATTCAGACTGTATTTAGTGGAATCCATGTCTAGTTGGTTGATTTCACTGACCTCAAATTCAACGTAAGTGTTTGGCAGTTAAGAAAGCAAATATCGTATGATCTCAGTAATATGTGGAATTTAAGAAACAAAACAGGTGACCATATGGGAAAGGAGAAAAGAAAAAAATGGGAGAAGGAATCAAGGCATAAGTGTTAGTTAACTATAAAGAACAAACTGAGGGCTGACGGAGGGAGGTGGGAGGGAGGTGGGCTTGATGGATGATGGGTATTAAGGAGGGCACTTATGATGAACACTGTGTTGTATGTAAGTGAGGAATCAATGAATTCTACCCCAGAAACCAATATTGCACTCTATATTAAGTAAAATTTGCTAGAAGAATGAAAGAGAGCTGGCTACAGTACCTACGCAATAACTCAAGACTTGAACAATGTTCATCCTGTTATTCTAAACACCCAGGGCACCTGGGTGGCTCAGGTGGTTAAGCGTCTGCCCTTGGCTCAGGTCATGATTCCGGAGTCCTGGGATCGAGCCCTGCTTCAAGTTCCATGCTCAGCAGGGAGCCTCCTTCATCCTCTCTCTCTGCTGCTCCCCCTGCTTATTCTCTCTCTCTCTCTGTCAAATAAATAAATACAATCTTTTTTTTTTAAGATTTTATTTATTTGACAGAGAGAGATCACAAGTAGGCAGAGAGGCAGGCAGAGAGAGAGGGGGAAGGAGGCTCCCTGCCTAGCAGAGAGCCTGATGCAGGACTCGATCCCAGGACCCTGAGATCATGACCTGAGCTGAAGGCAGAGGCTTAACCCACTGAGCCATCCAGGCACCCCAATAAATACAATCTTTAAAAAGACATTCGATGAATTAATAAATAAGCAAACAAACAAATAAATAAAAACCCAGACTGTATACTCAAAAGAGATAAATGGGGCCTCTTACCTCAGTCACAATGGTGGAGGAGAAGGAGCTTTGGTCATACACCCAGCCATCTAGACAGGTCTCTTTGTCTGGCTCAGTCATGTTGGTGACATTTCCATTCAGATGAAGAAGCTGCCACTGGGGATGGATAAAGCGGTGACATTTCTCTGGCCTCAAGTCTGAGTCCAGTGGGATGGAGATTCTCAGGAGGGTATCAGGGCTAAGGATCCCAGTATCGTTATCAGAAACTGTGTCATTGTCAAGGATGTGCACCCAGCAGCGATGACCAGGAATGGCTGCAGTGAAGTTCTCCAAAAATGTTTGACACGTTATCATCACCAAAGGGGAAACAGTTAAAACCATCTGAAGGATCTGGAATTTCCCCAGGCCACCAACTTGATCCAGGAGCTCCTGAAAGGCCATTGAGTGTGAACAGGTGATCCTCAAGAGAAGACTTTAAAGAGATAAATTCAAAGGGAGAAAACTGTTTCCTTTTATTAATTCACACTAAGCCAGTGCCAGTTTCTTATCAATCATTCCTACAACAGAGCCGTGGAAAGAGTATCCCCAGTCTTTCTGGAATCATGTTAATTTTTTAGTAAAGTCACAGAGAAAATTATTTACCAGAGGCATTTCCGTTGACAAAGATATCTGTTTAAAATTTTAATCTCTAAATGTGCTTGTCCTCAATGATCTTCTGAGTGAGCATTGGACTTTGGCATGTACACAACTCTCTAAATAAGCTAAAATAAGCTTGACAATGCAGTCCTCAGCCATTTCCAAAATACAGAGTTTGAGAGACAAAAAGTGAATGGTTGTGTAATTTTTCTGTGGAAAGAGCAAAAAGCAAGTGTTTTTCTTGCTTGGTACTGAATTTAGATTAAAATCGTTAAGATATACAATCCTTTGGTTTTTTGTGGGGTTTTGGGTTTTTTTTTTTAAGATTTTCTTTATTTATTTGACACAGAGAGAGAGAGACAGTGAGAGAGGAAACAGAAGCAGAGGGAGTGGGAGTGAGAAAAGCAGGCCTCCTGCCAAGCAGGAAGCCCAATCTGGGGCTCGATCCTAGGACCCTGGGATCATGACCCAAGCCAAAGGCAGACGCTTAATGACTGAGCCACCCAGGTGCCCTACAATCCTTTGTTTTTATAGATTTTATTTATTTATTTGACAGACAGAGATCACAGGTAGGTAGAGAAGCAGGCAGAGAGAGAGAGGGAAAAAGCAGGCTCCCCGCTGAGCAGAGAGTCCGATGCGGGGCTCGATCCCAGCACCCTGGGATCATGACCTGAGCCGAAGGCAGAGGCTTAACCCACTGAGCCCCAGGTGCCCCAATCCTTTGTTCTTAATTAGAACAAAGTGGAATGTGGTGCAATTACCTTTCGGTGACTGATATTGAACTTCTGTTTAAATTACACCAGGAACTCATGTTCCTAGATTCCTTACAATGTAAATATAGGAGAAAGGACGTGGTAAGTCCGTGCAAGGGTTTATTTATTTGCTTATGTAATATATTTGAGGATCTGTTCTGTGCTTGTGTTTAGAATCCTTAATTGGTGATTTCATCCTTTTTTCTTTTTTAAAAGATTTTATTTATTTATTTGACAGAGAGAGACACAGAGAGAGAGGGAACACAAGCAGGAGGAAGGGGAGAGAGAGAAGCATGCTTCTTGCTGAACAGGGAGCCCAATGCAGGGGTCAATCCCAAGACCCTGGGATCATGACCTGAGCCGAAGGCAGACGCTTAACCAACTGAGCCACCCAGGCGCCCCATGATGATTTTGTCCTTATGAATGCGGCCTCTTTATCTCTGATAGTATTCCTGGTCTGCAGGCACGTGTTTTCTCATACTAATATAGCCATTCCAAGTTTTTTTGTACCTATAGTTTGTACCTATAGTTTGTATGTATAGTTTGTATCTTAGCTACTGTAAATGCTGCAGTAAGTGTAGGAATGCATACAACTTTTTGAATGGGTGTTTTTGTTTTCTTTTTTTTTTTTAACTTAAATTCAATCAGCCAGCATATAGTACATCATTATTTGTAGATGTTGATGTAGATGTAGATATAGAGTTCAATAATTCATCAGTTGCGTATAACACCTAGTGCTCATCACATGCCTTCCATTAATGCCCACCACCCAATTACCCTAGCCCTCCATTCATCTCCCCTCCAGCAGTTTGTTTCCTGTAGGTAAGGGTCTCTCATGGTTTGTCTCGCTCTCTGATTTCTTTCCATTCCGTTTTCCCTCCCCTTCTGAATGTCCCTCTGTGCTGTTTCTTACACTGGACAGATGAGTGAAACCATATGATAATTGTCTTTCTTTGACTGACTTATTTTACTTAGCATAATACCCTCCAGTTCCATCCATGTCGTTGTAAATGATAAGTATTCATCCTTTCTGATGGCTGAGTAATTTGAGCAAATACCTAGCAGTGGAATTACTGGATCACATGGTAGTTCTATTTTAATTTTTTTAAAGATCCTCCGTTGTGTTTTCCAGACTGTCTGCCCCAGTTTGCCTTCCTACCAACAGTGCATGAGGGCTCCCTTTTTTCCACATCCTCATCAACACTTGTTATTTCTTGTGTTGTTGGTTTTTTTAGCCATTCTAACCGTGTGAAATGATATCTCATTGTGGTTTTGATTTGTATTTCCCTGACAATTAGTGACGCCGAGCAACTTTTCATATAACTGTTACCATTTCTAAGTCATCTTTGGAGAAATGTTTATTCAGGTCTTTTGTTTATTTTTAAATTGGGTTATTTGAGGGGTTTGCTATTGAGTTGTATGAGTTACTTATATATTTTGGATATTAACCCCTTATCAGATATATGTTTTGCAAATATTTTTCCATCCATACTATATAAAACTATTCAGCAATAAAAAGAAATAAAATACTGATACAAACAAAAATATGCATGAATCTCATATACACTACACTGAGCAAAAACAAAACAAAACAAAAAGCAAAATTAGTTCCTAATAAAATTTGTACTGGAGAGGTGAGGGTTAAGGGATACTTTGACTGAGGGGTGAGCACAAAAAAATTCTGGGATGATACAATTTACCTGTCTGTTGATAGGACTGTGGATTTACACTACTATGTGAATTTATACAAATACATTGAATTGGGGGGCACCTGGGTGGCTCAGTGGGTTAAAGCCTCTGCTTTCAGCTCAGGTCATGACCCCAGGGTCCTGGGATCGAGCCCCGCATCGGGTCTCTGCTCTGCAGGGAGCCTGCTTCCTCCTCTCTCTCTCTGCCTGCCTCTCTGCCTACTTGTGATCTTTGTCTGTCGAATAAATAAATAAAATCTTTAAAAAAAAAAAAAAACAAATACATTGAATTTTGAACTTGATCTCAGGGTCATGAGTTCAAGCTCCACACCCAGTGTGGAGCCTACTGAAATAAATAAATAAGTAAATAAAACTATCTTCTCCCATTATTGCCCTGTATATTCTTTAGCTTCTAGTTTTTGAATGTCTTGTAAGTGCATAAATATTACTTAACTTTTACTGTAATTGTGTGTTTATTATTCTCTTGGTTAGAAACTTTTTCCCCCCAAACATTCACCCACTGCTTTATTGTCTCAAGTATCTTCCTTTAAGAGTAGTTAAAAGTTCACTTCTATAAAGATCATTACCCTGGTCCACCGTCCAGTCCCTCCCCTGGACTCATTAAACATTGCCTTTAAAATTTTTCTAGACCACATTGTTCATCTTCCTTACAATTATCTTATGACATCACAGTGTAATTATTTATGTACCTGTCTCTTATTAACTAGATTATGAGACCTTGAAACACTGACCTCATGTTTCACTTACACACATAAATAAATATATAACATACAAATACATATGAACACACAACATTGTTTTGTTTATAGCAATAGCACGGAAAGTGAGTCCCAAATGGTATTTGGATGACTCAATAAATCTGGTAAAATAAACTATCACAGAATTATATTTCCTTCCTTCATTTTGAAATTTCCTCATTTTGAAAATCTTTAAAATCACTGTTATGGTATGATCTAAACTGAAGCAGAACTTCAGTTACAAAAGTATTCCAGTTTGCTTTAACTAAGGATGGCTTTCATCAACCTTTAACCAAAATTCAGTCTTAATGAAGAAAAATCCCTTCTATGTGCTCTTTGCACAGAAACATCACAAAGCAGTTTACCTTTGAATTTTCACACATCCCTTTTCTGAAAATAATAGCAGATCATTGAACAGGTATATTTCCACCTAAATTCTACTTTAGGTGGAGCTTGTAAGGTCAGCATCTCAGTATCTAAGGAGCCTGTAAGGTCAGTATCATTCACTGAGTAATCTTTTAAGCAAGTTCAGTTGTCAGCTACTAAGTATTTTGCTAAATAATTATATCTGTGACTTTACTGAAACTATCCACCTGCCTCAAAAGATTTGAGGGCAGAGAGAGACTCCAAGATGGCAGAAGAATAGGAGACCTTAATTTCATCTGGTCCTAGGAATTCAGCTAGCTAGCTATCTAATCATTCTGAACATCTACGAACTCAATCAGAGGTCTAAGAAAAGAATAGCTGCAACTCTACAAATAGAAGAGACCACTTTCTGCTAGATAAGAGGTACAGAGAAGTGAATCCAAGGAAATATATGGGAAAATAGACTGTGGGGGGAGGGAGCCTCTATCAGCCAGCTACCACCAAGTGATGTAGCAGCAGAGCACAAAAATGGAACTTTTAGAAGTCTTTTCCAGTGAGTGACAGCACTCGGGCTGCCAGGTAGGGATGGAACCCTAGCTGGGGCAGTGTGCTCTCAGGATCCTTGGGGTCACAGGAAGACAGGGGTGCCTGAGTGCAACAGAGCTCCCAGGTATTGGAGCAGGGAAGCCGGCTGCAAAGAGTGAGCCCAGGAGTTGGGTCGGGGTTGCCATAAATGATGATTTGCAGCACAGTCAGGGACGGCTGTCTGAGCAGGGGCCCATCAGCAGCAGAATCGGGAACACCTCCCTTCTTCCTCTGGGAGGAGTGGCTGGGAAGCACACCCCAGGAGTCTGCTGGGTTTGGAGACTCCAAATGGAGTCATGTGTCTGAGGTAGAAACGCTCAGTCACAGGCCAGGTGAGCTTTTCTCTGAGGACTCATTGAAGAGTGGGGCCCTGAACTTTTGGCTCCTCTGGGACCAGAGATTGGGAGGCAGCCATTTTCATTTTCATCCTCTAAAGCCACACAGAAAGCCTTCAGGGAACAAAAGCCACAGAGAGCAAACCTGAGCAGATTACGTATCCTGGCCACTGGCAAGAGCAGTGTAACTCCACCTGGGCCAAACACACTTGAGAATCAACACAGCAGACCACTCCCCCAAAAGATCAGCAAGAACATCCAGCCACTACCAAGTTACCGATCAATGAGAACTGCAGAACTCCAGCACTAGGGGAATACAGCACATAGAACTCACGGCTTTTTTCCCCATGATTCTTTAGTCTTTCAACTTTATTTTTTTTTTAATTTTCTTTCTTTTTTTGTTATTTTCCTTCTTTTTCAACCAACTTCTCATTTTATCAACTCCTTTTTAAAAATCTTTTTAAATTTTCATTTTTACATTACATTCTATCTGTTCATTGTATTTAATCTTATTTTTATATGTGGTTTTCTTTCTTTAATAATTTGGGGTGCAGTTTCTTCTAACAGACCAAAATACATCCAAAATCTAGTGTATGGTTCTGTTCTATTCACCCACCTCATCATATTCTCTCTCTTTTTTCTTCTTCTGGTTTTTTTTGTTTTATTTTGTTGAAGTCCTTTTTTAAAAGTTTTCATCTTTACAGTTACATTCTATCCTTTCAATGTATTTAATTTTATTTTTGTATATATTTTTTTCTTTACAATCTTGAGATGTAGCTTCCTCTAAAAAACTGACCAAAATACACTCAGGAGATAGTATATTCCTCTGTTCTATTCACCTGTCTGTTTATATCCCTTCCTTTCGGCTGTTGTTGTTTCTTTCTCTTTCTCTTTTTTTTTTTTGTCTTTTAATTTTCATTTTTACAGTTACATTCTATCCTTTTACTGTATTTAATTTTATTTTTGTACATATATAAGTTTTTCTTTCTTTAAAATTTTGGGATCTAGTTTTCTAAAAAACTGACCAAAATACACACAGAATCCAGTGTATTGCTCTATTCTGCTTACCTATCTGATTATATTCTCTTTCTTTTCTATTTCTTTTTTCTCTTTTTTCTCTTTCTTATTTTTTTCCTTTTTTTTCCCTCTCCACCCCCCCCTTCCAAGTTTTGGATCTCTTCTAGTTTGTTTAGTGTATATTTCTCTGGAGTTGATGTTGCCATTTTAGTATTTTGTTCTCTCATTCATCTATTCTTCTCTGGAAAGAATGACAAAACAGAAAAACTCACCTCAAAAAAGAGAACAAGAGGCAGTACTGACTGCCAGATACCTACTCAGTATGGACATAAGTAAAATGTTGGAACTAGAGTTCAGAATGACTATAAAGATACTAGCTGGGCTTTAAAAAGAAAAAGCATAGAAGACACTTGAGAATTCCTTTTTGGAGAAATAAAAGAACTAAAATCTAACCAAGTCAAAATCAAAAATACTAGTAATGCCATGCAATAAAAAAAAAAAAAATGGAGGTTCTAACTGCTGAAATAAATGAGGTGAAAGAGAGAATTAATGATATAGAAGACCAAATGATGGATAATAAAGAAGCTGAGAAAAAGAGAGATAAACAACTATTGGATCACAAGGGAAGAATTAAAGAAATGTGATAACATAAAGCAGAACAATATTAGAATAACTGGGATCTCAGTAGAAGAGGAAAGAGAGAGGAGGGCAGAAGGTATATTGCAGCAAATTATACTGGGAGCCTCCTTAATCTGGGGAAGGAAACAGGCATCAAAATCCAGGAGGCATAGAAAACACCCCTCAAAATCAATAAAAATGGGTCAATACCCCAACATATAATAGTGAAACTTACAAACTTACAAGAGAAAATCCTGAAAGCAGCTAGGAACAAGAGTTCTGTAACCTACAAGGGTAGAAATATTAGATGGTAGCAGACCTATCCACAGAGACCTGGCAGGCTGGAAAGGACTGGCTAAAGGAGAAAAATACACAGCCAAGAATACTATATCCAGCTAGGATGTCATTCAAAATAAAAGGAGAGATAAAAACCTTCCAGGACAAACAGAAATTCAAAGAATTTGTGATCATCAAATCAGCCCTACAAGAAATATTAAAAGGGATACTTGAAGTGAAGAGAGAGCCCAAAAGTAATATAGACCAGAAAGGAACAGAGACAGTATACAATAACAGTCACTTTACTTTACTTTTTTAATTTTTTTAACTTTTACCTCTTTAACAGAACAGCAAAGAAAGTCTAAACCCAGCAGGAGAAGAGAAATAATAAAGATCAGAGCAGAGATCAATAAAATAGAAACCAAAAGATCAGTAGAACAAGTCAACGAAACTAGGAGTTGGTTCTTTGAAATAATTAATAAGATTGATAAACCCCTGGCCAGACTTATCAAAAAGAAAAGAGAAAGGACCCAAATAAATAAAATAATGAGTGAAAAAGGAGAGATCACAACCAACACCAGGGAAATATAGACAATTATAAGAACATATTATGAGCAACTATACACCAGCAAATTTGACAATCTGGAAGAAATGCATGCATTCCTAGAGACAGATAAACTACCAAAACTGAACGAGGAAGAAATAGAAAATCTGAACAGACCCACAACGAGTAAGGAGATTGAAGCAGTCATCAAAAATCTCCCAACAGGGGTGCCTGGTGGCTCAGTGGGTTAAAGCCTCTGCCTTCAGCTCAGGTCAAGATCCCAGGGTCCTGGGATGGAGCCCCACATTGGGCTCTCTGCTCAGTAGGGAACCTGCTTCCCCTCTCTCTCTCTCTCTGCCTGCCTCTCTGCCTACTTGTTATCTCTGTCTGTTAAGTAAATAAACAAAATCTTTTTAAAAAAATCTCCCAAAATACAAGAGCCCAGGGCCAGATGGCTTCCCAGGGGAATTCTACCAAACATTTAAAGAAGAATTAATACCTATTCTTCTGAAACTGTTCCAAAAAATAGAAATGGAAGGAAAACTTCCAAACTCATTTCATGAGGCCAGCATTACCTTGATCCCCAAACCATACAAAGACCCCTTCAAAAAGGAGAATTACAGACCAATATCCTTGATGAACATGAATGTGAAAATTCTCACCAAAATACTAGCCAGTAGGATCCAACAATACATTAAAAGGATTATTCATCACAACCAGGTGGGATTTTTCCTGGGCTGCAAGGTTGGCTCAATATCCACAAATCAATCATTGTGATATAATATATTAATAAAAGAAAAAACAACAACCATATGATACTCTCAGAAGATGCTGAAAAAGCATTTGACAAAGTACAGCATCCTTTATTGATCAAAACTCTTCCAAATGTAGGGATAGAGGGTATGTACCTCAATATCATCAAAGCCAACTATGAAAAACCCACAGTGAATATTATTCTCAATGGGGAAAACTGAGAGCTTTTCCCCTAAGGTCAGGAACACGGCAGGGATAGCCACTATCACCACTGCTTTTCAGCATAGCACTGGAAGTCCTAGTCTCAGCATCAGAAAACCAAAATAAAATAAAAGGCATCTGAGTCAGCAAAGAAAAAGTAAAACTCTCACTCTTTGCAGATGATATGATACTCTATGTGGAAAACCCAAAAGACTCCACTCCACAACTGCTATAACTCACAGAGGAATTCAGTAATGTGTCAGGATATAAAATCAATGCACAGAAATCAGTTGCATTTCTATACACCAACAGCAGAAAGAGAGATTAAGGAGTCGATCCCATTTACAATTGCACCCAAAACCATAAGATACCCAGGAATAAACCTAACCAAAGAGGCAAAGAATCTGTACTCAGAAAACTATAAAGTACTCATGAAAGAAATTGAGGAAGACACAAAGAAATGGAAAAACATTCCATGCTCATAGATTGGAAGAATAAATATTGTGAAAATTTCTATACTACCTAAAGCGATCTACACACTTAATGCAAGCCCTATCAAAATACCATCCATTTTTTTCAAAGAAATGGAACAAATAATCCTAAAATTTATATAGAATCAGAAAGGACCCCAAAGCCAGAGGAATGTTGAAAAAGAAAGCCAAAGTTGGTGGCATCACAATTCCAGACTTCTAGCTCTACTACAAAGCTGTAATCATCAAGACAGTATGGTACTGGCACAAAAACAGACATGTAGGGGCACCTGGGTGGCTCAGTGGGTTAAAGCCTCTGCCTTCAGCTCCGGTCATGATCCCAGGGTCCTGGGATCGAGCCCCGCATTGGGCTTTCTGCTCAGCGGGGTGCCTGCTTCCTCCTCTCTCTGCCTGCCTCTCTGCCTACTTGTGAACTTTGTCTGTCAAATAAATAAATAAATCTTAAAAAAAAAAACAGACAAGTAGATTGAAGGAAAAGAATAAAGAGCCCAGAAATAGACCCTCAACTCTATGGTCAACTAATCTTTGTCAAAGCAGGAAAGAACATCCAATGGAAAAAAAGACATTCTCTTCAACAAATGGTGTTGGGAAAATTGGACAGCCACACACAGAAGAATGAAACTGGACCATTTCCTTACACTACACACAAAAATAGACTCAAAATGGATGAAAGAACTCAATGTGAGACAGGAATCAATCAAAATCCTTGAGGAGAACACAGGCAGCAACCTCTTTGACCTCAGTCGCAGCAACTTCTTCCTAGGAACATCACCAAAAGCAAGGGGAAACAAGGGCAAAAATGAACTATTGGGATTTCATCAAGATAAAAAGTTTTTGCACAGCTAAGGAAATAGTCAACAAAACTAAAAGACAACTGACAGAATGGGAGAAGATATTCACAAATGACATATCAGGTAAAGTGCTAGTATCCAAAATCTATGAAGAACCTATCAAACACTCAAAGAACAAATAATCCAATTGAGAATGGGCAGAGGACATGAACAGACATTTCAGCAAAGAAGATATCCAGATGGCCAACAGACACATGAAAAAGTGCTCAACATCTCTTGGCATAGGGAAATACAAATCAAAACCACAATGAGATACCACCTCACACCAGTCAGAATGGCTAAAATTAACAAGTCAGGAAACGACAGATGTTGGCAAGGATGCAGAGAAAGGGGAACCCTCCTACATTGTCGGTGGGAATGCAAGCTGGTGCAGCCACTCTAGAAAACAGCATGGAGGTTCCTCAAAAAGTTGAAAATAGAGCTACCCTACAACACAGCAATCTCACTGCTGGGTATTTACCCTAAAGATACAAATGTAGTGATCTGAAAGGGCATGTGCACCTGAAAGTTTATAGCAGCAATGTCCACAATAGCCAAACTATGGAAAGAGCCTAGATGTCCATCCATAGATGAATGGATAAAGAAGATGTGATATATATATATATATATATATATATATATATATATACACACACACACACACACACACATACATACAATGGAATACTATGCAAAAAGAAATGAAATCTTGCCACTTGCAGCAAAGTGGATGGAACTAGAGGGTATTATGTTGAGCAAAATAAGTCAATCAGAGAAAGATGATTATCATATGATCTCTCTGATATGAGGAATTTGAGGGGCAGGGCAGGGGATTGTGGCGGTAGGGAAGGAAAAAATGAAACAAGATGGGATGGGAAGGGAGACAAACCATAAGAGACTCTTAATCTCAGGAAACAAAGTGAGGGTTGCTGGGGATAGAGGGGTAGGGATAGGGTGGTTGGGTTACAGACATTGGGGAGGGTGAAATGTGTAGACCTGATGATTCACAGACCTGTACCCCTGGGGCATATAATACATTATATGTTAATAAAAATAATTTAATTTTAAGAAAAGAACACTTGATAGAATTCTGCAAATGTCTTTCAAGCAATTTACATTAAACCAAAATCATATGCTCATGGATTAATGTCAGTATTTAGCAGTGTATTTCAAGATGAGATATACAAAATCTCCTTACATTTCATGAGTAATAAATAATATTCACAATTGATTTTGATGATAGCTAAACTAACTTTGAACTCTAATTAAATAAAATGTTATCTCAAAAAAAGAGAGACTCCTATTCTTCTCATTGGTAGACTTGTTTGCAAGATTGAACTCTTTCAATCAAAAAATTTGGAAATTTGTTTTATCTGTTGGTATATAAGTACCTATAAAATATCTTCAAGTGACACTTCAACTTTGGGCTTTGAAACTCCTACTTCAGAATAATTTACTGAACAGAATCTTTATTACACCTTCTCCGACAAGTGACTATTATGAAACTCAGGAATGACAGCCTCTGATCAGCGTGATAAAGCTCAATTCTTTCACTGATTTTTTAAACCCTTGTCTTTTTTAAAAGATTTTATTTATTTACTTGACAGACAGAGACAGAGAGAGCACAAGCAGTGGGAGCATCAGGCAGAAGGAGAGGGAGAAACAGGCCACCCATTGAGCAAGGAGCCTAATGTAGGGCTCAATCCCAGGACCCTGGGATCATGACCTGAGCCAAAGGTAGATGCTTAACCAACTGAGCCACCCAGGTGCCCCTCTTCTACCCATTTCTTAATTGGATTATTTGTTTTGGGGGGTGTTATGTTTGATAAGTTATTTATATATCTTGGATCCAACCCTTTACCAGATATGTCATTTGCAAATATTTTCTCCTATTTGGTAAGCCACCTTTCAGTTTTGTTGACTGCTTCCTTTGCTGTGTAGAAGGGTTTTTTTTTTTTAAATCTTGATGAAGTTCCAATAGTTCATGTTTGCTTTTGTTTCCCTTGCCTCGAAAGAGTGTCACCATTTCCTCCACCTCCAGTGGTAGCTCCCTCAACTGAATGGGATCGTCACAAACATCAACAAGTGAGATCAGTTAAATAAGAAACTGGGCATGGCCGCGAGGATTTGAACTTCCAAAATCTACCTAGGAAATTGAAATATGCCAAAGTTAAGAATCATTGTGCTACAAGACAAATAGAATGTAAAATGATAATGTAGCAGGTTTCCTAATAAAATCTCCAGAGACTGGGATGGCTTCCTGCAAAGACATGTGCTTAAGCTGACCCTTGAAAGATATTTGTCAGTTACTGAAGTAGTGAGAGTTGGTAGGGTAATAATTGACGAAAATGTTACTCAGCTAAGAGAAGCAGGTTGTTTGAAGGTCCATAGGTGGGAGACAGCCTGGATATTTGAAAATTTGGCAGAGGTCAGTATGCTTAGAGTGTGGGATTCCAAGAGAATGACTGCCTACAGCTGCCATAATAAAGTACTACAAAGTTGGTGCCTTAAAAACCGTAGATATTTATTCTCTTATAATTTTAGAGGATGGAAGTCCAAATCAAGGTATCAGCAGGGCCGTACTCCCTCTGAGGGCTCTAAGGGAGAATCGTCCGTTGCCTCTGATTGTTGCTGCCAATTCTTGGATTTCTTTGGCTTGTAGACCCATCAATTTCTACCACCATCATCACATGGCATTTTCCTATGTGCTTCTGTGTTCCAGATTTCTCTCTTCTCTTAAGGACACCAGTCATTGGATTAGGGTCTATCCTGTTCCAGTATGACCTATCTCTATTTGATTACACTAGCCAGAAGAAAACAGGAGAAAAGCTCCTTGACAATGGCCTTTGGATATGATACCAAAAGCACAAGCAACAAAAGAAAAAAATCAACAAGTGGGATTCTATCAAACTATAAAGCTTCTGAACCACAAAAGAAACAATTAACAAAATGAAAAGGCAACCGATAGGCTGGAAGAAGATATTTGAAAACCATACATCCAAGGGGTGGGTATCCAAAATACATAAGGAACTCATACAATTCATGCAGCAAACAACCACAACAATTAAACAATTAAAAAATGGGCAGAGGACCCGAATAGACATTTTTCCAAAGAAAACATAAATGTGGCCAACAAGTATTGAAAAAAATGCTCAACATCACCCATCCTCAAGGAAGCTCAAATCAAAGCCACAATGAGATATCACTCACACCTGCTGGGATGGCTATTTTCCAAAAAACAGGACATAATAAATGCTGGTCAGGATGTGGAGAAAAGGAAACATTTATGCACTATTGGTGGGAAGGTAAATTGGTGCAGCCACTGTAGAAAACAGTATGAACATTCCTCAAGAAATGTAAAACAGAAGTACTATATGATCCAGCAATCCCACTTCTGGGTATATAACCAAAGGAGATCGAATTACTATCTTTAAGAGATATATGTATTCTCATTTTTTTTAAAGATTTTATTTATTTATTTGACAGAGAGAGAGATCACAAGTAGGAGAGACAGGCAGAGGGAGAAGCAGTCTTCCCGCTGAGCAGAGAGCCCAACACAGGGCTTGATCCCAGGACCCTGGGATCATGACCTGAGCCAAAGGCAGATGATTAAATCTGAGCCACCCAGGTGCCCCTGTATTCTCATGTTTATTGCAGCCTTACTCACAAGTGCCAACACATGGAACAACCTAAGTGTCCCCTGATGGGCGAATGGATAAAAAAATATATATAGTATTTATGTACTGTTATTATGATATATTATGTATTATTTAGCCAATCAAAAATAGAGAAATCCTGCCATTTATGACAACTGGGTGGACCTTGAGAGCATTATGCCCAGTGAAATAAGTCACAGAGAAAGACAAATTCTGCATAACTTGTGTGTGGAATCTAAAAACATTGAACTCATAGAAATAGAGAGCAGAGGTGATTGCCAGTAACAGAGTCGGGGGCGGTGGATGCAATGGTCAAAGGGTACAAGCTGCCAGTTACAAAACAAATTCCAGGAATCTAAGGTACACCACGATGACTATAGTTAACAGTTCTGCGTTTTATACTTGGAAATTGCTGTGAGAGAACAGCTTTAATGTTCCATCAGAACAATAGTAATTGCACAACAGTAATTATAAGAAGAATATGTTAATTAACCTTATTGTGGAAAACATTCAACAACGTGTACATATAGCCAATCATCACATTGTACACCTTAAACTTACACAATGTCGTATGTCAATTATATCTGAATAAAGCTGGTGGGGAGGGTAAGATAGCAGAGATAGGGAAATGATCCACCCTAAGGTATATGGGGTGAGGAATAATGTATCTGAAATGTCTTCTTCTCGCAGAGAGCCTATTTATGCACCTGCCTGCTAGTGTATACACCCACACTCTGTAATCCAACCCCCTCTCCCTCCTCGTGGTTTTCTCCCAGGTTTTACTGGAGTTTATCCACGAACTTCTCTCTCTTACTTCTCTGGCACCTCTAGGGCTAGGCTTGAGGAACGATACCAACAGGTCATGCCAGTTTCAAATCTTATCTAAAACTGGAAGCCTGTCCTAATTTTTCCTCTGTCTCCATTAACACACTAGCTTTAAAGTATTAGTCTTTTTTAAATGGAACCAAGAGAATTCTGTGTGACAAAGTGGAACAGTTGGTCAAGAGAGGATGAATGTGCTCACGACTTAGAGGATTTCCCACTCAGCCGAACTGCCATTCTTGGTGATGGTTTGGACTGTTTGGAATTTTAATTTGTTTGTTGTCTCATTTATACACACAATTGACCAAGGGTCAAGTACAGAAAGCGTTGGAGAAACTGATGTTGAAACACAAGTTAATAAGTAGCATGATAATGATAGTAATTCTGCAAATTCATTTCAAGATTTTAACTAGATCTTCATGGAAATTCTCTAAACAAAATTCTTACATAGCACATAGCCAGATGTCCCAAGTATTTTGAAAACCAATGCTAAGAAAGAAAAATCTAAAATGATTACATCCAATTTATCTTTTCATTGGCTGAGAATTAATTCTACCCACACCTGCAATGAAGAGAAAATGGCATCTTGAAACTTTGCCTATTTTCATCATCTAGAGATGATTTTTTTTTTTACTATTAATATCAGCTCAGTGGTTTTTCTAGTGTTATGAAGCAAAATGCCTGACATCATCTCTGAAAGCTTTATGTCTAATTTGGATGCCCCAAAACCTATTTAAATAAATGTAGTAAATGAAATTAATTATAAATTACATTAATAATATTTATTACAACCCCAGACTATTTTTTAGTTTTTACTTATTGAAAAACTGCATTTGCGCACACGTGCACGCGTGCACACACACACACACACACACACCCCGGTCTGGAAGAAAGAAAAAGACTCAAAGATGTCAAAGTCATTCGTAGAAAGACACCCAGATCTTTACTTGAGGAGAACGGCCAAGGAAATCTGCCTAACTTACAGTACTTACTTTTTGAGTGAGCAAGAAATTTTTTTGTAATATTAAATCTCTTGAACTTGAAAGTTTTTTGCTAGAACCGCTGGAGTCAACTAAACTAATAACAGTTTTCTTCTTGTATCCTTCAGTTGGCTCATTTTTCTCTAGGATCTCAGGGAAAACTGAATCCAATCTGCTGCCAAATACATCATTTGTATTTTTCATTTCTTAAAGCCCTACTTTTTTCACAGTCATGTCATTTTATAAATTTTCTTATCCCAGCAAATATTTTCAATCTTGGTTTTACTTTGTTAGCTATAGTAAGGATAATTGTTCTCATGTGTCTGATAAACTCCAACATTTCAATATTTTTGCAGATCTCATTTTGTTGAAAGAAGATAAATTTCTTAAGCCAAATTTCTTAAGCCAAACTCACTGTTACGAGGCTCCTATAATGTGATTTATTAATACGTATTTGTGTGTGTAGTAATTATTTTTAATTGTAGTGAAATATGTATAACATAAAATTAACTATGTTAATCATTTAAAAGGGTACCTTCAGTGGCACGAAGTACATTTACAAGTTGTGTGACCATCATCACTATGTAGTGAGACTATATCAACTTAAAATGCTTCTGTGAAGCAAAAGAAACAATCAACAAAATGAAAAGGCAACCTACAGACTAAGAGAAAATATTTGCAAGTTATATATCTGATATGGGGTTGATTTCCAAAATTTATAAGGAACTCATACAACTCGATAGCAAAAAGAAAAAAATCCAATTAAAAAATAGGCAGAAGAATAAATAGACATTTTGCCAAAGAAGACATCCAGATGGCTAAGGGTGACATGAAAGGGAGCTCAACATCATTCATCAGCATGGAAATGCAATTCAAAACCACAATGAGATAACACTTCACCCCTGTTAGAAGGGCCCTAATCAGAAAGCAAGAAGTAATTGTTGGCAAGGATGTGGAGCAAAGGTAACCCTTGTGCGCTCTTGGTAAGAATGTAACTTGGCACAGCCACTATAGAAGGCAGAGTAAAGGAAACTGCCATACGATCCAGCAATCACAAAGGAAACGAAATCACTCTCAGATGTTGAAGAGATTTACAGACTCTCAAATTCATTGTAGTGTTATTTAGAATAGCAAGACATGGAAGCAACCCTAAGAGTCCAGTCGAATATTTTTGAACAACTGACCTCTTTTATGGGCATATCACAAAACATAAACACTGCATGAGTTCCTAAACTTAAAAAAGTAGTATCTTTTCCAGCTTTATCACTAAAATTAGCCCCACAGTAATGGTGCTTTTACCTACCACCAACACTCATGCAAAACCCCAGATTTTTTTTTTAAAGATTTTTTTCTAATTTATTTATTTGACAGACAGAGATCACAAGTAGGCAGAGAGGCAGGCAGAGAGAGAGGAAGGGAAACAGGCTCCCTGCTGAACAGAAAGCCCTCTGTGGGGCTCCATCCCAGGACCCTGGAATCATGACCTGAGCCGAAGGCAGAGGCTTTAACCCACTGAGCCACCCAGGTGCCCCAAAACCCCAGGTTTTAATCATGAATGCTATCCTCCACTGAAAGGAACCAGGGCTTATTGAAAAAAGTTCACATTAAGTTTGGAAACTGGAAAAATACAGGATGAACACGCCAGTTTCCAGAAAGCAATGATGCTGTGAAAATACTAGGGCAACATTTTGTTTTTTCTTTTCTCTTCTTTTCTTTTGTTTAGAGAAGGGGAGGGGTGAGGGGCAGAGGGAGTGGGAGAGAGAATTCCAGTCAGGCTCCACATACAGCACAGAGCCTGACACCGGCTAGATCTCACAACCATGAGATCATGACCTGAGACAAAACCAAGATTCGGACGCTTAACTGACTGAGCTCTCAGGCATTCCTAGGGCAATGTTTAAAGAATCAAGAAACCAGTTTATAGGGTCTCCATTTTGCAATGTTGAAATAATTTTGGCTAAAAACTACAAGGAGGAAGAGAAGAAGGAGGGATAGGATGAAAAGAATAAAGGGAAAGGATGGTTAATTGAAAAAAGTTCAACTTTTGAATGTATGTGTGTAAAATTCCAAGAATTAAAATAACATTCAAATAAATAAATAAATAACATTCAAAAAGGAAAGGTTAATACGAAGAGGGGGAGAGGTGCATGGAATAAAATACCAGAAAAAAAGGACTTGATTGTTGTTAACAAGGAGAATTTACATATTTGAGCCTTTTGTTTCTTCCAGTGTAGGTGTATTCCTTTCCATAATTAATATGCATTTTTTTCACTTGTATAAGTAGAGAAGGAAATAAATCAAATAATCTGGAAAGAGTATGGAGTGTATGAAGAACAGGACGGCATCAATGATAAATCAAGTAGATTGGAGCTCCAACAGCTAGCAGTCCCTTAAAACAGCCAACTACAAGGGGCAGGGGTCAAGGATGTGTTCCAAAGTGATGAATCAGCCAAATGTAAAAAGGAGAGAGCTGACCCGTCAGGCTTCATCCCTCTTGCCCTAGGAGATAAAAATTCCACCTGTCTCCATTAACATACAGTAAGATGCTCAGACGGCAAACAGAAGATTTAAATAATGCTAACTGACCAGTTCTGCATAATCCTAAAGATTCTAAAAGAACATCGAGGGGGGTGGGGGGGAGGACCCAGTTTGTGAAATCCAAAAAATCTACTTAATGTAACAAAGTAAACTACAAACAAAGAAGAAAGCTAAGCCTAAAAACTAGTGGCTTGGATCTTTTTTTTTTTTTTTTAGATTTTTATTTTATTTATTCATCAGTGTGAGAGAGTGAGCAAAAGCAGGGGGGAGCAAGAGAGGCAGAAGCTGGCTCCCCGCTGAGCAAGGAGCCCCAAGCGGGACTCAATTCCAGGACCCTGGGATCACCACCTGAGCCAAAGTTGGTTGCTTAACCCCCTGAGCCAACCAGGCGCCCCTAGTGGCTTGGATCTGAATCACCTCAGGAATCCCCTCCTCTTAACTACGTATCAGTCCATTTGCAACCCCGATTGCTTCTTTAACCTCAGCTGGTTTGAGGATCTGTGGTCAAAACTGCCAGGAAGCCTCCAATATCGATTTTCCCTTCCTTCCATACTACAGAATTTTGGCCACTCAGAAAAAAAGGCTACATCTCACAGCCTGTCTTGCAGAAAAGGGTGACCACATGTACCCTTAGCAGCGGTGTTTGCTGGACAATGGGATGTGAGCATAAATAATGTGCCTAACCTCTAGACTGTCTTCAAAGAGAAGAGATATGCTCCCTCCTCTCCTTGTCACTTTGGAACCTAGGCAACCCATTTCTAAAACAAAACAAAACAAAACAAAGGAAAAAACAGGGAAACCCCTAATTCGGAACCATCCCGTTGTGTGTGTTGTATTGTTATGTTGTCGCTGGCTCCATCTTGCACGTCTGCCATCGCTAGGCTGTTGCCTTCCTTCATCATCATCTTCCCAAAGGATTCATTCCACTCTGCATTCCAGAACCACACCCGGAAGGGAAGAGATGCAAACAAGAACCACCTTCAGATCCCCAACTCTTAACACTGTGCTCGCATGCCCTCTCGTGGAAAGATCTGGTACTTGACGTAAGCGTTGAGGCCAGGCTCTGGCCAGCAGGAAGGCAACGTGGGAAAAGGTCCTGGGGCACCAGAGGTCAGTGGGAAACATGAGCATTGTCTGGATGCCTAAAAGAGTATCAGCAGAACCTAGAAGAATCCTGATCATGCCTTCTACCACCTGGCTCAGGACTCTCACCACTTTGTCAGTGGAAAGAACCAAAAGTCGATGTCAGAACTAAGTACAGAATTACCATGGTTCCTTGCTTAAATTCATTTATGTCACCTGCACGGTAAACAGGTTGACTGAGCACTCACAGGGCTCCGGGCAAGGTTCTGTGTCTCACGATCAGCACACAGATAAGATGCTCACTTTTGAAGATTTACATTCTAGTGGGAGGAGGAGGAGACAGGGACAGAGGAAGGAACAGATCCTATCAAGTGACAAAGGTAATTTTCAACTTCTAATGTTTGCGGGCCCTGCTCCTGGACTCCCAATGAAGCTATATTTTTACCCAGGTCAGAATGACTTCACCAAACTTCAAAACGTGGGCTCTTTCTGCCCTGAGCACACACTGTACATCTGTTTCATTAGCAAATGACCTAAAAGAAACATTTCAAACTAAAGGTAAGGGTAAAAATCTCCCCCAAGTCCCATTCCACATCTCTGAGGTCTACAGCTGCGCATATGCTAAGAGCCTAAGATAAAGTTCGTCACTGTCTGAAATGCCCTTCATCGTGATGATTTGTAACTCTTGAGGGAAAAACAACAACAAAAACTACGTGGTGCTGTATCCCACATTCCTTCTCCAGAGCTTCTCTTCCTTGCGAAGATTGTGTATTCCGGGAAACTGTCTTCACTGGGGCTCGAAGAAAACTCGCTTCCTTTTTAAAAGAAATTCTAAAAGTTGGGGTCGTTGTGCATCGACACGAGGAAGGAATAAATGCATACAAGTGGCGTCAAATGAAGGTGAACAGGGACGAGACTGTGTGGGACTTTGAAAGTCAAGGGGCGCGAGGAGAGGTTTTAATGCAGTGACCACGTGCTTGGACTCCGGTTTCTACACCACCACTCTGGAGGCTGGGTGGAAAACGGACTGTAGGGAGCAAGGATGGAAGGAGGAGGACCAGTCGGAAGACTCCTGCCGCGGTCCCAAGGAGGGAGGAAGGTGGCTTGACTTGGGAAAGAAGCAGGAAAGGACAAGAGAAGAGGAAGGACTGGGCTTCCCTGGGGAGGTAAAGCCAACAGCATTGCTGGATTAGATGGGAGGGGGAGGAGTTGAGGGAAAGGGAGGGAAATCCAGGATTTTTACCTACTTCTCATTTCAGACCAGAGTCTCCATCCCTCTCAATATAGCCTCTTGTTTTCTTAATAAACTCCAGATTTAAAGAACTCACCACGCGACTAGATGCAAGGATCCCACCTAACATTGAGATGATCGTTGATCCAAGAGTGCGTATAGCCAAGTAAGAAGCCTTCTTCCAGAACATGCTCATCTCTGCTGTACAAGCTCCTGGCCTGCAGCAGAGTGAGATGAGCCGGCTTCTACAGTGTTCCGGCACCCTCCACTCCTATGGGGGCTGGCTGTCCCTCATCTAAAAAGGCCACTGCCCGAGAGGCTTTAGAGATGGCTGGGAGGGACCCTCCTACACTGTTGGTGGGAATGCAAGTGGGTGCAGCCACTCTGGAAAACAATATGGAGATTCCTCAAAAAGTTGAAAATAGAGCTACCCTATGACCCAGCAATTGCACTACTGGGTATTTACCCCAAAGATATAAATGTAGTGATCTCAACAGGCACCTGCACATTACAGGCACCTGGACATTATGGCAGCAATGTCCACAATAGCCAAACTATGGAAAGATGTCTATTGACAGATGAATGGATAAAGATGTGGTATGTCCGTCTGTATGTATGTATGGGAATATTATGCAGCCATAAAAAAATGAAATCTTGCCGTTTGCAATGACATGGATGGAAGTAGAGGGTATTATGCTAAGTGAAATAAGTCAGTCAGAGAAAGACAATTATCATATGATCTCACTGATACGTGGAATTTGAGAAACAAGGCAGAAGATGATCATAGGGGGAGAGAGGAAAAAATGAAACAAGATGAAACCGGAGGGGGAGACAAACCATAAGAGACTCTTAATTTCAGGAAACAAACAAAGGGTTGCTGTAATGGAAGGAAGTGGGAGGGAGAGGGTGGCTGGGGGATGGACATTGGGACGGTATGTGCTGTGGTGAGTGCTGTGAATTGTGTAAGACTGATGATTCACAGACCTGTACCCTTGAAACAAATAATACTGTATATGTTAATAATAAAAAATAAATTTAAAAAAAATCACAAGTGAGTGGGGTGATGGGGTTACTGGGTGATGGGCATTAAGGAGGGCACTCGATGGAATGAGCACTGGGTGTTATAGGCAACTGATGAGTCCCTGAACTCTACCTCTGAAACTAATAATACACTGTATGTCAATTAATTGAATTTAAATAAAATAAAATTTTTTAAAATCACACACACACACACACACACACACAAAGATATGTCTTGGAATAAGCCCTTCCCAGGTGTCCTAAGGACATCTTCTCTGGTCAACAGCTCGGGATTCTGTGACAGGAGCACTTGCTGAGGGAACTACCCCTCCAGCCTGTAATTTCCCCCAACTCGTTCAAATGTCCTAAAATTCTACTCTTTTCGGTTCCATTCAGAGTCTCTTACGGGTTGAATCGTGTCTCCCCAAAAACGATATGTGGAAGTCCCAGCCTCCATTACCTCAGAATGTGACTTTATTTGGAAAGAGATTATTGCGGATGTATTTAGTGAAGATGAGGTCATACTGGAATGAGGGGAGGGCGCCTCACCCCGCCCCAGAGACGTGCTCACAAGAAGACACACACACACACACACACACACACACGGCAGATGTCACATGAGGATAAAGGATTGGGGTGACGCGTCTGAAGACCAAGGAATGCCTGGGGCCGCCACCAGCTAAGAGAGGCCCATCGAGCAGACTCTTCTAAGAGACCAGAAGGAGCCCACCCTGCTGACACCTCCATTTTGGACTCGTGGCTTCCAGCACGGCGAGACAATTTCTGTTGCTTCAAGCCATACGACTTGTGGTATTTTGTTACAACAGCCCCAGGAGACTGATGCCAGTCAACTGAGTGGAAAAGAAGCCGACCACCAACAGGCTGTTGAGGGTCCCTCAGAGAATCCACTCGCCCCTCAAGAAGCGTCGTGGCCCAACAGAAAGGGCACGACTCGGGTACGGAACTGAGCAGATCCGGTTTGAACTCTGCCTTACAGGCTACATTTACTTGAGAAACGGTTTTAACTTCTCGAAGCCCTTCCTCATGGACAAATACGAAGGGAGGAGAGGGCAAGTCAATCCGACCCAAGAGCCTGCTGAGGCCTTTGATGTCAGTGTAACTGGTGATTCAGGAGCATAAACGTTCGTTTTTAAATGTTTGGGTGAAACAGAAAGCAGCAAAAGTGATAAGCTGTGGGGAACCTGGGTGGCTCAGTGGGTTAAAGCCTCTGCTTTCGGCTCAGGTCATGATCCCAGGGTCCTGGGATCGAGTCCTGCATCGGGCTCTCTGCTCAGCGGGGAGCCTGCTTCCTCCTCTCTCTCTGTCTCTGCCTGCCTCTTTGCCTACTTGTGATCTCTGTCTGTCAAATAAATATATAAAATCTTTAAAAAAAAGTGATAAGCTGTCATTTCTGAGATTAAGTTATAAAAAGGCTACGGAGGGCACCCGGGTGGTTTAGTCAGTTAAGCGTCTGACTTTGGCTCAGGTCATGTTCTCAGGGTCCTGGATCGAGCCCTGTGTCAGGTTCAATGGGGAGTCTGTTTCTCTCTCTCTCTCTCCCTCTGCCCCCACTCATGCTCTCTCTCTCAAATAGATAAGTAAAATATTTATAAATAAATAAATAATTAAAAGGCTATGGATTCCATCTTTTTTTTTTAAAAGATTTTATTTATTTATTTGAGATAGAACGAGAGTGAGAGAGAGAGAGCACAAGCATGAGGAGAAACAGGCAGAAGGAGAAGCAGCCTCTCTGCGGAGCAGGGAGCCTGACTCTGGGCTCCATCCCAGGACTCTTGGATCATGACCTGAGCCAAAGGCAGATGCTTATACTGACTGAGCCACCCAGGCGCCCCTAAACAACTACATTTTGGACTGGTTTGTTACCCAGCAGTAGACAGTTGGTATAACTCCTCAAGGCCACCTCAATCCGGTAATAAATGTTCATGTCCAGAGAGGGTCAAACTCTGCATTTAGGGAGGGGATAATATCATGGGCCACTTCCTGATCGTTCTTATTTCCTGGGGGAAAAAAATAATTTGCACAATCTTGCTTCAGGTGGGCCTTGGCTCCAAGAAGACTTCTGGTCTGCTCTGCCAATCCTCTCTGAGTGACCTTGGCCATATCGCTCTCTCTTTCTCTGGGTCTTGGTCCTTTTATCTATACGCTTAGGACAAAGGATTTGATAAGTGGTTCTCAAACACCGACCTATGACAAAGTTTGCATCTGTGTGCAGTAAAATGAGAAAAAAATAAGATAGTAAATATTCCTACTTCATCTAAAATTCTTCCATTTAAAGAACCCTTGTTTAGTTTCAGATCATCTCCTCCCTATGATGTAATGTTAAATTGTCCTTCTATTTTTTTTATTTATTTGTCAGAGAGAAGGAGTATGAGCACAAGCAGGGGGAGTAGGAGAGGGAGAAGCAGACTCCCTGCTGAGCAGAGATTCCCAATGCAGGACTCGATCCCAGGACCCCTGGGATCATAACCTGAGCCGAAGGCAGACACTTCACTGACTGAGCCACCCAGGCATCCCTAAATTGTCCTTTTAAATAATGAAAATAAAATGGAGCAGGGGAGGATATAGGTGAAACAAAATTTACCAAATGTTGATAAATGTTGAAGCTGAGTGATCTTAATATATGTTTGAATAATTCCATAAGGAAGGGTTATAGTAAATGATGGTACAAGTCAGAGCTGGTGTTTGGACATGTGTTTGGTATGTAGTCTAATTATAACATGACAAAAAATGATAATTCTAAAAATGCACACTAGAGAAGGAGGAAAAGGAGGGGGAGGAGAAGGAGAAGACGAGGAAGAACGGTCGCTGGGAAAAGTCGGTGAGTGCAGACAGGGCTTAGTTGCGGTAGGAGGCACTGGGTGAGTACCCCTCTGCCCCCCCCCACTTCACACCTTTCCTGCAATATCCCCCCACTCCTTCCTTCTCCACTGGGTGCCAGAAACTTCACACCCTGCCTTCCAAGTAAGCAAAGGTCCTATCAGGGGTCTTTATTTCATGGAAGGTCAGATGAGATGGTGTCTGTGAACAGGCTGTGAGAGGGGATGGTGACTATACCTGCTTCCCTTCCCACCCGTGGAGCAAACCATGTGGACTGACTCCTGGGCCTGGCCACGCGCCCTTCCTATGAGTCCTGTGAATATAGAGGTGCACAGAGCCTTGCTATGCTGCCACCACACCCTCCTCCGTTACCCACAGCTGACCGGCAGAGACTGTCGACACCCTGACCACAGCCCATTGGTCTTGGCCATTTTAGTCATTGATGGCCTGACTCCCTATTGCCTTACCAACAGGCTTTCTCTGGCCCCTGGAGCCTGCTCTCTGCAAACAGGGCAGCCTCCAAGTGCAGAGGAATTAATTATTTGCACAACATTCCATGACCTGTGGCTGCCCAGAGTTCATGGCAAAATACCCCAGCTCCCTTAGCCTGGATGCAGGAATAACTCAGAGACACCAGCTCCATGCTGTCTCCTGCAGTTCCCCAGTGGGATTCAGTTCCAGGGGCCCACAGGGATATCTGGCTTGATGATACACCTTCTATTGGTCCCCCTCCCTTCCCCATCCCACTTCCCCACTGCCCTTTTGTGTGTCCTGGGACCACCTCCTAAATAAACCACTTGCTCATGTATCAGGCTCAGTATGCTTATAAGAGAGCCCAAAGTAAGAAACAGACATCAGAAATTGTGGTAGACAGAATAATGGGCCCCCAGTAGTATCCACATCTTAATCCCCCAAATCTCTGAATATGTTACTTTACAGGGCAAAAGGGATTTTGCCAGTGTTGAGATTGCAAGAAAATTGCAGGACCAAAGGCATTCTGGATTATCTGGATGGGATCAATGGTTGAGTCAGAGAAGATGTGATCATGGGAGCAGAAGTTGGAGCGATGTGGTTGCTGGAAGGGGCACAAGCCACGGAATGTGGGCAGCTTCTAGAAGCTGGAAAAGGCAAGGAAACAGTCTCTTCTAGAGCCTCTAGAAGGAACACAGCCCTGCTGACACCTTGATTTAAGCCCAGTGAGACTCCCTCGGACTTCTAACCTCTAGAACTGTAACAGTACATTTGTGTTGCTTTAAGTCACTACATTTATGGAAATTCATTACAGCGGCCATAGCAAACTCATACAGTAACCAACCAACCACTCTTTCCCACCCAACCCAAGCACAGAATGTTTCCCAACATATGCCCATGGGCAGGAATTAGAACACAAGGAATTATCCATGTACCACTCCTGTGCCAGGAGCACCTGCCCTCTAGATCCAGATCCTTGGGACACATCAGAGCCATCCATTCCCTTCTCACACCCAGTGAGGGCGCAGCCCTCACTGGCCTGTGTTCGCAGCCACATTGCCGATGGGAGGCACCACTTCACTGACTCTATGTGTGAAAGACGTTCCCTGGAGCACAACACGGAAAGCTCCAGGAACGCAGTCCAGTGGCCCTGGGACCTCTCCCGTGCCTGACCTAAGGGATGTAGCAGCTGGCGTGCGAGACGCCTTGCTGAGGCTGCTTTGGTGCTGCCGTTTTGTTTCAGGGACATCCTGACACGGCCTACGACACACAGCACTGAACAGCCCATGCGTTCTATCAAGCAATGTGGGAAACAGACACCTTGATGCCAAACCCAAGCCCCTCCCTGTCCCATCCCCCGACCCAGGTGGGGATGAGGGATGCCTGTCGCGTTATAACTCTTTGGTGGTCAGGAAATGTTAGATGATAGCGACCGTTTTTCCCAGTCGGTTGATCAGGGCCCCAGCTGCCTTATTATTGACCTTTGACCCCAGCTGAAGCTGTCCACAGGGTGGTGGTCAGTCTGGACACGGAGAGAAGCGGCAGTCCCGCCGCTGGCGCCCCTCGCGGCCACACGGCGTCGCTGTCGAGCCGTCCCGGGCCGATGCGGAGGCGGGCGGGGCTACGGGGCCGCGGGGCGGTGGGTCTCCGCGGGCGAGGCGTGGGCGCCTCCCACCGCTCGGCAGCCGCGATCCCACCCCGGGCTCTTGTCCTGGGCCTGGGCCCGGCTGGCTTCTGCCGCTTGGTGGGCCGAGGCACGCCGAGGTGCGCAGCCGCCGCTGTGACCGTTCATTCAGGAGGCGCCCCCCTTCCCTGGGAGAGGCTGCCTCCAGAGGGAGGCTGGCGGAGGAGGCCCCGGTGGTCCAGGAGGTCCGGGAGGCTGGGAGACTTGCTCGCCGCTTCCTCTCTCTCTCTCTCTCTCTCTCTCTCTCTCTCTCTCTCTCTGGAAAAGATGCACGTTCGTGCACCAAAAAATCGCTGGAGGGCGCCTAGACATTGACTGGGAAAATACAAATTAGAAAAAATCTCCTGCCAACCCAGAACACCTCTCTGCAAAAGTAGAAGGGAAGGAACGCAGGTTTATTATTAAGTAAGGGTTCAGCCGGAATGCGCTGCACATCACCGGCGACCGGCAAAGAGACGGCAAAGGAAGACTTCGCTCCTTTTCTAAGGCCAGGTAGATGGCCCGGTACACACATGGCATGTGCTCCAGACACAACCTATCCCCCACCAAGAGGACTTGACAGCAAGTCACACACAGTTCATGCTAAACATACCTAGCAATTACGGTAGTCACCTGTGTTTGCTAATTGCCTTCACGCAGAAGAAAAATACCTTCCTCCCATCTCTATGACAGGAGGTAGGTTTGCAACTTGGAACCAGGCACCGGTGAAGTCAGGCCGATACTCCCCCACGGAAAGGGGGAGACCGGCGCTTTCTTCCTCCATGATTCCATTTCAAGGAGATGGATTCCAGGTCCTTCAGGAAACATTCCTGGGATGTAGAGCTGGCAAGAGTCTTCGCTTATGAAAACATATATTTCAAAGAGGCAGAACTTAAAATTGCAAGGTTTCTAAGCTGAATGCTCTAAGAGAGGGAGAAAGTGTCTTCCCTTTTTATTTCCCAATAGGGAGAATTAAACTTGTTTTGTTATTTTTGAGAGGATTTTTTAAAAGATATTATTTATTTCTTGTTTGTTTCTTTGTTTGACAGCGAGAGAGAACACAAGCAGGGGGAGTAGCAGGCAAAGGAAGAGGGAGAAGCAGGCTCAAGCCCTCCCCAGGCCTTGACCCCAGGACCCTGAGATCATGACCTGAGCTAAAGGCAAACAGATGCTCCACCAAGCCACCCAGGTGCTCCTTGTTTTGTTACTTTTAATTTGTATTTGCTCTGACCCCACCCCACCCCCACCCCCGTGCAAACACACGTTCCCCCTCAAAGCCACCACCGCTTCTGCCTGATCCCTCCCCAGACCCTGCAACCTAGCCACCGGACACGCGCAAGCACGCATGCCCATCACACATAGACGCATGCGCACACCAACACCGTGCGCACACACACGCGCACACACGCACAAGCGCACAACAGTGTGTGCGCATGTCCTCTCTCTGCTCTCTGTTCGTCCTTTGTTATCGGGACCATTTTCTTTTCCAGGTTGAGCTGACTAAACCCAGCAAGAGTTAAGACGGGGTCTAGTTGACCCCCAGGCAAACTACAGAGGCGGAAGCCAAAATAAATCATTGCTGTTGTCAGCCGCTGAGTTTTAGGAGATAACTGATCAGTATCATAAACCTTTAGTTCTTTTTTAGCACCTGATTTGTAGTTCAGGATCCAGCAACATGGAAATCCACCCCTCCCGATGTGCGTGTGTGCACACACATATTTGTGCACCTGCGTGTGTACGTGCGTGTGCACACACACACATAGACACAGCACAGCCAGGAGAAATTGCTTGACCATTCGGTCCCTACTCCGTGTAGAGCTGGTGCGGCTAATGACATGCCCGACACCACTCCATGGTTGGCTTTGCAAACCCAGCTTCTGCCCTCAACCCCCCTGGCACCTCTCTGGCTCACGTCATTGGCCATGAGCCCAGGGGCTGTAGGCACTCGGCCAGGACAAGGTGAGGAGTAGAGGAGGTGTCTAGAACTATAATGTAACCAAAGGCCTTCTATCATCTATAAGTCAGAAGCCAGGGGCACCTGGGTGGCTCAATGGGTTCAGAGTCTAACTCTGGATTTCCGCTCAGGTCATGATCTCAGTGTTGTGAGATCGAGCCCCCTGTCAGGGTCTGTGCTCGGCGGTGAGTCTGCTTGAGATTCTCTCCTTCCCCCTCTGCCTCTGCCCCTCCTCTTTCCCTCTAAAAATAAATAAATCTTGGGCACCTGGGTGGCTCAGTCATTCAGCGTCTGCCTTCAGTTCAGGTCATGATACCAGGGTCCTGGGATCGAGCCCCATGTTGGGCTCCCTGCTCAGCGGGAAGCCTGCTTCTCCCTCTCCCAATCCCCCTGCTTGCGTTCCCTCTCTCATTGTCTCTCTTTCTGTCAAATAAATAAATAAAATCTTCAAAATAAAATAAAAATAAATAAATCTTTAAAGTGTGTGTGTGTGTGTGTGTGTGTGTGTGTGTGTAAAGCCAAATGTCTGGGTACTGAGGCTGGGCGGCCGCCAGTAAATCAATGCCAGACGCAGCCCCCATCTGGGACGTCTCAGCACCCCCAGGAGGCTGCCAGATAAATGGGTCCCGTGGGGTCAGGGCAAACAGCAACATGGACATCTCCATCACACAGACTGGCACCAAACTGGGAGGGGGGGACTGTGAGTGCGCAAGAAGGAAGGCCAATGAGTGGCCGAGCATGCCCCCAGCCAGAGGACACCCCTGTACCAGCGAAGAGGGCAAGGAAACCAATGCAGAAAGCAATGTGGCATCTCAGCGGGGATGTCCTCCAAAGCAGGAGCTGAGAGGAGGGGCTGGCCCGTGAAGTTTAATGTCGCAGGGAACTAACCAACACTAGCATCTCAGATGTGGGCTTGGAATGAACTAGGATTGCATGGCATTCCCCTCTACCAAGTACTTTAAATAATAATCGTAATAAAGCCTGGGTCTGGCTGATTCAGCAGGGGTGGGGATGAGGCTGAGCCTGGGGTGGGGCCAGGGATCCGGGTCCACCTGGCTTCTCTGCTGTGAACTCCTGGTCTGTGCATCCTGCCTCCCAACCTACCGCAGCCTGGTCTCTGTCTGCTTTCACCGTCAGCCGGTAGTGGGTAATGATGAAGCTCTCTGGTCTGTGCTGGTCTTCTGCAGAGACTACAAGAAGTAACGAGAGGGGACAGCACCTCCAGTTGGGACTTTCCTGCCCTCAGGGCTCTCTGCTGAGACCCCAGAGCCCAGAGGGCCACCTCGGCTGGCTCACTGAGAGGTAACAAAAGCAAAGCCTATCCGCCCCCCACCCCCAATCTACGCCCACGACGTTGAGAAGTTCAAGAAAGACAGTTCTGAGCTGGAACTTTCTCCAAAGGACGTGGTCAGCCCAGGAGGAGGGAGAGAGTGTTGACATACATCCCCCCCAAAACACGCCAACCCTCAAGTCAGGTGAGGGGGACTCAGGAGCGCCACCGTGGCGGGGCGGAGGCTGCCAGAGAGGACCATGGTATGTCATCCCCACACTGTCATCCAGGTCGCTGGCTGAGCCGCTGACCCTATGAGCCTTGCAGTCTCCAGTGCAGAGTTCAGGGAGAGAAGGTGGGAGGAAATGGAGACCAGAAATCTGGAACAGTCTCCAGCCTGGCAGAAGAGAGGGAAGAGAGGGCTGCAGTGGGGAGATCTGCTCCCCACCATGGCCAGAGTGGACATCCAGAAGAGAGCTGGACTGGAGTGTTCTGAAAGGGACCTCACCCAAGAGGGCTGCCTGTGGGCACAGAAAGAGGCTTTGTCAGGAGCACTGGGCAGGGTCTGAGCACTCCGCAGGATCAGACGTTCCCTGCATGGGGATCAGCGCAGGCCGGGCCCTCCAAGGGGTAAGCCCACCAATCCACATTCCTTGTGTGACAACAGTGTCATCAAGGAGCACTACCCTTTTCCTGGAGTCCTTCCTCCCTTCCGGACCCCTCTGCAGGAGCCAGAATGCAGCTGCCTTCCCTGGAGGAAGGAGGTGAATCTCAGAGAGCCGACCCTCTGTGACCACACACCCACCGCCCACCTTCCCAGCTGCTGAGAACACGGTCGGCTTGCATTGGAGAAGCTGATATTGAATGGAGGATAAATATATCTATTGAGATAGGACGAGCCTTATTTTTTAACTTGGCAAAAATAGTTTCTTTTTTGCCCAACTTTTTACAAGAATTTTCAAACACACAGAAAAGTTGAAAGAATAGTGCAATAAACACCCATATGCTCACCCAAAAATTGTTGACGGGTGTGTGTGTGTGTGTGTGCGCGCGCGCGCACGCACACGTTCATGGTTTGGCTGAACCATTTGAAAGCAAGCTTCAGCCATCACAGCACACTCCTAAATCCTTCAATGTACATCTCCTGAAAGAATCAGAATTTTTGATGCCAGAAATTGAAGTTGTTCTAATATCAGAAGGAAATGGATAAAGCCACACTTAGCTGAAATGTTTTTTCTCTATTTTTTTTTTTTTTTTTTACAGATTTTAGTTTTAAGTAATCTCTCTACCCAACGTAGGGCTCGAACTCACAACCCCAAGATCAGGAGTCCTACGCTCTTTGGTAGACCAAGCCAGCCAGGCGCCCCTGAAATATTTTCAAGGAGGGGGAAGAGCAAAGAGACAAACCATGTGCTAGGGCAGTGGGGTGAGAAAAATTGAACTATTTCCCGCTTGCACCCTACGAAATCCAGCCAGTTGAATAAACAAGCTCCATAAAGAAGATAAGACAATTTCAGATAATGGCTGCTGTTACAGAGAAAGGAAATAAAGCAGGATACACGCGATAAGACTGGGAGGCGAGGCAACACTGGAGTGGGTGGTACAGAGCGATGCTACATATGAGCTGAGACCCCAGTGACAAGCAGTCAGCAAAACAAGACAATCTGGAGATCCGTGTTCAAGGCAGAGTAACCAGCAAGGCCAGAGGCCTGGGGGCAGGAAGGAGCATGGAGTGACAGCTCTGGAACAAGGGGGGACAGGAAGTGCTGAGAGAGGAGAAGGGTCGCCACCCAGATCTGTCAGCTAACGGGAGGAGTCTGGGGAGAATTTTAAGCAGGCAAGTGATTTGATCTGGTTTATAGTTTTAGATATTCTGCAGCTTAGTTGGAAAAGACTTGGGTACGAGCACCTGGGTGACACAGTCATTAAGCATCTGCCTTCAGCTGGGTCATGATCCCAGGATCCTGGGATGGAGCCCTGCATCGGGCTCCCTGCTCAGCAGGAAGCCTGCTTCTCCCTCTCCCACTCCTCCTGCTTGTGATCCCTCTCTCGCTGTGTCTCTCTCTGTGTCAAATAAATAAATAAAATCTTTTTAAAAAGAGAAAAAGAAAAAGACTTGGGTAAGAAGCCCAAGAGGGAAACCTGGAAACCATCACGAAGGCTGTTCGCAATCCTCCAGGCAAGGGAAGGGCTGGCTTGCACCAGGGTGGTGGCCATGACGTAGGTAGTATTGATGGGGACACGGAGGCTCAGAGAAGTGAAGTGACTTAACCAAGGTCATGCAGCTTTTAAGTGGCAGGTCCAGGGTTTTTCTCAGTACTTTTTAAATTGTGATAAAATAGATATAACAGGGGCACCTGGGTGGCTCAGTGGGTTAAAGCCTCTGCCTTCGGCTCGGGTCGTGATCCCAGAGTCCTGGGATCGAGCCCCGCATCGGGCTCTCTGCTCGGCGGGGAGCCTGCTTCCCCCTCCCTCTCTGCCTACTTGTGACCTCTCTCTCTCTCTCTGTCAAATAAATAAAGAATATCTTTTAAAAAAATAGATATAACATAAATTTACCATTCTAACCATTTTTAGGTATACAATTCAGTGGCATTAAGTACCTTCCCAATGTTGTGTGACCATCACCACCATTCATTTCCAAAATTTTCTCGTAATTGCACACAGAAGCTCTGGACCCATTAACAATAGCTCCCCATTCCCCCCACCCAGTCCCTGGTTACCTCTACTCTGCTTTTTATACGTATGAATCTGCCTGTTCTAGATATCTCCTATACGTGGACTCATACAATATTTGTCGTTTTGTGTCTGATTTTCACTAAGCATGTTTTCAGGGCTCACTCATGTTCCATAATGTATCAGAATTCCATTCCTTTTTAAGCTGAATAATGTTCCGTTGTGTGTATATACCACATTGTATTTATCCATTCATCTGTTGATGGCGTCCAGGATTTTTACCAGGTTGTCTGAGTTGCAGCGTGGTTCTGGTGGGCTCCGCTCCAAGACCTCCCGCAGAGCCCCGCGCAGTGCCCCCTGCGGCCACCAGAGGGCGCACCGGGCCCCCAGGCAGGCTGACGGCAGGCGCACAGCGCGGTTGGTGGGCGGAAGAGGAACGCGGAGCCCAGGCTTTTTGCACACACCGTCCTACACCCAAAACAGGCTGACGAGAAGGAAGCTGGCTGCGGGTGAAGTGGCTGGACTCCAGGATCAGCCTCAAAAGGAGGAAAGTGAGGAGGTCAGGGTGGGAGGGGCCGCCCTGTAATCCTCTCCAAGGGCACAAGAGACAGGTGCCGGCGCCCACAGCTTGCCCGCGCGTTGTCCTCTGTGAACAACCCTGGTGTTGAGGAGATCAGCAAGGCAGGCGTGGGGTTGTGAGTCCAGCGAGACTCGGACCCCCATTCCTGCTCTTCCCCAGCAGCCGAGTGAGCTCCAGCCTGTGGCGGGCACACGTTCCCAACAAGGAAACTGAGGCTTGGAGCCACCTGCTGATCGCCCACGGGTGGAACAGGCAAGCTCTGAGCGTCACCCTGTGACCCTGGGCACTTCCCTTGTCCAAGCTCGGTGCCCTGATTCCTGCAAGCACACACAGGGGGAACGCAGAACGGTCTGGGGCTCTGGAAGCTGGTCCGACCACGACGGCCTCCCTCCTTCTGAGCCCTGGGCCTCTTGTGATGCCGCCCGAGTTTGCCCTGCCTGGTTTTTTGGCAGCCCACCTCATGCTGACCAATATCTCTGCCCGCTTAAATCCTTTGACTTTTCTCGCATGTGCTGTTGATGGCTGAGCCAATGCTCCCCGCCCCCCGCCCCCCACCGCATCTCTGTGCAGCTGGGTCTTTGGATCCGAGTCCAGGAACTGACATTTATCCCTGTCAAATTTCATCTTGTTCGTTCATCTGACAAACATTTGTTCGGTGCCCACGCCGTACCAGGCACTGGGGACACAGCACTGAAAGACGAGTCCCCTGGCCCCAAGGAGCTCCCACTGTCATTAGACAAAGCCGCAGCCATCCCGTACCCCAGCGCGAGCTGGCTGCCGCGTACAGGTCGTCTCACCGACCCTCACGGCACCGGCGGAGAGGTGACGTTGCCCCCATTTTGCAGATGGGGAAGCCAGTGTTCCAAAAGTTGATGCGACGTGACTGAAGGGGCATACCTAGAAAGCGGCAGGCCCAGCACTCACCCCTCCAATCCCTTTGGATTCTGATTCCGTTCTCCTACTTAGATACCTTAAATCTCAGCTTTGAGTTCTCTACGAGTCTGAGAAACTTAACCAGCTGCATTTCGTCAACAGCACTGGTGACACCACCCTACCAACCCCGGGGTAGGCCACCACTGTCCCCGTACCCCAGACAGACAGCCGTCTATGGTCCCACGCCCTGTACATTCAGCAGATACAAGGCTCCTGACTGGAAACCACAGGACCATTCTCCCCGCACCCCTGTGCAGCCTCCAGCTCCAGGCTGCCTCCCCTGTCCAGGCGGCTACATGTCTGCTTGTTGGCATCTCTGACCGACAAACCAGTCCCCAAGACCACTCCCTCTACGGGCAGGAGCCCTCGCCCACACCACGGTGAAGATTCATCTCCCCAGGGGGAGACTGGAAGCCCAGGGACCAAGAGTAGGCAGTGGCTTTGGGATTTCTCAGGCTCCGAACATCCCCCCCACCCTTGCATCTGTGGCTTCTTCTCTCCGCACTGTCTGCTCCGGGAGCCTCAGCCCATCTTTTTCCCTCAGCGTCTCTGCCAAGTGCAGGGAGGTCAACGGCAGAGCAGGCCTGTGGCAGGAAACAAGGCAAGTGGAAAAATGCGCTGCTGGGGGAGGGGGAGTTGTGAGATGGGCTCTAAGCTCCCAGCCAGGACCCGGGGACACACACACACCCCCCCACACACACAGGGTTCAGACCTACAACCTCACTGGACCACGCACACCTGCCCTCCTCCCAGCCCCATAACATTAGAACTAGTCTCCTTCTGCCCATTTTGCAAGTGAAGGCAGTAGGGCCAGGCGGACGGGGTCCAGGGCTAAGAACTGCCCCCGCGGACACTGCTTCCTGAAAAGAGATGGCGAGAGGAGGTGCTTGTGGACAGACCGGGACCTGCTGTGCTTGAACTGAGCGAGCTCCTACCATAAGCCCACTCTGGCAGCGAACAGGTCAGAGCCAGGCCCTGCCCTCACGGCCTCCTGGTTGGGGGGGCAGGAGAGGTCGACGCAAGCAAGTACGCAGTTCCGGGCAGTGACACATGGAGCCTGTTAGAGGAGGTGTTCCTAGAGCTGGGGGCCCTTCTCTACCATCCTGGAAGGCCTCTGTGAGGAGGGGACATCTGAGAGCAGAGGAGGAGCTGGCCTTGGGAACAGCGAGTGTAAAGATGATAAAAGAACATGAACACAGCGCGGAGCCAAAGCCACCCACCCCCGTCATGGCTGACTGCAGACAGGGAACCACCGCTCTGATATGAGGCCTTGGTGGGGAAGCACGTGGGGCAGTGTCCTCAGGGTGCCTGGCCCCTGGCCCGGGCTCCACAGACACCTGTCCCCTCCACTCTCCTTCCAGCGCTCTGTGGCCCTCCCAAGCCACGCTCTGTGTCTTTTTCACTTCTCGTGTCCTCCGCACGTTTCTGCACCAGACCCAGCACCAAGCAGGTGCTGGATATGTGTTTGCCGGATGAACCAACACCCGACGGCCCTTCTCACCAAACCCTGAGGTCCGGCAGGGAGCACATGTGAGGACAGCCCCAAGGAAATCCTACCTTGTTCTACAAGGAATCACTGGATGGAGTCTGTGACTCCGAGAGGTGGTAGAGGCAGAAAAGACAAAGGGATTCCAGAAGGTGGGAGGAGGGGTCGCCTACACAATTGGAAAATTTCACAAAGTCCAGATTTCAAGCTATTTTTAAAATATCTGAAGCTCTGGCAACCCCAAGCCTGCCTATTCCCATGGCAACACCAGCTGGTGCTGAGCACCACTGCCCCCTTGAGACTGGACATGCGCTCTGCACCTTCGGGCGCACGCAGCCACTCGCCGTGGCCCACCCCTAGCCCACCCCGCTCATCCACATCACCTGGCCCCGTGGGCATCTGCGTCGGCCAGCTCTGGTTTAAGGCATTTCACGAGCAGAAAGCAGTGCCGGGGACATGGGGACTGAGAACGTCTGCTGAATCAGCCTGTAACCAGGGGTTCCCCTCCGTCAGGTTCTTAGAGCAGTCGTCCAGTGTGGGGGTTTCCAGATCCGCAGAAATCCATGCTCTGTGCTGGGTTCAGGGGGCAGGTGGGCTCCGGAACTCCTTGGCCACGCCCTGGAGGTGAGAGATACAGTTCGTGATATGCACCAGCAGGGAGCGCCACTGCTGGCCTGCCCTGGGCTGGGGGCTCCGGGGGCGCAGAGTCCCTCCACCATCCTGGGAGCTGTGTCCCTGACCTTTCCTAGTTGGGGTAACAGCTGAGGCCTAGCCTGCCTGGCAACACGACGGGCTCAGCAGCGACTGGCTGGGCCAGGATATACTCCAGGAGCCCAAGGACAGCCTCAGGAGCCCCCACCCTCCCCCCTGCCGCCTGGAAGCCCTTCCAACCTGCGACCAGGGCCAAAGGGCACCCCTCCCGGGCTCCCTTCTCCTAGCAACCACTCCTCTCTTTCCTCTTCTTCTGGGACTGCTCAGGCTTCCCGAAGCCCCTTCCCTTTGGACTGACCCTCAAATTCAGGGTTTTATATACTGCGTGCTTGGCATTGTGTTCAGGGTTTTATATACTTTATTTAAAATCCCCACAGTCCTATAGGGTGAGAATTAATCCCCATTTTACAGGTGGAAAAACTAAAGCTTAACCAGGTGACACAACCCCCCGAGGCCACAGAACTAGCAAGATTCCAATTCAAGCATGCAAGACCCCTCTTTCCTGGACCGCCTTGCTCCTAGTGAAGGAAATTTTAGAATAAATGGAGGGGAAGGAGGGACTGGTTAGGGTTTGAGGGCAGAGGACAATCCTTTGTCCAGGTCCATACCGGACACCTCGTCTGTTAAGAGCCGCCCAAGGGCAGGGACTGAATCTGGGGCCTGTAAGCCAGTGGTGAAGCCTTAGGAATAGCTCTTGGCCCTTGAGGATTTAGTGAACAACTCTCCATCCCCGTCTAGAGCCATACTCTGAGCAGCAGAACAGGCCCCAAACATGCTGCAGCTTCTGACTTCTTGAACCCATCATGGGTTCTGACTTCAAGAACCCATGAGGGGGCCAGGAGACACCCTCACCTAAAAGGCTCGAATGACCCACCCAACCGGATGGGAACTTTATGAGGGCCAAGAGACCCAGACTCCACACAGTGAATTTAGGCACCACTGAACATGACTCCATTGGTGACCCACAAGCCTCAAGATCTTCCCCACCCCCACCTGCACAGGGACAGAGAAGCCCAGAGAATCATCCGCCCCTCTGCGACTATCACAGCTCTGTCCCAGCCCCTGGGACCAAGGCCACCACTGAGGTGGGAAAAAGGTTTCTGTCCACACTGCTTATCCAACTCACCTGCCATTTCCCCAAACATGCCTGCACTCACACCCCTGGGTCTGCTGGTGCCTCCCCGATTCTACCTCCCAATCGTCCAAACCCGGTGTAAAAATCACCACCTTCTCCAGACAATCCACAGTAATCCAATCCATCAAACCTAATCATTCTTTCCCTCTCTGGAAAGGACTAGAACCCCATGGACCTCTTCTGTGGCATTGAGGCCAATCCCCTGCATGCTGTCATTGTTTCTGGGCTGCTGTTTTCTCTGACAGCAGATAGGAGGGTAGAGCAGGCACCCTATCTCCTAGCATAGGGCCTCATACATACACGGCATGAAGTACGTTGGAAGGTTGGAGGGGTGGGTGGACAGACAGATGGGGGGACGGATGGACGGACAGACAGACAGATGGATGGATGGTGAAATGAACAAACAAATGAACAGGTGAGTGGGTAAGAGTAGATGGCCCCCCCAGAAAGTTCACTGTGGTCCCCGTAATTGGCCAGAACACCTTGATTTCCCCACTGTTCCCCACAGAGTGAGATTTCCCTGTTTCACTTGTCATGGCATGTCCTCTGCTCCCACGAACTGAAGATTTAGAAAGACGGCACCATGCGGAGATGCACGCTGAACCTTCGCTGAACCTAGGTCTCCGTGCGTGTAAGGTGAGGACGTTGGACTTGAACTTGATGATTCTTTGGGCCCCTCCAGCTGAAGACACATGCCTGTGCTGGGGCCCGGCAGGGACAGGGGCCCCTGACTGAGCCCAGTTCGGCTCAAAGGACAGCGGGGTGGGTTCAGACAAGAGATGAAGGGACGAAAGAGAAAAGGAAAGAAGGGAGGGGGGAGGAAGGGAGGGAAGGAGGGAGGAAGAAAACCGCATTTCCATATCCCAAGCTAAAAATGCATTTAGCATGTAAGATTTCCCAGATGCATCATTTCTTTAAAAAAAAAAAAGTTAATTTCAACATATTCGATTTAGTATCACAGCAAGACAAGAGTGAGTGATGGATCCTGTAATGTAACGGAGATGCTTCTGGCAGAGCTGGCCGGGGTCAGAAGATGCCAAAGGAAAGGGTGAGCCGGGGCGGGCGCGGGCGATGGAGGGGCCGCTTTCTCTCCACCTTCCCTCCTCTCACCTCCACCTTATGTATTGATCTTACAAACCCAATATACTATTTGAATAAAAGACTTCTGGAGAGTGTGTAATCCACTTAACTAATGAGGAGAAACAAGAGGCCCAGAGGGAGGTGACTTGCCCAAGGTCACCCAGCAAGTTCATGACACAGTCCCTGGGGGTCTAAGAGAATGCCTCAGTCCAGATACGTGAATCCAGGCACGTTCCCTGGGGGCTGGGGCCACCCCCGGCTGGGCTTGCACATCTGTACTCTGGCTCACCTCCAGCAGCCTCCACGGGAAGTCACCAGGCTCCTTTAGACAACATTCCACTAGGACAGGAACAGACGGATAACCCAGGCCCAATTAGGCACCAGCAAATCTCACGGGGGGCGAACGCCCAGAACAGGGGGGCTCGAGCGGCGGCTCAGCTCTCTGCAAGCTTCGCAGTCGAAAACCTTCCTAAAACAACCCCTTGGCTGCTTCGGAGCATAATTTAATCTTCCTTTGATGACTCCGGATCTCGCCCTGCCTCAGGCCACTCTGAAAACATCAATTACTGCTGGGTCCAGGTGGGGAGCAGAGCCCCAGCGGCTGACCCCACCCTGGAGGGGGTGGTGGTGAGGGGCTGGGAGAGACTTCAGGGGCGGAGGCCAGCCTGAGCCAGGGAGCTGGATGTTGCCTGGGTGGAGAAGGGGACCGACTCCTCCCCAGCCAAGAAGGGGAGCCCTAGGTGGGCCCCTCCCTAGCCCCCCGGAGCAGATAGGACGGGGCTGCTCCCCAGAGTCCCTGCAGGTAGAGCCAGAGAGGTAAAAGCACGCAGGAGGGACGCTGAAAGCCAGCCAAGGTGACCCTGCTAAGGGAGAGACCCCACGGACCCTGCAGATGTTGGGTCCACACAGTCCCTGTCCTCCCCGGCCGGGAGACCGTGAGCAAGTTACTTAACCTCTCTGTTTCTTAGTCTCCTAATTTACAATGCTTGGAGTAATAATGGGGCCATGAGGTTGCCTGAGCCTCCCGCTGGCTGCTGAAGAATGAGGGTCAGACCGCAGTCCCTGAGGAAGAAAGGTCTGGAAGAACATACATCAGAAAGCACACGGGGTTGGCTCTCAGGTGAAGCTGGGTATTATTTTGTTTTGTTTGGCCTATTTGTGTTCCCCATGTTTTATGCGAGAAAAACATTATTAGAGAATTTAAATAATTCAGAGAAAAGAACAAAACACCAGGGACCATGATTTGTCCCCAAAGGGACGCAGCTGATCGGAAGAGGAGCCTGTCCATGGAGAGTGGAGATGGGAGAGGGCTGTTCCCCTGAGCCTGGGACTCAGACAAGGGAGCCCTGGCTGCCGAGGAGCCCAGCGGATCACAGCTGGAGCCCTCAGGGACAGACAGCCGTGCCACTTTCTGCTGGACCCGCCCTACCATTTCCCGGGGGGACAAGTCTCCAGGCCCCTTCTCGGGAGGCACCAGGCAGGGGAAGTGATGCCCGGCAGATTGTCTTCTGCCCATACACACAACACGCCTCTCAGAGCTGTTCTGAGCTCCAGGCCCACAGACCCTCCGCAGAGAGATGACCCGGGGCCCTCCGGACTCAGACCCAGACTCCCTCCCAGACTATCCTCAGGCCAGCCTGCCCTAACCACCTACCCCTCAGTCTGGCCAGCACCCCTGCTGGGCTCGGCCACACCACCGGCCAGCCTTTGCTGAGGCAGCGCTTTGAAGCGGCAGGGCTCAGTGTGTCCACAGCGCCCTCCCATGCCAGCACCATTAATACTCAGAAGAAAGTCAAACATTAGCCTGGGGAACTTATGCCTTATATAAGTCCCCCTGGGGGCAGGCACAAAAACAACTCCTTGGAGCTGAGCTGCCCCAAGTGCAGCAGCTGCTGCCGGACCCTGGGCTTCAGCCACATTCCACCGGCCCCAGTGGAGGGAGCCAGGCCCCTACCAGCTACCAGGTAAGGAGGAATGGGGACCCCCGCCCAAGCCCCGGCCCCCATAGGCCCCTGAGAAGCCCCCAGGATCTGGCCTTGCTTCCTTACTGCAACTGGCCGAGCCCCTTATGCCCTCTGGGACCTGCCTGGGACCCCTTCCGCTGCCCCAGTCTTGTGGACCCAGCCCCAGAGGACAGCGGAGAGCCAGAAGGCTTGGGGATTGGGGAGAGCCAGAAGGCTTGGGGCTTGGGGAGACTTTCCCAGCAGGCGACCTGGGCTCTTCCAAGCCTGTGTCCACTCAGGGTGAGCAGGGACCTCCCCACCTCCCCCCACCACCACCATCTGGCCCCCATTGCCAATGTCCATGACCAGGGCCCTGGGGTCCCAGCTGTCCTGTGCCACACGTGCACGTGGCCTGTGTGAGCAGCCTCACGGAGCACAGGCAAACTTACACACACAGCCACATGCCCAAGCTCCCACAGCGGCACCTTACACCCCAGCCTCAAGACATACATCACAGCAGACACCCCATGGACACACACACCTGGACACACGCCGCACCCGCGGTCCTGTGCCTGGACACACTGCTGGGTTTGTCCTCACATATCCACGTGTGGACGCACACACCTGAGCCCCACATCTGTACGTGTTTATATGCATGCTCTTCCGTGCACCTGTGCTCACACGTGCATCTGGCCCACTGTCCCACGGTGCTCCCACACCTGTCCGCATATGCACACCAAACTCAAGTGCGTACTCACCTCTCCCTGGTCAGGTGCCCTCCTGCAGCTCTGTTTGATCCTGTCCCCCGCCATGGCCTTCTCCGCGCTCATGGACCGAGTGGGCAGCAAGGGCACCTTCCAGTTCCTGAACATGGTCTTGCTGGGCCTCCCAGTCCTGGGCCTGGCCAACCACTACCTGCTACAGATCTTCACAGCAGCGACACCGCCACACCACTGTCGCCTGCCCCCCAACGCCTCTGCCGGGCCCTGGGGGCTCCCCAAGGGCCTGGATGGGAAGCCTGAGACGTGCCTCCGTTTCATATATCCGCCCAACACCAGCCTGCCCAACAACACCGAGGGGGCCACCGAGCCATGCCTGGACGGCTGGGTCTATGACCTCCACACCGCGGACTCCCTTGTGACCGAGGTATGCACAGAGGGGGCCCTTCTTCCTCCATTCGCTCGGGGATGGGAGAACAGTCTGGGCTCTAGTCTCCCTGGGGCCGGGACCGGAGGCCAGGGTACTGGGCAGGCAGAGAGGAAGGACCTGGGTGCAGATGCCGACGAACCAGAAAGTTTGGTTTCTTCACGTTCTGAGTCACCAGCCCATTTCTGGGACAGACACAGTGCGAAGCTCTGAGGACACAGAAATGCACTGTCCCTGCTACCCAGGGTCCTCAGCCCTGCAGGACAACATCGCCCGAGGAAAGGACCCCATAAAGAAATGTAAATTTACAACTTCAAAGTACTTAGGGCTGTGACCTTAGACTAGGGCTGCCTAAGGCTGGACATGGGGGCCAGGGGGGGATGTGTGGCGTGAGGATGTGGGGGGGGCAGTCCCGGGGGGACAGTTGCCTGAAGAAGTGACCCTCAAGCTGAGCTAGTGTCCTTCTAGAGTTCACCAGGCAACAAGGAGAAGGAGGGAAATGTTGCATCTTGCCTGACGGTCCCAAGACAGGAGGGTGTGTGGAGGAGGGAGCAGGGCCCAGGGTGGCAGGGTTGCCCGAACAGACCTCCCAACCGCCCCCCTCCCGCTACGAATTCCACCTGGGTTCACCTCCCACACGTTCAACCCTTTACTTGTTTCCTGATTCTATGACCTGCCATCCCGGGAACGACCGAGATACAGAGATACAGAGGTACGTCCGGCCCTCCGCCCTCAGATGAACTGACGGGCCAGTCAGGAGACCATGGTGCGGGGAGGCGGGGAGAAGAACGAGGAACGGGCATTTGGGGAGGATTTGCAAACCGCCAGGCACATTTTGGTGCTTTGCAGACATTGTGATTCTCAGCGGGATATCTTGTCGACCGTGATTTTTGCTCCTTTTACAGATCCAAAAGACCAAAACTCAGAGAAGGGAAGTGAGGGTCCAGTATCACACAGCTGGTCAGTTTGGGGAGTGGGATTTAAGGCAAACACCCGCCCCTAAGAGGCACAGAGGGGGTTAGGGGTTCACGGTGGTTGGAAGGAGGAAGGAGAAAGGAGGGAGGAACTGCAGGATTCTAGCGGGATTCCCGGGAGACTTCCCGGAGGGGGCGTGGCATCTGAGCCAGGAACAGAGAGGCCACTGTTTTCATTCTCCTCCCCCGAGAGGCAGGATGTTGCATTTGCCTCCTTGGAGAGCTGCATTTCCAACGCTTTGCCCTGCGCCGGTTCTGTGCTAGGCGTGCTATAGGTGAGGGCTCCCGGAATCCCAGGCGACAGCACACGGAGCCTCGTTCACAACTTTCCCAGGAATACCTGTGCTTAGGACCTGGCAGAGGTGGGATTTGAACCCAAGACTCTCTAACTTCCTAGTCTGTATAACTGTTTTTCATGTGTTCCGTGAATATTTATTTATGCATAAAGCGCTTGCTACATGCCAGGCCCTATTCCAAGCACTTGAGAGATATTAACACTTCTAACCTTGCTGACAGTGCTGTAAGGTAGTTTGTATTATAAGCTCATTTCTCAGATGGGATGGCAAAGCCGAAGCCTGGAGGTTAAGGAGCTCCTTCAAGTTCGCGCCACGAGCAAAGGGGCAGATTCAGGATCCTAACACGGGCTTCTGGCCCCAGAGCCGTGCTCCGAGCTAACTCTCGCTGACTCTCGTAACCCTGAGTCATATTATAGTTGCTTTTTCTCCCCTGGGCCAAGCTCAGTGCCCGAAATGCAGCAAACAAACACTTACTAACAACTATATGCCTACTGTTGAGGACAAAGAGTCACAGTCCACCTGCTCCCTCCTGTCCTCCAAGAACTCACCTCTAACAAGAGACATAGCCATCCCTCGAGGACCCCTGGCCATGCGTGCAACACGCAAGCTTCCTGGGACAGAGATTTCTAGCTGCTTCCCTGTATCCCCAGCAGCTAGAACAGAGCCTGGCCCAGAGCGGGCAGGGGGGGCCCAGAAGGGCCAGTTGGAGTCAGCGATGCCACCCTGGGCGTGACCAGGAGAGAGAAAGCAGGCAGGTTGAAGTCGGCAAGTGTGCCCCAGGCCAAAGCAACAGTGTGAGGGGTCAAACACTTGGTCACAGAAGCAGGATGAGAACAAAGCCGTCCGGATGGCCAGAGACAGGGGAAGGCTAGAGGCGCGAGCTGTGGAGCATGGAGGCCACCAGACATGGGGCTGGAGAAGAGGCCGCCCAGCTTGGATGCTAAGGAGAGGGTGTAGCCTCTGTCCCAAGACAGCAGAGAGCCCTCAAAGGGTGTTGAACAGGAGAGGGGTGTGTTCAGATCACCCTCCCTCTGATGGCAGGACGGAGAGTGGCTGGTGGAGAGTTCTAGTCTAGGGGTAGGGAGACCTGTTAGCAGTTCACCACAAGGATCCAGGGAAATGCGGACAAGTGGAAGGGAGAGTGGGAATAGATACCAGAGAGTTTAGGGAGTCAGAATCCATGGGACTTGGGGACACAATGGACGTGGAGGTGAGGAGCGGGGAGGGAGTCAAAGATGCCTCGATACTATGAAATTTCCAAATGTATGGGTGACATGCTGTCACGGAAATCAGAGAGGAGGAGAGAAAGCCACCATCTCTGTCCTCTGAAAACACGGAAGCTAGATGGAGAGACAACAATCAGGCAGGAAGCAGTGACGTAACCATCATCGCCACACCTGACTATGGGCTTTCCCCATGCCCCAGGGCTGGCCTTTATTAACCCCTTCAATCTTCACAACAACCCTGAGGCTGGCACCTTAATTGTCCCATTAGTACAGATGAGGAAACAAAGGCACAGGTCCCCGCCCCCCCCCCAGCCTACGGCACCACCACGTTTCATCAATGGTGGAGCTGGGACATGAAGCAGGGCAGGCAATGGGGCTCCTTAAGGCTGCATAACCCCATCCACAGTCGGTCCCTCTGACCGAGCACCCTGTGGCCCCAGGAGGCTGCTGTTCACAGAGCCCCCTCCCTGACTGGTGGCTTCCTCCTGGACAGGGAAGGTAGGACCCAACCCATCCTTTTTTTTCCCCCCCTTAAGATTTATTTATTTTGAGAGAGAGCATGATTGGGAGGGGCAGGGGGAGAAGGAGAGAGAAACTCAAGCAGACTCTAGGCTGAGTGCAGAGCCCAACGCAGGGCTGGATCTCACAACCCTGAGATCACAACCTGAACGGAAACCAAGACTCAGACGCTTAACCTACGGCGCCACCTAGGTGCCCCTCCAACCCATCTTTCGCATCCCTGCGCCAGGAGCACAGGAAGTGCTCAGCGGATGCTGAACAAAGGCCGTGCCTGGCAGAGCCCTCAGGGGGTCTCGGATCCTGCTGACTGCTGGCAACTGGCTTCCCCTCCAGGGAGCCTGGCCAAGAACAGAGGTTGCAGGGCTTGTCCTTGGTCAAGCGTCCATTCACGTCTGTGTCAGCCAAGTGCCCAGACGCCATTCCAGCCCTTGGGGGGAAGTGGGGGGGAATCTGCATCCCGACAAACGCAGGGGTTCACCAGTCCTCAGGGTACTGTACCATTTTCTGGGTCGGCCTGGCTCTCTGGCTCAGCAAGGGGTCCCTGCCAGCTGGGAAAATGTCAGTGGCCAGACCCAGCGATTTGCTGGTTACCAGCACAGTGATTTTTCTGTTGGCAGCTCCATCTGGGGCAAATCTGTCCTCTACCTGCCTGTGGTGGGGCGAGCGGGGTTCAGTTCCCCATGGGGTGGGGGTAAAACCGTAGCCGGGTCTTACGTAGAGGTGGGTCTCTGGAGTGGAGGCAGGGTCTGGATGTGCCAGCCCCTGTGCGGAAGGTGGTAGTAAGGGTGTGTGGCACCTGGCACCTGGCTCAATGAACCTAGTTAGCAGAGGCCAGGGGCCACCCCCCTGACCAACAGCGTGTGCTCGTGATCCAGGGTCAAGCAACAGAGTTCACATCCTGACTCTGCCCTGTACTAGGAATCTCATGAGGCCAGAAGTCTTGGTTTGCTCATCCGTAAAACGGAAGAACAGAGCAAGGGTGAGCCCGACAGGAGACCACGCAAGGCCCTGTGGAGCCTTCAGTTAATGTCTGTGGCCTCTGTGGCTGTTGCCCTCATTATTATGGCTGATAGAGGTATCCTGAGATTAGAGGGGTTGTCCCCACCAGAAGAGCAGGGGGACCTCCAGGAAAAGGGGAATCAGCTGTCACAGCACTTCCCAGCTCCCCTGGGGGGCTTTGCCACACTCCACGGCTTTCACCAAGCCCTTCCCTCGTGGAAACAGCAAGCCTGGGTGTGGGTCCTGGCTCAACTCTCACAGCCAGTGACTTGGGGCATCAGCCCCCCTCTCCACCTCAGTCCCTGCATCTGTATAACAGGATAACAGGGATAACAGGATAACAGGAGGCACAGGTGGGGAGGACTATTGGCCGGGATGGGAGTGAGCACAGGGCAGGGTCCAGCCAGAGTGGAGGGAGACTCCCTCCCCCACTGATCCCCTAAGCCTTCCTGGCAGAGGCGACCACACATTCCTTTCTCTGAGTTCCGCAGAGATAAGGTTGGAATTTTTCAGAAAGAGCTTTACTAGGACATTAAGAGGAAACAAAGGCCTTTCTTTCAAGTCTGGCAAGTGTGGGGAGCATGGATTGTGGGCTCTGGGTTCCCTGGAGGGGAGCTGTGGCCCGCAGCTCCCACACTACTGAACCTCAGTCCTGTGGGTGCCCAGCTCGGTGTGGGGGTCCAAGTGGGCCCCTCCGATTCCTCTCTGGGCCTTGAGTTTTCCTGTCCTGTCTCCAGGGCCTGAAGGTCTGGCAACACAACGGGAACAAGGACATGATGACAAGCTCAAAGGCAGAGAGGAACACACACGGTGTAACCCGACTAAAACCACAGACCACATGTGGCCCGGTCTGTGCATGGAGTCAAAGTCAAAGGAATATAAACCACACACCCTCAACCCCTTTGAGACTAACCGAACCTTCAACCTTCTCAAGGGTCTTATACAGCTAACCACACAGAAGCATGCCCCAAATGTCTCTAGGTGTCTTCCCTCCCCCTAGAATTCCAGGATGCCTTTAAAAATCTCTCCAGTTCTCTCTATTTCTGGTTCCCTCATGGCCAGACTCTCCCATCCCCAATCCCCTTCCCATCCCCACCTACCAAGCCCACAGGTACTTCAAACATGCAGGAATCACACAGTGTATCTGTTTCCTAGAATTTCCATATCAAAGTACCACAAACAGGGTGGCTTAAAATAATAGAAATCTATTGTCTCACAGCTCTGAGATCAAAAGTCCAAAATCAAGGTGTAGGGATGCTCTCTCCCAAGGCTCTAGGGAGGACTCCTTTCTTGCCTCTTCTAATTTCTAATGATTGTCCGTGAGGCTTGGTGTCCCTTGGCTTATCCAATCTCTGCTTCCATTGTCCAAGACGTCCTCCCTATGTGTCTGTAACTTCTCTTCTTACAAGAACACCAGTCACAGAGGGTTAAGGGCCCAGACCTACCCCAGGATGGCCTCATCTTCACTAATTATATCTGCCACATGCGATTTTCAAATAAGGTCACATGCTGAGGCACTAGGGGTTAGAACTCCAGACTAACTTTTCACAGGACCAATTCAACCCATAGCAGTTACACGTTCCGGATCCGAGCCCCATGGATTTGTGCTGATCTGCAGGGCAACCCTGGCCACAGTTTTATCATCAGCTCTGATGAGTTTTATTAACCATGAAATCTCTGGGAACAACGAAGTGTGCATTTGAAACCCAAGATTTTTTTCATGTCTAACCACAAAGCTCTTCTTCTAAGCTTTAAACCCTCATTTCACCATTCCCTAGTAGACAGTTTGCCATAGACGTTTTTCCAGCCTGATTGCGAAGTTTTTCAGTCCTTCCTGCTAACATGTCATTATACATCCTATGTTTATAGCCTAGACACTCTCCATTCTGACATACACTCGTTGTGACAAAGCAAAACTCTCCTCCAGGTGGTATCTGGAGTGTGGACCATATGACCTCTCATTTCAACATCAGCATATCTTAACCACTAAGGTTCTCCCTCTCTGTGTTCTTCCTGTGGAATGCGCACTCCTTCAATCCCACCGGTATTTACTGAATGCCTACTATGTGCCAGGCACCGTGCTAAGCAAGGGAAGTACAGTTGTGACCAAAACAGACGAAACACTGTACCCTTATCAAGATGATGGTCTTAAGGGAGAAACAAACACACAAAAAGGAACTATGTGGTATAGCTCATGGTACAAATGCTATCGAGAAAATAAAGTGGGGTGGAGTAATGTAGACTGGGAGTTACGATTTTAAATAGAGTGGTCAACAAGGTTCTCGTTGAGAAGATGATGTTTGCGCAAAGATCTGCGAGAGGTGGAGGAGCAAGCCAAGTGGCTCTCTGAAGGGAGAACTTTCCAGGTGGAGAAAATGCCATATGCCAAGATTCTGAGGGGCCTAAGCAGGACGACCAACTCCAGGGGAGTCCGTGGAGGACATGTAGTAGCCAATGAGAGCAGAGAGGGAACAGGGATAAGTCTGCTCATCCTGCAGCAATTTATGGGCCATTATAAGGATTCGGGCGTGTTTTAAACATGAGTCAAAGCCCATTCTAGGAATGGTATTTCCTTACATGGCTCAGCTTTCAAGTAGAAACTGGCTCGTGACCGTTATTCTAATGCATACCTCACCGCAAGTAGTATGGTAGAAACCAAGACACGGCAGGTCTGGTCTCAGACCGTAGAGAAGGGCAACAGCCTTAAACTAATCCAAATGGGTCTGACATTGACCCTCTCAGGATCCAAGCAGAAAGATTTGTTCTTGAGACACTAAATAACATGGAGGTTGGGGGGAGGGAAATCAAGTTTCCATCTGCAACTTCTGGTGGGATGTATCAGGATAGACTATGTTGCCATAACAAAAAGAGTCAATGATAATTCAATGGTTTGCAGGTCATAGACGTGGTTCTCTTTCTCATGCAAGAGTTCTAAGGTGGGAATTTCAGGTCGATGGGTGACTCTGCTCCATAGGGTCATTCAGGGACCCAGACTAACAGCAGCTTTGCCATCTTCAACACACGGCTTCCTGAGTCGTTCTAGTTGTCACCATTCCCATCAACAGGAATGGAGGAGGCATTCAAGTCCAGACCAAGGCTTCTCCCTTAATCAAATGAGATGGAAGTAATAAGCATTTCTTCCGCTCCATTGCACTGTCAAGAACATGACCCACTCAGAGACTGGGTCACCTGAGAAATGTGCTTACTGTCAAAGGGGTGGGGGTGTGAATGAAACTAGCTGGGCGCTAGGTCTTTACTTCAGATTTTCCTAAAGCAGTTTTCCACAGCATGCCACAATGTACCAGAAGTTTCTCCAGACACCCTCTAGTGTACTCCTCCTCACACCCCTCACTTCCTCCTTCACCCTTTACCCTCCCATCATGCCACACACATACCCTGCAGCTTCCCTTCTCAGCCAGCAGAGCCCATTGGGTTTGCTGGGCTGCCTGGAGACAGCTGACCTGGAGTCTTCGTCCACCCCAACCCCCTCACTTCCAGCAGAGGAATATGGACAGGGCTCCCTGGGAGGTATGGTTTCTCGCCCACACTGTTTCACTTCCAAAACATTCTTGTGAGGCACTTCTACTGAATAAAATTCTCCACTTCATTACACAAGTAGTTCAGGATGGCTAGACAAAGGGTGCGTGTTGGGAATTAGCAGAGATTAGGCCAGACAGGTAGGCAGAGGCCAGAGCATGAGGGCTTTCTAAATCTGTTAACAGAGCTTTCTCCTTACCCAAAGGGCAGGAGGAATCAGGGAGTCCCTTAGGCAAGACAGGAACCTGACCTGAGAGGGGTTTTAGGAAGCCATTCAGGTTAGCAGGGGAAGCAAGGACAGGAGGAACTGAAATCGAAGGCTGGGGGACCTGTCTGAAGATCGCCACAGTGATCATCAGCAGGCCTCAGTCTCTTTATCTATAGAATGGGGATGATGACAGTAGTCATGCCCCGTCATAAGGTTGTTATGGGGATTGAAGAAGTTAAAGCTTGGGAAGTGTTTCCTTACAGCAGTGCCTGGTGCATAGTAAGCCCTCCATAAAAATCGGCCATCATTATTAATCTTGCACTAAGATAGTAGTAGAGATAGAAGAACCCAGATTCCAGAAATATTCAAAAGTTAGAAACTGGAGGATGGCGTGGGGATGCACTGGAGAAGATGAGGCAAAGGACAGGCTCCCAGCCCACGGACAGTGGGTGACAAGTCTTATTGACTCTGAGGTGACCGTGAGACATCATCGAGGTAGAATTTTCAAGAAGGCAGCTGAACTGACTGTTCTCAAGGCCAGAAGAGAGGTTGGGCTGAAGATACGGGTTGGAGTCTTCCTCATAAAATAGAAACTGAAGCCATAGGAGCAGGTGATGCTCCACTCAGGAAAGTGGATAAAAAGAGAGAAAGATCCAGAAAGAGCTTTAAGAGAGAGATCTTTAAGAGAGAAAGGAGCCCATGGAGGAAGAGGAGGAGTGGTAAATAGGGAGAGAAAGACCCGAGGAAGGGAGAGGTCAACATCTGCAACGTCAGGGGCTGCGGAAAGTCAGGGCAGGCCAGGCTGCAGGAGGTTCCAGGGCGCTTAGTGAAAAGGACATCACGGGCGACTCTGGTGAGCACAGTGTCAGTGGAGTGGTTGGGGTGGACTGGAGCAATGAGCAGAAGATGAGGCCAGGCTGAGAGCAAGTATAGCTTCTCTTTCAAAAGATTCAGCTTAGGGGCACCTGGGTGGCTCAGTGGGTTAAAGCCTCTGCCTTTGGCTCAGGTCATGATCCCAGGGTCCTGGGATCGAGCCCCACATCGGGCTCTCTGCTCAGCGGGGAGCCTGCTTCCTCCTCTCTCTCTGCCTGCCTCTCTGCCTACTTGTGATCTTTCCTCTGTCAAATAAATAAAATTAAAAAAAAAAAAAAAAAGATTCAGCTTAGAAGGGAAGGGAGGACCGGAAGTAAATGTGGACCTGAAGGAGAGATCTCAGAGACAAAGACAGATGTGGGATGGAGCCAGGTGTCAACCATAGAGCAGTGTCCGCATGGAGGAGAGGGAGAGAGCTAAGCTGCAGGCCAGCCTGACCTTGCAGCACGGGGCGCAGGCGAGCTTGGAGGGGATGAGGGCAGGAGTTGAGAACATACCTGGAAGTGACAGCTAAGTGATGGGCCACATACACTGGAGAGGAACTGTCATTGCACCCCAGGGGTCAGGGACCCAAAGAGCCACAGGCAGACCCAAGGAGCCCCGGGCTGGGCTGAACGCAGAGCTGGTGCCTGGGAGTGGGGTCCAGGTTCGGGGAAGGCTGGTGAGGACGCCAGGAGCGGGCGGGCACCATGGAGCTCAGGCAGAGCTTGGCTGGGAGGGCCGGTCTGGACCAAGCCAGGCTGGCATGACCTTTCTCCTGTGCAGTGGGACTTGGTGTGTGACTCCAGAAGACTGAAAGAGGTGGCCCAGTCTGTCTTCATGGCGGGGACACTGATTGGGGGGATCGTGCTGGGAGACCTGTCAGACAGGTGAGACACGGGGGCCTCTGGAGGGGAGGCGGCACAACCTACGGGGACATCCCACCTCACTCTGACCACCTATGCACTGCCTCCAAAGAGGCAAAGAGCTGGGGGAAGCAGGAAGGACCGTCCCTGGTCTGTGGCCTTGGGCAAGTCCCAATCCTGCTGGGGTACAGCCTTCTCTCTGCCCCAAAGCCCTCACAACCTGAGTCTTCCCACCTCCTCAGACCCTGGGGGAAAGCCTTGAGGTTTTCAGACACGGTATAGAGGCTGTGTGGCCGTGGAGGCGGGTGCATGGACTCTTTGGAGATGGGAAGTCCCTTGACCTCTGCTCAGGCCACTGAGCTGGGGCGGGGGAGGCGATCACTCATTAACTTGAAGCTGTAACTGCAAACCTTCAACAAAATAGCAATTACCAGTCAGGCTCTGTCTAAAGAGGGGATTACATGCCCTGCCCAGCCCTTGGGGAGGTGGGGGGTCCGACCCTTTGCCCTGAGACCTGCAGAGTCACGTCTCATCTAGCTCGCTGTGGCTAACCTGGTCCTTCCTCTCCTTTGAGCTCCAGGTTTGGCCGCAAGCCCATCCTGACCTGCAGCTACCTGCTGCTGGCGGCCAGCGGTTCCGGCGCAGCCTTCAGCCCCAACCTCTCCATCTACACGGTCTTCCGCTTCCTGAGCGGCTGGAGTATCTCAGGCATTGTCCTGAGTACCACCATCTTGAGTAAGCCACAGGGGGAAGGAGCAGGGGAGCAGGAGTCGGGGGACCCCAGCCTGAAGCCAAGGGCCTGGCTCAATGCAGGTTCCCTATGACCTTGGTCACCTAAGGTGCTGCCCCTCTCAGGATCTCAGAGGCTCCCTCTGAGCGTAAGGACAACAGCAATCAACAACAAAGACCCCACCCCCACCCCGGGCCAAACACTCTGGGGTGGAGGGGGGAACACCATCCCATTCCGTCCACACACACAAGGAAGCCACACTGTTGTCCTAATTTTACAGATAAGGACATTGAAGCAAAATGAGGGAAGTCATTTGCCTTTGGAGAGACAGTCAAGAGTGTGGGCTTAGAGGTGGGGGGATGGGTTGCCTGGCTGGCTCAGCTGATAGAGCATGTGACTCGATCTCAGGATTGTGAGTTCGAGCCCCATGTTGGGCATAGAGATTACTTAAAAATAATTAAAAAAAAAATAAAGTGTGTGGGCTTGGAAGTCAGACAGACCTAAGTTTGAGTCCTACCTTCTTGAGCCTTAGTCACAGCATCTGTAAAATGGGGACAATGAAACCTTGGGATCAAGGTCAGGTCAAGCAGCTGATGGGATGGTGGGCAGGAGCTGGTGCCCCTCCATCGGGAGGTGGCCCAAGGCCCAGCACAATCTTAATCTGGTCCTTGGGCTCCTCCTGCAGATGTCGAGTGCGTCTCCATCCAGATGCGGGCCATCATGTCAACTTTAATGGGTTACTTCTATACCTGTGGCCAGTTCATTCTGCCTGGCTTGGCCTATGCCATCCCCCAGTGGCGCTGGCTACAGTTAACTGTGTCCATTCCCTTCTTCGTCTTCTTCCTGTTGTCCTGGTATGTGGCCCTCTCCTCTTCATCTCCTCCCTTAATGCCCGCGGGGACCAAACAGGGGGAGACCATGTCTGACCAGGCTGGCGGACTCTCTCCCAGGACACCTCTGTCCCAGATTTGGGAAGGGCATTCCCGGGAGAAGGAATTAATCCACAAAGGTGTGCGGCAGGACCAGGTGTCTGGGGGGCACTCAGTGGAGGAAGGGGCCAAGCTGAGAGGCACAGGGCCAGGCTGTGGACAGAACAGAAAACCAAGGAGCCTTGGCTTCGTGTGGAGGGAGAAAGAATGAACGTGTCTGTGGTGTCGAAAGGCCTGCCCGAGCTTCTGTTTGTGACCCAAGGACAGACCTAAGTGGGTGGAGATGAGAGGAGACACATGACTGTGTGGGCAGGAGGAGCCTCAGGAACAAGTTTGAGAAGCATTTTGAAGGACAAATCCACAGGATTTGGGGACTTCTAGATTTGAGGTAGAAAGGAGAGGAAAGCCCAAACTGGGGAACTGGGAGAATCGATGTATCTGGGACCAAAGACCCCAAATAGCTCAAGGGCTCACTATCATCACATCACAGCTAAGGACATGTTGAAAACAGGAACTGAAACTCCAAAATGTCACTTGTTTTCTGTTTTTTAAGTAGGCTCCATGCTGGGCGTGGAGCCCAGTGTGGAGCTTGAACTCAGGATCCTGAGATCAAGATATGAGCTGGGATCCAGGGTCGGGTGCTTAACTGACACAGAGGGACACTTTACTGAGCGCTTCCTGTGTGCAAGGCCCCGTTCTAGGCGTCCCCTTAAATCATCCCGATCCTCATGACATCTATGTGTGAAGGAGGCATCACTGTCCCATTTGACAGATGAGGGAACAGAGGCTCAGAGAAGTGAAGCCATCCCCCAGGGTTACACAAAAAGACATAGAAGAGGGACAGATCTCCATTTGAAAATGAGAGTAGAATCTTATAGAAGGGGATGGACAGGTGGTCCAAGGGTCCAGGGTAGAGCCCGGAAATGTTCACAGCCTGGGATGGGAGAAGACAGGGAGCAAAGAGCAGCAGAGCGTCAGCAGAGAACAGTTGAGAGCTCAGGCCCCTTCTCCCTGGACTTGAGACAAGCCTCACCCACTCTGAGCCCCGAGATTTTCCTAGGCAAAATGAAGATAGTAGCGCCCGTCATCCAGGGTCATGGGGGCCTGGTCCACAGGAAGGCTCACTGATGGGGAGCGACTGTTCCTATTGTCGGGGAGAAGACGACGGAGTCTGGTCCTGGGTGCCTATGGTGGCCACAGCCACAGCTGACACCCCTCAGACAGGGCTTTTTAAAATATCATTCCTTCTTCCCCACACCTCCTTCTCCTCTATTTCTCTTTGCCTAGTGACACTCAGGGTCTGCTCAGGGCGAACCAAGCCCAGAAGTACAGCCTGGAGGTGGGGAAAGTGAGGTTGGCTTCCCGCTCGCAGATCCCAGGACCTCATGCTGTGCTCCTACTCCAGCAGAATTGGTCCTTTGCCTCAAACCCGTCCCCTAGGCCATAACCCTAACCTGAGCCACCTTCTCAAGCTGCCCCAGGACCGAAGCCCTGCCCCTTCTTCACCCTGGGAGGTGGCCCAAGAAGGGCTAGGGAGGAGGATATGCAGGAACGTCCAGCTGTCTAGCCTTGAACATGCCGTCCCTTCCCCAGGATCCACCTGCCTTGGCCCAGGCCCAAGGCTCCTAGCTAAGGAAGATACCCAACGATAACAAGTAGCCCAGGTAGGGGGCAGAGGAAAGGCTCTTCTGGAAGGGGAAGAAGAGAATGCTAGAATTTGTGCTGGCAGCAGGCAGCCCAGGTGCAAAGCTTGGCCAAGTTTAAATTCCATGAAATCTGCAGTAAAACAGCTTGGGTTTCTGGACCTCCTGCCCTGGGCCCTGTTGATGTTGGGGTTCTTCTGGCCCCACCAAAAAGGCTCTGGCGTGGGGGCAGTCACTGTGACTTGGTTCTGGCACCCAGGTGGATACCAGAGTCTGTACGCTGGGTGGTCCTCTCTGGAAAATTCTCAAAGGCCCTGAAAATACTCCGGTGGATGGCCGCCCTCAACGGCAGGAAGGAAGAAGGAGAGAAACTCAGCGTGGAGGTAGGAGCCAAGAGGGATTATAGTCTGGACCAGGAACCCTCCTCTTGCCTCTGCTTCCCTGATCCCAAGCCAACATCACATCCAATGCCCCAAGAAAAGTCTTCTAGAGACACCAGGCCTGCACCTCCCTCCCTCCTTCCTCCTGCCCACCAGCCAATCACTAACGGCACCCCTCTCTTTCCTCTGCCCCAAGGAGCTCAAATTCAGCATGCAGAAGGAGATCTCCTTGGCCAAGGCCAAGTACAGCATAGCTGACCTCTTCCGGACACCCAACCTGCGCCGTGTGACCTTCTGTCTTTCTCTGGCCTGGTAACACACCCCCCCTCGTTGCTCACACCTGCGCATCTCTGCCAAACAGGAGCGATGAACCAGGCTTCCAGCAGGTTCTCCAAAGGGGAAGGCCTAGGGTACTTGCAAGAGGAGTCAAGAGATCCCCTCCCTGGGCTGCCGCAGCCCAGCCCCAACCCTGGAAATAAATCTCCTGTGTCCCAGCCACACACCTAGTCCCAGCCATCAGCGTCTGCTTCCCCGTCAGGTCATGCCCACCCCACCCACAAGGCAAATACTCCAAACCCCTTCCCCACTCACGGCTCCCATCCCTGCCATGGCAATCACCCCATTCTCTGCCTCTCCATCACTGCCCCCACTGGCCCAGTTCTGCCCTCTGGGACCATACAGAGCAAGGCTGGCCCTCTCGGCCTGAAGACAGAAATCAGGCTTCTCCAAGTCGTCTCTTCTGTCTGACGTTCTACAGCTCCTGCAAAGCCCTCTCCATGACCTGGTTCAGAGACCCTCCTTTATCTCCACATGAATAGGGTCCATGTGTCCAGGGACTTCAAGAGAGATCCCACGATTCTGAGAGGGAGCATCTGACCCAGGCACACAGCTTGACTCTCACCTCTCCCATTCTAGATGTTCAACTATTACACAACCAAGAGAGACCATCTCCTACCTCCTTTGGCCTCCCAGAGTCTCGCCAGTCCTGATATTCTCTGGAGTCAATTATATGGATCTTTGCCACCACACCCTAGACCATGCCCTTGTCAGACATAACGAATCCATCCCAGCACTGAGCCCTGACACAATCTCAGAGAGCTCAGAGACTCTCCAGCAGCCTGTACTGATCAGCTGTGGCTGGGATAAGAAATGAAACTATTCATCTTCCCGATGACCCCATGACCAGCGTGGGGAGAGACCCCAGTCTGGCGGCAGGCACCAACCAATCACTCTCTTCCCCTCAGGTTTTCCACTGGTTTTGGCTACTACAGTCTGGCTATGAGTGTGGAAGATTTTGGAGTCAACCTCTACGTCCTCCAGCTCATCTTTGGTGGGGTCGACATCCCGGCCAAGTTCATCACCGTCCTCTCCATAAACCATCTGGGCCGACACATCACCCAGGCGGGTGCTCTACTCCTGGCAGGAGGGTCCATCCTGGCTATCATCTTTGTGCCCTCAGGTGAGAAGCCAGGACTAAGCCAGAGCCCTCTGAAAGCAGCCCAACGTGTCCGTGGGCAACACAGGCTGCCGCAGACTGGGAAGTGGGGTGCCTAGGATCCCAATTCTGCTGGCTCTTCCCCTAATTCTCTGTGTTACCTTGAGCAGGTCCCTGAACTCTCTGGGGCTCACGGTTCTCATCTAGAAAATGACTCAGTTGGGCTAGATGATACCAAAGCTCCTTTCCAGATCTGACCCAGCCTGGGCAAAGTATGTTGGTGTCTGGCCAGTGTGAGGGATCACTCTGGGATGGAGCATGGCCTGCTGACATCGCTGAGCGGAAGACGAGCTGGCATGGGAAAACCACGGAGCTCAGCGCTCAGGGGAGACCCCACAACCTACTCCCACCACGACCTTGGAAAAGCCATGTTTATATAGACGTTTGTGTGTTGATACACCCGTATCCTCCCAAAGGAACGTGAGCTATTTTAGGACCAGCATATACACAACAAAATATGGAAGAAGGGAATCAGAGCCAGGGGAAAACACGAATGCAGCAGGACAGCCCGCAAAACACTAGAAACAGCAGAGGGGCTATTACTCAAATTTAAATTAGATCTGAGCTTTCCAGCAGCCAAAGCAAAAAGGGAGAGGAGAGGAAACACTCAGGTGCTTCTGAGGCAAAGACCCATCGCCTTTTCTTCCCTCTGTAGACTTGCCAACTCTGAGGACAGTCCTGGCTGTGTTTGGGAAGGGCTGCCTGTCCAGCTCCTTCAGCTGCCTCTTCCTCTACACGACTGAGCTATACCCCACGGTCATCCGGTAGGTGCTGGGCTTGGGGCTGACCCAGCCAAAGGATACGGGGTCAGGTGGGATTGTGGCATCCTCCCGCCCCTGCCCAGGGGTCCCACAGCTGTCCTTTAAGACCCACACAGGCTGCCAATCCGTGCCCTGGATTCTCCCAAGGCAAACAGGTATGGGCGTAAGCAACATGTGGACCCGTGTGGGAAGCATGTTGGCCCCACTGGTGAAAATCACGGGGGAGTTGCAACCCTTCATCCCCAGTGTTATATTTGGGACCGTCACCCTCCTTGGAGGCAGTGCCGCCTACTTCCTGCCTGAGACCCTCAATCGGCCCTTGCCAGAGACTATCGAAGACGTGGAAAACTGGTCAGTCCCTTGCCTCTTGTCCCACTGGAACTCCTCATTGGGGAAGCAGATCCAGATGGGGGGCTTTTCCTGAGCTCTCTTTCCCTAGGTCCCGGCGGGCAAAGAAACCAAACCAGGAACCAGAAGCAGAGAAAGCATCCCAGAGGGTCCCTCTGCAGCCTTGTAGACCGGGCCGGGACCCCAGCTGAAGACAGCAGAGCCCTCCTTTCCCTGCCCTTCCAAAACGAATCCTAGCCAGGTCTTCGCCTGCCTCTGGGCTCTGGGGGCACCTTGGGAGGCCTTGAGCAGGCCCATGCTCCAGCCCAAAGGTTTGACCACAGACCCTTCCCATGCCCCACCCTTGTCCTCAGCCTCCCTCAGCCGAGGCCACGTCATTCTTCTGTCCAGCCCTTCCCCACAGGCCACCTTCCCCCATTGACCCAGCCCCCTTCCCCTGAGGTCCCCTTCAGCTCCCTGGCTCAATCTTAAACAAAGACAGCTTCCTTTTCTTGCTCCCCACCCCTTCCTTCGATGGAAACGTTCAATAAATGGCAATGAACTCAGGCCACCGTGCTCAGGAGTGGGGGCAGCAGGGAGAAGGGGGCTGGCCGCCACGCACACACATGCAATGCATAACCATCCACTGGGACTTACGTGTCGCATGCAGAGATGGGCACACGGGTACAGAGAGGCTGGGCTGATGGGAACCCGTGTGCACGTGTACAAGTGCACAGAGCTGCGTATACACCAGGTCTGCTCGGGTTGCGACGACAAGCCACAGGCAGACCATGTAAACAGCAAACATTTCTTTCTCCCAGTTCTGGGCACTGGGAAGTTCAAGATCGAGGCGCTAACAGACTCAGTCTCTGGTGGGAGCCCTCCTCCTGCTGTGCAGACGGCCACTTTCTTATTGTGTCCTCACTTGGCGGGGAGAGTAAGAGAGAAGCAAGGTTTCTGCTGTCTCTTCTTCTGAGAACACTAGTCCCACCATGATGCCCTCCCCCGTGACCTCATCTATCCCCAGTTACCTTCCAAAGGCCCCACCTCCAATTACCATCACACTGGAGGCTAGAGCATCAACATACGAATTTGGGCAAGGACGCAATATTGTCCATAGCGAGTCCTGTGCTTGGGAGTACCCTGTGGGCATGTACGTGTCCCAGCACGCGTGTGAGCAGAGGACAAGACAAGCCCAGAGCCGCTGCAGGCAGAAGCCAGCGCTGCTCCAGTCCCGATCCAATCCACCTGCTTGCCCCGGGTCGCTGATCCGTGGCCCAGACCCAGGCCCCTGGACAGCTCTGTGTCGTATGTACGTGCGAAAAGCGTGGCCATAACCAAGGGCCGCCATTGTCACTCTAAGTTCCCTGAGTTCCCTCCAATCCCAGCAGGAAGTCAGTCCTACCACTGGGGCTCTGCACCCAGTCCAAAGGAAAGCAGCCTTTGAATGTTTCCCCCTCAGGTCTCCTCCACACAGTCACTCTCTCCTGGCTCATTTCTCAGCACACATCAAATAAACTCCCGCACCTCCTGTCTTAACAAAAACAAACCAAACCAACCAGCCCCCCTTGGAACCGTATCTCCCCGCAGGGGCCACACCGTCTCAAAATTTCTTCCCTTCACAACTAAACTTTATAAAGGAGTTGGGTGCCTCTCGGGTTCGTACCGTCTAACCTCATACATCTTCAAACTGCTCTCCGGCCTCCCCGCTTCACCGAGACAGCTGTGGCCTTCGGCACCCAGTGCTCCCAGGGCTAAGCTGAACCCAAAGGGTGTTTTCATCCTGCCTGTTACTTGGCCTCTCAACAGACTTGGGTCCCCTGGTTTCTGAGATGCGGTGGGGGGTGGGAGGGGAAGAGCCGGGGTGGGGGTGGGTTGGCGTGCAGCTCCCTCCCATACTGTGGCTGCTCCTTCAGACTCTCCTGGAGGGTTTCCTGCAAATGCTACAAAATGTAGTTTCGCCCGTCCTGTCCCTACCCCTTCCTCAAAGGTCAACACCGCCAGAACCTGCCAACTGAACGGTTACATGACCTCCACCTCTGGTCATGACTGTCTGGACCAGGTGGCCCTCCTGATCCAGGTCTCATTCATCACGTGTTCCCTCCTGGGCTGGGAGTCTGAGTCACAGAGGTTCTAGTCCATGCCGTGGTCCTTGTCCTGGGAAGGCAGGTTAACAGGAGGTGGGGGGCCGGCCCAGACGCTGGTGGGTCAGAGAGAGCCGGCTGCCGAGAAAGAACAAAGCGAAGGGCACCGAGAAAAGGAGAACCACAGACACGAGGGCCCAGATGACAAGACTCGGTGAGACTATTCACATTGATTTTTTTTTAAGATTTTATTTATTTATTCATATGAGAGAGAGAAAGGCAGAGAGAGCACAGGAAGGGGGAGTGGGAGAGAGAGAAACAGGCTCCCCACTGAGCTGGGAGCCGGACGTGGGGCTCAATCCCAGGACCCGGAGATCATGACCTGAGCCTAAGGCAGACGCTTAACCATCTGAGCCACCCAGGCGCCCCTCACAGTGATTCCTAATGGAGTCCAGGCCCCAGGTCCTCCTCGGCTCTGGATATACTGAGCTCGAGAAAATATCCTGAATTCTCTGAATAGCTTTTGTTTTGTTTAAGCTAAACTCCAATGGTTCCAAACCAAACAATTCCAAAAGCAGCTCCTCTCCTTCTATCATCTCCTAAACACTGACGTTCCCCAGAATTCTTTCCTAAGACCCCTTCCTCAGCCCATTCCTTACCAGTGATGTCCGGTGGAAATGGAATGCAAGCCACTTATGTAATTTAAAGTTCCTAGTAGCTCGTTCTTAAAAAGAGGTAAAATTAATTTCAAGGGTGCATATATGATAATAATAATATATTTTATTTAGCCCCAGATATCCACATACTACCATTTCAACATGTAATCAATATAAAAGTTACCAATAAAGGTATTTTACAGCTTTTAGTTCATAGTAAGTCTTCAGAGTCTGGGGTGCATTTTACCCTATTAGCACATCTCTGTGGGGACTGGCTGAGCTCAAGCCCTCAGCAGCAGATCACGGCCACCAATCAGACAACTCAGAAACACTCCAGGGCCGCGACCGCCAGCCGCAGAGTCCACTATTCTCAAATCTGTATTTAGATGTTTGGAAGAGAGCTTACTAAACATGAGAGAGAGCGTGTTAACACCCCCCTGCTTCAACATTTCAGTGACTTCCCAGTGGGATGAAGTCTACACTCTCATTACAAGGCCGGTCCCACTCAGACCCCAACCCGCTCAGGCCCCAACCTGCCTCGGCTGACTTCAGTTTCAATACCTCCACCTCGCACCTGAAATGTAGCTTCATTCCACTCCTGTCAGTTCCCAGACTGCACCAGCCTCCCCTTACCCCCTGCCTTTAGTACACGCCCAGCTCTTGATGGCTCCCACCAGTCCCCCACTGCACTTGGCTGGGGCTCAGTGGGCCACAGGGTGGCTTGGCTGGGGCTCAGCCTGAAAGGAGGAAAACTGGGCTCAATTAGGAACACTAGCCCCGCCGCCCCACTCCCCCAACTTCCAGCTGTCCAGAATTCAGGGCGGCTCCCAGGATGTCCTGGCCGTAACCATTCCTGAGCTGTTTCAGGGTGTTTATTGCGAAGACACGCAGGAAGGTGACAGGAAGATGCCCGGGAAAGCACTTCCCAGTCACGTGGTCAGGACACCTGGTGAACCGGGATGCCGGTCAGGATGCACATGGCCCATTCTTCTTGCCATTCCCAAGTCCCCGGCTTGGATTCCGCCTTTTCCATCTCTGCTGCTCCTCTAGAGCTCCGGCTCCTCCTGCTTTCCCTACTCCCTGCTCTCAGTCCCTGAACTCAGCCTCCAACTGGCTCAGGGACTTGTCATCCAATACGGAGCACCTCTCTTGGGCAGAACCGTCGTGCTGAGCCACTGCATTGGTTACTCGCCTCCTGTCCGGGCTTTCCGTGGTAGTCTGGGATGAATTTCTAATTTCTGCACCATTCATTGGCCAGGGTAACCAGGCCATGAGACATACAATTCACAGTTTGGCTCCTTGCTCAGAGTGTTGCCATGTGCCTGGTGTGGGCACTTGGAGTTTGCCTGACTTCTCTCCAGGCCATTCATTTCAAACTCACACTTAGGACTTGTGGTCTGAGCAAGAACATTTCCTCTGACCTGCAAATCATTTATCTGAAAAACCTCACAAAACAACCGAAATCAAAATCGCATGTAGTGACACATTTTAAATCCCATTTAACAGAATAAAATTGTAAAAAACCCGGATGTCTCAGAAAATCTGAGATATGTGATAGCTGTTAACATGATAGAAAGAGCAATGGAACCAAGAGGGCTGAGATCTAGGTGGGTCTGCTGTGTGATCAAGAACAAATCCCTTGCCTACTCTGGGCCCTGGTCTCCGTATCTGCACAATGAGAAGTTTTCATGTGAGCGACAGCATTTGTCTCTGATGGTATGTGGTTCTGTGGCGCTTGGCCAATCAGAAGTCCCAGATTTGACCCCTTCTGGGTGAGCATGGCCAGAACTGAAGTCCACATTCCAGTCAGTCCAGGGAGTCCAACTCTGAGTGTTTAATGACTCAGAATGTCCCTAAAGGATATTTCTCATTCTGCCAATCATTCGCCACGGGAGCACTTCCAACCAGAAACCCTCCAGGAGCTGGGGGGCTGGTGGGAAGTCTCCTTGCTAGACATGATGATCCCAGGAGCCAACCACAATGGAGTCCCTGGAGTCTCCAGCTGAGCCTTTTCTAGGCTCAGCTTGGCTTGGAGCTGGTCAGGCCCTAGGGAGGGGGCTCTTCTCAAAAGCAGGGTTGGGCACATGCTCAAAAAGGGAAGGTGCTTGTAGGACCACCATCTCCCCCACTGCCCTCAACACTCCTCCCACGCCCCCACGAGGGCACCAAGTCCTGGCAGGAGGTTGGCCCCAGAGCCCCCAAGCTGTTTGTCCAGCTGTCTTCACATCCCCAGGCCACAAGGCTCTTATATACCTTGGCCTGGAGAACGTTGTCAGGCATCTGGACACCCACTGGGTCCCAGCCCAGAACCAACACTGGGTGGGGGGAGGGAGGCTGGGCTGAGTTACATCCCTCTCTGGGCCTCCGTATTCTTTTCTGTACATGAGACTGGATGAGCCCTAAGATGTCTTTCGCCGGCCATTGCTCACCTCTAAACCTGCAGGAAACAACCTGACTTTGAAGTTAGACAAAATAGGTCGGAAGCAGTCTAAGACTTCACGTATCCCAGCACCTCAACAGATAGTAAACACCCTCCCAACTTCATACACGAGAGTGTAGCTTGTGTACAACTGTACACAAGCTACACTGTACAACCATGGCAGGGCATCCTGAGTCCTTACAGGAGAAGTCAGAAATAAAACTGTTTCCCCTCAACAATAAGACTTGCAGATTTATGCCTGGGAGAACTGAGAAATACACCCTCTCCTCATGGCCCTTTGCATCAGCTCATTCTTATGGGGCTTGGACACGTCCCACAAAACTCCAGAACCCTAACCATCCATGCTGTTCAGACATATGCCAAAGAACCTGATGACGTGGGATGGACAGACAGCCCATAGGCGGCAGGAAAGAGGGAGGGACAGGACAGAGACCCCAAATGGAAATACCCCACAAAGAAGAGTCTGGCATGAAACCGCAAATCAACAATCGAGTTAGAACGTGGTAGAGAAGAGTGTTGGCCTGGACCCAGGAAGGTCAGGGTCCTGATTTGGCTCCTCCAGTGGCAAAACTGGCTAGGTATGCCTGGGAAGGGCAAAGGTTGCCATGCTTCAGGGTCCGGGTTACTCTTCTGTAGTCCAGCAGAACTTGGAGGAAGAGGAGTTCTCCTCCTCACCTTGCAAACCTTTCCCCTACTCCAGGAAGAGCATGTGCATTCTTGGAAGTATTTTGGTAGAAGTCATCTGTATGCCTGGAATATCCTTGGCCAAGCAGGTATGGGATTGATCATTATTCAAAATAAGTCTAAGATGTCTCTTAAGGTAATGTCTGGAGACATTTTTTGGTTGGATTTAGACCCAAGTAAACGGACTCAGAGTCCATGTTTCCTATACCATGCACTATGCAAATTAAAAGCAAGAATTTGTTGAGGTGTCTGTGTGGCTCAGTCAATTAAGCATCTTGTTTTCAGCTCAGGTCTTGATCTCAGGGTCATGAGTTCAAGCCCCTCATGGGGCTCTGCACTGGGTATAGGGCCTACTTTAGAAAAAAAAAAATTTTGATTCAATAAAAGCAAGAAGTTGCCACTGGCTCTATTGGCATTCCCAACCCATGATCCAGCCAGTCAGAACTCACAGAAGCCCACCCAACCAGAACTCGGCACTGCCCTGATCTTGGGTGATCAGGGCTCAGCGGCCAAACCGCTGGAGGAAAACAAGTGATTGTCTTTGAGTTGTGGCTGCAAATAAAATAAGTTCATGCTCCACTGAAAAAATTAAAACAAAAACAAATTATGGACAGAGACAAGACAAAGGGAAAATTTTGGAAACAGAAAAAGCCAGAAGGTAAAAGCTGAGACCCTGAAAGGATCGATCTAGATTATGTACGAGGTTGGGCTTAGGTCCCACTCCTTCAAAAGTAGCCTCCGACCTCTTTAGTTACTTCCATCTGAACAAAGCTGTGGTCCCATGAGATATGAGCTGTCCCCAGGAGACCAGAGACCGGGGTTGCCAATTTTAGCACATAAGAATACAGGATGCCCAGTTAAATCTGAATTTCAGACCAGTGAATGGTTTTTTTTTAGTATAAGTGTGTCCCACGTAATATTAGGGATATACTTACACTACAATAAAATGTATTTGTTGATCCAATACTGAGAGTTCTGTATTTTCTCTGGCAACCCTTCTCAAAGACAGACTGCTTGGATCCTGTCCACTAAAAAGGACAGAATCCCTTCAAGAGGCCACCACACTTCCCAGAGCCCAGTCTTCTCACTAAAAGGAAGACAGTAAGGTCCCACCTGGCCCCCTCTGGCCCCCGGATGTCCGGACACGCCCTCCCAGTACATCCCCTCTCACCACCCCCACTCCAGTCCACTCTCCTGCCCTTTATACCCACTTGGAGAATTTCCACTGACACAAGGACACTCAGAGGGTTAATCCTTCTGATACCAAGTCACACTTTAACTCATTCCCTCCAGGCCAAGGATTAAATCCTGCCCATGCAGGGGTCAGGGCTACGGCAGACCCTGAAAGCTGAGCACCCCACCCCCAAGTGAGGGGAGGCTCAAGGGAAAGGGAGGGACAGAAGACGGAGAGAGCGAAGGAAGGAGGGGCAGCCAGCCAGGCTCCTGTCCCCCCACAGAGCCAGCTCCGATTCGGCTCTAGGAACAACTCAGCTGCGGAGGCAACAGCTGCTTCTGTGCTCCAGCTAAGGACGGCAGGCTCAGGGACACCCAGACAGAAGTCCTCAGCCCCCAGCCGCTTGGCCGGCCCGGCCCCATGGCCTTCAACGACCTCCTGCAGCAGGTGGGGGGTGTCGGCCGCTTCCAGCAGATCCAGGTCACTCTGGTGGTCCTCCCCCTGCTCCTGATGGCCTCCCACAACACCCTGCAGAACTTCACCGCGGCCATCCCTGCCCACCACTGCCGCCCGCCTGCCGACGCCAACCTCAGCCAGGACGGGGAGCTGGAGGCCTGGCTGCCCCGGGACGGGCAGGGGCAGCTCGAGTCCTGCCTCCTCCTCACCGTCCCCCGACGGGGACCGCCTTTTCCCAACAGCACAGAGACCAACGGCACGGGGGCCACAGAGCCGTGCACCAACGGCTGGGTCTATGACAACAGCACCTTCCCGTCCACCATCGTGACCGAGGTGAGGACACCTGGGCCCCCGGCTCCAGAGGCCAGCCAGACTTGCCTTCCCCTCTGAGACAGGCAGACAGATGCACACACACACACACACACACACACACACACACAGACTGTCCCAGATTCTCCAGAGGCCAAGATGGGAAGATAAAGAAAGGGGCTCAAGATGGGGGCCTTTACAGAAAAGGGGGATGTCAGAGTCAAGAAAGGTCTCCCGGCTACCGGGACCGGGGAAGCCAACAGCAAAGGGAAATGTCAGGGGAAGAGGGTGGCATAGGCCTCAGAGGGCCAGCCCAAGGGAGGGGAAGGGGAGCCCCGCGGCCCAGGCTCATCTCTGCCTGACCCTTGCCCCCTCTCCCCACAGTGGGACCTCGTGTGCTCTAACAGGGCCTTACGCCAGCTGGCCCAGTCCTTGTACATGGTAGGGGTGCTTCTCGGAGCCATGGTGTTCGGCTACCTGGCAGACAGGTCAGTCCTGGGCAGAGCCACGGGGCTGGGCTGGGCCTGGGCCTCAGCTGGGTTCATGGGAACCAGGTGGGAAGTTGGCCTTGAAACCCTGGGGCTGATCTGAGGACCTACAGGGCCAGCCTCAGGACACAGCACAGGTCCTCAAAAGACCCCCCACCCCAGCCCAGAGCCTCCCCCAGGGCAGGCACCCCTCTCCCTACCCGTCCTGGCACGGTCAGCCCTCAGGATCCCTGCTGCTGTTCTCCCCTCCCCCACCCCAGGCTGGGCCGCCGCAAGTTGCTGATCTTGAACTATCTGCAGACGGCCGTGTCAGGAACCTGCGCAGCCTTCGCTCCCAACTTCCCTGTCTACTGTGCCTTCCGGCTCCTCTCCGGCATGTCCCTGGCTGGCATCGCTCTCAACTGCATGACACTGAGTGAGGGAGGCCGGGAGGGCAGGGCGGGCCCCTACCCACTCCTCTCTGACCCCCAACCCAGCAGCCCCTTTCCGGCTCCCATCTCCCAGCCAACCCCTCCTGAGTCCCGCTTGCCCTCATCTGGGCAGCCAACCTAACAGCCTTCTTCCCCGGACTCATACCATCCTGACCTGTCATTTAGGCATGATTGCAAACTCCATTTTTAGGGCCAGGCCGTTCCCATAAATGACTGAAGCTGACTGGGTACAAGAGGCATTAGGGAACGCTGAGGACTTTAGACAAAGGAGGGTCACAGCCCCACCCAGAGGGGCCACAACCACTCAGCTGCTCAAGCCACAAGGGTCAGGGCTGTCGAATCTTACCCTCTTCTCTTTATTAATGTAAAATATCCCAATTTTGTAATGTTGGAAATTAATTCCATGTTTTTAACATGGGGCAAGCCAGCATCATGTAGACCAAAGACATTTATGGCCTGAGCATGGTCTGTCCATGAGCCATCAATGTGCATTCTTTGAATAATCAGCCCCTTCCCCTGGTTCCAGAGGAGGAACCTGAGACTGGGGAGAAGGGCAAGGATTTACCCAAGGTCGTCCCTCAAGCCCAGAAGGCCATCTATGGATTGGGGGTCAGGGATGAACCAGGATGGGACCGGGACCAGGACAGGACATCTAGAGAATTCAGCCCCAGAATCCAGTCTAGGTGTCCAAGTCATTGGCCCAGCAGCCGAATCAGCAGCCGAATCAGCAGTCCCACGAGGAACAAAGCTGGGCCACAGCGGAGAGGTGGTCCCACTCCTACCTTGACTCTCCTGGGTGGAGGAAAGCCACTGTCTCCTCTGAGCTGCTCTGGCCACCGAATCGGCCCATGCTGAGGAAAGCCAGCACTGAGTGGTCAGAGAGGCTCTGAAGGGTAAAGGGACCCTCGCCAGGACAGTAGGTTGGGGAGCAGCAAGACACAGTGGGGGAGTGGCGGGACAATTCTTAGGGATTCCAAACCCATCTCCCCCTTCCTTCCTCCACCGAAAGTCCCCCACTTCCCCCATCCTGGCACGCATCCTCATTCGATGTGTCTTCCACTGAGCCCTGGGAGAGATCAAAGTTTGGGTGGAGAGAGGGGTCTTTGCCCAGCCCAGGGGTGTCCACCCGCCGGGCAGCCCGGTCAAGGGCACTGCTCTGTTCTCACCTTCTTTCCAGATGTGGAGTGGATGCCCATCCACACGCGGGCTTGTGTGGGGACCCTGACTGGCTATGTCTACAGCCTGGGCCAGTTTCTCCTGGCCGGTGTGGCCTTGGCCGTGCCCCACTGGCGCCACCTGCAGCTCCTGGTCTCCGTGCCTTTCTTCGCCTTCTTCATCTACTCCTGGTGTGTGGGGCCCAGGGTGGGTGGGGGTGCCCAAGGGCTGCCCAGAGGGCTGCAAGGGACAAGACATCCCCCAGATCCCACAGCACGCTCCAACACACAGAATCAGAGAAGGTCAAGGCCAGAAGGTCAAACCCAGCCCAGTGCCTCCCTGTGACAGATGGGAGAACTGAGGCTGTGGGAGGGAGGATTTGCCCCCTCCCCCGACCCCGGGGATGTGGTTCTTCAGCTCCCCCCTGGCTCTCCAACCTGCCTGTGTTGTTGCTGGGCTTCTGGGTTTGGGAATGGGTCATCACCAAGCTGGTCGCTGTCTTATGGTCCTAGAGAGAGGGATTTGGCAAAACCCCTGGGTTCCCAGCCTGAAATGAAATCCCACTGCAGGCCCCTGGGAAGCCCACCCTTTGCCCCCAGCCCAGCCAAAGGGAACCGAAGCCATGTTGACACCTACACCCACCCCCACTCCCAGGTTCTTCATCGAGTCAGCCCGCTGGTATTCCTCCTCCGGGAGGTTAGACCTCACCCTCAGGGCCCTGCAGAGAGTGGCCTGGATCAATGGGAAGCGAGAAGAGGGGACCAAGCTAAGTTTGGAGGTGAGACCCCCCCAAGGCCTCCCAGGACACCCCACAAGGATCCTACCCTCAAACCCCGAACCCAGGTCTCAGAGGGCTTCCCTGAGTAAGGGGTTAGGCTGGGAGGAGTTTCTGGAGGAGTCCAGGCCCTGAGCCCTGCCCATCCTGGCAGGTGCTCCGGGCCAGTCTGCAAAAGGAGCTGACCATGGGCAAAGGCCAGGCTTCCGCCTTGGAGTTGCTGCGCTGCCCCGCCCTTCGCCACCTCTTCCTGTGCCTCTCCATGCTGTGGTAGGCCCAGACAGACCGAGCCATAGAGAGATAGACAGTGACAGACCAAGAGACAGGAGGCTGGTTGGGGAGAGAGTGGATGCAGTGGGTGGAAGAGGCCAGACAGAAGGGAGGAAAAGTCAGCAGACCTGCCATGAGGGGCCGTAATCCTCCACGAGGGACAATCTTGAAGAACCAGATGACCTCCCCTCGGTTCACTTCCGGTCACCACACTGGGCGTCGGTCTCTCCGTCTTCTCCTTTTATCAACTCCGTGGCAATATGGAAACACCTCCTCAGGATTGGGATCAGCCCCAAAGTCAATAGAATTACATCTTGAAGGCAGAGACTAGTCTGGCTTGCAAAACATTTGGAGACTTTACCGGCCTTGAGGGCCTGCCAGAAACACAAGAACAGGCAATAAGATGCCTAGAACTCAGCTCCAAAAGGACACGTTGACCAAGGCTGGTATCAGCCAAAAATGTTCCTTTCTGGTTGCAGCGTTCCCCATAATCCTTCTGATGTGCTCCCCTCCCGAGCCCATCACCAGAATAACGCCATGACAGTTAGGAAAAGTGCAGTCAACAATTCTACCAGTGAGTGTTTTGGTTCCAATTTGGGATTTACTCCAGGTTCGGGGTCCTATCCAATAACCTGAGCTTCATTCTGTGGGCTCCTGACAACGTAAGAAGCACAACCATCCCAGAACCAGGCCTGGGTCTGCAAAGCTTTGGCATTTCCTAACACCTTGACTCTAAAGATGTGCCTGGAAAATCCACCTGCCCTCAGCCCAGCATCAATAGATAAGATAAAGACTAAGACTATATGAATTTTACATTCAACTAAGTGAAAAATCCCCTAATATATCAGGGATACTAGTTATCAGAAGATTGAGAAATTTGGGGTGTTGGAGGACTACCCCACACTTAGACTAAACGCTTGAAGATAGATTAGCCAAGGCAAATTCTAGCTTCTGAAGCAGGGTCACAGTGTAGCTCACTCCTATTTTGAATGAGCAATCCCCTCCGCTTTAACCCTTCCCAATCAACTCCATACCCCTCATCCCTCCCCCACTAGGTTTGCCACTAGTTTTGCCTACTACGGGCTGGTCATGGACCTGCAGGGCTTTGGCGTGAACATCTACCTAATCCAGGTGATTTTTGGTGCTGTGGATCTGCCTGCCAAGCTGGTGGGCTTCCTTGTCATCAACTCTCTGGGCCGCCGGCCTGCCCAGATGGCCTCACTGCTGCTGGCAGGCATCTGCATCCTGGTCAATGGGGTGGTACCCCAGGGTGAGCACCCACGAGTACCTTGGTCCTTCATCCTTAACCCTATCCCCAGATTCTCATGCCCCACTTCCGAACTCCCACTGACCCCTTCCTTTCTCTCTAGATCAGTCCATTGTCCGAACCTCCCTTGCTGTGCTGGGGAAAGGCTGCCTGGCTGCCTCCTTCAACTGCATCTTCCTCTATACTGGGGAGCTCTACCCCACAGTGATCCGGTGAGTAGGAGCCTAGTGGGAGGGGCCTTGAGACAAGACATCCCCACACACATAGGTCAGACCCCAGAGCACACCGCCCAGCGTGCATAGCCCAAGGCCCCCTCTCAGCCCCCATCCGTGCACTTCGTGGCTAACACAGATACACCTGCCCGCTAAGCCCTTACCTGATCCAAGGAAAAGATCTCAAAAGGAGTCACCAGCTGGGGCAGGGTTGAGAGCCAAGAAGACACATCTCAGAGGCAATTCATTGAGGTCCCCCCACCCCGCAACCACCTTGATCTAAACCACAAGTTAGAAGCAGCCACCAAACCTAAATTTCATCTATAAGCTGAGTGTGTCTGTAACCAAAGTGTGTCTGAAACCAAAGACCAAACTGGAAAGTAATTTCTTATCACAAAAGCCACATTTAATACTGCTTGTGCTTCGTGGCTGTACGGATAAACCCAGCATTGCTTTACGAGTGCCAAAGGCGGGGGTGGGGGGAGGGCATTTTTGCATTGAGAAACAAGAAACACGTGTCTATATTAAAAATGGGTCGCAAAATTCCCATGAGATGTCAAAGAATGGCCCGGCTTCCCTAGGCTACTGGGACTGAGCAGGGTCATGGCTGCTGTCCTGTGCCCTTAGAGGATTTCAGGGGAAAGAACAACAGTATAAAACACTTACTATGCACCAGGCATCGTCTTAAACTTTTTATAAGTATCAACTCATTGAATCCTCATGATAAACCTATAAGGTAGTTACCGTGAGCATTCCCATTTTACCAATGAGAAAACTGAGCCACAGAAAGATCAAGTGACTTGCCCCATGTCACACAGCTTGTGAGGAAGCTTGGATTTGAACCCAAGCAGTCTGTCTCCTGAGTCAAGGTTTTTAACCTCTGCTCCCTCGGAGAATGTTCTTAACATACTCTTAACGTGCAGCTTCCGGGTCCTGTCCCCTGGGGATTCTAATCCAATAGGACTGTGTGGGCTGGGACAATTCTAACTCAAAATCCCCTAGGAGATCTGAGAACCACTGGCCTAACTTAACTGTCTCATTTGACAGCTCGGGAAACTGAGGGCCAGAGAGGAAAAGGGACTCTTCCTCTGGTCGCATGGCCAGTTAAGGCCAGAGGCAAAACTCAGTCTCCTGATTCTCTGGCCGGAGCCCTTCCCAGCCTGTTTTTGTTGTTTGTCTGTTTTTAATCTCCGAACCAAATGCCAAATTCACTTGCTATCAAAGGGGCGGGGTGGGAGGCTTCAGCCTGAGCTGCTCTGACCCTGAATTCAGCTGGGACCTCAGCATCCACCCTAGGGCAGTGACTGACACCACCGCACCTTGGGCCCCACAGGCAGACGGGCATGGGAATGGGCAGCACCATGGCCCGTGTGGGCAGCATCGTGAGCCCACTGGTGAGCATGACTGCTGAGCTCTACCCCTCCGTGCCTCTCTTCATCTACGGCACGGTCCCCGTGGCCGCCAGCGCTGTCACTGCCCTCCTGCCAGAGACCCTGGGCCAGCCACTGCCGGACACGGTGCAGGACATGGAGAGCAGGTGGGAGCCGGGACTTACCTCGGGTCACACGCCCAGGCGGGGGTGGCACCGAGACTCAAACCCAGGCCTCCTCATTCAGGCCAGAGCTCTTTGTCCACTTCCCCAGTTGGCTGGGGTCTCCTTGAGTCCTTCCTGGGGGTCCTGGCCCCAGGGAACAATAGATGGGGCAGAGAGAATGGTAGTTGGGCACGGCTGAGTAGAGAGCCCCCTGGGAGCCCCCAGCTCCTAGCCCTGGCCTGGACGCTGCATACCCAGGACGCCGCTCTCCTGCCCCCCAGGAGGAGAGGAAAGCCAAGGCGGCAGGAGCACGAGCAGCAGAAGCAGATGGTCCCGCTCCAGGCCTCAGCAGGAGAGAATGTACTCTGAGCACTGAGACGGGGCCTCACAGAGCCCGAAAGGGAATGAGGGTCCTGCAGGTCCTGAGCCACCCACTCCGGGAAGGGAAAGGGGAAATGGCGGCCCAAGGCGGGTCAAGGCTGTGGTTCAGGAAAGCACCTCCCAGGGGTCTCCCGCCCTGAACAGACTCCACCAAGACGGCGTCATTAAAAGGTTTGTGTGCAACATCTCCTTTTATCTCTGTCGTCTCAAATGTAATAGCCACTCCGCATCAGCCAGCGGCCCAAAATTCATACAGTCCAGTCCCCTGCCCTCAACCCCCAGGACTTTATAAACCATCCCGGAGAACTGGAGAAGACTCTTTTACCTGGACCCCCTCCCCCGCCCCTACTTTCCACCCTCTTCCCTCCTTTCTTCTCTACCCTATTCAAATATTTCTGTGAGTTTTAAATATCTTACGCTCCACCCCTCCCTATCCGACCGGAAACTGAGAAGTGTCTGAATGAGAGCAGCCAATCAGAGGCTTTGTTTCAGGCTCCTCCCCCCTCGTGAGGGCCAATGAGAAACTCCAACAGCAAAGCGGGAGAACTAGCACCACAGAGGATGTGACGTCAGGAGGCTGGCCCCTGCTACCCTAGATTCCCGCGGGGTCCAAACTCAAAACCGGTTTGCTACTTCCGGCTCTGCTGCTGGATGTTCCGCCCACTCACTACCGGAATGCTTCCCACCACCATCCTCCGTGGATACTCTTTGTTGTTCTGCCTCCTCCAGGCCCCGGGCTAGTGGAGAGAAGGGAGGAGGGAAAGGGGAGGGTAGAACCCAACCAGAGAGCGCCGGCACTGAGGGCTACTTTGGTGCCAGGCACTGTCCTAAGCACTTTGCATACACTGATTCGTTTAATCTTCCCAACAACCTTCTAGAGGTTTTTTTGTTTGTTTGTTTGTTTTTTGTCATCCCCATCTTGCAGCCCAGAAAATCAAGGCACAGAGTGTTTAAGTCACTTGCCCAAATTCACCAAGTTTAGTAAATTGTGGAGTCAGGGTTTGAATGCAGACAATCTGGCTCCGGAATGCACGGACCTGACCCCTCTGGCCCGAGTTGTAAGGCTCTGAGACTTCAGCCTCTGGCACCCCCAAGGCCTCACTTCTTCTCCTCCCTCCTGGCCTGAAAAAAGAGAGAGAAGGTGAAGGGGGAGGAGAAAAAGAATCCTGGTAGGAACCATGTGAGAGGAGGGATGGAAGGCAGTTTAGGGGTCACAGTCAGGAAGAGACAAGGATCTCCTTCCGATCACTGGGTCAGCAAGGGAGCTCATTGCAAGGAAGCCAGAGGGGATGGAAAAGACAGCCCTATTAGCATCCACAGGTGGCAGGAGTCAGGGCACCAGCCATGCCCTACTGTAGCTGTGCTTGCTTGGTCACACTTGTCTCCTGGTACACTCCCCATTACTCTTTCCCCTGCAGCTGACTCAGCCCCCCAGCCCCTCATCCTTATGGAAAGTCCACACCTCTGAGGCATACACATTGTCTTCCAGGTGGAACCCTAGGGTTCTAGCTGATCCTCTCCAGGTAGCCCTGGAGAGGATCGGGAGACCAGGGCTCTCCTGTAAAAGCCACAAAGCCCTGGGACAGCTCACAGCAGCTCAGACAGCAGGATTTCCAGGGCAAAGTGGACCAGAGCTGAAATTATGATGACCCACTCCACCTCCTAGAATATCTGGGGACTCGGTGTTTCCCTTGTGCAGATACTCCCCATGTTCCCCAAGAATTTGGGGGCCATTGTAGGATCCAATAGATGCTCAAGAGCCACCAGCCCTCCCCCTGCTGCTGTTTCTCTGACAGCACTGACCTCATGGCTGACAAGGGGCACCTAGGATGACATCCTCACCAGCCTTGAGCAGGGAGACAGGACCAGAACTTGGAGGGAGGTCACCTGCTTCTAGCCCTGCTTCTGTAGATCTGGAGACCTGGGGATCAGTGATTTGCCCTATCCCTGCCTCAAAACCCTGCCAGCAACACAGGCATGCTGTGACTCCTGGGGCTCTCTCATCTCTGTGCTTAGATCACATGATATCTGCACCTGCCTCCACTAGAGAGAGTCCCTGGCCTGCCCCTGCTGCACACACCCCCAACTGGCCCAACTACTGGTGTTGACTCAGATAGCTCACACCATCTGCCACAGAACCCATTTCCCCTGCTCCTGGCCAGGGACTTCCTATACTCACCCCATGCCCTTGACCAAAGGGAACCTTACCTTCCTCCCATTTTGAAGTCACCAGCAAGTGACTTCTGACTCTCTCCCCCAAGGACCATCTGCAGAACACTGGCTCACATCCCATCCTCTGACATTGGCCCTGAGCCTGAGGTTTTTGGGGTTTTTTTTTAAAGATTTTATTTATTTATTTGACAGAGAGAGAGAGAGATCACAAGTAGACAGAGAGGCTGGCGGGGGTGGGGGGTGGGAGCAGGCTCCCTGCTGAGAAAAGAGCTTGTTGGGGGCTCAATCCCAGGACCCTGAGATCATGACCTGAGCCGAAGGGAGAGGCTTAACCCACTGAGCCACCTGGGTGCCCTCAGCCTGAGTTTTGATACTGTCATGCTTTGCTCCAGTGGTCTCAGATGCTCTACCCAGTTTTAACCACAAAGTCCTATCCTCAACCAGGATTGGTAGGTGGCATTTGTGGCCACCCTCAGTTTCTCTACCTATGGCTCTGAGCACATCCTGGCTAGGATGGCACACTCAGGAGGTTTCTCAACTGCCTGGCCCTGGTAGAGTGCTCACCAGAAGTCACCTTCTTTCCTGGGCTCTGCTGTTGTATCCCAGGACCCACCTCCACGATGCAGGCTTTAGCCCACACCAAGGCCCTTCACTAGGCTCTTCCCTCCTTTCCCAAGAGTTTTCATGGCCCCTTAGAGAATGGATGTCCAATCAGTTCAGCTTTCATACCACATGGAGGCTGAACAATGGGTACCTCCAAAGAAGTCCACAGTCTAATACCTGGAACCTGTGAATATATTACCTTACGTGATAAAACGGACTTTGCAGATGAGATTAAGCTAGGGATCTTGAGGTGGGAAAATTATCCTGGATATTCTAGGTTGGTCTTTTGTGAATATAGGAGAGAAGCAGAAGACCAGAGTAGGTAAACAGAGATGTGACAACAGAAACCAGAGTTTGGAGTGGTACAAGGAGGGACAAAAAGCCAAGAAACACAAGCTGAAAAAGGCAAGGAAATGGCTTCACCTTTGATGCCTCCAGAAGAAACAAATTCCTGCCAACACATTGATTTTAGACTTCTGACCTCTAGAACTATAAGAAAATTGATTTGTGCTGTTTTAAGCCGCACAGTTTGCTACAATTTGATGCAACAGCAGTTGGAAACTAATGTACATCCCTTATTCTCAGACTCCTACAGGGGTGTCAAACTGGCCCATAGGGGTTTTGTTTTTCCATGCTCTATTTTTTGGTGGGGATAGGGTTTCACTGTCTGGATCGCCATAGACCTCACCACTCCATATTGTCTTATACCTGATCAGATTCACACATCTATGTTATCTTATGGTGCTTACAGCCATAAAGTTTGGAACTCCTAAACTACTCTCTGTTAAACCCCCAACTTACCTTCATATGTATTAAAAAATTGTGTGATAAGAAGCAAAAGAAAAGCTCTGGATGGACCCCACTTCCCCCATTGTTCCTCCTCTCTCAAGAAAACCATCTAATGATGCTCTCTGAGATGTGACTGTCTCCACGTGGCTCATGTTGTAGTCATAGAACAGCGGCTGACTCTATTGCAAAAAGCTGGAGTCATAAGTCAGATGAAATTTAGCCTCAGTCTCCCTGACCAGCTCTAGTGAGGTCTGTTCCAGCTTCTTCTAAACTTTGCCCCTGAGAGAAGCCTACACCCAGAAGCAAGTTCTGTGAGCCACACCCACAGAAGAACACAAACAGCCTGTTAGTACTTGAATTGGTCAGGGTTTAGATTTAGGTGGTAAACAATGTTGAGTCTGGATGGATGTCCGGAACCGTGGCAGCCATCTTGTGACCCAACAGGGAAACCAGAACAAGGATTACGACAACTGAAAGTGACATAGTAGAAAGATGGAACTAACGTGAGGTTTGATGGTATCATTGAGCCTCTGATTTAACCAATCCTGAAGCCACCGACCTCTACTCTAATTGTTAAGCATGGGAATTTAAACTTAAATTCTCCTTCCTCTTTAAGCCATTGTGAGTTGATTTTTCTGTGATCTGCAGTTAAAGACATCTTAACTACTATATTTTTACAGCTTTATTGAAATATGAAAGACAATTATTTGCTCATACTTACAGTGTACAATTTAATGAGTTTTAACAGATGCATGCATCCGTGAAACTATCAGCACAATCAAGAAAATGAACTTATCCATCACCACCAAAAGTTTCCTCATGCCCCTTCTTTGTGGGCATAGGCTTCCATACCAAGAAATGGAATGGTTAGGTATTATATTTGGTAAGGTATTTGCTTAAGTTTTTAAGAACAGCCAATTTTCCAAAGTGGTTATAACATTTCACATTCCCACCAGCAGTATATAGGAGAGTTCCAGTTGCTCTGCATCTTTGCCAACACTTGGTATGATCCATACTTTAAATTTTAGCCAATGTAGTGAATGTGTAGCAGTACATCATTATAGTTTTAATTTGCATTTCCCTAATGACGAATGATGTTAAAAAACTTTTCATGTGCTTATTTCCATTTAGATCTCTTCTTTGGTAAAGTATCTGGTCAAAAATTTTGCACATTTTGGGGCACCTGGGTGACTCAGAGGGTTAAGCCTCTGGCTTCGGCTCAGGTCATGATCTCAGGGTCCTGGGATCGAGCCCCGCATCGGGCTCTCTGCTCAGCAGGGAGCCTGCTTCCTCCTCTCTCTCTGCCTGCCTCTCTGCCTACTTGTGATCTCTCTCTCTCTGTTAAATACATAAATAAAATCTTTTTTTAAAAATTTTGCACATTTCTAATTTAATTGTTTGATTTCTTATGACTGAGTTGAAATTTTTTAATGTATTCTAGAGACAAATCCTTTGCCAGATATGTGTTTTGCAAATATTTTCTCCAAGTTTATAGCTTGCTTTTGCATTTTTATAACAGTGACTTTTGAATAGCAAAAGTTTAGGGGCATGTGGATGACTCAGGCAGTTAAGAGACTGCCTTCAGCCCAGGTCGTGATCCTGAGGTCCTGGGATGGAGCCCGCATTGGGCTCCCCACTCAGCATGGAGTCTGCTTCTCCTTCTTCTCCCTCTGTCCCTCCCCCCTGCTTGTGCACTCTCTCTCTCTCTCTCTTAAATAAAAAACAAAAATAAATAATCTTTTTAAAAAGTCATTGAATAGGGGTGCCTGGGTGGCTCAGTGGGTTAAGCCTCTGCCTTTGGCTCAGGTCATGATCTCAGGGTCCTGGGATCGAGCCCCACATCAGGCTCTCTGCTCAGCGGGGAGCCTGCTTCCTCCTCTCTCTGCCTGCCTCTCTGCCTACTTGTGATCTGTCTCTCAAATAAATAAACAAAATCTTTTTTTAAAAAGCCATTGAATAGGAAAGTTTAAAAATTTTGATGAAGACCAACTGACTGGGTTTTTCTTTTATAGTCCATGCTTTTTATGTCTTATTTTATGTTTTCTTAAAGATAGAGCATGTGTGCACGCACAAGTGGGGGAGAGGCAGAGGGAGAGAGAAAGAAAGAATCTCAAGCAAACTCCTTGCTGAGTGGAGAGCCAGACACAGGGCACCACCCCAAGACCCATGAGATTGCAACCTGAGCAGAAACTAAGAGTCCGATGTTCAGCCAACTGAACCACCCAGGCACTGTGTGTCTTATTTTTAAAATCTTTGCCAAACCAAAGGACACAAAAATTTTCTCTTAAGCTTTCTTATATAAATGTTACAGTTTTAACTCTTATATTTAGGTCTGTGTTCTATTTTGAGGTTATCTTTGTAAATAATGTGAGGAGAGAGGTTGCATATGGATATCCAACTGTACCAACACCCTTTGCTCAAAGACTTTTTTTCATCAATTAATTATCTAGACAGCTTGGTCAAAGATCAAATGTCCCTGTGTGTCGCTCTATTTTTGGACTTTCCATCCCATAGCACTGATCTATTTATCTTTGCATGAACACCACATTGTCTTGATTACTGTAACTTCATAATTAGTCTTGAACACAGATAGTGTAGATCCTTTAACACTGTTTAGCTTTTCCAAAGTTGTCTTGGCCAGTCTAGAACCTTTGCATTTCCGTGTAAATTTTAAAATCAGGGGCAGCTGTGTGGCTTAGTTGGTTAGAAAGCCAAATCTTGATTTCGGCTCAGGTCATGATCTCAGGGTCGTGAGAATAAGCCCTGCATTGGGCTCCCCACTGGGTGTGGAGCCTGCTTAAGATTCTACCTCTCCCTCTCCCTCTGCTACCTCCCCCCTTCATGCTTGTTCTCCCTCTAAAAAATAAATACATACATAAATAAATACACAAATAAATAAATAAATCATTTTAAAAGAACTTGTAAATTTTGACCCCAAAAATCTGGAACAGTTTAAGTTTGTATTACAAAAATATCTATAGAGCATATTGGAAATAACTGACATCTTAATAATATTAAGTGCTCCAATCCATGATACATTTCTCCATTTATTTAGATATTCTTTAATATCTCTCAGCAATGTTTTATAATTTTCAATTTATATGTCTCGCAGATATTCTATCAAATTTATCCCTAAACATTTCATATTTTTATGCAAATATTAATGATATTTTTATTTCAAGTGCCAATTGTATATTGCTATTATATAGAAATACACTTGATTTTAGTATACTGACCTTGCATCCTGAAAATTTGCTAAAATCACTCATTAATTCTGGTAACTTCTTTTGCAGATTCCTTAGGATTTTCTGTTCAAACAATCATATTGTCTGCAAATAAAGGCAGATTTCCATCTTCTTTCTTTTCTGGAATTCTTTCATTTATTGTACTTACATTATTACATTCCAATACAATGTTGAACAAAGTGGTGAGGGTGAACTTGGAAGGAAAGTATTTTGTCTTTCACCATTAAGTATGATGTCTCTCCATGGATGTCCCTTATCAGTTTGAAGAAGTCGCTTGTTACACCTAGTTTGCTGAGACATTTTTCATAGGTGCTGTGGCTATTGAATTTTGTTAAATGCTCTTTCTGCATCTATCAAAATGATCATACAGTGTTTCTTATCTACTAACATGATGAATTACATTGATTATTTCAAGTTAAATCCTATGATCCAGCAATTGCACTACTAGGAATTTACTCAAAGAATACAAAAATACTGATTTGAAGGGGCACATGCACCCCCATGTTTATAGCAGCATTATCAACAATAGCCGAATTATGGAAAGAGCCCAAATGGCCATTGACTAATGAATGGATAAAGAAGTTGTGGTATATATATATCTATATATATATATATATGATAGAATCAATGGAATATTACTCAGCCATCAAAAAAGTGAAACCTTGTCATTTTCAATGACCTGAATAGAGCTAGAGTGTATCATGCTAAGTGAAATATCAGTCAGAGAAAGACAAATACCATATGATTTCACTCGTATGTGCAATTTAAGAAACAAAAAAGACAAACATGGGGGAAAAAGAGGTAAACCATAAAACACACTCTTAACTATAGAGAGCAAACTGAGGGTTGCTGGAGGGGAGGTGGGCTGGGGGATGGGCTAAATGGGTGATGGGTATTAAGGAAGACACTGTGATGAGCACTAGGTGTTGTATGTAGGTGATGAATCACTAAATTCTACACCTGAAACTAATATTACACTATATGTTAACTAACTGGAATTTAAATAGAAACTTGAAACAAAAAAGTAATAAATAATATTTATTTAATATTTAAATATTAATGTTTAATATGAATTTAATTTTTTAATTCAATATTTAAATAATAAAGTTAAATCAATTTTGCATTCCTGGGATAAACCCCACTTTGTCAAGATGCATTATCCTTTTTATATATTGTTGGATTAAATTTGATAATATTATAGAGGCACGTGGGTGGCTCAGTTGGTTAAGTATCTGACTTTTGACTTTGGCTCAGGGTCATGAGATCAAGCCCCGTGTCGGTCTCCGCACTCAGTGCAGAGTCTACTTGTCCCTCTCCCTCTGCTCCTCCCCCTGCTCTCTCTCTCTCTGTCTCTGGAGTCTTAAAAGAAGTTATAAAAGCTACTGCTGGTCATCAGGAAGCCTAGGGGTACAGCAGACCCAGGAACTGATGAGCTGAAGAGACAAAGGGCAATCCCCCTCCTCCCTCTGCATGGAGAGACAGAAAACAGATTGAAGGAGCCCGAGACCTCAGCCCAGCTGCTTCTGCTAGGTCCTGCCCATGTACTTCAACGACCTCCTGCAACAGATGGGGGGTGTCAGCTGCCTCCGGAAGATTCAGATCACAATGGTGGTCCTCCCCCTGCTCTTGACACATTTGCCCAATTTTATACAGAATTTCACTGCTACCATCCCCACCCACCACTGTTGCCCACCTGCCAATGCCAATCTCAACAAGGGCAAGATAGGCAGGGGCAGCCCAGGTCCTGCCTCCCCTTCTCCATTCCCCAATAGGGTCCACCCTTTCCCCATAGCCCAGAGGCCAACAGCATGGGGGCCACAGAGCTCTGCATCAGTGACTAGATCTACAACAACAGCACCTTCCCTTCCACCATTGTGACTTAGGTGAGGGTATCTGGGCCCCCTGACCCCCTTCCAACCCCTGCATCTCCATCTTACCATACCCACACACAGACACAGACTGTGTGACCCTAACCCGAGTTTGCCTAAATGTGGGAAAGCGCTGGAGATGTGAGGACCTTTGCCCAAAATGGGTGGTAAGAGAACTGTGGTTGGAGTTGCAAACTTTCTGGTATAGGAGATTATGGAAGCCCTCACAGGAAGCTGCTCTCTGCCCTTCTGCCCTCACCAGAGAGAGACACTACTCTGGGAGTCTAATATTCTGCTTTGGTTTCCCTGGGAGCGAACAATCCACACTTCCCTGGGGAGGTGATACAGAGGAAGAGAGAAAGGAGGTGCACAGGTGGTAGAGGGCAAAGGGAATATTCCTGAGCAAGAAATACGGGGGCTCAGAGTCCTAGAGACAAAAACAGTTTTCTGACTTCATCTAAAAAGAGCTTTCAGCAGCTGAGACCAGGACATGGAGAGCAGCCAAGGAACTAAGATGGGAAAGAGAATAGAGTTATGGAGTGTCCTTCCATCTCTAGTGATCTAATGCCCCTCAAACACACACACACACACACACACACACACACACACAACTGTAGAGTCAACCTGGCAAAGTGGTTTATCCAGCTGAATTCTACACTTCCACACTTCATAGCTGTCACAATGATCATGCTCTTAACAACTGTTTCAGTCAATGGTCTTTTGGTCGCAAGGAAGAGATCTCTTGAATCGGCTCATGGGAAATGGGGGAATTCTTGTAAGGATTCAGAGATTTTAGGGAATCCAGTGATGGGAAACAAAGTATGTCCAGGCCTCGTGGAAACTGGAACTGGGAACTGGAGCACCGGAGGCATCTCTATACAGTTAAGTCCCTCCTCAGACCGTTTTGTCTGCAAGTTCATCTGGTAAGATGATCACCAGTCCCAGATCTGCTTCATTTTCTCTCAGATTTAGGGCCCACTACCAATCAGAATGTTTCTGTGTATCTTAATTCAAATTCTTAGAAAAGGCTCTGATTGGCTCAGTGCAAGCACACTGATGCGCCTCCCCTTACCCTGCAACTGACTCAGGTGTCCACCCTTCATCTACTCATCATGCCAAGGCACAATGTAGCGGAATTATGTAGCCCACTGCTTACTGGTCAGGAATTTGCAAAGATGTCCTAAGAAAAGGCTATGGTAGAGCTTAGTCCCCAAACTTGCTAATGCAGCATCTGCCTGCACTGATCAAAGTTAAGCCACACTCCCACTAGAAGACCCAACACAAAGAAGCAGAAGGTAACTAAGCATGGCTAGTCCTCCCCTCTCTGAGGGAAGCAGGCATCATATGCCATCTCCCTCCATGCATAGTTGGGGGGATCAGCCTCAACCCAAGTGCTAAGACATCATTGTCCACCCATCTTAATTTGTATGTTATCAATCCTTCCAATTCTGCTTCCCCATTTCCCTTCTTAAAACTCTATATTCTGGGGGCGCTAGGGTGGTTCTGTGGCTTAAAGCTTCTGCCTTCGGCTCAAGTCATGATCCCATTGGGCGCTCTCCTCAGCAGGGAGGCTGCCTTCCTCTCTCTCTCTCTGCCTGCCTCTCTGCCTACTTGTGATCTCTCCCTCTCTGTCTGTCAAATAAATAAATAAAATCTTAAAAAAAAAAAAAAAACAACTCTACATTCTGCTTTCCAAGGTTGACAATACTACAGGATCTATCAACCTAGCTCTTGTTTTCTGTTCAAAAGAGCAGGCAGTTGTTTGGGTTTTTTAAAGATTTTATTTATTTATTTGCAAGAGAAAGTGAGTAAGAGAGAGAGAGAGAGCACAAGTGAGGTAAGAGGCAGAGGGACAGGGAGAAGCAAACTCTCCCGCTATGCAGGGAACCCAACACAGGGCTGGATCCCAGGACTCTGGGATCATGACCTGAGCTGAAGGCAGACGCTTAACCAACTAAGCCAACTAAGCCATGCAGGTGCCCCAAACAGGCTGTTTGATCCAATCTTCCTATTTCTTGCCATGTAGGACAAAGAATCTGGGTGAGCACCTTGGATCTCCTTCAAAATGGAGACTTGGTAGTAATGTATCATGTTTGGTTTCGATGACCAACAAAGTCAGATGCACATAGTTCTCCCATTCCCTGAGATGTATAGAGATGCCAAGGATAATCAAATCCTCTTCCAACAGTCATGGTGGATGGAACCATCATCCACCACCACACATAAGCATGAGTCCTATTTCCTTAGCACAGCCAAGTTACCTCTTCCTTGAGCCAATAATGTCAAAGCCTGTGCCTGCACCAGAGAACATTTCATTAGGACAATAGGAAGCTTACATGTATAACCCAGTGTGAAGCTGGACCTTCTGAGTTGTGAAACAAATGAAATGGCTCACAGATTAACAGGGCTTACGCAAGAAGCCTGATTTCGGTGAAGACACCCTACCCAGGCCACATGGCTATATCTGGTAGGCACAACAGCACAGGTCACCTGAGAGAATTAAGGCCCAGGCTGCCCCTCGGAATGACCCAATAACCCAAAGGGATGCTTCAGCACCCTGAATGCAAAGCAGAAGATAAATAAATATAACAAGAAAAATATCCTGGGTATAGGTGTATGGGTTATAATAAAATTTCCTTGTTTTCTTCTCAATTAAAATGTCCTGAGCAATAACTAGCAGCTTCCATCTGAACTATATTAGTCAGAATCCTTTTTTACTAATGGCTATAATTTAAGTCAAGCTAATCTGAGCAGTAAAAGACCATATAAAGTCTCCCACAACCAAACCACAAGTTATGCAGAGGAGGAGCTGGCTCTAGGGACAATAGTAACCAAGACCATGGATGTCATCAGGACCCTTGCTAGCTCTCATCTGTGCTTCTCTTTGCATGCTGTGCATGTCCACTGTGCACAGAAACCTTCACAAGGTGGCCACTGGCGATTCTGGGCTCAATCTTTTTTTTTTTTTTTTAAGATTTCATTCATTTATTTGACAGAGATCACAAGTAGGCAGAGAGGCAGGCAGAGAGAGAGGGGAAAGCAGGCTCCCTGCTGAGCAGAGAGCCCGATGCAGGGCTCAATCCCAGGACCCTGAGATCATGACCTGAGCTGAAGGCAGAGGCTTTAACCCACTGAGCCACCCAGACACCCCATCTGGGCTCAATCTTAATAACTTCCTCACCAGGGAGAAAAAGGGTTTCTGTTTCTCAGCTCCAACTTTTAAAATCTTCTAGGAAAGACTTATTGGCTGTCTTGAGTCATGTGCCTACCCTTGGTCCAATGACTGTAGGGCAGGGAGGGCGTGAGTTATTATGAATGACCCAGCCTGAGTCTCCTTGTTCAATCCTATTCTGCAGATGTGAACAGCCACCACTTTACCTTTCTACTTCCTGGTTCCACTGCCCTTTTGTTGTCTCTTTTTCTCCTTTTCTTTTTCCTGAACCAGTCTCATAGCATCTGTCATTTATCATAATCTCTCTCAAGTTAGCAGTCCAGAGCTGTCCGAGGCAGCAATGCTCTTAGTCACCCTTAAACCCAACATCATTTATTCCAAGAGATTGTTTCCTGTTAGTGGTAACGTATACACGAAGCCCAGGAGCACACAGCAATGTCTGGTATCTGGGGTTTCAGGTGCACATGAAGAGAACACAGACGGCAAAAGCCCATACTAACCCTAGGATGGTAGAAGCCCCATGCAACTGTTGTTTCTGTAGGTGACGATCATCTTAGAGTGGACCAGAGGCAGAGAAATTCTCTCTGAGTATTCCGTATTCATGGATCAATTTCTAATCTGGACTACATATAGATTTCATCACTAAACTGCACACAGATCTTATTCTCTTTGCCCTCCTCTGACTCCTTACCTCTTTCCTACATCTTCTTGCTTCTTATCCTTCCATCCTGTCTATAATATCCTTAACCCTCACCACAGTGTGTCCCATGTGCCCCCCCACGGTCATATTCCATTCATGTATTTCCATTAAAGTATTGTTAAAATTAATTCCCAGCCTGACACAGCCCCATAATCTTTTCCAAATTAAAGATATATCAGACAACACATAGAATTATGAAATAACAGTTATTTTAATAAAACAGCAATAAAGTCCATTGCTCTTTGGAGAAAGAATTCAGATGTTGACATCCCAAATTCTACAACATGCAAATGTGTGTATCTATGGTAAAAGTCCTACAGTAATAATTATATTCACAAGTAAGGATTTCTCTCCAGCCAAATCAAAATTATCAAGTAACTACACTTGAAAGATGAATTCATTTGGATAGATATTAACACATCTAGAGGGAATTCCCTAATTGTCCTGGTCATTCCAGCCCCCTTCTCTTTTTTCTGTTAACAAAAGAAATGACAGTTTTAAAATACACTCAAAAATGTATAAAAATTAGGGCTTACTTGTAAAAGAAATACACATCTATTTATTATGACTTAATTTTAATGGCACATGTCAGCAATATGATTTTTCTGCAGGCTCCAGAGCTGTTTTACTCCACCTAGAATGGAACTACTTTCAAAATGACAATCTTTTCTTCATAGTCATTAAAAAGAGAAACAGCATTTAAACTATCAGTTACAAGATCCAATTGCTGTTACTTCAGGATTGCAAATAACCACAACCCTCTCAAATTTGCTTATGGGAAGTTAGTAGAAAGATGAAAAAGTATTTCACAGAACCCAGGGTCAAGAACTTGAGTCCAGCCTTGTGAGAGACTGGGATCAGGTAGCTGAAAGGAGCTCTCCATCCCTATTTCTCTGGTGCCGACTGAGCTCTCTCCAGGACTTCTCTCTGACTAGAGTACTTCATTCTCCCCTCTCCCTGCTCTCTCTCCCACTCTCTCATATTTCAAGTCCACTTCTACGTTGTGCCAAACTTGTCCCTCCCACCCTATTTCAGGTATCTTTATAAATCTTGCTTCTCTGAGTCACATTTCCAAATCTGTAATAAACATATTCTGATTAGCTTAATCCAGCTCCTGGGTCAGGTTTCTTCAGCTATGCCCAGAGAGGGTCAGGTTCAGTAGCCCTAAAGGAGGGTGAAGGGTTAGAGCCCAGGGAAGGGGGAACAGCCTGAGCTGGCATCCCCAAAGGCAACTTTTACATATTTTGAAATAGTTTGAATCAATCTCACCAGGAGAAGGTGATGGGAAAGATTGTGTGGCAGGGAGAGGGAAGCACTCTGTAAGTGCTGGTCCCAATTCAGAACGCTCAGCCCCACCAGGAGATGAAGAGTGGGGCTTCCCTGAGGCCACTCCAGCTCTCCTTGGTCCAGCTCTCCCTTCCTCACAGTTGGACCTTGTGTGCACACACAAGACCTTGCCCCCGTTGAGCCAATCCTTTTCATGGCAGGAATGCTGATTGCAAGTTTGATGTTTGGGACCTTGGCAGACAGGCTTTTGCTGGGTCTGGAGCAAAGGGCTCTCTAGGCTGGACATGGAAGGGAGACTGGCAACCCTGAGGATCTAGGGAGGGACACATGACTGATCCATCCAAGTCTAACCATATCTGGAATGTCTGTAGGAATCACACAACAGTCCATCAGCATTTCCCATTTGTCACTTCATTTCATGTACCTCTCACAATATCTTTGTGAAGCCAATACAAATGGTACTATTATCCGCATTTTGCCAATGAGAAAACTGAGGTTCGAGGATATTAAATAACATATTCAAACTGTCTAGAAGGAACCCAAGAAAGCTGTCAGTTGTGAATTCCAAGGAGTGGAATCAGAAAGAAGAGAAGTTTTCACTTTTCATTAATATGTTTTTTATCTTTTGTGACAATTTGTTATTTTATGACTGTAACAAGTAAATATTTAATGTTTGCTCTTTTAAAAGAAAGAAGTACAGTCACATAGCTAAAAAGTGACAAAGAAGGACAAGAATCTAGGTTTCCTGACTCAGATCTACAACTAACTGTGAGTCCATGAGGAAGTTACACAACCTCTCTTAGACTCGGTTTTTCCTTCTATAAAATGGAGTTGTTGGCCTAAAAAATAAAATTTTCAAATATTAGAAATGTCATAGCAGATCAAAGGTACTCAAAATGAGCTTTATTCTTCACAAAATATAAGTCATAGCCATATTCATTTTCCAAATCATAAACATTGCAAATTTTTTAAATTAAAGATCACTATCTTTTGGGAGTGGTCTAATAGGAGTCACTATAGACCAACAGCCACAGTACCAAGCACACCTCAAAGCACCAGTTTCCAAACCTTGGAAACTTGTTAAAACTTAGGTTTCTAGGGGCACCTGAGTGGCTCAGTTGGTTAAGCGACAGCCTTTGGCTCATGTCATGATCCTGGAGTCTGGGGATTGAGTCCCACATCAGGCTCCCAGCTCCATGGGGAGTTTGCTTCTCCCTCTGACCTTCTCCCTTCTCATGCTCTCTCTCTAAAATAAATAAATAAAAATTTTTTTTAAAAAATTAGGTTTCTAGCTTACCTTACGGGACTAGACCGGGACTCATCATCTGAGTTGTTTTAAACACACCGCTGGGGTGCCTGGGGGCTCAGTCATTAAGTCTCTTGCTCAGGTCATGATCCCAGCGTCCTGGGTAGAAGCTTGCATCCGGCTCCTGCTCAGCGGGAAGACTTCTTCACCCTCTCCCACTTCCCCTGCTTGTGTTCCCTGTCTCTCTGTGTCTCTCTCTGTCAAAAAAATAAATAAAATCTTTTTTAAAAAAAATTTTAAATAAACACACCACTATGATTCTGATAAGAGGGTGTGGGCCCCTCCACAGAGGTGCGTTGGGATGTGTCAGGACCCTGGACAGAAGCAACACACCAAGCCTCCCAGTACACAGGGCCTTAAGATGCCAGCCCTCACCTTATCATATTCCACTTTCCATCTCTGCATCCACCTCATGTCACATCTGGGCAGCCTCACATGCATCTGCTAGATTGCCCAAGGCACCAAGGGCAAAACAGCCAGGGAAATGGGCCAGAGGAGGAAGCAATGTGCTCTCCATACATGTTTCCTCTCCCAGCCACAGGCTGGGCTGCCTGAAGGGTTGATCTGAACCCATCTTCAGTTACTGGTGTCTTCTGCCTTTACACCCAACTTCCCAGTCTATTGTGCTTGCCTCTTGCTCTCGGGCATGGCTATGACTGGCCTCAGGAACAACTCTCTGATGTTGAGTGAGAAGGGTCTGGGAAGGACCCATCTCATGGGGACTCCTGAGTCACAGGGACCAGCAGACCTGACAAATTCAGACCTTAGCTCCTTCCTTGAGTGAAAAACAAAGCCCATCTCTCCCAGCATCCCCGTCTATCAGGGCCTCTCTTGGAGTAGGCAACACCCAGGGCAGAAAGAAACTAAGATTACAGCCTCTTTGGTGGTTCTGACCATTTAGGGCTGGAATCCATCCCAGATACTTAGGGATCCCTGAAAGGATGAACTGAGTAAAGGCTTGATAGAGATTAAGTGGTGTTCCTTAAAGAGGCCAATCAAACTGTGAGCCTTTAATTCAACACTCATTTACTGAACAAAATTTCTTTTTCTTTAATATTTTATTTATTTATTTGACAGAGAGAGAGAGAGCACAAGCAGGGGGAACAGCAGGCAGAGTGAGAAGCAGGCTCCCCACTGAGCAGGGAGCCTGATGTGGGACTCGATCCCAGGACCTGGGATCATGACCTAAGCTGAAAGCAGATGTTTAACTAACTGAGCCACCCAGGTGCCCAACTGAACGCAATTTCAAATGGCGATTTGTGTCAGACCCTGCACTGGGGATACAAAATGAACAAGAGGACACTATCAATGGCCTCAAAGAGTTAACAGTCTCCTGGGGAAGACTGCCAAGCAATTACAAATTAGTGTGCTTAAAGCTGTGATGGGAGCCATCTTGGGTGGTGTGGGAGCTCAGAATTGGGAAAATCTCTCCCAAAGAAGTGACATCTAAGCTCAGAATTGATCAAAAATTGAGGCAGAAAGTGAAAGGGAATAAGTTTCTGGAACAGAGTTCTAGACGTAAAGAATAGAATATACAACAGAATATATGAGGCCAGAAAGTATGACCAATTGGAGTAAATAAAAGTGGTGTAGGATACCCTGAGGGCAGGGTTCATTCATCTCTATTTCCAAGGGCAAGCAAAGGGCATGGCATAGTGTGGCAACCCTAAATATTTGTTGAATTAAACTGAGTTGAAGCAAGTACAGAAAGAGTGGCTGTGGGCAAAAACAATGTTTGGAAAAAAAAAAGAAAAAAAAAAAAAAAAAAAAACAATGTTTGGGGGAAGCCTGAAAATATGAATGTTTGGTTTGGAGAAGCTGAATTGGAGTACGCCTGGGAATTCAAACCCTTCCAGCCCATCCCTTGCTCCACACATATGCAGAACCATGCAGATCAATTACCATTGATCAAACCACCCTTGCCTTATCCTCTGAGGGGTCTGGAGGTGCAAAGCAGGACTGAGCTCAAGAGAGTAGTCCTTCTGCTCCAATGTAAGGATCCTTATATCCACCTGGAAGTGACTACAACACCACACATGCACACACACCTGCACAAACCCTGACTTTGGTCTGAGTTCCGCTCTTCTCCCCAGGCCTGGAGTGGCTCCCCATCCATGCCTGGCCAGGTCTTAACCTCCTAATTGGATTTATACCCAGCCTTGGCCAGTTCTTGGCTGGCATGGCTTAAGCTGAGCCCCACTGGTGCCACCTGCAGCTGTTGGTTTCTCTGCCCTTCTTTGTCTTCATCTACTCCATGTGCATGGGGCCTGAGGGTAAGGTAGAGGGTTCACAATAAGTGAATAAGATGGGCAGAGCATTTCCTAGAACTCCCTCTCTTCCCCCCAGTACCAAAGTAGGTGAAAGCAAAAAGAATCAATGCCTGGTTTGATAGATGGGGAAGATCACAGCCCAGAGAGGAGCAGGACTTGTGTCAGGTCTCCCAAGAAGACAGTAGCAATCCTTAGAGTAGAACCCAGGGCTCCAAACTCCCAGGTCAGAATTCTTTCCACCTCTCCAAGTTGTCTTCCTGCTCTGTCCTATGCCCTTCTTCAGCAACCACAACTCGTCAACTCAGCCTGTAATGGTGCTCCCTCCTGCCCCCCACCCACAGGTTCTTCATTGAGTCCACCCTCTGCTACTTCTCGGGAAGGCTGAATCTCACCCCATGGCCCTGGGCAGAGAGTGGCCCAGATCAATGGGAAGATGGAAGAGGATGCCAAGCTGAGTATGGAGGAGAGAACCTGGGACCTTCTGTGACAACCCACAAGGACTCTGCCTGCCCTTACCATCACCCTAGAATCCAGGACATCTGGTGCTTCCCAGGGCAGGGAGTGGGGATATGGGTCCCTAGGGGACCCCAGGCTCTGAGCCTCATATATCCAAGCAGCTTTCCCAGATGAGTCTGTGGAAGGACCTAACCAAGGGCCTAGACCAGCCCTCAGTCTTGCAGCGATTGTGTTCCCCTGCTGTTCACCACCTCTGCCTCTGCCACTGTGGTAGGTCCATTCCTTTTCAGGTAAGAGATAGAAAAACTGGTGGATGGATACAGACTGAGAAGACAGGACAGGCTGAGAAAGTGAGAGGCCGAGGGAGTCCCCACAGCAAGTGGAAAAGGACACTGAGCCTGGGTGGCTCAGTGGGTTAAAGCCTCTGCCTTCAGCTCAGGTCATGATCCTAAGGTCCTGGGATCAAGCCCTACATTGGGCTCTCTCTCTCTTCCTGCCTCTCCACCTACTTGTGCTCTCTGTCAAATAAATAAAATAAAATATTTTTTAAAAATTAAGACAAGTTGAAGACAGAAAGTAAGATGTGTCACAGATTCCTACTATATCAGTCACCAAAATAAACATAAATAGGTTAAACCTACCAGTTAAGAGGCAGAGATATTTCAAGTTAATTTTATTTACCACTCTATGCAGTTTAGGGACCGATCTAAAATGTTAGCACATGAAAATGTTAAATATAAAGAAATGGAAAAATAGGGGCACGTGGGTGACTCAGTCATTAAGTGTCTGCCTTCAGCTCAGGTCATGATCCCAGGGGTCCTGGGATCGAGCCCCGCATCCGGCTCCCAGCTCAGCGGGAAGCCTGCTTCTCCCTCTCCCACTCCCCCACTTATGTTCCCTCTCTTGCTGTGTCTTCTATCAAATAAATAAATAAACTCTTTTTAAAAAAAAAGAAAGAAATGGAAAAATATAAACCAAGCTAATATTGACCAGAAGAAGGTAGGTAGCTATGCTGATAGGAGTCAAAATACACTTTAAGACCGAAGAAAGTACAATGGTTAAGAAAATGTCTCTGCGGGCACCTGGGTGACTCAGTCAGTTAAGCGTCATACTCTTAATTTCAGCTCAGGCCCTGCTCTCAGGGTCCCCCAATCAAACCCTACACTGGGCTCCACTCTCATGGGGAGTCTGCTTCAGGATTCGCTCTCTCCCTCTTCCCCTCCCCCGCTTAAATAAATAAACAAACCTTAAAAAAAAAAAAGAATACAGCTCCAGCATATAAAGTAACTGGTCCAGTGCTTGGTTATCTTACCTGTAAAAACACACATAATAATAATAGTACCAGAAATAAATTAAATAGAAAACAAAGATATAAAAGAGAGTCAACAAAACAAAAAAATTCATCTTTGAAAATCTCAATGAAATGAACAAATCTTTGATAACAATAATCAAAAAATAAAATAAACAGACTGAAGACATGAACAAAAATTAAGACTAAACAAAGAAACTGAACTACAGCTTTAGAGTACTTAGAAAGATACAAAATATTCATAAACAAGTCTATGCTAATGAATTTAAAAGAGATAATATAGGAAAACTAATTCTAGAATAAATTGTAAAAGTCTAAATAGGAAACCTTAAAACCTTGCCTCAAAGAAAACACTAGGCCCAAATAATAACACAGGTGAGTTCCACCACACTTTTTTTTAAAGACTTTATTTATTTATTTGACAGACAGAGATCACAAGTAGGCAGAGAAGCAGGCAGAGAGAGAGAGGAAGGTAAGCAGGCTCCCTGCTGAGCAGAGAGCCCGATGCAGGGCTCTATCCCAAGACCCTGGGATCATGACCTGAGCTGAAGGCAGAGGCTTAACCCACTGAGCCACCCAGGCGCCCCCCACTACACTTTTAAAAAACCATTCTTCCAATACTATACCAACGCTTCCCCCCAAAAGAGAAAAAGATGAAATTATTTCAGATTCATTCTCTGAAAACAGTCGATACTGAATCCGAAGGAATATTGTTGTGAAATAAAGATTATGAACAATATCACTATAAACAGATACAAAATCCTAAATAAAACTGGGGCACCTGGGTGGCTCAGTGGCTTAAGACTCTGCCTTCAGCTCTGGTCATGATCTCAGGGTCCTGGGATGGAGCCCCGCATCGGGCTCTCTGCTCAGCAGGGAGCCTGCTTCCCCCTCTCTCTCTCTGCCTGCCTCTCTGCCTACTTGTGATCTCTGTCTGTCAAGTAAATAAATAAAATCTTTAAAAAAAAAACAATAATAATAATATATTATGACCGTGAAGAGTCAATCTCAGGAAATCAAGGGTAGTTTAACCTGAGAAAATATATTAATATCACCATATTAATAGATTATAACCCTAATAAAAGTAGAAAAATCTTTAATAAAAATTAACATTTATTAAAAATTATTAATAAAGCAGATAATAGAAAGAAACTTAACTTGATGTGGAACATCTGCCAAAAATCCACAGCAAACATTATACTTAGTGGTGAAACATTAGAAGCATCTCCTTTAAACTTGGGAAAAGGCCAGTGTGCCTGCTGTCTCTTCCTCTAATCAGTATAATCTTGGAAAGTGTGGTCAGTGCTCAAGATAAGAATAACAAATAACAGAACTAGGACTGGAAAGGAAAAATCAATACTGGTACTATTTACAGAAGATATAATTGTCTATACAAAAATCTGAAATTATTAGAAATAGTAAAGTTTGGCAAGGTGGCTGGGTACAAGGGCAATAAATAAAAAATCACTTGCATTCTCTGTTCTGGTAAAAAGTAGTTAGAAATTTTAATTTTTTAATTCCTATATTGATAAAATTTTTAAATTATACTGAAAGATATTTCAAAAACTTAAATAAATATATTATGTACATGGATAAGAAATCTGAGGTCAACTCATAGTTGACATAAGATAATACAAAAATGGGGGCACCTGGGTGGCTCAGTGGGTTAAAGCCTCTGCCTTCGGCTCAGGTCATGGTCCCAGGGTCCTGCGATCGAGCCCTGCATCGGGCTCTCTGCTCGGCAGGGAGCCTGCTTTCCCCTCTCTCTCTGTCTGCCTCTCTGCCTACTTGTGATCTCTCTGTCAAATAAATAAATAAAATCTTTTTTTAAAAAAAGATAACACAAAAATGTCAGTCATTCCAATACTGATTTATAAATTCAGTGCAATTCTGATCAAAATCCCAGTGGAGGGGAATCTGGCTGGCTCAGCTGCTATAGCATGTGACTCTTGATCTCAGGGTTGTGAGTTCAAGCCCACATTGGGTGTGGAGATTACTTAAAGAAAATAAAATCTTAGGGGTGCCTGGGTGGCTAGTCAGTTAAGCGCCTGCCTTCGGCTCAGGTCATGATGCCAGGGTCCTGGGATCAAGCCCCGCATCAGACACCCTGCTCAGTGGGGAGTCTGCTTCTCCCTCTCCCTCTGCCTGCTGTTCTGCCTACTTCTGCTCTCGGTCTCTCTGTCAATTAAATAAATAAAATCTTTAAAAGAAAAAGAAAAGAAAATCTTAAAAAAAAAATTCCAGGGACACCTGGGTGGCTCAGTTGGTTAAACATCTGCTTTCCGCTCAGGTCATGATCTCGGGGTCCTGGGATTGAGCCCCACCCACCCCACCCCATCCTTGTTGGGTTCCCTGCTCAGTGGGGAGTCTGCTTCTCTCTCTCCCTCTGTCCATCCCCCCAACTCATGCTATCTCTCTCTCTCTCAAATAAATAAATAAAATCTTCTAAAAAATTCCAATGGATATTTTCCAAAAACTGTAAAAAGTAAATTGTAAAATGTACATAAAAGTGCAATGGGCCACATATAACTAAGATAGTTCTTTTTTTTTAAGACTTTATTTCAGAGAGAGAGAGCACAAGCCAGGGGAGAGGCAGAGGGAGAGGGAGAAGGAGAATGATAAGCAGACTCCTCTCTTAGCAAGGAGCCCAACACAGGGCTCAGTCCCAGGACCCCAAGATCATGACCAGAGCCAAAGTCAGACACTCAACCAACTTAGGCATTCAGGTGCTCCAATTCTTTTTTTTTTTTTAAGTAGGCCGCACCCCCAGTATGGAGCCCATCACAGGGCCTGAACTCGTGACCCTGAGATCAAGACCTGAGCTGAGATCAAGAGTTGAACACTTAACGGACCGAGCCCACGCAGGCACCCCTACAGTAGTTTTGTTTGTTTTTTTTTTTTAAGAATGAAGTAGAAGGATTTGCCCTACCAGAAATCAAGGCATATCATAAACTCTTATTATTAAAATGTAGTAATTAAGACAGTGGATGATGGAGCGGGAAAAAAACAAATTGCCCAGTGGGAAAGAAGACCGGGCTTAGAAACAGACCCCCACACAGGAGAAAGCTGTAGAGGAGCATTGCAGATGACTGGATAAAACATGGACCAATCAATAAATAGTATCAGGACATCTACTCACCCATATGCAAAATAAATAAAGTGCAACTCATATTTCAATCTTAAACAAAAATTAATTCCTTCTGAAGAGGAAAGGATTTCTTAAGACATAAAAAGGACTAACCAAAACAGGAACATTGATTAAATTTTTCTGCTTTGAGGTTTTTTTTTTTCAATTCTGGCCATCTGTTTCACTATAAATAATGTGAAAAGAGTAAAAGAAGGTATTTGCAAGGATTTGTATCCAGCATTTATAACGAACTTCTGAAATCAATTAGAAAAAGGATTTCTATTTCCATTAGAAAAACAAAATAACACTGAAAATAAGCCCCAAAAAAGTTTAAAATATTTTAAAATGTCCTTAAAAGCACCAGAGATCTGGAATAAGATTCAAAGAAAACTAGGCCAACCATCTAAGGGAAATCAGGGACCCAGAGAGGTAAGCATCAAAGCAAATACTATACATATACATGATGGGGAAAGTTATGTGCATTCTCTTGCACCTCTGGATCAACTGTGTACCATAGTACTTGGGGTCCTGGCCAACACTGATCTACTAGGAAAGAAAGAGAAATAAGGAATTTAAAAGAGAAGTGTTTAAAATGTCGTTATTTGGGAAGAATATGATCACGTACCCAAATAAACCAATACAATCAACAAACAATTAAACTGAGAAGAGAGTTCAGCAAGGATGCGGGATACAAAATCAAATTAACAGAAGATCAATAGCAATAACCTAGAGAAATAATCTAGAAAATCTTGGAAAATTAAGATACCATTCTGAATAATACCAAAAACTAAGTATCACTAGGCAATTGACATAGGACACCCAAGACTTCCATGGCAAGAATTTTTTAAACTCTTTTAAGATCATGAAGATTATCTTAGTAAAAGGAGAGAGATCCCACACTCTTCTTTAAATGACGTAATGTGGGGGTTCCTGGGTGGCTCAGTGGGTTAAGCCTCTGACTTCAGCTCAGGTCATGGTCTCAGGGTCCCGGGACCGAGCCCCGCATCAGGCTCTCTGCTCAGCGGGGAGCCTGCTTCCCCCTCTCTCTCTGCCTGCCTCTCTGCCTACTTGTGATCTCTGTCTGTCAAATAAATAAATAAAAATCTTTAAAAAAAAAATAAATAAACGACATAATGCGGGGGCACCTAAGTGGCTCAGCTGGTTGAGCATCCAATCTCAGTTTCAGCTCAGGTATGGATCTCTGGGTTATAAAATCGAGCCCCACGGCAGGCTCCAGGTTCAGCATGGAGTCTGCTTCTCTCTCTCTCCTTCTGCCCTTGCCCTGTTCTCTCTCTCTCTCTCTCTCATATGAATAAATCTTTAAAAATAGAAATAAAAAATAAATGACATAGTGTGATAAAGATGCCCATCCTCCGGCACCTGGGTGGCTCAGTCGTTAAGCATCTGCCTTAGGCTCAGGTTATGATCCGGGAGTCCTGGGATCAAGGCCCACATTGGGCTCCCTGCTGCAGCCTGCTTCTCCCTCTCCCACTCCCCCTGCTGTGTTCCCTCTCTCACTGTGTCTCTCTGTTAAATAAATAAAATCTTAAAAAAAAATATATATATATATATATATATCTCCATCCTCCCCAAGTTCATTTCTAGAAATTCAATGGAATCTAATCAGAATTTCAGTTCAATTACTTTTTAGGAACTCCAAAAACATACTCTAAAATGTATATGGAGTAAAAAAGACCATAATTGCTAAGTGAATTTTGAAATAGAAAATCAAGGAGAGACTCACGATACCACCTACTAAGACATACAACAAAGCCGTAGTCTGCGTGCAGCCTTCACGGTGCAAGAAACTGAATTGAAGAGAGGGCTTAGAGACAGAGACAGAGAAGGAGAAAAACAGAGACAGGGCCAGAGATATATGGCGATGATAACAATCTGATTTTATTGAAGTGGACTTCTGCTTATTGAAGAACACGACAAATTTAAAAGATAAACAACAGATTGGGAGAAGATATTTGCAACATTTAACATTGACAAAGTTCTAATATTAAGAATATTAAGGGGGTGCCTGGGTGGCTCAGTCAGTTGAGCATCTGCCTTTGGCTCAGATCATGGTCCCAGGGACCTAGGATTGGAGTCCTGGAATCAAGACCCACGTCAGGCTCCTTGCTCAGTGGGGAGTCTGCTTCTCCTTCTGTCCCTCCCCACTGCTCATGCTGTCTCTCACTCGTGCTTTCTCTCCCTCGAATAAATAAATAAAATCTCTTTTAAAGATCTTTCTAAAATTGTAAAAAAAAAAAAGGGGGGGGGAGAATATACATGAAACTCTTACAGGTCAACAAGAAAAAAAGGAGAACCCTAGTAGAAACACAGGCAAAAAAAAAAAAAAAAAATGAGTTAATAGGCATTTTAAAGACAATGAAGCCTAAAACGTTAACCACACAAAGAATGGGATCATCACTTTGCACAGTTAAACTAGCAACATTAAAAAGCTGGAAAGTGCCAAGTGCTGTGGCCACGAAGGAATACAGGACTCCTATGTCCCCACATGGCCCACACATACCACTGGTGGGAGTGGACGCTATGCCACTGTTCTGGAGGGCAACATACACACACATACGGTGACCCAGCAATCCCCTCTCTGGGGCTGTATCTCTGAGCATTTTTCACAAGGGCCCCTAAGGCTTCATGAGTAAGGACATTCAGTGCAGTGTCCTTTGAGGTCACGGGTGGTAGCGGCAAGCTACGTTTTAGGTAAACCATAGACTGATATCGGCGGGTAAACACCTAAGAGCATGGAAATATCTTCAAGACAGAGAGGAATGCATGAGATGAGAAATCAAACGGAGCTGCTACCTGGACCGTTGAGATCAATTAAACTATTTGCACACAAAACATACATGTTTTACAAGAACATATCTAAATGAAAGTGTGTACATCAGACACAATAGAATAGTTGACTTTGGCAGGGAGGGCATTTGGAGTGGGTCATGGTGTTAAAGAGGAATAATGAACAACTGAGGGCAGGAAATAAGGGGACGTTGCAAGGATAAATGATAATAGAGAGTCGTGAATGGAAATCTCTTTGCACTTGAGACCCAAAAAAATGTAGAGAAAAAGAGAATGACTAGGTAGCTGCTTTAGGTAAAATCAGGGTGATAAGTCAAATCTCCCCAAGAAAGATTAAAGGTAAACAGTAAGTCCGAAGGCCCTAATGAGAATGAGGGACAGGCCACATGGTAAGAATGCAGGAAAGCAGAGACCAACCATGTAGGAATTTGCAAGGAGGTCAGATTTTATTCTGGCATGGTGAGATGTCACTCTGTGGTTTTAAGCAGAATGTGAAATGATCTGAGTTATGGCTTTAAAAGATCACTTTGATGGGGGAGGCAGCGCCTGGGTGGCTCACCTGGTTAAGTGTCTGCCTTCAGCTCAGGTCATGATCCCAGGGTCCTGGGATCAAGCCTTGCATCAGGCTCCCTGCTCAGAGGGGAGCTTGCTTTTCCCTCTCCCGGTGCTTGCACTCTCTCTCTCTCTCTCAAATAAAGAAAGAAAGAAATCATTTTTTTTAATAAATAAATAAATAAAAGATCACTTTAGGGCGGGGGGATGAGGGGGCTAGTAGGGGATAAAGGAGGGCACTTGTCGTGATGAGCACCAGGCGATATATGGAAGTGTTCAGTCACTATATCCTACACCCGAAACTAACAGAACACTGTATGCTACTGACCGGAATTAAAAACTTAGAAGAAGAATAAAAAAAAATTAAAGATCACTTTGGCTGCCTCGTGGAGAACAGGTGGGGGACAGAGGTCCAGGGACAAGAGCAGAGATGGGAAGACCAGACCAGAAGCAACTGCAGTGGTACCGGCAAAGGTGGAAAGAGCCCAGAGTGGTTGTGGAGATGCAGAGAGAGCCTGACTCCGAACGTGTTTCGAAGAGCATCCCGATTCATATTCTGGATGTAGGGAAATAAGGGACCAGGAGGCATCAAGACACTTGCGCCTGAGCAACTGGCTGGTTCCAAGCACCACGTGCCAGGATGGAGACACCTGGGAGAGGAGCAGACTTGGAGATGGAAATGAAGAGTCCCTTGACCGTCTAACATTGGAAGGGTCTTTTAGACAGTCAAATGAAGACTTTGAGTAGGAAGTTGGACGTGCAGTCTGGTGCTCGGGGAAAGATGGGTTGGGAAGTTGTTTACAGTCACACAGCAGATGCAAATTGGGACCAGATCCCAGGCTCCCTGGTTCCCAAACCATTTGTTTCCCACTTTCCTTTCAGCCAAGGTCAGTGCAGGCATTTGGCCCTGCAGGGAATGCGAAAAGAGGGAGCACGCTAGCAGGCAGAGTTAGGGCACCCGAAAGCCCCAGTGGCCTCACCAAGGTGTTCCTGCTCCCCATAGGCAGAGCGGTCTCAGCAGGACACAGGCAGAACCCCGAGCCCGCTGGGAGCCTGACTGCTGAGTTCTGCCTCTCCTTGCCTCTCCTTGTTTGTGGAGCAGTCCCTGTGGCTGCCTGACCCATCACTGTCCTCTTGCCAGAGACTCTGGGCCAGCCACTGCCCAACACGGTACAGGACCAGGGGAGAAGGTGGCGGCACCCTGCCCTAGCCTCCCCTGCCCCCAGACCCACAAGGGGCTCGTAGCTCCTTGATCCAGCCCTATTTCACCCAAAAAATCCAGGCTCCGGGGAGAGGTCACCTGGGGTCATTCAAGGGGACTCCGGTGGAGCCAAGGTCAGAATGCAGCCCTCTTGTCTGCTGAGGCTCCTGGGTCGTGGTCTCACAGGATGAGACCCCTGGATTCCTTCCTGGGACTCTTGGCTCTTGGAAACAGCAGGCAGTTTGGACATAAAGGGGAACAGCTGAGCACAGACACCTAAAGAGATTTCCCCAGTGCTACTCCTGAACCCTGCTTGGAATGGAAATTGGGGCAGAAGCCACAGGAGCAGCAGATGGTCTCACTCCAGCCTCCCAAGGACTGCAAAGGGGCAGCAAGTAGAAGAAGGAGCCTTTGAATCTCCTGGATATGGACCCCAAGAGGAGGGCTGGAGAAATGACAGCCAGGGGAGGACCGGAGGGGCCTCTTCTGGACTTGCGGTTCCAGAGAAACACCTCCCCCAGATCCCTGCTCCTAGCCGGACGCACCTAAGCCCATTTCATTACATTAAAAAAGTAACTATGCCCAGGGGCACCTGAGTGGCTCCGTCCATTAGGCAGCCAGCTCTTGGTTTCAGCTCAGGTCGTGATCGCAGGGACCTGGGATCCAGCCCTGCGATGGGCTCCACGCTCAACAAGGAGCCTGCTTCTCTCCTTCTGCCTCTCCCTCTGCCTCTCCCCCGGCTCTCATGGACACACAAGCCCACATGCACTCTCTCTTCGTCTCTCTCGATTAAATAAATAGGTAAATCTTTTTTTTTTTTTTACTTTTTTTTTTTTTTTAAGCAACTATGTCCAACTTCTCCCATTGCTCCTCTCTGGCCCACCCCCAGTGGCCACTCCACATCAGCCAACTGTCAATCATGCAGTGATCATCAATGCAGGAAATCCAACAGAATCTACACAAATGCGACCACAACTAAAACATGAGCTTAGCAAGGTTGTGGGGTATAGGTCAATATTTTTAAAGAATCGCACTTCTAGGGGCGCCTGGGTGGCTCAGTAAATTAAGCGTCTGCCTTCGGCTCAGGTCATGATCCCGGGGTCCTGGGATCAAGCCCCATACAGGCTTCCTACAGAGCAGGGAGCCTGCTTCTTCCTCTCCCACTCCCCCTGCTTGTGTTCCCTCTCTTGCTGTCTCTCTCTCTCTCTCTGTCAAATAAATAAATAGGGGCGCCTGGGTGGCTCAGTGTGTTAAAGCCTCTGCCTTCGGCTTGGGTCATGATCCCGGGGTCCTGGGATTGAGCCCCGCATTGGGCTCTCTGCTTGGCAGGGAGCCTGCCTCCCCCTCCCTCTCTGCCTGCCTCTCTGCCTACTTGTGATTTCTGTCCGTCAAATAAATAAATAAAATCTTTTTTTTATAAATAAATAAATAAAATCTTTTTAAAAAAAGAATTGCACTTCTATGCACTAGCAATTAACAACTGGAAATTAAAATTTAAAAAACAGTGTCATTTACAGTGGCATCAAAAAACATGAAAATGGGGGCCTGGGTGGCTCAATAGGTCAAAGCCTCTGCCTTCAACTCAGATCATGATCCCAGGGTCCTGGGATGGAGCCCTGCATCGGGCTCTCTGCTCAGCAGGGAGCCTGCTTCCTCCTCTCTCTCTGCCTGGCTCTCTGCCTCCTTGTGATCTCCAGAGGTCTGGAGGAGCAAGGAGGGTTGAACAGGTAGAACACAGGGGATGTGCAGGACAGGAAATCTATTCTGTATGACGCTGTAATGTCCTTACACATATCAAAATGCTCAGTAATCCATAAGGTAAGTACTATTATTATCCTCTATCCTCTACCTACTATTATTATCCAGGAAGGGTTATTATTATCCTTGAGGAAGGTAAGACACAGCTAAGAAGTAATGGAGCCTATACTTGAACCCAGAAGTTGGCTTGTCCGTAGAATTCATGCATGAGTACACACACGCGCACACACACACACACACACACACACACACACCATGCGCCCACCTTCCTCTCCACTTCTCTCTGCTCCCTGCAAGGCTGTCCTTAGAGTTACAGTGAAAAACCATATGCGTCTGGCCCACACCCCCACAACACACACACACTTGCACCCCTCCAACAGTCTACCCTGGCAGCGAAGAAGGTTACAGCAGGGAGGGGAGCCAATCAGGAGGCTCTGAAACTCTTTCCCTCTGAGACAGGTGCAAACATCTGGAAACGAAAGGGGAGATGAACGGAGGCAGCAAGCCTCGGCTCTCCCGGCCACGCCCCGGCTGCAGGAGCAGCGAAGAACCGCTTTACACCTACCTGGGCTCTTGGTCAGGACGTCCAACTAACCTAAGCTTCCCACCCAGACTCTGCTCTTCTGTGACCTGTGCCCCCCCCCCAACCGCAGGGATGAGGCCTGGCGAGGCAAAACACGGTCCCAGGAGTCACCGAGATCTGGTCTCGGTCGTGGGACCCGGGGGGGCCGCTCTCTCACCCTGCCTGCCTCTCCCGGGCTGGCCAGAACCCCAGCACTGGTGGCACTGGGGAGACCCAGAGAAAAGGATGGAGGATGATGGCCTGAACTGCCGTCCAGACCAGCACTGAGGATTCCCGGTCCGGGTACCAGTTCTGAGCCTGGGGGCGTGGGGGCGAGGAGGAGCTCTGGCAGTGGCCGCAGAGAGGTGGGAGCAGGCGGATTCGAGCTGTGGCTGCCCCCGTCAGGTTAGGGTTAGAAGCACGTCTGTCAATCCAAGGCCTGCTCTGGCCCCTTCCTGGGCTAATGGGACTCTACCCTGGCCCAAGGAGCCTAGCTCCAGATGCGCCCCAAAACGAGCACACATTGTCCCAGCCCCCAGAAAGGAGGGCGAAGGAGGGCATGATCCCCGCCAGGCTCTGCAGGGACAGGGCAGATACGCCCCCGCAGGGCTCTTACACGGATACCCGTCCTAATCCCATTGATCTAAATGTCTGTTTCTAGATCCTGGCCCTATTCTGGGCCGGCCTGGTCTTGCCCCTTAGCGTTGGCCCCGCGCTCCGACTTCTGATCCCTCCCCCCATCCTCTCAGCCTCGCCTTTGTAGCCCAGGGCTTCCCCCCCCCCACACACCCTGGTTCTGCCCCTCCGCCCTTGGCTCCGCCTCTCTGCCTTGGTGCTGCCCCTGAGATCTGTCCCCAGGTTTGATCCTAAGGCCCCATCACCTGGTCCGACCTCTGCTGGGATCACCGCTACCCACCCATCCATCTCCTTCAGATTCTCCATTTGCTCCACCCTCCCCTGTCGGTGGGATGACTGGTTCGGGACCATCCATACCTGAGGGAGCCCTGTGAGTGCAGCCTCCCCCAGGCAATACTGTCCCCCTGCCCCGTGCCCCAGGCCCCACTCCTCTCCCTGCTTTCCTGCCTGCCAGCCCAGCCCGCACCACCACCAAAGACAGGGTTTCTGTCCATTTTCTCACTGATCTTCCTGAGTTCCTCAAAGACAAGACCCACAACCTCCATTTTACAGGCCAGCAATGTCCTGTCCGCTGCTACTACCCTGGGGTGGCCTCTGCGCCTGTTGCTATCCCTGAACCATCAAGTGCTGTCTGTCCCGCCCCACCTGCCACTGTCCCAGAAAGATTTCAAGTCGCCCACCTGCGGTCTGGGGCTGGAACTAGGGTGAAGGGTGGTCCGTCTTGCCTCTCTTGCCTCACCCTAACCCCGGCCCTGTCTGATCCTGTCTTTACTTGATACTTTGTTCACTGTGGAACCGCTTTGTTTGTTTTTGCATTATTTCTTATTGTTTTAAATACTGCATTCAGGGGCACCTGCGTGGCTCAGTGGGTTAAGCCTCTGCCTTTGGCTCAGGTCATGATCTCAGGGTCCTGGGATTGAGCCCCTTATCTGGGGTCTCTGTTCAGCTAGGAGCCTGCTTCCCCCTCTTTCTCTGCCTGCCTCTCTGCCTACTTGTGATCTCTCTGTGTGTCAAATAAATAAATAAAGTCTTTTAAAAAAATTTTTTTAAATAATGCATTCAAATATGACATGTCTTGGAGTGCCTGTCTGGCTCAGTCTGTGGGGTGTGTGACTCAGAGTTGATCCTGGGGTTATAAGTTTGAGCCCCATGTTGGGTGTAGAGATTACTTAAAAATAGAATTTTGGGGGCACCTGGGTGGCTCAGTGGTTTAAGACTCTGCCTTTGGCTGGGGTCATGATCTCAGGTTCCTGGGATAGAGCCCCACATGGGGCTCTCTGCTCAGCGGGGAACCTGCTCCCCCCCACCCACCTCTCTCTGCCTGCCTGCCTCTCTACCTACTTGTGATCTCTGTCAAATAAATAAATAAAATCTTTTAAAAAAATAAAATCCTCGGGGCGCCTGGGTGGCTCAGTGGGTTAAGCCTCTGCCTTCAGCTCAGGTCATGATCTCAGGGTCCTGGGATCAAGCCCCACATCGGGGCTCTCTGCTCAGCAGGGAGCCGGCAACCCCCCTCCCCCTCTGCCTGTCTCTCTGCCTACTTATAATCTCTCTCTCTGTCAAATAAATAAATAAAAATAAAAACAAAAAATAAAATCCTTATGAAAATTTTAAAAATAGGGAAGCCTGGGTGGCTCAGTCAGTTAAGCCTCTGCCTCTGGCTCAGGTCATGACCTCAGGGTCCGGGGATCCAGCCCGGCTTTAGGCTCCCTGCTCCGCTGGGAAGCCTGCTTCTCCCTCTCCCACTCCCCCTGCTTGCGTTCCCTCTCTTCCTATCTCTCTCTCTGTCAAATAAGTAAATAAATAAAATCCTTAAAGAAAGAAAGAAAGAAGAAAGAAAAAAATTTTTTAAAGGGGCACCTGGGTGGCTTAGTCAGTTAAGCATCTGCCTTTGGTTCAGGTCATGATCCCAGGGTCCTGGGATCAAGCCCCACAGCATCAAGCTCCCTGTTCAGCCAGGAGCCTGCTTCTCCCTCTCCTCCATGCTCTTCTGTCTCTCCCTATCTCTGTCTCTGTCTCTGTCTCTGTTTCTCTCTCTCTCTCAAATAAATAAATAAAATCTTTAAAATAAAAAAATACATATTTTTTAGATTATATGTATTTGAGAGAGAGAGAGCGCAGGGCTCCTCCCTCTTTGCCCAATGCCCCAAGCTCCAGACCTCCGTACAATCCTCCTCTTTATCCTGTAGAAACCTGATGGTGTGTTTATTACTACCTAGGCAAAGGTGACAGTGGTGCCAAGTCCTTGAGGCAGGAAAGTGTCTGGCGTGTTCCGGAAACAGCAAAACCAGTGCGGCTAGAGCCGAGTAGCAGGAAAGAGTGCTAGAAAGGAAGGCAGGGCAGGGAGCCGAGGCTAACCAGGTGGGACCCTGCAGGTCATTATAAGGCCCAGAGCTTTACTCTGAGAAAGACGAGAAGCTGTTAGAGCATTTCGAACAGAGGACGAACATGATGCGACTCACACATCAAAGGGGACTTTCTGAATGCTGGGCTGAGAACAGACGGCAGAGAAGTCCAGATAGAAGAGGGAAGACCAATCCAGCGAAGAGACGGCACTGGCCGAGACCACAGGGGCCGCACCCTGGATATAGGTAAGGAAGAAACAACAGGATTGTCTAATAAATGTGGCTTGGGATGTGAGAGACAGAATGGAATCAAAGGTTACTACAAGATTTGGGACCTAAACTACTCTGTCTGGAAAGACAGAGTTTGCCATCAACTGAGATGGGCAAAGCTCCAGGAAGATCAGGTTTGGGGGCTGAGATGAGTCATGTCTGAGATGATTCTAGATTTCCAAGTGGAGCTGGCAGGCAGCTGTAATGACAGTGACAACAATAATTGTGGCTGCAGCCATCGTGTGCAAGCTGAGCCCGGCGCCCTCCCAACAGTTCACGAAGCTGAATTCATTTAATCTGCGTGAGAGCCCGACGAGATCGAGCTAGTGTCACTCCCATTTTACAGATAAGAAAATACTGGGTGTTCAGAAGAGAGGCCGGGGTGGAGACTTAAATCTGGGTCTCATCGGTGTGTGGGTGGCATCAGTTCACCTGAGAGTAGGTGTGAAGGTCCAAACCTTCAAAGACCTTCAAAGTTTAGAGAGTGGGAAGCTGAGGAATGTTGGCAAAGGGAACTGAGGAACAACAGCCAGGGAGGGAGGAGGAGAACCAAGAGGGGGTGTCCCCAGAGACAAGTACAGAAAGTATTTCTAGGGATGCCTGAGTGGCTCAAGTCAGTTAAGCATCTGCCTTCAGCTCACATCATGATTCCAGGGTCCTGGGATCGCGCCCCACATCAGGCTCCCCTCTCAGCTGGGAGCCTGCTTCTCCCTCTCCCTCCTGCCCCTCCCTTCCCGCATCTCACTCTCTCTCTCAAAAAAATAAATAGGTCTTTTTTCCTTAAGATTTTATTTATTCAGTTGAGAGAAAGAGAGAGACAGAGCACAAGCAGGGAGAGAGGCAGAGGGAGAAACAGACTCTCTGCTGAGCTGGGAGCCAGACGCAGGGCTTGATGCCAGGACCTGGAGATCATGACCTGAGCCGAAGGCAGACACCTAGCCATCTGAACTACCCGGGTGCCCCAAAATAAATAAATAGAAAGAAAGAGAGGAAGGAAGGAGGAAGGAAGGGAGAATTTCTAGAAGGAGAAAGTAATGAAGAGAAAGCACTTTGAAAACTGTAAACTGAGATCATAATACAAAGAGACAATTTGGGTGTCTGTGTGGCCCTCAGCAAGTCACAGAGCCTCAGCTTTTGCATCTGTAAAATGGCTCCCTTCGTCCCGTGACCCCCATGACTGGCCCTTGTCCCCAGCCTCATTCCAGGACCACCTGCTGAGTCAGGCTTACACCTCTACCCACCTCCCATCCCACCACCACATGGTCTCCTGACCTCTGCCCTTGCCTCTACTTCCCACCTCCCACCACTTACCTGACTAGAATGTTCTAGTTCATAATCTATATTTTTGCCTCCAAAGGGTTCCCTCGCCTTGGACCAGGCTTGTGTTGGGGGAGGGAAGTTTTAATGTAAACACGGTGCAGGGCACCCGTCACGATGCCAATATGTGCAATCACTCTCCCACCACCCTGGCTCTCCTTTGACTCTGCTCAGGCCCAAAGACCAAGTGGGTTGCAGATGCAGCTGGGGACAGGGAAGGGGTGACCTGTTAACCAGGTAGAACCCCAAATCTCACAAAGAGCTTTGGAGAGGAAGGCTGAGAGTCATGGGTGGGAAGTGGGACCAGGGCCTGGAGATGAGGTTCAAAGTTCAGAGTCTGGAGCTGGAACCCAGGATACTTGGGGTCAGACTCCTCCTCGTAAGCTAGGGAATGAGGTCTGTTGACTGTGGCCTGGAAGGCTGGAGGCTGGGTGGGGGGAAGCTTGGGGTTGGGACCTGGGCTTGGGAACCAGGAAACCACATCCAGGGCTATGGGTAGCCATCACACTGACCCCCACCAGGAGAAGCCAGATGGCACCCTTCAGATCATCTGGCAACCAGAAAGAATCTGGGAAGGGGCAGGCAATGGACTGGGTTTGAGCCCTCTAGGGCTGAGTCAGGGCAATTCACAGGAAGCCAGACACAAAGAAGGACGCACTAAGGAAAGTAGAGCAAGGGGCTCCGGGGTGAGAAGTGTCCAGAAAAGGTTGGAACCAGGGAAAGGAGCCCTTGATGGGGACAGGGTCCAGGTCTGAAGGGTGCAGAGAAGACCCAGAATTTTCGCACGTGGTAGCTGGAGGGTTTCTACATAGGCTAGCGCTCTGTGACTCAAGTATGCTCTTCTGATGCCAGTCCTAAGAGATGCTCATGTAAAAAAAAAAAAAAATTCTGTTGGGGCAACTGGGTGGCACCGCCGGTTAAGTCCGACTTTTGGTTGGCTCTGGTCACAATCTTGCGGTCATGGAATCGAGCCCCGCATTCGGCTCTGCACTCAGCAGCGGAGTCCGCCTTGGATTCTTTCTTTGCCCCTCTCCACTTGCACACTCACTCTGTCTCTCCAATAAATAAGTAAAATCTTTTTTTTTAAAGATTTTATTTGTTTATTTGACAGAGCTCACAAGTAGGCAGAGAGGCAGGCAGAGAGAGAGGAGGAAACAGGCTCCCTGCTGAGCAGAGAGCCCCACTCGGGGCTCAATCCCAGGACGCTGGGATCATGACCTGAGCTGAAGGCAGAAGCTTTAACCCACTGAGCCACCCAGGCGCCCCAATAAATAAAATCTTTTTTAAAAATCTGCAGTGAGGTAGGGTTAGGAATCTGCATGTTTTCTCTACCTCCCCGAGATTCTTTGTTCATATTCGCCATTTGAAGTTTCTGATAGGTTCCTGCAGTAAAGAAAGCCTAATTAATTTCCCATTTTCTCATGGAGGCCTTTTTTCTTACCATTTACACCTACTAAAATCTTGCAAAATAGACTTTGAGGAACACGAGGCTCACCTAACCTCCTGTTTGACTTCTGAGAAACCAAAGCTCAGAGAAGGGGAGTGATGTGCGAAGGGCTCAGGGCCAGGAGAGGCGGAACTGAGTCAAACCCCAGGTGTTCCCTCTGCAAAGAACATCAGAGCTGGGAGAGTCCTTTGGGACCATCTAGTCCATCTTCACCTCTATCTCCATCCCATTTATAGATGGGTAAACTTAAGCTGGGAGAAAGGCCATGACTCCTTCCCTCCCACAAGATTCTAGACTGGGTCCCCAACCTGACTCAAACAGTTCAGTGCCCTGATATCCTACAGAAGATCCAGAACTGGACCATCCTTCCCAGCCGGCCCTATACCGTCCCCAGTGGAGCCAGTTCCCACAGAGCATCCCTATACTTTTCTTCACCTTTCTTCCTATTCCCAGGAAGTTCGTGGGCTCTGGTCTGCCCTGGTACCTTCCCCAAGATCATCTTATCTCCTCAGCTAGCTCAGCAAACCCACGGCTTCTGGGCTTTTGATTTTACCTGTTCCCTTCCTTGTGTTTAGCACACTGCTGGGCAAAGACTCCAGACTGTTGCCTTAGGATAGGGTTGCATTATCAACCTGCAGGAAGTAGGACACACTATAGGCTGCACTGTGTTGTTTTCAAACAGCGACTACTGGTTTAAAACTCTGGAAGCCAGGGACACCTGGGTGGCTCAGTGGGTTAAGCATCTGCCTTCAGCTCAGGTCATGATCCCAGGGTCCTGGGATGGAGTCCGAGATCCGGTTCTCCGAGCAGGGAGCCTGCTTCTCTCTTGGCCTGCCTCTCCCACTGCTTGTGTGCGCGCTCTCTCTCTCTCTCTCTTTCTGACAAATAAATAAAATCTTAAAAACAAAACAAAACTCTGGAAGCCTATCCCTGGAATGTAGGGGAAGGGAGCAAAGGATCCCCATAGAAAGGGCTGGGCACCTGGGTTTTTATTCCTGTCTTCCTTCATCCCAGGTGGCTTGCACACTCACCCCACTGGCTGGTGATGGCCGGAAAGCTACAGCAGGCTAGACGCATGCTCAAGGAAGAGGACCACAGGCCTAGAAGGAAAACATACCCACCAAAGAACTAAGCCACTAGAGGCCCAGACAGAGCTGCTTTCCACCTTCCACAACGAAGAGACAGCCTGGCTCCCTCCCACTCCTCCCTCAGCGCTGCTGCCATTTTGCTAGAAGGGTTTTCCTTCTTCTAATAGGCACCCAGCCCCTCCCCTTCTGAGCCTCTCGCCCTGGGTGGAAAGGGCAAGGACTAGAAAGGCAGTGAAGATTTGTCCCCAGCCCCTGAGGGACACAAGTGCCCTAACCCCACTGGCCGGGCACGTCACCCTCTCGGTCTTCCGGGGGGGGGGGGAGGGGCTCCGGCTTCATTCAAACCCCTAATGCGGCCCGGGGAGACGCGTCTCTAGCGGGGAGGCCCCTCCCCCTCCCCAAGCCACAGCCGCGGAGCTCGGGCCTTAACTCGATTGTGCACTGTTAATCACAGCGTGTGCCGACGGGCGGAGTAAACAGGCGGCCTCCGAGGTCGCCCAAAGCCATCAATCCCTGCCCTGGTCAGGCCTTCAGCGGCTGAGGCTGGCCGGAGGCGCCAAGGGGGCGAGGAAGGGGGGGACCTAGACCCTGGCAGAAAGACTGATTGCCTACAGTCAGGGATTGGAGCCGGGTGGGGGGAAGGCTGGAGAAGGGGAAGGCGATGTGGATGCATTGATACTGACATTTGGGGGACATTTAGGATAGAGTCAAAGGCGATGATGGGAGTCTACTGGCCTAGCTCTGGTACCCACTAGCCGAGCGACCTTAAACAGATTACTGAACCTCTCAATACCTCAGTTCCCTTATCTGTGAAATAGGTATAATAATTCTACCTACTATGTTGGGTTATTACAAAAATTAAGTTGGTTAAAACATGTAAAACATTGAGGGGCGCCTGGGAGGGGCAGCGGGTTAAGGGGTTAAGCGTCTGCCTTTGGCTCAGGTCACGATCTCAGGGTCCTGGGTTGGAGCCCTACATAAAGCTTCCTGCTCAGCGGGGAGCCTGCTTCTCCAGCTCCCTCTGCCTCTCCCCAACCCCCCAACCCCGTTCATGCACTCTCCCGCGCCCGCTCTCTCCCAAATAAATAAATGAAATCTTTTTTTTTAATGTAAAACACTGAGAACAAAGCTATGTGTTTGTTAAATTAAATCGGGGCAGCAGGACGAAGAACTGGGAAAGACACTGGCTTAGCAAATTCCCAGGATACCTCTCCTTCTCATAAATGGCCCAGGAGAGTTCTCAACTAATAAGAAGCTGGGGCCAAGATCCACAAACTGTGAGGGAGTCCAGAGGGCCGACTAAGTTAGCCTAACTTCTCTGGGCCTCAGTTTTCTATCTGTAAAATGGAAACCACAGCACCCACACCATGGGCATATCACGAGGTTTACATAAGACAAGTGCACGTAAAGCGCTCATGAATGCGTTAGCCAAGGGTAAGTGCTGCAATGAAGGGTACTTCTGAGAGTTAGGTCTGCACCCTCTCTACCCACCCCTGCACACGAAGGGCCTGCGCTGTAGGTCAGGAAAGAGGCCTTTGTACTACTAATCCTCTCCCCGCTAAGGCACAACCCCGCCCCCGCTCGGCCTCTCGCCCCGCCCCTCCGGGACCGGGAGCCCGGCCGCTAGAGGGCGCGGCGGAGGTGCGAGGGGCGGTGGGTACCTCCGGAAGGTCCAGAGCAGCGGGCACCGAGACGGAGGACCAGGGAGAGCCGCCGCGCCAGGGTCACCACTCCGCAGGCCGGGAGGGTGGGCAGCGTCCTGCCCGCCGACGTACTTGCTGCGCCCGTGCCCGGGGCGAGGGTCTCGCGGGGGAGGTGAGCAGGAGAGAGAGCGGGCTTAGGCTCCTCTCGCCCTGCTCCGTCCCACTCCTCGCCACTGTGGGCTTCAAGCTTCGGTCTCTATCCTGGTGGGGACTCGAGGACAAGGCGTACAATCTCACGGGGGTCGGGGGTGGGGGGGGGGTGCTAGGAGGCAGGTGCTAGCCCAGCCGGGGACAGGGGACCCTGACAGCAGTCCAGCCTCACCCGGCTCACTCGCCGGACACGTGGACTCAGCTACGGGGGGGCTGGAGAGAAGCTCTGGGGATCCGGCCCCACGCGCCCGCCCAAAGCTCTGCACCACTCCAGCAGTCTCACATCGGGTCAAGTCCCGGGCTAGGGCGCATATACCAGGTTGCTGCACACTTGGGGACCTGATGTCCACTGACCAGGCGGAGCAAAATCGACACCGTTAATCAGATTTTCCAAGCCGTTTTTGACCGGAGAGATTTGAGTGGGAAGCACGGCCTCGATAGCGCTGGGGAAAGCACCCCTTCCCTCCGTCTGGGCCGCTCGTCCACTGTGCGTCCAACTCCTAGGCGGCAGCAAGTGACCTGGACTCCGAGGTCCTGTCCTCATAGGCGGGACAGAGAGCGCTTAGGGACGCCCAACAGGAACGCTGCTCCTCCCCGGAGCCCCGTGCAACCGAGATTCACAGACTTGTCCAAGATGCGTCACCTCTGTTCCCAGCATTCAACATCCCGGCGCGACCCCTGTCGCTCCAGCCGCCAGAAGGACCAGGCGGCGCTCAGCCTAAGTCCAGGCCGCGCAAAGAACCAGGGTCTGGGTCTCCCGGAACCCATCCATTCTCCGGAAGCCGACCTCGAGGCTTCGGGGCGGGTAGAGCTGGGCTGCTCGGGGCCCTGATGCTGCCCCGTAGGTACCTGCAAATAGCCCCGCCCGGGAAGTGAAGCGCCCGGGGCGCAGAGGGAGATTGTTTCTCTGACAGAGGCCTTAACTGCGGAACGGGATTGGAAAACCTCTATCTCCTGTCCCAAGATGATGCTTTTTGTTGTAACCACTTTCTCCCGGGCCCCAGTGATCAGGGACTGGCGCGGGCGGGGGAGGAGGAGGGAGGCGGGAGGGCGTTAGTAGCCCCAGTTTATCTTCAGCCCCACCCTGGATATTAGTTTCTTCTTTTATCTGGGAATTAGTCTCTCCCGGAGTCCCCACCGTTGGGGAGGTGAGGGAAGGGGTGTAAAGAGGAGGGCCTAAAGCTGCGGTGGGGGTGGGCAAGGAGGGAGGCCCGCAGGACGACCAGCTGCCTTCCCTGACCCCGCCCCCCACCAGGCTCAGAACCAAGGTCACCTCCCACGGCCGGTGAGACCTCCAGCCCACGCCCATTCCTCAAGGCACTGAGACCCAACCGGTTCGACTTCATAGGTCCGGTGGTCCGGTGGGAACAAAAAGGATCGCCCACTCCGGCCTCTTCCCAGGACAGAGGAAGCGGCGCTGTCAAGTGGAGAATGTATCTGGGTTTGAGCTTCTGGGGTGTCCAAGCCGAGGGGAGGCTTTAAACGGAGGGGCTTCGGCGCGGAGCACCAGCACACTCCCCGAGCACGCTCACTTCCTGTCCCCAATCCCTCGCAGCCCTCAGCCCGGAGCCCCCGCCTTTCAACCAGGCGGTCGCCCAGCCGGTCTCCGTCATTCCTGGAGCCGCAGCCGGCGCACCCCCACTGCGACCCCAGTCCCAGCGTGGCCCGAGACACGTTGACCGCACCTGCCACGGAGCCCCGGGGTTACGCGCCGCTTGTAAACCTACTCATCTGTAAAATGGGAATAATAATAGAAACTCCCTCAGGGAGCTGTGGGGAGAAGCAAACCCGTTAATGAATGTAGAGCGTTTAGCAGCGCCGGGCACGTAGTAAGTGCTCAATGCGGGTTATAAATAACGACGATCATGGCCTTCACCGGTGGCGAACGACAGTGCCACGTTTAACCGGCAACTGAGGGTCGAACGCCTGACTCCCGTGACCGGGATAAAGAAACAGACCTAGACAGGGGCCCTAACTTGCTCGGGGCGGTTCAGCTGGGAAGAAGGCGGAGTCTCGGATTCGCACCCAGGGCCGCTTGTCTCCTCCTCCCGGAAAGAGGCTGAGAGAGGGGCCCGGCCCGGCGCGCCGACAGCCCCGAGCTCCCTCGGTGGCCCGGAGGAGTGACTCCTCAGCCAAGGGACCAAAAATAGCAACCCGCAGGAGCCGAGACCCGGGTGTCCTGCGCCAGGCGGCGACCCAGCCGGCCAGACAGAAGCGAGAAGGGGCTGAGGTCAGGCCGGGCCGCTCGCGAGTTGCTGGGGGGCGTCGAGCGGGGGTGGGGCTGGACCCCCACGTGCGCCGCCTGCCGCTGCTTAGCCAAGCCCTTTGTCGCGAGCAGCAGCGTTCGTGCCTCACTCGGCGGCTTAAAATAAAGACAATGTTCCCAGCCTCCCTGCGGCTAAATCCGGCGCGGGTGCGGGGGCGGTGAGAGAGCCGGGTGGGAGAGCTTCTCCTGGCCCTCCCTCCCTTCCTGCCTCAGTTTCCCCATCTGGTAAGGGGACCGAGCCAAGTCTGGGCGGAGAAGAGTCATACAGGCGGGGGGGAGTGGGGGTTGGGGGGACATCATCCCCCTGCCTCCGCAGCTTCACGGACTTCGGGAGGAAACCGCCTGGGACAGAGAGGGGCACTCAAGAAGAGGCAAGGGAAAGCTGGACACCCTCCCCCCCACCCCGCCGCCTACAAAATAAGTGTTTTTATTTCTAAAGGGACGTGTGCAGAGGCGGTGGGAGAAGAGAAAAGGGAGACCAAGGAGACTGGGGGGAGGGGGCAAGGAGAGAGCCTGATTCAGACTCGGAAATGGATGTTGAGCGTGGAGGCCTAACACCCCCACACTCAGCCACGTGTACGCGCACAAGTACACGCAGCCCCACCGTGCGCGCCAGCCGCAGCCGCAACCCGAGGACCGCCCAGCAGGGGGCAGCCCGAGTCCGCGCCCACGGACGGGGACCTGTGGCGTTCTGACCCCACCCCTGACCGGCTGGTCGGCCCTGGGTGGGAGGGGGTTGCTGGGTCTCGTCTCCAAGCTGCCGTGTCTCCTCGGCTTCAGGAGGGAGGTGGCCTGGATGCTTGCTGTACCCGCAGCTGGCTTTGAGACGCAGAGATCCCCCACATGTACCTGCCACGTGTGCCCACCGCTGGCATCCCATGGCTGCTGGCCAAGCCCCGGGGACTCCCGTGCCTGCTCCGCCTGGCTCCATTGGCAACTGGGCTGCTGCCTGAGGAAGCCCTGGGTTATCTATCCACAGGCCTCCGGATTGAGAGGGGGTGTTTGGTGGGGAAATGGGCAGGGGGAAAGTGGTGGGGCAGGTCCCAACCCCCTGACTTAGAGCCAAGGGACCTGAGTCCATTCCCGTATTAATCACGCCTCTGATCTTCGGCTTTCTCATCTGCATAATGGGACTAATAGATGATCCTTGTCCTTCCTATCTTCCACCCCAGAGCTTTGGCATGGCCCAGTGGGGCAGAGGACACAGCAGCCCAGCAGAGGGCTCCCCAGCTTCCCTCCCCAGGTCAGTTCTCCCCGGAGGTCTCTAGGGCCAAGTGAGGGCCACACAGAACCCTGGGCTCTATGCAAAGGGCCCCCAGGAGTCTATCTCTGAGGAAACTCAGCACAGAAATCCAAAAGGTGGAGTGGGGGGGGTTATACTGACCAAGCAGTGGGGCTAAGGCAGGTGGGGAATAAGGGCAAGGTTGTCATTTCCCAGGAACACACCTGTGAGCCCTGAGTGGGAGTCAGGGGAGACAGAATTTGACAAGCTGGGAGGAGAGCTGTCTGTCTGCCTGTCTGTCTGTCTTCCAAGTGGAAGGTGGGGGTGGAGCAGGCAGGGAGGTGGAGGCAGGGAGGGAGAATTAGCAAGTTCCACAGTTGGGCAACACTCAGACACACACCGAATACAGATACACGTGTACACACACGTCCTGGTTCCGGACCAACGGGGCGACACCTGCATTTACACAGGTTGCACGGTATTCGGGGACATTCGCGTGGGGGGGACACTCAGCAGCACGTGTAGTGAGCACACGCCCCCCCCACTCCTCCCTCCCAACCAGACCCCCGTATAGCCTCACACCCGGGCTCTGCAGCGGGGACGGACACAAGAGCACGCAGCCCAGCACGCGGACACGTCTGCCCAGCCCCTGGGGCGGGTGCGCCAGCCCTCTGGGTCTGTTCCAAGTTGGAGCCTCTCACGTGAGGCCCAATGTGTCATTTCCAAACAGAAGGAATCTAGCTAGCTCCTTCGCAGCAGGGAGGAAGGGCAGGGTGTGGGGCTGGGTGGGTGGGTGGGCGCGTGGGCATGTGCAGGGCGCAGGGCGTGTATGAGGGAAACAAGCATGTGAATGCTAGGCTGTGTGTGTCGGGGCATGGTGTGCACCGGTTGGGGGCTCTAAGGGTGGGTGGGGGAAGGAGCCCGGGGAAACAGTGTGCCTTTGTGAGGGTGTGTGTGTGTGTGTGTGCCGCTGAGTCTGTGTGCAGTGGGTGTGGGTGTTTGTCTCCCTGTATCCGCCTTCTCTCCCGTTCCGGACTTTTAGCCTTCCTGGGCTCATTTTCCCCATGTCCTACCTCCTCCCTCTCCGGGCTCGAATTAGGTGCCCTAGTGGAGGAGGGGGGCATGCTCCAGGACCTAGTCCAACCCCAGACGCTGCCTGAGGCTTCCCTCCAGCTCCCCCTCCCTTCCTTTTCTCCCTTTCCTCCCTCCCTCTCTTTCCTCTCCTCCCTCCCCCCCAAGGCTGGCGTGCCAGGGGGTGGGACATGCCAATCACTGGCTGTGCCTCTCCGGCTGCCAGCACAGGGCGCAGCTCCCCCCGGGAGCCAGGTGTTTGGGTCCCTGGAGACGCCGCCGGCCCCCGGGGAGGCAGTGGGGCTGAGGACCCTACAGACCCTTCTCCAGTCCCATGGTGAGTACATTTGGAAGGGTTCGGGAGGGGCTCCACTGAGGTGGGGGCGGGAAGAGCAGGTCCTGGGAGCAAAGCAGAGACGAGGACTAGGAAATGGGGATGAACTCCAAAGAGAGGAGGGGGCCAAGGAGGGGTCTAGAGACCAAGGGGGCTCTGCAGCACTGGACAGTGGCTGTTCCAAACACCCGGTCTCGTGGCTTTGAACAGATACACCCGATGTTTTTCTGGGGTTCAGCTGGCAGAGAAGATGGAGACCCCTCCCCTTAGGAAACTGGACCTGGAGCGCAGAGGGACTAAGCCGCCCCCTAGCAGGCAGAGGACCCAGAATCCCAGAGACAGAGTGGAAAGGGCAGGGGGCCAGAGGGCAGCCTTTGCCACCAGCATCCTGTGGGAGGTTGCCCCCCCCACCAACATCGGGGTGCCCATCCCAGAACCTCCTCCTCTTTTCCCTCAGGGAACCCTGACTCCCACCACCCCCAACCACCTTCAGCCCCCCCAAGATGGACTGAACCAGGTTGCTGGCCAGACGGACAAGCTGGATGCCAAGGTGGGTGTTAGGCCAGAAGCCAGCAGGGGACCAGGCCAAGAGCCCCAGGGCTCTCCGGGGAACAAATGGGCACATGGAAGGCCACACCAGTCAGGGTACGTGGCCCTGACGTGTGCAAGGGCCCAGAGAGCGCTCCTTATGTCCACAGTATCTTGGGCTCCCCCAGAGCAGGTCTCAGTCCTGTAGCCTGTTAATGCATCGGTACTAATGGGCACCCATGCAGGGACCCATCCCAGGAGACCCCAGACCCCACGATGTAGGTAGGGAGGGGCTGGAGGCCACCAGCTCTGATTCTGCAGATTCGCCAGCTCCCGGGCCGGCAGCTGGGAAGGGGGTGGTCAGCTCCCATTGGGTCATTCAGACAAGTGCTGCTCAGGGGTTCTCGGTGCTAGCAAGAGGGGTTCACCTCTTGCCACAAAACAGACCTACAGCTCCACCCAGGCTGACCCAACCACCACCAGCCACGCACCCCCCTCTCCCAACTGGCCGGAAGGAGTCAGATTGTCTCCTGTAGCCGGACAGTCTCCTATCCCTGGGTAATCAGCTGCTCACTGAGCTGTCAGATAAGAGTTAGTTCTCTGCCCCCTGACCTTAGCCACTGGGCAAGCCATGATCGCTGCTGTGATACAGAACCCTGGGAGGGGAGGGGATGGTGAAACGGGGCTGCGGAAGATGTGACTCTTGCCTCCCGGGCTGGGGCCTGGAGGTCTGAGAACTAGATCCCCAAGGGCAAAGAGGCAGCCAGAGTGTCAGGAAGGGATTAGGCAGAGGTCATGTCAGCCCTCAAAAGGAACCTCTCCACCGAACAGATGAAGAGACTGAGGCTGAGGAAGGAGAAGGGACATGCTCATGGTCCCAGAAGGGACATCGAGGGTTCCTCCTGGGCTGGGACCCCGTTCCCCTCACCCTCAGGGCAACGCTGCGCTCCCACCTCCCCGAGCAAGATGACGGGGTGAGGGGAGCAGCAAGCCTTCGGAGGCAGGAGCTTGGGCTCTGGAGGGGAGGGCGGGCGGGGAGAGGTGGGTGACTATCTCGCTGGGTTTCTGCTCTGCTGTGATGCCATGGTGATGCCTAGAAGGATGGGGGAGGGAGGGAGAGAGAAGAAAGGAAATGGGGAGGGGAACTCAAGGATGGAAGAACAGGGGCAAGTGGAGAGGTGGGTGAGGGGCGGAGCACTGATGATGCCACCTGGCGGAGTGAGGTCTAGGGCCCAGCCTGCTGACTGCCTGGCTCTGGCATGGTTTGGCTGAAGTCGGGGAACTGGTTAAAGTCCATCAGCCGTGAGTGTGTTTGGCAGTGGTTCTAGGGCTGACGCTCCTCTTCCGGCTCGGCAGCACACTTAGGAGCATTTAACTGATGGCTCCTGCTCTCCCCAGGGCTAGTTGGCATTCCCAGTGGTGACTGTTGAGCCTGAAAATGTGGTAAATTGCATGTGTTTACCCCCTCCTTCCCAAGGCCAAGCATTGGAGGTAGGAGTTTCGTGCACCTTCAATGGGTCAAGAGCTAGTTTTAGAGAAAAGTTAACCCGGGGGGGAGAAAGCCGCCTGTGACAGGCTGGCTTCTGGATTAAGGGCCCAGCAGAAGGAACCAGTCAGAAGACCGGGCGGAATGGCCTCCTCCCTGCACATGTGAAACCCCAGAAGCCCAGCCGCACAGACCCTACCTCGTATCTCCCTCTCCCCAGTACTGCTCATCCTCTCCAGTCAGGGCTCGGCCGGCTTCCAGGCCCAGAATCACAAGATGGCTTCACTCCTCCCTCCTGAATCTCTTCCCCAGCAACCCCTCACTCTCCCTCTCCCCTTCTCCACCACTCGACCAGTGGTAAGATTCAGGAACCCCAGTGTTCAGGAATCCCTCTCCCCAGCAATCGCCCCTGGCCTCCCCCTTCCTCTTGCCAGCCAGATCCCCAGCCCCTGGGGATCCATCCAAGGCTCTGGCGGTCAGTAGTCTGGCCTGCTGTTCTAGAGGCTCTGACCTCATCCCTTAACCCTTTAAGCCCAGGCTGACTTTTTCCTCCCCCAGCACTGACAGGCGCCCCCTCCCACTCCCGCGCCTGTCCTATCACCGCGCCCAGCTTCCCGGCGGCAGGTGAGTCAGGAGGTTGCTTGGTCCGTTGAACAGGTGAGGATGCTCTTGGCCATTTCTCTCCTGTGCTCTCAAGCCAGACAGGGCCTCACCCAGGAGACAGGGGCCCGGCAGGTGAGGGAAAGCAACAGCCAGGAGTAGGGGGCATGCTCCAGAACCTGACGTGAAACAAGAGGACCCCACGTACATATGCGATTATTTGTTCCACAAAATATTTATGGAGAAACTACGTGTGCCAAGCACTGGGATAAAGCAGCGAATGAGGCAGACGCAGCCCCTACCCTGCTTCTCAGAGAGCTACGGCTAGACCTCCCCCTTCCTCGGCGCTGTCATCACACATCACGCAGATCGACAACAGACACTGTCACACACTCACACACACGCACACACGCGCGCACACACACAAACCCAGGGCAGATTCTAAAGGAAGGACTGGTTCTTCATTGACTCAAACCTCAAACTCTGGGTTGGCCAAGTCAGCCACGGTGGGCGAGGAGGCTGGGGAGCCCACCATTCCCACAAGAGCAGTTCAGAGTAAGCAGGGGTCCAAGAGGTCTACATCCTGGTTGCATTAAGGAGTTAAGGTCCTTAAGTCCTCAAAACCTCGGTCGCCCCTTTTGCAAATTTTGGACAATAAAGCCTGTTTCACAAGGAGTTGTAGCAGGTCAATTAAATCATAACTAGAAAGCTTAGAGTTTGGTCTGATATATGGTAAACAATCAGTGAATGCCAGTTGTTATGATAATATTAATAATATTATTAAAAGCTCCAACAGCCTTCATCAGGAGGCCACAGTCCTGAGCAGAAAAGTGCCTCCTGCTTCTTCGCCTCCTTCTGGTACCCCAGACGTGACACCCTCAGAGGAGGTGTCACCTCCACCATTTTTTTTTAAGATGTTATTTATTTTTTTGACAGAGAGAGACACGGCGAGAGAGGGAACACAAGCAGGGGGAGTGGGAGAGGGAGGAGCAGGCTTCCCGCTGAGCAGGGAGCCCGATGTGGGACTGGATCCCAGGACCCTGGGATCATGACCTGAGCTGAAGGCAGAGGTTCCAATCCACTGAGCCACCCAGGCGCCCCACTACCACTTCACCACCATTTCTTATTCTCACTCAGCAATGCACACACCCTCACACACCATCAGCCTACAGAAGGATTACCAGGTTGGGACAGTGACTTGCCCAAGGTCACACGGCAGGGACCAGAGCAGGCCCCTGGGAATGTTCTCCTGAGCAAATCACTGTCCGAAAGAGCTCTGGGGGCGGCCTCTGCTTCTGACTGGGGAGGAAAGGCAGAGTTATTGACGACTCTGTTCTTGGGCAGTGGCCCAAGAGCTCAGAAGATCCAGGGGGTGGAAGAATCGGGGTCCAGTTCCCCAGAACCACTACCCTCCTCTTTGCCCCAGTTCTCCTGGGAGGTCTTAGCCCCTCCAGGTCCTACGTAGGGTATAGAGGAGTCTGCCAAGCGGGAAGAACGCAGGCCTCAGAGCCGCAGCCCGGGGGGCCGAATCCCAGCTCCGCCACTTCTCACCACTGTGAGACCATCAGCAAGTTGAACTTCAGTGTCTTCATCTGTGACATAGAGATAAGACCCCCGCTGGGGTGTCCGATGGATTACAGGAAATGATAGCATACATCAAGTGTCTGGCATGCAGGACGTGATTCAGTATGGTGGTTATCAGTGTGGCTATTAAAATGAGTGAGTGGGGGACGCCTGGGTGGCTCAGTCGGTTAAGCTGCTGCCTTCGGCTTAGGTCACGATCCCAGCGTCCTGGGATAGAGTCCCGCATCGGGCTCCTTGATCGGCAGGGAGCCTGCTTCTCTCTCTGCCTCTGCCTGCCTCTCTGCCTACTTGTGTGTGCTCTCTCTCTATCTGACAAATAAATAAATAAATAAAATCTTAAAAAAAAAATGAGTGAGTGGGAGGGATTTCTAGCCCTTAAGGAGGGGGACTGCCTCCCAGGACCACTTCTCATAGGTCCTCCATTCCGAAAGCCTTTTTAAAACTCATCAAAGCTGGGGCACCTGGGTGACTCAGCCAGTTAAGTGTCTGCTTTCGGCTCAGGTCATGATCTCAGGGGTCCTGGGATTGAGCCCCGCATCGGGCTCCCTGCTCAGCGGGAATTCTGCGCCTCCTTCTCCCTCTGCTCCTCCCCCTGCTTGTTCTCTCTCTCTCTCTCAAATAAATGAGTAAATAATCTTTAAATATATAGATATGTAATAATAATAAATAAAAACACAGTTTTAAAAAGAAAAGAAAAGAAAGAAAAAAACAAATGAGGAATCTAGGACTGGAGTGGGGCTGTGCCCGGGGTCTGGACAGCAAGAGGGGGCTGGGCTGTGGGTGGCACTGAGGAGCCAGAAATAAGTCCAGAGATGTGCTTTGGATGCCATGAACCCCAACAGCTGGCAGATACAGGGTGGCCGGGGAAGGACAGGTTAAACGGTTGCCGAGAATCACACCGCTAGGAAGAGACAGTTTTGAGGGAGGGCACACAAAAACTCACTAATCGAGATAAATAATATTGTAATGTAACGTTTTAAAAAATCAACTTGCCAAAAAAAAAAAAAATCAGCAACTAGACAGCCCACAGGCGGGCCGTCTGTTTTTATAAATAAAGTTTCATTGGAACCAGGACCAAGATCAGGGTGAGTCACGGGTGATAGGATGGTTTGTGCAAGTGCAAGGTTGGACCCTGCCTTTCTTTAAAACTTTGTTCATGATGGATGGTTGTGCATCAGTTTCCTTTTTTTTTTTTTTTTAAAGGTACTCTCTACACCCAATCTGGGGCTCGAACCCACGACCCCGAGATCCAGAGTCACTGAGCCAGCCAGGCACCCCATCAACTTTTTAAATATTGCATTAAAATATCCACTTTCTTGAACAGTGAGTTTGGGGGCACCTCTGATTTTACACCCGAGGCAAAACTGCCTCCCTCACCCCCTAGCCCCAAGCCTAGCCCGGCGGTGGTGTAGGACCAGATCAGACAGATGGGAGGCCTTGACGCAGCGCTGATGGCCACACCACGCCCCGGCAGACAGGACGCCCCAGCAGCTGCTTGGGGTCCGGCCTCTGAGGTCAGCAAGCTCATCTCGTCTGACTCTGACTTACTCTTTTCCCATCTTGACCCAGGGAGCCACAGGGGGCTCCAGAGCTGCCCCAAAGCACCAGAGGTTGAAGGGTTGGGAAAGAGAGCCGGCACCCGAGTTAGGAGCCAGGAGACTTTGGAGATACACCATGCCTTCTTCCCCCTTTTATTTGGGCCTCAGTTGCTCCATCTGTGCAATGGACACTAAACAGCACTGAGTTCAGCTCAGAGGGACAGGAGTTGTGCAGGGCAACCGTGTCACGGCTGCTGGCATCCACCAGTGTCTCCCCAGGGAAAGCCCCCGCGGGCATAGTCCCAGGCCAGTCCGGCCCAGCACCTGACTTTGGTTACGGGAAGAGAATGCAACAAAATTCAGTAAGCAAGACAATATTTCAGCATAACATTTTTAAAATTCAAATTGGCGGGGCACCTGGCTGGCTCAGTCAGAGGGCACAAAACTCTTGATCTCAGGGTCGTGAGTTCAAGCCCCACGCTGGGTGTAGAGATTACTAAAAAAATAAATACAAATAAATAAATACAATTTAAGAGATAAAATTCCAGGGGCGCCTGGGTGGCTCAGTCATTAGGCATCTGCCTTCGGCTCAGGTTGGGATCCCAGGGTCCTGGGATCAGCCCTACATCGGGATCCCTGCTCTGTGGGGAGTCTGCTTCTCCCTCTCCCACTCCCTCTGCTTGTGTCCCCTCTCTCGATGTCTCTCTCTCTGTCAAATAAATAAGTAACATCTTAAAAAAAAAAAAGAAAAGACAGATAAAATTCCAATTGGCAAACTATGTTAGCCTCCAAGCCAGCCAGCGGTTTTTATAAATACAGTTTCCGTGGAACAAAGTGCTTGGGCTCAGATCTCGATTCCTACCTTACCTGCCTGATCTTGCTTTACCCAACCTCGGTTTTTCACCCGGGAAATGGAGAGAAGAGCGACCCCTAGGTCACGTGTTTCCCTTTTAAGATTAAATGCAGTAATGCACATAAGTGCTTTTTCAGCAGCGACTGCCACTCAGAGAACACTGAATAGTAACAATGATCATTATCGTTGTCAGTTGCTATTGTCATAGTATTCGAAATTTCTTTTAAGTTTATTTAAGTAATCTCTACACCCAACGTGGGGCTTGATCAAGATCAAGAGTCACATGCTCCACTGACTGAGCCAGCCAGGCACCCCAAGACATTTTTAATCAAAAGAGCAGACATTTGGGGCGTTTGGGTGGCTCAGTCAGTTAAGTTGATTTCGGCTCAGGTCACGATCCCAGAGTCCTGGGATGGAGCCCCGTGTCGGGCTCCCTGCTCATCGGGGAGTCTGCTTCTTCCTTTCCCTCTGCCCCTCCCCTCCTTCCCTCTCTCCCTCTGTCTCAAATACATAAATCTTTTTTTTTTAAGATTTTATTTATTTATTTGACAGACAGAGATCACAAGTAGGCAGAGAGGCAGGTGGGGGGGGGAGCAGGCTCCCCGCTGAGCAGAGAGCACGATGCGGGGCTCGATCCCAGGATCCCGGGATCATGACCTGAGCCGAAGGCAGAGGCTTTAACTCACTGAGCCACCCAGGCGCCCCTCAAATACATAAATCTTTAAAAAAAAAAAAAAAAGCAAAAGGAGCAGACCCTCGTAGGAGGAAGCCCTCACCGGCACACATGCTAAGAATCAACGGGAACCAAGTTCAGGCCTGTGGTGCCAGGCCTGTCCCAGGCACTCTTCATCTATAGACCCATTTCGGCCTCACAACAATTCCTTGATTTATTCACCAGGGACTAGTGTCATTCCTGTTTTCCAGCTGAGGACACTGAGGCACCTGGCAATGATGCCGCCAGCAGCGATCCCATACCCTGTAAATGGTATAGCCTGGGTCCCAACAGAGCCAGTCTGGCTCAGGCTGTCCAGGCCCTTCCACCATGACGTGCTGTGTCCTCCTGACGTGCAAACTGCCCAAGACACACAAGCACACGCTGACAGCTACGGTCCTTCTCGCTCCTTCTGTCACACTCCCGACTGCCATCCTGAGCGTCCCTCTCACGTCCCGACCCCGTGACCAGTGGAGAGTGGAGATGACCTCAGCCACACACCCTCGGTCACAGGATGTCACAGCCGCCTGTCATGCCCCGACCTCCTCACAGGCACACAGCTCGCTCATCTCTCTGTCACAGACCAGTTCCTGAGCAACACCAGAGCCCGGTGGGCCCTTGCCCGATGTCTCTCCCCTTGGAATTTTTCCAATGATACAACCCCTGAAACCATAGCGGGAGGAGACCCCAGGTCTTCCAAGGACAGATGGATGCCTGAGGCCCACGACAGGAAGGGACCTGCCAAAACAAAGAACAAAGCAAAATGGTGGCTGAGCGGTGGGGTTCTCCTGCTAAGGTTGCTAAGAGACCCGGCTTTTCCCTTTCCCCACCTTTAGTCCTTTAGTGCCTGGGCTGGACTCCAGTTTCAAGAAAAATGTGGGGGAATCTTCCCTTTCCCCTTGCTGCCCCTCACTCAGCTTGGACCCAGGAAGAGAGTGGGGAGACAGAAGGGGGCCCCCACACCTCATCAGGGGCCAGACCCCTGCTGGGAGCTGAGGCCCTCAGTTTCCCGACCAACAGCGCCCCACCACCGCTGCCTGCATTCACTCCGGACTCTTTTTTTTTTTTTTTTTTAAGATTTTGTTTATTTGTCAGAGAAAGAGAGAGCATAAGCAGGCAGAGCGGCAGGCAGAGCGGCAGGCAGAGGGAGAAGCACGTTCCCCACTGAGCAGGGAGCCCAACTCGGGACTCGATCCCAGGACCCTGGGATCATAACCTGAGCCAAAGACAGATGCTTAACCGACTGAGCCATCCAGAAGCCTCTCCCTCCAGACTTTCTACCACCAGACAAGCATTTAGGCCCAGAGCAACTTACCCTGCTGCCCTCCTAGAGGGGCTGATCCAGCTCCAAACTCTGCCTTCGTCCTCTCTCATTCTCTCTCTCTTCCTATCTCTGTGTCACACACAGACACGCATGCGCGCGCACTCACACATACACCCAGGGAAACATGCAGACACGGCAACATAACCTCCCCCTTATCTTCTCTTAGAGCCTTGCCCCGGCCTTCCCATCTCGCCTTATTTGATGGAAGAATCCTGCTGGAGCTCCATATGCTCAAAGTAAAAGAGAGACGTGGGTTCTAACCATACTCACCTCCTCTGTCGCTGTGGCCTGCTCTCGTGGCCGCTTGGAGCCACGGCTGCCTCAAGGAAATGGGGAGCCTAAGAGACCTTCCTCCTAGAGATGTACGACAGTTAAATTAGGTAATTCAGTTAAGTGCTTAGTGCTGTGTCTGGCATGTAGTAACTACCTAGTAAATGAGAGCTTTAATAAAATTGAGCGAAGTGCTTTGAAAATTTGGCAGTATTGTATACAAAGCGAGTCTCCCGACTCCTGCCGCAGGAGTGAAGCAAGACAGGAATTAGTAGCAATTTCCCAATGAGAAAATTGAGGCTGGGAGTCTGAGTGGTGAAGCCGGAAGGAGGACTCCATCTCTGGATTCCAAACCCCCACCCCCCAGGGCTGCTGGCACATCCATTCACGGCTGGGAAAGTGCCTCATGAATGACTGCGTGTGGCCACGGGTGAGAAGGGATGACGTCTCGCCTAAGGGTCCAAGAAGGCAGAGGCCGTGTCCCCAGCGCCTTCCACCCCAAGCTATCAGAGACGAGCAGCAACCCCACCAAAGCTCGTGTCCTCTCGTTTCAGGTGATGACCTCCCCCTGAGGAAGCCCTGTACTGCGACTAGAGGAAGGGGCTGCCCCCCCCACCCCAGCCCACCACCATGAATACCTCAGCCCCACCCGCCGTCAGCCCCAACATCACCGTCCTGGCACCGGGGAAAGGACCCTGGCAGGTGGCCTTCATTGGGATCACCACAGGCCTCCTGTCCCTGGCCACAGTGACAGGCAACCTGCTGGTACTCATCTCCTTCAAGGTCAACACTGAGCTCAAGACAGTCAACAACTACTTCCTGCTCAGCCTGGCCTGTGCTGACCTCATCATCGGTACCTTCTCCATGAACCTTTATACCACGTACCTGCTCATGGGCCACTGGGCTCTGGGCACCCTGGCCTGCGACCTCTGGCTGGCCCTGGACTACGTGGCCAGCAACGCCTCCGTCATGAACCTCCTGCTCATCAGCTTCGACCGCTACTTCTCCGTGACCCGGCCCCTGAGCTATCGAGCCAAGCGCACACCCCGCCGGGCGGCCCTGATGATCGGCCTGGCCTGGCTGGTCTCCTTCATCCTGTGGGCTCCGGCCATCCTCTTCTGGCAGTACCTGGTAGGGGAGCGGACGGTCCTGGCCGGGCAGTGCTACATCCAGTTCCTCTCGCAGCCCATTATCACCTTCGGCACAGCCATGGCCGCCTTCTACCTCCCGGTCACGGTCATGTGCACGCTCTACTGGCGCATCTACCGGGAGACGGAGAACCGGGCCCGGGAGCTGGCGGCCCTGCAGGGCTCCGAGACGCCCGGGAAGGGGGGCGGCAGCAGCAGCAGCTCTGAGCGGTCCCAGCGGGGGACAGAGGGCTCCCCAGAGACCCCTCCGGGCCGCTGCTGCCGCTGCTGCCGGGCGCCCAGGCTGCTGCAGGCCTACAGCTGGAAGGAGGAAGAGGAAGAGGACGAAGGCTCCATGGAGTCCCTCACGTCCTCCGAGGGGGAGGAGCCCGGCTCCGAGGTAGTGATCAAGATGCCCATGGTGGACCCCGAGGCCCAGGCCCCCGCCAAGCAGCCCCCCCGGAGCTCCCCCAACACGGTCAAGAGGCCAACCCGGAAGGGGCGTGAGCGGGCCGGCAAGGGCCAGAAGCCCCGGGGGAAGGAGCAGCTGGCCAAGCGGAAGACCTTCTCGCTGGTCAAGGAGAAGAAGGCGGCTCGGACCCTGAGCGCCATTCTGCTGGCCTTCATCGTCACCTGGACGCCGTACAACATCATGGTGCTGGTGTCCACCTTCTGCAAGAACTGTGTTCCCGAGACCCTGTGGGAGCTGGGCTACTGGCTGTGCTACGTCAACAGCACCATCAACCCCATGTGCTACGCGCTCTGCAACAAAGCCTTCCGGGACACCTTCCGCCTGCTGCTGCTCTGCCGCTGGGACAAGCGTCGCTGGCGCAAGATCCCCAAGCGCCCGGGCTCTGTGCACCGCACCCCCTCCCGCCAGTGCTGAGGGTCCCTAGCCGGCGTCCAGGCCCGCCACCCCAGGCCCTGGGACAGCCGGGCAGGAAGGAAGCAGGCAGGGGCTGCGACCTCAGACCCAGGGCCCTGCTCTGTCCTCACCAGAGGCTTCCAGGGGGCGGGGGGGGGGGGGGGTTGCGGCCCGTAGGTCACCTTCCTGGACAGCCCAGACAGACCCTGCCAGCTTTCCAAACTGTTGCCATTCCCAGGCAGGGAACGAACCTGGAACCTGAACCGGGGGAACTGGTTTTTCTGTTCCCTGCTGGGTGGGAATGGGCTGTCACCAGGAAGAAGGTAGGGGAGAGGAGGATCCAAGCTTTTAGATCGCTTGTTTGCCTCCAGGCAGGAAATCTGTGGGGAGCCAGCAGGCCGGGCCAGGAGTAAATAGGTTCACATTTCAGTCATCCCTGGCCCAGGGGGTGGCCCCTATGGGGATGGCGGTGGGAGATGGTACCCCCCACCCCCCACCCCCCTCCCCGGGCCAACAGCAGGGAGCTGATGCCAACCACTGAGAGGAAAGCTTAGCTCCAAGGCAGCACCCCCTGGCTGGATACTGGGTATCCCCTCCCTCCCCGGGCACAGCCCCACCCCACCCCACCCCACCCCTGCCCGCGCCAACGCTGGGTCCTAGGCACACTCTCCAGGGTTGTCTAGCCTCCCTACAGATGTCCCCAGAGTGTCCCCACAGCAAACATCCAAGCATCAGCAGGACAGTGTCACCAGAAGAGACCAGCTTGGCTGCCGTCACACACCAAGTCCCGAGGCAGGAGCAGGACCAGGCTCCGGGTGTTCTGACTGTCCCACTCTGTCGTTTCCCTGGGAATGAGGGGCAGGGGTGCCTGCTGTCCAGCCCCACACCCATACCCTCTGCCCCAGAGAAACCCTCGGTCCCTCCCTCCCTCTCTGGCTCACAGCCGCCACCTGGATGGATGTGCTCCACGCAGGCCGAGCCAGGTCTCCCGCATGCTGCCTGCGTCCAGCCTGCCCCACACAGGCCTGGCCCAGCCAACGGGTCCTCTCCTGTAAGCTCCCAATCCAACCCATGCATGGCCTCCCAGCCGCCCTTATCTCCGGACCCAGCCTGGCCCCCGATGTTTTTCCTTCTATTCTCAGCAAGTGCTGAGTCTGTGAATAAAGCCACATACCCAGAGGGCGCTCTGGGGCCTTCTTCCCTGTGTTGGATCTTGGGCCTGGGCTTAGGCCAGGGCAGAATGGGACAGAGAGGGCCCAGGTACTGTGGAACAGGTTGTCCCGGGAGGGGCAGCACTGAGCGTCTGGATCTCCTGAAACCTGTGGGCCCCAGCACTCCAAGGTCCCCGGCTCAGGTGAGTAGGGCGCTCACGGGCGGTAGGGAGGCCAGGTAAAATAAATTGCCCTTGCCCGGAGCCCAGCACATTCTCTACAGCTTTGTCATATGTGGCTGCTCTGGGGGCCTACTAGAACCAGAGAGAGTAGAACTGCTCCAAGGCCCCATTTACAGATGGGGAGACCAGGGCCTGGTGACCCAGGAGGACCATTCACGGTTAGCCTACAAAGCAACACCCAGCCTTCCAGGCAATTCACAGCCTCCTGACCCATGCACTAGGGAGAGGGGACACTTGGGGTCCAGGCCAAAGCACTCCATAAAGGGGACTCTCAAGCCAGGTTCTAGGCATCTCATTGGTGAGGGAGCCCTAAAGCTTAAAGCAAAGGAATCTTCGAGAGGTCAGCCCCACAGCCTAGAGTAGTGGTTCTCATTGGGTGTCCTCAGGAGCACACTTAGGTTCAATGATTTGCTAGAAAGACACACAGAACTCAGCAGAGCCGTTACACTCATGATTAAAATCTATTACAGTAAAAGGATATAAATTAAAATCAGCAAAGGAGGGGCGCCCGGGTGGCTCAGTCGGTTAAGCATCCAACTCTTGATTTGTGCTCTGGTCATGATCTCTGGGTTGTGGGACGGAGCCCTGCGTTGGGCTCCACACTGGGCGCGTGAAGCCTGCTTAGGATTCTCTGCCCTTCCCCTGCTCCCTCCGTGCACTCTGACTCCCCCTCTTTAGGAAAAAAAAAAAAAATCGGCAAAAGCTAATGGCACTTAGGGCAGAGTCCAAAAGAGACCAGGTGCAAGCTTCCAGTTGTCCTCTCCCAGCAGGAGTCATGGGGACAACATTTAAGCCTTCCATGTGTGACAACATGCATGAAAGATTACCAACCACAAAGCTTACCTGAGCCTTGGTGTCTAATGTTTCTACTGGAAATTGCTCATGTAAGCCTGGCTGACCCACTTGGCTGGCCTTAGTTACTCAGTGTCCAGCCCCTCCAGAGGCTAATCTGATACCACGAGGCCCACAGCCCCCAGGTAAACAAAGACACTCTTATCAGGTGGGGTATTCCAAGGGCCTGGGGTGATCTCCCAAACCTTTGTCCAGAATGTGCCGGGTTGGGACCACCCAGACCTCCTGAGTTAATCCTTGAAGACACCACTGTCCTGACCAGTAGCATTAGTATCACTCAGGAACTTGTTAGATCTCTAAGTGGGGTCACCCCAGAGGTACTGATCCAGAAACTCTAGGGGTCGAGTGAGCCCAGCCCTGTGCTTCAACAAACCCTCTGGGTGTGCTGATGCAGGCGAAAGTTTGAGAAACGCTGGTTAAAGGAATGAGGTCCTGGGTGGGCTGAACTTTTTACAGAGAAGGCATGGAAGGTCACCCCCCAACAGTCAGGACCCCAGAAGCCTTCAAAAGGGAAGCTTCCCACACTATGTCACCTCCAGACGCTGGGAGCGCCCCTTCCTCACCACTGCTCCCTCGTAGCCCTGAGCCCCCTCTAGGGTTCAATGCCCGGCCCTGTGGCAAAGGTGCCGGAAAAGCAGTCTTGGTGGCAGAGAGAGCGAGGAAGCCGAGCAGCAGCCTTAGGAGGAGAGGAGCTCTGGAATCCGGAAGCCAGGAGAGGGAGGTCAGAGCTGGTGTTCGCATCAGGAATGGGGCTAGCGGTTCACACTTGTCCCTTGTCGCAAGCGCGAGTCCTGCCTTGCCCATGGCCCCCACCAAGCAACCCTAGGCAAGTCTCTTATTTTCGGTCTCCTCAAGGGGAATGAGCTCCTGGCAGAAGAGGGAAGAGGGCCGGAAAGATTAGGAAGAAAGCCCCTCCCAGGCTCTGCGAGCAGTCACCAGTGTTACCAGAGTTCCAGGCTGTTCCTGACCCACACCTTTCCCTACACCTCCAGCCATGGCTTTACGGACTCCAGAGGCCCATCCCCCACCCCCGCCTGGGAGGGGGTGTTGCGGGGGAGAAGCGGGTCTTGCAGAAAGGAGTGTCAGGGGGCAAGGCTGGGGGGGGGGGAGGACTTGCAATCCACGAAGGCAGCACCCCAAACATGGGGCCATGCACGCCTCTGAAGCAGGAGTCCTTCAAAGCCAGCTGCCAGAAGATGGAGGGAATGGCTTGAGGCTGACAGGAGAAGGTGGCTGGATATGGCATCAGTCCACCCCAAACATCCCAAACCACCCTCCCACCCCACCCCCGCCGCCACCCTGCCCCGAAGGTGTCCTCCTTGGCCCTAGGAACAAGGGCTGTTTCCAACGTGAACAGGAAGTGAGGAAAGAATGAGGTGGCTTTGTGAATGCCACCTCCTGCCCCTACCAAGTTGGAGCAGGCCTAGAGAAGGGGCACCCATAGGACTTTGTCGTCCGGGCTGCCCCCTCCCTGCCACCCCGCGGTTCTCACCGTATCACTTGAGCGCCATCTGCGGGCAACCGAGGGAATTGCCCTGCCGGGAATCGGCGCTTAAAACCTGCCAGGGGTTCTTCGCAGAGAGCAGGACCCCAAGGCAAAAGATAGAGTAGGTCGTTGGCCACCTCAGCAACTGCGCCCACATCTCGGCAGGAACCCGAGGACCCGGAAGGACCAGTTCACTTGGCTACTAGGCTAAACCTGCTGGGGCAAGCCTGACCTCTCTCCTGTATGCCAGTTTCACCAGAGAAGTAAGAGATGGATGGGGGGGGGAGGGCCTTGGCATGGAGGGACAGGCCCCCCCATGTCCTCCCAGTGCCTCCCCCCGGCTTTTGGAATCATCAATTTCATGACTTGGAGCCTGGCTCTGATTGTACAGAACAGACACTGATCCAACTGGACATTTAGACAGGTACCGCCTACTTTTACCGCACAAAAGCCTTTGGAACGGCAGGTGTCCCACACCAGCCGCAAGCTCCAAAGACTTTGAGGTGATGTCTTTGTTCTTTGCATCTTTAACACACACAAACTGCGAAACTCCAGGAATCGGACTATCACACAAAATACTCCTGAAAACTACCGTCACTCTCCCTGCAGGTCCTACAGGTCCCTGTACGCCCCCCGGTTCTACACCCCCTCCCCGGTGTTCCTGGCCTGGCTAGCACCACCATCCACGCAGCGCTCAATTCAGAAATCTGTGAGTCATCCTGGACTCCTTTTCCTTCTCAATTCCCTGTACCAGTTGGTCAGTCCACCTCCTGAACAGTTCCCAAGTTCGTCCAGTGCTCCCTATCTGACCATCACCACCCTAGTGCAAGAGTGCCTGAAATGCTTAAACTACCCCTTAATTCAGGGGTTAACAAACTTTTTCTATAAAGGGCCAGATAGTAAATATTTTAGGCTCTGTGGACCAAGAGGCAAAATTAAGGATATTATGCAGTTACTTACATATTATAGTCGCTGTCACAACTATTCAGTTGTGCCATTGTAGGAAAAAGCAGCCATAAACAATACCTCAGTGAATGAACATGGCTGTGTTCCAATAAAACTTTATTTAAATTCCACTGAGCTTTGAATTGCATATAATATTCATGTGTCACAAAACCTTATTCTTCCTTTGATTATTTTTCCGGCCATTTAAAAATGCAAAACTCATTCTTAATTACAATGGGTACAAAACCAGGCCAACCAGCCGTAGTTTGCCAACCCCTGACTTAATTGATCCCATTCCCATTTATTCTCCATGCTTCAGCCAAGGGGATTTTGCCAAAACATAGATCCGATGCTGCCAATCTTTTGCTAACAACTGGCCAATAGCTTGAGATAAAAATGCAAGGTCCTCAGCCTCCAACAGCCTCCATCCATGATCTTCTGTGACCCCTCATCCCATGGACCCTAGACAACCCCGGAAATTCCCCTGGTCCTCACACAGGACCCAAGCCCACTCATTCATGCTTTTCACTCCTTCCAGTTCCTCTGCCTGGAATTTTTTTGCCCCACTAAAAATTCTGTTTCCTTTACACTCTACTCACAAAATTTCTGACACCAAATGGCGGTTTGTTTGGGTGTTTTGTTTTTTTTTTCCACATCCGCTAATTCTCCAACATCAGCCAGGTGTCCAACAACTGATTCTGACACTATCTACCTGTAGTTAACATCAGATCCCACGGGCTAAGGGCTCAGGGCCATGAGACTTACCCCTCGTTCCCACCAATCTCAAGTAGTGGGTCGTGAGGGGACCCATACTTCTGTCTGATTTGGCTACAAGTTGGGAATTCCCACAACCCCCTCCTCTGGTTCAATACTTTGCTCAGGGAACTCAGATAAACACATTTACAGGTTATATGACAGAGACGATAAAGGAGAATGGACAGAGGAACAGCGAGGTCCAGAGGGTCCCGAGTCAGGAGCCTCTGTTTCCATGGAGGTGGGGTGTACCCCCTTCCCAGCGCAGGAATATGTTCACTGACTGGGGAGCCCTCGAACCCCATACTGCTGGGATTTTATGGACCCTTCATCATGTAAGTGTGATGGATTATTAACTCAACCTCTAGCCCCTCTCTCCTTCCTGGAAGCTGAAATGGGCACTCAAAGTTCCAAAGCTCCTAAGGTCCCTCTCGAAGCTATCCAGGAGCCTAACGAGAGTCATCACATTAGAAAAAAAGGCACTCCTATCACCCAGGAAATTCCGAGGGATTTGGGAGCTCTGTGTCAGGAACCAGGATCAGAGTTTATGACAATGATGCAACTATTGGGGTGGAGGGACCCTACAGAGCTTGAGGAGGGTGGGAGGGCTGGTTGCCAGAGGACCCAACCCCTAAAAAAAGGCTTGCAACTTCCAGTCCCACCCATGACCTCGGGGAAGGGAGAAGAACTGGAGATTTCCTTCCAATCACTAATGGCCGAGGACTTGATCTATCATGCCTACATGATGGCATCTCCATAAAAACTCCTAAATGACAGAGAACAGAGAGCTTCCAGACCTGCTTACACATCAAGGTGCTGGGAGGGTGGTACGCCCAGAGGGCATGGAAGTTCCCTGTGCACCTTCCCTCCCCCGAACCTTGCCCCTTACATCTCTTCTATGTATCCGTTCCTGAGTTGTAACTTTTATAATAAACTGTTAATGGTAAGGAAAGCACTTTCCTGAGTTGGGTGCATCGTCCTAGAGAATTCTGAAACCCATGGAGCCCTTTGAATTGTTAGCCCGTTGGTCAGAATTTCCAGGGACAACCTGGCACTTACGACTGGCATCTCAAAGGATGGCAGTCTGGGGGAGTGAACCCTTAGAACTGTGGGATCTGAGAGGGACTCTGGTAGATAGTGCCAGAATTGAACTGAACTGTAGGAGAATTGAATTGAACTGTAGGAGAATTGGCTGGTGTGAGAAAACACACACACACACACACACACACGCAATTTGGTGTCGTAAGTTTTGTGAGTAAAGAGTTCAGATCATCTCCTACATGAGAAAACTGAGCTAATAGGTTTAGACGGGGTAGAGCCAAGAGGCCATTCCCGAGTGATCTCTGAGCCCCTGCTCTCCTCCCCTTCACCCCGGCTGGGTGACCCGTGTGGCTTAGCAGTGCCAATGTCATGATCTCCTCAGCCCGAGAGACCTCCCTACTATCCCAGAGTCCTCAACTGCTGCCTGGAGGGAGGCGCTGCTTCTCCCCTCCCCTGACATCGAGCTTCCTCCCCGAAGAAGCCGGCACCGGGCAGTCTCTCATCCATGCCACAACTGTCCATGGCCCCCTGGCCCCGGGTTTCCACTGCAGACGCACTACCCAGATGAACCCCACCATCCAGCTTCCCTGATCCCACACGTGGACAGCCAAGGATGGCTGAGGAAAAGGTCCCACCACCTTCGTAGACTGACACCATCAGCCAGTGGGCCCCATGGTGCCATCCACGTCTCCTTGTACTAGTCCTCAATCAGCTTCCTGGCCTTCTCGCCAATGGTGTCCTCAACTTTGACCTCTCCTCACGTCCCCTGCCCTCCACCCCCACAAGGTGTGCCTTGTCTCCTGGGTGTTCATTTGAACGAGACCAGACTCTCAAAGTCTGTTGTAGAGACCTCGCAGGCACAATCACCGGGATTCCATTAGCTCCTGCGTGTGGGACCCGAGGGAGGTGCCCCGTGCTCCCCTTCTGCCTTAACAAAGAAACTCACAGGTATTTATACCTTCGAGAAAACAGTGAAGTGAATTTAAATATTATTGCCAGGGCAACCTATTATTAAGGAAGACAAGCGATCAGAATCACAAGCTTTTAAAAGTTAAAGGTTACTTTCACAGGACAAAGCAACCGCCTCTTAAATGTGATTGTCTGACAAGATTCTCTTGTAAGCAGTAACATTTGCAAGGATGGTTTTCAGCTGCAGGAAAGAAGCTGCCTTCATTTCCGTGGCTTCAGAAAAAAAAGGGAACATTTTTTCTCCTTAGGCTGAGCCAGGGTTATTTTCATCTCCACCAGTTAGACGGACCTGGAATTTTTTTTTTAAGATTTTTATTTATTTAGGGCGCCTGGGTGGCTCAGTGGGTTAAGCCTCTGCCTTCAGCTTGGATCATGATCTCAGGGTCCTGGGATCGAGCCCCGCATCGGGCTCTCTGCTCAGCAGGAAGCCTGCTTCCCCCTCTCTCTCTGCCTGCCTCTCTGCCTACTTGTGATCTTTCTCTGTGTCAGATAAATAAATAAAATCTTTAAAAAATATATTTATTTATTTATTTATTTATTTGTCAGAGAGAGAGAGAGAGAGCACAAGCAAGGGGAGCAGCAGGCAGAGGGAGAAGCAGGGTCCCTGCTGAGCAAGGAACCTGATGCGGGACTCTATCCCAGGACCCTGGGATCATGACCTGGGCCAAAAGGAGACGATAAACCCACTGAGCCACCCAGGTGCCCAGGATCTGGAATTTTTAAGGTCAAGTGCTGACATTCCATTAGCACCAAGAGGAACAAGGGCAGATCCGAAGAGGATTGTCTACACTGCCAGGCGGCCCATCTACATGGCCTTCCCATTCTCCTACATCAGGGCTTGTCCACCTGGAGCTCGCCCGGGTCACCTGGGATCCAACGTGCAAGTTCAGGTGCTGACTGCAGAGGTCTGGGGTGTCCCCGAGATTCCGCACATCTAACATGGAGATGAGGTACTTGCTGTCAGTCTCCCTCCAGACACTGTGAATGGGACCATCCTGGATGTTTATTCATACATCTCCCCTCTCCTCAAACCTCCAACCCTGGGGAGGCCCCAATCCTCAGGCTCGGCCAAGGACCTCATTTCCTATTTCACTGGGAAAATAAAAAGCAATCTGGGGGGGTGGAGTTCCACAAACTCCCACTATGTCTACCCAGCCACTCTGTCCTTGTCTGAGTGCCTCGCGTGTGACAGTGCAGCATCGCAGGCCCTCCTGCCCTCCCCAACCTCACCCTAGGTCCTGCCCCCTTTCCCACCCACAAAGGCATCCACCCCTCCAGTGTCCTCCCTCTGGCATTTCCTCTTTTCACCTTAAGCAGATGCGCTGTCGCTGCTCCCATCTTTAAGAAACCAAAGACTTCTGGCCCCTTCTTCTTCCTGCTACTCCCTCGTATCCCTCTCTTCCTTAATAGCTCCGCTATCTACAGGCACAGACTCCGAATTCTCTCCTCGGACCCGCCGGAACCCCTTCCAGTTGGCTTTTGCCCCAGCCTCCACCAAAACTGGCTCTTGTCAAGGTCACCAAAGGCCTCCATGCTGATAAACATAACAGCCTAGACACTGTGCTCCCCCTGGGCCCCCCAGCAGCGTGGGACCCAACGTTTCCCCAATGCCTGGTCTCCAGGGCACCCCCTCCCATCCACCTCGCTGCCCCTCGCTCTCGGTATCTGTTGCTGGCCCTGCTCTGGCCCCTTGTTCCTCTTCTCTGCCCTCTCTACCCTTACCCCCTCCTGCTCTCCTCCTGTCATTCTGCGGCTCTCCATGCCACTTGTACCCACGACTCCCAGGTTCGAATCTCTAGCCCAGGTCACTGCGCTAATGCTGGGGCGGTACGCCCTGCTAACATCCTGACATTTCCACCCGGGTGTCTGTCCAATCTCAGAGGCAGCAAGTCCAAATTGCTCATTTCTCCTTTTAAGTCTGTTCCTCCGGCAGTCTTCCCCACCTCAGTAAAGGTACATCCTGTCTTCTGGCTGCTCTGGCCAAAACCCATAATCATCCTGACCCCTTCTATACCCAGGGCTCCCCCTAGGTTAACCAAAGGTTAACCAGCACCCCAGTGTGAACTGGGAAAGGGTGCCCCTCTGGGCAGGCATGGGACCTGGGGTCTGAATTTCAGTGTTCCCCACACCCCATCCCCACAGCCCACGGCTTTGTGCCCAACCGCACACACACTGGCAGTGTGTCCCCTGATGGCAGCCTCCCAGGCTGTTCCAGTTAAAAGACAATTGTCCTTCCTTGCTTCCTGACCATTTTCCAAGTCTGGTCCTCCCTCCTCCTGGCAGTTCCTGACGGCCTTTCAATAAATTCTTCTGCTGCTGAAGAAAACCAGGAACGCCCACTGAGACTATCTAGAAACTTGTGCAAATCCCTCCTATCCTTAGAATTAGAAAACTCCATTTCCCCATCGTCCCCTGGAAACGGTCTGGAGGGGGCTACCAGAAGAGCAATGAGGTCACCAAACTGAAGACCCCCCTGGGACAGCTCTGCTCTAGCCGACACCAGCCTGGTCTCTTCGTCCTGCCTTCCCATCCCCACGCCCCCAGGGCTCTGTTCTCTTCCGGGGTCCCTCTTCCATGTCGGTTCTGGCCTCAGGGCTCCAACCTCTCCCTTCCACCCTTTTCAACCCCCCATGCTCCCCAGGGCGCCCTTCACACTCACGGTATGAACCCCACTTCTACCCCTCTGCTGAGCGGCAGACCCTCCCCTGCCGGAAGCCTCCACCTGCAAGTCCAAGGGCACCTACACCCAAGCACATCTACGTGGAGCTGGTCCCCTTCCCGCCTACAGCTGCTTCTCTTCCTGCCTCCCCCACCCAGCTTGAGGACCCCAGCCTGCTTCCTAACCACCTGAGCCGGAAACTCAGCATCACCGCGCGGCTCCCTTCTTCCTTCACGTCAAGTCCATCCCTCCTAGGCACTCAGGAAATCCGGGAGCTTCTTCTCTTGAAACACCTCTCCAAACCATCCCCTCCTCTCCAACCCCACAGCCTCTGCCTCCCTCACTTCCGCATCTTCCCCGGGCTGTTCCAACAGCCTCTTAGAGGGCTCCTGGCCACCTTCCTCTTCCTCCCCAACACCAGAGCCGGAGTGAGCTTCCTGCAACTCAAACCTGACCATGTCGCTCCCTACCAGTGAGAGCCGTGTTCTTTCCTGTCTTCTCTCAGCTTCTTACCAAGATTCTGATGTCCTCTCCCAGGTCCTGCTGAAACGGGACTTTCGGGAGAAAAACTGGGGCTTCTTTGCCCTCCTCTTTGCTCCTCAGATATAACTCAGCAAGTTCACAAAACATTGATCTAGTGATTCCCAAAGAGCTGTGGGAATCATTTCAGAAAGCGGGTTAAAAATGACCTCCCACGGGGCGCCGGGGTGGCTCAGTGGGTTAAGCCTCTGCCTTCGGCTCAGGTCATGATCCCAGGGTCCTGGGATCGAGCCCCACATTGGGCTCTCTGTTCAGTAGGGAGCCTGCTTCCCTTCCTCTCACTCTCTCTCTGCCTGCCTCTCTGCCTACCTGTGATCTCTGTCTGCCAAATAAATAAAATCTTTAAAAAAAAAAAAAAATTAACTCCCAGGCTCACCCTCTTGGAGATTCCAGTTCAGTGGACAGTGAATTTTCCAGAGGACTCTGCATCCTGGCCACCTGCTTCGACTATGATAATGGGGGGAGGGGTGAGAATTCCTCCTTCACGGAGTAGTTGGGGGGGCTGAGACGGCTTCTGTCTACATCTGCCTGTCCGTTTCCTTCCTCCTTTGACACGGCGGTGAATGTGAGGTCCCCCCGTGGCACGGGTCTTGCAGACTCAGAGCCTCTCTCATTGATCTCATCTGTTCCCCGTGGCACAAAGGTCTGACCATGACCAGGATGTCCCCCAGTATCTTTGGGAGTTCCTGTGTCTTCCTTTAATGTTTGGTTTCTTCGTTTTCTATTTTAAAAACGAATATGGGGGCACCTGGGTGGCTCAGTGGGTTGAGGCTCTGCCTTCAGCTCAGGTCATGATCTCAGGGTCCTGGGACCGAGCCCCACATCTGGCTCTCTGCTCAGCGGGGAGCCTGCTTTCCCCCCACCCCTGCCTACCTCTCTGCCTACTTATGATCTGTCAAATAAAATCTTTAAAAAAATAAAAATAAAAATGAATATGGGTCAGGGGTGGGGTGCGGGTGCCTGGGTGGCTCAGGTCATGATCTCAGAGTTCTGGGATCGAGCCCCATATGGGCCTCCCTGCTCAGCAGGGAGTCTGCTTCTCCCTCTCCCCCTGCCTTTCCCCCACTTGTGCTCCAATAAATAAAATCTTTTTTAAAAAAATTTAAAATACAGGGGGACGGAGTTCTGTTTAATGGGTACATTAGGTCGACATGATGGCGTTCTGGAGGTGGATGGTAGCATTGGTCGGGGCAGTGTGAATATACTTAATGCCACTGAACAGCACACCTTAAAACAGTTCATGTGGTGTATTTTATGATCTTTGTAAAAACTAAACCTGTTCCTCTAGCAGTCTCCTCACTGCTCGGCCAAAACCTTATAATCATCCTGACTTTTCTATATCCAGGGCCCCCCAGGCTACTCAGTACCCCACTGTGAACTGGGAAAGGGCTTTTGAAAAAGTGAAAGTCTACAGGAAATTGCAAAGCACGAAATCAGGATGAGGCTCCATGTTTAGTGACACCGTGATACCAACCGGGCCGGAGGGGAGGCCAGGGCAGAGCGAGAGAAACAGGGAGGGCTGGAGTCAGTCTCCTGGAAGTGGAGCCTCAGGGAGGAGAGGCCCAGACCAGACAAGGGCCAGAACCCGGAGGCAGAAGGGACGAGGAAGGCAGAAAGAGCCAAGGCCCAGCTGGCTGGCTGCCAAGGGCGTCTTCACGGGAACTGTGACCTTGGCACCAGAGCGCATGCCCTCGCAGCCTTGGCCCAGGTGCGAGGTGAGGGAAACCAAAGTGAGCAAACGTGGACCAGGCCTTAACTGGAGCATCTAGTCTCTTGACCTGTCCCCTGTACTAGGACCCCCTTAGAGGCCCAGTTCTATCCTGTAGGAATCAACTGCTCTTTTCCCTAAGAAAGCTGGGAGGGCCCAACTTAACCGTTCCCAGGGCTGTGAGGCCAACCTAAGGATCAAGACGGCCAGAGAAGGATCCTACAGAAAATCCCACGGGTCTACCTGCAAAGTCCGTGCACGTAGCTCGTCCACTCCTGTTACCCCGGTAAGCCTAGTAAGCTGCAGCCCTAACCACCCCCGACCTAGCCGCCCGGCTAGCGGGACGGCCCGTGAGTCCTCGAAAATCAAAGCTGGACCACACTCGCTGCTCGCTCCAACTCCCATCCCACTCCCTCAGACCGTGTGTGGAGCGTAGTTCAGCTTAGCCCACATCTAAGCCCCTGAAGTGTCCTGATAGGAGTGTTTACCTGGAGCCCTCAGACATCTATCAGTCTAACAATGTGACTTACAAGAAGTGCTTTGGGACACACGACCTCTGGGAGGAAGTGGAGACTCGAGGTTGGCCATGTGGGAACCAAGGAAAACCCTGGACACCAAGGCTCAGGGGAGCTTCCCTGCTGGGCCACACTGGGCGTTATAAACCAGGGTCCAGTGCTCCACTGGGAGAGGACAACCCACTGGGAGCTTCACAGCTGGAGCCCCCCAGACTCCCCCCCTGAACACTCCATCCTCTGGTGGCACATGCATCCTTCCGCTATTAAAACACCATCATCTTGGGGCTTTCCTGAGTTCTGTAGGTCATTCCAGCAAATTATCCACTGAGGATGGTTTGAGGCCTGTGACTTGCAGCTGGTGTCTGAAGTAAGGGCAGTCATGTGGGACTGTGTCCTCAGACTGTGCTGTTGGCCAAATCCTTTGTGACCGCCCTACTGGGACCTGCGTGATCTGCCTCGCCCCTGCCAATGAGACCCCATACCCCGATCCTTGAGTAAGGCATACCCCTGCCCGCGGGCCCCGGGGAGCCCCCTTCCCCAGGTATCCGGCAAAGGAACCCCCTCCTTCCATTTCAACATCACCTCCCAGGAAAGGAGGCCTCCAGCCCCTCCCCAAACTCCCTCCACCCCAGGCCCCGCCCCCCCTTCCTTGTTACTCTTTCCCCATCACGACATCCACGCCCCCCCAAACGGCACTCACCTTTCCCCTCCATCTCCTCACTAAACTATATGCCCCAAGGAGAGAGGGATTTTGTACTTTGTTCCCTCCTGGAACCCCAGCACAGGAAACAACTGTCATGTGCTAAGGACACAGGCGAGTCCTGTTGAACGAATGCCCTCTAGTATCCTTTAGAAGCACATCTTGGGAAACAAGCCCCCCGTCTCTCCCTCTTCCTCCCTGAAAGGCCACGTCTGCAAAAACAAGGAAACCTGACCACACTTGGCTGGAGACCGTTGCCGAGGAGGGGAAGGGAAAAAATCGGTAAGACCCAAGACCTCCAGGAGAGGCCCCTGGCCCAGATGCTCATCCTAGCCCGGACCCCACGTTGTTGTGAGCTCGAAAGGCCCCTCCCTCCCTGGGCTAGAGCAGATGCACGAGACTCTCTGGCTCTGATCACTATGGGCAGGTCTGGGGGGATGGGCGCAGAGGGAAAGGAAGGAGGGGGAGGGGGAGCAGGGAGGGGTGTCCCTGCCCTGACAGAGAGGTGGAGAGAGGACAAGACCTCACCAGGCGGGGGTGGCTTTTATTTGAAGCCGGAACACACCTTAATCTGGGGTTTCATCTGTAATCTGTGACAGTAAAAAAAAAAAAAATGGAAAAGAAACCAGCACTGAAGGGCCCGGGGAGGGGAGGGGAGGGGCGATGGGTCCTGTCAGGCCACGTAAGGGAAGCGGAGCAACAGCCCTTCATAGGGCTTCAGGTTCAGGTGCTCCAACTCCAGAGACACGCCCTCCTCACGGCCCACATCGGTGCTGAGCAGCAGGTCGACGCTGGCCGGCAGGCTGGCGCTGGCTGGCACACCAGAGGCCCCCAACATGGCAGTATGGCCCACACCCCCGAAGTTGAGCACCACCAGGAAGCGCTCATTCTGGTCCCAGTGGCGGATGTAGGCGAAGAGGTCAGGCTCGGGGGAGAAGAGCACATGGAAATCTCCGTGCAGCAGAGAGCGCTCCTTGCCCCGCTGATCGCTCAGCCTCCGGAACAGGGTGAGGAGGGAACCGTGGTCTTCACTCTGGCTCTGCAAAGGACCGCGGAGAGCAGGAAAAGATGAAGGACACCCCTGGGGGCAAGCTTCTAGAAGCCACCTGCCCGCCCTCTGCTGAGCAGGCCTGGCCCACCCAAAACCCTTACCTGTACACTCATGTTGGTACTTCCGGATCCTGAGGTGTTGGGGAAGCTGGACTCATCCCAGGGCATGAACGGAGCCTTCGCAGGCTGAGAAGCAGAGAAAACAGGACTTGGAAAAGGCCTGGGCCTGCTCTCCCTTCTCCTCCCTCTCCTAGTCCCACACCGTCCCCGACTGTGGCCTGACTTCCACTAGACAAGCAAGGCAGGCTCCTGCCTCGGGGCCCTGCCCTTGGAGGGCTCCTCTCCCAGAGAGCCACAGCCAGCTCCCCCACAGCCCTCCGGCCTCTGCTCCGCTGCCCCACCGGATCTTCTGTGGCCCCTCGACGGAAAACATCCCCCGTCCCTGTCCTCTAGGCCCCTGGCCCTGCTCTCTTTTGCACAGCACTGAGCAGCACTGGGCACCTTCATTCTGTTTTATTATCTAACTTCACCCCCTGCAGCTCTCCTGCGCACTGCTGTATCCTCTGCGTGTGGCACAGAGCAGTGACCCCGGAAAACCGTGGAATAACTAGACGGCCAGCTCCACACGCATCAGCCGGGGTGCAGACCTCCAAGCCTACGGCTAAAGGTAAGCCAGCGCCTTTGCGCCCTTTCCCCGACCACAGTGGGGGCTGCCGTGCATTTCTCGGACTCCTCTGGGCCCTCCCCTGAACCAGGAGTTACTGGAGGGCACAGAGTCCCCTGAATGTGTGGACGAACGAATGAATGAACGGACAGGCAAGGGCTGGCTCCCATACCGAATACCTAGCGGGGGTCAGGTCAGCCATTGCATCTTAAAATGGGCTCTCACTGAATCCCTACAAGAAGCGCAATATCGGGGCGCGTGGGTGGCTCAGTTGGTTGAGCAACTGCCTTCGGCTCAGGTCATGATCCCGGGGTCTCGGGATCGAGTCCCGCATTGGGCTCCCGGCTCCTCGGGAAGTCTGCTTCTCCCTCTGACCTTCTCCCCTCTCATGCTCTCTCTTACTTGCTCTCTCTCTCAAATAAATAAATAAAATCTTTAAAAAAAAGAAGCGCAGTATCCCAGAAGAGATGATCAAGGTGACGGCAGGGAAGTGACTTGCCGCCGAGGCCGCATGGCGACTGATCAGGGGGCTAACCGGGGATCAGACGCAGTTCCGGCCAAGGCTCCCGTCTGCCTGCCGCCACCCACACAACCTCCCCAGGGGGAGGCAGCAAGCTGTACCTGGCCAGGAAGGGAGGCTGCCTCCAGGCCAATCTCATCTCCGTAGTTGAAAACCGGGGTGCCGGGCAGGGTGAAGAGCAGCAGCTGGTAGAGACGGCGGAGGGGAGCCGGCACGACGGAGGCCAGGAACCCTGCCTGAGACAGCTGCGGGAATGGACGCACGGAGGTGAACCCCAAAGCCCGCCTCTGCCTCCATCTGCCAACACCCCTGCCTCCCGGAGGCCCCCCCGGCGTCCCTCCCCCACGCCACGGTACTCACGCTCCAGCTGCACCAGCGATCCTTAGTGGCGTTCAGATACTGGGTGACCAGGAATTCCATGTGCTCCCCAGTGGAACGAGAGCTTGGCAGGTATGAACTCGTCAACAATAGGTCCTTGGTGGATCCGAGCAGGCTCAAGATCTGCCGAAGGTCAGAGGACTTGGTCCCGGCAATCAGCAGCCTGCACAGAGCAGGGGTGGGGGGCCAGGTTGGTAAAGAGCAAGGAAAGAATGAAGGTGGACAAGGTTCTTTGGACTGGGAAGTCCCCCGTCCCTGGGGCCTAGCCCTCAACGGGAGCATCTCAGAATGCAGCAGAGCTGACGGGGGAGGTCTGCCACTCACCTATCTTCACTGAAGCTCTTGGTCATGTTCTGCCACTCGGCCAAGAACAAAGGCGCATCCTGGAGGAGAAAAAGCCAAGTCAAGGAGCAGGGAATACTACCAAGCCCTGGAGAGTCCCTCTGCTCTCACCCAGGCTCTGCCTCTCACATGGAAAGGGACTCACCACCAGATTCTCCACGTTCCGAACCTGGAACCCATCCACACCGGCCTGCAGCCAAAATCTCAAAGCATCCTACAGGGAAGGGGGCAAAAGAACAGGGAAAAGGTATTGATACTCTGACAAAGGCTTACAAAATCCACCCCATGTGGGGCACCTGGGAGGCTCAGTGGGTTAAGCCTCTGCCGTGGGCTCAGGTCATGATCTCAGGGCCCTGGGATCAAACCCCACATCGGGCTCTCTGCTCGGCGGGGGGCCTGCTTCTCCCTCTCTCTCTGCCTGCCTCTCTGCCTATTTGTGATCTCTGTCTGTCAAATAAATAAATAAAATCTTAAAAAAAAAAAAAAATTCCACCCCACGTCAAACCCTGTCCAGGATGCACTTCCCCTTGACCTTGGGACAGTCACTTGCCTTGACCAGCCTCACTGAACCACCTCTATCATAAAGGTTCAGCCTTCCTCCCTAATCCCCACCCCGCCCGCTTCTGAACTATCACTGATTCTTAACGCTGCTACGGCATTTCACTTGTCTGTTCCTCCCCAGGGCAAATCGCACAGGTTCACCTTTGGACACCTACAGGAAAAAGCCCAAGAGAAAAAGTATGTTCATAAACATAACTTCATTTAACCCTTAGAACGTGTGGAATGCTTATATGCCCGTGTCAGAAATGAGGCAACACTCCCCGAGCAGCAAGAAAACAAGCCCAAGACCGTAGTCAGAGAGCAGCGGACATGGGACCCGAAAGGCTAGCCAAGATCCCACGAGTGTCCTTACTCCTCTCCCAGCGTCCTGCGGCCTGGGACGGGTAGAAGGAAGAGAGCAGGTCAGAGCAAAGCCAAGGATAAAAGAGTGAAATTCGAAGCACAGCCCCGGGGCAGTCTAGCTGGAATCTGAAAAGTGGAGTCAGCTCCGCAGCACAGGCCCAGGCCTGAACTCCAGGCAACGGGTGAATGTAGAACCTGGGCCCCCAGCTCCACAGCCCCCGGCCCGGTGCTCTCTCCTCTCACCTCCATTTTCATTTTCTTTTTCTCTGCCTCCATTTTCATCTGAAGCTACCAGGCCTCACGCCACACCATCTACCATCTAAAAACATTCCTTCATCAATAACTTTTTTTTCTTTTTTAAAGATTTTATTTATTTATTTGACAGAGAGAGATCACAAGTAACAGAGAGGCAGGCAGAGAGAGAGAGAGGGAAGCAGGCTCTCCGCCGAGCAGAGAGCCCGATGCGGGACTCGATCTCAGGACCCTGAGATCATGACCTGAGCCGAAGGCAGCGGCTTAACCCACTGAGCCACCCAGGCGCCCTCATCAATAGCTTTTAAGAGATTTTTTTTTTTTTTTAAAGGAAACTCTACCACCGACGTGGGGCTCGAACTCACGACCCTGAGATCAAGAGTCACCCTGAGATCAAGAGTCGCTCCTGACTGAGCCAGCCAGGCACACCCGCGCTCTCCTCTCCATCAATAACTCTTAAAGGGTCTTCTAGCAATTAGCAAGGGCTGAACTGGATGACCAAGGGTTCTATGGAAATGCTGGGAGTAAAGGGGCCAACAAAGGGTCAGGGTCTGCTCCATTTTTATTCCACCCCTGCTGACCTGGTCAGTGTCCTAGAACCCAGGCACCAGGAGCTCAGATGACAAAGTCCCATTCCCACCTATACCTTCACTCAGGGAAGGCAGATCACAGAAATGAGACTACCTAGGACCTCCAATCCTAAACACAGCAAGCCCCTCTGAACCTTAGCTTCTTCGTTTACAGACAAGAGACGACAGGGTCCCTGCGTGGTCACAGAGAAATTCAGAACACATACAGAACACGTGGCACAGTCCCAGACACGTACAAGCTCAGTCTGGGCTCCGCTCCAAAACACATCAAACAAGAGCTGGGAAACCAGACAGAACAGGAGTCCCACAGAGAAGGGGCTTCCTCTCCCAAAAGGAAGAAAAATCAAACCCAGACTGACATCTGAGAAATTCCTTTCCTGGCACTGTTACCATCAGAGTCAAGGAAACAAGAAAAATCACTGGCCAGAAAAGGAACAAGCAAAAAGGGGGGGGGGGGGTTGCTGTTGGCCTCCCATCCTGCCTGTGGGAGGAGTGCGCCAGTTTGGCTCCAAGGACCCAGGGGCCCCTCGGCTGGAGACAGGTTCCCTTTACAGGGCTTGCCAGGAGGCTCAACACAGCCCCAATAATCCAGCTTGCACCTGCTAGCAGCATCAACACACTCACCTTCATCTTGGCGGCCACAGAGTTAATCTCCGTGGGGAGGAACCACGAGTTCTCGCCCCTGTAGTTGGGAGTGAGGTCCAGAATGACCCGGATGCCTGGAACGATGGAGAAAACCGTAGTCATGAGAAAGACTCTGGGGCGAGGGAAAAGTTAGAAATCAACAAATATAAGCCGTCAGACTATTCCGTATGTATCATGTGGCACAAATGCTTAGATCTGAACCCAGCTTAAGATCTTCTAGGGCAGCAGGCACACAGTGTAGTAGAGAAGGCTGAGTTATGGGGCCCTGGGATCCCCACCCCCAAAGTGTACCCTTTGATTTTATGTGGCTATTTTTCTCAAAAGGATCTGCTCCTCTGAAAGTTTAAAAGCCACCGAATTAGGGGCCCTGGCTGGCTCAGTCAGTAAAGCATGTGAGTCTTGATCTCAGGGTCATGAGCTCAAGTCCCACACTGGGCAATGGAGCCTACTTAACAGTAAAATAAAAATAAACCAGTGAATCAGGAAAAGCCTACATTTTGCAAACAAGGGCACTGAAGCCAAGAAGTTAAATGGCCGGACACAAAGCAAGTGCGACTCCGAACCACGTCATTTTAGGCTGAAGCCTAAGAAACCTCCCCTGTACCTGCCTTAGGAAAACTCAGACCCAGTCAGCAGTGAACCAAACAAAAATCCTATCCTGTCCTTCCTATGGCCAGAAGGCCAAGCCCTTCTCAGCTGCTTCCCAGGCAACTCCAGGACACCCACTCTTTTTCTTGGCCGACTGCAAGAGATTGTCAAAATCTTCCTCGGAGCCAAAAGTGGGGTCGATCTGTTCCAAGTTGGTCCCCGCGAGGTCATCCTTCTGGTTCTTGTGAACTGGGCCCAGCACAAAGCCCTTCACCTTCAGGGTGCTCAGGTAATCGAGACGTTCCTTCAGGCCTGAAACCGGGAAGCAGGGTTGAGGTGAAGCCCCTCCGGGAGGCCCCTGATCCGCCCTATTCTCCCCTCTCCCCGGAACTAAGTGTAGGGTCAAGGGTGAGCCTGGATCACGAGACCCAGGGGTGCTGATGTAAGATGCCCGGCACATTACTTGAGAAACGTCAGAGCTCGGCTTCCGGAGCCGCAGGGGAAGGGAAGACGCTGAGTCAGGTACCCCCACCCCGCGCCAGAAGGAGTGGGGGCGGCTTTCCTCCAAGAGAGGAAGGAGGGTGCGGGACGACTCCGGGGCAGGGAGGGGGTCAGGGCTCCGCGTTTAACCGGCCGCGCACGGAGCTCACCGGCGAGGTCGCCCCCCTCGGGGCCCTGGAAGGCCTGAAGGTCGCCGATGCGGTAGAGGGCGCCCTTGTGCCACCAGCTCTGCGCCGGCAGCTTGCGGCAGCGCGGGGCCTGCACGATGATGACCACGGCGCCCGCGAGCATGCCGAGCCAGCCGAGCCAGAAGAGCACCAGCAGCGCCCAGCGGGTGCGCACCCAGCAGGGGCTGCCCGCCACCTTCAGCAGCTCCTCCTTGGACAGACCGGTGAACTTGGCCGCGACCGCCGCCTCCGCCTCGTCGTCGGCCACCTTGATCTTCACCAGACCGTTCTTCTCGGCGCCGCCCGCCACGACCGCGGCCATGGCCGCCCCGGACGGCGCGTTCATCGGCTGCTTCTCGGGCTCCAGCTCGTTCAGCTCCACCTCCTTCAGGTCCACCTCTGTGTCCTGGCTCATGGTGCCCGCGGAACCGGCGACACGATGCAGCCTGCGCTCAAGGGGTGGCTGGACTCCTGCCTCTACCTTCCCGGCCTCACCACGGCCTCGGCACCGGCTCCGGGTACCAGAGAGCCCCACGCAAGCTTCGGCTACCGCGTCCGCGTCTGCCCGGGGACGGGCGCAGCCTCCGGGAAGAGGCCGGGGAGCCCCGCCCCCGCCCGCCCCTTAAAGAGGAACGGCCCCGATCGCTCTTTCTGGGCCCCTACGGTTCCTTCCAGGCGGACGCCCAGAGGGCTGAGCCCCGAGCCGCCTTTAGGTGGGCGGAGTCTGATTTGTCCCGCCCCGCGAAGGGGCCCTGGAGGGGCGGTCCAGAGCCGCGGCGGGGACGGGCCCCTCTCCGCCCACTCCGAAGGCGGGTGCGCACCCCCACGCCGTCCTCCGTCTGCCCCTGGCCCCGGGCGCAGGCCACCGCGTGGTCGTTCCCACTTCGCACGGCCGATGGCGCTCTCAGAGCCGGCCGCGCAGCTCCCCTCTTTCCCCGACCCAGCTGCGTCTCCTCCAGCCTCTGGGACTTGGCGCTAGACCTCCGCTTCCCCTCAGGGCTTCCTCGTCCTTCAAGAGTCATCTTGAGTCCAGTTCAAACAGTTCATCACGCGGCAACTATTCGGCGCCCACCACAGTGCGTTGCTTTATTAACTTGACTGAAGGAACTCTAACCCGGTCTTCGTGATGTTTTAAGAAGAATCTGTTCGGACAGGAGAGTGAAGCTGACGCTCTCCGTCTTACCCCACCCCACCCCCAGTTTCTGGCTCCAGGATGTTGGGCAGCGAGGAATCCGACATCCAGAAGAGCCTTGGGCGCCCGCTGGGCAAGCTGGGGTCTGCAGCAAACATTCCAAGGTTGGGCCTCAGAGACATCCACCTACAACGGACCGACTTGTCCCCACTTTGCAGGGCCTCCCACAGATTAGCCCGATCTCCCCAGGGTGCCCGGGGTTCCCTGACCCACCCACCCATCTCACCTCCCTCCACGGAGATCCTGGGATGGAGGGGAAGTGGGGCAGAGACAAGGTTCGTAGCCAGAAAAAAATACGGGTTCATAACAGGGACTGCCGGACATCAACAGCATGGGGTCCAGACGCCAGGAACGTATTGTTCCTGACCAGTGCCAGCCGGGTTATTTTCAGAGAAGAGCTGAAGGAAACAAGTTCTTTCTCCCTCTCCACCTGGGCTGGAAGCCAAGATAGCTGTGTATTTGGAAGAAAGCAGAGCCAAGATGTGAAGAAACAGCAGACAGAAAGGGGGGCCAGAGGAGAGCCAAGGGTGTGGAAAGGCTCATCTTCTGTGTTTCCCTTTCTGCATGCCATAGCCCACACCCCACCCCAGGAAAGCGGGAAAGCGGGAACTAGAGGGAGGCAGGCCAGGGGGTAGAGGGTGGAGGTCAGAGGAGTGCGCAAAGATGATAGTAAGTCCAAGGTGCCCTGGGCATGGCAGATAAGTGCCAGCCAGAGGCGCTCAACTGACTTTATTTCCAGGATGAGAGCTCAAGGTTGAGAGCTGGGGTCAGAAGCTTAAGACGGTCCAACATAATACCCCTGGGACCCTACCATCTCACTCACAGCGCCTGCCCCCCCCATGGTTCCAGACAGATGAAGCCAGCTCCTTCTGTGTGCAGTGAAGAAGCTCGCCACTGACTTCCCCAAGTTTATCACCTCCCCACACACCTCCCATGGGGACTAGCCACCCAGCGACATCAGCCTTCGAACACCTGCCAGTCCCACAGCAAGCCCAGCTGTGTCAGGCCTCTGCATCTTTGCGCCTGTCATTCTGTGTCCTTCCCTTCCACTCGACCTCAGGAAGCTCCGGCTCATTCAAGACCCAGCTCAGATGACGGTTCTTCTCAACTTCTCCAAAAGAATTATTTTTCCATCTACCTGTGCTACAACACATACCCTGTTTGTTTATTACATTTCCTTTTCTGAGTGTCCGCACTTGTGGACAAGCGGCAGGGGCCTTGTGCTATGTCCATGGCCCTGCCTACTTACAGAAGTAGCTTAAGTAGGCACTTCACGGGTGTTTGGAAAATGCGGGGATGAACTACACCAGTCAAACCCAAATATTTCCCTTCTTAGAAACAACAAAAGCAGCAGACGAAGATAAATGGAGAAAAGTGAAAGGACACGTAAATAACACTGTATGATATCATAAGCAAGCAAAACAGGGGTGCCTGGCTGGCTCAGTCCGTGGAGCACGTGACTCTTGCTCTCCGGGTTGTGAGTTCGAGCCCCAGGATGGGTGTAGTGATTACTTAAAAATAAAATCTTTAAAAGGAAGGAAGGAAGGAAAGAAAGAAAGGAAAACAAACCATGGCTTGTTCAACCAAAATGAAAGTAATAAATCTAAGGGAAGAAGGGGAGAGAAAGAGGGCAGAAGGTGGCTAGGGATACTCAGATCCTTCGGTGTCTTTTGATACATATAAAACTTTAATATCTACGTAGGAGTGCAGAGTACATCATTTGTCAAGAAGAATTAAGCCTTCAAGAGAAGGCTGGCAGAGATAAAAGGCCGTCCGAAGGTCCAGAGGCCCCATGAGGCCACGTGTCTTCAGCACTTTACACTCAGGCAGGCAGACGGGGGGTTGGGCCCTGAAATACAGAGGGCGAGTGTACAGAGAAAATTCCTTTCCGACCCCCTGTTGCAAAAATTCATGTCACGTGTTTGCCAGCAAATGAGGATGGCAGTTGATCCTTGAACAATGCAGGAATTAGTGGCGCAGCCAAAACTCTGCATGGAACTTTTGACTCCCCCCAAACTTAACCACTAATAACCCTACTGATAACGTAAACAGTTAACACATATTTTGTAGGGTATCTGCATTATATCCTGTATTCTTACAATGAAACTGGAGAAAAGAAAAGTGATTCAGGAAATTACAAGAAAGAGAAACTTTTTTTAATCTGCGTATAAGTGGAGCTATGTGGTACTGACCTGTGTTGTTCAAGGGCCAACCATACTTGATCTTAGCCAAAATACAAAAAGGATTTCCAAAGTCAGAGCAAGGTGGAAGGAGAGCTTAAAACTCTCTAGGAGACTGTCTGTCCAACAGACTCTACAACTTTGCCAAAACCCAAGGCATTATTCCAAAGACCCAGAAACAAAGTATCCAGGCTCTGTTTCTGAAATAGTCATTAGAGTGCCTGGGTGGCTCAGTTGGTTAAGTGTCTGCCTTCAGCTCAGGGTCCTGGGATGGAGCCCCACATCCGGCTCCCTGCTCAGCAGGGGGTCTGCTTCTCCCTCTCCCTCCACCCCTCCCCCTGCTTATCCTCTCTCCCTCTCTCTCTCTCTCTTTCTCTCAAGTAAGTAAGTAAAATCCTTTTTTAAAAAAGTAAGTTAACCCCTGGGGCAAATAATACATTATATGGGGTTTTTTAAAATATTTTATTTATTATTTGACAGAGAAAGAGAGAAATCACAAGTAGGCAGAGAGGCAGACAGAGAGAGGGGGAAGCAGGCTCCCTGCTGAGCAGAGAGCCTGATGCGGGGCTTGATCCCAGGACCCTGAGATCATGACCTGAGTCGAAGGCAGAGCTTAACCCATTGAGCCACCCAGGTGCCCCTCCATTATATGTTAATTTAAAAAAAAAAATTTTTTTAAATCCCAATGCCAAAAAAAAAAAAAAAAAGGTAAGTTAAATAAAATATCCATTAGCTTTGCGGAGTTCAGACATTTGAAAACCTGAGCATTTGGAAGTCAAAGCACTGTGGAAATGAATGCAGAGAAGGAGGGAGAAAAGAGTAAAGGAAATACAGAAAGAGTAAAGGAAATACAACCAAAGCCACCTGTTAGAAGAGAAATAAATACACGATCTGAAAAGTATCTGGCACTCAAGTAAATCGGACAAATGAACAACACTGCTGGGAGCCTTTCTCTCTAATGCAACCAAGTATCAAAAGAGAGAAACATCAGAGATCTAGCAGATCAATTTACGGAAGAGACAAATAAGCATTTTTAACATATTATTCTTGGATAGATGACATCAGATATCTATCTGATCAAAGACAGAATACTGATCTCATGCCAGAGGCAAAATGGTAATAACAGATTCACTCAGCTTTAAACCACTAAAGCCCTCCAACATCATATCCTTCTACCATCCTAGTCACACAATACTGGGGGGTAACATCATTTTCCCATCCTCCGTGACTTTCAGAACTTTCTACCATCAGGTGCCTGCGTGAAACATCTGCCTTCAGCTAAGGGCATGATGTCCAGGTGCTAGGATCGAGCCCCACATCAGGCTTCCTGCTCAGACGTGAGTCTGCTTCTCTCCCTCTCCCTCGGCCCCTCCCCATGGCTTGTTCTCTCTCTCTCTCGAATAAATAAATAAGATTTTTTTTAAGTTTATTCTTTTTTGAAAGATTTTATTTATTTATGGGGCATCTGGGTGGCTCAGTGGGTTAAAGCCTCTGCCTTCAGCTCAGGTCATGATCCCAGGGTTCTGGGATCGAGCCCCGCATCCGGCTCTCTGCTCAGCAAGGAGCCTGCTTCTCCCCCTCTCTCTGCCTGCTGCTCTGCCTACTTGTGATCTCTCTCTGTCAAATAAATAAATAAAATCTTAAAAAAAAAAGATTTTATTTATTTATTTGGCAGACAGAGAACAAGTAGGCAGAGAGGCAGGCAGAGGGGAAGAAGGCTCCCTGCTGAGCAGAGAGCCGGATGCGGGGCTCGATCCCAGGACCCTGGAACTATGATCTGAGCCCAGGGCAGCCATTTTTAATCAACTGAGCCACCCAGGCACCGCAATAAATAAAATCTTAAAAAAAAAAATTCTTTCATCACATTCTTTGGAAGAAAACTACTAAGTGCAGCCACAGTCAAGGTGTGGAGTTAAGCTCCCCCTCCGTGGGGTGGGCAGGGGGGGGGTGCGCTATCTACATGAATTACGTGGGATTTTCTGTACAGGAGATTTGTCTCGTCTCCTATATTTATCTATTCATTTCTTTATGTCAGTATGAACTCATGGATATTTATTTTATACTTTGGTTTAGAATTCAATACTATATTATTGGGGTCTTCCTTCAAATTTTTCCATCTTTGGCCCCTGTGAGCTCTGTCGGGTTGGCTCCTTGAATACACTTCTCTTCCCCTGTCCCCCTGTCTCCCCCTCAGACACACTTGTTTTGTGCACTTCCTTAAGTGCTGGCTCTACAGAATGGTCTGGGCTCATCTTCTTTGCACACTAGAGCCCCAGCCCCAGAATCAGACACTTCTCCAAGGAGCCCTGATCCCTTTTATTGGAGAAAGGTATTAAAAACCAAGATCTGGGCACTCAAGTGCCTTTTGATAAACAAAAGTTAAATCAAAAATGTTGTCAGTCTTGGTGGGTTATCTGGACTTAGGGAAAAAAAATCAATGTTTTCTTTCATGTTTTTATTTTTGGTGACTTATTTAAAAAATCTTTCTTGGGGCCCCTGGCTGGGTCAGTCGGGAGAGCATGCAACTCTTGGTCTCAGGGTTGTGAGTTAGATCCCCATGTTGGGTGTAGAGATTGCTAAAAAATAAACAACAACAAAAACGTCTCTAAAAAAGTCTTTCTTTACTTTAAGGCCTGGAAGATATTCATCAACATTTTCTATGCAAAAATGTAAGGTTTTGTTTTTGACATTTAAGTCTTTAATCCATCTTTAATTGATCTTTATTTATGGTATAAGGTAGAAAGCCAATCTTGTCTAGTCTTTTTTATAAATGGCTAACTGCGATATGATAAAAGGAGAGAGAGAGAGAGAAAGGGAGAGAGCACTCAAACATGGCCTTTGTCCCTAGTTCCTAACACTGAGTTTCTAAATCCCTTGGAATTCCTGGGTGATAAGAAAGTCTTTTCTTCCAAGGAGGCCAATCTTGGTGATAGCTTCGGGGTGGGGACTGCCCACTAGAAAAACCCAGCCCTGACTAGAGGGTTGTAACTTCCAGTCCCATCCCCCACCTTCCAGCAAGGGGAGGAGGCTGGAGATGGAGTTGATCACCAAAGGCCAATGATCATGCCTGCGTCATGGAACCTCTGTAAAAACCCTAATCGATTGGGCTTGAAGAACTTCCGGGTTAATGAACATGGACAGGGAAGCTGACACATCCCACGTCCACAGGATCAGAAGATCCTGTGCTTGGAACCCTTCCAAAGTCACCCTATGTACCTCTTCATCTGACTGTTCATTTGTCTCCTTTATAACATCCTTTATAATAAATTGGTAATAGTAAGTAAAGTGTTTCCCCGAGTTCTGTGAGCTGTTATAGCAAATTCAGACCTGAGGAGGGGCTCGTGAGAACCCCGATTTACAGCCAACTCAGAAGTGTGGGTAACTGGGACCCACAACTTGAGATTGGTGTCTGCTGTAGCGGGCACTCTTGTGGGACTCAGCCCTTAACCTGTGGGGTCTGTGCGAACCCAGGACGGTTAGTGTCAAGTCAAATGAAGTGGTAAGCCTTCTAGTTTGCTGCACAGAATTAGACAGTTGTATGGTGTGGAAACCCATATTCTGTGGTGTCAATATTCTGAACAGAAAACAGATCATAATCATGTCAACCAAGAAAAGAAGGTGAAATTGGGGTCCCAGAATTGCAACTTGGGGAGCACAGATTCCAGAGTAGCCAGAAAAAGTGTCCCACTCATGTGGTTGAAGCAAGAGGTTTTAATGAGAGGGGCGCCTTGGTGGCTCAGTGGGTTAAAGCCTCTGCCTTCAGCTTGGGTCGTGATCTCAGGGTCCTGGGATTGAGCCCCGCATTGGGCTCTCTGCTCAGCAGGGAGCCTGCTTCCCTTCCTCTCTCTCTGCCTGCCTCTCTGCCTATCTGTGATCTGTCTGTCAAATAAATAAATAAAAAATCTTTTAAAAAAAAAAAAAAGAGGTTTTAATGAGAAAGAAGAACAGAGAGAGCCTGGGTGGCTCAGTCGTTAAGCGTCTGCCTTCTGTGAACCTAAAATTGCTTTCCAAAAAAAACCATATTGCATAAATAAATAAAGGTGTTGACTACAGAGGAAACGAAAACTTAAGGAAATTTAAGGAAAATGGGGCACCTGGCTAGCTCACTTGGTAAAGCATGTGATTCCTGATCCCAGGGCTGGGAGTCCGAGCCCCATGTTGGGTGTACAGATTACTTAAAAAAAAAAAATTTTTTTTTTAATTCAAAAAAAGTTTAAGGAGGGGCGCCTGGGTGGCTCTGCCATTAAGCGTCTGCCTTCAGCTCAGGTCATGATCCCAGCATCCTGGGATCAGCCCCACATTGGGCTCCCTGCTCAGCGGGAAGCCTGCTTCTCCCTCTCCCCCTCCCCCTGCTTGTGTTCCCTCTCTCGCTGTCTCTCTGTGTCAAATAAGTAAATAAATCTTAAGAAAAAAAAAGTTTAAGGAAATGGATCTTCTAGCAAGTTTAGAACAAAGATTCCCTTTCATCCTCTAATTAGAAAGCAGCATTAGAACTGATTAGCCAGTTTCTTTAAAACAGTAGTACCAATAGTTTTTTTAAAAATTCCAGTATAGCCAACATATAGTGTTATATTAGTTTCAGTTGTATGATATAGTGATTTAACACTATACATCGTGATATAGTGATTTAACACCATACATCACCCAGTGCTCATCAGACAAGGGCAGTCCTTGGGCCCCTGGGTGGCTCAGTCAGTTAAGTGCCTGCCTTTGACTCAGGTCATGATCCCAGGGTTCTGGGATCAAGTCCTGTGTCAGGCTTCCTGCTCAGTGGGGAGCCTGTTTTCTTCCTCTGGCTCTATCCCTCCCCTCTGCTTGTGCTCTCTCCATCTGTCAAATAAATAAATAAAATCTTTAAAAAAAAAAAAAGACAAGGGCACTCCTTGATCCCCCATCCCCTGTTTCACGCATCCCCCCATCTTCCTCCCCTCTGGTGACCACCAGTTTGTTCTCTAGAGTTAAGAGTGTTTCTTGGTTTGTCTCTGTTTTTCTGCCTTTGCTCATCTGTCTTGTTTCTTCAATTCCACATACAAATGAAATCCTATGATATCTGTCTGGGGCACCTGGGTGGCTCAGTTGATTAAGCATCTGACTTAGGCTCAGGTCATGATCTCAGGCTCCTAGGATCTAGCCGCACATCAGGCTTCCTGCTCAGTGGGGAGCCTGCTTCTCCCTCTCCCTTTGCCCACCCCCACAACAATCACGTTCTCTCTCTCAAATAAATAAAAGCCTTTTTTTTTTAAGATTTTATTTATTTATTTGACAGATCACAAGTAGGCAGAGAGGCAGGCAGAGAGAGAGAGGGGGAAGCAGGCTCCCTGCTGAGAAGAGAGCCCAATGCAGGGCTCGATCCCAGGACTCAGATCATGACCTGAGCCGAAAGCAGAGGCTTAACCCACTGAGCTACCCAGATGCCCAATAAATAAAAATCTTAAAAAAAAAGAAAGAAAGAAATCATATGGTATTTGTCTTTCTCTGAGTTATTTCCCTTGGCATAATACTCTCTAGCTCCATCCACAATGTTGCAAGTGGCAAGATTTCATTCTTTTTTATGCCTGAATAATATTCCATTATTATCTCCTTTATCCATTCATCTGTCGATGGACACTTGAACTGCTTCCATAATTTGGCTACTGTAAATAATGCTGCTATAAACCTAGGGCTCCATCTAGCCCTCTGAATTAGAGTTTTTTTATGGTTGGGGGGGTAAATACCCAGCAGTGTGATTGGATCGTAGGTTAGTTCTATTTTTAACTTTTTGAGGAACCTCCATGTTGTTTTCCATAGTGATTGCATCAGTTTCCATTCCATTCCCCCCAAGAGTGCAAGAGTTTTTTTCCACACTTGCTGTTTCTTGTGTTACTGATTTTTGCCATTCTGACAGGTGTGAAGGGTAACTCATTGTAGTTTTGATTTGCATTTCTCTAACGATGAGTGATGCTGAGCATCTTTTCGTGTGTCTGTTGGCCATCTCCAAAGAATGTCTTCTTTGGAGAAATGTCTGTTTGTATCTTCTGCCCATTTTAACTGGATTATTTGGTTTTGGGGGTGTTAATTTGTAAAGTTCTTTATGTATTTTGGATACTAATCCTTTTTGGATATGTCATTTGCAAATATCTTCTCCCACTCAGTTGGTTGCCTTTTAGTTCTGTTGACTATTTCCTTCACTTCTGCATAGAAGCTTTTTATTTTGATGAGGTCGCAGTAGTTTATTTTTGCTTTTATTTCCCTTGTCTAAGGAGACATATCTAGAAGAAATGTTGCTATGGCCGATGTCAAAGACCTTACTGCCTGTGTTCTCTTAGAAGTTTTTTATGGTTTCAGGTCTCACATTTAGTTACTATCAGTAATTTACAAAACACCTTTATAAGTAACTAACATCCAATTTTTTAAAAATATTTTTATTTATCTATCTGACAGAGAGAAAGAACACAAGCAGGGGGAGTGGGAGAGGGAGAAGCAGGCTCCCCGCTGCGGGGAGCCCAATGCGGGGGCTTGATCCCAGGACACTAGGATCATGACCTGAGCCAAAGCCAGATGCCCATCCAACTGAGCCACCCAGGCACCCACTAACATTCAATTTGCAAGAAAAATTGAGACCTAAATGTTTTTCTCTACTTACTTACAGAAAATTCTGTACAGAAAAATCAAGTTGAGGGGTGCATGGCTGGCTCAGTCAGTAGAGCAAGAAACTCTTGATCTCGGGGTTGTAGGTTCGAGCCCCATGTTGTGTGTAAGATTACTTAAAAGATAAAATATTTTTAAAAAAAAGAAAAATCGAATTGAATCCACAAATTACTAGAATAAGAGTTCAATAAAAACTAGACACAAAACAATTGTTCTGCATGCCAGGAGCAAACAACTAGAAAAAAATTTTTTTGAGATTTTTAAATTTTATTTATTTGACAGGGAGAAACACAGTGAGAGAGGGAACACAAGCAGGGGGAGTGGGAGAGGGAGAAGCAGGCTTCCACTGAGAAGGGAGCCAGATGCGGGGCTTGATCCCAGGACCCGGAGATCATGACTTGAGTTGAAGGCAGACACCTAACAACTGAGCCTCCCAGGTACCCCAAAAATGTTTTTTTTAATGTTGCAATTTATACTAACAACTATTAACCTTCAAAATAATACTGTCAGTTATTTTGCCAGCAAGGATGGGATTATTCAGGAATAGCAGAGAATTGCAATTCAGGATATGTGGGCAATTTGCAACAGTCTATAGAACTGAAAATACCTTTGCTATTATCCAGAATGTCACTTCTAGATTCACAACCCAGAAAAACTCTCATACATGTCCACAAAGCAACATACAAAAGATCTCACGCAGCATTGGTTAAAGCATTAAATATTTGGTCATCTGAAAAAATGCCTATCACCAGGGGACAAAATAATTTGTAGAAAATTTCTAAATAGAATACTATAAATGACTAAATCTTAAAGAACCAGGGCCGAAAAGACAAAATGTGCCTCATAAGCAAAGCATGAAAGGAAGAGGGGAAACAGCAGGTTCACCTCAAATTTTTTATTTCAAAAACCAGAAGACACTGTGGAGCACCGACAGTCTGCATTTTAACTGACAACTATCCCGAAAGGGAGAACCATACCATTCACGGAGGTACTGTGGTATCAGATTGGTCTGTGGAATGGACGGAGCCAGCCTCCACTCAATCTCCCTGTTCCAAAAATCCACTTCATAAAGCACCCTCCGGTAGAGGATTTACAAAATATTAAATGATAAGAACACATGCTATTCATGATCTTGGGCCAAAAAACCAAAACAACCTACAATTAAGTTTCCCATCAGAACTTGCTTCCCAAATTTTCACTCAAGGCAATAAAAGCAGGCTTAAAGCTGTCCCTTATAAAATTCCACATCTCAACTCTTCCAAAAAACCGGTCTAATCCTTCCCTGGGAGACCTTCCCACTGGCAGAATTGAGAAATTCTGTTCTCAAATTGAATTTTTCCCAGAGGTGAATGCCCTCGTCCCAGCTCCCAGCAGAGCACTGGCTCATTTGCCGATCCCTTCCCCGCTAACGGAGGCAGTGCCTCTTGCTGCCAGCAGGGGGCAGACACTGCTTCCATCCTCGAAGAGCTGCCCTTGGCGAGGAAGCTGTCTACAGTTGAGGTATTTCTCCTAACAACCTCTTCAGGAGTTACTTCAAAGCACAGCGCAGGAGTTCAGTGAATTCCAGCGTCATGCCTTGTTCTACAAAATAGACGCCTTGTTCTATAACATAAATCATACACATGCGATTTCTGCCCTCGGGGACGTGGTTAATGGGTCAAGTAGCACAAGGAAAGGAATGCAGTAGTGACATTAAAACTGAAAAATGGGGCGCCTGGGTGGCTCAGCCTGAAGCCTCCGCCTTCAGCTCAGGTCATGATCTCAGGGTCCTGGGCTCTCTGCTCAGCAGGGAGCCTGCTTCTCCCTCTCTCTCTGCCTGCCTCTCTGCCTGCTTTTGATCTCTCTCTTTCCCTGTCAAATAAATTATTATTATTATTTTTTTTTTTTTTAAGAAAGAAAGAAAGGAAAAAGATCACTCTGGGCACCTGGGTGGCTTGGTGGGTGGAGCGTCTGCCTTCAGCTCAGGTCATGATCCTAGGGTGCTGGGATAGAGCCCCGTGTCTGGCTCATTGCTCAGCAGGGAGTCTGCTTCTCCCTCTCCCCCTGGCCCTCTCCCCTGCTCATGCTCTCTCTCTCAAATAGATAAATAAAATCTTTTTAAAAAGAAAAAAAAAAGATCATTCTGGAGGCACCTGGGTGGCTCAATCAGTTAAGTGTTTGCCTTTGGCTCAGGTCATGGTCTTAGGGTCCTGGGATCAAACCCTGTGTTGGGCTCTCTGCTCAGCGGGGAGTTTGCCTCTCCCTCTCTCTCTCCCTCCGAGCTCTCTCTTCAAATAAAGAATCTTAGGAAGGAAGGAAGATGGAAAGGAGGAAGGGTGGAAAGGAGAGTGGGAGAGAGAGGGAGAGAGAGACTACCCTGGCTATAATATGGAGAATGGATTAGAAGGGGATAAAGTCAGGGGTGCCTGGCTGGCTCAGCCCATAGACCACAGGACTCTGGATTTTTGGGGTTGTGAGTTCAAGCCCCACGTTGGGTGGAGATTACTTAAAAATAAACTAGAAGAAGAAGGAGGAGAGAGAGAAGAAGGAGGAGGAGGTAAAGTCAGACCCCGGAAACCAAGTTGGGAATCTGCAGCAGAAATCCAGGGGAGAATGGCTTAAACTAGGGTACTGACAGGAGAAAAGCAGCTGCTGCCATCTAGAAGTTGGCCTGGCACTTACACCAAGGCCTTGGTGTTCTCCTGTTGAACATAATTTCAGAACATCAACATAAGACAAGTCCACTCTGATCATGATGGGTCAAGTCAAAATAAGGTCATTCTATAATCACATCTGAACACAGAAAAATCATGAACACTGCCCACATCACAAAGTCCAAACAGCTCCCTATCCTGCTAATATGAGTGACTGTTGTTTCTTTACCAATCATAGGTTAGCCTCATCTGACCACGGTCTTCCCTCTTTATAGGTAAGACTTATTAAGATACCAAATAAAGGGGCACCTGCTTAGCTAAGTGGGTTAAGCCTCTGCCTTCAGCTCGGGTCATGGTCTCGGGGTCCTGGGATCGATCCCCACGTCGGGCTCTCTGCTCGGCGGGGAGTCTGCTTCTCCCTCTCTCTCTGTCTGCCTCTCTGCCTACTTGTGATCTCTCTCTCTGTCAAATAAATAAATAAAATCCTTTAAAAAAAAAAAAAGATACCCAATAATAAAACGATGCCACTTCCCAAAAGCAACAAATCCAAAGTAAAGCCTCACTTGTTTAAACCCTCTCCCAAAACACCTAACACAAGCCCAGATCCTAAAATAAGTTCTAACAGCCTCCTACTGAGACACCCCGAGGTTTCCCGTGGTGTGTGTTCCTCCTCGCTGTAACAAGCGATAAACTTATGTTGCTCCAATACAAATACATTCCTGGCAGTCTTTGGCTGGAGACCATTTACGGTTCATCAGCACTGGGGATAATGACCACACCTGGTTTAGACAACTGAGCAAGAGAGGGCCCATTGGAGAAGTAACAGATTTGTAGGAAAAGATGAGGAATTCAGTTTTGGACAAGCTGAGCTGGTTATGGGCCATCCCAGTGAAGATGTCTGGCAGACCGTTAGATACAAAGGTGTGCAGTTCAGGAGATCCTGGGTTGAGACAATGTTGGGGACATGGCAGCATATATATGGTAAATGAGGCCAAGGTTCTGGGTAAGTTGGTCTAGGCAGAGCATAGTGAGTGAGAAAACAAGTGGACTGGAACAGAACCGTGAAGAACGTGTAGGGATAGACAGTGAAAAATGGTCAAGAAGCAAGAGGAGACCCAGGAGAGTGCAGGGCATCAGAAGGCAAGGATGGAGAACACTTCAGGAACAAAGGCAGGTCAACAGTGTCAAATGCTACTGAGAGGTCAAGAAGCAGAAAGTATTGGGGCACCTGGCTGCTTCCGTGGTGGACCATGTGACTCTTGGTCTTGGGGTCCTGAGTTCCAGTCCCACGTTGGGTGTGGAGATTACTTTAAAAGGGGGGCAGGGGGTGTCTGGGTGGATCAGTTGGTTAAATGTCTGACTTCAGCACAGGTCACGATTCCAGGCTCCTGGGATCAAGCCCTGCATCGGGTTCCCTGCTCCACAAGAAATCTGCTTCTCCCTCTCCCTCTGACCCTCCCCTCTGCCCATGCTCTGTCTCTCACTTTCTCACTCTCTCAAATAAATAAAATCTTAAAAAACAAAAAAGATGGAAGTATCTTCTGGGATTAAGTGAATAAGATCAGTAGTGGCCTCGGTGGAGGGGCCGGTGGAGGGGCCAGTACCGGAGCCAGAGTGCAAGGGGTTAAGGAGAGAATGGGAAGAAAAGACATCCCTGGAATGAGGACTGGGCAGTTCCAGAGATTTCTCTTTGTTCTTCCCACTGTGATAGCTCTTCTTCCCAGGGCGAACACCTGATGTGAGGTTAATTGAACTCCAAGTATATCAACCCTGTTAAACACCCAGGGACCAGGGAAATGATGCGTGGAGTACACAAAGCAAGCTCCCATTCCAGCTCCCACTCCAAAAATCAACGGAATACATTGTCCTCAGATAGAGGACGTATCAGATGTTAAACTGATAAGGACAGATACCACACTTGATCTTAGCCAAAAGGCCGAGAATCGCTAATACCGGTATCAACCCGCCATCATCCCTTCCGTCCCAAACCGTCCTCCCTCGGGTCTACAAATACAGCACGCGAGCCCGTCCTTATACTTTTCAACATCCTCATCTCCCCGAAACCAGGCTAATGCTTCCCAATGTCATGCTTCACCACAACCCAGATAATTCTGTTATCAAACTGGGGTTGTTTCTCCACTGCGGTTGCTGGCCGGTCTCCCAATTCCTGGCAAAGCCATGGTTATTTGCATATCCTCCTCCTCCCTTTAGGGAGGCAGTGTCTCTCGTAGCCACCTGGGGGCAGGGTTGCTCCCTGAGCGAACTCGCCGGACCTCTCAGCAAGGAGCTCGTTCCACCTGCAGCGCAATGAATTGGAGCTGGAAAAAGGTCATTCGAAATTTACGGAGATAAACTAATATATTGAGTCATTCTTAGTGTCTTGCATTCTGCCAGGCAACAAGAATATAACGATGATTTCCACGGGCATGATCTTGAACCTCAAAGAGTTACAATGGGCGGCAGAGTGGATCAGGCTTGGGGAGGGAACAGGGAGGTTAAAACAACAACAAAACAACAACAACAAAACTGGCAAGGAAAGCAAGGGTCTTTTTTTTTTTAATTTTATTTATTTATTATTTGTGATCTCTGACAGACAGAGATCACAAGTAGGCAGAGAGGCAGGCAGAGAGAGAGGGAGAAGCAGGCTCCCCGCTGAGCAGAGAGCCCGATGTGGGGCTCGATGTGGGGCTCGATCCGAGGACTCTGGGATCATGACCTGAGCCGAAGGCAGAGGCTTTAACCCACTGAGCCACCCAGGTGCCCCGAAAGCAAGGGTCTTGACAGCTATATTGATGGCCTGGTCTTTAGCCTAAAGACTATGGAAGGGCACGGAAGGATTATGAGCTGAGAAGTGAGGCCTGACCTCACTTAAAATAAAATAAAACATAAAAATGTTTTATTTGGAAAGATCTCTCTGCTATAAGGTAGAGAATGGATTGATTAAAAGGGAGGAAACCAGAGCCAGGGAGCCAGATAAAATTTGTTGTAAAAACCACAGGAAAGGTGTGCCTGGGTGGCACACTCCGTCCTGGGATGGAGTCCTGGATCAGGCTCCCTGCTTGGCAGAGATCATGCTTCTCCGTCTCCCTCTGTTGCTCTCCCTGCATGTGCTCTCGAGCTCGCTCACTCCCTCTCTCTCTGTGTCAAATGAATAAATAAAACTTTTAAAAAAGAAAGATTTTATGCAACCTACTAATGAGAGAACAAATAAGATTTAAGACTGGTTCAACGGAGAATTCTAGGAAAGGAGTATTTTCGAATCCATCAGTCAAGAATGCTGATATGAGTTTGTTCATAGGTAGATATAAAACTGGCTAATAAAAAAAAACAAAAATAAAATAAAATAAAACTGGCTAATGTCACACAAGGATATCACAGAATTATAAAATAACCAAATCAAGAGCAAACAGGAAGTCCAACAAAAGGGCACACTTCCTAGAAAATCAGATAACCCCCAAGATGTGTGGGCTCACTTTACAACATCAAAAGGACACCGAGCAATCACTTTTGCCTCTCTCCAGTTTTTGGAAAAAGGCCAAAAAATTTTAACAGGGTCAAAAGTAGAGACCAGGTTTGAATCACAGCTCAACCACAGTAGCTCTGTGTCCCTGGGTGAGTAACGATCTAATACTCAGTTTTCTTACCTGTAAACCAGGGATGAGATTTTCGTTGTCGTTGTTTCCAAGTAGCTTCCACGCCCAAAGTGGGGCTTGAACTCACAACCCCCCAACCGCACGCTCTACTGACTGAGCCCCCCCAGCACCCAAAAACTATTTTCCAACTGAGGTAGTACTTCACATAAAGCACTTAGTATACTACCTTCCCTGGGCGCCATGGGAAGCAGTAATGGATGTTAATATTTTCCTGAGATTTGTTTATTTATTTGAGAGAGAGCACGCGGCGGAGAGGGACAAAGGGAGAGGCAGAGAATCCGAGAACCTCTAGCACACTCCCCACTGAGCAGGGAGCTGGATGCAGGGCTCCACACCTGACCCTGAGACCATGGCTGGAGCTGAAGAGTCAGAGCCTTAACCAACTGAGCCACCCACAAGCCCCGGATGTTAATATAATAACATTAACACCCTCCACTAATTTTTCATCTCATTGTTTCCATTTCTCATTACTTGACACCCAAGCCTTTTGATCCTGGCCAAGTAAATGTACACACACACACACACACACACACACACACGTTTCATTTAATGTTACTACTACATTCTTCATTTCCAGAACAATCTCCTTTCTTATCCAAAGGAAAAAAAAAAAATTCAGTGTTCATTTATTCTGTGGATAATGAAATTTGCGTGACTTCCACCAAACTTCAGTCTCCCCTTGACATACACAAAATCTCCCCAGTTCTGTTTCAAAAATCCTACTCATAGGCGCCGGCCGGAGTGGCTCGGTGGGTTAAGCCTCTGCCTTCGGCTCAGGTCATGATCTCAGGGTCCTGGAATCGAGCCCCGCATCGGGCTCTCTGCTCAGCAGGGAGGCTGCTTCCTCCCTTCTCTCTGGCTGCCTCTCTGCCTACTTGTGATTGCTCTCTGCCAAATAAATAAATAAATAAAATCTTAAAAAAAAAAAAATCCTACTCATGACCTGTTATGTTACGTCCAAGTCAGTGAGCACAGCCCAGCCCTCCCGTCCTTCTCCCGGGAACACTCTACCCCAGGTGGTTCTGTGCTCCATTTCCTACAGCGGCCTGCACAAATGTCCCCCTCATCAGGAAGTCAGGAAGACCCTCTCTGAGTGACATGACAGTTTCCTCCCTTTGATCCCAGCACTCCGCTCTCCTTCCCTGCTTCATGTTTACCACAGCATTCCACTCTGCCTGACACATCTTTTGTTCCTCTGTGTCCATCCACCAGAATAAAAGCTCCAAGGGAGCATAAGGGAACTGTCTGCTTTGTTCCTTGTTGTATTTCCTACGCCTAGCAGGTGTTCAACAGATAAATACTGGCAGAATAAATATTAACTGAATGTCACCCGTGATCTTCAATGGCCAAGAACACTGCCTTGTTTAGTGCTTATTCCCTTTAACCCCTTTGGAGCTTCCAAATAGAACATCCAGTTTTCGGCATCCCCCACCTTTAGGTCACGACACAAGAGGCTGCAAATTCACACTTAGGCTACCTTTGACCCACAGGCATATTTGGATTGCCTTATACAACATGCTTAAAATTTCCAGGCTAGATGGCAGCCATTAAAATGGACAAATTAGGGGCGCCTGGGTGGCTCAGTGGGTTAAAGCGTCTGCCTTCGGCTCAGGTCATGGTCCCAGGGTCCTGGGATCGAGCCCTGCATCCAGCTCTCTGCTCAGCGGGGAACCTGCCCCCTCCTCTCTCTCTGCCTACTTGTGATCTCTGTCAAATAAACAAATAAAATCTTTAAAATAAAATAAAATGGACAAATTAATATAAAGTTCTGGATTTCTGGATCCTCTTGGTTTGATTTTTCACACAGAGACACTATTTTAGCAAGGCAACAACCAACTGGGCTAAAAAGCAGCCTAGCTTGCCACTGTCGCCACCAGTTCATATCACTTTGGGGCATTATTTACATATCCGCACATATGTCAGTTGGGGATCCCTGACTTAAATTCCCTCTTTCCATTCCCATTGCCAGTACACTTGTTAGTACAGAATCCACTTCCCTGTTGCCTCAACTACTCGATCTAATTAATGTCCTTGTCTCGACCTTATCTCTCAGTTTCCTATCACCTCCCTGCTCAAAAACTTTCATCTGTTTCCCTCATCATCTATGGTTCATATAATCTTTGCATTTCAGACCCTCCTCATTTGGCCTTCCCCAGGAAATCTTCTCCAGTTTTATATTCTACGATTCCCCTCCAGCCCATCATTCATGAATTACACTCATCCACTTCCTTTCTGTTCCAGCTCCAAGCCTGTGCTCAATTTTTTTTAAAAGATTTTATTTATTTATTTATTTGACAGAGAGACAGTGAGAAAGGGAACACAAGCAGGGGGCGCGGCGGCAGGAGTGAGAGAAGCAGGCTCCCCGCTGAGCAAGGAGCCCGACCTAAGGCTCGATCCCAGCACCCTGGGATCAGGACCTGAGCCGACGGCAGACACCTAATGACTGAGCCATGCAGGTGCTCCCTGTGCTCAAATTTTAACTGGAATCCCCACCTACCCCGACCCCTGTAGTCTGTTTAATCTACTCTTCAAGGCCTAGGCACTCCATAAAGCATTTCCCAACTCCCATTTCCACACACAAGCCCTCTATATCCTATCTGCCTAGTGTGGACCTTCTGAATTGTTCATAGTTTAACTGTTTCTCTCTCTCTCTCTCTCTCTCTCTCACACACACACACACACACGTAAAATACTTCAGGCTTTTTTAAGTTATTTAAGTAATCTCTATGCCAAACGTGGGGCTTGAATTCAGGACCCCAAGATCAAGAATCACCGACTCCTTCAACTGAGTCAGTCATTTACCCCCACATCTTCTATATATTTTGTTATAATTTTTCAACCATGTATTTGAGCAAGCAGTTAATATTTGCTGAATAAATAAATTTATTCCAGTCCCTAAATGTATTCAAGCTGGAATTCTCTCAGTTGTGCATACTTTGTTAAGGTACCCTGGGACACACATAGGGACACTGTTGCCCCTGAGAGTGACAATTGGTTTGGCAGGGGGAGAGACAGAAAAATCTTAGGTACTAAAGAGGTTTCTGGCCCTTCGAAGGGCCATGGTACGTAAGCAAATATACAGCATACCAGTGGTATTAAAATTTCATAAGTGGGACTGGAGAGGGAAATGTCTTCTTAAGGCTCCTGGGGAAGGGGAGATGATAACAAAAAAAAAAAAAAAAAAAAAAGACTGAGAAGCAGAACAGAACCCTGGGATCATTCCATTTGTTTCCTGTGCATTTGCCTGCTCCCTGACTACCTTGAGCAGTAACTCTGAGATGAGAGCAGTAAAGCCTAATGGTCAGATGTGCGGGCATGGAATCAGACAGCCTGGATTTGCAGACTGCTTGGCTCTGATTATCTCTTAAATGGATAACACACAGCCAGTTACTTAACCTCCCTAGACCTCACGTTCCTCACCTGTAACATTACCTTAATAGCTTCCTGCCCGGGTTGCAGTATTAGGTGACGTCCTACAGAGGAGCACACAGAGCTCAGTCCATGTTTCTGAAACCGGTAAGTACACCGACTACTTACCACAAATTGCTGATGAACCAAGTTAGTTGGTCCTAATGGTCTAGAGGTGACTAGAACCACCTTGAGGATCAGGTGAGAGGTGCAAGCAGCTCTGTAAGAACTCTTACACCTACGGTCCCGTATCTATAAAATGGGGCTAGTTATGGGCTATCTTGGGATTTGGGAGAACTAAAGTAATCAAGTCGTGTAGCGTGCTTAAAACGGTGCGTCCGAGGATAGCGAATATTAGCTCAACTACACGCCAAGCTTCCAACGACAGCGGACTAGACAGCAGGTCATAGGTGGCAGCTCAGGAAAAGTCAGACCCTGTCGGAAGACTCAAACGGAGCACTTACAGCCTGATTCACTTTACCAAAATGGCTCCATACAAAGGACCTCCCGCAGCCACCCGCGACGCAGAAACCCTGCGATCCAGTCCTGGAATGCGCGCTGGGCGGCAGGCGCGGGACCGAGATGACACCGGTCGAGGCTTCAGGAGGTTCGGGATCCGTGGAGGGGTCAGGGGGTGCTCGGGAAGGTGGGGCAGGCACCGGTGACCGAGGCAGAGCGTCGCCCACCACCGGTGCGAAGCCTCGGCTTCGGCGTCCTGGTCCCGCAGAAAGGTAGCCAGACAGACCCCAAGCACAACCACAAAGCCGACCGCGCCCTTCCCTAAAGCGCATGCGCGTCTTTTTCGCGCCCCAGCTTCTGACGGTGCGCACGGCACTCCCGCCTTCCCTGGAATTCTCTACCCACAACTCCCCGGGCTCGCGCGCCCTCTCCCTCTTTTTTTTTTTTTTTTAACCCGCGCGCCCTCTTTTTTTGCGCCTGCGTCCGCTATAGTCCCGCCCATAAGTCCCGTGGGCCTCTGCGAGGTGCTATTTAAGTATCTCGCGGACGGCCTTCGGTCTCATTTTTCCGCAGGGTTCGGTAAGTGTGTTACGGTTTTGTATCATTTTCTTAAGTCAAGTGAGCGAAGCACGCTTGAGCGTATTAGGCTGGGTTTACCGGTTGGCGCGGGAGGGTTAAAATCTTGGCCGTGGCCTTGAATTCGCGGAGCCGCCGCGGAGCTTTGTGAAGGACAAAATGGCGACGGCGGGCCGTGGCGGCGGCCCTCTCTGTGATGAGAACCTTTTCACAGACCTGTACTGAGCTCCGTGAGGATAAGACTCTCTGAGGAGACGGGCCTTGCACAGCCCAAGCCCAGCACAGTCGCAGCTCCGGAAGACAAAGCGAACGTGAAGTCACGGGTGTTGATTTAATGTCCCTTTGTCTGCAGGGTTCGGGCGCACCTTTGAACGCTGGAGAATGGAGAAGAGCCGACTTGCGAGGGTAGGTGTTTATGGTGATTCTTTCCGCTGTTTTTCTACTGTGCAGCTGCCGCAGGCCCCCTGGGGTGTGCTACGGGGATGATACTTGAATTGAACTCTCTCTTTCTGATGGCTCAGTGGAGAAAACATAAAAACTCTGAGTAGCACCATCCTGCAGCAGACTTTCGACGCGGAAGTGCTAGGGCACGAACGTGAGAGGGACTGCGAGGTATGGCACTAAGTGAGGGGTGCTCCTCGGTTTCTTTCAGATGCGGTTCGGCTCTAAAGACCTTAGAGGTTTGAGGGTGAGACAAGACCTATCACCTGATCCCTGCAAACTAGGCCTCACTGTGATGCTCCAGGTGGGTATGAGGTGATTTCTGCAGGTGTGGGTGGGCATGGGGTCTGGTGGGGTTTGCTCTCGTCCAAATTGTGCTGACCACTCAATGATGAACATAGAAAAGACAAGCATATGGCTGAACTTAAAGTGATGTCATCTTCCTGCTGAGAAGTGGGCCAGGAGTACTCAAGGGTCTGTGAGCGACTCTTCTTCGGTACATCATAATGCCTTTCTTTTCTGCTCTAGCATCTCGTCACTAGGCCTGAGGAACCCAACGGTCTCCCTGGGTGAATACAGGTAATTAACTGTTAAGATGGGGGATTGGAGTGTCCTCTCCGGTTTTGCCTACCACCAGGAGAGCAAATGGCCAGTGGAGCCCTGTTGCCTTTTTGCTCCTTCCAGTTTGTTCCTCTTGGAATGATTTTGCTGTGGAGGGAGAGCAGCCCAACAGTACAGTTCTTGGGAGGGTGTGCTCTCCTTCACCCATGTCACTGTCAGATGATTTGAATAGATATGCTGATCCTCTGTGAGGTGTGACAATTAATAGCATGTTAGAGTTCTGATGGCAGTTTCTGTTAACGAAGAAACTTTATTCCACTTTGTATTTTTTGGATAACCATTTGTTCCCCTTTTGCAGGTTGTCCTGATGGTGATACATTTATCTGTTCTACAGTAAGTAGCTTCTGCCGGTACTGTGATAAGTAAGCATATATATGAATTCATTATCCAAAGGATGGTTTTTATCATCGTGGCTATTTTTGTTGTGACCAGAGACTTGTTTTTATTTTATGTAGGCTCCGTCCCCAACATGGGGCTCAAACTTGTGACCTCGAGCTCAAGAGTCACATGTTGCACCGACTGAGCCAGCCAGGGGTCCCTTGATCTATTTCCTCTAGATGTTCATTGATCATTCTGCCCAGGGTTGAACTCCTGGAAAGTGTTAAGGATGGTGAGTACTTGTAACCTTGGTTGTGGCTTGGCAGAGTATGTGCCAGTGAGGAGAGCAAGCATCCTGTCTTACCCCTGTTATAGCCCCAGAGCCAGTAATGGTGAACCCACTGGGGCTAGCTGGGAGAGAGGATGAGAATTTGTTCCATAAGGAACTGTCTGAGGTGCAGCATATGCCTGTCAGTAGCATTTTCTTGGCTTTTCTTAGCTTATATCTGTTAACCATAGCTAGGATGGACTTTGCTATTTTAGATCCTTTCCTAATTCTGTAATCTTTTCATTCGGAAGGAGCTTGTTCCTGTGTGTTACCCCAAAACCTCCAGAGTTAACAGGTTAGTTGATTAATGTCTGTGGCTCATGCCCCCAATAGGCAGTTTCCATGATGAATCAAACTAGCTCACTATGACTTACACAATGAAAATAAGTGAACACCTGAGAAACTGGTGAAGGCAGGAGCGGGGGGATGCCATGTGGAAGGGCTTTTTATACACCTACACTTTTGTCTTTTTCTAGGTGCTGTTACCCACAACCTGCTTGTTTGTTCAAAGGTGAGTTGTTTAAATATGTGGTACATGGAGCATATGGGGTAGAAAAAAATACCCTTTTGGGGGCCTAAATGCATGATGACTTACATGGAATCTCGTTCGGCTGATGACTTGCTGTTGAGACTCGGAAATCTGATTCTCCTAGGAATGATCATTTTAAGTGGGAACAACTTTTTGTTGGAGGTAAGCATTACTGACTCTGGTCTTAACTGTTTTTCAGGTCCAGTACCTTGTGTGGAGCCCAAGAGTGACTTGAGGTAAATGCCTTTGTAACACTGTCTTTTAGCTGTTATTTGCCAGGTGTCTTTGGGTGTGTGTGTGTGTGTTGGGTGGCATTTTTCTTGGGTAGCTATAAGAAGACATGACTGGCTTACTCCAGTCTTGTCTCTGACCATTCTGAACCACCTGTGACAAGCCCCCCCTCACCAGTGATGAATTCAATACCGCCCCAGTCTGATCACTGTGACTGAAAGGTATTTTCTGAGCTGTGAGCTTGTCTTAGAATGAACTGACAGCAGAAGAAAGTTTTACCAAGTGGCATTTAAGCCAGTAGTAAGTTCTGTGGACTACCTGGTGGTTACTGTAAAATATGCATGCTGAAACTCAAAAAGCCTTTACAAATACGCCTTTGCTCTAAGCAGTAGAGACCCCTACGGATGATTGAGAGGCTTAGTTCTCAATTATTCTTTTTCAGGAACCCTGAGCCGTATTTCTGCTTGGCTCCAGTCTGAAGTCAGAGGTGAGTAAATCTAGGTGCAGGGTGGCCCAAACTAGAACTTCCCACTTCCCAGTGAAGAAACAGTCACATGTCCTACCTCCTGTCCTAGTCCCAGAGCCTGTAAAGGTGAACCCACTGGGGCTGGCTGGGGGAAAAGAGGAAGCTTGTTCCAGAAGGAACTGTCTGAGGGATCATAAGGGGTTTCTAAATATGGGAAGGAGTGATAAATCTCTTGTTGAAGTCAATTGTATTTGTTTTCCAGGTCTGAAGAAAGAACAAGGCTTGTATCCTAGGTTAGTATCTATTCAAATATTGGTGTTTAGTATTTAATAGAGTAAGATAAGCAGAAAAAGCATGCCTGGAGGCAGGTTTTTTAAGGTGAAGTAGTTCAAAGGGTAGGCCCAATGTATTACATACATTATTCTCACCTAGAAAGAAAATTCACCTTTTTCTTTTCCCCCCTCTACAGGAATCCGGTTCTTCAGGGATATCAAAAGGAAATTTTCAGGTCATTTTTTGTACAACCTAGTAGAAATGAGCATGCAGTTGTTTCACCCTTTCTAAATAAAAGTTTAACCTTTATTGTCGTTCATGTGTTTTGCGTGTCTGGCCGAGCAGAAGGAAATAATCTTGGGGAGTTTGCTCTTGTCAGCATTGTTTAGTGTGGCAGGTTGCCTACTGTGGTCTGGCTTGGGGAAGCATTGTTCAAGGAACCTCAGTAGATCTAAGGTTCCCCACCGTCAACTGCTGTGCCGTACCATACCATGTGAAATGGGTTTGGGTGATAACTAGCAGGCTTGCCTGAAGGCACTAGGAGCCAGTGGGGCATGACCATCAAGGATCCCTTAGACTAAAAAAAAGTGTCAGATTTTGGTGTTTCACTGCACTTTTCTGCACACAAAACTTCAACATGGTTTCTGTGGCATCTTTTCCTGTAGGATCCAGCCTACAGCCCTTGCATTTCTGTTCCTGTAGTGAACCTCTGGATCTCTACGTGCCCTTTTTCTGGAATTTTCTGGGTTCTTGAATGGAGGTGACTCAGGGGCCCGGCCCCTGGATAGTTACTTAAGCATCCAACTTGATGTCTCAGGGTCATGAGATCAATCCCTGTGTTGGGCTTCACACTGGGCATGGAACCTACTTAAAATTTTGTCAACTGGGGATGCCTGGGTGGCTCAGTTATATGTCTGCTTTCAGCTCAGGTCATGATCCCAGGGTCCTGGGGTCAAGCCCCCAATCTGGCTTCCTGCTCAGCGGGAAGCCTGCTTCTCCCTCTCCCACTCTCCTTGCTTGTGTTCCCTCTCTGGCTGTGTCTCTGTCAAAGAAATACATATTTTTTTTAATAATACAGTACTTTGCTGTGTGTGTGTGTAAGACTTTATTTGACAAATCACAAGTAGGCAGAGAGGGGGAGAAGCAGGCTCCCTGCTGAGCAGAGAGCCAGATGCCAGACTCGATCCCAGGACCTTGGGATCATGACCTGAGCAGAAGGCAGAGGCTTTAACCCACTGAGCCACTCAGGTGCCCCAAAGAAATAAAATCTTTAAAATTTTTCTGTCAACTGCTAAAAGGCTTACCTTGCTTGACCAATCATTGTCAATTTATGCTGTTGGTGTAAATACACCTTGAGTGGAATGTCTGTCTCCCCACCCCCCCCCCCTTTTTAAGATTTGAGAGAGAGAGAGCACAGCTTACATTAGGGGTGGGCAAAGGAGGGGAAGAAGCAGAATCCCTGCTGAGCACGGAGCTGGATTCTAGGACCCTGGAATCAGGACCCAGCCTAAGGCCGATGCTTAATTGACAGCCACCCTGCCATCCCTCCTTGCGTTTGTTCTTTCAGTGGGAAACGACTTCTCTTCACTCAGGACATCTGGTGGGGTGCTCAGTGAACACGTACATGAATGTGATTTGCACTGAATATCCACTTTTGTCTATGTGTGCCATTGTATCTGGGCATTTAGGAAGTGGGAGTTAAGATAATGTGAATGGGCACTTGAGAAGTTACAATCTCATTCAGTTGGGTTCCCTGTCACCACACATACCTGATAATTTCAAATCTTAACTTTTTAAGATACTTCAGTGTGTCAGGGGCGGGGGAGACTAGCAGACTCCCCACTGGGTGCTCACCCAATGGAAGCTGGATCCCAGGACTCCAAGGCCTGACTGAGCCACCCCAGGGCCCCCAAATCTTGCTTTTTAATTGTCCTTGGGCAAGCTGCCCTTGGGGATGAAGGACAGTAAAGGAAATTGCCAAAGCAGAAGCTCTTGGGGGGGGGGGTGTTAAACGTGTGTTAATCTTCAGAGCAGTTGCATAGTTGTCTGCACACTTACACAACCTCCATCCCCATCCCACAGGCAGTCCTGGTTGACAGAAATAGTTTCATAGTGAACATCTCGCTCAGAATGAAAGAATGGATACCAAATGATGAAAAAAGGGATTCCCATCCATAGGTAAATTTTAAAGTATGCATGCTGTGTCAGAACTGTAGGGCAGCCGAGGGGCTCCTGGGAGTCAGTTGAGTGTCCGGCTCTTGATTTGGGCTCAGGTCCTGGTCTTGGGATCTTGGGATTGGCCCTTCCAGGCTATGGGCTCTGCGTGGCGCGGAGTCTGCTTGAGACCCTCACCTTCTGCTACCAACTCCCCAGCCTCAAATCTTTTTTTAAAGAAATTTAAAAAAAACTAAGGCAGGGTGCCTGGGTGGCTCAGTGGGTTAAGCCTCTGCTCAGGTCATGATCTCAGGATCCTGGGATCAAGCCCCGCATTGGGCTCTCTGCTCAGCAGGGAGCCTGCTTCGCGCCCCCACCCCCGCTTTCTGCCTGCCTCTCTGCCTACTTGTGATCTCTGTCAAATAAATAAATAAAATCTTAAAAAACAACAACAACAACAACTGTAAGGCAACTTAAAACAACATGCATTCGGGGCGCCTGGGTGGCTCAGTTGGTTACGTGTCTGCCTTCAGCTCATGTCATGATCCCAGAGTCCTGGGATTGAGACCCACGTTGTAGGGCTCCCTGCTTAGTGGGGAGCCCACTCCTCCCTCTGCCATTCCCCCCTACTTGTGTGCATCCTCTCTCTTCCCCAAAAATCTTAAAAAATAAGAATGGATTTTTTGCTCATTAAATAGTTAACCTAAAACTTGAAGAGCTCCGTGGGGAACCTGCTTCTCCCTCTCTACCTGCTGCTTCCCCTGCTTGTGTTCTCAAAATCTTAGAAAATAAAGTCTTAAATTATTTTAAGTTAAAAAGAGGATGTAAGGGGTGCCTGGGTGGCTCAGTGGGTTAAAGCCTCTGTCTTCGGCCCGGGTCATGATCCTGGGGTCCTGGGATCAAGCCCCACATCGGGCTCTGCTCAGCAGGGAGCCTGCCTTCTCTCTCTCTCTCTCTCTCTCTCTCTGCCTGCCTCTCTGCCTACTTGTGACCTCTGTCAAATAAAATCTTTTTTTTTTTTTAACGGGGGATGTAAAATGGGAGAGGGAAATGTCATAAGCCTTCTATTTTATGTGACAATTTTTACACTATTGGTTTCATGAAAATAAAACGTCAAATAAGTTTAAAATGTATGCACATGGAAAGAATGTTCTTCCCTTGGCCTCACTTTGCCTGTCATCAAAGCATTCTCTGTGAACTCCCCCACTTCCCTCCACCTCTGTCATCAGAGCCACCCCTGCCCAAGTCCCCTCCTCCTGCTTGGTGGGTCCCAGGATTTTTCCCCCTCTTTTCCCCAGTAGACTATGAATGTCATGAAGGCAAGGGCCACATCTGATTTTATCATTGTAGAGTGTCTGCTCAGTAAGCATAAACAAACGAACAAAAAGCCGCCCAGGAGAGAATGTAATTCTGATTCTTACAGCACCTGTGCTCAGTGTCCTGTACTTAGATAGGAAGAGCTAGTACAGCAGACAGCGTGAAGGAAACACTCCCCACTTGCCCCGGCTTCAGAAGAGGAACAGGGGTGTCGTGTTGCAGCCTCACCTGGGGAACTGCTCCCCACCCCCCAACAGCCCACCCCCAAAATCCGTGCTCTGGGCCCCCTGTCTGTAACGTAGGCAGAAGGTGAAGGCTACTCAGGGGGCTGTGGCCTGCCCCAGGTTGGGTCCTGCAGAATTTGAAGAAGGTTGAGATTGAAATAAACAATTTGGGGGAACCTGGGTGGCTAAGTGGGTTAAGCCTCTGCCTTCGGCTGGGGGTCCTCGCCCTGCATCTGGCTCCCTGCTCCGCTCAGAGCCTGCTTTCCCGTCTCTGCCTGTCTCTCTGCCTGCTTGTGATCTGTCAAATAAATTAAAAATTTTAAAAAAAAACCACAATTTTGCTTTTGCCCCTGTATTTCTACTGCTGTTGTAACAAATTACCACAGACTTTTTTTTTTTAAGATTTTATTTATTTATTTGACAGACAGAGATCACAAGTAGGCAGAGAGGCAGGCAGAGAGAGAGGAGGAAGCAGGCTCCCCGCAGAGCAGAGAGCCCGACGTGGGGCTCGATCCCAGGACTCTGAGATCATGACCTGAGCGGAAGGCAGAGGCTTTAACCCACTGAGCCACCCAGGTGCCCCTACCACAGACTTTTAAAACAACTTGTTATTTTACAGTCGTGGAAGTCAGATGTCCAAAACGTCCAAAATGGGTCCAACAGGGCTAATATCAAGCCGTGTTGGCAGGGCTGCATTCCATTCTGGAGGCTCAAGAAAAATCTGTTTCCTTAACTTTTCCAGCTTCTGGAAGGCCACCCACATCCATCTCATGACCCCCTTCCATCTTCAAAGCCTGCAATGGCTCATCCATGTTCCGCATGCCGCCTCACTCTGACGCTGGCTCCTGCCTCCTTCTATCCCTGATAAGGAACTTTGTGATCACAGGCACCGACCAGATAACCCAACATAACCTCTCCTTCCCCAAACCCTAATTTAACCATATCTGCCAAGTACTTTTTGCCATGCAAAGTAATACATTGTGAGGTCCTGAAAACCAGGACCGGGGCCTCTGGGTTGGGGGTACTGTTCTACTGGCCACGCCCTCTTAATGCAGCCCCTCCTTGGAGGCTCTGGGTTTACTTATGGGGACCCGTGGAAACTGCCTCTGTTTATTAACATTGGGGACACACTGCTGAGAACCCCGTTCTCTAAAATCATCCATCACAGACATTTTGCTAATTAAAAGCCTATCAGTGAGAGCATAAGTCCCCACCCAGTCCCTTCGACCCAGGGATTCGGTCTCTATTTCCAGCCGGGGTGTAGAGTTTGTTAAGGAGGTTTCGGACAGATCGTCCCACATTTATATTAATGTAGTTTCTAAGGAAACGGGACCCCAGGTCCCTTCTCAGCCCCGGGCTGATCTCAATTGCTTTCATACAGCCGGACTGCTTTGAGCCTACGAAAGAACTGCTTCATTGACGTTTTATCCACGCTGGCCGCATCCCCTTTCTCCCACCGGGGGTTAAGGAATTGAGAACGTCAGAAAGGCCTTTCTCGGGGCCGCTTTTCCCCTTCTGCGAAGGGCCCACGGTGGGTGACGGATGGTGCAGACCGCAAGGTGGAAGTGTGTTGGGGGTGGAAGTTGCAATCGCTTGGACTGTTAGTCCCCATTCAACGCGCCCCATGTTGTCAAGTCACGAACTAGCGAGCAGGGATCCCAATCCCGTTCTTCGAGCTCCAAAGCCTGTGCCTGGGAGCCACAGCCTCAAAAAATAAAGGCCCGAGAGAGGAGCGCCGGCATCCGCCACACCGTCTTTCACTCACTAATAGACACAGCCTGAGCACACCCGCGGGGAACCTGCTCCGACACTGACGCGGTAGTCGTTGGTGGGGGGGGGGGGGGAGGCCACGCCCACGTTGCCACCGACTTGTATGTGGACCAATCCCAAAAGAGTAAAAACAGTGCAGGGGCGGGCTTATGTAAAACATACCGAGTGCGAACCGTCAGGCAGAGCAGTAAAGGACAGAATTTTGGCCTTTTTTTAAAAAATGTAGTTATTATTATAAAATAAGATAATGGAAAATTGAATTTTAGAAGTACTGCACATTGAGAAGTGATCTAATCTTTATACCTTCAAAGTTACCATAATCTTAAAAGCTGTACTAAAGGTAAGGCTTGCAGGGAAAGCAACAGCTCAGTATCGCTTCTCGGCCTTTTGGCTAAGATCAAGTGTAGTATCTGTTCTTATCAGTTTAATATCTGATACGTCCTCTATCCGAGGACAATATATTAAATGGATTTTTGGAATTAGGAGATGGAATAGGAGCTTGCTCCGTCCACTCCACGCATCGACCTGGTATTGCAGTACTTCCAGGAACGGTGCACCCCCTTTGGGGGAACTAACTGTGGTTTAAAAGTTAGACCTGATTTAAAGTTTGTGTTTCAGCGGAATAGCTTAGAAAAAGAAATTTTTCTTACTGTTTTTGGGCTACTTTGCGGTAGAGTTAGTAGTACTTAATATAGAAGAAAAGCGTTTGGACACAAGCGATAACACCTTATTTTCCTTGTTTTTAATTAGGGTTTTTTTCTGTCGTTTAAGGTGTTTTTGCTTCAAAACCATTAGAGCTGTAATAGTTTTTTTGTTTTTGCTTTTTTTGAGTTTTGCTTTGACACAGGGAGATCACAAGTACGTAGAGAGGTGGGGTGAAGCAGGCTTCCGGCTGAGCGGAGAGTCCGATGCCAGACTTGATCCCAGCACCTCGAATTCATGACCCAAGGCGGAGGCTCAACCCACTGAGCCACCCAGGCGCTCCTGGAATAATGATTTCTATTGCACTTTACACACCGGCATTACTCTTTTTAAAAAAGTATACTTCCTGTGACTCACAAATTGTCTGATGGCGTTGTGGGGAATGCTTCCTTTGTCTTTCCCTTAGGTCTCCATTTTTTTTTTCCTCCATTTTATCCTATGAACAGATCATTGGGTCACCCGGACTAGCCTAAGCCCCAGGTGTGCCCCCTGACAACCAGAGAAACTGCGCAACAGAGCATATGTCACAAGATAAAGGATTTAAGTGTGGGATTTTTAAAGATTTTATTTATTTATTTGACAGAGGGAGAGACAGCGAGAGAGGGAACACAAGCAGGGGGAGTGGGAAAGAGAGAAGCAGGCTGTCCGCTGAGCAGGGAGCCTGATGTGGGGGCTCGATCCCAAGACTCTAGGATCATGACCTGAGCCAAAGGCAGCCGCTTAATGACTGAGCCACCCAGATGTCCCTAAGTGTAGGATTTTATTTTATTTTATTATTTTTTTTTAAAGTCAAGCTTTGCTTTTTCTTTCTTTTTTTTTTTTTTAAAGATTTATTTATTTATTTGTCAGAGTGAGCGAGCACAGGCAGGCAGAGAGGCAGGCAGAGGCAGAGGGAGAAGCAGGCTCCCTGCTGAGCAAGGAGCCCGATATGGGACTCGATCCCAGGACCCTAGGATCATGACCTGAGCCGAAGGCAGCCGCTTAACCAACTGAGCCACCCAGGCGTCCCCCTAAATGTAGGATTTTAAAGATAAAGGGGAATTTTGGTTTAATTTAATGTGATAGGCTGAAAGGGCAGGGGGACTCGAGGAGGTCACTCTCAGGCGTGGACTGTAAAGTAGACCCAGGGCGCTTTGTTTCTTTCGTAATAAAACGTTAAGATAAATGTGGAATGTGACGCTCAGAACTCTCACCAGCAGCTCTGCCTCATTAGTGATTTGAATTGTTTCTGAAGTGCGTTCTTCCTTCTTGTCTTGTACAGAAAACTAGATGTGCATGATGCTTTGGAGGGGGGAGACACACTAGGCCTGGCTCCGCCGGGCGACGCAGTCCAGTTAGGATGCTGTAAAGGCCTACTTAGCCAGAGCGAGCCATTTTGTTGTTCATGCAGTAAACTTAGATTGACCCTGCCCCCCACCCCCAGAAGAACTTACTTAGAAACAAGTCTGGGAAACCAGTAAAATATGACTGACCAGCCCCTGATAACAGAGCCCATATACCAGGACGCGTCAGGTCAGGGGGAGGTAACAAGAGCCCAGAATACAAGGATGAGTCAAGCCAGGTGGAGGCATCCAATCAGGAAAGCACCTCCCTAACCATCCAAGAATGTGGGCCCTGACTTTTGGGTGCCAATTCTGACCAGAGTGATAGGCTAGTTCAAATAGCTACTATAGGATGAATTGTAATTCAATTGGCCACCTGTGTGTGGCCAGGCTCAACCATATGACCTTTACTCTATAAAAGTTACTCTGTGAGGCTGGGAGGGGTCGCCTCTTTGCAAGAGACGGCGCTGGCCGGTCAGTTTGATTCTCGATGCTTGGCACAAAATAAAGCTTTGCTTGACGTTCGCTTTGTATCAGTCTGGCTCCTTCGACCATGGACCCAACAATGCCTTCCACTCCGAGAGCAAAACTGTCAAGTTAGTCTTCAGATCACAAACAAGGATCTCCAGATTTCGTCTTCGTAAAGCGAAACCAGCTGTCGCAGTTAGGTGGTCTTTACTCTTCCAGGTTCTTGCTTTGTTTTGTTTTTGTTTTGAGTCATCTCTACACGAAACCTGGAGTCTCAAACTCAGGACCACGACATCAAAGGGCGCAAACTCTTCCCCATGAACCAGCTGGGTTCTCTCCTTCTGGCTCCTTAAACTCCGGGAGAGGGCTTCCTCCCCATGCGACAAGGCGCGCGCGGATGACGTGAAACTGCGCCGGAAGTCCGAGCCCCGGGCTGCTGGGCTCCGTTATGGCGGCTGCAGGGGCACGCTGGAATCATGTGTGGGTGGGCACGGAGACCGGGATCCTGAAAGGTGGGTGGCTGGGCCCGGCTTCGGGATGTGGGAGGTATTCCCCGCTCGCGACCGCGGCGCGACTGACACCCGCCTCCCGCAGGGGTGAACCTTCAGCGCAAACAGGCGGCGAACTTCACGGCGGCAGGACAGCCGCGGCGCGAGGAGGCGGTGAGCGCCCTGTGCTGGGGCGCGGGAGGCGAGACTCAGGTGAGCAGCCGCCGTTCGGCCCCGAGCTGGGGAGCCAAATGAGGCAGCCTCGCTTTGATCCCCATCTTGCTCTCCTTTGCTCGCAGATCCTGGTGGGTTGCGCCGACAGAACGGTGAGGTACTTCAGCACCGAGGAGGGCCGATTCCAGGGCCAGAAGCACTGCCCTGGCGGAGAGGGCACGTTCCGAGGCCTCGCCCAGGTCGACGGGTAAGACTGAACCCCTCGATGAACGCTCAGGTCGCAGGGAGAGCATGGAGGCTCCCGCAGGAAGGCCGAATAATGACGGTCAACCCATGATGACACCCAGCCAGGGCTGGGTGACAGGGACCTGCGTCCTGCCTATAACAAGCATTTATTGAACACCTGCTGAGTAACAGGCGTTGGGCGAAATGCAAGGGCTGCAGGTAAAGCAGACACATGAGTACCAACCTTCATGGTGTTTGCATCCGCAAGGGTTTTGCATCCTGGCTCCGTAACCTTTTGGATGACCCTGAGCAAGTCATTTAATAGTTTAGAGTATGTTTGAAAACAGACACGAACAACCAACAATATGGTCAAGTTCCCAAGGTAAAGGATAGGAAGGTGCTAGCGATTAGGTAACTGGCCTTTTTTTTTTTTTTTTTTAAGATTTTATTTGACGGAGACACAGTGAGAGAGGGAACACAGAGAGAGTGGGAGAGGGAGAAGCAGGCTTTCCCCAGAGCAGAGAGCCCTACGCAGGGCTCAATCCCAGGACCCTGGAATCATGACCCAACTGAAGGCAGACGCCCAAGGAGTGAGCCATCCAGGTGCCCCCTGGCCTAGCTTTCTTTCAAAGATGGAGAAGGCTGTGAATAGGCTGTGTAGGTTTGGTGGTGGTTTGACAAGTGAGATCTAGAAGTTCTGTGGGTGAGACATTTGCATGGGGCCATGAAGGATGGGCAGAATTTTGGCAGGAGGAGAAAGGGGTAAGAGCATTCTAGAAAGAAGCTACTGCCTGGGGCATGATGGTGTCAGGCTACACCACATTTTGGGAAAGATAAACAGCATTTGGGAGTTGAAGCTGAGGATGCATTTTAATACAAATGGGCAAGGTAGGTAGAGATGATGTGGAAAAGGCTTTCAGAGACAGGCTAAGAGATTTGCACTTGTGATTGGCAGGTAGTGGGGCTATTGGGTTTTGAGCAAGGGGGGGTATGGAGAATGGATTGGAAAGAGCTTGGGAGTTGGGAGGCTGTCGCCATAACCCGGGAAAATGACACAGCCTGCACCAAGGTGGAGAAGGTGAGCAGATGAGAGAAAGAACCTAGGCTCTGGCTCTCCAGAGCCTGGGAGGAACTTGCTTGGGCTTCATGGGAGGGTGTGTACTTTGAGGGAGAGATCGACATGTAGTGTCTGGAACCCTGAACTGGGAACTGGAGAGAAGCAGCTGGTGGTCAACTTTGGCCAGACCCTAAATTTAGACCAGTCCCACTTCAGTCTTTTCAGAACTACTGATCCTGACTCCTGGTGACCCACTGAAGATTGAGAAAGACCAGCAGAGCCGGGTGCCTCCAGGTGTAGCTGCAGAATAGCAGAGGCCCTCTGCTTTGGAGTATCCTAGACGTTATTTCCAGCTCTGGTTCTGACGTTTAGTGGTGTGGGCAAATCTTGTCATTTCTCGGAGCTACAGTCTCCTCACTTCCAAAACTGGTAACCCCTCCCCTCATCGAGGATATTAAATGACACACCTAAAAGGAGAACGTCTCGTTAATATGAATCTGGGGGTGGGTTGGTCGACTGGGGCCCAGAGAAGACTTGTACACTTTTTTTTTTTTTTTTTTTTTAACCTAACTCTATCCTCCCTCTGCCTGCAGCACCCTTATCACATGTGTGGATTCTGGGATTGTCCGAGTCTGGCGTGACAATGACAAAGAGGCATCCTCTGACCCAGTAAGTAATCCTCTGACCCTGCCTTGCTGGCAATGGTTGGGGAAGATGGGGGCCAGGAATCACTTGTTGTAGGAACCAGGTGAGGGCTTTGGGGGAGGAGGATTAAAGACTCTGGAACTGCTTCTCATCTCCCCTCTCATCTGTTCTTTTCAGCTCCTGGAACTGAGTGTGGGTCCTGGGGTGTGTAGGATGCGCCAAGACCCGGCACACCCCCATGTGGTTGCCACGGGTGGGAAAGAGAATGCTTTGAAGGTGTGGGACCTACAGGGGTCTGAGGAGCCTGTGTTCAGGGCCAAGAACGTAAGTGACGGGGGTGGGAGGGGCTGGGGCTGAGGTCCAGGGAGGCTGAGGCCACTGACTGAGTCAGAGACGACCAGATGGGCTTTAGGGGATGATGCTGAAGGGCTCAAGGAAAGGGCCTCACATGAGTCTCCCACAACCTGTCACCCATCTACCCACCCCCCACCAGGTACGGAACGACTGGCTTGACCTGCGGGTTCCCATCTGGGATCAGGACATACAGTTCCTGCCTGAGTCTCAGAAGCTTGTCACCTGCACAGGGTACCACCAGGTGAGGCACCATCTCACCCCTGGCCCGTCCTGAGCTCCAGCAGCTTCTTGGAGAGAAAGTCTCCCTGCACAGGCTCAGTCCTCATCCCTCATCAGTTTGGCACAGCTTCCGTTCTCACCAGGCTCTGTCCCTGAGTTCTCAGAGGCAGCATTTCCTCCTCCATCCATCCCAGTCCTGTGGCTGAGCCAGTGACCTTCTAGTGCATCCTAGGATGTGTGTTCTGGACTGTGGGCCTTCCTTCGCTTCCCAGCTGGAAGGGAGGACAGAAGAGAGTGCCCCTTTCACTGTAGGAACACAGGGTACAGGTGTGATGGGAGGACACTGGGCATCAAGAGAACTGGATTCTGGTCTTGATGCAGGCTCTGGTTTGCTTTGGGACCCAGGCCTGACGCTTTCCTCTCCAGCCTCCAGTTCCTCGGCTTTATAGGAGGGAGGGAGTGAGGGTCTAGCTGGGGATCTTTACAGCTGGCCTCATTTGAAGTCCTAAGACCCAGGCAGGACTGGGTCTGGGTCACTGTATGTGCCTCATTTCCTTTACTCCTGCATAAGGAAATCTGATCTTGGTGATATGCCTCCGTTCAAAACACACCCTGAGGGCTTCCTCTCTCCTCTTGTTTAGGCTAAATTTCTCTGAAATTCAGTACTCTGACAGTTGGACTGGCTTACTTTGTCATCCCAAGATGGGAGTCTAGAGGGATGGAATGCTCACACATGTGGACCATGGGAATGCTGCCCTCTCCCAGCCTGGGGGACCTCTTCCCTCAGTCCTGTCCGTCCATGCTCCTAAGCAGGTCTCCTCTGCCCACTCCTTACTGACATTCAGAGAAGGAGAAGTACATTTCAAATGAGAAAGTTTCTCTAAGAGTAGGTCGTAAACAAGAAAGCAGTGGGTGAAGGAGGAGGTAACGATGTGGAGAAGCCGGAGGGCAAGGCTCTTGTGATGCCTCTGTGTTTTCCAGGTGCGTGTCTATGATCCAGCCTCCCCCCAGCGCCGGCCAGTCCTGGAGGCCACCTATGGAGAGTACCCACTTACAGCCATGACCCTCACTCCTGGGGCCAAGTAAGTGTTGAGAGGACAAGAGGGGGTGCTCAGAGAGGACTCCAGGAGGTTCCTGCTGACCCCACCTGCCTCTGGTCTCCTCCTCAGTTCAGTGATCGTAGGGAACACTCACGGGCAACTGGCAGAAATCGACCTTCGGCAAGGTAAGTGGACCAGGGAGCCTTGCGGGAGGGCAAGGGGTGGGAGGAAAGGCACGATTCCGTCTCGGGGTGCAGTAGAGTGGTTGAGCCCTCATTCAGGTGCCTGTTGCCTGGGTTCAAATCCTGATTTCACCAGAAGCTATAGGATCTTGGACAAGTTACTTCAACTCCTTGTGACTTCTAGCTCCTTCACACGTAAAATGGAGATCTCAATGATAACTCCTGTCCCAGCATTATGCTGAGGAATAAATATGGAAACATAAAGTGATTGAGACAGTTGGGGCACCTGGGTGGCTCGGTTGGTTAAGCATCCAGCTCTTGATTTTGGCTCAGGTCATGATCTCAGGGTTGTGAGGTGGAGCCCCAGGCCCTACTGGACGTGGAGCCTAAGATATTCTCTCTCTCTCTCTCTCTCTGCCCCTCCTGCACATGAGCACTCACTCTCTTTCTCTCTCTCTGAAAAAAAAAAAAAAAAAAACATTTAAGGGGGGGCACCTGGGTGGCTCAGTGGGTTAAGCGTCTGCCTTCAGCTCAGATCATGATCTCAGGTCCTGGGATCGAGCCCTGTATTGGGCTCTGCTCAGCAGGGAACCTGCTTCCCCCTCTCTCTCTGCGTGCCTCTCTGCCTATTTGTGATATCTCTCTCTCTCTCTCTGTCAAATAAATAAAATCTTTAAAAACAAAAGAAACATTTAATGGTTATTGGCTGGCCTGCTTGTGCTGATGTGCCCCCTCCTTCCCCAGGGCGCTTACTGGGCTGTCTGAAGGGGTTGGCGGGCAGTGTCCGAGGATTACAGTGCCACCCTTCAAAGCCCCTGCTAGCCTCCTGTGGCTTGGACAGAGTCTTGAGGGTACACAGGATCCGGAATCCACGGGGCCTAGAGCATAAGGTGAGATCTGGCCGCCTCGTGTCCCCATCCTGATTTCTGTTTCAGTGTGCTTGGCTCAAGACCCCTGATCTTTTGCAGGTTTATCTGAAGTCTCAACTGAACTGCCTTCTCCTGTCAGGCAGGGATAACTGGGAGGTAAGCATTTGGGTCTAGGAATGTGGGAGCAAGGGCACAGTTGGGAGCATTTCCCTGGGGAGAGAAAAAAGCAGCAGCTGGAACACAGACCTGGAACTGTCTGCTTGTCTGCCAGGTTACTTAAGTTCTCTGAGGGGTGTTAATAGTTAACGGTCCTGACAGGATCACTGCCAAGGGCTGACATAGGAGCTTGGATGGGAATAGTGGCTGGGAGCAGGAAATAAAAGTGATTATTTCCCAGCTAGTTCCTCCTTCCCTGTTCATCTGTTACTGTGCCCCCTCATTCCTCTAAGTTTTCTCCCACTCACCAGGATGAGCCCCAAGAGCCCCAGGAGCCCAAAAAGTCACCCCCAGAAGACACAGAGACAGATGAACTTTGGGCCTCCTTGGAGGCAGCTGCCAAGCGGAAGCTCCCTGATTTGGAGCGGACCCAAGGGGCTCTCCAAACCAGACGGAAAAAAAAGCAGCGGCCTGGGTCCACCAGCCCCTGAAGAACCTGCCCTCACTTTGTAAATAAACAGCTCAACACCCACTGGGACCCTGAGCCTTTTGTGATGGGAGAAAGAAAAGAGGGGTGACTGCTCCCATCGCTGGTGCAGTGGGATATCTGACGTCACAAAAGCCAGGCACAGAGGCTGGGGGGCTGGCGTGGGTGGCACGGAGTTCGGGGCCGCTCGGGGCTATGGGCTGCTGCCAAGACAAGGACTTTCAGACCTCCGATGAGCCGGCCAAGGAGACCGAGTCGGAGGAAGGCGAAGGTGGGACCCAAGACACACCAACGGGGCCCAGGGAATGGGAGAAGGGGTTGCCCCGACGGGGACCGTCCAGGAGGTTGGACGGGGGAGGGGAGAGCAGAGCTCAGTGGCCTCGTCATCCCCGCAGGCTTCGAAGGGATTGGTGAGGACCCGCAGGACCGCGGGAATCGGAGGTCGAATGAAAGCCTTTTGATCACCGTGCTGTGGCGGCGGCTATCCCTGTTCAGCCGTCGGGGGTCAAACAAGAGGCAATCAGCCCAGAATCATAAGCTGGGGTTACAGGAGAGCAACCGGGAGGGGATCCTGGAGGAGCCGGAGAAGGGGTGACCCTAGCCCTGCTCTCAGTCTGCCCCAGCCTCCAGAGAATAAAGTTTCTAACGTGTACCTGCCCGAGTGCAAGTGCCTCCGCTGCCGGTTCCGGGCCCACAGGGCACCGGCTCCGCTGGGGCTGCGGGCTCTTTAAGGCTCCTCCCCTGGGGCTGGCCTTGCCTCCTGGGCCCCGGCTGTGGTTCCTCGGGGGCGGGGTCACGAACAGCTTAGCCAATGGGAGGGCGGAGTCGCTCCGGCGTTTGGTGGGGGGGCGTGCCTCTCGAGTCCCTGTGCTCCAAAACGCGTGGCACCGCCCTCTCGTCACCGGGGGAGGGGTTACGTGTGGGTGACGTGGCGGCTTCCAGTCTGGTCGGATTTCGGCGGCTACAGCGCTTGGAGAGGAGGCGGTGACCACCCGGGAGACTGTGGCAGCGGCGGCGGCGGCAGGAGGCAGAGAGGAGGTAAGACTCGCTCTAGAAGGGGTCTGGCCGCCGTGTCCGCTCCGGGCAGCGGCTTTCCGGGGGCGGCGACGGCAGGGGGGAAGGGAACCTGGGGCGAGCGGGCCAGTCCTGCCGGCCCGGCTCGGGGTGAGGGAATACTTCGCCGTCCAATCAGGGAAGCCCCTGTTGAGAAAGACGTCAGCATTACCTAATCAGTGGCTGTAGTCCTCCAGAAGGCGGGACTTGGGCGGGGGTGGGACTTCCTGTTTCAAATAAACACCTAGAGATTTTTTTTCGCCCCCCTCCGCCCACCGGAGTGGGTACCCCTCGGGAGGTCGGTCACCGTTTCTCCCTCAGGAGTCGAAGGGATCCGCGGATACGAGAGGGCCCGGTTGGGCCTGGGGCAGTTGCACAGGCCGGGCTGGCGCCTCGGTGCCACGGGACCTGCCTCTGGTCCTGTCCTGCTTCAAGGCCCCCGGCCCGCGCTCTGGCCGCCGGAGCCAAGTTGGTAGAGTGTGAGGAGCGGGACCAATTGGGCCGGAGAGCAGGGACCTGTCCGCCGTGGGCCGGCCCCAGGATCTGCGGGTGGCTTTGGGCGCGAAAGTCTGTGCCAAGTGCAGAAGGGGCCCGAGGATTTACTGGTGTGTGTGTGTTGGGGGCGGGGGATTTGTGGGGAAGGAGGCTTCCTGGGGAATGACACTCTCCCCTCCACAACAGTCCGAGGTTATGCGTCTCAATGATCCCGCGGAAACGCTACGGGTCTAAGAACACGGATCAGGGTGTCTACCTGGGTCTCTCAAAGACACAGGTCCTGTCCCCTGCAACTGCTGGCAGTAGCAGCAGCGACATCGCCCCTCTGCCCCCCCCAGTGGCCCTGGTCCCTCCCCCTCCCAACACCATGTCCTGCCGGGATCGGACCCAGGAGTTCCTGTCTGCCTGCAAGTCCCTGCAGAGCCGTCAGGTAAGGACCAGGAGTGGAAAAGGCAGCAGTGAGCCTTAGTGAAATCTGGGAGAGGCTGTGCTCCAGCACTGTTGATAGACATAATTTGGGGGTGGGGGTGGTGACCTGTTGCGGAACTGATCTGGTTTGGAGGGGCTGTAGGATCTACTCAGCAACAGAAAAGGGGTGGGTCAGCTATCTGGACGCAAGGACCTAAAGTGTTCTGTGAGAAATTCCCCAGAGAGTAGGGTTGCTAATCTTCGAAGGAATATCTCAGGATGAGAGGTCGCTGTAGTATATTTGGAGTGGATAAGGAACACGTTCTAGAAAGAGCCTTTAGCTCAGAGACAGGGACTTTGAGTTCTAGTTCTGGAATAGTCCTACCATAAGTTTGCTCTTTGGCCACAGGGAATTTAGTCTAGTTGGCTCTCAGGGTTTTTTTGGCGGGGGATGGGGGGCAGAGGTGTAGGGCTTTTTTGTTTTTGATATAAAGTAGGCTCCATGTCCCGTGTGGAGCCCAGTGTGCAGCTTGAGCTCATGACCCTGAGATCAAGACCTGAACTGCGATCGAGAGTCAGAGGTTTAGAGGGCGCCTGGGTGGCTCAGTGGGTCAAGCCTCTGCCTTGGGCTCAGGTCATGATCTCAGGGTCCCGGGATCAAGCCCCGCACTCTGGGATCAAGCCCCGCATCCACGCTCTCTGCTCAGCAGGGAGCCTGCTTCCTCCTCTCTGTCTCTGCCTGCCCCTCTGCATATTTGTGATCTCTATCTGTCAAATAAAATAAATCTTTTAAAAAAAAGAGAGAGTCAGAGGTTTAGCCAACTGATGCCCCTGGGCCTCAGTTTTTATATCTATAAAATGAAAGCAGTTTTTTTTTTTTTAAGATTTTATTTATTTATTTGACAGAGAGAGAGAGCGCGCGGGCGCGTACACACAGGCAGGGGAAGGCAGAGGGGCAGAAGCAGAGGGAGACGCAGACTCCCTGCTGAGCAGGAAGCTAGATGTGGGGCTTTTTCCCAGGACCCTGAGATCATGACCTGAGCTGAAGGCAGACGCTCAACCAACTGAGCCACCCAGGCACCCCGAAAACATTTTTTTTTGATAAGTAGTTTTTACCAAAATTACTTTGGAATGCTTTTTTACAAATTAGATTCCCTTGTTTCAGTCCACACATCCTGAATCAAAGTGGGACCTGAGTGACTGTAATTTTAAATATTTTTACTGCTCAGGTCTTAACAATTGCTTTTCTGTATGATCTCCAAGAGCTTTCCAGTTATCCTCTTTGATTTCCTGATTGGAGGACTAAAATGGTAATCGTGCCTATCATTTATTTAGTGCTTACAATGTCTGAGGCATCTAACTAAAATACTTTATGGCCCTTATGCTGTTTAATTTTAGCAGCAACAATAGGAGGTGTGTGGATTGTCTTCTTTTTAAGCAAGAGAAAACAGATTCAGAATGGTTTAAGTCACTTGCCCCAAACACCAGCTAATAAGTGGTGGAGTCAAGATTTGAACCTGGGTCTACCCAGGTTCAGATCTGAGCTCTAAATGACCGCTACTGATAAAATTGGAGGATCCGGTGGAGGTCCTAGGGAGAATGTAGCTGATACCTAAGAAGCAGTGAATGCTGGAAATGGGGAGGGGGAACTAAAGTGTCATGCCTTGATGTTGTATTTCAGAATGGAATCCAGACAAACAAGCCGGCTCTGCGTGCTGTCCGGCAGCGTAGTGAATTTACCCTCATGGCCAAGTAAGTTGAGAGAAGTTACGTGGTGGGGTGCTGCAGGGTCTGGGGAGCAGTAGGCTTGCCTCGGGGGGCCTTGGCTGTGAGGGAGGGCCGCTTCAGTTTTGCTGGAACTAATGTGGGAATAGGCCCTGTCCTGCCCTTTCCCGTGGTGCCCTCACTAATGCTCGTTTCCAGGCGCATTGGGAAAGACCTCAGCAACACATTTGCCAAGCTGGAGAAGCTGACAATCTGTGAGTGTTCTTGGGGTCTTTCAGAGATGGGGCAGTGAACCAGAGAGGGCTGAGGAACTGTACTCCCTGAGCCTTGTCTTTGACCTCCCCCGTCGTGGCCTCCTTTGTCTCTGCAGTGGCAAAGCGCAAGTCCCTCTTCGATGATAAAGCAGTGGAAATCGAGGAACTGACTTACATCATCAAACAGGTGAGCTACTGGCCCTCAGCATCCTGCGTTCCCATCAGATCGCGCTATGAGTCGCCGTTATATCGGAGGTCCAGAGCAAGTTTCTAGAGCCAGCCCAGACATCCTGCTCGTGTGTTGAGGCAGTGGACACTTGGCCATTAGCTGTGTACAAAGCACAGTACAAAAGCTTGAGGCAAGATTTCCGCCATCAGGGCTTATTGTCTCCAAAAGATATCCAGTCCCACAAACTCAGACTTACAGTGAGGAGAAGGCAAGGGGTCTGGACCTTACAAAAAGATGAATGAGATGGTCTGGGGACACTGGGGCAGATTTTCTAGAGGGAGTGAAGTCTGAACTGGTTTCAAGACTTGCCTACAGGCCATGGAAGAACATTCCAACAGAAGAAACAGTGTGTGCAGTGGCCCGGCTTATAACAGAGAAGGTTGAAGTCTTTGATGAGGTGTTACCTTCTCAGGGAGGCCTACCCTGAGCGTGCGGTTTAGTATGTCAGTGCTCGCAACTGTGATCTCCCTTACCTTGCTCTGTTTTTCTGGTTATAGCACTGGATACTTTCTAACATTCTCTGTCATTGACTGACTTACCTTTATTGGTTTTGTTCCCTCCCATCTACCTCATCCCCCCAGCCCCAAACAAAGAGAAGAAAAAATTGTAAGTGCCACAGGAACAGAGATTTTTTTTTTCTTCCTGCTTGTTCACAGATGTATCCCAAATGCCTGTAGTAGTGTCTGGTGTAGAGGAGGTACTCACTCTTTGTTGACTGGATGACTGGTCAGCAGGAGATGAGGCTGGGAGGGTAGATCGGTGGCTGGTTGGGAAGCTCATTGTGGGCCTGGGTAAGGAGCATGGAATCACTGATTGCCAGAGGCTACAAGGACGGTAAGAATGTGGAGTCTAAGTCTGTCTAGAAGACCCCCGGATAGTGGAATCTGTACAGTTGTGATTCCTTCCTCTCCCAGCACAATGTCATGAGCATGAAACTTGAAGTTGAATGACCATAAGGGGGGGAAAAAAACCCAGCCTGGGGCATGGATGGGCAGAGAGGCTAGGGAGGAGGTTCTGCTGCTGTCCAGGGGCAGCTGTGTTCAGGAGGTGCCTTGTGGGGTGGAAGAGAGAGGATGGCATCAACTACTGGGGCGCTCTTGCGTAGGCTTTGAAGAACCACTGCCTGGATTCAGACAGACGAGTTCAAATCCCAAGTCCACTGACTATGGTGTAACGTTGGGTAAGCCGTCTAACTACTCTGAGCTTCGGTTCCCTTATGATGGTCACAGCACCTACCTCGGAGGGTGGCTGTGGGAATTCAGTTGTTTATTTTTGGAGTCACATTATTGGGTGACCTATAGCTGCCTGGTTCTGGGGGATTCAGCAGTGAGCAGGACAGGTGAGGTACCTGCCCTGGGGGATTTCCTCCTCCTCTTCCTCCTTTCCTTCCTTCCTTATTTATTTATTTATTTATTTGAGAGAGGGGGAGGGAAGGGAGAGGGAGAGACACCAGACAAGTAGAAAAAACAATTTCAGGGTGGTGAATCCTATTAAAGAAATGAATTCAGTTCCTCAGGCCGGGGTCTTAGTAGATGGGGGTGATCTAGGATCGCCCGTGAGAAGGGGCATTGAGACCCGAATGGTGAAGAAGCAGCATCATCCAAAGATCTGGTGGGAGCACTTTTCAGAAAGTGGGAATAGCAAAGGGAAAGGCCCTGAAGGGTGGGCCACCTTAGCGCGTCTGATAAACACAAAGGGCAGTGTGGTTGCAGCATAACAAGTGAGAAGGAGACCAGGAGGGGATGAGGTCAGGGAAATGGGCAGGGCCAGCGCCTGTGAAGTCTGCGTCCACCAGGGAAGGAATTTGGCTTGTGTTCTAAATTTAGTGGAAAGCTCTTGGAAGATCTTAAGCAGCGCGGTGATGTGCTCCGTTTCTGGTTCAAAAGCTCACTCTGGCCGCTGTGTTGAGGGTGAATGGGCGAGGGCAGGCTGCAAGGAGAAAGTCACTTAGGAGGCTCTTGGCGAATGTTGAGAGAAGGTGACGATAGGGTCCAGGGCAGGTTTCGTAGGGAAGGAGGTGAGCGGCCCGATTTGGAGCGTCTATTGGAATCGGCCGGGTTCTCTGTGGGCTCCTGCTAGGCTCCATATGGATTAAGGGGAAAGAGGGGACTTGAGGATGGCTCCCCTGCGTCTGGTCTGAGCAGCTGGCGACTGATGGTGCCATTTACCAAAAGGGAAAAGTAGGGAGAAGGGGGAACAGCTTTTGGCGGGGAGTTAGGAGTTGTCTTCTGTGGTAGACAGGGCAAAGAAAATGGCAAGCTGCCTAGCGCGCTGTGTGGCACAGAGACACAGGCACTTGGTGCCTGGTAAGTGACCCGTAGACTGTGGTTGTGTTGTGGCAGAGAGATGGGTTTAGGAGGTATGAGTATGTGACTTAGAAACTTCTAGCTTGGGCGCCTCGGTGGGAAGCAGTACCGTTTTTCTGAGCTAGAACTCTGGGGGAGGAGATTTTATGGGGAGAAGCCGTGGAGTGCGGTTTTGGACGTGGGGCTATAAGGAGGTTGCATCAGCTCCAAAGGGCCAGACCGGTCAGCTGTGGATATCGTCCACAGCTCTCGAGTGCTTGTGGCTGGAATGCTAACTGGCGGGGGGACTGTTCGAGGAATTCTAGAAGTTGCCTAATCTAGTTTGTCTTCAGTGTGTTCCTTAAACTCACTATTCCTGACCTCCTCTCCCTCTCCCCCTCATCCCCTGGGCAAACTTTCTCTGCCACTCCCCAGTCATCTCCTTCGTCTCTATCTTGGCAAGCCGGATCGGGGAGCGGAGGATACCTTGGTCTGGTGTAGAAAGCCGGACTGTGCTACTTTACCTCATCATGTGTGACCTTGGACAAGTCACAGCTTTTACTCTTCTGCTATAATGACCTTTGAAAGGAGATCTGTGTATTAGAGGCGTTTTGTTGATGCTTCCGGGAAACACGGAGACTTTGACTCTTCCCTTTTCCTGACTGCCATACAGTGCTCTGCTGGCCAGCATGCACTGGGTGTGAGATGATAGCCTTCGAAGTAGTTCTCTGGTCACGTGTCTGGCCTCGCAGGTGGAGTTGAGCCAGAAGGTGAAGGGGATAAAGTCAGTTATTTAGAAAAGGATGAGACCAGATTTTGCCTCTTCTGGCTCTACTCCGCAGGGACTGAGCCGGAGCAAAGTCCGGAGCTTGGACCATCCCAGAAGGCCCTTCGGGTCTGACTTTGAAATACCCTCACCATCGTTCGTAACTTCCACCCTGTCGTCCTTGCTGGAGCTGTCCGTGTGGGAGAGACATTGGCTGAGGACCCCTTTGTTAACAGCTTTTCCGTTGGCTCTCCGTAGGACATCAATAGCCTCAACAAACAAATTGCCCAGCTTCAGGATTTCGTGAGGGCCAAGGGCAGCCAGAGCGGCCGGCACCTGCAAACCCATTCCAACACCATCGTGGTCTCCCTGCAGGTGGGACCTGGAGTCAGTGGAGGGGGAGGCAGAAGGGAGAAAGGCACTGTCTTCCTTGGCCAACCCTCTCTCCTTTTGTTCTAGTCAAAACTGGCCTCGATGTCCAATGACTTCAAATCAGTTTTAGAAGTGAGGACAGAGGTAAGAAGAATCTGTGTAGGAGGGATAGGAATCGGGGCAAGGGCCCGAGGGCAGATGGGGAAGGGACAAGTGGAGGGGTGAGGGTGACAGTGTCATAGGCCAACAGGAGGGTCTCTAACATGCCTGCTTCCCAGAGGCCTCGGGACCTTTGCATTTCTTCCCCAACCCCAGAACCTGAAGCAGCAGAGGAATCGGCGGGAGCAGTTCTCCCGGGCACCTGTGTCAGCCCTGCCCTTGGCCCCCAACCACCTGGGTAAGTCACCGGCAGTGCAGGGAGCCCTGAGGGGTAAGACTCAGTTACTGTGTCTGTGATGGCATCTCTAACCCCGCGAGGGCAGGGCGTGCGTAGGAGAATGGAGAGGCATCCTTGAGATGCCAAGATTTCTCTCTCAGAGGTCAAACCCCATGGCTGGCTTTCACGACCCACACTTAGTCTTCCACGTTCTCACTGTCGGGGCTGAATTCAGTCCTGTGCACTAGAATGACTCTAACATTTTTATTACTCGTTCACATTCTCTCATTTAATTTTCACCACCACGTCAGAGAAAGCCGCTATTATTATGCGTCATTTAAAGGGGAGGAAACTGAGGCCCAGCGAGATTAAATGACTTGTCCAGGGTCACAAGGCTAGGAAGTGCCCGCGCTGGGATTCAAACCCAGAACGTGTGGGCGGGCTTTGAACCTGCTTTCAGGCACTACGAAGTGCCTTTTCTTTCTTTTCCCAGGGGGCAGTGCTGTGGTTTTGGGGGCAGAGTCTCGTGCCTCCGGGGATGTGGCCATTGACATGATGGACTCTCGGACCAGCCAGCAGCTGCAGCTCATTGATGAGCAGGTACCTGGGCTCGGAACTGGGGAGGAGATGCTCGTCTGTCCTCCCCAGTGGACGGCTAGCAAGTGTTTGAAATGTGCGTTGAGTAGAGTGGCCATGCTGGGAAGGGGTCCTAAAGAAGCAGGCCCTCCGCTGAGGAAGCACCTAGAGTTCATGGGCGCTATCTCTCCCCTGAAGGATTCCTACATCCAGAGCCGGGCAGACACCATGCAGAACATCGAGTCCACAATTGTCGAGCTGGGCTCCATCTTTCAGCAGTTGGCACACATGGTTAAGGAGCAGGAAGAAACCATTCAGAGGTGAGACTCTCTTTCACCCCCGGACAGAAGAGCCTTCTGTTCCTGTGGGGTGGCATCCTAAAGGTCGCCAGGGACAGCTTGCTGCCCTTTGAAAGAGTAGAGGGAATCCGGCCTACCCACAGGGTTCCTTCAACAGGTGTTCACGGAGTGCCTGTTTCTTGTCAGGTGCTGTTCTAGGTGCTGAGGATACACCGATGAGTAGAACCGTGGCATCTCTATAGCGTAGGGGTGAGATTCAGGAGGGTGGGTGAGCACAGCTGTTTAAAAGAGTTGACAAGAAATTTTCAGGTAGTGATAAGATATACGTGGAGAATTACGGCGGGATGATGTGTTAAGAAAGGGATCGTGGGGCGCCTGGCTGCTTTTGGCTCGGGTGGTCCTAGGATCGAGCCCAGCATCAGGCTCCCTCCTCTGCGGAGAGCCTGCTTCTCCCTCTGTCTGCAGCTCTGCCTATTTGTGCTTGCTTTCTATCTCTCTGTCAAATAAGTAAATAAAATCTTAAAAAAAAAAACCAAACAGGATCCATTCTATCAATGGACTCCTACACTTCTGTGTTTTGGCTATTGTAGATAATGCTGCAGTGAACATCAGGGTGCATATTATCTTCCTGAGTTAGTGTTTTCTTTTCCTTTGGATAAATGCCCAGAAATGGAATTACTGGATCATGTGGTAGCTATATTTTTAATTTTTTGAGGAACCTCCATATTGTTTCCCAGAGTCGCTGTATCAGTTTGCATTCTCACTAACGGTGCACAAAGGTTCCTTTTCTCTACATCCTCACCAGCACCTATATATATATATATTTTTTTTTTTTTTGGCTATTTGTTTTGTTTTGTTTTGCTTTTTAAGATATTATTTATTTATTTGACAGAGATCACAAGTAGGCAGACAGGCAGGCAGAGAGAGAGAGGAGGAAGCAGGCTCCCTGCTAAGCAGAGCGCCCAACGTGTGGGGTTCGATCCCAGGACCCTGAGATCACAACCCGAGCCAAAGGCAGGGGCTTAACCCACTGAGCCACCCAGGTACCCCTGTTTTGTTTTGTTTTAAGATTTTTATTTATTTGACAGAGAGCGAGATCACAAGTAGGCAGAGAGGCAGGAGAGAGAGAAGGGGAAGCAGGCTCCCTGCTGAGCAGAGAGCCCTATGCGGGGCTCGATCCCAGGGCCCTGAGATCATGACCTGAGCCGAAGGCAGAGGCTAAACCCACTGAGCCACCCAGGCGCCCCTGTTTTGTTTTTAATGCTAGCCGTTCTGACAGGTATGAGGTGATTATCTCATTGTGGTTTGGATTTGTTTTTCCCTGATGATGAGTGGTGTTGAGCATCTTCTCATGTGCTTCTTGGCCATTTGGATGTCTTCTTTGGAAAAATGTCTTCAGACTTTCTGCCCATTTTTTAATTAGATTGTTGGTTTGTCTGTTTGTTTGCTGTTGGGTTATATGCAGTCTTTATATATTTTGGATATTTGGCTTATATCAGATAAATGATTTGCAAACTTTTCTCCTGAAAAGGAGAAAGAACTTTGTTGATAGTTTCTTCTCTGTGCCAAAGCTTTTTAGTTTGATGTACTCGCATTTGTTATTATTGCTTTTGTGGCCCTTGCCTGTGGAGCCGGGTCCAAAAATATTGCTAAGTAATGTCAAGAAACCTGCCACCTGTGTTCTCATCTAGAATTTTTATGATTTCAGGTCTTGCATTCAAGTTTTCCATCCATTGTGAGTTAATTTTTGCATGTGGTGAAAGAAAGTGGCCCAGGGTCATTCTCCACATGTAGCTGTCCAGTCCCCCCACCCATTTGTTGTTGAGACTGTCTTCCCCGTTTATATTCTTGCCTCCTCTGATTAATTGATCACATACGTGTGGATTTATGTCTGGGCGCTCTCTCCTGTTGCACTGATCTACGCGTCTGTATTTGCGCCTGTACCAGGCTGTCCTGGTGACTCTAGTTTTGTGGCATAGGTTGAAATCAGGGCGTGTGATGCCTCCGGCTGTGTTCTTTCTCAAGATTGCTTTGGCTACTCAGGGTCTTCTGTGATTCCATAAAAATAGTGTACTCTTGGGGGCGCCTGGGTGGCTCAGTGGGTTACAGCCTCTGCCTTCGGCTCAGGTCATGATCTCGGGGTCCTGGGATCAAGCCCCGCATCAGGCTCTCTGCTCGGCGGGGAGCCTGCTTCCTCTCTCTCTCTCTCTGCCTCCCCACCTACTTGTGATCTCTCTCTGTGTCAAATAAATAAATAAATAAATAAATAATAAATAATAAATAAATAAATAAATAGTGTACTTTTTAATAAGGTTGGATTTAGGCTTACCATTTTACTATTTGCTTTCTTTCTTTTTTTCCTTTTTTTTTTTTTTTTTTGGTCCATTTGTTCCTCCTTCTCTGTCATCTTTTGAACAATGGAAATTTTTTTCAAAATTCCACCAAAAATTTTTTTGTTGGTATTTTAGCTAAACGTCATTGCCTTTTTTTTTTTTTTTAAAGTGGCTGACCTAGGAATTATAGCATGCATCATTAGCTCTCACAGCCTACTTCATACAAAATGCGAGAACTTTAGGGGTGCCTGGGTGGCACAGTCAGTTGGACGTCCGACTCTTGTTTTCAGATCAAGTCATAATGTCAGGGTTGTGAGACTGAGCCCTTTGTCGGGCTCCATGCTGAGTGTGGAGCCTGCTTGAGATTCTCTCTGTCCCCCTCTCTTTGCCCCTCCCTCTGCCTGTGTGCATGTGCTGTGTCTCTCAAAAAAAATTTCGGGTGCCTGGGTGGCTCAGTTGTTAAATAAGCCTCTGCCTTCAGCTCAGGTCATGATCCCAGGGTCCCCATCCAGCTCCCTCCTCAGCAGAGAATCCTCTTCACCCTCCCCCTCTGATGCTCCCCCTGCTTGTGCACGTGCTCTCTCTCTCTAATAAATAAAATCTTTTTAAAAAAATACTTTATTTATTTGTCAGAGAGAGAGTGCGCACGCACAAGCAGGGGGAGCATCAGGCAGAGCAAGCAGAGAGAGAAGCAGGCTCCCTGCTGAGCAAGGGACCCAGCATGGGACTTGATCCCAGAACCCTGGGATCATGACCTGAGCCAAAGGCAGACGCTTAACAATTAAGCCACGCAGGCACCCTGCCCACCCCCACCCGCTCTTATTTTTTTAGGTAGGCTCTGTGCCTAAAATGGGGCCTGAACTCACAACCCCTAGATCAAGAGTCCCACACTCTACCCACTGAGCCACCCAGGTGCCCCCAACTTCATTCTTTTTTTTTTTTTAAGAATTTTATATTAATTTTTTTTAAAGATTTTATTTATTTATTTGACAGAGATCACAAGTAGGCAGAGAGGCAGGCAGAGAGAGAGAGGAGGAAGCAGACTCTCTGTGGAACAGAGAGCCTGATGTGGGGCTTGATCCCAGGACCCTGAGATCATGACCTGAGCCAAAGGCAGAGGCTTTAACCCACTGAGCCACCCAGGCGCCCCTGTATTAATTTATTTGACAGAGAGATCACAGGTAGGCAGAGCAGCAGGAAGAGAGAGAGGGGGAAACAGGCTCCCTGCTGAGCAGAGAGCATGATGCAGGTCTCAATCCCAGGACCCTAAGACTATGACCCGAGCCGAAGGCAGAGGCTTAACCCGCTGAGCCACCCAGGCGCCCCCCACTTTCATTCCTGAAGGATGTTTTCCCTGGATATAGAATTCTGGGTTTTCAGGTTCACTCTTTAGTCACTTTCGCTGTATCACTCTACTGAGCTTTGGTCTTTCTTGTTCTTAATGAGAAGGTGGTGATAACTTCAGCTGTGTATGTAATGTGTTTTTCCCTGGCTGCTTTTCAGGTTTTTTTGTATGTTTGTTTGTTTGTTTGTCTTTGGTTTTCAGCAGTTGACTATTATGTCTCCTGATGTCATTTTCTTTGAACTTCCCTTTCTCGGGGTTCTCTGAGTTTCTCACATCTGTACATCTACATCTCTCACGAAGTTTAGGAAACGTTTGGCCGTTATTTACTCAGACTGTGCCCGATTCCTCAGACTGGTTCAGTGTTCTCCGTTCAGTAGGAGGGAGCACTAGTAGCTGGGAGGCGGGGAGAGGAGATGTGGGAGGAGGAGGAGTTTGACAACTGCTACTTAAAGGATGTTTGTTTGTTTATTTATTCATCAACTATAGTACGAGCCATTTATAAGGTGCTATGAGTCTAGCCATCATGGTCCTGGAATCAAGAGACTTCAAAAGACTGATTCTTCCCTGGTTCAGCTGAGACCTAGGGAACTCCTTACTGGGTTGGTTCCATAAACACTGTAGCTCCTCAGGCTGTGATGTACTTTGTATATTAGAATATTGTTATAGATTCTGTGAAATGGAATCGTAAAAGATACTTGGGTTTGGAACACCTGGGTAGCTTAGTCGGTTGGGCATCTGCCTTCAGCTTGGATCATGATCCCGGGATCCTGGGATCGAGTCCCGCATGGGGCTCCTTGCTCAACAGGGAGCCTGCTTTTCCCTCTCTCTCTGCCTGCCACCCCCCCTGCTTGTGCTCTCTCTCTCCCTCTCTCTCCCTGATGGATAAATTAGTAAAATCTTAAAAAAAAATTTACTTGGGTTCTTTCTCTATCGTTTATGTGTTTTAAATAGTTAACATTAGGGGCGTCTGAGTGGCTCAGTCGGTTAAGCATCTGCCTTCAGTTCAGGTCATGATCTCAGGGTCCTGGGATTGAGCCCCGCATCGGGCTCCGTGCTCAGCTGGTGAGTCTGCGTCTCCTTCTTCCTCTCCCTCTGTGATCTGTCTCATTCTCGCTTGCTCTCAAATAAATAAATAAAATATTAAAAGAAATAGCTAACATTCTCTGCATCTGCATGCAACCTTACATTCTAGTCTTCCTTGAAAGAGTGTCTTTCAGTGTTAGTGTTCATTTCTTTATTGGTTTAGCAAACATCTGGTGCTGCTCTGAGCTAGTCCTGCTGGATCTGGGGATAGGAAGGTGAAAGACCATTCCGGTCCTTGCGGCGCTCATGTCTAGTAGGAGAGACATGCACTGACAGTTACACTTCAGTATGGTAAGGGCAGGAAGAGAAGGAGGTAAGGGAACTCAGGCCAGGTACCTCTCCTAGAAATAAAAGATACCAAACTAAGTCCTGAGGAGGAATGCCAGCCAAAGGAAAGGAGAGGCCATTTCACGTGGTGGTCAGAACAGCTCAGAAATGAAAAAGGGCTTGGGTGGCTTCCAGGAATGCAGACGTAGTGCACACGGCAGGCAGGCAGGCGGAGTGGGGAGGGAGGAAGCTGGAGTGGCAGGGCCAGATCACAAAGGACCTGTGTGCCACATTCTCAGGGAGAGAACTCAGGGAGAAGGTTGGGGGCGGGGGGAGGGGAACGAGCTTTGTTCTGGACATGCTGAGTGTCAGACTCCCTGGGCCCTCCAAGTGGCATTTGCTCTGTGGCTTGAGGCTCAGCAGAGAGGGCTGGGCTAGAGATAAGGACTTGGGGGAGTCAATGGCCTCCTGGTGGAACCGAGGATATAGACGAGACTACCCTGAGACAGTGGGTAAAGCGAAAAAAAAGGGACAGGACAGATCCCCGTGGCTCCAGGAGTACTGGGAGAAGGGGGAAGGATTTGTCCAGGAGGCTGAGGAAGGCGGCTAAGGAAGATGACAGGAGAAGGCGGAGAGAAGTGTGTCCTTAGAAGCTGAGGTGGTGGGAATTTTAGGAAGAAAGGAGTGGATATTTCTCGGTGCCCCTGAAAAGGGAGGTGTGAGGTGAGGCTCGAGGGTGTTCAGGGAGCTGCGGGGCTGGGATTGATTGGATCAGCGCAGCAACTTCTGTTGGATGGCTCAGAAGCAATTTTACAGGGGATTGAAACACAAAAGGGAAATAACAAAAGAGAAAAATTATGGGCAACTGTATGTACAAGAAATGGAGATTTTGAAAGGATGACATTTTTTTTTATTGTATTTGTTTATTTTTTTAAGATTTTATTTGAGAGAGAGAGAGAATGTGCTCGTGCGTGCACATGAGTCAGGGGAGCGGCAGAGGGAGAGGGAGAAGCAGGCTCCCCACTGAGCAGGGACCCTGATGCTGGGCTCGATCCCAGGATCTGGAGATCATGACCTGAGCCGAAGGCAGACGCTTGACTGACTGAGCCACCCAAGGATGAAACTTTTTAAATAGACATTCTTCTGTTTGCTTCCTGCATGCCAGTGGATCCGGATTTGAACACCCTTTTTAGAAACCACTGATTTAGTCCAAAGGTCTTCAATATGTAGATTCCTGGGCCCCATCCTAAACTTTCTGAATATGAGACATGAGAATCTGCATTTTGGGGATGTTCAACACGTGATTCTTAATTTTTTTTCTGAGGTATGAAAACTGCTGGTCTGTTACTCTGTTGTTTCCCTTTGCACCCCGATTTGTAACTTACAGGATTTCTAACTAGTAGAAAAGTTGGGAGGATCATACAAATGAACACCTATGTTCCTTTCACTCAGATTTGCCCACTTAATATTTTCTCACATTTGCCTTCCCTCTTTTTTGTTCCTCTGAACCATCGGAAAGTGCAAAGATCATGACATTTTTATCCCTAAAGACTTCAGCAGGCACCCGTCCAGAATTGGTATTCCCCTAAACAGCCACAATGCCCTTATCATACCTAAGATGACAAACAATTCTCTGTCATTACTCACTGTTTAGTCCATACTGAAATTTCCCCAGCTGCTCCGAAAACAAGTGCTTTCCGCTTTTTTCCTTGAATTTAAGACCGAGGCGGTGGTCACACGTGGCATTCGATATGTCTCTTTAGTCTGCCTTTTGTTTTGCTTCTCGTGACACTGACTTTTCTTTGAGGAGGCCAGTGCCTCTTGTAGAAGGTCCTCCACATGTGTTAGCTCAGTGTTGCCTCGTGATCGGATCTAGGTTATAGACTGTTGGCCAGCTACATAGCTGGTTATTACCGGTGGGCACTTGATGAGGTTATCCCTTTATTGGCGATGGCAAGTTTGGTCACTTGTTTAATGCGGTGACCATCTGACAAGTCATCTGTGGAGTGACGCTTCGAGTGCCTGTGAACATCCACCTCCTTAGACCCATGATGGTCCTTGCCTGATACAGTCGTGACTGTGTGTGAGACCAAGTGGCAGTTTTCTAATTCATCCCTTCTTTTTTTTTTTTTTTAAAGATTTTATTTGTTTATTTGACAGAGAGAGATCACAAGTAGGTAGAGAGGCAGGCAGAGAGAGGAAGGGAAGCAGGCTCTCTGCTGAGCAGAGAGCCCAGTGCGGGACTCGATGCCAGGACCCTGGGATCATGACCCAAGTCGAAGGCAGATGCTTTAACCCACTGAACCACCCGGGCACCCCTCTAATTCATCCCATCTACATTTATTAGCTGCACCCTTCTGTAAGGAGCCTTCTCTCTTTAAACATTACTGGGAATAATGGATTTCTTTTTCGTATCCGATGTACTGTAATCCATTACCATCATCGTTTTTCTTTTTACTTTTTTAATTTTTTTAAAGATTTTATTTATTTATTTGACAGAGAGAGATCACAAGTAGGCAGAGAGGCAGGCAGAGAGAGAGGAAGAAAAGCAGTCTCCCCGCTGAGCCTGATGCGGGGCTCCGATCCCAGGACCCTTAGATCATGACCTGAGCCGAAGGCAGAGGCTTAACCCACTGAGCCACCCATGCACTCCAACTGTCATCGTTTTTCATTATAGAGTCAGATTTTCTAAACCTGGCCACATGGAGCTCCTCCCCCCCCCACCCTCAGATGTTATATATATGAGAGAGAGAGCACAAGCAGAGGGAGCTGCAGGCAGAGGGAGAAGCAGGCTTCCCACTGAGCAAGGAGCCCAATACAGGACTCTATCCTAGGGTCCTGGGATCATTACTTGAGCCAAAAGCAGATGCTTAACCCACTGAGCACCCAGGTGTCCCAACATGGAGCTCCTTAAAAGTAGCTTCCATATCCTCTGAATATGACCCAACTCCTATCAGTCATTATGAAGCCTTTGGGAAATTGACACTCCGAAAGCTAAAATTCCAGATTTCCTAATCATGGTCAAATAGTCTTTCCAGTTCCTGGGCTTACTATCATTCTCCATTCAACCTCCTTTTTGTTGTCTTCCCTAACTTAAACTCAACTTTCTCATCCTCTGGGTCTCCATGCCTCTCCATCACTCTCCATCAATCTGGGCATGTATCCTTCAGTCAAACTCCAGCTCCTTTTTTTTTTTTTTTTTAAGATTGATTTATTTATTAGAAAGAGGTTATGCATGCACAAGTGCAGGGGAGATAGGGAGGTGCTGAGAGGGAGGGCGAGAGACAAGCAGACTCCGGGCTGAGTGGGGAGCCCAATTTAGTGCTCAGTCTCATAACCCTGAGATCATGACCTGAGCGGAAGTCAGGAGTTGGACACCTAACCGACTATGCCACCTAGGCACCTTGAAACTCCAGCGTCTTCTTTTTTTTAAGATTTTATTTGAGGGGTGCCTGAGTGGCTCAGTGGGTTAAAGCCTCTGCCTTCAGCTCAGGTCATGATCCCAGGATCCTGGGATCGAGCCCCACATAGGGGCTCTCTGCTCAGCAGGGAGCCTGCTTCCTCCTCTCTCTCTGCCTGCCTCTCTACTTACGGTCTCTGTCAAATAAATAAATAAAACCTTAATAAAAAAAAAAAGATTTTATTTGAGAGCAAGAGAGTGAGCATGGGCAGGGGAGAGGGAGAGAGGAAGAAGCAGACTTTCTAATGAGCAGGGAACCCAATGTGGGGCCTCGATCCCAGGATCCTGGGATTATGACCCAGGCCAAAGGCAGATGCTTAACCCACTGAGCTACCCAGGCACCCCGAGACTCCAGCTTCTTAATGCTTGATTCCTTCCCCCTATAGTTTTACTTTCTTTCCGTAAGACATTCCTTCAACCTCCTCACCGTGTTAACTTTTTCCCTGTTTTCTTCATCCTTCCCCTTTTCAGGCCACATTTTCTGGCCCCCTCATATCTGTCTTCTGCTCCCCACTACTGTCTCTGAGTGTCCCACAGATCCCTAATTCCCCCCCACCCAGAGCTCCCTCCCGTTAGTTTACATTTATGGACTCTGATTTAAAGTCTTACGCCAGACTGCATTTACTGTGTATGTGTTTTTGTTAAGCAAAGCCATTCATGATTGCCAAGATGAGCTTTCTTGAATATGAAATGACAGTTGCACCCACAATGAGAAATGAAATTACAGCCCAAAGGTAGGAAACTTGATACTTCAGTTAGCCACTCAGACACAAATAGGGCATCATGTACAGTCTAGACTCCTATACTTGGGCCTTTTTTTTTAAAGTTTATTTACTTATTTAAGTAATTTCTGTATCTAACATGGGGCTCGAACTCATGACCCCAACATCAAAAGTCGCATACTCTTTTTTTTTTTTTTTTTTGAAGATATATTTATTTGGGGCACCTGGGTGACTCAGTTAAGTGTCCGACTTGATTTCAGCTCTGGTCATGATCTTGTGTTGTGAGATCAAGCCCTGCATTGGGCTCCACACTGACGGGGCGTCTGCTTCAGATTCTCTCTCTCCCTCTCCCCCTGCCATCTCTTTAAAATAAATAAAACCTTAAAAAAAAAAAAAAGATTTATTCATGAGAGAGAGAATTCGAGTAGAGGGAGGGGCAGAGGGAGAGAGAAAATCCCAGCAGACACGCCGCCAAGCATGGAGCCTGACCTGGGGCTCGACCCCAGGACCTGGAGATCATGATCTGAACCGCAATGAAAAGTCAGAAGCTCAACGGACTGAATCACCTCACCAGAGAGGCATGGTCTTTTGACCGAGCCAGCCAGGCACTCTTGGGCTCCTACGTTTGGCCAGAGAGTAGTTCGCAGGCCCCATGACTACCTTCTGAGGACCTGGGGCTTGCAGTCGCTGGCCCAGACTTTCCTTTCCTCTTCCAACTGGATTATCAGGCTCCAGCTTTTCTGTCCTCATAGCTCACCACAGTCTCTGCTCCCGGGGCCTCCCTTTGCAAAAGCCGGGGTTTGTATTGGGTTCTCAGGATTGTTGCGTATGCTGGGTGGCGAAGAAATGTTTTCTTTTCCTCAGGCGCCTCTCAAGAGTTGGACGTTCCTGGGAGAGACATGTTTTCCTAATAGTAGGGCTTTTCCTATCTCCTGACTTCCTGTCCATATCATTAAGTTTTTCTTCCTGTCTCACTCAGAACCAGGATTTCCTGACTACAGTGGTCTGTGAGCATCTTCTCCCATATTCCAAATGCAGTATTATTAGACAAAAATCAATAAACACTGACAAGCGAAGATTTATAATAGCTGACATTTGGGGGGGCTTTTAGTGTGGGCTGGGCACTTTGTTAATCGTTTGAGGCCGACAACAACCGGAGATGCAACGTCGGGGTTATCCTCATTTTCCCTCCTTTGCAGTGGAAGGAAATGAGTCTGGAGGTTAAATGACTGGCTCAGAATCACAAGCGAATAAGTTGCAGAGTTGATCACACCGGAGCCAAGACTCATCCCCATTACCCTTCCAGAGCTTTTTCTATATACAAGCATATATACACAAAAATGGGATCGTACCGGATGTAAATACTTTTCACTCCCACATTATCGCGACCCATTTTTCCAGGTTGGTAAGTCTACTTCAACAGCAGTCTTTTTAATCCAATGTTCTGTTTCCTCTTCTTTCCGCCCTACCCCCAGGATCGATGAGAACGTGCTAGGAGCCCAGCTGGATGTTGAGGCCGCCCATTCAGAGATCCTCAAGTACTTCCAGTCGGTCACCTCGAACCGGTGGCTCATGGTCAAAATCTTCCTTATCCTCATTGTCTTCTTCATCATCTTTGTGGTCTTCCTTGCCTGAACCTTCTCCGCTCTAAGGCAACTCCATGGGGGTTTGGAACCCCTTTGGGAGGGCAGGTGGCCAGTGCTGCCACTGAGCCTTGTGCAGGGTGCTTGGGAGAAAGGCCCTGTTTCCCTGGAACTGCTGAGAATGGCCACTGCCCCTGCCCCTGCCCCTTTGCCTCTGGCCACCCTGTCCTCCCCTCACCACCCTCAGGCCCTCGAAACACACAGTTCTGGATTTGTACTCTGCTGTGAAGTGGCTGGAAGGGAGCAGAGGCCAACTGGGGGGCCGGTCGGGGAGGTTGTCTCCACTAGGTAGGAGATTTTTAGAAACTCCCCAGCCTCTTCCAAAGGAAACTTGGGCAGCAAGGGGAGATGATGGCCTTCCCCACCTTCCTGAGAGGGAGGAGAGGAAGTGAAGCTGCCCCCGGGACCAACTTTCCCATCTGGGTTAGAATTTGACCTCTTTCTTCTTCCTCTCTCCACCACGTGAGGCAGGGGGCCCTGAGCCCCTCAGCTGCCTACACAACCCCAACTTTGGCTGCTGGTGACTCAATCTGCCAAACGCGCTGCAGCCCGTTTTCTCCCAATTACAGCAAGACTGTCAGCCTCACTAGCCATGTCGTCATTTCTGGGTGGGAGCGTCAAAGGGCCTTCGCAGCCAGTGGAGTGAGCGCACTGCCCGGTACCAGAACTGAAAGGCTGGGCTGATGGCTCTGAGGGCCAAGCTTTGGGCCCTGTGCACACAGCTGCCTCCGGGCAGGGAACACCTGGGTGCAGCAGCACTTCATGAGCCTGGAAACTTCCCTCCAAAGGGAAGCACAACCCCAGAATGGGGCCCTGATTGGTGGCAACTTTCAGGATCATCTCCAGCAGTATCTGTGCCTGTTTCCGCTACATGCTCCAGCCAGCTGGCCCCCGTTTTTCCTTGAGCTGGATGACACAGAAGCTCTACCTGCTGCCAGGAGTAAAAGGTGAAGAACTCGTTCCCAGCTCCAGAACAATCCCCCCGTGCCCCGCCAGGGAAGTTAATACACTCCGTAGCCAGGAGCCTCCACCACATCATTCTGAGGTTCCTGGGGTCCCCCCATGGCTCACACCCCCCAAAGGAAGTTCAAGCTACAGAGAGAACCATCACCATACTCCTGAGAGCTGGCCCTAGAACTTTGGGGAGGGGCATGGGGGCAGTCTAGGAGAGCTCGGCCTTTTCTAGCCCAGGCATTGTACTATTTCCTCTCTCCCTGGTTTCTGTTCAGCAGGTGGTCTTGCTTGCATTCGCAGTGCCCAACTGACACAAGCTGTAGTTCTCGCACAGCACCTCGGTGGTGGGTGGTGGGTGGGAAGGTTGTGAAGACGGTTGGTTGCCAAAGCTGGAAAAATGGTCGATTCATTTGACTCGGCAACTCTTCTTGGGGAGGATGCATAGATCGGAAATTCATTTTATTTCACAAGTGTTTGTTGAGTTCTTGGTACATGCCAGGCAGGGTACTGAGCCAGAAGCTGGAGGAAGAAAAGCCACGAATTAGTCAAGGTCCCAGCTCTCTTGGAGTTTACGTTCTAGTTTTCTGTTGCCTGATAATCCATTTTATAGACGGGAAAAGCATGGCCTCTACGGGCTGCTGGCAAAGGGCTGGGCTGAGACTTCAATACTGGCTGTACACCGCTAGGGGTCTCCAAGCCATCACTACCGCTCCAAAGCCCAGGGCTCCCCTTCCTCGGAAGCCCTTCCTGCGACCCCCTTTCCTGTTCCTCTCAGAGACCTGGGCTGCAGCAGCTTGCTCTTTGCTCCAGCGCTAGCCCGGAGGTGCTGGCGTAGCGACGGACCGGAGAAAGCAGGCAGCGGGGCGGGCCTGGTCCAAGCCCGGAGTGGCCGGGCGAGCGCAGGTCTCTGGCGGGACACGGAGCGGCCGACCCCGCCCCCAGTGCGGCTGCCCGCCGAGTGCGCACGCGCAGGCGGCTGCGCTCCTCCGGCGGCACCGCCCACCACAGGGGGACGTCGGCGGCGCGCGACGCAGTTCGCAGAATAAATGCGGTGGCGCCGGGCGTAGGAGCGCTTTGGCCGGGGCGCCTGTGGGTGTTCGGTTGTTTGGCGGTGTTGTGACCCGCGCCTGAGCCGGCCCTGGTTTCTCGCTGTGCCATGGCGGACGAGGGGAAGTCCTACAACGGTCAGTGCTGGCCTAAGGGCGGGGAGCGAGGCGATGTGGGGCCCCCGGTGGGCGGCGCCGGCCTAGGCCGCAGCCCCGGGGCGGGAGGCCGCGAGAGGCCCGGCGTCCGCGGGGCACGGCGGCGGCGCGGGCAGGGGGCGAGACCACCCGCGGGCCTGGCCGCACTCGAGGCTGGGAGCCGGGCGATTTGACGCGGGAATCCTGGCGTGGCGAGGAGCTTGGGCACGGAGCGGGCGGCCCGGCAGTGGGGCTCGAGATTCCTTTGAACTTTGTGGGTGGTTGATGCCTGTCAGTTCAGTTTGGCGGCCAGACTCTTCCTTTAATGTGAGTCAGTGCCGTGCTCATCGGCTACCTGTGTCCTCTTTTCTACCGCGTCCAGTCTCTTGCCCCGCCTCCCCCGCGGCCTTGGCTTTAATATTTTAAACCTCCACACCAACTCGCTGTGCTAGTCCGAACACTGCGCAGGGTTTCAGGCCAGAGAAGTGGTTAGGAGCACATGACAGCTGAGGTTTGAGTCCTCAGTTGTCTTCACCAAGCTTGAGTGAATTCCACTCGCAGGCCTCGTCTTTCTATCTCCCTAAGAAGGTAGCGACTGTACTTACTTCCTAAGTTTGCCCTTGTTTATGTTAAATGAGATCATTCGTATCAAGTGCCTGGAGCCTAGTGCCTGGCCCTGGAGAAAGTTGTCAGTGAATATTAGCCTTGTCTGCTATTCAGCTGTTTGTTTGGGTTTTTTTCTTCCTGTAGTCATTTCTTAAGGCTCATTGTTTGCAGCCTGCTACGCATGAGGCACACCTTCTTGGGAGTCGTCGGGGTTGTTTTTTTTTTTTTTTTTTTTAAGATTTTATTTATTTGAGAGAGACAGAGAACACATGTAGGCAGAGCATCAGAGAGCGGGAGAAGCAGGCTCTGCTGAGTGGGGAGCCCGATGAGGGGCTCCATCCCAGGACTCTGGGATCATGAACTGACCTGAAGGCAGCCGTTTAACTGACTGAGCCACCCAGGCGTCCCTCATGGACCTTTTTTTGAGGAGCCATTCCTACACCAGCATTCAGAGGGTCCTGTTCCTGGAGAGCAGTCAAGGACCCTTGGCTAAGCTCCCTAGTTGCCACTAGAACCTGAATCTTAAGAGTTGTCACCAGTTAAAAAAGCATTTCTGGGGGGAGCCTGGGTGGCTCAGTTGGTTCAGCATCTGCCTTTGACTCAGGTCATGATCCCAGTGTTGGGATCTCTGCTCAGTGGGGAGATAGCTTCTCCCTCTCCCTGCCGCCCCACCCCACCTACTTGTGCGTGCACTCACTTGCGCGCTCTCTCTAATACATAATTTTTTTTTTTTAAAGCATTTCTGGCCAAGGAAATAAAGAGCTCACTCCCAAAAGTTCAATGTGGCAGTTTGAGAACAAGAATTTTAAAGAAGCCAAAAAAAAAGTTTTAAAGAAGTCCTTAAATTTATTACATTTATAACCATACGGTATTTGTACTCTGTAGGCAAAGGAAGGAAGCATGTTTACTGAAAGCTGATGTAATCATTATTATTGATTGGTTTTAAGAGATGTGAGAGAGATCACCATCCAGATTTTGAGAGGGATGTAATAGATTTGGGAGGCCAAGAGCAAGCAGATTTCATGTGACTTTCCAGTTCCACACTGAGTCCACATTCTTCTCACACTTCCACATTGTGCTTCTCCTCTCCTTAGGTTCCAGTTTCTGACTCGTTTTTCTAAAGCTCTACGCTGTCTTCCAGTAATGTTTCGCCCATGCTGCCAAGCCACAGAGAGGGTTCTCTCTCTCAACAGACAGAAGTTTGTGTGGAAGTGGGCTCATTGTTGGTGTATATGTCATTCGATAACACAGGCTGCTGGATGCTGTGATCGCCACAGCGGGGTAGCCGGACCAGCAACGTGTTTTCTAATCGATGTCATTTTTAACCCCAGAGCACGATGACCGCGTTAGTTTCCCTCAAAGAAGAAAGAAAGGCCGGGGTCCTTTCCGGTGGAAGTATGGTGAGGGGAACCGTAGGTCTGGAAGAGGAGGGTCTGGCATTCGATCTTCCCGCCTGGAGGAAGATGACAGAGATGTGGCAATGAGTGATGCCCAAGATGTTCCCCGAATACGACAGTAAGTGATCAGTTGATCTGGTTTGATTTTAGTGACCCACTTACTTATCTGGCTCTCTGCTGCCCACACCATTTCTCTTCCCACCTCTAAAAGTGAGAGATGCCAGGGCCAGCTTAATGCTTGAACAGTCTTAACCGCCATCCTGACAACAGTGTGGGAAGCCTTTGAGAAGATATTCGTAGTGTTTGTGGACATTTTCTTCTCTGCTTTCCCACAGCAACCCCTATCCTTCCCGACCCAACCGTCGAGGTGACAGTTGGCACGATCGAGATCGCATTCATGTTACTGTGCGGAGAGACAGAACTCTTCCAGAGAGGGGAGGAGCTGGCACCAGCCAGGATGGGACCTCAAGAAACTGGTTTAAGATTACAGTGAGTGTCTGGGTGCCTGGGTGGCTCAGTCGGTTAAGCGACCCCTGATTTCGGCTCAGGTCACGATCTCAAGGTCACGAGATTGAGTCCTGTGTCATGGTCTCCGTGCTGGGTGTGGAGCCAGCTTGAGATTCTCTCTCTCGCCCTCTGCACCTCCCCACCTCTTAAAAAAAAAAAAAAAGATTACAGTGAGGGTCTGGGGAAGTAGATGCTGCAAGGGAGAGAGGGGGCTGGGCTCCGAGTGAAGGTCTTTACTTTTCACGTGACAAAGTCAGTCTTCTCAGGTGTTTTCTCCACAGTCAGTGACAGTCCATCCTTTCTCCCAGAACATCTAAGAGCAGGTTCAGGAAAGGAGTAGAAGTGACAAGCAGGATAGGGTTGGGGGGATGGGGACATCGTCTAAAGGAAAACATGATTAACTCGTTGGGAGGTGGAGGAATTGCTCTGAATGTCTCCATGTGGCTCAAGCCGAATGTTGGGTTTGGGGTCTCTTAAGGCCCCTGAGGGGTGGGACGGTCTAAATCATGTCTTGGACCTGTTAGACCCAAAAAGCTTTATTTTCTTGAGGAATACTAAGTTTAAACGGACAGAAAGGAGAGTAAGCAGTCTGTCTGACTTGAGTAAAAAAACTTTTAACTGGCCTTTTCTTCAGGAAATCTTGTGAAAGTTGGCAGGTGTGAAAGGAGCACTGGATGGGTCTGCCGGTCAGCCTTCGTTACATTTCGTACCCTTCTCTCTGTCCTCTAGATTCCCTATGGCAGAAAGTACGACAAGTCGTGGCTCCTGAGCGTGATTCAGAGCAAGTGCAATGTCCCTTTCACCCCCATTGAGGTGAGTGAGATTAGGCCTTCATGGCTGGCGGGACGCCAGGGAAGGCGAGGGGCCAGCTAGACCGGGGGGGACCCTGGGCTCCAAGTCTCACACGCTCCTGTTTCCTCTTCGTGCAGTTTCACTATGAAAACACGCGGGCCCAGTTTTTTGTTGAGGATGCCAGTACTGCCTCTGCGTTGAAGGCCGTCAACTATAAGATTTTGGATCAGGAAAACCGAAGGGTATGTGTAAAGGGAGGGCCTGGCCTGCCTGGGGGTTGGTCTTGGCCGGGCATTCCCTCCCTCCCCAGCTCAGGCCTTTCTGGAATTCACCCTGCCCTCCCCATCTGGCCTCCAGATATCGATCATCATCAACTCCTCTGCCCCTCCCCATTCGGTACAGAACGAACTGAAGCCAGAACAAGTCGAGCAGCTAAAGGTGAGGGAGGCTCCCCTCACGCGTTTCGGTCCTCCCACTTCGCCTGTCCCCAGCCCTCCACACAGCATGAGTGACCCCCGGCCCCTTTTCCTTGCTCTGCAGCTAATCATGAGCAAACGATATGATGGCTCCCAGCAAGCGCTTGACCTCAAGGGGCTCCGTTCAGACCCAGGTAGGGCCGGTAGCGGTCTTTCTCAAGGAGGTGGAGGCAGAGGGGGATCTGTCCGGCGGGGAAGGTCTGAGAGTGGTTCGGTACGAACTCCGACCTGGGAAAGCCTCTCAGACTTGCCTCTCCTTCCTTCCTGCTTCCTGAAGACTTGGTGGCCCAAAACATTGATGTTGTCCTGAACCGCAGGAGCTGCATGGCGGCTACGCTGCGAATCATTGAGGAGAACATCCCTGAGGTGAGGCCTTTGTCGGGTTTTGAGACGGGAGGAAGCCGGGTGGGGTAGGTAGGATGGGGTCGGGAGGCAGGTGTGTCTCTGAATCCTTTGTCAGCGGAGCTTCCTCTCAACTTTTCCCTGCCCACAGCTTTTGTCCTTGAACTTGAGCAACAACAGGCTGTACAGGCTGGATGACATGTCCAGCCTTGTGCAGAAAGCGCCCAGCCTGAAGATCCTCAACCTCTCCGGGAATGAGGTGAGACCGGAGAGGGGTGGGGTGAGCAGAGGGCTCGCCGGCTGACGGCAGGAGGCTCCAGACGCTCGGGGAGGGACATTCGGGGCTGGGGGTCTCGCTGGCTCTCCTTACCAGGGTCTCCTGCCCGCTGTTTCTCCCCTGCTCTCCGCAGTTGAAGTCTGAGAGGGAGTTGGACAAGATAAAAGGGCTGAAGCTGGAAGAGCTGTGGCTCGACGGAAACCCACTGTGTGACACCTTCCGAGACCAGTCCACCTACATCAGGTCAGTTGTAGCCCGTGTCTCCCCTCCTGGGGACCTTCACCCCCCGGGAGGCTGAGCTAATGCACCCTGACCAGTGCCCGTCTGCAGGAGATGTGCAGCCCTGAGCTGGAACCACGTGTCCTTTGGGAGGATCACGTGCTCCTCCCTTTCGTCTGTCCGTGTGTCCGAGCTTGGCCCCGAGGTCTCCTTCCCTTCCTTCTCCCCTGACTACCTGTTTGCTGTTCTGTGGTCTTTCCTCTTCCCGAACACAGCCTTTTCTAGAGTCTCCCCACCCTGCTGTTCCAGGAAGGGCATCTCCCACTTTCTACCGGGACCCGGGGGTGTCTTGCGTACGGGTCCCATACGTGGAGCTGCCTTGTGCCAAGAGCCTGGTATCCCTGGGCCGAGAATGGCCTCCCTCCGGGGACTTCCTGTTGATGGGCCTTCCCTTCTTTGTCTGGTGCTGGGCCCTCTTGTCATTTTGCCAAGAGGGACGACTCTTATGGTCCACGCGCCCAAGGCAGTTGCCTGGGCTTTCCCCCTCGTGCTGAGGTTGAGGCGTCCTCGGAGCTGGTGCCATGCACTCTGTCTCTCTTGCCCGGAGCTGTGAGCTGGGCCCTCCCTGGAGAAGAAACCTGGGTTCCCCAAGCCATGTGACCAGAGCCAGGGCCCCGCCAGCAGGCGAGGGAAGCCCAAGGCAGGCGCTGGGCGTGGAGGCCACGGGGGCATAGGCTACCGAGGAGACAGAGCACTGACCCTCTCGGGGGGCGCTGCCCCGCCCTCACTCGCACACCTCACGTCACCCTGCTTGGCCCCGGAGGATGGCTGGTTAGCCAGAGACGGGTAAGATTCCTCAGGGAAGGAACAACCTAAGACAGGCACAGTCGCAGAGGGGCCATCAGGAGAGAACTTGGGGGCCAACAGAGGTGGGGCGCAGACCCTCACCCCCCCAACTTTGCAGGGGCCTGCACCCTCACCCCTTCTGAGGGAGGTCTCCTGCCCCCATGGCTGCTTCGCTTCCCACGCCCAGCTGAGATCGGGACCCAGGTACCAGACCGAGACCTGGCCAACAGCATGTGCCCTCCGGCTGCAGCAAGAGCCTGTTTCCCGTCTGTACCTTGGACCACAGGGCCAGGGGCAGCCGAAGGAGAAGGCTGTGTCGGGTGTCTTCTTCCCTTTTTCTTCCTTGTTTCCGGGATGCCTCCTTGCCGTCTGCACTTCTGCAGTTCTTTCGCCTTTGCTTTGCTTTCTCTTTCTTCTCACTCTCTGCTCCTCTCCATCTGCCCATATCTCCCTTGCTCTGGCCCCGTCCTGCCTTCTCTCTCTTCCTCTTCGTCTCCTTCCTTGTCCTCTTTCTTCACCTCCCCTCTTCCTGACCCTGCCTCGTTCATCTCCCTGCCCCAACATCCTGTGCCATCCCTGTGGTGTGTTCTGGTCTTGGCCACGGTCAGACCGGGCAGAACTGATGGATACCTGTTGAGGCAGCGGAGCCCCTGGGCTCCCACCCCATTCCCTCCTCCCGGGGCTGCACAGGTGAGTAGGTGGAAGGTAAGGGGGGCAGGGAGGGGAAGGAGGTCCTGGCTTAAAGCCTGGGCTGGGAGTGCTGCTCTCGTGGCGCTCGGGTCAGGCAGCAAGAAGAGAGTCCGCCTTCAAGGCGGTCATTCCTGGGTGCCCCGGGTGAGGCGGGGAGTGGGGCCTCTTTCCCCAGGGCTCAGAGGCTGGGGAGGAGTGAGAGGACAAGCAGGATGGGGTGGGCGGTCCCTTGGGCATTGGAGTATGTGCTCCTAGAGCAGCTCAGGAGGCACGGTGGCTCTGAAGCGTCACTCACTTGTGTCCCGTTTTTGACAGCGCCATTCGAGAACGATTTCCCAAGTTACTACGCCTGGTAAGTCTGTTGCTCTTTGTTCTTATCTTTTTCTTTTTTTGTTTTTTTTTAATATTTGGTTTATTTATTTAACAGTGCGCATGCATAAGCAGGGGGAGGGGCAGGCAGAGGGAGAAGGGAGAAGCAGGCTCCCCACAGAGTAGCCCGATGTGGGACTCGATCCCAGGACCCTGGGATCGTGACCTGAGCCGAAGGCAGCCTTTTAAGCCACCGAGCCCCCCGGGGGCCCGTTATGGTTTTTCTAACGAGCACAAGCTCTCCCACCCAGAAGTTCTCGCCTCTCGTGTGTTTTACGACCAGGAATCTGGAGACATGGAGCCCTTTGAGAATCTGGCAAAGGCTATGATCCTTTTCAGAAAGAGGCCCGTATACAAAAGTTGCCTCTCTCTGGATTCCTGGATCTTCTGCACATGTCCTTGACACTTGATCTCTGAGCCCGCAGTCCTTGTTCGCCCGTCTCATTGCTCATCCAGCCTTTTCTCTCTGGTCACGCTGCCGACTTCCACTTCCTGCAGGACGGCCATGAGTTACCCCCGCCAATTGCCTTTGATGTCGAAGCCCCCACGATGTTACCGCCCTGCAAGGTAGGACGGGGGCAGAGTTAGAAGGCGGGTTGGGAGGAGAGGATCGGTTACGTGGTCCTGATACCTGTGTGATTCCAGGGAAGCTACTTTGGAACAGAGACCCTGAAGAGTCTGGTCCTGCACTTCCTGCAGCAGTAAGTATACCGCAGGCCCCGAGGCTGGGGAGCGGTGGGCGGGCCACAGTACAGCCCGCTCTGGGGAGCCAGACGGGGAGTCAGACTTCCCCTTCTGTGTTCTGCACAGGTACTATGCAGTGTACGACTCTGGGGACCGGCAGCGGCTCCTGGATGCCTACCACGATGGGGCCTGCTGCTCCCTCAGCATTCCTTTCACCCCCCAGAACCCTGCCCGGTGAGTGTTCTACCCACCGCCTGCCCCGGACCACGCACGCGAGCCCCTGCGAGCCCCTGCTGGCGCGCATGCTGCTCTGACCCTGGCCTCCTTTTCCACTTAATCCTCTAGAAGCAACCTGGCCGAGTACTTCAAGGATAGCAGGAACGTGAAGAAGCTCAAAGACCCGAGTAAGTGCGTGGTATGAGCAGAACAGCATGAGAAAGGGGGCTGGGCGGGACTCTGTCACAGGGCCCAGCAGCACATGGCAGGCAGCCCCTGATCTTGGGTTCTCCTCCCCGGCAGCCCTGCGGTTCCGGCTGCTGAAGCACACACGACTTAACGTCGTGGCCTTCCTCAATGAGCTGCCCAAAACCCAGCACGACGTCAACTCCTTTGTGGTAGACATAAGCGCGCAGACGGTAAGCGCCTGTTTCTTCCCCACAAAAGCCGGAACTGAAGGAAGGAGCACTTACGAGGCCTGGGCGCCTCGGGCTCTGGCCGGGAGCCCACATGGTGACTGATACCTTTTCTCTTTCAGAGTACATTGCTGTGTTTTTCTGTCAATGGGGTCTTCAAAGAAGGTAAGAATCTTTGGGGTCCTGAGTTTGTAGAGTGGGCCCTCCCACAGCGAGATTTTTTTTCCGTGGCACTCTCAGCTGCCTTCCCTCTCTGTCCCTGACCTCCTCCTGTTCTGCCCCCAAGCCGCCTTCATGAGGCCTCCCTTCACCTGTCTTTCCTGTCTGGGAAATGGGAAGAGCCTGAGGATTAGGAGGACACAAACTCGGGGGTCGGGCAGGTCTGGGCTTCCATTCCAGCCTCGAGCCCATGGATGTGTGGGCAACTTACATTATTTGCAGGCTTCAAATTCTTCCTTGTGAAGGGGGTTAGTAAGAGCTCCGCCCTGGGGAGTCGGCAGGGGAGAAGGGGCGCCTGACACAGGGGCCGGGGGTGCTGCTTGGTGGTGGTTCGCCCTGGCCTCTGACACACCTCTTCCCCTCTCCTCCCCTGTACACACGTGGTCATCTGTCTGGTCTGCTTCAGTTTAGTCATATCGAGTAAGACCAGGATTGAAAAGCTTTTAGTAAACCTAATGTGGAGCTGGTTCTGAGGGGTCGTTGTTGTTGATGTTACAGTGGACGGAAAGTCTCGGGATTCTTTGAGAGCCTTCACCCGGACGTTTGTCGCTGTTCCTGCCAGTAACTCAGGGTAAGAGTTGGGCTTATCACATCGGTCCCAGTCCCAATCCGTGGCCAGCATGTGGAAACTGGTGGGGGGGATGCGAAAGGGGAGCAGGTCCTCGGGATATTTTCGGAATTTCAGAAAGGCAAGGGGGCATCAGGAGGAGGCTCTCACGGCCGTGAGCTTGGCTCTGGAGCCACACTGCCTGTCTGGGTGTTTCATCCTGGCTGCCCCACGTCAAGCGAAGAGCAGGTTTCCTCACCGGGAAACTAGCATAAGCTACTTACTTCGTTATTCTGTGTTGAAGATCCACGGGGATAAGACCTGTCCTGAGTTGGGGAAGAATGTAATTCCAATGTGTTTGGTGTCTGCCCCCACACACGGGTTCTGTAGGAAGGGGCGTAAATGATAAAAGGTGACCACGAGTGGGGAGGGGAACTTTGTGGGTATTGAAAGAATCTGTCAAGTATTATAGAAATGTCAAATGTGAGGACAGGAATGATGTTGGGAAGTTAAGGTTGGCTGTCTGCCAGCTGCCTAAAGTGCTTTTTTGTCCCAAAGGCTGTGCATCGTAAACGACGAGCTGTTTGTGCGGAATGCCAGCCCTGACGAGATCCAGAGAGCCTTCGCCATGCCAGCACCCACCCCTTCCTCCAGCCCAGTGCCCACCCTGTCCCCAGAGCAGCAGGAAATGCTGCAGGCGTTCTCTACCCAGTCTGGCATGAACCTTGAGTGGTCCCAGAAGTAAGTGCTGGGCATGTGTAGGAGTAGGGGTAAACGGAGGTCGGGGTGGGAGTGAATGAGTGCTCCTGATTTTTTTTTTTTTTTAAAGATTTTATTTATTTATTTGACAGACAGAGATCACAAGTAGGCAGAGAGGCAGACAGAGAGAGAGGAGAAAGCAGGCTCTCCATGGAGAAGAGAGCCCGATGCGGGGCTCTATCCCAGGACCCTGGGATCATGACCTGAGCCGAAGGCAGAGGCTTTAACCCACTGAGCCACCCAGGTGCCCCCGAGTGCTCCTGATGTTTTAAAAGCCAAAATTTATAAATAGGGCCCGTAAAAAAAAAAAAAAAAATGTGGCCTATGCCTAAATCAGCATAGCAACATTTTTACGGTTCTGCAACTTTTTTTGCTTACCCCGTGAATGTCTTACCCTATCGTTATAAAAATTACCTTAGTAATTTATAAGAATTACCTTGACAGCTGTTTATCCTTTGTATCCAGTAGACCAGTGATAGACATTTGAATTTTTACTTATTTTTCATTTGTAATACATAGTGCAAGAATGTAATTTTGGCACACACGGGTGAGTGTTTCTCTAGGAAAGATTGTGAAGAGGCGTTTAGTGAGCAGGGTGAGTGCATTTTGCTTCTGATTGTGGTGCCTGTTCTTCCCCCACTCCAGGTGCCTTCAGGACAACAACTGGGACTATACCAGATCTGCCCAGGCCTTTACTCATCTCAAGGTAAGTTTTGGGAATTCAACAGCAAAAAGACAAGGGATCTCTGGGCCTTGAGAGGGTCAAGCCAGCCAGGGGGGATGGGGGAAAGGGGTTGGCTCTATTGACCTTTTCTTTTTTCCTAAGGCCAAGGGCGAGATCCCAGAAGTGGCGTTTATGAAGTGATCCGTAGACCTGCCCCAGAAGAAGCCCCTGTAAAATAGCCCTTGGATATTGATGTCTTCTCGTCGTGGCTGTTGTCTCCTCCTCTCTGGCCCCAAGGCCATCCCGTGACTGTGACCGAAGAGGAAGGGCTGCTGGATCCCTCTCCTCACCTGCCTTCTGGAAGACTTCTGGAAGATTGAGCCTCACTGGTGCCAGGAAGCCAAAGCTTACTTTGTAGAACTGACACTAAACTCCCCGAAGGACTTAGGTGCTTTGTGTACTTAACCCCAGAACCCGCCCTACTTTTTAAGATAAAAGAGTGATATTGTATTTTGTGTCCCGGTGCTACATTGTTTTTGCCTCGCCCCTGCCCGCGGTCGGGGGCCGGGGCGGGGCGGATCCGGACCGGGGCGGGGCGGATCCGGACGCAAGGCCGCTAAGCTCGGGGGCGGGGCTGCCAGCCGGAAGTCCCTCCCCGGGAGCGCGCTGCGCAGATTCATGGCGGCACTTGGGAGGCGGTGGTCTGCACGGGTGTTCCTCGCACTGCGGGCCCTGCACGACGTGGCTCCGCCTCGGGACGTCCTGCTCTTCGAGCATGAACGGGGCCGCTTCTTCGCCGTCCTCGGGCTGTTCTGCGCCGGCCAGGGCGTCTTCTGGGCCTCCCTGGCCGTGGCAGCCTTGGCCCGACCCCCGGCCCGCGCGCTGCCTCCAGACGCGGAGGCCGCAGAGCGCGGCCGCCTGGACCTGCGCTCCGCTCTCTGGCGCTACGGCCTGGCCGTCGGCTGCGGTGCCATCGGTAAGGTGTGGGCTGGCCCCCCACCACGGGGACGTGGGGCGGCTGGACACGACCCTCCTTGCCCCGGCAAGGACAGTGCGGGCCTCCAGACCTGGAGGCCCTCCAGCCAAGCCCTCCTACAGGCCTGGGGTGAGCTGTGCCCCTCACCCTGCGAGCTTGAGCAGTTACACTGCTCTGGACCCGTCTCCTTGTCCTTAAAACCGGGGTGCACGTGAAGGCTGTTGGGGAGGAAGGATGAACACAAGAGTCGGGTAGAAGAACTCGGTAAATGTGACTGTCATCACAATTTTTTTAAATTCGGGGGCAGTGTTAAGGTTGCTCCTTGGCTCTTCAGCAGAAATCCTTCACCCCAAACATTGGTCTTCCTGCAGGTACCCTGGTACTCAGCGCTGGTCTTCTCTTCTCCCTCCGTTCTGTGCGTTCAGTGATGCTGCGGGCTGGAGGAAAGCAGGTGACCCTCACCACTCATGCCCCCTTTGGTTTGGGTGCTCACTTCACCGTCCCTTTGAACCAGGTATCCTGCATGGCCCACCGTGGTGAAGTCCCTGCTATGTTGCCTCTGAAGATCAAAGGCCGGCGTTTCTACTTCCTCTTGGACAAAGCTGGACACTTCCCCAACACAAAACTCTTTGATAATACTGTGGGTGCCTACCGCAGCTTGTGAAGAAACCACTGTGGGTCGCTCACCCCTCCCAAGGGGACTAAAAACTGAACCTTAAAGATAGGGTGACAATCAGGGTCACGACACAAGGGCACCCAAGGTTCATGAACAGCAAATAAAAGAGGAGTCATCCAAAGGGCGACTGACAGATCCTCTGCCTTTTGTTCCATGTCTGTTGAGCTCTGTCCTCCCATCCACCTGTCTACAGTGCTTTAATACGAAGAACTCAGTACCAAGAGGAAGGAAGAAAGTAATATAATATTCTGGTACAAAAAGAGCTATAGGAAGAGAGGTGGCGGGGGAGGGGGCTATCATCATGTTTCCCTCGTGGAGGGAAAACAGGCTCCCAGCATAAAGAGGGCCAGGAGGGGACAGCAGGATTGTAGGCACTTGGGCAGTCTTTGGCTGCAGGAAGCATTCTTTGGTTCCTCTTCAGGAATGAGAAAGGCGTGGCCCAACCAGAGCATCTGTCTCAGAGCTCCACTCAGGGTCGCCCCGCTCCAGAGGCCGGAATGGGGTGGCTTCGGACTTCCACTGCACCACCTGAAGCACCAAGACCACAAACCACAATACCAGATTCACCCAAGAAGAGGTCTGTGGGAAACAAGAACAGGAGTGTGAGGAGTGAGGCCATCTCAAATCCACTTCCCCCCACAAACCACTATTCTCTGTATGCTGTCGGGCTGAGAGCCCTTCAGCCCCTCACAGCCTCTCACTGGAGAGCACCCTTACAACTACAGATGCTTATAGGAATCTGGGAATCCCTGGGTTTCGACCCAGTCTTTCATATCCCGGGACCTCACTTCAGCATTGTGTAGGTTGGAGTAAAACTGCAGGGCGGTTCCAGGGGGTGTCCATGGAATTTTCTGGGCTTCAGAGCAGCTGCGAGGTCAAAGAAACGGTGGTGAGAAAGGGCAGAACATACCTGACACTCCCATGCCCAGGTGCCCTTCAAGATGAGAGCAACTGACAGGGACAGAGAGGGGGTTATAGGCTCCCCTCTGCGGACACAAGGCAGTCAGCCCCAGCCAGGGTTCCCTCCCTCTCCCATTACCTAATTGTAATGTTCAGGGAGACGATGGATTTGCAGAGAGAACGGGTGCCAAATCGAAGGATACAGGCAGCCACTAAGACCAGGAAGATGGCTATAGCTGAGATGACCAGTGCTATGCAGAGCCCTATAGGGCCTCTATGAGGAGGTAGAGAACCAGCCTTGTGGGTGAGATGGGACTTCTCCCAGCTCAGCCCCCGGCCCTCAGGGTTGGGCAATCACCTGTGGGAGTCCTCGATGCAGCTGCTGTAGACCCAGAAGAGCAGAAGCAGGAGACAGTAGAGGGCCAGGAGGCCAGAGACCCCAGCCACAAAGTAGCAGAGGGATGGGGCCGAGGGTTGGCCTAAGGCCAGAGAGGAGCCATTCAGGGTGGCCACACCATACAGGGGACAGCGGCCACTGAAGGAGCCCTGTGAAGAGAAGCTGCTGAGACGGCTGGTTAGCGCCCCAGCGCAGGCTCATAGCAGGTGTGAGGGATAATCTAGGAGAGGGCCACCCCAGGAAGTTCTAGATGCACTGTCAGTTCCTGTTTCTGGGCCAGTCGTGATGGAGAGGGCCTGCTGGGGAAGTCAAACCTGCTGTGGCCAGAAGGATCAGGAAATAGGCGATGGTTATAAAGGACAGTGAGCTTCGGAGATGCCTCACAAGTTCTGGTCTCCCCTCTGCAGAAATCCTAAAGTAAAACCAGGACTTGTGTAACCTTCAACTATCTCCAATGTCTACTTCATATTCATAGGGTTACATGACCCTGTGTCTACGAAGACGACTGCCTGGGTGGGAAAACCCTTGGGCTTTCGGTGGGGGTTTTCTACATGGCTGTTTTGTCATCACACACACTGGGCTGCAATCCTGCGGTAGCCCGGCATCTCCGCCACCCTAGGCTTTATTTCCTAGCGGAGCTCGGCACGACAGTGATTTAAAGGATGAAGGCAGGGCCTGGACCGAATTCTGCTGCAGAACTAGGGTAAGGTTATACAGCCAGAGCCACCAGGCCGGGCTATGTCTGGTGCTGTCAGTCACTCCTGAAGACTCGTCCTTGCGGCGAGGAAACGGCTGTGAAGCAGAACACCGGCCGGAGAAGCCATAGAGCGCGATCGGCGCCCGCCGGGCCTCACCCGGCCCACCGACTCCGAGGGGCAGCACGACGGGACCGGGCCGGCCCGGACAGCAGCACCAGCATCCCACCCCACCTCCCCGACCCCCAGGCCGGCCCCGCCCCGCACCTGGGTCCGGGTCAGCGTCGCGGCCGCCACGGCTCCGCACAGGAAGGCGGCGGTGAAGAGCAAGAGCTCGAAGCGCTGCAGCCAGGGCAGCGCCATGGCGCCCCCGCCACCAGGAAGCCAACCGCCCAAGCCCCGCCTCATCCGGCGCGGCACGCGAGCGCGGACACGTCACTTCCGACGCCGGGCTTTATTTACAGAGGAGGGGGGCGGGGACGGGCCGCTTCAAAGCGGAAGGTACAGCGAGTAGTCCGAGAGCGCCCAGCGGCGGGCCGGGCGGCCAGTGCGGCCGATCATGGGCAGCTTCTGCACGTAGCGTGAGGCCGGGCTGGGCCCGTACGGCGCGGGGAAGGCCGTCTGGAATAGGCGCCCGCGGCACCGCCTCCCGGCCTGCCGTCCGGCAATGATGAAGCGGAAGTGGGGGGCGCCGCGCGGGGCGAAGCGGCTCTTCTGGAAGACGTCGCGGGTGCCGGCGCCGGGCCCCTGCTGCCGGGGCGCCCCCCGCGCCCGGTGCACGCGCGGCAGCGGCCGGCTCTCGGAGGCGGCGGGCGCAGAGGCTGCCGCGGGGCCGCCGCCGCGGGGGCTCTCGTCGCCCTGCGGGCTGACCATGGCGTTGGCCGTCAGCTGCGGCATCTTGCGCACCGAGTCCGGGGCGGCCGCCGGCTCCTTCTTGTCCCCGGGCGGCCGCGGAGTGCTGGGTGCGGGCTGACCGGTGCCAAAGCGGGTGGCCAAGCTGTCCCCGAAGAAGGCGTACAGCTCCCGGTAGATGTCTGCCAGGGTCACCGATGGGGAAGGGTCCTCCGGCCCCGCGCCGCCTGGCGGCAGCGGGAGCACAGACCCAAAGCCTGGCTCCGCGCTGCCCCCGGAGGGAGACTCCTGCAGAAGGAGGCTGTCCCAGGGGAGATCATCCGAGCCCCGGCACCCCCTGCCGCTTGGGCCGCCCTTGTTGGGCTCTGCTGCCTGGGCCTTCATCTTCAGCAGTCGCTCCACAGCCACCTGCAAGAGCAGAGGGACCAAGATAGGCAAGAACTAGGAGGAATCGGGGCCCATTGAGTTTTCCAAAGTAAGGCAGGTTAGCTGCTGAGCTCAAGCAGGGAAGAAGGGAGGCTGGAAGGGGCAGGCACTCACCAGAATGGCTCCATAAACCTTGTGCCCATCTGCTTTAACCTGGGCGTTAGAGACGGAATAATCATCTAGCACAGCCTGCAGATTTGTCCAGTAAGTGGACAGGTGTGGGTACAGGACTCGTTCCACGGCCTGGGAGAGAAGGAACACAGTAGGCACCTCTTTGTTGCTTATGGCCTCTCAAGTACCCTTTCCCATGGAAGACCTACTTTCTATCTCCAATATGAAATTCTTAGCCTGGCATATTCAACCAGCATTTATTTGGAAACCACTCTATACCCAAACCTTTGCTAAGCGCTGGCGATAAAGGTCAGGTACAAACACAAACAATATAAAGTGACCCAACTATCACTGACCTGTATGATGGGGGCTAAGAGGGTGTGAGTAATGCCCACAGCTAGAAACAGACAGATTTAATTTGCCAACTATTACCCTATATGCTCAGTAGGCAACTACTCCTGCTGAGATGTAAACTGGGACTCAGTTCAAACCACCTGCCCAAAAACAAACAACTGATCAGAGACCTGGTCTCTGATTATGTATCAAGTTAAGACTTAACAGAGGAGGTGACCTCCGTTATGCGCTTTGCTGGGTGGGAGTTCTCCGGCCGGTCATCCACAGCCTGAAGGTTTGAAAATGTTAACAAATGGGCATGTTCCTTGAGAAATAGAACTTACTGCTGACTCAGCTATTAAAAACTTGAATAATTCTCTAACCATAGTAGGTACCTAACCACAAATAAAATCATTGCTAAAATGCAGTCTACAGATATTCAAGGAAAAGAGCATCTCAATTTTACAAGAACAAACAAGAAATGCTCCCACCATTCCTCAGTCTATGAAGTCAGTGTAACCCTGATAACACAACTCTACAAGGACAGTACAAGAGAAGAAACTTGTGATTGATTTCACTCCTGAAAACAGAAAAGATCTTAAAATTTAGTAAGCCCAAAAGTATACAAAAAATGCCTTATATTCCAATAAAAGATTATGGTTTTTTTTAAGCCTATACTATAATCTATTGAGTCTATACAAAAAAATGTAATGATGGTTTACTATTAAAAATCCATAAACGGGAGCCTAGGCGGCTTAGTCGGTTGGGCTCTTGGTTTCCACTTGGTGATCTTGGGATCATGTAGCACAGGGTCTGCTTGAGTCGGTTTGTCCCTCCCCTACCCCCTCCCACTGCCCTGCTCTCGAGTGTGCAAGTGTTCTCTCTAAATAAGTTTTCTTCTTAAATCCATAAATACAATTAATCACATTAACAGACAAAAGCACAAAATCCTTAGGATCAATCAGAAAATACAGAAAAAGCATTTAATAAAAGTTAAACATAAATAATAAAATCAAGAATATAAAGCAGTATGAAGTAATTTATCTGAGAAAGGTTACCAGTAAACACAAGGTAAATGTCAGCCTAAATGGGAAGGATATTAGCACTTCTCTCAAAATTGGAAATGATACGGGGCACCTGAGTGGCTCAGTCGGTTAGGTGTCTGCCTTCAGCTCAGGTCATGATCCTGGGGTCCTGGGACCCAGTCCTGCATTGGCTCCCCGGGCTCAGCGGGGAGCCTGCTTCTCCCTCTCCTCTGTGCTCATGCTCTCTGTCACTATCTCTTTGTGTGTCTCTCAAATAAATAAAATCTTAAAAAAAAAAAATTGGAAATGACACAAGGATGCCCCTTATCGTTATATGTAAAATGATACTAGCAGTCCTAGCAATAAAATAGAAAGAAATTAAAGGCATTAGCTTTAGAAAAGATGAAATAAAGCTATCATTATATTTACCATATGATCCACATTAAAAACCCAAAAGAGTGAGGCACCTGGCTGGCTCAGTAGGTAGTGTTCAACTCTTGATCTTGGGGTCATGAGTTCCCCATGGTGGGTATAGAGATTACTAAAAATAAATAAGCTTAAAAGAATACTCAGTACAAGAGGAATTGAGGGCTAGTTCCTTAACATGATTAGCACAGTATGGGCAGGGATTCATGAAATGGAGATATATTGGTATTTGCTACGTAGGACTTTTTTTTTTTTTTTTATAAAAGATTTTTTTTATTTATTTGACAGAGAGATCACACGTAGGCAGAGAGGCAGGCAGAGAGTGAGAAGGAAGCAGGCTCCCCGCTGAGCAGAGAGCCCGATGCAGGGCTTGATCCCAGGACACCGGGGTCATGACCTGAGCCGGAGGCAGAGGCTTTAACCCACTGAGCCACCCAAGTGCCCCCACGTAGGACTTTTGAAAGCATAAGACACTGATCTACAAAAAGTCAGGCTACCAACTAGCCTGGCTTCAGGCAAGAACTCTATACATGGAAACGGCAAGCATAGATCATTTTTATGAGAAAAGACACACAAATACCATTGTTCTATATACAAACGGGAGCTCTTATGGATCTGTCTGTGGGAAAAGGCCAGGGTCCTCACCTTCCAGCCAAGGGCATGCAGCCCCACCACAGCCCCGTAATGAGAGCAGAGAGGCCGCACCGGGTCTGCCAAGACCTTCTGCAGGGAGAGCAGGATCTGCTGATAAAGGCCGCTCACCAGGTCCCCATGGGTCCTATGGGTGCAGCATTCGGTCAGAGAGGAGAATGAGGCACGGGGCCACCCAACTGGACTCAAGTCAGGGCACACAGAGAAAATGGTGGTGGCCTGGCACACTGAGGTAAGCAAACAAGGTGGCTCGTTGTTCAGGGACTGACGACTCCCCAAAGGGCTGAAGGACCAAACCCTTGGCACAGTCCCCATCCATTTACACAATCCCAGGGTGCCACAGCACAGCGACCGGAAAGCTCTAATGGAAAGAGGCTCCCTGACCTCGAAACACAGGGCCTTGAAGCCAAACATTTCCGCCCCCCACCACCACAACCCCCTCAGCGCTATGGCAGCCCCCCTCTGCTGGGCTAGGCCCAGTGGCTACCAGAAGATGTGGCTGAGCAGGAGGGCGGCGCCATCCCGAAGAGTCCAGTGGTCATTCAGAGGGTTGATGGAGGCAGCCAGCGGCTCTAGGACGCAGTAGAGGACGCTGCCTACCAGGGAGCGAACGTACGGCCCCAAGCACAGGTGTGGGTTCCGAACCAGGCTCCGGGCCACTTGCAGGAGCCGGTGCAGCTGCTCCAGGTCGTGGCTGACAGATTTCACCTGTTTGCAGAAGACGCCGGCTGAGGGGCACACGAGGGGGCTGGGAGGGGGCGGTGGCTCTGCGGGCACCCGCCCCCAGCCCTACCCGGGGCTGGGTCACCTCCCCGGCCTGCTCACTCACCCCACTGACCACATAGACAAAGTAAGGCAGGAGGGCCGCAATCTTGGAGTTAGTCTGCAGGTCCTGGAGAGCAATCTGAAAAGGAAGGAGCCAGACTGCCCTGGATCCACCAGCCCCAGGGATAAATGGACAGTTTTTAAAGGACAGCTGAGTATGTCTATAGTAAAATCGTAAACGTTCTCACTCTTTGATTCAGCAACTGTATTTCTGTAAACTTAATCCGCTGTAAGAAATAACCACTCATGGGACCCCCCTGGGTAGCTCAGTCGGTTGGGCGCCTGCCTTTAAATCAGGTCATGATCCCAGGGTCCTGGGATCGAGTCCTGAATCGGGCTTCCTGCTCAGCGAGGAGTCTGCTTCTTCCTCTGCCTGCTGCTCCCCCTGCTTCTTCCCTCTCTCTCTTTCAGACCAATAAATGAATAAAATCTTCAAAAAAAAAAAGAAAGAAAGAAAGAAAGAAATACCCACTCACAAATATACCCACTCCTACCCCTGTCTGTGACAACACAAAACTGAATACAACCTAAGTTCAAACACTTTTTTTTAAATATTATTTGTGCTTTTTTTTTTAAGATTTTATTTATTTGACAGAGAAAGATCACAACTAGGCAGAGAGGCAAGCAGAGGGGGAGGGGGAAGCAGGCCCCCTGCCGGGCAGAGAGCCAGATGCAGGGCTCGATCCCAGGACCCTGAAATCATGACCTGAGCCGAAGGCAGAGGCTTAACCCACTGAGCCACCCAGGGGCCCCTGTCTAACACGTTTTTAATGGAGAAAAGCAGCTGTTCTAAAACCAGATATTTAATATACTACTACTTTGGTTTATACTAGAGTAATCACAGTTAAAACATAGGGGAAAAAAGGTAGGCACTTCTATTAGAGACCCTCACTTTCCAGTTTGTATGCTTTTATCTTACAATACTTCTGTAATGAAATGCTGGTCTTACTTCTGTAAGCAGAAAGAAAGTTAAGTAAATGAGAAAAACCGTCCTAGGCATGAATCTCTGCTACCTGTGACCTCCAGACTCTTCCAGATAAAGGCCCTCAGCAGGTATCACGAAGGCAGACAACACGCTGGCGAGGCAGGAGCTCAGCTCCCAGGCCCTCCTCCACCCAGCCACCTGCCCTGTGCCTGGGGAACCAGAGCCGTGCTTCTGAGGCAGGAATGTACGGCAGCGACATTCCCAATTTTGCCGTGGGAGTGGCAGACAGGTGGAGAAGCGGGGGATATAAGCCCTACAGGAGAGGCCACATGCGTGAGCAGACCACCAAACCAGTGCTGTCCTGATTCTGGACAGGACGGGACTGACCACAGGTCGAGTCCTGCAGGCCCTGCGGAGTCCCACAGGCTAAAGCGGCAGGGTCTCCGAGCCGGCCGGGTACCCTGACCTGACTGCCTCTACTTCCCATCTCTCCCTCTCACGTCCAGGCAAACAAAAGCTGCCACGTGCCTGTCCCCCTCCCCCCGCCCGGTGGCCGCAGGTCAATAGTCACCCTAAAGCGTAGGCTCTGGAATTAAAGGGTGGGGGTACTGACCACGTGAGCCCCCCAAATGCCCCAGCTGAGTTGCCGGTTCCAGAAGAACAAGGGTTCCTGCTAGAGTGGTTAGAGTCTGCCCTGGAGGAGGACCAGCCTGAGAGCATGACACCACCACCGACAGCAGCCTCCAGCCACGTTAGCCCGGCGGTGTGGACAGGAAGCAGGCATCTGAAAGGGTTTTCGGGGAACCTGAAAGCTGGACTTTGTGCCCCACTCGCTCACCTTCATCAGCTGTGGATCGTCCCCCAGCACGGCCCGGGTCACTTGTTGGTAGTACTTGAGAAGATCATCAGTCAGCGAAGACACTGCGCTGGGCACTGTAGGGGGATGGGCAGGAGGTGGTCAGGGTGGAGAGCGCAGCCCTCTCCCAGCCTCCCCTGCCTGCTCTCCCTCACCCCCCCTACCCCCCACCCTCCACCCTCCCTGCCAGGAGCCCGTGCAGACAGGACTCCCAGAGCACGTAGCCACCAGCTTCTCTAGCCACCAGCTCCTCGGAGCAGCGTGCTCAGCCCTGACCTTGCCGGCTCTCCCCACCTCCGTGCTCTGTATTCTGCCTCCCACCCGTCCTCCGCTAGGCAGATTCCTGCTCCGTCCTCCATCCCTCCTGGACCCCTGCCATCAGGGACCCCAGCTGCCCCGAGTTGTGTGCCAGCATTCAACACCCCACAATGTGACTGGTTCCAAGACTGGGCTCCTATCTCCAAATCCGAGCCCTCTGGGCAGCGGCTGCGCCCACTCAGGACCAGGCATCAGTAAAGACTTGTCGGATGAGGAATCAGAGAAATGGGGTGCCCCCTCCCCCCACCGGCTCCTAAGAAAGGAAAGCTCAGAGCCCATTCCCCATACCACCCCTTACCTGATCCTTGCGGGGCCAGGTTCCCTTTGCCGTCTAGGTAGGAGACATGAACTAGAACCAGAGCAGAGAGATGCGTGAGCCTGGGGTTTTGCCTGTGGCAGCACCACCCGCCCCTGAGTCCTGCTCCGTCCACCAGCCAGCCCATCGCCCCTCCTGTGACGACCCCGTTTCTGTCCCCGCCCCATGTAGGGCCTGGGCAGTCACCTCTCACAGCTGTCTCGGCACAGCCTTTAGGGATGTTGGTGGCCAAGGCCAGCTCCACCAGGTTCACCTCTCGGTCCTCAGGGAAGTACAGCTCACCCTCTCTGGCAGGGCGCAGGGGCAGCGCCTCCTGGGACCCATAACCACACACGGCCTGAGCAGAGAGAGGACCAGAGGGCAGGCTGAATCCAGGGAGGGAAGAGGCGCTCTACAGATCCTGCTGGGGAGTCTACACTGAGGCAAGTCCAAAAGTCCTGAGAAAGGGGAGATGCCCTAGGCCTCAAGCCTATTGCTGGGAATCTGGCCTCAGCACCGAGCACCCACTGGGTCAGGGAGTAGAACATGGTCCCTCCACCCCGATTTGTACGGGTTCTGAGCCCCACACCGCTATGCTGCTGGTCCTCACACTCACCCAACTTTGAAAACGCGACTCTTTTTTTTTTAAAGTAGGCTCCATGCCCGATGTGGGGCTCAAACTCACAACCCTGAGATTAGGAGCCACGTGCTCTACTGAGCGAGCCGGCCAGGCGCCCCAACACTACTCTCTTCTCAACCTGACCTCCTCCCCTCAAGTCCCTACCCTGTAACAACTACGCAGGGCATTTTAACATCCACATTTGTGCCCAGGCTCCTCCCTTACTCAGAATGGCCCCCTCTTCCCCTCTTGGCTGAGTCTAATGCAAGCCTCCCTTCAAAGCCTGCATCAAGTCCCAGCTCTTCCAAGAAGGCTTCCCGAACCTCCGGGCCCCCCAGCACTGTGGCGGCCATGAGCTTCCCCTGTGCTCACTGGGTCTTCGTGTGTCTCTCCGTGGTGCCAGCCCCGAGCAGGGCACGGAGGTGGGTCGTGCCAGCCGAGGCCTCCGCAGCCTGGGCTCGACTCACCTCCACGCTGCTCCATCGGAGAGCCCTGTTGAAATCCTCGACGGTCAGCTTCCGCCGTTTGGTGTGTTTCATGAACTGCGAGCTATTCTGAGAGGGGAGGAACCAAGTCAGGGGACAGAGAGAAGGGGGTACGGAGTCCCCCCCAGGGGAGAGAGATAGCCGGGAGGCAAAAAGGACCCCGGAACGGAGGCCAGAACGCCTGGACTCCAGCGCTGGTCTTGTGCAAACAGCCCTTGATGTAATGTTCCCTCTCTGGGACCCGGTTTCTCACATGCAGAATATGAACATGACCTTGTGTGGCCTGCCCAGCATGGCTGTCAAGAAGATGGGCACATGAGACGATGCCCAGCCAGCACCGTTCGCCAGGAAGCCCCGCTGGCTCCAAGGGGAACTCTGGAGAGGGCAGGGACGGCCTCCTCTTTGCCTTGCCTCAAAGCCCGAGTAGGGGCGGCACCCATACCTGTGTAACACATCCCTGCAGGAGGGGGCGGCCACCGGGAGGGGAGAGCTGGGAGGGTGCGGGGAGGGAAGGGGAGCGGACCTGCGTGGCCTCTCTGAGCCGGTAGCACACGTCCTCCGCGAGCAGGGCCGCCACCTCGTCGCTCAGCTCCAGGCCCGTGCTCTCCGCCATGAGCCGGACCGACTCCCGAGGAATCTCCACAAACCGCCGCTCTTCCCGCTCTGACATGGCTCCGCTGGAGCTGGGAGCCAGGAGAGAAGGCCTGAAAAGCCACCCAGGCCCCCTCCGAGCACAGGAGCCTGCCTCAAGGCCTTCTGAGCCAGGCTCGCTGCTCTTGCTCCAGAAACCCCACACAAGGCGCCACGGAGGCTCTGAGGGTCCGAGGCAAAGTGCAAGAAAACAGACGAGCCGGGTCAGACAGGAGTGTTGCCTGAGAAAGGGCCTGGCCTTGGGAGTTCACGGAACTGGGCCCCAGCCGTGCCCTACCACTTCCTGAGTGAACGTGGCCGAGGTCTGTCAGCCTGAGCCCTGGTGTCCCAACCTGGGGAACGCAGGCAATTGCCCCCGCCCTCCCTAACCCATGGGGTTGCTGTGAGGACGAATGAGCTGGTGCAGGAGGAAGCCAGGGACTAGAACGGTACCCAAATGGACGATAGAAGATGTAATCATAGTCAGTTACAAGTGAAAACGTCATGTCTTCCTCCCCCTGATTCTTGCTACAACCACTACCTACTGAGTCGATGAAAACAGTACTTTCCCCCTTGCTCAAAAGCCTTCAGTCTTTTGCCACAGGTTCTAAAAGAAACTCTCAATTCCCCGGCTTGACATTCTGTGTTTGGTCCCAAATCCCCACAGCTGTTCAAGCTGATCCCTCCTCCCAGGAAGACCAGCCTAGTGTCTTCCCGCCTGCCTTGTGCTGCCCCACCAGCGCTCGGGCTGGTCTGCCTCCCCCTTTACTCCAAGTCCCCACCCTCTCCTCTTTGCTAAGACGAAGCCAGGCTGCCCTGTAAGGTCTTCCTGCCCATATGCCACTGGGGACTGTCAGGCTTTCAGCAGCTGGGCTTTTTGCCCATGTGTCTGGTCTTCCCCAGTTTGGCCACAAGGCCTAAAGGCAGGAACCTGTTCTTCCGTTCACAGGATATGGCAGAGTAAGAATCCAAGAAAAACAGTGGCCGATGAATGACTCCGACACAATTAGAAGACAGGCCCATAAGGGCCAGAGTAAGGCGTCAGCAGCACGAGCAGCAGGGATCCAGTTCCAGGGTGACCCACCCAGGGGCTGCCCCACTCCTCCTCCCTGGCAAGGCTCACTGGGTCACGAGTGATCTCCAGGTCCCTACATCCAATGCGCATCCTACCCTGGCCTCCTGTATTCCTCCCAGTGGCTCCACACTGGCTCTGGAATAGAGAACAAACCTGGTTCCCAGGTCCTGCGTGTCCACCGACTTCTGCAAAATTTCTCTCCTGTGTTCTGCATTCCCACCACGGCCTCTTTCCATTCCCCCGCAAAACACCTGCTATCAGGACGTTCATACACTGTCTGCGCTACTGGAAACACTCTCCTCCTCCTTCATTCCCAATCTCTAGGTCTAGTGGACTCCTAAGAGGCTCCCTCAAGTCTCAGTTCAAATGTCACTTGCTCCGGGAAGTCTCCTCAGACCTCCACAGTGCCCGGGTACTTTGCCTTCAAAGCAATTATCACAGTTTGTAATTAGGTATCTGTGCAACTTTGCGATTAACTCCTACCTCCCCCACTATAGTAAGCTCCACACCAGCTAGGATCATCACGCCTGTTTGCTCACCTTTGCATCCCCAGCGTCGGGCACACTGTCAGCACATAATACGCCCTCAATAAACACTTGCTGCAAAAATGAACAAAGAACAGCTATTTTTTCTAAACACACGCAATGCCTGAGGCACAGAGCTAAGTGCTTTATATGGCTCATACTTCATTTTATCCTCACTAACAATGAAATAAGTATTATATAAGTACTACGTCAATTTCACAGTCAAGGAAATCAAAGCTCTGAGGGATTAATGTTCAGTGACTTGTCCAAGACCACCCAGCGAGCACTAAGTAGGGAGCAGGGACCAACTCTTGTTCCGAATCATCAGGAGTGGCGGGCTGTGTGGGGAACAAGGCCTGCATTCCCAGCCCAAAGACTTGGCGTTGGAGACCCGCCAACGGATAATTCTGAAGTTTCTGTTTCCCAGTCCGTGAAATGAGAATATGAAGTCCTGCCCACGCGGAAAGCGCGGATGGAGTTTCCCTACTGGATGCCCACATTAAGACCCACAAAGTCCAGGCTCTGACCAAGGTCTCCCTGCACCCCAATCTCCTCTCTCCATCCTCAGAGCCACTAGCCACACTAGGAAAGAGCGTGGGAACTGACCGCCACCGGCCTCGGGGGTGCGCATCCCCCCACCAAGCCTCGCTTCATCCCCGATCCAGAAGTGGCGGGGTGGGGTGGAGGAGGTCAGGGGTTACCGAACTTGGGTCACGTGGTCAGAGAAGGGGGCGGGCCCCCAGAGGAGCCGGCCCTAAGACCGGTGAGTGCGCGGCCCACAGCGGGACGGAGAGTGCGAGGCCCTGCGAGGACCTGCTCACCTGAGGGCTCCGGGCGCAGCGAAGGTGTCCACCCGGGCGGCGGCGGTGGCGGCGGCGGCAGCGCCCACTCACCCTGCTCACCCTAATTCCCTCTCTCTGAGCCCAGGCTCCACCCTCCAAGAGCACAGCCAATCGGCGAGCGCCTTGCGAAGTTCCCGCCCTCCCGGGGGCTTCCGGCCAAGCGGTTGGCCTCTGTGAAGGGGCTGTAAAACCATCTGGGCGCGATAGGGTCACGTGACGCCGAGGCGTCGGGCTTCTTAAAGCAACAGCTCTTGGGAATTTTTGCAAGTAGGTACCTACGGTTTGGTTTGAAAAGCCTATTGTCAAGGAAAGCGTCCCTATTCCTTTAGTCTAATCTGCTCCTGAGTTTCCGAGCATTTGCATTTACGCGACTGCAACGAAGCTTTAAACTTTAATGTCTAATCAAAGTTTTCCTTGCCCGCTTGGTGGGGCTCAGCTCACCTCTCCAACATCACCTGCACTTCCCTTTCCCGCCGTAGGGTTGGAGCTCCCGGTGGGTATTCTCTTCCGGACCGAAGGGTCTTCCCGCTGGCCCGAACTCAACGTGCAAGCTGCAGACGCTAGGGCCATGCTCACTCTGACACCCTACCTCCTATCTTTTTCATTCCTACTCCCTAACCCAAACATAATCGTTCACCTGCCTCGCAGACTTCCTTGACCGTTCTCCCCGCACACACTTTCCCGAACTTGCGCAGTTCTCAGTTCAGAACCAAGTGGGGTTAGTGAGTCAAGTATAGTATTTGGAGTCAGACCAACCTGGGTCCAAATTCTGCCACCAATTTGGGGCAAATTACCTAACCACATTTTCGCCCAACTACAAAATGGGGTAGTAATACCCACCTCACGGGGTTACTGTAGATTAAATGAGATCATGTCTGTGAAAGCACTTGGCAGAGTTGTGGTCGGACCTTCTTTCACACAGCAGGCGGCAGACAGTGAATCAATTCCTTTATGTTCATCCAAGATGAGGTAGTTGGCAACAGGCTAATCATTACAGAAAGGAGTATTCCACAAGGGAGCGTGACTGTGCTCGCTTCGGCAGCACATACACAAGGGAGCGTGACTGTATACATTCTAGCCCTTCCTCCCTCTCATGGTTAGATGCTGCTGCCTCCAGAAAAGATCCTTCCAGGACAGAGCGGGAAAGCCAGATGGATGTGCCTCGGGTTGCCATGGCAACACCCCCTAAGGAGCCCATGACCCTGCTGTGTCTCTTCCACTTACATTCAGAATGACACCTGCAGTAGTTTTCAGTACTGTGCTTCAGCGCTCCAGTGTCTGCCCACCTCTGCATAAAGGGAAGGGGCAGGGGCTCCTCTGACGTCCTGAGTCTGAGGTCAGTTTAGCAAGATCTGAGCTGCTGGCTCATCTCCTGGCTGAGGTGTTTAATTAGTCTGGAGAGCCACTGGCAACCTTGGAGGCAGGAGACAATGGCGGAAGGCCCCGGGGCCTGTGGGATATACTGACACGGACTTCAAGCTATCTGGGGCCCATCTGCCCCCAAGCTCTGGTGGAGGCAGGGGCTAAGGGAAGCAGTAGTGAGACCCACATGGCCACAGGTAAGAAAGCCGGGTCCACTCACTCCCCAGCCACCTAGTGCCTGGCAAAGAGAGCTAATGAAGGCTTTGGAGCCAGATTGACAGTTTAAAAACAAAACAAAAGCCCTACCACTCACTAGAGCTGTGTGACCGTAGGCATTCTAGTTGAGGTGTCTCACCTGTTTTGTCAGCCGTCAAGTGGAGGAACAGAAGCTACTCCATGGAACCCTTGTCAACAATCCTTGTCAAAGACTTAGCATTAACAGGCAGATTATTCCTGTTAGCTGTGATCTTTGTAAGAGGTCGTAACTTTCAGTTACAAAACCTTAGAAGAATCCTGGAGACCATCTCCAGGCCATCTGCACTTGCTCCCTTGCCCCGACAGCACGTGCCCTCCTGATGGGTGCCAGCCCTCACATCCTCACCACCTTCGTGCCCAGGTTCCATGAGCTGCTCCCGTCCATCAGTTGCCTCCTTTCTAGGCCCGTGTTACTTCCAGGTTCTCTCCAACACAATTTACAGATGGGTGGTTCCATCTGAGAACTTGGGAGGAATTCTGCTCTCGGTGACACACATGGTGCTTACAGCTTAGGGGGGAGTCCCTACAACCTGGGGGGGGGGGCGGTGATCCAGAGTACAACGAAGTGGTAGCACAACTATAATGTGGTTTCCATGGGGAAATTCACTGCAAATCCAGCCCAGAAACTGTCCCAGATTCAACAAACTTGGAAAACATGGCCCAGTCCCAAGAGCTGGAGATAGAAAAATTAAAGGGAAAGGGATGCATGTGAATCCACAGTTATCAGTTATCAAGAAAATAACAAACTTGGGGCGCCTGGGCGGTTCAGCAGGTTAAAACTCTGCCTTCCGATCAGGTCATGATCTCAGGGTCCTGGGAGACCCCTGCTCAGCGGGGAGCCTGCTTCCCCCCCTCTCTCTGCCTGCTGCTCTGCCTACTTGTGATCTCTTTGTCAAATAAATAAATAAAATCTTAAAAAAAATAAAGAGGGCGTCTGGGTGACTCAGTGGGTTAAGCGTCTGCCTTCGGTTCAGGTCATGATCCCAGGGTCCTGGGATCGAGAGCCCTGCATCGGGCTCTCTGCTTGTCAGGGAGCCTGTTTCCCTCTCTCTCTCTCTGCCTACCTACTTGTGATATCACTCTCGCTGTCAAATAAATAAATAATAAATAAATATAAGTAAATAAATAAAGGATCTGTCGAATAATAAAATAATAAAAAATAAATCAAATAAATTAATTAAAAAACAAATAAAGGGGCGCCTGGGTGGCTCAGTCGGTTAAAGCCTCTGCCTTCAGCTCAGGTCATGATCCCAGCGCCTTGGGATCAAGCCCCGCATCGGGCTCTCTGCTCAGCAGGGAGCCTGCTTCCCCCTCTCTCTGCCTGCCTCTCTGCCTACTTGTGATCTCTGTCTGTCAAATAAATAAATAAAATCTTTAAAAAAAGGGGGGGGGCACCAGGGCGGCTCAGTGGGTTAAAGCTTCTGCTTTCGGCTCAGGTCACGATCCCAGGGTCCTGGGATCGAGCCCGCATCGGGCTCTCTGCTCGGCAGGGAGCCTGCTTCCCCCTCTCTCTCTCCCTGCTTCTCTGCCTACTTGTGATCTGTCAAAAAAATAAATAAAATCTTAAAAAAAAAAAAAAGAACAAACTTTACATAATAATGAGGGGCACCTGGCTGGCTCAGTTAAGTGGAGCAGGTAGCTCTTGATCTCAGAGTTGTGAGTTCAATCCCCACCCTGTACAGATTACTTAAAAGAGGAACTGGTTTGGGGCTCCTGGGTGGCTCAGTGGGTTGAGGCCTCTGCCTTCAGCTCAGGTCATGATCCCCGGGTCCTGGGATCGAGCCCCGCATCGGGCTCTCTGCTCGGTGGGGAGCCTGCTTCCCCCTCTCTCTCTGCCTCCCTCTCTGCCTACTTGTGACCTCTGTCTGTCAAATAAATAAATAAAATCTTTAAAAAAAAAAAAAAAAAGAGGAACTGGTTAGGGGAGCCTGGGTGGCACAGAGAAGGGGTCCACTTTTGGTGTTGGCTCAGGTTGTCACTCAGGGTCACGAGATGGGGCCCCGCATCAGGTTCTGTGCTCAGTGAGCTGTCTGCTGAGATTCTCTCTTCCTCTCCCCTTCCCACTCATGCTCTGTAAAATAAATAGATCTTAAAAACACAGAGAGAGGGCACCTGGGTGGCTCAGTCAGTTGAGGATCTGCCTTCGGCTCAGGTCATGACCCCAGGGTCCTGGGATCCAGCCCCACATTGGGGCTCCCCACTCAGTGGGAAGCCTCTATCTCCCTCTTCCTCTACCTGCTTCCATTTGTGGGCTCTCTCTCTCTGTCAAATAAATAAATAAAAATCTTAAAAAAGAGAGAGAAAGAAAAAAAGGTTATAAAAAGAAACGGGAGACAGTAACAAAACATTTTGTGACCCACTGTGGAGGTATGAATGGAAAAGCCTCCATCTATCTGTCGATGAGTGGTGAAGGCAAGAAGGAAACCACATTTAAGTGTCTTTTTCTTACCATGTTCCAGCCACTATTCTGGATGCTTCTTATCGGGGTCTCTGGGCCTTGGCATGATTGACATTTGGAACCAGATAATTCTTTGTTGGGGAGCGGGGTCCTAGACACTGAAGGATGCTATGCAGCATCCCTGGCCTCTTCCCACTAGAAGGCAGTAGTACCATCCATAGTTGTTACAGCCCAAATAAATGTCATTGCCAAATGTCCCCAGGGTGCAAAAATCACCCCAGCTCAGAATCACTGCTTTAATGCATTAGGGCACAATCATCACAATTAACAGTTGAAGGCCTATCAGGGGCCAGACGCAGTGCAAGCCACTTGCACGTGTGAGCTCACACCAGCAGCAACCATCTAAAGAGAGATGTAGGCCCATTTCATCATGAGAAAACGTAAGGTCACCCAGCTAGAACCAAAACCCCGTTCTGCACCAAGCCAAATACCACGCTTTCTATGACACAATTCTGCTTCCCAAGGAAGTAAACGAAAGCTGAAAAAGAAGAAAAAGGGAGGGGGAAAAGAATGACTGAGGTTTGCTGGATCAGGAGGCAGCCAGGAGACAGGCTGGGAGAGGGCATACCAAGGCAGAGAAATTATATGACAAAAGCAGAGTGTGGGCATCATGGGAAGGAAGGTGGCATATCTGTTTAGTCTTCCGGTCATTTCCCGGATTTTGACCGTGTCACCCCCGAAGGATATTTTAAGCCTGCTCCCATTTTCAGTTCAGCTTAGGGATCGATCAGCATTGAAAGGCCTCTGTTTGTGAAGCCATCCTAGCAAGGGCTGTGTTGGGATCCCAAAGTCTGGGTCATTTCTGTCCTCATGTCCCTCTCCCTACCCAACCATCTCGTCTCCCTTCACGCCCAGCTACACCCTTGGTTATGTTTAAGGGTGAGGGAAGCGCGAATACTCTCCAACTGGGACTCGGACTGGCTCTAATGACAGCATCATTTGCTGGAAGCCAGAGACCTGACATTAGTGCCTTCCCTTCAATGAGATCAACGTCAACCCTCTGCACAAGGGTTTAGTCAGATCCCCTGGGTCACTGAGGCTAACTGAGGCATCAGGCCACCAAAAGAGAGACTAGCAACCAACTGGGCTCCTGCCTTTTTTAAGAAAGAATTGTTCTTACCAAAGAAAGGAGGTAACACTTCCATGAGAACAAGGACCTTTATGGTTAGAATGCACAGTCAGAAATCTGGGGAGTTGTTGCTAAGCAGAAGAACCCAGTGTTTTCTGGGGACAGGAGTCCTCTCTGCCTCCCCACAGCAGCCAGACCGGGCCTCTGGACTCCATGAGGAGTGTGACCGCCACATCTCCTAGATGAGGACCAAACAGAGCAGAGGGTCCCCGTGCTCAGCTCACAAGCCCTGCAGAGAACAGGAAAAGAACATCAGTTGGGCTCAGAACTTGGGGGCAGCCATCAACCAGGCATTCCCCATCCCATGAGGCACATGTCCTGGATCTTCCAAGAGGACAGTCCTGAGTTTTTTTCATCTGCGACTCGGGCATGAAGTCCCACGTCCACCCTCTGCCTTCACACACCCCTTCTCCGGGCAACAACCTTGGATGCATGATCAGGCACTCACCCAAGTAATCGTCCATCAGAGAGCCAATAGCAAACTGCAGGAGGGAAGGCAGAAAGGAAATAAAGCCTGAGCAAGCGCAGAACTAGCCTCTAACCCCCAGCCCCAGGGCTTCTGCCCCAACCCATCCCCTCTTCCTTGCGAAGATCACAAAATCCCCAGGAACCCTCGGTGGTAAGAAATCGGCAGTTCCCACCTCTGCCTGGCACAGGCAAGAGGGCAGGCAAGAGACTCACAATGTCATTCTTGTCTACACGGGTCCCCACAATCTTCAAGCGGATCTCATCGTCCTGCTGAATCACAATGTCCTGGGGAAGAGGGAACAGGATACTCAGATACCCCCGCCAAAGCCAAAACCCCTCAAGAGGGCTCACTCCTCCTTCCACCCTTTCATGGACTTCCTCCCCACCCACCTCATCCATTGTCTTGTAACACGGTGGGTTGGAGTTGGGGTCAAACTCCATCTCTGATGGGATGGACTGAAAGGAAAGCAAGACTGGTCAGTGCTTTCCACAGGTGCTTCCAGAGATGATCAGGACTGGCGTCTCTCCTTAGCACACCCAGCACGCCCAGACTTACATGTCGAGAGATGAAGCAGGACATAGGTCCGATTTCTGTGAAGAGCCCCACCTAGGAGGACAACGAGTCTTTGAGGCTTTGTCTTTTATCCCCCAACTCTGGTAAGCTTCCCAACTTTATCTGACTCCTAATCATCATGTTTTAGGGGCACCTGGGTGGCTCAGTGGGTTAAACCTCTGCCTTCAGCTCAGGTCATAATCTCAGGGTCCTGGGATCGAGCCCCGCATCGGGCTCTCTGCTCATCGGGGAGCCTGCTTCCCCCCCACCTCCCCGCCGCACTCTGCCTACTTGTGATCTCTGTCAAATAAATTAAAGATCTTAAAAAAAAAAAAAACTTCATGTTTTGAAACCACTCTGAATGGTATCATCTGCTTTCATATCTCTCTTCTGCCAAGATTTCATTTTAAGTGAAACAAATACAGGCCAATCAAGGCCCAAGGCCTGGGACTTGTCAGTCCACAATTTGAACACTTGTTGATCACATGACCTTGGCCAGTAGACTTATGTTCTCCACACGGAGGCTTCTATAAAAAGGAATAAAAGCACACGCCTCAGTCGTCATGAGGTTTTGCGCTGGGCCTGGCCCAAGTAAGTACTCAACCAATGGAGGCTGCCACTGGTGACTACTCATTCTGACTTATAGGACCCTGAGGGAGGCAGCACTGAGATTACTGTACCATTTGACAGGTGAGGAATCTGGAAGCACAGAGTGACTTAGTCAAGGACACAGGGTGCGCAAGAGCAGTCGAGACCCATCTCCCGTCTTCTAAGCAGCCACCCAACTGCCTCCGCTCTGTATGGTCTCACCTTGTTGACTTGAGTGACAACAGCATCCACAACCTCCCCTTTAAAGGGCCGGAAAACAATGGCCTTGTACTTCACCGGATAAAGAACAAATCCTCGGCCTGGCTGGATCACACCGGCACCAATATTGTCAATGGTGGTGACAGCAATTACGAAGCCATACCTGTAAGGATGGGAAAAAGAAAGGCACTGTGTGGACAAGAGCCTCTAAAACCATCTGCAACAAGACGGTGGGCATGGGGGTTAGGGGACAGCACAAATGGAAGGACATGGCACCTCTGCCCACAGAACTTAATGCCGGAGAGAAGACACGAAACCAATCAGTATCTATAATGCCAAATGCTGCTCTCATAATTTCACAATAAATATCCAAGGAGGATATGGTCCTGAGCCAAGAGACCTCAATCTTGGGGATGCCTCAATCACCTAAGAAAAGCTTACTAAAACACCATTCCCAGGTCTGCCCCCAGTCTTGATGCTGTCTGGATGAGATGAGGCTCAGGAACTTGCATGTGCATTTTTTAAAAGATTTTATTTATTTATTTGAGAGAGGACGAGGCAGGAGGAGGGAGGAGACTCCCCATTGAGCATGGAGCCCCACATGCAGCTCCATCCCGGGACCCTGAGTTCAAGAGCTGAGCCCAAATCAGACACCTAACCAACTGAGCCACCAGGCCCCCTGCCTGTGTTTATTCCCATGTGGGAGGCCCAAGTACCCACAGTCCAGGGCTCATCCCAGCTCATTCACATCACCATGGGAGAGGCCCTTCTCTGCAGAGCCCAGAGATGTGCCATGCCAGGTCCTTTGGTCCTGTGGGATAGAAAAAAACAGAAGAGGGGCGTCTGGGTGGCTCAGTCTTTAAGCAACTGCCTTTGGCTCAGGTCATGATTCCAGGGTCCTGGGATCCAACCCTGAGTCAGGCTCCCTGTTCTGTAGGAAGTCTGCTCCTCCCTCTCCCAATCTCCCTGCTTGTGTTCCCTCTCTCGCTGTCTCTGTCATACAAATGGATAAAAATAAAAAAAAATAAAAAAATAAAATAAAAAGTTGTAAGAATCACGGAGGGGGGGGCGGGGTGCACCTGGGTGGCTCAGTGGGTTAAAGCCTCTGCCTTCGGCTCAGGTCATGATCCCAGGGTCCTGTGATCCAGCCCCGCATGGGGGGGGGGAGCCTGCTTCCCTTCCTCTCTCTCTGACTACTTGTGCCTATTTGTGATCTCTGTCAAATAAATAAATAAAATCTTTAAAAAATGAAAAAAAAAAGAATCACAGAAGGGGAACAGACACAGGAACAATGATTAGGCTGTGAGCCCCGTGAGTGCTGGCCTCATTCTATCTTCTTCCCTGCATTGTTCCCAGGGCCCAGGGCAGAACCTAGCACACAGCAGGAGCTTTAAAAATGTTTGCGGCATCAACGAAATGACCAATCTCTGCTTAAGGAAGACAGTCCTATGATCCGGCTTTGCAGAGAGCGCCGCGGGAACCCAAAGCAGGAAGCAAGTGCTTGCGTGGGGTGCCTGAGAGAGTGAGAGGGTTCCCCAGGATAGGTGACAGGTCCTTGCGGGATGAGTAGGAGTTGGGGAGAGGCTGGAAGCATCGGGCGCCGCGGCACGAAGGGCGCGGCACTCACTTGCCGGTGCAAGTCCCCTCCACCTCCGTGAAGAGCTTCTGCTTTACGGTGTTGAGCAGGTTGGGGCCGAAGTAGCGCGGGTGCAGCAGGATCTCGTGCTCCAGGGAGATCTGAGGGAAAAGTGGGATGGAGACCAAGTAAGGAGCTGTAGGGACATGGGGTCAAAAGCAACTCCTTGACCCGGCGCCCGCTTCGCTCTTCCTCTCAACCCTGCCCTCGCCACCACCCCGTGCTCCGCTTACGTGATAGAACATCTTCCCGGCGGGGACCGAACAGCTACTAAACCCACATGCGCCTAGGCAGACGCTCCTCCCGCCCAACCGGAAACACACTTAGCCTCACCGAACCTGCTTCCGGGCCTGCCCTAGAGAAGTGGGCGGGACTCTGCCCCCCTCCGTGGACCCAATTGGGCATCGCTATTGTAGGCGGGGATTCCGTTGACCCCGCCCCCTTTCACCACGCCCACCAGCCGTCCAACCTCTGGGCTCTCAAGTTAACAGTGTCTGCCCTAGAGTGGATGCTAAGTAAGTATTTTTTATTTTGTTTTATATTATTTATTTATTTATTTATTTATCAGAAAGAGAGAGAACAAGCAGGGGCAGCGGCAGGTAGACGGAGAAGCAGGCCCCCCGCTGAGCAAGGAGCCCCATGTGGGACTGGATGCCAGGACCCTGGGACAGGGATCCCAGCCGAAGGCGGGCACTTAACGACTGAGCCATCCAACCGCCCCAGATAAATACTTTCAAACGGAATTAATTAGCTAATAAAAGACAACATGAATAAAGCGCTTTAGCTGAATGCATTCCTACAGCAAATATTTGAAGGCTGTTTTCATACAGTAACCATAGTAAGTAGCTGTCTTTTTACATCAACCCCACCAGGCAAGCTTTACCAATGAGGGCCCAGGCCCAGCGGGTTGAGGTCACTTGAAGATCACTCAGGAGCGATCTCGATGTCCGACCCCAAGACTCTTGCATATTTGGGCATTCCAGATTTTCTTGCAGGCATTCGTTCAGCAAATGTGAAGTACCCACTCCTTGCCTGCAGGTCGTTAGGAGATGAAGCAGCCAAAATTAGAGCCCAGAAGGCAGTGCTCTCTCCGGATGTGAGAAACCAGGTCCTCTTTCCCCTCCCCCAACACACACACCAGGGGCTTAAAGAATTAATGAGCCTTGGGAACCTGGGTGGCTCAGTGGGTTAAAGCCTCTGCTTTCAGCTCAGGTCATGATCCCAGAGTCCTGGGATCGAGTCCCACATCGGGCTCTCTGCTCGGCAGAGAGCCTGCTTCCTCCTCTCTCTCTGCCTGCCTCTCTGCCTACTTGTGATCTCTGTCTGTCAAATAAATAAATAAAATCTTAAGAAAAAAAAAAAAAAGAATTGATGAGCCTTTGTCGGTTCCTTCAACTCTACCCACTTTTTTGTAGACAGTCCCTTTATTAAACTCACTTCAGTTAACCAGAGTAAGCATGCCATCTGTTCCCTGCTGAGACCCTGACTGATTAAAGGGCGGTGCAGAAAAAGGCAGAAACCACGGAGACACAGACCCCTGAGAAAGACTTAACAAGAGCCTCAGGTTCTAGAGCCAGGACAATCCTCGTGGCCTTGAGCCAATGCCCAGCACCTAAGCTTTTTTATGTTGTAAATAAAGGGCCTGACCCACCCTCCTGCAAGAACAGAGACTTCTGCTTCGTCAGAGGGGCCATACACCAGTTCCCATAGACATTGCCCATTTCCTAAAATTGTTGAGCCCACCAGTCTGCCATTCAGACTCCATGGATCCCCTTTGCAGGATCAGACAAGGAAGCAGATGAATGGGCCTCAGCAGTCCTAACTTCTGTTTCCAGCCAGCCTCTCCTCAAAGGCAACTTTTGTTTTGTTTTGTTTTTTATTTAAATTCAATTATTTAACATACAGTGTATTACTGGTTTCAGTGGCAGAGGTCAGTGATTCATCAGTCTCATATAATACCCAGTGCTCATTACATCACATGCCCTCCTTGGTCCCCATCACCCAGTTAATCCATCCCCCACCCCTCCAGAAACCCTCAGTTTGTCTCCTAGAGTTAAGAGTCTCTAATGGTTTGTCTCCCTCTCTGATTTTCTTGTTTTATTTTTTCCCCTTTCCCTATGATCCTTTTGTTTCTTAAATCTCACATATGAGCGAGATCATATGATAATTGTCTTCCTCTGATTGACTTATTTCGCTTGGCATAATACCTTCTAATTCCAACCACATCCTTGCAAATGGCAAGATTTCAATTTTTGATGGCTGAGTAGTATTCCATTGTGTGTGTATGTATATATATATATATATATATACATACACACACCACATCTTTTTTTAAAAAGATTTTTTTTTTTTGATAGATGGAGATCACAAGTAGGCAGAGAGGCAGAGGGAGAGATGGGGAAGCAGGCTCCCTGCTGAGCAGAGAGCCCGATGTGGGGCTCGATCCCAGGACCCTGAGATCATGACCTGAGCCAAAGGCAGAGACTTTAACCTACTGAGCCCCCCCAGGTGCCCCAGCACCACATCTTTATCCATTCATCTGTTCATGGACATATGGGTTCTTTCCATAGTTCGGCTATTGTGGACCCCTCAAAGGCAACCTTAAGGACAATGGGGTGCTGGAACAAGCTATAAGAGCTTTTTTTTTTTTTTTTTTTTTTTTTTTGGCAGGCAGCAAAGAAAGATTTATTGAGCAATAGCAAAGTGGTAGTACAACCTTCCCGAGGGGGAAGGGGACCTGAAGAATTTTGCCACCAGTTTCTAAGTCTAGGGGGTTTTACCGGCTTATTGGCAGGCTGTGTTCATCGATTAACCCTCTGTGCCTGTTATCCAATCAGGTTTTTGTCACGTGTCATATGGGAAAGAGTGGAGGTCTCCTTCCAGAGCAGTGTAAAATCCTTTAAAGGGTGGTTTCCTCTTAAGGTAGGGGGGCCCCTTGTTCCTGCCTGCCTGCCTTGCAATTATCCTTCATCATTCCCTCCTCTAAAGAGGTAACCCTAACTACTGTCAGGGGAAAAGGGCGACGACCGATCCTAGCTACTTCCTGCTGGTCAGGGGCATGGATGGGACTGTGGTCAGGGCTCCTCTCATCCAGATCTGTCACGGGGTCCCCTGCAGGTGTCTGGTTTGATCTCCATGTGAGGCTCCTTCTGAATCACCACCATTTGGAATTTGACGACCTTTATTCCGGAAGATCTAAAGTGGGTCAGGGTGTTTAGGAGGCAAGGCCAAATGCACAATGCAAGACCGAGTAGAGCCAGGGGTCCAGCGAGAAATAGAGCATGTTTTCGTGAACTCCCCACATACTGTGAGGAGACAGCAGGCAAAAGGAAAAAGAGTTCTCTGTGTCTTCTTGTTTCAAGACTAGTTCGAGGTCCTCTCTAGGTTCACAGAAGGATTTTGGTTCCTTGTTGTTAGGCCCCACTGGGGACCAGTGTTTGACCAGGAATGATGGATCTGGAACGGTGGCTCCAGGATTCACTTAGCTATCGGAGTTGCTGAAACCCCTGTGTGTGGGCCTTCCCAGACCAGCCCTTAACAAGCACTTGGTCCCCAGGGCGAAATGGGAGAAGTCAGTTATTTTGGGGCTGGGAGTTAGGAAGCTCTTTGCAAGAGGGATGAAATGATTAAAGCCCAAAGCCTTGGATACTCCCTCTGTTACCACTCTGAAGGGACTGCAGGAGTCCAAACTGATGTGATGGGGTCCATGATCAAAGGAGCGAGACTGATACAAAGCGAAGGTCAAGCAAAGCTTTATTTCACGCCAGCACTGAGAATCAAACTGACCGGTCGGGGCCGTCTCTTAAGGAGAGATTGATGACCCCCAGCTTCACAGACTAGCTTTTATAGAGCAAAGGCCACATGGTTGAGCCTGGCCAATGAGATTGTCTTCACCTGGCAGTACTTGTCCCTGCATTCTGGGCTCTGTTATCTCCACCAGACCTGACCCGTCCTTGTATTTGGGTTCTGTTATCAGGGACTGGTCGACCATATTTTACTGGTTTCCCAGACTTGCTTCTAAGTAAGTTCCCCCGGCGGGGAGGGGCAGGGTCAGTTTAAGTTTTACTGCATAAACAACAAAATGGCTATTTAACTGAGATGGAGTCGCTCTGGCTAAGTAGGTCCCTACACAAACCAAGGCATTTACAAGTGTCTTTATCACTTCCAAGCATTTTTTTTTCTTTTTGTTAGAGAGAGTGCACGTGTTTGATAGGGGGGCGGGGGCTTGAACGTACAACCCCAAGTTCAAGTTGCATGCTCTGCCGGCTGAGCCACCAAGTGCCCCCAGCCAGTTGTTACTATTTCAGAAATTTTGCAAGTCAGCTGTTAAATACAGCCTTTATTAAACATTTAATGCTGTTTATTATTATAACTTACAATTAAATTAATTGTACTAAAAAAAAAAAAAAAGGCAGGGGTGCCTGGGTGGCACAGTTAGTTAAGTATCCAACTCTTGGTTTTGGCGTAGACCATGATCTCATGGTTGTGAGATCAAGCCTCCTGTAGGGCTCCCCGATCAGCATGGAGTCTAATTGAGATTCTCTCTCCCTCTCCCCCATCCCTCCCCCTCATGCTCTCTCTCATGAACGAATGAATGTGTATATATATATGTATATATATATGTGTGTGTGTGTGTGTGTGTGTGTGTGTGTGTGTGTATATATACACACACACACATATATATGTTCTTTTTTTTTAAGGCAGAGGTGATGTAGTTTTTTGGTTTTTTGTTTGTTTCTATTTTTGGAATGTTGATGAGGTTGGTGGGGTCCAGAGTTGATGCCCAGAAAAGAATTCTTGAGATGTCTTAGGTGCAAAAAAAGTGGTTTTATTAAAGCACAGGGGACAGGACGGCAGGGCAGAAAGAGCTGCCACTGATAGGGTTGGACTGTGAGGAACAACAGATTACAACCTTGGAGCTGGGGGGAAGTAAAGATAAGGGAAATTCTAAAAGGACTTTCATTTGCTAACGAAGACTTAGGATCCTGGAGGAATGTTATAATCTGCCTATTTCAAGTATTTGTCAATGGGCTGCAATTTATAAGGACATTTAATTTTTTTAAAGATTTTTATTTATTTATTTGACAGACAGAGATCACAAGTAGGCAGAGAAACAGGCGGGGGGTGGGGGGATGCAGGCCCCCCCGCCGAGCAGAGAGCCCGATGCGGGGCTCGGTGCAGGGCTCAATCCCAGGACCCCGGAACCACGACCTGAGCCGAAGGCAGAGACTTTAAATTTTTTTTTTTAAAGATTTTATTTATTTATTTGACAGACAGAGATCACAAGTAGGCAGAGAAGCAGGCAGACAGAGAGGAGGAAGCAGGCTCCCTGCTGAGCAGAGAGCCCGATGCGGGGCTCGATCCCAGGACCCCGGGATCATGACCTGAACCGAAGGCAGAGGCTTTAACCACTGAGCCACCCAGGCGCCCTGAAGGCAGAGACTTTAACCCACTGAGCCACCCAGGTGCCCCATAAGGACATTTAATTTTATCTACATTTCTTTCTGCCTTTGTTTCCACATCAGAGATATAGATGAAACAAGTTTGGCAATGCACTGATAACTGCTGAAGCCGGATGATGGATAATACTGGTTTCTTACATGTCTCCTTCTATCTGTGTTGGACATTGTTCATAATAAAAAGTGAAGGAAAAAAACCCAAAGGTAATTATGATAATTCTAATTTATAATAAGAAATACATATTTGGTCTTCTCCGTTCCTGGCCCAGAGCTCCTAAAAGACTTAGAGTTTCCTAAGTGATAACAGTGTTAAAAGGTGTCTTCTTGATATTCATAACAAACCCCTCTCAAACCCAAGTTTATGTTAATGAGATGACATCTGAAAATCACCTAATAATAGGGACTGGGTGCTGGGGGAACCAACCTGATGACTGAAAGGTTGGATCTTTCTGTCTCAACCCCCTGACCTCCAGGGAAAGGAGAAGGGCTGGAGGTTGAATCCTTGACCTTTGGCCAACAAGTTCATCCATGGTGTGTGTGTAATGAGGCCTCCATGAAAACCGAAAAGAATGGGGTTCGGAGAGCTTCTAGGTCAGTAAATACCTGAAGACCCTGGTTGAGTAGGGCCCTAAAAGAGAGCCTAGAAGTTCCATACTCTTTTCCCATACCTTGCCCTATGCATCTCCTCCACCTAGCTATTCCTGAGTTATATATCCTTCTATAATAAACCTGTAATCTAGTAAGTGCAATGTGTCTTTGTGTTTCATGAACCACTCTAACAAATTAACTAAACCCAAGAAAGAGTCTTTGGAGAATGTATAGCCAGTAGGTGAGCTCAGGTGACAATGTGAACTTCCAGCTGGCATCTAAAGGGGGGAGGGGGGCGGGGACAGGGAGCATTCTTACAGGCCTGAGCCCTTAACCTGGGGAACCCCATATTATTACCATGTAGATGGTTTCAGAATTGAATTGAATTGTAGGACACTTGGCTGGTGTTTGAGAATTACTTGATATGCATGGGGTGGGGGGGAACAGACACTGTGTTTAGAGTCAGAATTACTAAAAGATACTTACTACTCACCAGTTCCTGGGCCTGGGGTACCTGGCTGGTTCAGTTGGTAGAGCATACGACTCTTGATCTTGGGGTTATAAGTTCAAGCACCATGTTGGGCTGAGAGATTTCTTTCTTTCTTTCTTTTAAAGATTGTATTTATTTATTTGACAGACAGAGATCACAAGTAGGCAGAGAGGCAGGCAGAGAGATGGAGGGAAGCAGGCTCCCTGCTGAGCAGAGAGCCCAATGCGGGGCTGATCCCAGCACCCCGGGATCATGACCGGAGCCGAAGGCAGAGGCTTTAACCCACTGAGCTACCCAGGCTCCCCTGGGTAGAGAAATTTCTTTAAAAAGTACAACAAAATCTTAAAAAAAAACCCTCATCTCTTCCTAATTCTTTTCCCACAGTTTACTATTATCAATGCTCTTGCGTTCATTTACACCTATTGTGTCTGTGTGGTATGGCAAAATACTATAGTTGCATATGCAGGCTAAATCCGGTTGCTCTGATATCTTCACCAGCACTTGACACTGTCAGCAAGGTTTGTTTATTTAGCTATTCTAGTAAATGCGTAGTAGTAGCTCATTGTGGTTTCAATTTTCACTTCCCTGATGACTAATGATGTTGAACATCTTTTATGCGCTTATTTGCCAAGACTGATGTATGCAAGACTCAAGTCTAATTCTGTCTCTCCCCTTTTTGTAACCCAATGGCTTCCCAGGGTAAAAGAGGGCTGTGGCCTCCATTTTGACCTCAAACTTTCTAGTTGGGGTCTTCATTCCAGCATGTCTCTTGGCTCTAGCGGAAGACCCTGAGGGCAAAGCATCCCTTGATGGAAACCAAAACTACCCCTTCATGCATTAGGGACGGGCCTGAGCCTGCAAAACCCCACCCATGATGGCGGGTCAAGACAGTGACCCATTTGACCTTCTCCGCCTACCTCCCCTGACCCACTTGCCTTTGTCCGGCATTTTCCTTAAACAAACATGGGAGTATTTTCAGCACTTTGGAGACAGTCTACAGTCTTTGAGATGGTAATCTTCTGTCTTCCCCGGTGTTAGCCTCCCTGAAACTCTTTTCATGTTTCACCACCTCTTGTTTCTCTGCCTTTGGATTTTGTCAGCAAAGACTGGCTGAACCTGGTCTGTCTCTGAGCTCCTCAGGCATGGGTTGGCCTTGATAAATTTTCCCCAAGCCCTGATCCCTTTGCTTCCAAAGCCTCCAGATCAGAGAGAGACAAGCTAGGATGGAAGAGAACAGCAATGGCTACCAATCAGCTGTACTGAGATTTGGCACACAAAGCAAGTCTGTTGGAAGATTCAGTTATCATTTGCTATCTCTCTCTCTCTCTCTCTTTTTTTAAAGATTTTATTTATTTATTTGACAGAGAGAGAGAGAGAGAGATCACAAGTAGGCAGACAGGCAGGCACAGAGGGAGAAGCAGGCTCCGTACTGAGCAGAGCCCCATGAGGGGCTCGATCCCAGGACCCTGACACCAGGACCTGAGCCGAAGGCAGAGGCTTAACCCCCTGAGCCACCCAGGAGCCCCTGCTATCACTTTTTAGAGAGGAGCCCTTGTGATGTCAGTCACTGTTTCCTAAAGACAAACAGTAGTAGCAGGTCCTGCTGGAGGGCGATCTCTGAGCAAGACCATCCATCCCCGCTGCCCCCTTCCTGGTTCTGGGCTCCTCCCTCTGTGCCACCTGTTCTTCCAACAACTAGGATAATCCTGCCCCCAACCAAGTCTAAATCCTCTGGCCATTGGTACTATGACAACCCTGAAAACCACCCTGCAGACACTCTAGGAAGATAGATCTACAGAATGGTTAGGGGTATGGTTTTGAAGATAGTCTTAAACTCAATCTCAGCTCTGCCTTTTATTTTATTTTTTTTAAAGATTTTATTTTGATAGAGATCACAAGTAGGCAGAGAGGCAGGCAGAGCGAGAGGGAAAAGCAGACTCGCCGCCGAGCAGAGAGCCCAATGCGGGGCTCGATCCCAGGACCCCGGGATCATGACTGGAGCTGAAGAGAGAGGCTCTAACCCACTAAGCCACCCAGGCACCCCCAGCTCTGCCTTTTATTAGCCGTGTGACCTTGGCCAAGTTATGTAACCAAGGTGAAGCTGGCATTTCTGCCTAATCGAGAGCAGAAAGACTATTTTGGAATTAGAGATTATATCTTTAGCATGCTGTTAGCCCTTAACAAATGCTAAATAAATGGTAGATGGTTATCTAACTTCCACTAATACACAAATACATAGAAGAAAAGCTTTTCAAGCTTTTTTCTTGGGGGAAAATTGATATTATAAGTATGAAGTTTCTTTTGGTATTTATTTATTTACTAAGATTTTTAAAAATATTTTTATTTGTTTATTTGACAGAAGGAGAGAGAGAGATCACAAGTAGGCAGGCTGCTGAGCAGAGAGCCTGATGCGGCGTTCCATTCCAGGACCCTGAGATCATGACCTGAGCCGAAGACAGAGGCTTAACCCACTGAACCACCCAGGTCCCCCTAAGATTTTATTTTTGTAACCTCTACGATAGTCGTTGGGTGTCTGCCTTTGGCTCAGGTCGTGATCCCCGGGTCCCGGGAGCAGGGAGGCTGATGCAGGGCTTGATCCCAGGACCCGGGAATCACAACCTGAGCCGAAGGGAGTCGCCCAACCAGCTGAGCCACCCAGGCACCCCGCAACACAGCAAATGTAAAGCTAAAACAAGAAATTTCAGGGGTGTCTGCCTGGCTCAGTCAGTAGAACATGTGATTCTTGATATCAACGTCATGAGTTTAAGCCCCATGTTGGACACAGAGCTTACTTAAAAAAAATTTTTTTTTAAACCTAGGTCCAGTAAGCGTGGCAATCCCAGAGTGTGGCACACACTCAGTCTTTGTGCCCAAACTCTGACTCACCTTCATTCGATCTCTTCTGAACCTGTAGAAACCAAACTGCTTCACCTTCCTGAACAGCCTATGTTCTTTACTGCTTACCAATTCCAGCAGTCCTCTACTGTACAGGGGGGATCCCTCTAGTCCCTTGGTTTTAAATACACCATCTATATGCTGATGACATTCCCCAACATGTATCTCTAACCCCAGCATTCCCCCTGATCTTCAGGCTCACAAGTCTTAACTGGCTAAGAGGAAGCTCTACTTAAAGGATCAGAACCAGAACTCTCGATTTCCCACTGCCCCCCTCTCAGAAAATGGTTCTACCAGCCACACCACTGCTCATGCCAAAATTTTGACTTTTGTTTCTCTTGTTCCTAATTTCCTACCCTTGTTTTAGCAAATTCTGTTGACCTAGCCTTTCTCTCCAGCTTCATCCACCACTACATTTGTCAAGGCACCATCATCTCCTCTGGGACCATTCCCACACCTTCCTCCCTGCTCCCACTTTGATCCCCTATGCGTCCTTCTCCACTGAGTCACCAGGATAAGCCTCTAAGGACTAGAATCATTAGCAGAACATTCCTCTACTTAAAACCCATCAATGGGGGCGCCTGGGTGGTTCAGTGGGTTAAGCCTCTGCCCTTGGCTCAGGTCATGATCTCAGGGTCCTGGGATCGAGCCCCACATCGGGCTCTCTGCTCAGCGTGGAGCCTGCTTCCCCCCCTCTCTCTGCCTGCCTCTCTATTTGTGATCTCTCTCTGTCAAACAAATAAATAAAATCTTAAAAAAAAAAATCAATGGCTTCCCATCCCAATCAGAGTAAAACACAAAGTCGTCTCTGTAGCCAATGAAATTCCATGTACTCATACCTGTGTGAGGCATTTTCTTCACATATCAAGACAATATCTCATAATAGCTTGAAAACCGAAGCAGATGTGAGAATCCATCTGTCTTCTATTAAGCCAGACATTAAACAAATTTGGGGAAATATAAAAAAATGCCACTAATTATCACTACATTTTTTTTTGTTTTTAAAATATATTTTCCCCAAAAATGATATGTTGCCTACATTAATTTTAATTCCTATGCAATATAGTGTGGCTTGGGGGGTATCTTGAAAAGATGGGATCTCAAGCCAAGGTCAATATGGCCCACAGGGCTCAAGTACAAGGATGAAAAGTTGATTAATGTCCTTAATTTCTGATTAGGTCTCATTGGAGGCCTTAGCTGCAGGACAATGTGAAGATACTTAGTGTGGTGGGTGAAGGGGCGAAAAGGGGTGTAGTGCACTGAGTTACCCCTATGGAAACCCTGTCAACACACATTGCCCTGGTCAGAGAAGAGACAGGTATCCGTAACTCCCAATTAATACCCCTTCTTCTGCTGGTTGCCTAGGTACCCTCAAAAAGATTTATTCAGGGAACCTGGGTGGCTCAGTGGGTTAAAGCCTCTGCTTTCGGCTCAGGTCCCTCATCAGGCTCTCTGCTCGGGAGGGAGCCTGCTTCCTCCTTTCTGCCTGCCTGCCTACTTGTGATCTCTGTCTGTCAAATAAATAAATAAAAAGTCTTAAAAAAAAAAAAAGATTTATTCAGAAGCAATCACACTCAAAGAAAAAAAAAAAAACAGCCAAAAAACAAAAACAAAAAAACCCCAAAACAAAAACAAAAACCATGCTACCATGTTCTTGGAGCTTAGTCGGTGGAGCGTATGATTCTTGGTCTCAGGGTCCTGAGTAAACGCTCCATGTTGGACATCGAGCCTACTTTAAAAAAAAAAAGAAGAAAAAAAAAAAAGGAAGAAGTAACCACACTCTTTATTCTCCTATTTTCCTGTGCTGGTAAATTTTAAGGCCATGCCCCCACTCCCTCCCTTCCATCTGCACCTCCAAGGCCCCTGCAGACACAGAGAAGGGCACTCTAATTTCTTCATTGTAAATTGACTACAGGAATTAGGCTAAGGACGGTATGATCAGGTGTAAGGACACCACCATTTCTGACCCAGGGGTCTGGAGCCACCAGATTAGGATTTTTGGGTTCTCCCTTTCCCAGCCACCCTGAGCACAACACCTTGCAGAGCCGCGGGCCTCGAGCCCAAGCCAGAGGACTTTGCGCTCATCTCCATAGAGCCGCTCCCCGACCTCCTACCGCCGCAGGTAGATGAAGCTCAGCCAATCACGAGGTCTCTGGGGCAAAGAAGGCGGGACGACGAGGAAAAGTTTAGGACAGGAGCGCCAACCAATCCTACGCCTAGCTTCCGGAGTAACGGGCACCGGCACCCACTTACAGACGCCACTCAGAGCGGGGGGATGGTTAGTGGACAGTGAACCAATCCGTGCCGAGGGAAGGCCAATTTGAGCCAATGAAAACTGAGGAGGTGGGAGGGGGCGGAGCTCGCCTGTGGTTTCTCGCTGGTGGGTGAGGGATCGGCTTTCTCTGCTAGTTCCCACCCTAGGACTTCTTAGCCCCTGGAAGGCGAGAGAGAGGGGCTCAGGGGAGTTCTTGGAGTGGGGCGTAGAGGTACCTCCCGGGAAGGCCTAGAAGCAAAAGAGACTCCTAGTTGGGGAAGCTGCTGTAAGCCACTGGGTGGGCATCGAGGAAGCGTAGGCTGGTTAGGGGGCGGGACTTCCGGGGCGTGGTTTTACGGTCAGGGGCGGGGCCTGTTGCTAAGGTTGAGCCGAGGGGCGGGGCTAAAAGGAGATCACTGGGTGTGACTTGGGAGAAAGAAGGGTAGTAGTTTCAGCGGGCGTTTTGGGGCCAGGACGGTGTTGCCAGAGGCTTTGGGGTGGCAGGTGAAATCTCAGGCTGAGGTGAAGGTTACTGGGGAGGTTACCTGCCCTAACCTACTGTCCTCTCTTCCCAGGGAACCACTGGTGGGGCCCTTTCTAGGGTCCTTTTCCCTTCGTGGGGTGCTATGGAGTTCCCAGAACACAGCCAGCAGCTGTTGCAGAGCCTGCGAGAGCAGCGGTCCCAGGGTTTCCTCTGTGACTGCACCGTAATGGTGGGTAGCACCCAGTTCCTGGCCCATCGGGCTGTGCTGGCCTCCTGCAGCCCGTTCTTCCAGCTTTTCTACAAAGAGCGGGAACTGGACAAGAGGGATCTGGTGTGCATCCACAATGAGATTGTCACAGCCCCAGCGTTTGGGCTGCTTCTGGACTTCATGTATGCTGGCCAGCTGGTCCTGAGGGGGGATACCCCCGTGGAGGATGTGCTGGCGGCTGCCAGCTACTTGCACATGAATGACATCGTTAAAGTGTGTAAGCGGCGGCTGCAAGCCCGGGCCCTGGCCGAGGCAGACAGTACCAAGAAGGAGGAGGAAACCAACTCACAGCCCCCTAGTTTGGAGTTTTTGCCCACTTCCCGTGGCCCCCAGCCTTCGTTGGCATCTGCCGAGACATCAGGCCACTGGGGCAAAGGGGAATGGAAAGGCCCTGCAGCTCCCTCACCGACAGTCTGTCCTCCAGATGAGCCACCAATGCCCGGGGGGGCTGACACGACCCAGCCTGGCGTGGAGGTCGACTCCCCACATCTCCGGGCACCTCCTGCACCAGTGGCTGATGTCTCCCTCGCCAGCCCCAGTAGCTCCACAGAGACCATTCCTGCAAACTACTTGTCTTCAGGCCTTCCAACAGTTTCGGCAGAGCCTCTGGCTCCCCTTGATGTGGGTACTGAGAGTCTGAGGATGGTGGAACCAAGGGGTGCTGGGGGACCACTGCAAGGCTTCTATCCTCCTGCTCCAGCAGCTGCCCCAGTCCCTGTCCCTGTTCCATCGCAGGCTCCAGCACCCGCGGAAGCTGAGCTGGTCCAGGTGAAAGTAGAAGCTATTGTGATTTCTGACGAGGAGCCCGATGTGTCCGAGGAACAGCCTCAGGGGCCCGAGGGACTGTTCCCGCCGGGGGGAGCAATGTATGGTGGACAGCCCCCTCAGCCCGAGGCTTTTGAGGAGCCGAGAGCAGCCGGACTGGAGGAGGTGGGGCCAAGTGACCACTTCCTGCCCCCGGATCCTCACCTACCCTACCATTTGCTGCCAGGTCCAGGGCAGTATCCCCGAGGACTGGTGACATCGCCCTTGCCTGCGCCCGCGGCCCTGCATGAGCCACTTTACCTGCCTTCTGAGTATGAAGCAACCCCAGGAAGTTTTGGGGTTTTTACCGAGGACGTGCCCACTTGCAAGACATGTGGGAAGACCTTCTCATGTTCTTACACACTAAGGCGACACGCCACGGTGCATACACGCGAGCGACCCTACGAGTGCCGCTACTGTCTGCGCAGCTACACCCAGTCAGGGGACCTCTACCGACACATCCGCAAGGCTCACAATGAGGACCTGGCCAAACGCAGCAAGCCGGATCCAGAGGCTGGCCCCCTCCTAGGAGTGCAGCCCCTCCACGGCTCCCCGACAGCAGACAAGCAGAACAGCGGTGGCGGAGGACCACCTAAAGATTTTGTACTCGGCCCCAAAAACTGACACCTGCAGGAGGAGCATCACAAGCCGATGCTAGGCCTGCTCTTGCCATCATTAGGGGGCAGCAGAGACTGGAAGCTTCTCTTTTTCCCCTGCCGGGGCGGGGGGCAGAAGGAACCTCTTGCGCAGGCGGGAGATTTCCCACGGGTTTTTCTTTACCCAGCCAGACAGCAGGACTTTCTGGAGCGGGTGCATCTCGGTCAGCTCCTCTCCAAGGGCACTGGGAATTTTTCTGAGCTGTAATTGCTTCCCACCCTGCCTTCTGGACCATAAAGCTAGCAGTGAAAGTATCTCTTTGGACCGGTGTCGGCTGGTTTATTCCACAAACCTGCGTGCCTCCTGATTCTTTCCTACTTCTCCTGCCGATCTTTTAGGAAGCTGACATCTGTACCTGGGGTAGGGTTCAGGGTCAGGTTGCTTTTGAGGGAAAAAAGTGGGACAGGCAGAGGGCAATATGGATTTGGCTTAGGAGAAGTGTACTAATGAGGGAATCATACCCAGTGATGGTTTATCGTTGTAGTTGAGCTCCCGTGTCCTGGGCTGTACTGAGGACTTCATAAAAATCCTCAATTCTCAACAACTTTATGAGGTATTAGCACTTCCCCTCCCCTTTCCTTTTTCCACAGGCAAGGAAATGTGAGACCCCAAAATCAGGTTAACCTTTTTTTTTTTTTTGAAGATTTTATTTATTTATTTGACAGACAGGTCATAGGTAGGCGGAGAGGCAGGCAGAGAGAGGGGAGGAAGCAGGTTCCCCGCTGAGCAGAGAGCCCAAAGTGGGGCTCGATCCCAGGACCCTGAGATCATGACCTGAGCCGAAGGCAGAGGCTTAACCCACAGAGCCGCCCAGGGGCCCCCAGGTTAATCTATTGAGGGTCACAGGGCGAGTTAAGGGGCAAGCCAGAATTTGAGTCATGGGCTTCAAACACCATGCCCCCTGTGCTGGGTTAGAACGTCGTTGAGAGTTAACTAAGAACCAGCAGTTTGCTCGTTCATCCTCATGAGTGTTCGGCTTTGCTACCTTACCTCTTCGCCTCTACTTCCAATGTAGAAAGTCTGTGGGTGACTGTTTCAGCAACAGACACTGTTCATGATGACTTGAAATCGTTGCCTGTGTGTCCTGATGTGAGTTGAGGTCCCTGAAGATGACGAACCCAAAGGCAGAAAACACGAAGCTCTGGGGTGATGGGCTTGCGGGGGAGGAGGAGGGCCTGTGGTATGGGAAAGTTGGGGGCTTGGGAAAAATGAAAGCGAGGAACTCCAGATGACCCAATCTTAACAGTTCCTCTAGTCCAACTCCCTCACCTGAAAGGCATGAGGACAGCCTTGAGAAGTCAGATTACTCGGTTGTGGTCGCACAATGGTTACTGGCAGTAGAGACCCCAGAGAAATGGGGGTCTGGGGTGTTGAGGTGGGTTCTGGGAGCTCTGGGCCGGTAACAGAAGGGGCATGCTCTTCCGTTCTCTGTGAACCGTGGTGCCATAGGGTAGGAGGGCTCCCGAAAAACCCTTCTCGATTCTGCACATAAGGAATCGAGTGCAAAAAAAAGCAACAAGGAAGAGTTAGGAGATGAAAATGAGTCACTTTTCTGAATTTATTTTCTCTCTTTTTGTATTTATCTGTCCTCCTCTGCATTGTAAGCTCTTGCCAGCAAGCTTCCGTTTCTGAGTTAGAAGAAGGCGGACCGAACATCAGAGGTTTGGCCAAAGGAAGCTCCTTATCTGGGGCATTGAGGGAAGCAAACCATTGATGCTTAACATTTCCACAGCTGAATGGATTCTGTGGCTTTCGCTTCCTTGTGTTGGAATAACCTTTTAGTTTGTCTTCCAAATGGCTAATTTTATTTGTGCAAATATATATTCCTACTTTAATTCCTTGGCATCAGTAACAAGGCAAGACATACATACACACGGTAAGTTCTTCTAGCCGAGTGGAACACCTTTTCCAACATCTTGCCTAGAGTAACTATCGGTTGCCTAAAAACAATCAGTTGCCTTTAAAAGGGTAAATTTTGGCCACCTGGGTGGTTCAGTTAGTTAAAGCATCTGCCCTCCACTCAGGTCATGATCCCAAGGTCCTAGGGTTGAGCCCCGCATTGGGCTCCCTGCTCAGCGGGGGAGTCTGCGTCTCCGTCTGCCCCTCCTCCACCTGTGTTCTCGCACGTGCTCTCTCTTTCCCTTTTTCTCTCAAAATTTTTATTTTTTTATTCATTTTTTAAAAGATTTATTTATTTATTTATTGGACAGCGGGAGAGACAACAAGAGATGGAACACAAGCCCGGGGAGGAGGAGAGGGAGAGGCAGGCTCCCTAGCCTGATGCCAGGGCTTGATCCCAGGACTCTGGGATCATGACCTGAGCCACCCAGGTGCCCCTCAAATAAATTTTTTTTTTAAAGATTTTATTTATTTATTTCACAGACAGAGATCACGAGTAGGCAGAGAGGCAGGCAGAGAGAGAGGGAGAAGCAGGCTCCCTGCCGAGCAGAGAGCCCGATGCGGGGCTCAATCCTAGGACCCTGGATCATGACCCGATCCGAAGGCAGAGGCTTTAACCCACTGAGCCACCCAGGCGCCCTCAAATAAAATTTTTAAATAAAAGGGTAAATTTTATGATATGCGAATTGTATAATAATTATATATGTGGAAAGAAAGAGGGGCGCCCGGGTGGCTCAGTTGGTTAAGCAGCTGCCTTCTGCTAGGTCATGATCCCAGGGTCCTGGGATCAAACCCCACATCAGCCTCCTTGCTCCTTGCTCGGCAGGGAGCCTGCTTCTCCCTCTCTCTCTGCCTGCCTGCTGCTCCCCCTGCTTGTGCTCTATCTCTCTGTGTCAAATAAATAAAATCTTTAAAAAAGGGGCACCTAGGTGGCTCAGTTGGTTAAGCAGCTGCCTTCAGCTCGGGTCATGCTCTCAGGGTCCTGGGATCGAGCCCCACATCGGGCCCTCTGCTCGGTGGGGAGCCTGCTTCCCCCTCTCTCTCTCTCTGCCTGTCTCTCTGCCTACTTGTGATCTCTGTCTGTCAAATAAATAAATAAATAAAATCTTTTTAAAGAAATATTTTTAAAAAGGGGGGTGGGGAGAAAAAATAAAATCAGTTGCCAATCAGAACATCAATTCCTAAAAGCAAGACATAATATGGTGTCTACATGTATATATCATGCGTACTATTTCTCTAGACAGTCTGGAAAACACAATAACCATTGTTACAGTCTTGGCCATGTGTAACACCTAAAGAGGATCTGTTGGCTTGGTGTGGTTCTCCTCCAGAGCCAGCATTCGCTTTCAGTTCCCAGCAGGAGACGCCGGTTTCCCTGGCAGTGGAAATTAGGAATGTGCGAGATGTCGAAGGCAGCACAACAGCCAACACGAAAGGCCACGGTTGTCTCACTGTATCTGCTGGTCGCCGGGGACAGTCTCTACCAGTCTATAGAGGTGTGAGCAGTAGAGAATTTTCTCATGTCCGGGGTTCTCGATGGTCTCCTCCGTGAATTCAAGGAACCACAGGTGAGCTCCTTCAACCCCTCAGTCGGGGGAGCTTGTGACACTTTTTTTTTTTTAAGATTTTATTTATTTATTTGTCAGAGAGAGAGAGAGAGAGCGAGCACAGGCAGAGTGGCAGAGGGAGAAGCAGGCTCCCTGCGGAGCAAGGAGCCTGATGTGGGACTCGATCCCAGGACGCTGGGATCATGACCTGAGCCGAAGGCAGCCGCTTAACCAACTGAGCCACCCAGGCGTCCCGAGCTTGTGACTCTTGACCTCGGGGTCATGACTTCAAGCCCCATATTGGGTATAGAGATTAAATACATAATCATAAAAAACAGAACTCATTATCCCCAGAGGAAACAGAGTCTATCGCTGGACAGTCCTCATTGTTGGATAACGCTGCATTTTACTGAGCCAGGATCAGCCTCCTTTTATGAAGGTAAGGGTCGGGCTCCAGCCTACCAAGAGTTTCACCCTGAAATTTTATTTTTGAGCTATAAGTGGATTTAGTTTTCAGACAACCACCTTTTGCTCGCCAGCTTTAGCGATACAGTTCTTTTAAGATTTTTAATTTCGTGGAGCGCCTGGGTGGCTCAGTGGGTTAGGGCCTTTGCCTTCAGCTCAGGTCATGATCCCAGGGTCCTGGGATCGAGCCCCACATCTGGCTCTCTGCTCAGTGGGGAGCCTGCTTCCTCCTCTCTCTGTCTGCCTCTCTGCCTACTGGTGATCTCTGTCTGTCAAATAAATTAAAAAATAAAAATTAAAAAAAAGATTTTTAATTTCGTTTTAAGTAATCTCTATGCTCAGCGTGGGGTTCGAACTTACAACCCCAAGATCCAGAGCTGCACACCATACTGACTGAGCCAGCCAGGTGACTCTAGAGCTTTAATTCTAATTTAGGATTTTAATTATTTTCTTTCTTTCTTTTTTTAAAGATTTATTTATTTATTTGAGAGAGAGTGAGAGAGAGCATGAGAGGGGAGAAGGTCAGAGAGAGAAGGAGACTCCCCATGGAGCTGGGAGCCCGATACAGGACTCAATCCCGGGCCTCCGGGATCATGACCTGAGCTGAAGGCAGTAGCTTAACCAACTCAGCCACCCAGGTGCCCCCCCCCCTTTTTTTTTTTTCTTAATTTAACATCTTTTCTTAACTGGCAGTTTTGTAAGAGTATGATTTCATTTGCTGCCTATTGTGTCTTCAATCACCAGACATTTGACCAGACTTAGCTTCACAAAAGTCACCATTTCAGTCCTTTGCTTTGGATTTCCATTTTATTTATCTATTTTTGTCTTGCTTTAGAGAAGAGTGTGTGTGCGTATGCACAAGGCTGGGGATTGGGTGTGGGTGGGGGCAAGGGGCAGAGGGAGAGGGAGAATCTCAAGCAGGTTCCACATCCAGTGTAAAGTCCAATGTGGGGCTCTATCTCAGGACCCCAAGATCATGACCTGGGCCAAAATCATGAGTCAGATGCTTAAGTAACTGAACCACCCAGGCATCCCAACTATTTATTTTTTTAAGTGATCTCTCCACCCAACATCGAGCTCAAACTTGGAGATAAGAGTTGTGTGCTTGACTGACTGAGCCACCCAGGCGCCCCTGAATTTCAATTTTAATGTCGCCAAAGCCAATGTTTCCAAAGATGATTTACCTGGAGATATACTATTTTTATTGTAAAATATATTTACTTTTCTGGGTTTTTGTTTTGTTTTGGCAAATGATATGAAATCTTCCAAAGTCCCCTACCCAATTATCAGTAAGTGATTTTGGCATGCACCTCTAAAGGAACTCTTAATATATTTATTTTTAAGATTTTATTCATTTATTTGAGAGATAGAAAGTGACCGAGAGAGACTACAAGCCGGGGGAAGAGGCAGAGGAAGAGGGAGAAGCAAACTCCCCACTGAGCAGGGAGCCTGATGTGGGGCTCGATCCAGGACCCTGGGATCGTGACCTGAGCCAAAGGCAGCTGCTTCAAGGACTGAGACACCCAGGCACTCCTAAAAGAACTCTTAAAAAACAAAACAAAACAAAACAAAACAAAACAAAACCAAAAACAAAAACAACCAGGGGCGCATGGGTGGCTCAGTGGGTTAAGCGTCTGCCTTCGGCTCAGGTCATGATCCCAGGGTCCTGGGATCGAGCCCCGCATTGGGCTCTCCACTCAGTGGGGAGCCTGCTTCCCCTCTCTCTCTCTGCCTGGCTCTTTGCCTACTTGTGATCTCTGTCTGTCAAATAAACAAATAAAATCTTAAAAAAAAAACCCAACAAATACTGAATACCATAATCATACTCAACAAAACTGACAAAAATCCTTTTCTCCACCCCAACAATTCTGGTTCAAATTTATCTCATAAACTTGTTTATTCTTAAGATCTTCTTTAAAGATTTTCTTTTTTTTATTAAAAGATTTTATTATTTTTTTGAGAGAGAGAGAACATGAGCAGCGTGGAGGGGCAGAGGGGAATGGAGAAGCAGACTTGCCGTTGACCAAGGAGCCCAATGTAGGACTTGATCCCGGGGCCCCAGGATCAAGACCTGAGCCTAAGGCAGATGCTTAACAGACTGAGACACCCAGGTGCCCCTAAAGATTTTATTTATTTTTATTTTTTTTAAAGATTTTATTTATTTATTTATTTGAGAGAGAAAGAGTGAGAGAGAGTATGAGAGAGGAGGAGCTCAGAGGGAGAAGCAGACTCCCCAAGGAGCTGGGAGCCCGATACGGGACTCGATCCTGGAAGTCCGGGATCATGACCTGAGCTGAAGGCAGTCGCTCAGCCAACTGAGCCACCCAGGCGCCCTAAAGATTTTATTTTTAAGTAATCTCTATACCCAGGATGGGGCTTGAACCCACAATCCTGAGATCTAGAGTCATACTCTAACTAGCCAGCCAGGCACCCTTATCTCAAACTTTCAGTTGTTTTGGGTTTTGGGCTTTTTTTTTAATAGAAGATTTCATTTATTTATTAGAGAGAGAAAGAACAGCACACGCACACAAGCAGGGGGAGGGGCACAGGGAGAGGGAGAAGCAGGCTCCCCCCTGAGCAGGGAGCCAGACGTGGGACTCAAATCCCAGGACCCTGAGATCGTAACCTGAGTGAAGTCAGAGGCTTAACCAACCCAGGTGCCCCTCAGTTGTTTTGTTTTCAAATCAGAATCCAAATCCAGAATTCAAATCAGAATCAGAGTCACATTTCTTTGGTTGTCTTAAGCCTTTTTTAATCTATAAGTTCCTCTCTCCTTTTCCCTGCATTTTTAAAAAAGATTTTATTTATTTATTGATAGAGAGCATGAATGCAAGCAGTGGGGGCGGGGGGGTGGTGTGGAGGGCTGAAGCAGAGAGAGAATCTCAAGCAGACTCCCCGCTGAGTGTAGAGCCTGACTTGGGGCTTGATGGCACAACCCTGAGATCATGACCTGAGCTGAAATCAAAAGTCAGATGCTTACCTGACTGAGCCACCCAGGTGCCCCTCCTGCAATTTATTTATTGAGGAAACTGGGTTATTTGTCTTATAGTTTCACAGTTCACAGTTTGTGGATTATATCCTCACGATACCATTTAACACGTTCCTCTGTCCAAAAGTTCCTTTGAAAATAATAGTGTAGGGGTGTTTGCGTGGCTTAGTGGGTTAAAGCCTCTGCCTTCAGCTTGGGTCATGGTCCCAGGGTCCTGGGATTGAGCCCCACATTGGGTTCTCTGCTCAGCGGGGAGCCTGCTTCCCCCCCTCTCTCTGCCTTACTTGTAATCTCTGTCAAATAAATAAATAAAATCTTTAAAAAAAGAAAGAAAGAAAATAATAGTGTAGGTAGTATGTGGTTTTGGCAAAACTGTAAAGGTGGTGGGCAGGAGTTGGGAAGACACTGGTCTAAATTGTCCCTTCTGTGCCCAGGTATGTACCTTCATATCCACAATGCTTTCCCATCAATCAAACCCTGAAATTCTGCATGGAATCTATTAAGGATTAATACGGTGAGCTGCCTCCCCCACCACAAAATTCTGAGTACAGAGATTGAGGTGCCCTCTGGGATTCCTTCAGGATGTGGGCTGGCTGGATCTCCCCTAGACCCACAGGTGACTGCCTATCTTTGACAAATTTCTTGTTCATTAACATCTCCATTAGAAGGCAGTCTTCGAAATAAAGACTGATAAGTAAGCCTGACCATTTGGTCTCTTTGCAGTGCTAATAAAAGGATTAGTGCAATAAATTTAATTTTTTAAAAGATTTTATTTATTTGACAGAGATCACAAGTAGGTAGAGAAGCAGGTGGTGGGTGGGTGGGTGGGGAAGCAGTCTCCCCACCGAGCAGAGGCTTGATGCGGGGCTCGATCCCAGGATCCTGGGATCATGACCTGAGCTGAAGGCAGAGGCTTTAACCCACTGAGCCACCCAGGCGCCCCTAGTGCAATACATTTCTAAAATACGTTTTTAAATACCAGTTTTATTTTTTTCCTCATTGATGCAGAAGATAGCTTAGTATAACATCAAGTCTTTGGAAGAAAAAAAAAAAAAAAGATCAGAAAGCAAAACTTACTCAAAGCAAACATGCAACCGTGACATAATTTTGCCAACAACCTAGGCTTAGAAACTTAAGCAGCTTGGAAAAGGAATGAAATACTCTATTTCTGTTAGTTCTGTCCTTGGACTTACAAGATTATTTGGTAGAAAACCTTTTTATTGTAAGTTCTGTTATTTAAGGGTAGGTGGAGACACAAAGAGGACCCTGACTCTTTGGGGGTGGGGGGACATTACTGATGAAGGGAGAAGAATTCACGCGTACTTAGCAAGACTAAGGGTTTGGGGGTTTTTTGGTTGTTCTTTCTGGAATCTGTTAGGTGATAGCTAGTGATGCATGCTTACTACCTCCACTCATGAAGGTTGAGGCAGTGCTACATGATCTCATCTACTCTGTAGAACTCAAACATTGTGGACATTATTCCCAACAAGTACACAGAAATGACAAAGGAGCTTGTGGTTGATGGAGCCTCCTATTGAGATGACCACACCAGATCTGCAGCCTGCACGGATAAAGGTTCTAGAAAGTTCTATGGCATGCTTCAGCACTAGGGAAGGAGAACCCTTTCTTATTATTTCCCTCCTCTGTAAGGAACTGAGCTCTTGCTAAATACGAGGTGACACATGAAGAAAAGATTTATGTTTTTATCCTGTTTTCATGGTATTGTTTCAAGACAACATGGCAATCTATTTTTCCTGTTTTCTTTTCCTTAGAGAAAGGAGCATACTATACATACGCACCTATTAAAAATTAAAATGTTTACTTGGGGTTTTTTGTTTTGTTTTTTTTGGCACAAGGGCTAAAGAACTGTTAAATACTTAAATGCCTGACTCAAGGTTTAAGATAGAAGAGTTTAATGAAAAAATAAATAATTATATTGTATGAATGTTCTGAGTATGAACAATAGCAGAGGCTAGAAATTATTACCAGAAAAAATAGAAACCAGATACTTTCACGGGGGGACAAAGAATCTGAATGTACATGGAATATTAAGAAAAAGGAATTGGTTTAATCAAAATGGTTAATTTCAAATCTTTCCATTTTAAGTCATGTGGGTCCAATTTATTTTTATTTATTTTTTTTTTTATAAATTTTATTTATTTATTTGACACAGAAAGATCACAAGTAGGCAGAGAGGCAGGCAGAGAGAGAGGAGGAAGCAGGCTCCCCGCTGAGCAGAGAGCCCGATGTGGGGCTCGATCCCAGGACCCTGAGATCATGACCTGAGCCGAAGGCAGAGGCTTTAACCCACTGAGCCACCCAGGCGCCCCTGTGGGTCCAATTTATAATTGTTTTCACACAAAAATATGTTTCCCAGTTTGCGGTCTGTGTGACTTTGGCGCTGGCCATCTGAGAAACAGAAAAAACTCTTTTGTCATTCTTTTATCCTTTACTAGCTTTCTCCTCTGTACATGAATACATGTAACAACATCTACCATTAAAATCTGTGCCACAGAGAGGATTAGTCGCACCTATAGGTGACTGTATTCTCAAGGCAAATATCCCCAAGAATCATGTACAGAAAGGTATACAAATACAGATGGATAGACCCGAGAAACAAAGCACAACACAACACAACAACAAAAGAAAACCAGACTGCGTAAGTGCCAAGGAATTTGTGCAGGGCTGGAAACAAAACAGAAATCCACCTGGGTCAGAGAGGTATGGGGTTAATTTCTCTTGCTGAGGCTCAGGTTTCCCCTGGATGGGTCTTTAACTTTCAAGTTCAAGTGGAGGAGCATCTTTCTTCTTTGTTAACCAAACATGCCCAGGTAGAGCTGTCTCTCCTTCTGATGGTAGCTACTGAGTTCCGACTGTGTTAGCTGGAGGTACCGTCGGACGTTGGCATCTTAGGATAGGGCAAAGAAGGCAATTAGAGGCAGTTAGAACACAATCACACTTTGGGGCAGGAAAGGATTGTTCACACACTTCGTTTGTTTGTTTACAACTTTTTCTATAGAATCAGGTATTTCCTTTTTAGCCATGGCCGAAATTAATACATGAGCCCTTTAAAATGTTCAAAGCAAACATACTGATTATAAATACTTAGAGAAAATACCAAGTTACTGTTACTGGCTTCTGCGAGCTAGCATTTGACCCCCCACTTTTGGGATGAGGTTATTTTTACAGAAACAGGTCAGAGACAACCCCAAATGACATTCCGAATGAATGATATAAACCAGGACCGTTACTTCAAATCAAGATTCCAAGTCTTTCAAAGGACTTACTATAGAAGGTAGGTTTGAGGAGGGCCAGATTTCTGAAACTGGAAAGCATCATTTGGGTTTACTTAGTATTAGACTGGAACAGATTTTTTTTTTTTTTTTGGAGGGGTGTGTGTGTGTGTGTGTGTGTGTGTGTGTGTGTAAGTAGCAGAATAAACATATTCTCTGGGAGAATAAGTTTGTTCCGATCTACAAAGTATGCATAGTATTTTTTACTCTCTAGAGCCCAGGAACCTTCCCGTGAAGAAACACTCATGCCGAAGGGTATCAGACTTTAGCTGCTACTTTAACCCTTCTTTGTTGAGGCTTCTTCTCTACCTGTAGTCGTGGGGTTTGTTCTGCCAGTCTTCAGGTCGATTTCTGGGGTATTTAGGATGATTTGATGATTATCTAGTTTGGATTTGTGGGATGAGGTGAGCCTAGGGTCCCCCTACTCCGTTGCCATCCTCCCCTCGACATACTTCTGTTTTTAAAAATCTTTCTAAGATCTGAATATATTATAACTATTCCTTGTAATAGTAAATCTCATTCATTAATACCACTGCGAATTTTTTTTTTAAATTTCCGTACAGGAAGAAAAATCTCTGTACAACCAGGGCTGGCTGGTTGTTAATTTGATTAAGGGAAAGAGTTTGAAGAAAGAGCTGTTGTCACAACTACAGAGACTCTAAAAATGCTTATACGTGGCTGGCAGTTCACTTAATGTACTTGAAGGTAAGAAACACGAACAAATGCGTCATGTTTTAGGTCTTTATTCACACTAGCTTTCCCATTCATTTGTTCTATGATTATTATATTTTATATTTAGATTTTATTTTTAAGTAATCTCTACACTGAACGTGGTGTTCGAACTTACAACCCCAAGATCAAGAGTTAGAGGCTCTACTGACTGAGCCAGCCAAGCGCCTCCCCCTCTCCATCCCTATTCATTCAAACAGTTTTTGCTACATTGTTATGTTTGGGGACCCTCTGCTTCTAACATCTCCTAGCTGCTCTAGGCCAGAATGCAAAACAGGAGACAATTTTCAGTGCTGAGCCACCAGCATAGGAATGAGTCTATAACCCACTTCACGATATCCTTGCTTCGGAAACAAAGAACCAAGTCTCAAATTCTCTCTCAGCAGGCCTGCCCTTTTTCTAGGTCATACCTGGCCTTGCTGAGCTAAAGGATAAAGTGACAGCTAAAGCAAAGGCCAGACTCAGTGGGGGAGCTGGCAGAAATGAGGATCATCAGGGCAATTCACTGGAATCCAGATCCTGTTTTATTTACAACCTCGGAACTGAAACTTGAAAGACAATGCTTATTTAAAATCTCTTTGGGGGAAGGCGGGGGACATTGTAGATATGCCTATTGAAGCATAAATACTTCTAGAGGGTGTACAATACTGCTTTCCCCTGCAGGCAAGAATGCAAGGATAGAAAAAGGCCAGTTTATCAAGCACCTCTTTCTACTTTTTGAATTTTGAACTATGTGAATGTATTATTGCCTGGGCCAAAACATTTAATACAAATGAAAAAGTAAAATAAAATACTCCCCGCTCCCCAGCAGATACCACCGTGGTGCAATCTTATCTGTTCTTACCACTCCCATCCCCTTCTCTCTCACCTTTGGGCTGCCTGTTGACAGCTGCCAGGAGGTACTGCTGAGCCTGGTCGTAGTCCTGCAGATGGAAAAAGGCCACTCCAGCCCGATACAAGGCCTTGGCATTATCAGGTTGTCGTTCCAGGACTTTCTGACTGTATTCTTTCACTCGTTCATAGTTCACTGGCTCCATCTGAAGGAGACAGGCTAACAGGCCCAATGAAAGGAAGACAGAAGAGGGAGGTGGGGCTTACTACACTTAGCTCCACGGGCCAACTGGAGGCAGCACCAGAGGACAATACCAACAGTATTCACTCATCTAAAGCATCTAAGTGTCTATCGGGTGTCAAACATTCTTCTAGACACTGGGGTTGCAACAGCAAACAGAAGCTTTACATACCTTATAAGTGACTTTAATAGCTACCAAATGCTTACAATGTGCCTAGTGCTGGGTTAAGCCCAGTTCTAAAACTGGTGGAACACACTTCGAAAGGTATTTAAAATTCTTCTTCATTGTTTCGCTTCTACCCCAGGCTCTCTGTCTCGAACCTCCATTTCATAACAATTATTGTATTGCAGCTTTTTAATTTTTTTATTTTTATTTTAAAGATTTTATTTATTTATCTGATAGACACCGTGAGAGAGGGAACACAAGCAGGAGGAGTGAGAGAGGGAGAAGCAGGCTTCCCACTGAGCAGGGAGCCTGACTCGGGGCTCAAACCCAGGACCCTGGGATCAGGACCTGAGCCAAGGTCAGACGCTTAACGACTGAACCACCCAGGTGCCCCCATACTGCAGCTTTATAAACAACAGTTGCCATCAATTGTGTGAGGAAATAGCAAGCACTGTGCTTTGGGCTCGATAAGAACATTATCCCGGGGGCGCCTGGGTGGCTCAGTGGGTTAAAGCCTCTGCTTCGGCTCAGGTCATGCTCCCACAGTCCTGGGATCGAGACCTGCATCAGGCTCCCTGCTCAGTGGGGAAGCCTGTTTCTTCCTCTGCCTGCCCCTCTCTATCCCACTCACCCTAACAAATAAATAAAACCTTTAAAAACAAAAACAAAACATTATCTCGTTTAATCTTCTCAACCACTCTGTGAAATTGGTCAGTGTTACTATCTCCATGTAACGGACAAAGAAATCAAGGCTTGGAGAGATAAAAGTAACTTGCCTAAGATCCCACAGCTTCTAGGTAGAATATAAAGTTTGAACCAAGGTCTCTCTGATTCCCAAACCATCTTTCTTTAAGATTGTATTTATTTATCTGACAGAGAGAGACAGGTCATAAGTAGGTGGAGAGGCAGGCAGGGAGAGAAGGGGAAGCAGGTTCCCTGCTGAACAGACAGCCCGATGCGGGTCTCGATCCCAGGACCCTGAGATCATGACCCGAGCCGAGGGCAGAGGCTTAACCTACTGAGCCACCCAGGTGACCCCCAATCCATCTTTTTTGATAATATATTACTTCACTATTACCTTGGTATATATAAGGAGACTTCAAAATACAAATCTGTTTATGAGCCAATGGTCAGCCTTTCTATAATTAAGAAGGGAAATGTGTTCCCTATTTTCATTACCGTAGGAATTAAACACAGTATTATTTAATCGTGGTGCTGAGAAGAAAGGAGAATGGGGCTTCTGAGGACAGTAAAGGGCCCAGGCTTATACCTGCATCCCTTCTACAATACCCCCACCAAGTGGTCATATGGCTTATACTTGACTAATCCATCACGGTAGCTTCATTCATTATTGGGCAACCGGTTATGCATATGTTAGGCAGAGCTAGGAGCAGCAGGAAGAGGAATGAGACAGACATCTTGAAGAGTAAACACCACTTGCATCCCAGACCCCGAGCAGGAAGAGTATACAATAAACAAATGAATTTTTAGAAGCGTTTTTAGGAAAACAGAACTGTGCTACGATAGAGTGGAGGAAGTCAGAGTGATGCTTGATTATACAAGGCTTCTCGGGGAAAGTGACTTTTGAACTAGGATCTGAATGACCAGGATCACTCAAGGGACAGGGCATTCTAGCCTAGAGAGAGAAGAAATCCTACAAAACTAGAAGGTAGAAATAAATAGGCTTTGCAAGTTCAGTGCATGGAGGAGCCAGACCATGTCTGGCCCTACAGGCGAGGATCAGAGTTTGGGTTTTTTCCTAAGTGTAATGAGATACCAATGGAGGATTTTCGGCAGTGACACGATCTCATTTTCTTACCGGCAAAATGGGGATAATCACAAATACCTGGCAGAATTTTTATGAAGATGAAAAATATTGTAAGTAAACTGGTGTGACAGGCATTCGATGAGCAGAAATGGTTAATTGAGTAAGTCTTTACGGAGCATTTCCCAAGCACCTCCAAGCAGAGGCTCTATGGATGGCTAAGCCACAGTCTTTGCCTTTGGGTCCATCGACAAAGTGAAAATATTGGCTGACCACTCTCTTTAAAAGTAAACGTTCCATGTCTATGGTACTCACTGTCCCCATTCTCTGCTTCATTCCTTTCCCCAGCGCTTACCATCACCTCATATATTATGTATGTTACCTCCTTATTTGAATATATGTTCCACGAGAGCAGCTTTTTTTTAAAGATTTAATTAATTTATTTGACAAGCAGAGATCACAAGTAGGCAGAGAGGCAGGCAGAGAGAGAGAGAGGGAAGCAGGTTCCCCACTGAGCAGAGAACCCCATGCGGGACTCGATCCCAGGACCCCGAGATCATGACCTGAGCCGAAGGCAGCGGCTTAACCCACTGAGCCACCCAGGCGCCCAAGAGCAGCTCTTTTTATCTGTCTCATTATCCTCCCATAACCTTGCTACCAAATAAATGTTGAATTGAATGACTTGAAACATTAGCTACTATAATTACTATTATTGGCACTTGAGCCTAATAATTGCTCTAGACACACACTCTAACAAAGCTAGATTTTCATCAAATCATAAGTGAAAACTATTGTAGTGAAAAAAATCACCTTTAAATAACAGTCATGAAGTATAAAAATTAATCCTAATAATTTCTATGGCCTCGGCTGGGACCATTAGAATGCTTTAATATATTTCAAAATAATTTCATTAGCACTATGATTATGTTGCCTGCCATAGAACAGACCTGAGAAGTTTATTTTCTTTTCACAGATTAATCTTAGTGATACTAACTCTGCCATCTGTTTCTTCATCCAAGGCCATATGGAGATGGATGACACTAGTTATCCCAGAGCTGATTTTTTTTTTTTAAATATTCAGAAAGAGAGAGAGAGAGAGAGAGCACATAGCAAAGGGAGAGGGAGAAACAGGTTCCCCGCCGAGCAGAGAAAGCCCAACTCAAGGCTTGATCCCAAGACCCCCGGGTCACAACCTGAGCTGAAGGCAAATGTCCAACCAACTGAGCCACCCAGGTGACTCGCTGATTTTTTTTTTGGGAAAGATTTTATTTATTTGAGAGAAAGAGAATGAGTGGGGGGAGGGGCAGAGAGAGACGCAGACTCCAGCTGAGCAGAATCCCAGTTAGGCCCCTAGGATCAAGACCTGAGGTGAGGGGCGCCTGGGTGGCTCAGTGGGTTAAAGCCTCTGCCTTGGGCTTGGGTCACGATTCCAGGGTCGGGCTCTCTGCTCAGCAGGGAGCCTGCTTCTTCTCCTCTCTCCTCTCTCTCTGCCTGCCTCTCTGCCTACTTGTGATCTCTGTCAAATAAATAAATAAAATCTTAAAAAGAAAAAAAAAAAGACCTGAGGTGAAGGCAGATGCTTAACAGACTGAGCCACCCAGGTGCCCCCAAGAGCTGATTTATAGGAAGGAGGAAAACGTGGAAAAGTCCAAAACATCTAATAATGACTGACACCACAGGTAAAGCAAGTGGTTTCTTCCTATATTTTACGTAATAAAGAAACAATGCCATAAACATAAGTTCAGTGTTTTTTCCAGAGCGTGCAAAATTCCCTAAATCTAACAGCATCCCCTAGGAATCTGTTAGAAACACCCCCCACCCCACATTACACCTCAGACCCACTAAATTGGAATCTCTGGGGGGTGGGGCTCAGTTAACAAACTCTCCAGGTGAAGTTTGAGAAGCAGGGAGCCCTAGAGATTGGAAATACATTTCAATTCATGGCAGAATAATTACATGACAGAAGAGCACGTCTGTGTTTTCCCCAATGTTCACAGATTTTCACGTGCCTGCCTGATACTGTACCCGCCCTTTAGCTCTGTTCTTACCAGCTAGATTGTTGTAGCAGTCTGTCTGCGTGGTCTGCAGTATGTTCTCCTGCTCAGGTGTGAGGGCCGGGCCCTGAGGTCCTAGATTGGGTATCGGGGAGGGCAGATTTGGATCCAGACCCCGCAGCTGAAGCAGAGCTCGATGGTACCTACTTACAGCATCTCGGTACTTCCCTTCTCGGTAACGCTGGTTCCCTTTCTCCTTGTACAGCTGAGCCTCCTGCAGGCGCTTCTCCATAACTCTGCCTCCCAGAGCTCTTGCGGAATTGGGAAGTGAAAGAGCAACTGAAGCTCTGGAGACAGGAGCGAATAACTGATTTAGCCGAATTAAGAAGGCAGGAAATTACCCTTCTCCAGGACGCCCCCCCCAGGGGATGAGTTTCGCTTGTTTCTTCTACAGCCCCTTCCTCTCTACTCTGCAGTATTTTTCGATCTCTAGACGTACAGGAGTAATCAGGGAGAGGATGTGGGAATAGCAAAGCCAGAGACTAAGTGATTTCTTAAAGAGACTGCGGGGTGGACAGGCCCTCCCGGAAAATCAGAGGCCGTCCCAAGGAACTGTGGCAAGCGTGGGAATGCCGGCGGATTTTGCTTCCTCCTTTTTGTTTGGACACACCTCCCTGACCCGGAAGTGGAAGGGAATAGGCGGGGAGAACTGCTGAAAGAGAGCTACAGGGCTGGCCGCCACCCTGGCTCTTTATTTGCACGTATTCCACAAGCATTTGTTTCTATCTGCGTCAGAAGCTGGGAACCGAGCTGAATGCGTTCCGTGCACCCAAACCACAGGCATAAACTGACGCGGCAGCACAGCAGCTCAGTGGCAAGTCCCCCAAGCCCCACGGGCAACCGCTCGCCCTCTGCAAACGCCCAGGCACGGAAGTCTCCTCCTCGGCTTCGGTTTACGGGCGGAAGCACCTACAGTACCGGGGCCAGAGTCCCGACAGTTTGGTGTCTAAACGGCAGCGCGCATTGCGCCACGCCGTCCAATCACAAGCGGCCTCGAAAAAGTAATCCCGCAGAAATGACCCCGCCTCTCCAGTCCCTTGCGGCTCAACCGGGGGCTGGAAGGGGGAAATCTCCCGGCAGCTTCGCCAATTGGAAGAATCCGGATGATCACGCACGACCAATCAGAATTGCAGAATTCGATTCAAGTTGGCCAATAAGAAAGCTAACAGGCGAGGTCCGAGCGTGTGTTGCTGGGTAGAGAACTTGAAGGATTTAGAGAAGAGGGCCAGGGGGTCACAGTGTATTCCTTGGTTTGGGGCAGCCCTTTGTGTACTAAACAGAAAGACAATTGTTAGTAGGCTTTCAAGTTGCAACAGCTTCCCTCCTGGCTTTTTTTTTTTCCTTCTCAAGAAGCTGCCGCACGTATAGATAGTAGGGAAGAAAGACTAGCAAGCCCTAAGACGACAGCACGATCGGAAACCAGCCGGGAGTGAGGGTGGTGACGGGGTGGGAGGGGCGTGTGGGAAGGGAGCTCCCGGCGGCTGCGCAGAGCCCGCGGCTGGAAGTACGGGAAGGCGGGCGCGCACACCCCTCCGTGCTACGAGGCACTTGAACCGCAGCCAGTCCCCGGCTCCGGCTCCGGTGCGGCTGCGCGGTGAAACCGCTGGTGGCGATTGGCCGAGGGGTGAGAGGGGGCGGGAGGTAAGGGGAGGGAAGTCCGTCGTCCTCGGCGCGCCCGCCCGCGGCAGGGGAACCGAAGGGCTGTAAGGGAAGCAGGGCCCCGCTGCGTTGTTTGGGGCTCCGTGAGCCGAAAGGGGGAGGGGAGCAGTAGGGAGAAACAAACGCTACGTAGCGGAGGCTGCGCGCGGCCTTCGCTGCCTGCGTGCGTACGTGCGTGCGCTCGCTCGCGCGGGCTCAGTGCTGGCGCGTGAGGCGGAGGCGGGCGGCGGCGGCGCCTGCGCGGTCGGGCTCGGTCGACGGTTCGCAGGGGAGGAGGCGGCGGGAGGCGGAGGAGGCGGCGGCGATGGAGGTGAAGCGGCTGAAAGTGACCGAGCTGCGGTCGGAGCTGCAGCGGCGGGGCCTGGACTCGCGCGGCCTCAAGGTGGATCTGGCGCAGCGGCTGCAGGAGGCGCTGGACGCCGAGATGCTCGAGGACGAGGCCGGCGGTGGCGGGGCCGGGCCCGGCGGGGCCTGCAAGGCGGAGCCTCGGCCTGTAGCCGCGTCGGGCGGTGGCCCGGGCGGGGACGAGGAGGACGACGAAGAAGAGGAGGAGGAGGACGAGGAGGCGCTGCTTGAGGACGAGGACGAAGAGCCACCCCCTGCCCAGGTCTCGGGCCAGGCCGCGCAGCCGCCGCCGGAGCCCCCGGAGGCGGCAGCCATGGAGGCCGCGGCCGAGCCTGATGCTTCCGAGAAGCCGGCGGAGGAGTCCACGGCGGGGTCAGGTGGGGTAAATGGTGGCGAAGAGCAGGGCACCGGCAAGGGGGAGGAAGACGAGCCGGAGGAGCGGAGCGGGGACGAGACGCCGGGATCCGAGGCGCCGGGTGACAAGGCCGCAGAGGAACAGGGTGAGGAGCTGGCAGCGGAGCCCGGCTCCAAACTGCCCCCGACCCAGCACCCAGCCGTGCACCGCGGGGTCCGATTCCCTGTTCTCACTTGCCTGAAAGCGCAAGATTCCTATCGCCTTCTGGTGGGACTCCCCAGGGGAGGTGGTGGTTTTCATTCTCTACCCACCTTTCTGGGGGGTTTGGCTGCCTCTGGCGGCCCTGCTCTCTGCAGGAGGGAGGTTCCTGCCTAACTTGGTTCCTGGATGGAAGTGAGCGATTTTGCATGCGAACTGCTTGTGAGCTACCTGTGGAGCAGCTTCCCGCGGTACTGGTTATCTTTTCCTAAAGCGGGAATGCGCTTAGAAATTGGCGATTACGCGGACAGTCAGACCGCACTATTGGGAGGCTTTGGCCTTTGGGTTACCTGACTATTGATATTTCCGCCTTAAAAATATTAAGCAATAAGCCAAGTTCGCCAAAGTTCGCCCCATCACTTTGCTGGAGCTGGAGCCACACAGTGAATCTGGAAGTCTAACCTTGCTCCTGCTTTAGCAGCCAGTGGTGTGAGGGTGTGGAGTTTAATAGTTAACTAGTGAAGCGAAGGTCTTAATCTAGTGCGTTTGGAACTGACCAACCCCCTCGTAGAGGTTTTATCTTGCCTGAATTCTTATGATTAAATTTTAATCTTCCCACTGAGTCCGTGGATGGGCAAATTTGGGGATTTGCTGTATACTTGGTCAGCCTTTTACATTTTAGGTCCCTGACTTCCTGAATTGAAAAGATTGAGGTGTTAGTGGCTCCATTTGAGTAACCTCGGAAGAGAATGTGTAGAGTCGCCCCAGGGAGTTAGTGACCTTTCTTCTTTTGAAGTGGTTGGATGGTGAGAGCTGATCCATACCTGTCTGTCAGAGTAGGTAGGAAAGCTAGAGCTGCTTCCAAGTCTTACTATGAAGTGGGTTGCCTTAGTTTTTATAACAGATTTTTTAAAGCTGCTATTAGTAATCATGGTATAATTGGAACCCATTCTAAGACAGTCACATGCGACTTGCAGATTGTTTGTTCTATGTCCTGGAACAAAAATCCCATTACATAACCTTTGACATAACGTGTATCCCAAATAGCAGGTAAAAAAGGTTGAGGGATAAAGGACTGCTTTAAAGAAATTATTATTAAATATATTTGTGTTGCAAACTACCGAAGTCTAAGGAAAAATTCCAGGTTTTTTCCCCACCTCTGGCAGAGAATGTTACTAAATATGTGACAACACCTTTCTGCCCCAAATTATGTGCAGTAAAGATGCAGTATTATTTATGGGTCTCTTGTGACTTAATAATGGTTTGCTCTTGGCAACTTTCAGTAAAAACGCATGGTAAAAATACAGCTGTGTATATGCACCTGAGTCTGTTTGCTGTATAAGTAAAAGCTGTGAATGGCTGTGCATTCTAAGCTAGAAAGGCAAACTCTTTAAAACACACACTCACACTGAGGCATCTATATCATGAAGCTGTGGAAGAGTGTTGGAAAATGTGTATTAACTGTCTCGCTTATATCCAAATCTAACAATCAAGAATCAAAATTAAATTAACCTACGAAGTTTTTTGAAAGACTTAGGGGATTTTTAAAGATGTCATATTGGTGGGAAAATCTGCAAGTTTGACCTGATTTAAGCAGATAAATTTAGAATGCAAAAATTGTCCAATTTTTATCTACTGCTTGACTCTAATTAGCCCATAATGTCCGTCTCTTCTTTTTTCTAAGATAAAATACTATCCAATGACAGGAGGATGATCTTTAGAAATAAAACATTCTGTGGATGCAGTGGGGAATAACCTGGCTATTCTAATTAGATGGATTCTCAGCTCCTCCTTTAGTTGCTATTGGTTCTGAGCTTATTCTACATTCCAAAATGAAAACTGCTGATTTTCTTTCCCTCCTTTTTGTAGGAGATGACCAAGATAGTGAAAAGTCAAAACCAGCAGGCTCAGATGGTGAGCGGCGGGGGGTAAAGAGACAGCGGGATGAGAAGGATGAACATGGCCGAGCTTACTATGAATTCCGAGAGGAGGCTTACCACAGCCGGTGAGGGAAACAGTCCCTTTCGTTGAAAGGAGTGTCTGCTCTGATTTTGGTATACCTGATGTTGATTGGAGAGTTTGGAAAGAGGGGTGGATTAAAAATGGAATAGGTTTTTATAGGCATAAGTATTAGATTGGATCTGCTCTGAAAGCTCCTGTTGTTGTTTTCTCATTTGTTGAAAGCAGCTGTCTCCTGGAATTTTATATTCACTGATAGTTTAAAACATTTTACAGACACTCCTCAAAGAAGAGGGGTTTGGATACACCATTTGCTTTTCTCTCCTACCTACAGCTCAAAGTCTCCACCACCCCCCGAAGAAGAGGCAAAAGATGAGGAGGAGGATCAGACTCTTGTGAACCTGGACACGTGTATGTATAAGGCAGAAGGTTGGGGTTTTCAACCAGTCATGTGTGATTTGGGATATTAAAATTTCATGGCCTGCAATTTTTAAGAGACTTATCAGTGGGAGACTTTGTATCCATTCTTGACAACTAGGTGTATTTGTGTTCTGTTGATGGCTTTCAAGTGTTGAGCTTTGGAATAAACAGATTCCTTCTTTCTAACAGATACCTCGGATCTCCATTTTCAAGTGAGCAAAGACCGCTATGGAGGGCAGCCGCTTTTCTCAGAGAAGTTCCCCACCCTTTGGTCTGGGGCAAGGAGTACTTACGGCGTGACAAAGGGGAAAGTCTGCTTTGAGGCCAAGGTAGTATGTGGAGCTCATTAAGACCATTCATTTATTAAATTAGTCATTAAACTATGTATTCAGTTCTTGCTCACCAGTATTGTATTAATGCAGTAAAAGGCACTACGTTTTAATGATAACTTTATCTCCAATAACCAAGAAATTGATCTCTCTGGCTTTGGTTTAAGTTCGTTGACAGCTGTTATTCTGATGTTGAGTTGTGATAGTAGTTTTCAGTTCATATAAAAGTCTTGTCTTTCTAACTCAGACTTTGCTCCTGAATTGGTCAGAGTATCTGAGAGTTCCTTTTCTGACTTGACCAGGTAACCCAGAATCTCCCAATGAAAGAAGGCTGCACAGAGGTTTCTCTCCTTCGAGTTGGATGGTCTGTTGATTTTTCCCATCCACAGCTTGGTAATGTTATTTTTAACTTAATCGTTGTGTTTGCTGCTGTGTTGCTTACTCCATAGGAAATTTGGGTGTAGCTAACTAATTTGTTCACTGTTCTAGGTGAGGATGAATTCTCTTATGGTTTCGATGGACGAGGACTCAAGGCAGAGAATGGGCAGTTTGAAGAATTTGGCCAGACCTTCGGGGAGAATGATGTCATTGGCTGCTTTGCTGTAAGTGCTCCTAAAAGTTGTGGATACATAGCAAGGAGTGGATAGAGGGCACTGAGTATTCAGTTTGCTTCCTTTCCCCCCCCCCCCAAGTAGGCTCCATGCTAGGCGGGAGCCTGCTTCCTTTGCTTTATTGTCAGATTTCTGAAAGCAGGTAAAGTCTGGAATGTATCAGTGAGTTCAGTGTGGAGCTTGAACTCATGACTGAGATTAGGATCTGAGCTAAGAGTCGGACGCTCAACCCACTCAGCTACCCAGGTGCCCCTCAGTTTGCTTCCTGTCAGGTCTTGTCTTCTGTGCATTTGATGCATTGTTTGCTTAGTTGTGTTCAGCAGTCTGAGTTTTAAAAAAATATTGTAAGATGTAATCAGTCTCAAACCCTAAGGTCACAAATGCTCTTGTTTGTTGTCATTGTAGAATTTTGAGGCTGAAGAAGTAGAACTTTCCTTTTCCAAGAACGGAGAAGACCTAGGTGTGGCGTTCCGGATCAACAAGGAGTCCCTGGCAGAACGGGCCCTCCTACCCCATGTCCTCTGCAAAAATTGTGTTGTAGAATTAAACTTTGGTCAGAAGGAGGAGCCCTTCTTCCCACCACCGGAAGAGTTTGTGTTCATTCATGCTGTGCCTGTTGAGGAGCGGGTGCGCACCGCTGTCCCTCCCAAGACCATAGAGGAGTGTGAGGTATGCCAGACAACGCACAGAAATGTTCGTACGTGTGCTTTGGAACAGTTGGTCTTATGGCTTCTCATAAAGCTGCTGCTTAAAGCTCCACTGAGCTGGGGCAGATGATGATCTTAAATCGGGCTTTGTAAACATGACCCTCCGTCGCTTTTCATGATATTCCTGGTTCTGTTTACTTACAGGTGATTCTGATGGTAGGACTGCCTGGATCTGGAAAGACCCAGTGGGCACTGAAATACGCAAAAGAAAACCCCGAGAAAAGATACAATGTCCTGGGAGCTGAAACTGTGCTCAATCAAATGAGGGTGAGTTGCTCTGGGAGGATAGCCATGGTATTTGCTTTGGAGGCCCCCAAGAAATGCCTATAACCTTTTCCTGATGGAGTTGGGTCTTTTAAGTGTCTAAGAACAGGATCCCACAAATAGAGAAATGAATTCTCAACATATATTTAAAGTAGTTTTTTTTCTGTTTGCTGTGTTGTCAGATTTCTGAAAGCAGGTGAAATCTGGACTATATCCAGATCAAGACTGGAAGTGACTCTTAGAAAATGGACAACATACATTCACAGCATTGAGGAATAGCAGTGAACTGCCGTGATAGCTTTGGTGGCATTTAGAGAGATGGCCTTTACCAATGACTCTTGGGTTTTAACTTGCTGCATAACTTCTTGTGTTTCTCTTCACTTCCCCTCGAACTCACCAGATGAAGGGGCTCGAGGAGCCAGAGATGGACCCTAAAAGCAGAGACCTTTTAGTTCAGCAAGCCTCCCAGTGCCTTAGTAAGCTGGTCCAGATTGCTTCCCGGACAAAGAGGAACTTCATTCTTGATCAGGTATTCTTCAGACATTGGCGGGGGGTGGGGGTGGGGACAAAAACAAAAAACCTGGGGCACCTGGTTTTTTATCTGATAGAATTGCCTACAGTCCCAAGTGGGGTGCATATGTAGAGGGAGACTGAATTAACGATCAGAACCAGGTTACGTAATTATGACCGAGCTGTTATATTGTGGCCCTAATGTTCTTTGAACTCAGAGATGCCTTCTATGAGTGTTTTTACCAGAGAGTAGGGACCCAGACTATAAACACGTAATAGAGGTAATGGGAAGAGCTTGTTTGGATTCCTGGCTCCGCCACTTACTAGGTTTATGACTTCAGACAAGTCTTATTCTCTGAGTCTCAAATTTTCTGATGTGCAAAACTGGATAATATCTGTTAGGTAGAATTTGAAGAATTAGAGGAAATTGTGTCTGTAAGACCCCTAATCTTTTGCTTCACTTGGAAGAGATTCTGCATAAGTGTTTTGGTTGCATATGAGTGGTAATTTTTATTCCTAAAACCTGTTATCCTTCCTGTCCATAGTGTAATGTGTACAACTCTGGCCAACGGCGGAAGCTGTTGCTGTTCAAGACTTTCTCTCGGAAAGTGGTGGTGGTTGTTCCTAATGAGGAAGATTGGAAGAAGAGGCTGGAGTTGAGGAAGGAAGTGGAGGGAGATGATGTGCCTGAGTCTATAATGCTGGAGATGAAAGGTGGGCTAACATGATACAAGTTAGGGAGCCTGTCCTTGGTCAGTGCACACCTTTTCAGGGCCTCTTAGCGCCTCTTAGCATCTGGAGTACTTCTCCACATTTAAAGAGTAAATCTGGGGGTGCTGGGCTGGCTCAGTCAGTAGAGCATATAATTCTTGATCTCAGTGTCATGAGTTCAAGCTCGGGTTGGGCATAGAGCTTACTTTAACAAAGGGGGGCGTGTATAAATCTGGAGAGTAAATGAATGGGTTTGAGCATTTATAGCTGGATGAATGAGGAAGTGACTGAAGAGAGGCAGTAACTCCTGGAATCAGTCATTCCAGAGAGGATACAAAAAGGGAGGTAGTGATAGACCACCACTCAAAGCAGAGGCTTTGCTGAGTCAGTTACTCATTTAGTAAAAGCTTCAGGGGTGTTTACTGTTTGTTAGTACTATCCTAGGCGTAGAGAGTAAATAGCCAGTGAGACGAGGCTTTGCCTTCATTGAATTTATGTTCTAGAGGGGGGAGGTTATTACGGTTCAAATGAAACTATGGTGTTTGGTGTGAACAGTCTCATCGGTATACCTTGCTTTCTAGTGTCACATTGGGATTGTTCTTTCGTTTTGGTTTTTGGTATGTGCCTGCAATTTTTAATGCAGTACAGAACCTTAGAGCATCATCTCCATCTTGACTGATCCCACTTGCGGTCGTTCTCTTGAGAGTGATTTTTTTTCCCCCCTGTTGGCTGCCTTCACCTTCTGGCATCCCACCTGCCTTATCGGCTACTGGCTCTTTGAATTGTGGTAATGCCCAGACCCGGGAGCTGATGACAAACCTAAGAGCCGGACGCTCTGAGTTAACTCAGAATGAACTCTGCCAGTCCATACCTGGTACTCAGACACTTGGAGGAATTTAGTTCAGAGAGCTAACTGGATTCCTCTGAGAATCAAGAGATCCCCATTGAGCTGAATTCCGCTGAGACCCAGCCTCATGTGCTGGCCCATCGCGCAGATGGTAAATGAGCTCCCTTGTACCCTTGTTTCCTATGCTCATTTAGATGAGTAAGTGCATTTTGGTTTGGGTCAGCTTCTCACAGAGTCGCTCTTAAAAGTGGATTTCTCAGCATCTTACCAACACCAAAGCTTTCTCAGGTATTTTTAGCCTCTGGCTACCTGCCTCTGTCCTGATAAGAGACTTTAACCCAATTCACTGTTAATTTATTATGGATCACTGGAGAACTTGTAAATCGACTTTGCAGGTAGCCTCTGGCCTGGGGCTGATACAATTTAGGGAAAAACTTCCAGTAGGGCAAGTGCATCATTCAGTTAAATGTAAGTGGGGATGGGGGCGCCTGGGTGACTCAGTGGGTTAAAGCCTCTGCCTTCGGCTCAGGTCATGATCCCAGGGTCCTGGGATCAAGCCCCACATCAGGCTCTCTGCTCAGCAGTGAGCCTGCTTCCCTTCCTCTCTCTCTGCCTGCCTCTCTGCCTACCTGTGATCTCTGTCTGTCAAATTAAATAAAATCTTTAAAAAAAAAAAAATGTAAGTGGGGATGAACCCAGCACCTTTGTGGGCATGGGTAGACGAGGCTTAGAAAATCCCGTTCCTCCTCTAGTGGGCTTTTCAAGGTGAGATCTTGCGCATATATGCACTTTTCAGAGCTTCTCTTTTCCTCTTACAGCCAACTTCTCTCTGCCTGAGAAATGCGACTATATGGATGAGGTGACATACGGCGAGCTGGAGAAGGAGGAAGCTCAGCCCATTGTCACTAAGTACAAGGAGGAGGCCAGGAAGCTGCTGCCCCCCTCCGAGAAGAGGACAAACCGCCGAAACAATCGAAACAAGCGCAACCGGCAGAACCGAAGCCGCGGCCAAGGCTATGGTGAGTCCCGGGGCCCTGCCAGCCTCCCTGCCTTGGTGCGGCGTCATCGCTGCGCACAGCAGGAGCCACGGTAGAGGCAAGGACAGCCGGTCAAATGTAGGTGATAAGGAAGTACCTTCTTTATGGAGCTCGTTCTTCCTGTGTCCTCCACCCCCCGCCCCATCTTCTTAGGCTTTTCCCACAATCCTTCGTTCTTTTGCAACAGAAATGTTTTTTCCTTGAAAAGCAGTGTTTGAGCTTTTCTATCCCATTTCAGTTTTACATACAAGTGCCCCGCTTGCTTCCTGCTCACTGTGGCAGTAGAGCTCCAGGAGGAGTGCAGTGAGATGGGACTCTCAGCCTAAAGTTTCTTGCTGCTTTGTCTGTTGGATCAACCCAGCTGTGTAGACAGAAAGTGAATGCGTTATTCGGTAATTTTGGGGGGGGGGGGTTACGAAGTAAGTTAGGCTAGTGATAGAATTAATTTTCCTCCTGAATGTCTTGTCAGTGAGCCCCATAGTGTGCGTTCACTGCCCTCTAATAATGTGTGTGTGTGTATGTGTGTGTGTGTGTGTGTAAGTCAACAAAATTTTTGAGTGTCTGCTGTGTGCTAGGCAGTGGGAATACCAGCTTCTTACCCTAGACGAGCTTACTAGTTAGACTTTGTGTCATTGGCGTGGAATAACGGGTCTGGGTTATAGGATATCTGGGGTCCCTTCCAAGACTGAAAGTCTGTGATCCTATGAATGGCAGATTTTATTCCTATTCCTAACTCTGCCATCTATCCTTTTGCCATCTTAGATGTTTTGCAGGAATTGGGGAGCTCCAAAAGCAAGGTGGCTTGGTTTTCTTGTGTCTCTATTCCTCTGCCCTCCCCCTTCAGATTCTTGAAAAAGCTCCTGGCTGGTGTTTTAATTACCATTGTGTAAGCCTGACAGAAGCAGGCTTCCTACTCCCCCAGAATTGCCTTTGGCTCCAACTTTTTGATTTCCACTCAGACGTGGAGCCAGGACCCCATGCCAGCTGTCTGAGCACGCTCTCCATTTCTCTTCCAGTGGGCGGGCAGCGCCGAGGCTACGACAACCGGGCCTACGGGCAGCAGTACTGGGGGCAGTCTGGAAACAGAGGGGTGAGTGCAGCTCTCCTTCTGCTCCTCCCTCTGGGTCGTGATGGCCATTCCTATTAGCTTGGGGGAGCAGAGCGGTTTGGGCTGTTTCCTCAGGGCTTAGGGTTTTGCCCATTTAATGTGTTCCTCTGGAAGAATTTATTCTGGGAAGCTTAAGCCTGTTGATCATATCAAGCTATGACGTGTGTCTCGTTTAAAATGGGATGGCAGCGGATCGTGATGCCGACAACCCGTAAATCTCCGCTCCTCCTTTCTCAGGGTTACCGTAACTTCTACGATCGATACAGGGGAGACTATGATCGATTCTACGGGCGAGATTATGAGTACAACAGATACAGAGACTATTACAGACAGTACAGTCGGGATGTGAGTATCTTCGGGGAGAGCGAGGGGGGGTGGCAGGACTAGAGGAATGAGCATCATGCCTCTCCGTCCTCCGCCAGCTGTGGCGCCCAGTGACGGGGTTTCCCCTCTCTTCTAGTGGCAGAATTACTACTACCACCACCCCCAGGACAGAGACCGATACTACAGGAACTACTACGGTTACCAAGGGTATCGGTGAAGCCCCTGTCATTCTCGCCTGTCAGCCGTGAAGCTGAATCTCTAGGGGTGCCAGGCACCCCCCAAAACACAACCAAGGAAAACAGGGGCTGTTCGGGTGGGGCTGAGCTGCCGGGGAGGGGCGGTGGGGGGGGAGGGTGCGCAAGCAGGGGCAGGGGAGGGGGGAGGTGGAAACAACAAAACTGTACATTTTTTTTAAAAGTTTGTTGAAAAGAATATTGTCTTATTCTATAAAACATTTCAAACCTAGTTAGATATTTGTAATCAAAAAACATTTGCGCAGAAAGCAGCACTTAGGGCTGCCTGTCCTGTATCCTGCAGTTCAGACAGGAAAAGAACTGAAAATGTCACCCTTCTGACATTCTAAGGCAGCTGGACTGGCAGCCGAGGAAGGGAGAGTGATGAGGAGGTGCGGAGAGGGTGGGCACGCATGTGAGCGCACTCTCTCCAGAGCAGGCAGGAGTGGGGACAGAGGGAGAGCTTGTGACTGGGGCAGTGAAAATAAACGATTGGCTCTTATCAATCACTTGCACCAACTAACCGTTTGTATTTTCTTTACCGACCTTTCCCTCTTGGGATATCTGGTCTGGTGGGCTGGGAGGCCAAAGTGTCCCTGTCTCCACTTTCCCAGGCCTCGTGCCGTTGGGCGGAGGCACAGAGACTGCCAGTTGGGTGGTTCTGTTAGGGAGGATTCCCAGGCCGAGGAGGCCCGGGGACGGTTCACGATCGCAGAGCGGAATAGCCTGCACGCTCCGCGCACCCGGCAGTGAATTTCCACAGAACCTTCGGGGAGAATGGCGTTGCCACCCTCAGCCGGAAGATTGTGATTTTGCCAGTCTCTGCTCTCTGTCTTCCAAGCTCGAGACAGGCGGGAAGTCTCTGAAATCATCTCTGTTAGGGTACCTGGCCTCTGTTAGTGCGAGAGAAGGAGCGTTTCTCAGGGTTTCAGCTCACACAGAAACGAAGCAGGATTCTTGACGCTGCAGCAGGATATGTACATAGGCGAATCCTGTGGTGTGGGCTCCCAGGCCCAGGTGCTGAGAATAGCAACTATTTTATACAGTGTGGGGGGCACGAGCCCTGCTGGGTTTTTTGATACACAGGTAGAGAGTGGATAGCAGGGGGGTGGGGGGTGGGAGGCAGCTCAGTGGGGGCTGCTGAAATGCGGGGGAGGCCGAGAATGTGAGCGCGTGTGTACCGTGTGCTTGAGAAGGGAGCCGCCCCCTCCCGACTTCTGGAAACAGGATTCCTCCAGGGGCGCTGTCCCTGCGCGTCCCCAGAGAGGCCTCTGGCCAGGAGACTTGAGTTGGGATAGTTTTTGTTTGTAACTTTACCAACACCCTCCCGGTTCTTGACAAACAGCTTCCGGTGGCTGGGCTCAGGAATCCGGCGGGGTGTGGGAATGCTCCTTCCGTCCTCCGCTTCGGTTGTCAGTCCTCTTCCTGCCCAGTGTTGTGTCAGCCAAGAGCTTACTCCGCAAACACCGCGTCCTGCAGCACTAGCCCGTCGGGGCGGTGGGGGAGGCCGGCTTGGACCCCCCACCTGCCCTGAGGCTCCGCTTCCATTTCCTCACCTGGGCAGTCCTCGGGTAAAAATTTTGTGCTGAGATCTGATCTTCCTCTCCCTCTGCCATCACTCCCTCCGTGCAGCCCTTCTCTAGGCACGCAGGCCCTGTCCTGGTCCTCCAGTCACCCCTGTCCCATACACCCTTCTGCCCCCGAGGCTGGCAGGGGGGTGCTGGTAGGAAGGGAGCCGGCTTGCTCCTAATGACGTCCTTTCTGTTGGCGCCTGCTTCCTTGTGGGGCCCTCGTGGATTTGCGCGTGGCAGCGGGTGAAGTGATTGCATGAACTTTGCTGTAATCCACTAACAACTTAAGGGAGTTTGAGAAAGCTTTGCTAGTAGTGTCAGGCAGGGAGGTAAAAATTCAAGCCCAAAGAAATTGCCATAGGGCAAGACGATGTGAATAGAACATTGAATCTGAGGCAGAAGTTGCCACCCCTTTTTCAAATGTTCCCTCCTCTGGCGAATAGCATCTTTTTATGGTCTCTGACTCGGTTTGTGGATGCTAGGCCCTCAGGGCCAGAGGAACAAAGCTCAAGCCGTTTGGAGGTCTTGAGGGTTGGGGGAGGGCTAGGGGAGGGACTTGCTGTTAATTTTGGACACCAGAAAGTCATCATTTAAAAAAAAAAAAAAAGCTTTTTCTGCTGGATGGAGAGTGAAACTGCCACATCCTTGTTGGTTTAACCCAAGAGATCACTTACAACAACGGTAGATGTCTGGGTTTTGTTTCTGTCTTTTTATTGTGAAAAAATGATGTTAAGTGGGGGAAATGTGGATTACCAGGAGGGACCCCTAGCCTTGTTTTCCTTAGAAGACTTGTTTAGTGTTTTATCAGACGTCTGTTGTAGTTGTCATAGATGGAAACGCACACCACATGGAGCCTGTAAATGTTTTTGCACAACCTGTAAAGCATTCTTGGAAGTGGCCAGTAAAAAAGGGTTTTACCGTTTAAAAAAAAAAAAATGTAACTGTGTCATTGTTTACATCTGTAACTTTTTCCTCCCCTGTTCTCATTACATCCTGGCAAAAATGTAGGCATAGTAGCTTCCAGTTTTAGAATAAATAACCATTTGGATTGAATTCACCCTCTCTCCTGTGGCTGCACTGACTGGGGCGGAGTGTGTCATCTGGGGGGAAACTGATGATGGTGATTCCTCAAGTTGTGCTGGGTCCAACCGACAATGGCTTTCCTCTTGCATGGCTAGTATTCCCTTCCTGTTCTCCGAGTCACTTGGGAGCCAGCCAGACCTTCACTTGAGGGTTCTTAGTCCCCATAGTGCCTGCTTGTGCTGAGCGTTTGAGCCAGTGGAGTAGGAGAAAATAAATTCTAAATCCTGACTTCTCTGTATTTGGCCTATACTAAAACCAGTTGGATGCTTAAGGCTAAATGTAAGGTTCCATTTGGGGGCCAAATAAGTTTATTAATAAGTCATTACTACTTAGGAGGAAGAGCCTTACTCCATGAAAGATGTTTGATGGGGGTTATTTCATAGTTAATTTGGAGAGGAGAAAGTAACTTTAATTAACAAGAGCACTATTGTGTTGCTAGCACTGAACGGCTCCTAACTGTAATTTCTTTTTCTTTTTTTAAGATTATTTATTTATTTATTTATTTGACAGAGAGAAATCACAAGTAGGCAGAAGTAGGCAGAGAGAGAGAGGGAGAAGCAGGCTCCCTGCTGAGCAGAGAGCCTGATGTGGGGCTCGATCCCAGGACCCTGGGATCATGACCTGAGCCGAAGGCAGAGGCTTAACCCACTGAGCCACCCAGGCGCCCCCTAACTGTAATTTCTAATAAATGGTCAGGGACTTAATAAGACAGAGATGCCACAGGCTCACAACCAGTGTTTGGAAAAAGTAGTGATACAACAGATAACAGATCCTGCTCTAACTCCTCTCTGTGTGGGACACAGATTCAGACCCCCAGGGACTTGGGGCTTTGTTTACATAAAGGCTATCCTTGATTTCAATGTTTTCCCATTTTCTGGGATATTTAAAGTCAGGGTTTTTTTTTTGTTTTGTTTTTTTAATTTTTAAAGATTTTATTTATTTATTTGAGAGAGAGAACATGAGAGGAGGGAGGGTCAGAGGGAGAAGCTGACTCTGTGCTGAGCAGGGAGCCTGATGTGGGACTCGATTCTGACACTCCAGGATCATGACCTAAGCTGAAGGCAGTTGCTTAACCAACTGAGACACCCAGGCACCCTAAAGTCAGTTTTAGAGCTAATTAATCATTTTTTAAAATTAATCATTTTAATGGTTATTTATGGTTAATGCCTGGTCTCTGGTAACCTCTTTTTTTAAAAAAGATTTTTATTTATCTTTGCGAGAGAAAGTGCGTGTCTGTGCAAGTGACGGGGGAGGGAGGGACAGAGGAAGAAGCAGACTCTGCTGAGTGGGGAGCCTGATGCAGAACTGGATCCCAGGACCATGAAATCATGACCTGAGCCAAAGGCAGGTGCTTAACTGAGCCACTCAGGCACCCATCTAGTAACCTCTTAAGCCCCCTTTGTCCCCAAATAGGGTTGCAGCCATTCACCCCCAATTTGATGAGTATGAAAATTGTGCAGAAAAACTGAAAAGAGACTTAAAAAGCAAAACAACGAATATCAAGATTACGTTTATTGAGCACTTCCGTTCTGGCTTTTTACCAAGTCTGAGCTGATGTGGAAATTTTCACTTACTCTCCTGGAATTTGCCCAACACTGATGCAGTAGAAAAAGAGTTTCTTAGTGTCTGCTCTGCATTGCTTGCTATTTAAGCATATATAGTATAATCATTTGTTAAATATTTGAGTGCCAGCTATGTGCCAGACACTTTCAAGATAAGATGCTCCTTGGGCGCCTGGGTGGCTCAGTGGGTTGATTTCAGCTCAGGTCATGATCTTATGAGACCGAGCCCTCCCTGGCCCCATCCCCCCCTCCCCCCTCCCTGCCCCCGGTGCCCAATGGGGAGTCTGCTTGGGATTCTCTCTCTCCCTCTGCCCTTAACCCCCCACCCCAGAATAAATCAGTCTTTAAAAGAATAAGATAGAACACACTGGATCCTTTCAGGAGTTTTCATGAAACACCAAGAAGGAACCAATGGGGACTCCTGAACAGAATGGGGGTAGGTCCCCACTTCAGGAGCGCAACCAGGTTGTTTTCCCTGCTTCATCATTGCTAGGGTGAGGTAATTAGATGACCTTCAGAACATGTTAGGGCTCAGAAATTCAACAGCTGGAAAGCTGCTTTTTGTTCCTGAAAGTGCCCCAAGTCCATTGGGTACCCCTGGACCTGTGGAGACATCCATAGGAGACTAAGTTCAATTCCTGGTAAATGCCCTTTATTCCTATGGTTTCCTCTCTGCATTCCTCTCTCCATAACTGTTTGCTGTGCAAAGGTGTGGGGAAGCTGGGGGTGATAGATATCCCCTAATACCTCCTACTACTGCAAGGTGCCTCCTCCCACCCCCTCAAATGTATTTTTTTTTTAAAGATTTTATTTATTCGACGGAGCACAATCCAGGGGGAGCAAGAGAGGGGGTGTCTCCCTCAGCAGAGAGCCCAACATGGGCTCCATCCCAGGACCCTAGGTTGGTGACCTGAGCTGAAGGCAGACACTTAACCAATGGAATCACCCAGGTGCCCCTCCCAAAGTGTATCCTGACAAAACGAGCTGGCCTAGGGTCCCCTCGGGGAAGGATAGATACGTCCCTGAATTTGGGGGATGTGGATAATGTATGAGGAGCAGACATCTCGGGACTGTTACCTTTCCCGTCTTGGCGCTGGTCCCACCTCCATATGTTCACCCTTGGAAGGAAAAGGCTTCTAGAAAACCATCCCGGGCTTATAAACCTCCGCCAAGTTTGAGTCTGGGAGGCGCTCGTGAGACATTAAGCCTTGGATTTGGCATCTGGCCAGATGGCAAGATGGGGCCACTACGAAGGTTGGTAGGCACACTAGGAGCGGGGACGTTGCTTCTGGCGGATGTGACAGAATGGGCCTGAGGGAGAAATGGGAACACTGCAAGCCCTACCAGGAAACCCAACCCGAAACAATTTCGAGCTTATCTAGCTCCTACGGAGACCAGAAGGCGACTGAGGAACGGCGCCGGGCACACCCCAAAGGGAGCCTCTACTTGGCAAGCTGTAGAGCCTAGATTCCCTCACAAGATCCATGTGACCCACATGCCTGCTACGCTGTGCTTGCGAGGGTCCTCTTGTCCCACGGTCTTTGCTTATAGCCACCCGTGCGCCTTCACCTGGATGGTGGGGGGTGGTGAGACGTCGATTTTCAGACTCCGGGGTGGCTAAGAATGGGCACCGCGTTGGCAAAGGAAGGGGCAGCCATTTTGAGACCAGATGAGCAGAGAAGGGACCATATTGAGATCTCTGGCTGCCTGGGGCCGCCATTTTAAGCATGGGGCTAGCTCGGAAGCTCTGTACGGTGAAACCCAGTGACGTGGGGCTGCCATATTGGCGCAAGTCCCATGGCGGTGGCCATCTTGGAAAGGGTCCCGCTGTGGGCGCGGCCATCTTAGAAGTAAAACCGGCCCCTTCGCAGGAATTGGAGCCGCGCTCCTCCCCTCGGTTCCAGAGTTCCTGCGGCCTGCGAATGCTCTCGGAATCCTTCCCTAGATCTCCCCTGTTCGGTCTGTTTTCATTGTCGCTTGTGTTCAGTGCTTGCGCGCGCGTGCGTGTGTGTGTGTGTGTGTGTGTGCGCGCGCGCGCTCTCCGTAGCCTCTGAGTGTCTGTTGTAACTTAGTTCTTCCACTTGAGACGCTCTCTCGCGCCCGCCATCCCCCCAATCCCGGCGATTTCCGATCCTAGACAATGTCTAACCTGATTTGACTGGCCCTGTTCCTGGGGTATGCCAAGCCTTCCACCTGCCGCACACACTCCCAGATCTACAGACTGATGATCCTCTCCCCAAGAACGCTAACACAGGAGCTGTCCTCTGAGACTCTGGATGACTTTATTCTTCAAATGGCTTTACCCTTCTCATAGCTCCAGGTGAGACTGAGAGCAAGCACCCGGTCCATCCCTCGGCCCATCCCTCTCTCCATTGTCTGAGCGGGTCACAGAGAGAAGCCGGCAGAACGCTGGCAGAGTCTGAACGGCCGTTCTGGGGATGGAGCTAAGGGGGCCCTGGGTCAGGGGGTACTTCGGGCCCTCCGCAGTGGGCGAGGAAATGGGGTCGATAGATCGGTGACGGAGACCTTTGTGCTTCAGATAACCTCATGGGGTTGGACAAGGGCTAGGGATGGGGATGCAGGGACCCTCAGGGGCTCACGACAGTTACTGACCTAAGGAAGGGCCTAGGAGAGGGAAAGGTGAAGAGCTTGTGCCGAGGGACAGGGCAACTCAGAGGAGGGCGCAGAAGAACTTCTTCTCCCGGAAGGGGTTCTCCGAAGTGGGCACAGGGGTGATGAGGGGATCCTCACAGGCGTGGGCATCACAGTAAGTCATCAAGTCTGCTGCTGCCTTGGACACCTGGGGCACAGCCAGGAGGGGAATTGTTAGCCGGATCCTCTGAGAGGGAGTGCCGCCTCCCTCCCCAAATGGGTTATCTTTTGCCATCCCTAGGGCTTCTTCAGACAGTATTCGCTTCCCTCATCCCCCACAGAGGCCAGAGGACAGCTGTCCTTACACAGCCAGAGACTCCTCCCCTGATGGCAGGCAGTCCAGGAAAGAAAACATCTCTTAACCTGAGATTTGGGGACCTAAAACACACCTGGGCCAACTAATGGGACCCAGGGTCTGCCCACCTTTATCCGACACAAGCTGGCTTCAATCTTAAGCTGTTCCACCATCTTGCGGGCTTGCCCAATACTCATAGTGCTGTTCACAGGGGTCTCCCCTTTCATCCTGGAGAAAAGAGAGGGATAGCTCAGACCATGATGTTGGGGGGTGAGGGGCCGCATAATCTCATCTGAAGACCCCTCCTTCGTGCTCCTTTTTCATCAGTCTTTACAAGACGGGGGTCATGTGTCCCAGTATTTTGTTCCTCTTATCCTCATCCTCTAGCGGTCTTTCCCATCCCTGTCTTCCTGGGCCAAGGAAATGGAGACGGTGGGATGAAATGCCCCCCAAACCCCTCTATGGCCTGGGCCACAGATCATTAGACATAAAAATGATTTAAGGCTTTTCAGCCCTTCCAGCCATGTGTGTTCCCAGCTCTGAAAGCCTCAATCAGAAAAAGCCCCGCCCTGATGAGGACACGTAACCCCCCTCTCTCTGCCCCCTTGAGCCCCAGGGGGAGAAAAGCAGGATGCTCCCTACTCACCTGAGGCCACAGGCAGCAGCAGCCCTGGGGAGTAGTCAGTGGGGTGCACAAAAGCTGCCTGAGATGGGTGCCCCACCTTGCAGGGAGTTGCAGCTGAAAGGATCTGCGGCAGCAGCAGAGGCAGCTAATACAAAGAAGTCCACTGGGGAGGTCAGGTCAGAGGTCTGCCGGGGGCTAGTCCCAGTTCCGGCAGCTCAGGCACTGCCCAGACGCGGGTACCTGAAGGATGAAGGATGCTAGAAGGAGCTGCTCAGATCCTGGAGCATACCAACTGCCTGGCCAGTGGGGGAGCCTGGCTGGTGACTGCAGCCCCTACGCACCCCCCCACTGTGAACTGTCTCACTAGCTGCCCTTCCCCCATTGCAGGCATTCTGAATCCAGACTAGGACGGACCTGGAAGGAGCAGAGGCCCAGGCCGGCTCCCCCCCATCCCCTTAAATGGGGTGGTCTGGACCTGTGACATCGCCTGCTGTGGAGTCTGTACTGGCTGCGGGGGGGACCCTGCTCATTTGAAAATCTGACATCAGCTGGGCAGTCGCCCCCCTTCTCCCTCCTCCCTCTGCTCTGACATAGCATGTAGTACCTGAATCTTCTTTTCTTTCCCAGGGACCCTCCATTCCCTATATCCAGGAAAATGTGATGAGCTACAGGTATCAGCTTCTAGATCACCAACCACTTCATGTTCTAGCCACAAGTGACTCGAGTGGAAGATCCGGGGGCAACAAGGTCCATTAGGAAGATGCCTAAAGAACAAGGAGAAGCAGCTGGGGGAAAAGAGGTGTGCAGATACCAGATAAAAGAATCGGACAAAGAAGAGGTAGGGGACACTGTGGGGGAAGTCTTTGGATGTTTCTTGAACTAGATGAGCTTCCAGGGTGGGTTTTGGAGTGTGGGTATTGGTTTGAGAGATTACATCCCAGGCCTGCAGGGTTGTGGCTGGCGCTCCGTGGAATGTGAAGATGTACACAATATTAACCTTACCCTCTGAGGAATCTTATCTGGGGTGAATAGTCATATACAAAATAGAAGGTACCATCTGCTAAGATCTAGTGTACATAACGCGCTGCGGGGATCCTGAGGGAGAGTCCAGTTAGGGTCCGAGGAGGTCGCTCGCGTTCTAAATGCTGGAGACAAAACACGGAGATGAAATGCTATATCACTCTTGTGATAGGGGCCAGCCGGCCGGCCGGCCAGCAGGGCTCTCTGCCTCGGACGCCTCCGGGTCCAAGGAGCTGTGGGCGATAAAAGTGGGCGCTAGCTGGGTGCCCGCCCCTCTCCCCCTTTGCGGGGGGGTTTAGATGGCCGGTGGTGAAGGTGTGGGTGGAGGGCCGGGACTGAGGCCCCGAGGGGCGGCCTGAGGGGGATGCTGCTGACTCATAGCATGCCCTGGGCCTTATCTTGAGGCCTGGAGGGAGGCGCCTGTCCTCTCGGGTCTGGGAGGGGGACGGCAGGGAGGGACAGTACGCAGCGCGCGGAGGTGGGAAACCCGCCGCCTGGCAGGCCCCGCCCCTTGCGCCGGGCCCCGCCCTGGAGTGAGGTCCGGCCCCGCCAGGCCACAAAGGCGGCCGGCGGAAGGGGGCGGGGCTTCCGCGGGAGGCGGAAGTCCCCTCTCGCCGTTGCCCCAGCCTCGGCGAGCTGGTGAGTCTGCAGAGCCCTGGCGGCCGGCGAGCCGCTGGTTTCCTCGCTGGCGCGGTTAGGTCGGGGCTCCGGGCGCCGCGCCCACCGCCAGCCGGAGTCAGGTGCTGGCGGGGAGTGCAGGACGCCCTGCCGGGCGTGGGGCGCGGCCCTGGCGGGGAGCGAGCGCAGCTCTGGGAGAAGAGGAGAAAGTCGGGAGGCAATTGTGACCGCGCTTGGGCTGTTGGCTTTGAGTGCGGCTCTACGACCCTAGGCAAGTGGCGCATTCTGTCGGTGCAGCCACCTCGCGGCGTGGACTCGGTGTCATCGTGTGTGTAAAAGCCTTTTAAGGTGCTCATCCTCTCTGTGTTATGTGTTGTTATGAATGAGTATCCCGGTGGCCTGTCCCAGACTCGGGTGCCCAGAAGACAAGTTCAGCTGAGTTGTTGGGGCAGTGGGGCTAAAGAAAGCACAGTGAAGGAAAAGGGAAGGGATAATTGGTTGAGAAACGCAGTCATCTGGAGAAAAGCCATATGAAAACAAAGGCTTGGCTGTGTTCTCTCTCTAGTTCCTCCAAGCCAGTCCAGTAAGCTTGTCCTTTTTGTCCCCACCTCCCCTGGGAAAAGAGCCATTCTTTCCCCTTCTCTGTCTTTTTCCAGGAACCACCAGCTGCTTCATCCCATGGCCAGGGGTGGCGTCCCGGTGGCAGAGCAGCTAGGAACTCAAGGCCTGAACCTGGGGCCAGACACTCTGCACTCCCTGCCATGGTCAATGACCCACCATTACCTGCCTTACTGTGGGCCCAGGAAGTGGGCCACGTCTTGGCAGGTCGTGCCCGCAAGCTGCTGCTACAGTTTGGGGTGCTCTTCTGTACCATCCTCCTCCTCCTCTGGGTGTCTGTCTTCCTCTATGGCTCCTTCTACTATTCCTACATGCCCACAGTCAGCCACCTCAGCCCCGTGCATTTCTACTACAGGTGAGAGGGGTCTTCTACCAAAGTAGAGGGATTCTTTGAGAGAATTTCTGTCAGGGCACTTAGTGCTTATTCAGGTCAACCCCTCATTTACAGAAGAGAAGATTCGGGCCCAGTGTGTTTCTATGACTTCTTACCTTTCACAGCCCAAGGCTGAGGAAGCTTTGGGTTAGTAGGGTTCTAAGGTCCTAGTTCTGCCTCTGGTTACTGAAATTTGTTCAAAAGAAGAAGAAGAAAATCCCCCTTTTAGACTGTCACTGTGAGGATCAGTTCTGTTTGGGTTGGGTCAGATCTCTCTCAGGGCCACTGTAGACCTCTTAAGCAACCAGATCCCTTAGGTGATCTCAGAACTCCCTTGGCCTTCAGTAAAGAAAGTATTAGGAAAGCCCCAAGTTGCCTCGTACATTACTTTCTGCCACTCCCGATAATCCCACGGATTATGGAAACACACGGTAACAGGGTACACAAAGTCCCAGAGTCCTGCTTCTTACCTGGGGCCTCAGTTCCTTCTGATTTTACAGAGTTTGCAGAATTCTCTCCCTTTCGCTTAACAGTGGCACTAGGACCAATGAAGAGATGCTGATCGGGGCATTCTTATCAATGGTCGAAAGTTAATTTTTTTTTTCCTGGCTTGAGTCCCTGATTATGAACTGTGCTTTCTAAGTCGAGCTGCTTAAACTTTCAGGAGGCATGATCTCATGAAAACTCTGGGCCTTCTGCTGTAAAAACATGTTTGCACTGGGGCACCTGGGTGGCTCAGTTGGTAGAGCACATGACTCTGACTCTTGATCTCAGGGTCATGACTTCAAGACCCATGTTGGATGTAGACCTTACTAAAATATATATATACACACAAACACACACACACATAAAGGCATGCCCATGTATAATTTTTCTTACAAGTTGAGATTTGTAAACCTCTTAAAAACCGTCTATGGGGGTGCCTGGGTGGCTTAGTCAGTTAAGTGTGTACCTTCAGCTCAGGTCATGATCCTGGAGTTTTGGGATCGAGCCTTGTGTTGGGCTCTGCCCTCAGCAGGGAGCCTGCTTCTCTCTCTCTCCCTCTCGCTTGCTAGCTCTCAAATAAATAAAATCTTAAAAAAGAAAAAGAAGAAGAAGAAGAAGAAGGAAAGACCATCTTTGGATTCTTTGGGATTTTCTCAAACTAGGCTCCAGACTAGAACTACTGAACCAGAATCTGGGGATAGGACCTAGGAATCTCCTTTTTTGTTTAATTTTTAAATTTAAATTTAATTTAATTTAAATTTTTTTTTTTTTGAGAGAGTGAGCACACATGCACCCTTGAGTTGGTGGGGGGTCCAGAGGGAGACGGAGAGAGAATCCCAAGCAGACTCCACGCCCAGCAGGGAGCCCGACACAAGGCTTGATCCAAGGACCCCGAGTTCATGACCTGAGCAGAAATCAAGAGTTGGACACTTAACCGATTGAGCCACCCAGTTGTCCCCAGGAATCTGCATTTTTATCAAGCTCTCCCCAAGTGAATTTTAAACACTTCAATCTGAAACTATGCAACTAGGTGTTCACTGCGTCCCGTGTAAGACTTTCCACTCTAACGAGAGGAAATGAGCTGAAGTAGCATGAAGAGAATGAAAACTGTTCAGGTGTCTTGAATCTCCTGGCTGCATTTCTTTTCCATCTCTCTCTGACAGAAGGGTACCTGTTCTGGAAGAAGGGATAGGGGACAAGAGGGAGCCCTAGGGGGCCAAGGAGGTGTGCGGACAGGTAAGGCAGACTCTGTAACTCAGTGGAGTATCCCCATTCTCATCTAGGACTGACTGTGATTCCTCCTCGTCCTTACTCTGCTCCTTCCCTGTTGCCAATGTCTCGCTGGCTAAGGGTGGACGTGATCGGGTGAGTATGGGAGCCAAAGAGAGGTTTCATGAGAGCTTTGGAGACTTGAAATCGGAGGGATTGAGAAAGACCTGGCGAGCAGGACTTGAGCAGTAGAGACTGAGAGGAAGGCTCTCAAGGAGAGGAAGGTTAAAGAAAAAGTCGGAATCGCGTGGATTATTTCCTGCCACAGATGTTAGCAGTGCCCTTCTCAGATCGTTTCAAACAGGCTGTACCTACTAGATGAGATGTGTTCTAGACCTCAGTGAACCTAAGTGAACCAATCAGCTATTTCCCTGGACGAGGCTGCAGTCCACCCAGGAGTTTTGAAAGCCTGTATGTGAGGTTAGGAAACTCTTGACAAATGTGTGTGATCTGCATTACAGAGAGCACTGTACCAGGGGATGGGCCAGAGGCCAGGAGGACTTCAGCAAAGCCCGAAGCCCCAGGAGATGCAGAGTGGGATGCATGTGTTTGTAATAGGCAAGCTGCTGGAGGCTCTCAGAAGAGAGGAGGACCCCGGCATGCTTCAGAGGACCGTTGGAGCATCCACATCATTTTTGCTCACCAGTTTTCTGAGTTGTTAGTCAGCAACATAACTCGTAGTAATTAGTGGCCACACGTACTAAGAATTTTTAAATCCTCTGAAAAGTTTTTTTTTTAAGTGGTTCATGGGAGGACACTTCCTGACACAGGATAGATCTATATGGTCACTATGGAGGGAGGAGTGTGAGCTCTAGCATCTGGGGGGCCCCAGGATTGGTGCTTGGACTGGCCTTGTTTGGTGGTACGAATAGCCAGCTTTGTGTATCCTGTGACCTCTTCCTCTGGACCAGGAGGTAGCCAGACACCCGTCAAGGAGACTTAGCAGGTCCGATGAGTTGGGTCCCCAGTGGATGTTGTGAGTTGGAAGGTTGGATATTGTGAGGCAGAGAGTCATAGTTTTGTTGTATTTATTTATGTATTTATGTATTTATTTATTTTGAGATTGGCCGGGGAGGGTGGGGCGAGACTGACAGAGAGAGAGAGAATCTTAAGCAGGCTCCACGCCCAGCTCAGATCCCGATGAGGGGCCTCGATCTCACCACCCTGAGATGATCTGAGCCGAAATCAAGTCAGGTGCCCCAAGATTTATTGTTTAATCGGGCTACTCAGAAAAGGAGTTTGGAGAGTATTACAGAATCTTCTGTGAAGACATTGGTTTGATGTACTTTTGTGGCTAAAAATAATAATAAATAGACTGTGTTGAGAAGGAGCTAGAAACAAAGCACAGTACGTCTGCCCTGAAATGGTGCCTACGACTGTGTGGCTGTGTGGTGCGGAGATCCTGCTGGTGACTCGGGGAGCCTGAAACAATTGGGTGTGAAGCTGCCGGATGAGGAAGGGAAAGATGAGGGGTGAGGGGAGATCCAATGTCAGGGACGCCGATCAGGGTGGTCCCTGATAATTAAAGCAGGTTGATCATTTTGTCCATTTACAGTGAATCTTTAGGAAGGAAGGAACAGAATAAATAATGTGTATGTATGTTATGTGTAACACTTTGCTAGAAGTAGAAGATGGGGTCCTGCTTTCAAGGAGGTCACAGGATTGATGGAGAAATCGATACATCGCATTATGTAGCCAAGTGGAAGGTACAGCTTCCGCATTTCAGAAGAATTGGAGGGATCAGTATGAAACTGGTGATGGTGGGGCTCAAAGTGGATCTTAGAAGGAAGGGTGGACATTGTGTCGGAATGGGGGAACAGAAGGACAGTCTGCCCATCCGATGTGCACAAAGGCATGGAGTCATTCACAAGAATCTGGTGGTCAATTTCATGGGTCCCATTGGAGGCGATGATTTTTTTAGCCAGAATTACTAGTTTAAAAACCTATGTTAAAACAGCTTTGTTGAGAGAAAACTCATATACCGTACAATTCACCCATATAAGATGTATAGTTCAGTCGGAAACTCCTACCGATTAGCTAATAGTCAGTCCCCATTTTCCTCCACCACACCCAGAGAGCTACCTGTGAAAATGTTGCAGGGGCACCTGGGTGACTCAGTCAGTTACGCATCTGACTCGATTTCAGCCCAGGTCATGACCCTGATAAGGGTCGTGGGAGATGGAGCCCCACATCGGGCTCCAGGCTGGGTGTGGAACCTGCTTCATCTCTCCTCCTCTCCCTGTGGCCCTCCCCTCCCCTAAAAGTTTCCAAGAATTTGGTGAGGCCCCTGGCTTCCTCTGGCCTCTTCCAGGGCCTAGAGTCTCATGGAATCCATTTTTTCAAGAGATAATTCATTCTGGAAATAAGAACTTGTACAAAGAAAGACTCTAATCAGTGATTTTCCACCTTTCACCCTAGTGATAGTGTTCAAAGCACCCTCAGCCACGTCTGGATTGGGGGGTGGTTCACGATGGGCTTTTTCTTTTTCTTTTTTTTTTTAAATCCGTTCCCTTTGTTTAAAAACAAAAGCTTTACTCTTGCCCTTGTGATTTCTTGTGTACCATCCTGAAGGAGGTGATGCTTGGATAAGAATAGTTGAACAAATAATTAGAAGAATATAGGAACAGTCAGGAAAAACCAGGGTATGTTTGGTGGCAAATATTGAACCTTTGGAGGTTAATCCCAGTGAAGAAGCCTTCCCACTAGGCATCTCAGGGTTCTATCCACAGAAGCAAGGTCAGGGACCCAGAGTGACATAAAGCTGATGGGGAGCGACAGTGACCGAGAAGGGATGGCTTGGGAGTTGGTGCGCGCTGCTGTCACTTGGTTAATTAATAATGGAAGGGAAAGCAGGCTGGGCCCAGGGGGATGGCCTCATGGGGACAGAGGGCTGAGTCACACATGGCCCAGTTGGCAACAGGATGGTTCACTTTTGGAAAAAAAAGAAAAGAAAAAATGTGACACAGCCTTTCTCAGAACAGAGCTGGTTTCAGCCAAGTCACAGGACGCTGATCTCAGAAGTGGGAGGGTCCCGGCCACCACAAGGGGGCAGCACCTTCCTGGGATGAGAGACTGAGCGGCCTGCTGCGCTAGCCAAGGGCAGGGGGGCTGGTGGCTGAGTTTGGAGGGGCGAGGGGAGGTGGAACAGAGCACGATCTAAAAAAATAAATTTTCTGAAAAGAGATGGGGGCTGCCTTGGGCAGGTGCTGATGTATGGACAGCCGTACCGTGTTACCTTAGAGCTTGAGCTGCCAGAGTCCCGTGTGAATCAAGATCTGGGCATGTTCTTAGTGACCATTTCATGCTACACCAGAGGTGGCCGGATCATCTCCACTTCTTCGCGCTCCGTAAGTGTTCCTGGCCTGTCTGGGAGGGTGCAGAGCTGACAGCAGGGGTCAGAACATCTGGGTAGGGCTTCAGGAGAAAACGTCCCAGCTCAGAGGTCACAGACTCTTCACAATGGGGAAGAGGAGTCAGTCTACCAAGCCAGACAGACACCCCACATATGTGATGAGTGTGTCCAGCTTTCGGAAAGGTCTGAAGAGTGGAGCCAGAATGGGCTTCTTTAGGGCCCCAAAGACCTGGAATCCTCACTCAGAAACATACGAGCCGAGAGACAGCTTCTTTAACCCATTGGTTACAAAGCACTACTAACCCAGCATGTTAGTAATAGTCCTGTAGTAAGACTAGACTGGATTCAGTGAAGAAATGTGCAGTGCTTATGCGCCCATAGTGGGTCTTCAATAAATATTAAGAACCCATTCTTATGTAAATTATCAACAGAGCCACACGAAACAAATCTCTGAATGTCTTCATGGAGAAAAAAGCTTCAGGTAGCGCCCTGAAACTTAGTCTGTTCTGGGTGGTCGATCTGCCTGGGGGAAGATCAGAGACTGTGTGGGGCTTAACCTGTGCAGGTTCTTAGAAGAGGGGAATGGAGACATGGTCAGGCGGGGCAGACCTGTCACTCGGGCAGCTGGGATGGTTCAGCCAAGGGTGGGGGATCGTGGTAGGAGGTGAAAATGAGAGAACAGCCGGCTTCACAGACCGCTCAGGAGGCTTGGTTTGGGGGGTAGGTTGGGCTATGGAAATTGGGGGGTACCTGTCCCCAGCCTCTCCCTTCTGGCCCTGGCAGGTGATGCTGCATTACCGCTCAGACCTGCTCCAGATGCTTGACACGCTGGTCTTCTCCAGCCTCCTGCTGTTTGGCTTTGCGGAGCAGAAGCAGCTCCTGGAGGTGGAGCTCTACCCAGAGTACAGGGAGAACTCGGTGAGGGGTGAAGGAAGACAAGGGACCGCTCTCCCCAGGAGCCCACAGTCCCACCTGCCGAGCCTCTGGGCTCCGTCAGCCACCGAGACGCCGGGAGGGGGCATGGGGTTGGGCTGGGAAGAGTGACAGCCACAGGAACGTAGCCTGACCTTCCCTCCTCCCATCCCCAGTACGTTCCGACCACCGGAGCGATCATCGAGATCCACAGCAAGCGCATCCAGATGTACGGGGCCTCCCTCCGCATCCATGCCCACTTCACCGGGCTCAGGTGAGGGCATGCCGACGCCGGCTGGGGCAGCTCTGAGGGGGGCTGTCCTCAAGTGCAGCTGGCTTGCGTTTTCCTAGAACCAGTTCCTGGGAAGTGAGGAGGCTGGTGCTGTCCGCTAACTGCCACCCACCTCTGGCCCCAGGTACCTGCTGTACAACTTCCCGATGACCTGCGCCTTCATCGGCGTCGCCAGCAACTTCACCTTCCTCAGCGTCATCGTGCTCTTCAGTTACATGCAGTGGGTGTGGGGGAGCATCTGGCCCCGGCACCGCTTCTCTTTGCAGGTCACAGAGGACCTCCTTCCCCTCCCCCCCACCTCCCCTCCACGATCCTTCTCTGAGGAGCCGGCTGGGGCGTGGCCAAGGGTTGGGGAGCAGGGGGCGCCCAGATCACAGTCAGGGAGGCCCAGCCTTGCTGCTCACTAGTTCGTCCCGCACAGGCGAACGTCCGGAAACGAGACGGTTCCCGGAAGGCAGTGCAGCAACGGATGTCTGCCCGGCATGCAGGTAAACGTGACGGGAGGCGGGGGCTCCTGTGTGGCCCAAGCTTTAGGCCCTCGCAGCTGAGCTGAGGGGCAGAGGACAGGTCGGAGGAGGTGAGCTTGGGCCAGGCAGCTGCGTTAGCCCTGCCGCCGTCCTCTCCCCACTTTGGAGGCACAGGACCCCAAGGCCAGGAGGAGTCAACCCAGCTGTCAGACATCACAGAGGACAGCGAGAGCCCTGAGGATCCCCCAGGGGCAGGTACTGGCCGCAGCTCGCCCGCCCACCCTTCCTCCCCCTCCTCTCTCCCTCCCTCCCTCTGTCCCCACAAGTCCTCAGTTGTCCTGGTCAGCCTCTTCTCGTCTGACGTCTGCCTTCCCCCTGTGGCTGCAGAGGGCCAGCTCTCTGAGGAGGAGAAGGCAGATCAGCAGCCCTTGAATGGAGAGGAGGAGCTGGAGCCAGAGGCCAGTGATGGTGAGGGGCCCTGGGCACGGAGGTCTGGGCAGAGTGGAGTGGAGCTGGTGGGTGGGGAGGAGGTTATATTGGTTGAGGGAGAAGAGCCTTCGGTTACTTAATTTCCCATTGGGGATTTTGTTTCTCCCTTCTCTGGCTCAGGCTCCTGGGAAGACGCAGCTTTGCTGACGGAGGCCAACCTGCCTGCTGCTGCTCCCACCCTGGTCCCCTCCCCCATCCCTGTCCCGGAGACTCTGGGCAGCTCTGAACCCTCTGGGGACCATCTCCGACAGCGCCCCACCTGCTCTAGTTCCTGAAGGGAACGGGGCAGAGTCCTCACATTCCAGTCCTTTTCCCTGACCCCTTCCCCTATCCTGTGGCTCCCCCAATAAACTATTTTCATGCCAGTTGCTTGCCTGACTCCTTGAAATGGATTCAGGGCCACTTGAGAACCCCATGTTCCCCGGGCATCCTCCCCGCCTCCCTGCATTGGAGGAGACTGTCTTGTTGGGGGGCTGCCTGCCGAGGGGGAAGGCCTCCAGACCTGGACTGCTCTAGGTACAGCTGTCTGCATTCATAGGCCTAGAAAGTCCAAGGAGAGAAAACCCATCTGGCCTCCTCCATCCACGTGACTCTGGGGAGGGGGATCATTGTAGGGCGGGTCCGGAGAGCCAGGCCGCATCATTCCGGCCTCTGCACCCCTCCCTTTCTCTGTCCATTGGGAGGCAGAAGACAGGAAATGACTGCCATGGATGTGGTATGATTTTTACCAAAACAGCATTTTGTAGCCCAGGCCCCATGCTGCCACAGCTGTTTTCTTCTCTGAGACCAGACAGGTGGTCCTCTCTCCTCTGCGCCCCCTCCTCATCCCTCCACATAGCTTCAGCCTTGTGATTCTCAGCTCCTGGCTGCCTTCCACATTCCACTCCCATCTCCGAACCCAGGCATCCTGGCCTCCAGATGAAACAGCTGCTGTGACTCCCGTCTCCCCCCCCCCCCAATCCCTGGCCCCGTGACTCAGGCTCTCTGAAGGGACCGGCCGCTTCTTGGCATTCACCGGGGAAGGGGGGTGGAGGGGGCCTGGCGGGAGGGGGGGCCTAGGTGGTGACATCACAGTGGAAGGGTATAAAAGCTTCGAGCCAAAACAGAATTGAAATTGAGGACACTGACAAAACCTGCCCGCAAGCCTGTGCTCCCGGGGTCGCCCCAGACTCACGCCCACAGACCACTGGTGGGAGATTTGCACCGCGGTGAGACCTCCCGGCTAGTGAGGGGCTGCTGGGGCCCAGGGAAGAGGGGGGAGGTGGGGTGGGCAGGAACTGGAGCTCTTTCAACAGGTGGGGAGGATGCCGAGGTCCTTAAGGGTCCCCCTCTATTTCATCTCTTCCGTCTCATTTCTGTCACTTTCGGGTTTTTTGCGTGTGTCGCTGACTGACAATTGTTTTACCGAGATCTTTTCTTTGGGTGGCCGCTGGGAAGTTTTCCACCTTTCTTCCCCAGGCTGAGTAAATCATTTCCTCTTCTTTTCCCCTCCAGAACTTCATTTATTCATTAACCATTTCTGGGCCTTCACCCATTGCTGGTCACACCCCCATCTCGCGGGCAGCCCAAGTGTGCCCCCCTCCCCCCGAAACCAAGTCCACAGCCGGTTCAGAAGTTGGTTGACAAATAAGTGTGTCTGCCTCCTTCCCTCCTCTTTTCTGTTCTCTCCTTGGCCCCCGCTGTGTGTCCCTGTCCCCAGAGGTTTCGTTGAGGGAGCGGGCCTAGGAGGCGTGCGGTCTGGGCAGTCTTTACCTCTCCACCTCCCTCCCTTCCAGACTCCATGCCGGGCTCTCCCTGCCTTCTGTGTCTCCTGGCTGTCACCTTCTCCTTAGCTCCCAGAACGCGGCCCTTGGCCCCTCAAGATCTTATGGAAGAGGAGGAAGATGAGACGTCCCGGCCACCCCTGCCGCCTGTCCTCTGTGACTATGACAGCTGCCGGCACCTGCAGGTGCCATGCAAGGAGCTGCAGAGGGCTGGGCCCAGAGCCTGCATGTGCCCTGGGCTCTCCAGCCCTGCCCAGCCACCTGCCCCGCCGCGCCTGGGAGAAGTGCACGTGGTGGCCGAGGACGGGAGCGCAGTGGTGCACTGGTGTGCTCCCTCCTCGCCGGTCCACCAGTACTGGTTGCTGCTTTGGGAAGACAGTGGGGCCACCTGGAAGGGGCCCCCGCTCAACTCCACGGTCCGCAGAGCAGAACTGAAAGGACTGAAGCCTGGGGGAGATTATGTCGTTTGCGTGGTGGCTGCCAACGGGGCTGGAGAAAGCAGTGTGCCTGGGGCAGGTGGGGAGAGCCTCGAGGGGGTGGGTGGCCCGACTTTCGGGCCCTGCGGCAGGCTGGCCGTGCCCCCCAGGCCCGTTACCCTGGTGCACACAGCCATCGGGGTGGGCACGGTGCTGGCTCTGCTGACCTGCTTAGCTCTGGTCTGGCATTTCTGCTTGCGTGAGCGCTGGGGCTGCCCCCACCGGCCGGCCTCCCAGCCCGCAGCAGGGCTCTGAACTAGCCTGGGGGGGTCTCTTGGGGCCCAGCTGAACCCCGGCTTGGAGAGGAGAGCTTAGCCTGGGTTCCCTGGGAGGAGGCTGCTGCTGCTGCTGCCCTGAGCAGCCCTGGGCGGGGGGGCCTGTTGGGGGGGATGTGTGGGGAGTAGAAGGCCAGGAGCCTGAGGCCCTATCTGAGTCTCAGTGCTCAGCCCCAGAACTTGTTCAGGTCCCAGACTTTCCGTCCTGCTCCAGCCTCAGGTTCTGAAAGGAGCAGAGAGGGGTGGCAACCTTTTCCTTAAAGGACCAGATGGTAAATAACGTAGGCTTTGCAGTTCCAGATGATTAAAATCAAAGATAAAACGTTAGGTACCTCTATAGCCACGGAACCGCGTAAAAACGTAAAAACCATTCTTAGCTCATGGGCCTTTCCTTTTCAGATCAGGCCCCAGCCCTGTGAGGCCTGTTGGCTGCAGTGAGCTGATCCCAATCCCCATCATATACCCTCAAAAGTGCCCTGTCACATTGGTGGCTTTGGTGGGCTTTTGAGAACAATTGGGGAGTTTGGGGCAAGACTACTCCCTCTTTCACCTTTCATTTGGATATTGAAGGTGGGCACCCCTGAGCCAGAGTCCACCTGCATCTGAAGTGGGTGGAGATGAATGACTGACATGGGGTGGAGAACCATGCTGTCTGGGGCATTTCCCAAATCCAAGGATTTCCCCCACTTTCCCTCAATCTGTGTCTGTTGTATATCCGCTGTACCAACATTAAAGGAAATATAAAAGGAAGACATTTTCATCTTTCCTGACCCTTTTCATTTCCCTGTCCGCATACCTATGTCTCAGAGTTAGCGTATACTTTCAAATTTATCTTTAAATTAACTGGATGTAGGGGCGCCTGGGTGACTCAGTCAGTTGAGTGTCCGACTCTTGGTTTCCGCTCAGGTCATGATCTCAGGGCTGTGAGATCAAGCCCCGTGCCAGGCTCTGAGCTGGGCATGGAGCCTGCCTGAGATTCTTTCTCCCTCTGTCTCTCCCCCATCCCGGGAAATAAATAAAACCTTTAAAAAATAAAAAATAGGGGCACCTGGGTGACTCAGTGGGTTAAAGCCTCAGCCTTCGGCTCAGGTCATGATCTCAGGGGTCTGGGGTTGAGCCCCACATGAGGCTCCTTGCTCAGCGGGGAGCTTGCCTCTCCCTCTCTGCCCTACTCCCCTGCTCATGTTCTGTCTCTCTCAAAATGAATAAATAAAAAAAAATCTTAAAAAAAAAAAAAGACGTGGTACTATACAATTAAGGATTTTTTTTTTAATCATTGGACCTCAGGATACATTTGAAATATATGTGTTCTCGGGGTGCCTGGTTGGCTCAGTGGGTTAAGCCTCTGCCTTCGGCTCAGGTCATGATCTCAGGGTCCTGGGATGGTGCCCAGCTTTGGGCTCTCTGCTCAGCAGGGACCCTGCTTCCCTCTCTCTCTCTCTGCCTGCCTCTCTGCCTACTTGTGATCTCTCTCTCTCTCAAATAAAATCTTAAAAAAAGAGAATATATGTGTTCTCTCTAATACGCTTGCCATACTGTAGTGAATACTGTGTCCCTGTTTTTTTGCTTCCTGCATTTCCTCAGCATTTATTCGTTTACAAACGAGGGGCCCCGTCTCTCATTATTCAAGACGTGCTCTGCGTATTCTCATTAACTCTTCACAGTCTTTCAAAAGATAGGATCACCTGGGAGGAGATGAGAAATTTGAAGTTCTAAATGGTTTGAAGCTACAGGTAAGGAGTTGAGTTAGGATGCCCGACTCCAAAGCAGGTGCTCTTCACTCCATGATGGAAAGGCAACCCAGCATAGTGGTTTAGTGACTGCATACCGCATGGTTGTGGATCCTAGCTTGGCTACTTATCAGCTTTGTGACCTTATCTCCTTTTTCTGTGTTTCCCGTGACTAATAATAGCATAATCGTATAGGTTGTTGTGATGATTGAATAGGCCTTAGTCACATAAGTCTCTAGTGGAGCTGGGACGTGCAAAGGGGATGGTCAAAGCAGGATTCCTTTAGAAAGCAAATCTTGGGTCCCGTCTCCCAAATGACTGGGAGGTAAGCAGTCCCACAGAAGAGGTGGGACATACCAGGCAGAGGGACTATTAGGTGCAAAGGGCCTGGAAGAGCAGGAGGGTCTGTTTTGCAACGGGCACAAGTTAGCAGCAAATGGTGGGAGATGAGACGACGCACTAGCCACGTTTCCATGGTACAGTCTTTTTTTTTTAAAGGTTTTATTTATTCGACAGACAGAGATGACAAGTAGGCAGAGAGACAGGCAGAAAGAGGAGAGAGTAGAGAGGCAGCTGAGTAGAGAGCCGGATGCGGGGCTCAATCCCAGGACCCCGGGATCACGACCTGAGCAGAAGGCAGAGGCTTTAACCCACTGAGCCACCCAGGCGCCCCTCCATGGTACAGTCTTGCCAGGCACCGAAGGCAATGCTTAGTTAGTCTCACTTTTCCAGAGAGGGCTCTAAACAAACAAACAACAAATAAAAAGGAGGAAACCAGCCTACTAGCACTTAAATTTCATCCTAAGTGACTGGGGTGTCATGGGGAATTTTTAAGCAGGGAGGTGATGACAGGATCGGATAATTGTGTTCTGCCAAGATGCCTTTGTCAGTGGGTCGGAGGATGGCTCAGTTCCCCGGAGAGGATGAGCTGGTCAAAGACCGTGTACATTTATTTCTATGGCTCCTCATCAACATTGCCAAATAGCATTCCAACTGGTCGACGGCTTGTTACATTCCGCCCACGGGTTTCAGGGCCGCACCCCCCTTCTTCCCCACCGCCGCCGGGCGTGCCAGCTTGGCTGCGGGGCTGGGGAGAGTTGGTAGGGGGCGGGCGGTGCGCCTAAGGATTCGCGAGTCGGACGCACCGCCCCCCCCCGCCCGCGCCGGGTCCAGGCGGCTGGGTCCGGCCGGTACTTTCTGGCCCTCGGCGGCACCCGTCCACGCCCGCCCCCACGTGACCCAAACAGATCCGGGCACTTCCGTTTCCCCTCGGCTTTCTTCTCGGCGGTGTCCGCTGAGGGTCCAGAGCCGGGTAAGTGAGAGAGCGCCCAGCTGGGGCGTCGGGGGCGGGGCCGCGCGCGGGCCGGGGGCACCCCGCGCTGACTCCCCGCCCTGCGCCCTCCTTCTCGCCCTCCCTCAGATCCCCGCGGAAGCGGTGGTGGCGGCGCCATGGCGGAGCTGACGGCTCTGGAGAGTCTCATCGAGATGGGCTTCCCCAGGGGACGCGCGTAAGGCAGCCCCCCAAACCCTGGCCCGCGGGGATCGCGGACCTGTCTGGCCTTTCCCCTAGCTTGGCCTCAGGCTGCACGCCCCAGCCTGACCAGCACCATGGCTCGCGGGTGCTATTCACGGTGTTTCTGCCCCCAGGGAGAAGGCTCTGGCCCTCACAGGGAACCAGGGCATCGAGGCTGCAATGGACTGGTGAGCGCTCCGATGGGGTGGCAGGGGCCTGGGGGACTTCTGGGAGGGCCAGCGTCCGTGTTAACCTCCTTCCCGACTTTCCCCCGCCAGGTTGATGGAGCACGAAGACGACCCCGATGTAGACGAGCCGCTAGCGACCCCCCTTGGACATGTCCTGGGAAGGGAACCCACCTCCCCGGAGCAAGGTGGCCCTGAAGGTCCTGACTGAGGAACACAGTGTTGGTTATTCACGAGGGCTTGAGGAGGATGGACGGGCAGTAACACTGATTGCTTGTTTGTAGGAACGGGCTCTGCTGCTGGAGAAGGCAAACCCGTTCTGAGTGAAGAAGAGAGACAGGAACAGACTAAGAGGTATAGTAAGGAACAGTGTCACATTCCTGAGGGTCACCTTCCACCTGTCCACAATACACAACTCTGATGAAAGACCCTGGAACTTAACACTCTTCCTCTGTCCTGTCTTGGCGATTTCTTTTTTGTTTCTGTCATCTCTCTTTGGAGCGTGTTCCCGTATTTCCTTTTGAATCCGTCCTAAACTCGCCTCGATCTGTGTCCATCTCTTTTGAGCTCTTTCTTTTCTGCAACATAGGATGTTGGAGCTGGTGGCCCAGAAGCAGCGGGAGAGGGAAGAGAGAGAGGAGCGAGAGGCTTTGGAGCGGGAACGGCAGCGCAGGAAACAAGGGCAAGAGTTGTCAGCTGCTCGACAGCGGCTTCAGGAAGATGAGATGCGCCGGGCTGCTGAGGAGCGGAGGAGGGAAAAGGCTGAAGAGTTAGCAGCCAGGTCTGGGTGATGCGGCTGTTGGCTAACAGATGAGACGGGAAGCTAGGTTTGGTTTGTCAACATCTGACCTACTCTCTTCCTGTCTGCTTTCCAGACAGAGAGTCCGGGAAAAGATTGAGAGAGACAAAGCAGAGAGAGCCAAGAAGGTAGGTGATTGGGAAGACACAGGGGTAAAGAAGTAGGTGGGCTAGTCGAAAAAATTCCCTTTCTTAGCTTCAGAGGGAAAGGATAGGCATACGATGTTCCTCTTACGAGTGGGTGGAAGCCTGATCAGTGTTTTCCTTTTTTTTCCAGTATGGTGGGAGTGTGGGTTCTCGGCCTTCTCCACCAACAGAGCCAGGTCCTGTTCCCTCCTCTCCCAGCCAGGAGCCTCCCACCAAGCGGGAATATGACCAGTGTCGCATACAGGTACTGATTCTCATTCTTGTCTTGCTTCTGGGACCCCCTTCGTTGGCCTGTAAGACACCTGGCTCAGAGCTTTATTCAGTTAGGTTCTCTTTGCCAAACCTTTTCCTTCTTTGTGAGTGACTTTTGAAATCCTATCTCTTCTACTTTTGGAAAGATTTCAAACGTCTCTTGACCCAGTCTTAATTTAAATCCGTACCTCCGTCTTACTCAGCGGTTACCTTTTTAGTTGTTCATGTTTCCACTTAGTTTATTACACGGCTACTGGCGTGGCGGGCTATTTAGGTATTTTTGTATGAACTTATCCTTGTGTTTGTTAAACTGTGAGAAAGCTGCAGCATTACAGCCTTAGGGAAGCAGAGAAGTGGTGGTTCATCGGCTGCTCCAGATAGTGATTATGCTGCTTCAGCCTCTCGATGCAGTTCTTGTTTTCCTTATTTGGGCACCACACTCAGTTTTGATGCTCACAACGCTGCATTTCTCGCTTGCCCTCCAGGTCAGGCTGCCAGATGGGACCTCACTGACCCAGACGTTCCGGGCACGGGAACAGCTGGCAGCTGTGAGGCTCTACGTGGAGCTCCACCGCGGGGAAGAACCTGGGGGAGGGCAGGACCCTGTGCAGTTGCTCAGTGGCTTCCCCCGGCGGGCCTTCTCCGAGGCGGACATGGAACGGCCTCTGCAGGAGCTGGGTATGACACCTGGGACCAGGAACAGGGGTTGGGGAGGGGGGAGGGGATGCCTGAGAAAGGAAGGAATGCCAGAAGAGACTTGGAGGAGATGGCGTGAGGCCAGAAATTTGGGGGGCAAAAGGCAAGGATCTTTGTGGTCAAAGCTGTCTTCTTCAATCTTCAGGACTTGTGCCTTCTGCTGTCCTCATTGTGGCCAAGAAATGTCCCAGCTGAGAGGCCTTTGTCCCACCATCCCTCTCTGACCTCTTCATCTTTGATAAAGCACTGACATCTCCTTCCTAATAAATAGACCGTGAGTTCTGTATGTGCCTGACTCCTTCCTGAATGGCTGGGAGGGACGCTACTGAGGCAGAGGAAGAACCCAAAGGGAAGGCATTTAGGATAGGCCCTATATCTTGACGTTTTTATCGTTCTTTTTTTTTTTAAGATTTTATTTATTTTTGTGACAGAGAGAATGAGCATGGGGGAGAGGCAGAGGTAGAAGCAGACTCCCTAATGAGCAGCCAGTCTAATGAGGGTATCGATTCCAGGATCCTGGAATCATGACCTGAGCCAAGGGCAGACAGTTAACCGACTGAGCCACCCAGGTGCTCCTTTTTTTTTTTTTTTTAAATATTTTATTTGTCAGAGAGAGAGAGAGCGAGCGAGCACAGACAGAGTGGCAGGCAGAGGCAGAGGGAGAAGCAGGCTCCCTGCTGAGCAAGGAGCCCGATGTGGGACTCGATCCCAGGACTCTGGGATCACGACCTGAGTCTAAGGCAGACGCTTAACCAACTGAGCCACCCAGGCGTCCCCCAGGTGCTCCTTTTTAAAGACTTTTTTATGTATTCATTTTGAGAGAGAGAGCAAGAAAATGAGCAGGGGAGGGGACAGGGGCAGAGGGAGAGGCAGGCTCCCTACTCCTGTCCCAGGACCCTGAGATCACAACCTGAGTTGAAGGCAGACATTTAAAGATTTTATTTATTTGACAGACAGAGATCACAAGTAGGCAAAGAGGCAGGCAGAGAGAGAGAGACAGGGAAGCAGGCTCCTTGCTGAGCAGAGAGCCGGATGTGGGGCTCGATCCCAGGACCCTGGGATCATGACCTGAGCCAAAGGCAGAGGCTTTAACCCACTGAGCCACCCAGGTGCCCCTCAACTAAAGCTTCTAACAAACTTGGTAACAATATCTGGGTCTTTTTATTTGCTTGGGAAGTTGAGAGGGGAGAATTGTTGGGGTTAGGGGAGTACAATGGATAGCACTCTTTGCTCCTATAGGTAAAAAGCAGTGCATAGGCCTGAAATCCTTATTCCTATGCCTTGACTTTTTTTTTGTTTCTTTCGGCACCGTCCACCTGCCCCTGCCTTGACTTCTTGAAGCAGCCTAGTTACCTCTTTAGTAAAATAAGGACGATAGTACCTGTTAATACAGATTGTTATGGATGTTACATAATGGTGATGGGGGGGCTTTAGCACACTGCCTGGCACCTAATAAGTTTCCAGTAACTATTAGCTACTAAAAGGGTAATTAAAAAAAAAAAACAGATTTTTATTTAAGACAGAACATGAGCAAGGGGGAGGGCAGAAACAGGCCCGATCCTAGGACCCTGGGATCATGACCTGAGCTGAAGGCAGAGGCTTAACAGACTGAGCCATCCAGGCACCCCTAAAAGGGTAATTTTTTTTTAATGTAGCCATTCACAAATGACCAGAGGAGCAATGCAGTGACCTTTGCAAGTGCATTTCCTCCTCACTAAAAAGCACTGAGTACTTAATATGCACCACAGTTTTAACTGCTGTATTAACTAAGATAAAAAGGCAGTTACCTGGGAATAGGTACAAGTATTCCCTTTAAGAGACTGCGACACCAAAGCACGTGGCTTGCTGAAACCAATACAGGTAACCAATAGCAGAACCTAAGCATACCTGGGGAAGCCTGACTCGAGGGCTCAGGCTCTCAACCTCCAGGCTCCTGGCTCCTAGCCCCTCAGTGTTGCTGATCCCCTCACCCTAATGCTTTCTCAAAGAGCTGCTAACCTTTCCCCTCTCATTCCCAGGCTCAGAAAGAGGCCACAATTAAACTGAAGATCACACATAACATGTTTGGACCTCAGTGTTACCAAGCTGTACTTACTGTTCTGGCCTTTTTTCTTTCTTTTTTTTTCTTCAGTTGAAATCTTGCTTGGAACCATAGGATGTAAGATAGACATCAGGGGTACTTGGGTGGCTCAGCTGGTTAAGGGTCTCTTAGCTTTGGCTCAGGTCATGATCTTAAGGTTGTGAGATTGAGTCCCCCCACCTCCCACCATCTGCACTGAGCAGGGAGTCTGCTTATGACTCCCTCTCGCCCTCCCCACCAGAGTTTTTCAAATAATTTTTTTTTATTATTAAAGATTTTATTTACTTGTCAGAGAGAGAACACAAGCAGAGGGAGCAGCAGGCAGAGGGAGAAGGATGCAGGACTCAATCCCAGGACCCCGGGATTATGACCTGAGCTGAAGGCAGACGCTTAATTGAGCCCCCAGGCGTCCCTCAAATAAATCTTAAAAAAAAAAAACAAAACAAAACAAAAACAAAAAAACCCCAACACAGACAACAGGGAGTGAATTTGTTGACTTGGATGTGGGGTGTGACCCAAATGCCAGCTTTATTTCCTTACTTCAGTGGCATCTGCAAGAGAGCCATGACTGGATTCAGAGACTGAACTACCTTGAAATCCTTGGAAGGGGAAACCCTCCCCTACCTTTGTTGAAGTGATGCTCTGTGCTAAGCAAGGCACTTTACATTTCCAAGTTAATCTTTACAACAACCTTCAAGATACTCACCACCTTTTATGAAATAGCACTGAGGCTCAGAAAGGTTTTGTAATACACAGGACTTTAATCAAGATCTGTCTGACTCAAAGCACGCTCCTTTCACTCAGCAAACTGGCCTCCAACGGTTCGGTAGCCCCAGAAAGCATCACCGCACATGCTAAATACCAACAGCCCCTCTCCAACCTCACCCAAAGTGTCCTCCATGGGCATCTACTGCTACAGGATTTTCCAGAATAGTTCTGATTTCGAGAATGTCTCCTGGTTATCACCAAAAGGCCACTCAGACCACATGACCTGGCTTGTGTTTGGAAAACGTGGTCGTTGCAGGGCCGGTGGGACCCACAGTCATCCGCGTTCCCTACGCGGATCCCCAGAACACTCTAGACACAGGCGTCAGACCGCAGGGCTCACTGACCGGTCGGAGGAACGTGATTTATTGGTTCCTTCAGTTGGCCACATCCCACGCCCTGGCCGCGACGCAGCACGGGAAAGCGCTATCAGTGCAGCGTCTGCGGGTGGAGGCAGGACGTGCTCACCCGCAGCGGCTCCCGGGGCCTCAAGGAGGCCTGGGCGAGGCATCCCGGGTCCGGACTCCCTACCCGGCCTACGGGGGAGAAAGGCCGCGCGGGACTCCTGCGCGGGAGCAAGGTGCCAGCGCCCACGAGGGAGGTCCGGGCTCGGGCTCACGCTGACCTTCCGCCGCCGCCGACCATCCAGTTCTTCCTCCAGGCCACGTTCTCCTGCGTGGTCGCTGCCTCCTGCAGAGTGGCCAGCACTAACTCTTTGGTCCTGGTCGCCTCGTCCCTGCGCCGCGGGTCCTGCTCGGGTATCTCCTGCGGGCAGGAAGGTTCGCCGTCCTGACCCCCCAGCCCGGGGCTCTCCGCCCGCCCGCCCCACCTCGCACCCCCCAGTTACTCCCACCTTCAGCATCGCCTGCTTCTGCTCCTCTCCCGGGGTCACGAGGACAAAGAGCGCGGAGCCCACGCCAGCCCCCGCGCCCAGAAGGGCACCCACGATCAGCGCTTTGCGCAAAGTCTCCATGGCCGACCGCGCGACGGGCGAGGGCCCCTCTGGAGCTTTCGCCGCCAGGGAAGCCGTCCACGGCGTCTCACCGCCTCCTGCGCGGGCTAGAGCGGCCCGCAGCGGAGACCATAGAGAAGGGGCCGGGCTAGAGAGGGCCTGGTCGGCCTAAAGCGCTTGGGTCTGAAAGGGCCGGTTTAGCTGGGGAAGTTGAGCGTGTCCCGAAGCGTTGGCATCGAGGGCCGAGCTCTGGACTCATCGTCAGAAAATTCAAAGCGGGATTGCTAAGGGGAGAGTGCGTGTCGGCCTGGTTGCTGTGGGGTTTGCAGTTGCCCAGTTCTGAAATTTCCAGGTCGATTCTGTGCTCTGTAGTTACCTACAATGATTTGTGCGTTTTCAGAACAGAACGTACTGGACAGCCAGATGCTTACACACATCAATCTCTTCACCCCCTCCAAATTCCCTCAATTTATGAACAAACACCCAAAGTCAAGTGTACTGGGTGGGAAAAAATGCTTTTTAATTTTATTTTTAAGTAACGTTCACACCCAATGTGGGGCTCGAACTCACCACCCGGAGATCATGAGCGGCGGGCTCCACCGCTGGAGCCAGCCAAGCGCCCCTGTTAAACTTGTTAAAAGTAAATTTGTTGGAAGCGCCTGGGTGGTTCAGTCAGTTAAGCATCTGCCTTTAAGGGCTCAGGTCATGATCTCAGGCTTCTGGGATGGAGCCCCACATGGGGCTTCCCGGCTCAACTGGGGTCAGCTTCTCCCTCTCCCTCTGCCCCTCCCCACTGCTCCTGCTCTCTCTCTCAAATAAGTAAATAAAATCTTTTATAAAAAAGAGTAAATGTGCTGTTTTTCTCATCATGGTATATACCCTTGCACCCGCCCCCCGTCACCCCCTCTGAATTTGGAGTAACATACTGAGTTCTAGTTTGGAAAAGAAAGCACCTTTTAGGTGGGTAACTCTGGGCAAGTCATTCAAGTTTTTGTCCCCTGTTTTCTGCATCAGAAAAGAGGGCTAATGACAGAATCTATCTCATAGTTTTAGGATAATTAAATGAGATTATATGTAAGGCATTTAACATTGTTCCTGTCAAATTGTTAACACCATATAAATATTTGTTAAATAAGACACAAAGAAACATGTCAAATCGGGAGAGCCGGGAACCAAAGGAATCAAGAAATTTCAAGTTTGTTGGCAAAGCTCTTCACTCACAGGGCTTTCGTACAGATGCCCTTGTTGACCCCTACCCCTCCCGCTTTTCCCGGTTGTCACCCAGAGAGCGAGGAGACATATTCCCATACTCCTCCAGGGAGGAGGTATTCCTCCACCTCTTGGGATTTTCCCCTCCCCTGGAAAGCCCATAATCTCCTAGCTTTTCATTCTCTTCTCAGAAGTGATTAAGGGGCCTGGCTCCAAAGATTAAAGGAGCAGTCTCTAGAGTGTACTGAGCAGGGGTACTCCACTTTGAGTTCAACCACTCCACGCTCCAAGGATTTGCACCCATGGCCCTTGTGCCAGGGAGCAGCAAGGATAGGCCTTGGCCTAGAGATCGCCCAGGCTCCTCCCAGAGCCCAGAAAGTCCTCGGCTGATGAACCCTCTGCGGATGGACAGAGGAGAAATTGTCAGGGTTGAAGGTCACCAGGATGCTCAGGTTAGTACTTCCCCCCCTCCCCTGTGCTCCGGCTGCTGGCTCATCCTTCCACTTGGTCCAAGCACCCTGCTATCCCGATTCAGGCTGTCTCTCAAAAGACCCCCCTGCCCTCCATTGTGGTGGAAGCCTCTGAGGTGAGTGAAGACAGCGGGGAGTTTGGCTGGCCGCATGACGAGCTGTTGCTGCTCACTGATGAGGAAGAGGAGGCCGAGGTCTTCTTCCAGGACCAAAGCGAAGAGCCAGGTGAGGGAGGCAGCTGCTCCAGTGCAGCCATTGTGATGGGGATGTTCTGGGCAGGACTGAGATGGAAAACTTACTTGTGTCCCCGTACAGGCAAACAGTAGGTGCTTAGGAAATGGACCAGAAAAGGAGTAGAGGTGGAGAGGAATTCAAAGTGTCTGGCCAAGTTGAACCTTAGAGGGAAGTTCTGATGTCAGATGGGTGATGACTTTTAATTATTTTTAATTGCTTAAAATATTCACAGTTTGGGGTGCCTGGGTGGCTCAGTCAGTTAAGTATCTGCCTTCAGCTCATGATCCCAGGGTCCTGGGATCCAGTCCTGCACCAGGCTCCTTGCTCAGCGGGGAGCCTACTTCTCCCCTGCCTGCTGCTCCCCCTGCTTGTCTTACTCTCCCCCCTGCCCCCCTCTGTGTCAAATAAATAAAATCTTAACCCACTGAACCACCCAGGTGCCCCCAAATAAATAAAATCTTTAAAAAAAAGTTCACATTGTTTGTTGTGGGGGAAAAAAATAAATTTATCCTAAATCAACTACCCAGAGATAAGTTACATTTTGGATGCCTTACCTTTTTTTTTTTTTTTTTAAGATTTTATTTATTTATTTGACAGAGATCACAAGTAGGCAGAGAGGGAGGCAGAGGTGGGGAGGGGGCCAGGGGGATGGGGAGGCAGGCTCCCCGCTGAGCAGAGAGCCCAATGCGGGCTCCATCCCAGGACCCTGTGATCATGACCTGAGCCAGATGATTAACGGATTCAGCCACCCAGGCTGCCCTGAAATTAGCTTCTTAATTATAGTTGCTATATTACTTTTTCTAATAACAAAAAACACACAAATTTGTTTCATCTTTTTTTTTTTAAAGACTTTATTTATTTGACAGAGAGAGATCAAAAGCAGGCAGAGAGGCAGGGAGAGAGGGGGAAGCAGGACCCCCACCGAGCAGAGAGCACGATGTGGGGCTTGACCCCAGAACCCTGAGATCATGACCCAAGCCAAAGGCAGAGGCCCAACCCACTGAGCCACCCAGGTGCCCCTGTTTCATATTTCAAAGTCAGTAATAGGGCTGCCCGGGTGGCTCAGTCGTTAAGCATCTGCCTTCAGCTCACCCTCTCTTGCTATCTGTCATAAATAAATAAAATCTTAAAACTAAGTAAATAAGTAACATTTTTAAAAAGTCAGTAATAGATCAGAAATATGTTTCACCCTTAATGGGCTCTTCCAACTGCTCTTTCCCCCAGGCTGGACTTGGAGCCCACTGGACCCCAGATCTCCCTTAAGAACCTTTAACCCAGAACTTGGCTGGGGGCAGGAATACGGAGAACAAGAGGTCTCCTGGATTCCTGAGGACACAGACTATCATGAAGCCTCTAGCTCCTGTCCTCTGTGGAAGCCAGCAGCAGGCTCCCATGTTTGTCAAAGCTGTTTTGTGGAATATTCACATCTCCTGCCTCCCAGAAGCTTTGAGGGTAAGTCTCCTGCGGTCTCCCTCAACATTTCGGTGATTTGTTGAGGCCGTTCTGTGGTTCTTTCAGTCTTCCCCTTCTATAGGCGAGGCCACTGGGTCACACGAGTCAGTCAGTACTGGGATTTGGATTAAGAACGCCTCGATTAAAAAACTCCTCTAATGGGGGCGCCCAGGTGGCTCAGTCGGTTAAGCATCCGACTCGGTTTCAGTTCAGGTCATGATCTCAGGGTTTTACGATGGAGCCCTGATTTGGGTTCTGCACTGACCATGGAGATGGCTTGGGATTCTCCCTCTCTCTCTAGAATAAATAAATCTAAAAACAAGCAAACAAAACCCAAAGTCCTCAAAATAACCCACAAAACTCCTGTTTTTAGGAGTTCCAGTTTATTGGGGCTAGGGAATCAATCACTGTACCTTCCCTATTTAGCACCCCTCTTGTGCCTGCCATTGCTAAATGCTCCATATTTCACCCCTCATCATCTGTAATCCCCTAACTCCGGGTTATTATTCCTACCCTGCTGTCAGTTTGTGAACCAGGGGACAGAAACATTCCATACTCTGTGTACCCAACTAGTAAATGTGGAGGCCAGGCCTCAAATCCTCGCTTCCCAGCCATCTTACAAAGTTGAAAAGCTGTCCATCGCCCTCCTCACCCAATGGAAAAATTTGGGTCAGGACTGAAGGCTTTAATGAGAGCCTTGAACCAAGTAAGCAAAGTAAGTAATGCCCCCAAAAGGGCCTAGCTCCTGCACAGTCACCCTCCAGCCTGGGGACCCTTGCTCCAGGTAGGGAAGCCGCACATCAGGGTCCTCGTCTGAGAACTGAATCAGGGTCCCCTGAGGGCTTAGGACCCTGAGGCACTCTGACAGAAGCTGGTAAGCTCCCTGCGGACCACCACGGGCAACAGCATCCCAGGTGCCTTTATCCAGCACTAGCTGGAAGGAGCCTGAGGAAGCCACTGGCTCCAGGTTCTGGGCATCAGCCTGCATAAAGTGGAGTCTGGAGGCAGGATGCCCAGGACACAGGGGTGTTTGGCCTTCGCCACCTTCCAGGAGACGCTTCATGTGGGCAATAGCCACAGGAGAGAAGTCCACCCCCAGCACATCCACGGGATGTGGGCACTGGGTGTAGAGGCCTGTACACAGACTGGAGGTCCCACAGCCCACGTCCAACACCCGCAGTGGGCAGGCAGCCGCTGTCTCCTGCAGGAGCGGCAGTAGCAACCCCTGGGTTTCCTCATACCCAAAGAACCAGTCGAAGGTGGGGACGTGGCCTTTTCGGGTATCGGCATGGAGCTTATCCCAGAGGCGACGGTCGGCCAGGCAGCTACCAGCCAGGGAGCCTGTGGACACGAGTGGCGCACATGTGTCACCCACCGGCCTAGTTCCATCAAAATGCTGCAGAAACGGTGCAATGTACCCTGGGGTTTGAAGAATCACAGTTTCAGGGTCTAGACTCCCAGATCACTAAGAACCCTCCCTCCCACTGTCCACCTTCCCTACCCGCCAAAGCACGGCGCGCCCCAGCCGCCAGGGTCGCCACGTGGAGGGTTCGGCGCAGCGCGGCCATCTGGAGATCCGGCAAGGTCGGCCAGAGAGCCTTTGGCGAAATGCCGCCCGCACGCCCTCAGGAGCCTGAGGTCCAAGAGAAAAGCTGCAAATTCCGCTCTGTGGAATAACGCGTACCGCTTAACAACCACCTCGAAAAAAAGAACGCGGACACACACCTATTAGGGTACGATCGTCCTTTATTGTTTGCAACGGCAGTTAAAGAGGAGGGAACACGATAGCTCCGGCTCCAGGGGCGGTTCCAAAGACCTGAAATCAAAGGAGAAGGCGTGAGCGCACGAGGGAGGAGCCTGCAGAAGCTCCGTTCCACCACGCTTCTCGGAGGCCCTGTCCCGGCGCTTGAGGATAGAACCGGCGGACTGGATGCCGCGGGCACCGAAGACATGGCGCCGAGGGGGCCGAGCCCTTTCCCTCTGCCTCCGTACATTACGGGGACCGGGACCGCACACCCGACCCCCGCCAAGAAAAGGAGGGTGCGCAGGCCTCGCCCAGAACTCCCACCCTGGCACCCAGCTCCGCAAACCAGACGCTAACCTCTTACGTCCCCGTCCCGCGAGAGGCCGATAACCCTGCCGAGCACCTTTATATAGGCTCAGGACCCGCCCCTGAGCTGCTATTGGCTCGCGGAGGCTGAGGGGCGGGACCGACGCTGACGTTACGCAGAGCGTGTCGCGGAGTCAGGTTAGCAGCGCAGCCATGGGGCCTCCCGGCGGAAAGATCAACCGGCCCCGAACGGTGATTGTGTGGGAGCCCCGACTTCGTTTCCTCAAGCATCCTGGAGGCCTCTCATCTCTCCAGAGATGGGACCTGTGGGCTGGAGTCGCCGGGTGCGGGGTCCCGGGTCGCGACTTCCGTCTGATTAGCATCTTCCTCCCCCTTAGGAGCTGAAGAAGAAGCTGTTCAAGCGACGGCGAGTGTTGAACCGGGAGAGGAGACTGAAGCACCGGGTGGTCGGGGCTGTGATAGACGAAGGGCTGATCACGCGGCACCACCTGAAGAAGCGGGCGTGAGTGCCAGACCCTCTTCGCTTTGCTCCCGACCGAGTCCTCTTTCCCCGTCCTGCCCCCTTTCCCCGTCCTGCCGAGCTCCCCCGCAAGTATCCGCTCTGCTTTGCGTTTGCACTGACTTTTATATAAGCAGCGTTTGTGCCTCCACTCTGCTGGCCCGTCACAGGACCCGTAGCCCACAACCTCTCTGGGTCTTGGACCCCACCAAGAATGTAAGAACTGCCCACTCATACCTCCCCAGGTAACATTGTACGTCCACATGGATTTTTTTATAAATAAATTTAAAGCACACACGGGACGCCTGGGTGGCTTAGTCTGTCAAGTGTCTGCCTTCAGCTCAAGTCATGATCCTAGGGTCCTGGGATTGAGTCCTGCATCGGGCTCCTCGCTCCGCTAGAGCCTGCTGCTCCCTCTGCCTGCTGCTCCCCCTGTTTGTGCTCTCTCTCTGACAAATAAATAAGATCTTAAAAAAAAAGAAAAGAAAAGAAAAGCACATAAGTGTGCATGTACTCAATTCGCACAAAAGTACCTGTGGGATTTTGTACTTTTCAAGCCCCCGCCCCACCTCCCAGCCTTGGGGAAGACTTCCCGTCCCATTCTTCCACTGATTTTTTTCATTGTAAATACAGTTTTGTGGTATAATAAGAAATATTGGGTCTGATTCCAGGCACAGAGCTTCTAAAACCCTTACAATTTCCTGAGTGATAGGAGTGTCTATTATGGCCCCAAGAGCCCCTTTTGAGCACACCTAGGTTTATGCTAATGATAACTTAGGGTGGGGCTGGTCTCCAGAAACACCAGGTGGTGAGAAGTTTGGGAATTTAAGCTCCACCCACCTGGGAAGATGAAGTTCTGTAAAAACTCTTGAATAATAGAGATTTGACGAGCTTCCTTGTTAGTGAATGGGTGGAGGTTCAGGGAAAGTGGGGAGAGTATGGAAATGCCTGGACCTTACTCTGTGCGTTTCCTCCATTTGGCTGTTCCTGAATCTCATTCTTTTACCATAAGTAAGTAAATGCAAGTAAATGTTTCCCTGAGTTCTGTGAGCTGTTCTAGCAAATTATTGAGTCTGAGAAGGGGATCGTGAGAACCTTGTTTTATAGCTGGTCATTCAGAAGTACACCATCTGAAGTGGGGGGCAGTCTTTTGAGACTGAACCCTCAGCCTGTGGGATCTGATGCTATCTCCAGGTAGAGGTGTCAGAACTGAGTCAAATTTGTAGGATTCTCAGTCGGTGTCTGCGGAATTTGAGAATGCCTTGATGTGGGACAAGCCCCACACCTTTCTGGTGTCAGAAGTATTGAAAATAGGAGTACCTAGCTGTCTCAGTTAATAGTGCATGCAACTCTTTTTTTTTTTTTTTTTTTTTAAGATTTTATTTACTGGGGAGGCTGAGTGGCTCTGTCAGTTAATTGTCTGCCTTTGGCTCAAGTCATGATCCCAGGGTCCAGAGATGGGGTCCCACATGTGGCTCCCCGCTCCCTCTGCCAGCTGCTCCCCTGGCTTGTGCTCGCGCTCTCTCTCTCTCTGTCAAATAAGTAAATCAAAAGAAAAGAAAAAAGAAAAAAGATCATGACCTGAGCGGAAGGCAGACACTTAGTTAAGTGACTGAGCCACCCAGACGACCCGAGCATGCAACTCTTGATTTCAGGATTGTAAGTTCAAGCCCCATGTTGATTGTGGAGCCCACTTAAAACATAAAAATATTGAAAATAGAGGAGAAAAATAGCTTTCCTTTACAAGTTTCTGCCATATACCAAATTTTAACATTTAATGCTAAGTACTTTATATATGTATGGGAGTAGTACTAAGAATGTTAATGGCTAAGTGTTGGAGAGATTTAACTCACTACCTCAGAGCCCAGATTTTCTGTCTTTTTACTTGAATCCAAAGACGTTTTCAAAAAGACAAAACGAAAAGAAACCCAAAACAAAGACCTTTTCAATACCCAGAACCAACCCATGCTGATTCAGGTTAACCTGGATACCCTCGCTCCTACCACCCCTTCAGGTCCAGTGCACGTGCCAACATTACTCTCTCTGGGAAGAAGCGCAGAAAGCTCCTCCAGCAGATCCGGCTGGCCCAGAAAGAGAAAGCAGCCATGGAAGGTGAGGCCGGGTCACCGAGCGGGGGGAAGGGGGCAGCCTGGATTCCTTGGGGTTCTTCAATGCTTCCTCTTTCCTTTTGCTCAGTGGAAGCCCCCGCCAAGCCAGCCAGGACCAGTGAACCGCAGCCCAAGCGGCAAAAGAAGACGAAAGGCCCCCAGGATGTAGACATGGAGGACCTTGAAGATGAGAGCTGAGTCTCCCACCCCTTCCACCCGAAGGTTCTCAGCTGGAACCAGAAGGACTCTGGTTGTTTCAGAGGATTTGGGAGGAAGCCTTGCCCCTTTTCATTCTCCTCGGATTCCTCTTCCTTGGTGGCCTAGTGACCTGCCCTGGAGTGGTGTGTTGAGAGGAAGAGGGTGGAGAAGAGAGACTGGAGAATGGGGCTCCCTCGCAGTCAGCTCCACTTGTAATAAAGCCCTAGAGTTCTCCCGGAGAGGCGTGTGATTTAATGTGGGAACGAATGGGAATGGGCCACAGGAAGGGGGCTGTGGGCATGGAAATGAGATAATTAGGACGTGAGACCCATGGAGTTCACTTGGGCTAAGCCATGCGAAGCCAGGCTCTGTGATGTTCCCATCCCCCTAGTGGGTGACACTCCCAACTCTCCATTTCTGACAAAAATACAGATTATTACAGAGATGGTAGATGAGATAAGGGTCCTGATGTCAGCTGTGCCACTGCCTCTGTGTGACCAAGAGGAGCCAAGTCACTTTGTCATGTTTGTCTCCACTTCCTTTGGTGGATTTTATAAATATAGAATTCAGTTTTAAAGATTGATCTGGAGCGCCTGGATGGCTCAGTGGGTTAAGCCTCTGCCTTCAGCTCAGGTCATGATCTCTGGGTCCTGGGATCGAGCCCCGCGTCGGGCTCTCTACACAGCAGGGAGCCTGCTTCCCCCTCTCTCTCTCTCTGCCTGCCTCTCTGCCTACTTGTGATTTCTGTCTGTCAAATAAATAAACTCTTTATAAAAAAAGATTGATTTTAGAGTTGGAGGGGGGCAGAGGGAGAGGGGAAGCCAGCTGTCTGCTGAGTGCAGAGCCCTACAGGGGTTCTATCTCAAAACCCTGAGATCAACTCTGAGATCATGACCGGAGCGGAAACCAAGAGTCGGGTGCTTAAACCAGGTACCCCTACTGGTTATATTTTTAGTTTTATTTTAAGTAAACTCTATGCAGGCCTGGAACTCATGACCCTGAGATCAAGAGGACATGTTGTACTGAGAGCCAGTGGGGCACCCCAGGATTGTATTTCCAATAAACTGAGAACCAAGCATTATTTTTCCCATTTAACATTCAGAACTTCTGTTGCAAGCCAGGGCTGGGGTGTTTGCTTAAAGTAAAAAGCTACCTGTGTGGAGGTGTGTTCAACGGAGGAAAAGCATATTCTCTCTGTCCTGTTTAATCAGTGCAGGCTTCCTGGAAGAGGGAGGGTTTGGGCCCAGTGTTGCATCTCCCAGCCAAATTTCATATTTTGAATTTCAAACCTTCAATAAAGTTAGGAAATTAGTATAATGAACCTTTATATACGCACTCAGATTTACCAATTTTTAACATTTTTCTACACTTAACTTGTTCTATCTCTATGCACTTGCAAATGTGTATGTGTCTGTAGATTTTTTGTCTTTGCTGACTCATCTGAAAATCCATTGCAGATGAGATTTTACCCCTAAGAACATTATTCTATGTAGCCAAAATACTACTGTCACACCTAACACATTTAACATTGGATAATACTGACTTTTTCATATTTGAATTTCCTTAGTTTCAATAATATTTTTTAAGACTTTATTATTTTTTTAAGATTTTATTTGTTTATTTGACAGAGAGAGATCACAAGTAGGCAGAGAGGCAGGCAGGGAGGGGGAAGCAGGCTCCCCGCTGAGCAGAGAGCCCAACGTAGGGCTCGATCCCAGGACCCTGAGACCATGACCTGAGCCAAAGGGAGAGGCTTAACCCATTGAGCCATGCAGGTGCCCCAAGACTTTATTTTTAAGTAATCTCGACACCCAACACAGGACTCAAATCCACAACCCCAAGATCAAGAGTCACACATTCCACCGACTGAGCCAGCCAAGTGCCCCAGAAAAGACATTTTTAATATTTTGGTATACCCATTCTTCGTAATTTTGTTCTACCCCTGTATCTAAGGCAGAAGGAGCTTGCTGTGTTGAAGAATTTCTGTATCTAGCATTATGCTAAGTCTTTTAGTAAGTGGTCTCAAGTGATCTTTGTAAAACATCTGGGAGACAGGAGACATCATACCCATTTTACAGATGAGGAAATGTGCTTCAAACATTTGGGTCACTGTCTCAGGGTTACGTTACTGATAAATAGCAGAGATGAATCTAGATCTGTCCAACACCAAAACAAAGCACCTTTAGATTATGAAATCCTTAAGAGCAAGGACCACATAACACTCTCATTGCTGGAGAACTTACCTGGTTGAAAAAGCTCCTTTTACAGATCCAAAGTTGAGGCTCTGAGATGGGAAGTGTTGGGTCCCAATTTGAAGCACTGTTAGGAGCAGAAATTGTCTCATATTACTGTTCTAGAACAGATTTTGTTTGCTAGGAGGTAATATATATACTTTGTAAGTGACTGCACTTCTAAAATGTAAGAACAAAAAAAGAACCATAATTAGTCCTTTAGCTTTTAAAATACAATCACTGGGTGCCTGGGTGGCTCAGTGGGTTAAGCCTCTGCCTTCGGCTCAGGTCATGATCTCAGGGTCCCGGGATCAAGCCCTGCATCGGGCTCTCTGCTTAGCAGGGAGACTGCTTCCTCCCCTCTCTCTGCCTGCCTCTCTGCCTACTTGTGATTCCTCTCTCTGTGTGTCAAATAAATAAATAAAATAAAAATAAAAATAAAATACAATCACTTCAAAAGTGTCGTTGGAAAACCAGCCTCTGTGCTTCAGACCCAAAATATAGCAGGAAGACGAGTTTGGGATAAAGAGGAACAATAGGTTTATTGGTTTGCCAGACAAAGGAGCCTGTAGCAAGCTGTGGCCCTCAAAAACTGTAAGCCCACTGGAAGGTAGGGGCTCAGAGGAATGGGCTGAGGGGTTTTATAGGTAAATACAGGATCTAGCTGGTTTCTATAGGAATTGTATAGGTGCTGCCAGACTCCTTAGTCCTTTTCAGGGTGGTACCAGGTTCCTGAAACAAAAGGCTAAAAAAGGAGGAGAGGAGGTTTGGCAGAGAAGAAAAAGGTTACTTTAAAATCAAGCTTTGCCGAAGCATTAGTACAGCCATTTTGATCTTTGTTCAAGTCTATGTTTTTAAGTGGTTTCAAAGATATCTTCAGGAACTGCCATCTGGTATCACTCTAACTCACACTTCCACTGAGAGCAGTAAGCCTTCTGGCCTCAAAACCAATTTTCCTTTTCATTTATTTAACCAACTATTAAGAACCTACTACGTGCCTGGCAAACACTGTTGTAGGGAATGAGGAGTAGCCTTCAACAAAATAGGCAAATTTCCTGTTGTCCAAGAGCTGATTTTCTGGAGTTTATTCAACAAATGTAATAAAAATAATGAATGCTTATATGGTGCTTACTTAACCATTGCAGGTCACTAAGTGCTATACAATGAATGATGTGGAGAACAAAGGCTAAAGAAATACAGAAAAAAAAAAAGAAACTTCTTACAACTTAACAGCCCATCGAGGACTACTTGGGACAGGCAGAGTGACCTTCCTCCAGGAACTCAACTGCTTCAACGGCAATACTTTGCTAGAGGCAAATGGCAACCTTTGTTTGATCTTAGCCTGACCTCCAGGATCCTCTAAGTCTTCTTTAACATATACAAATCCCTTTGGAAATGTCCTTCATCTCTATTCCCCCCTTCAACCGCCCCTGCCAAGATACATGTTAGCAATCATCCTCCAAGCATATGGGCCACTGATCGGCATCTGAAGGGCCTCATGACTCAAGTTCTACTAGGCAGTGGTAAACGACCCCTCAAGGTCCTGGAAACCTTAGAGATTCACGCTCTCCCTAACCCCCTCCCAACTTAAAAATATATAATCAGTCACTCCTCACAACCCCAGTGCGCTCTTCCTGCCCACAGTTCCTGTCCCTGTGCTTTAAAAAAAAAAACACAACACATCCTTTTTGCACAGAAGATGTCTCAAGAATTCTTTCTTTTTCTTTTTTCTTTTTTTTAAATTTAAGATTTTATTTATTTATTTGTCAGAGAGAGAGAGAGAGCGCACAAACAGAGTGGCAGTCAGAGGCAGAGGGAGAAGCAGGCTCTCTGCCAAGCAAGGAGCCCAGTGCGGGACTCAATCCCGGGACTCTGGGATCATGACCAGAGTGGAAGGCAGCTGCTTAACCAACTGACCCACCCAGCCGTCTCTCAAAAATTCTTTCTTGACCATTGGCTCCCGGACCCCGGCATTTCACATCAGTGAACATATTCCCTTGTTTCAGTTTCCACAACAAGCCCTGCCTGTGAGGCAGTTGTACTATGATCATCCTCATTGGGGAAGAGGAAATAGGACCAGAGAGGGTAAAGAGAGTGCGCAGCCGGTAAGTGGAAGAGCTGGAACTTGACCTAGACAGACTGGCTGTCGTAGGGGCTCTTCAAGAGGTGCCTATGAGCTCTTCGTATAGTTACCACACTCCCTATCTGCAAGGGAGAGGAGAGGTCCTGAGTTGGCCCGCTGGGGAGAGAGCAAAGACTAAACAATGAAGACTATACAGAGGGACAGAAGCGCCAGCCTATGACTGGGAGAACACCTATAGCCTGGCCAGCCCAATTTATTTTGGGCTTCCTCTCCTTCTCTGTACTTCCTTTTCCTCTCTTAGGAGTCCTCCCCCCACCCCCCGCCCAATTCTCTCTCTCCTTCTCTCTCTTAGGCTCCCACCCACCGTGGAGCTCAATGCGGGGCTTGAACTTACGCCCCTGAGACTGAGACCTGAGCTGAGATCCGGACTCCCAGGCTTAATCGACTGAGCCACCCAGCCGGCCCTCCCTCCTTTCTTTCCGTCTTTTAAGGGAAGGTTTCCCCTTCCCTTCTCTCCTTTAACTACTTTTTCCATTGTCAGTGTTTGTTTACTTATTTAATATCGTCACTATTTATTGATGAAATGTTTCCTAGTGCTTCATTTTTTAAAACCTCGTGAGTTGAACACTTTGCATTTTTGGCTTTCGGCAAAATAATTAAATCCAACTGGGAATAGCCGCATCTAGCTTCAGTTTGTGTCTTAAATGCCCTTTGGGGGTAAAACGGCATGGTTGAGGCCGGGTCAGCTTCTCGCTGTCACCGTCGCGATCCCGCTCTGGGGTCCGAACGTGGTCCGGAACCAATGTAGGAGGGTCGCGGACGTCGCCGGACGGGTTTTCCTGAGAAGCTTAGTCGGTGGTTCCTTTCGGGTTTCCCGTCAGCGCGCATGCGCTGCCTGCGCTTCGCCGCTCCCGCCTCGGGCTCGGGCTAGGGCTCCGGGATGTCCGCGTTGTGCGACCCTCCCGGGGCCCCAGGGCCTCCCGGGCCTGCCCCGGCCACCCACGGTCCCGCGCCGCTCAGGTAGTCAGAGCCCCTGGCATCTTCCCCCATCGCGCGGCCCTGCGCCGATCCCCAGCCTTCTCGGCAGAAACCCGGATCCTACCTCGAGAACTCGCGTCAGGGTTCTCAGAGATTCCTGGTCGGGTCTTCCCAGAACTCAGGGACTGCCTCACCAAAACTCTGGGCTCCAGTGCCCGCACTCCTAAGACCTTGGTCTTGCCTCCTCCTAAACCCCAACGCCTAGTTACCCCAGATCCCGGCCTTGTTCTCCCAAGAGTTGGGGATATCAGAACTCTTGGGAACCGAGCTGTCCTGCCCCTTTTAGACCCAAGAGAACCCAGGGTCCCCTGACTTCATGGAGACTCCCTGGAAACCCAGACCCGGAAACCCACAAAATGCTTCCCTCTAGCCTTTGCCTTGCCCTCCAACTAAGCTACTCTCCCTCACCTTAGGGTGGTTTGTTTATTTGTTTATTTATTTAAGGAATGAGGGCACAGTCGGAGCCCTATCAGCCCTTAGAGGATGCGGTCTTTTTTGGCAGAAAAGGCAGTAAGAGGAAGGGGACTTTGCCTCTTCCCTTAACACTGGTTTCTGAACGCCTAAGACTGAAGCCGTATGTTTTGGGAGGGGAAGGGCTGAAAAGCAGGCATTACATTGTCTGTATCCTGGGACACCGTGATTCCTAGGCACACTGAGGATGCCTGGAAGGTGGTGGTTGATGTGGAGTTCAAGTGGTGGGTGGTTAGGAGGCTTGCAGAATATGGGAAGAAACAGGTACTAGGAAGCCTTAATGAGGGACAAGTTTGAGTTTAGGATTTTCTTTAAGAGCTTGTGTTTTGGGGGGCAAAATCAAGCAGGAAAGGTGTTTTTAAAGCAGATGTTATAGCCACACAATATATATTTACTCAATTCAGCGAATACTTAACGGAACACTTCCCATATACCAGGCGTCTCAATAGAAAGGTATTCTGTGTTAAATAGCACAGAAATGTTTACTATCCTTTTGGAGTTTATAATCTGATCACTTGTGCTCGCTTCGGCAGCACATATACTATAATCTGATCACTTAACCTTGGTTTTCTTATCTGTAAAGTGGGATCATACCTTACTGGGGCTGTTGTCTGGATTGGAATAACACACATAAAGTTCCTAAGAGAGTACCTTACATGAGTGACCTAACATTGATATTATTGTTATTGAAAAAAAAAGTATTTATTGGGTGATGAGTGTGAACTTGATAGGGTGCTTAAGTGCTTCATGTACATTATCTTTTGAAGGAGGTACAGTTATCCCTCTTTTACATGGAAAGAAACCAAAGCTCAGGGAGGAATGTAATGTGCCTAACATCTCACAGCGCTCTAAGTCTGCTTCTCTTGCTTCCTTCCAGTGCTCAAGAGCTGTCCCAGGAAATCAAGGCTTTTCTGACTGGCGTGGACCCTATTCTGGGCCACCAACTCTCGGCCCGGGAACATGCTCGCTGTGGTCTCCTCCTGCTCCGCTCTTTGCCACCTGCTCGGGCCGCTGTGCTTGACCACTTGCGAGGAGTCTTTGATGAGAGTGTCCGGGCCCATCTGGCTGCCCTGGACGAAAGCCCTGTGGCTGGCCCCCCTCACCTCCGTCCACCCCCACCCTCCCATGTCCCCGCTGGGGGACCTGGTCTAGAAGATGTGGTGCAGGAAGTACAGCAGGTGCTGTCTGAGTTTATCCGGGCCAACCCGAAGGCCTGGGCACCTGTGATTAGTGCGTGGTCCATTGACCTCATGGGGCAGCTGAGCAGCACATACTCAGGCCAGCACCAGCGTGTGCCCCATGCCACTGGCTCTCTCAACGAATTGCTGCAGCTGTGGATGGGCTGTCGGGCCACCCGCACATTAATGGACATCTATGTTCAGTGTCTCTCAGCTCTCATTGGTAGTTGCCCAGATGCCTGCGTGGATGCCTTGCTGGATACCTCTGTCCAGCATTCCCCACACTTCGACTGGGTTGTGGCCCATATTGGCTCCTCTTTTCCTGGCACTATCATCTCCCGAGTTCTCTCCTGTGGCCTTAAGGATTTCTGTGTTCACGGTGGGGCTGGAGGTGGAGCTGGTGGCAGTGGTGGAAGCTCTTCTCAGACCCCCTCTATAGACCCGTTCCCTGGATCTCCTGCTATCCCTGGGGAGAAACGGGTGCCCAAGATTGCCTCAGTTGTAGGCATCCTAGGGCACCTGGCCTCCCGCCATGGAGACAGCATCCGCCGGGAGCTTCTGCGAATGTTCCATGATAGCCTGGCAGGGGGCTCTGGGGGCCGGAGTGGTGACCCGTCCCTTCAGGCCACAGTTCCTTTCCTACTGCAGCTGGCGGTCATGTCACCAGCGTTGCTGGGCACCGTCTCTGGAGAGCTGGTGGACTGCCTTAAGCCCCCAGCTGTGCTGAGTCAGCTGCAGCAACACCTGCAGGGATTCCCCCGAGAGGAGCTGGACAACATGCTGAATCTGGCTGTGCACCTGGTGAGCCAGGCCTCGGGGGCAGGTGCCTACCGCCTCTTGCAGTTTCTGGTGGACACAGCTATGCCTGCCTCAGTCATTACCACCCAGGGCCTGGCTGTGCCGGACACTGTACGTGAGGCCTGTGACCGGCTGATCCAGCTGCTGCTGCTGCACCTGCAAAAACTGGTTCATCACCGGGGAGGGTCTCCTGGGGAAGGGGTGCTGGGCCCGCCCCCACCCCCCCGCCCTGTGCCCTTTCTAGATGCGCTAAGAAACCACGTTGGAGAGCTGTGTGGAGAGACGTTACGATTGGAGCGGAAGCGCTTTCTCTGGCAACACCAGCTCCTGGGCCTGCTCTCTGTCTATACTCGGCCTAGCTGTGGACCTGAGGCCTTGGGCCATCTCCTGAGCCGGGCCCGAAGCCCTGAAGAGTTGAGTCTGGCCACCCAATTATATGCAGGGCTGGTGGTCAGTCTCTCTGGCCTCCTGCCTCTGGCTTTCCGAAGCTGCCTGGCTCGGGTACACGCAGGGACTCTGCAGCCTCCCTTCACCGCCCGGTTCCTGCGTAACTTGGCACTGCTAGTGGGCTGGGAACAGCAGGGTGGTGAGGGCCCTGCAGCCCTAGGGGCCCGGTTTGGGGAGTCTGCATCAGCCCATTTGTCTGACCTGGCTCCTCTCCTGCTACATCCTGAGGAGGAAGTAGCTGAAGCTGCTGCTTCCCTGCTGGCCATTTGTCCCTTTCCTCAAGAAGCCCTGTCCCCCTCCCAACTCCTGGGGCTGGTGAGAGCTGGAGTACATCGATTCTTTGCCTCTCTGAGGCTGCATGGCCCCCCAGGTGTGGCATCAGCCTCTCAGCTTCTTACCCGCCTCTCTCAGACCTCCCCAGCTGGGCTTAAGGCTGTCTTGCAGCTGCTAGTTGAGGGAGCCTTACATCGGGGCAACGCAGAACTGTTTGGAGGGGAAGTGGATAGGGACAATGAGACTCTTTCGGTTGTCTCTGCTCCTTTGGCCTCTGCCTCCCTGTTGGACACAAACCGGCGGCACACAGCAGCTGTGCCAGGGCCTGGAGGGATTTGGTCAGTTTTCCATGCTGGAGTCATAGGTCGTGGCCTAAAGCCACCCAAGTTTGTCCAGTCGCGCAATCAGCAGGAAGTGAGCTATAACACCCAGAGCCTCCTCAGCCTCCTGGTGCACTGCTGCAGTGCCCCTGGGGGTACTGAATGTGGGGGCTGCTGGGGGGCTCCCACCCTGAGCCCGGAGGCAGCCAAAGCGGTGGCAGTGACCTTGGTGGAGAGCGTGTGTCCTGATGCAGCTGGTGCTGAGCTGGCCTGGCCCCCTGAGGAGCATGCCAGGGCCACAGTGGAGCGGGATCTCCGCATTGGCCGACGCTTCCGGGAACAGCCCCTGCTCTTTGAGCTGTTGAAGCTGGTAGCTGCTGCTCCCCCAGCCCTGTGCTACTGCTCCGTGCTCCTGCGGGGGCTACTAGCCGCCCTTCTGGGTCATTGGGAAGCCTCTCGCCACCCTGATACAGCTCACTCTCCCTGGCACCTGGAGGCATCCTGCACCCTGGTAGCTGTCATGGCAGAGGGAAGCCTCCTGCCACCAGCCCTGGGTAATATGCACGAGGTATTTAGCCAGCTGGCACCTTTTGAAGTGCGTCTGCTGCTGCTCAGTGTTTGGGGCTTTCTCCGGGAGCATGGACCATTGCCCCAGAAGTTCATCTTCCAGTCAGAGCGTGGCCGCTTCATCCGGGACTTCTCCAGGGAGGGTGGCGGTGAGGGTGGACCCCATCTTGCTGTGCTGCACAGTGTCCTCCACCGCAACATTGACCGCCTGGGCCTTTTCTCTGGCCGTTTTCAGGCACCTTCACCGTCCACTCTCCTTCGGCAGGGGACATAGCCTTTTCCAAACTTCGGAAGCCAAGGGAGATTGAGCAGTGAGAAAGATAGGGGGCTAAGGTGCTGCAGAAAGGTGGAGGTTTCTCTTTTAAAACCCTAGGCTAAAGAGCGCTGTCACTTTTTTCCTCCCCCACCTTTTTTTCTAAATAAAATTTGCCGACTTGAGAAAAGCAGAGTCCAGTGCCTCTGTCTGATGCTTAGAGCTGGTAAAGTCGGACAGCGCCTGGCTCTGGACAATCCCACCCCCGCCCGCAAGCCACGCCCTTGGAGCCGCCTGACGCGGGCGTTTATTGTGCGCGCTCTGCCAATGGGACAGCCGCCCGGCCGCTCTCTGGTCGGGCCAATCAGAAGGCCGGAAGGGGCGGGCACTAAGGTACGTGGCTCAACGCGCGCGGGGGGAGGAGAGGCTCGGGGTCAAGGAGCAAACCCGGCACAAGATGGCGGCGGTAGCGGCAGTGGCGGCGCGTAGGAGGCGGTGAGGAGCCCGCAACCCGGGGGCACGCCCGGGACGCCCCCAGGCCCCCCAAACCCCATATCTCTCCTTCCTGTGTGTCCTCCTGAGACTTTGTTACCCCCCCCCGGCCTCGTGAGCACCTTTTGTCCCTCTGGAGGTGGCCTCCGTCTCCCCCGGTTTTCTCGCGGTAGATCCGCGCGGCGCTGGGGGCCCTTGCTTCTGGGGCTCCCAGCTCCAGCCCGGCGGCTCATGAGGGCCGCAACCGTTCCCTCTTCTTGGCCTTGGCCGCTCTCAGCCGCCCCCCTCCCTTGGCGGCTCGCGGCGGTTAATGCTGCCGCCTCCTTCCTGCAGTGTGCGGGGCCATCCGGGCGGGGACTAGACGCAGCGGGGCCTCCGGGAACGCAGCCCACTGTCCTTCGGGCCCCTCATCCGGGTAACACCGCGGACTGCTGTCCCGCCTGCACTACCCTTCTTGCCCTACGCGCCCCCCACCCCCACCCCAGAGCCCCGGACCCTGCCCTGCTCTTGTCTTCACGTGGACACCAACCCTGGCTTGTTCGGTGTTCACGGTCGCTGGGCACGGCTGGGGCAGGATCCCGTAAGTTCACGGTCCCTCTGGATGATGGTGCTCAAACACAACATGGCAATCGAATGTTTTGGTCTGCGCTCTCGAGTTTCTGTTACCGAAAAAAAAAAAACCGGTTCGAAACAATCACCAACGCCACAAAGCGTTTACCTGGACATAACGGATGTACTGGGGTGGGAGAGGCATGTCCTGTGACCAGCAGTGAAAAAAAAGATTGGACTGTAAACTCAACTCTCTGAAGTCTGTGATCTGAAACAATAAACGGGTGCACCTTACCCTGCGGCTCATTCCTGACTTTGGCTTGTGACCACCTCTTGCTCTGGGGCGTTCGAGGCATTCCTGAGTTCCTAGGGCCTTCCAATAGGTCACTTCTGAAAGATCTTTTAGAAATCCTAACCTCATTGGTATTTCTCCCAAGCCCATTGCATAGACTGTGTAACTAGAACTCCAGAGGGTATTTAACTCACTGTACTTCTGATTACTGCCGCTTTGGGCAGGTGGGCATGGGGTCAGTGGTGCAGGGTGCCTGCCGCAGTCACTCCTCAGGACCTGGGCCACAAGCTTAGCTTTTGAGTTTTCTGGTAGCATTTCTTCTTCTTTTGATTCTAATTATTCCTGCTTGGCCTATCAAAAGACAGTGCCTGGTGTTCTTCCCAGTTTTCTGTGTGTCCTGCATTGCTTTTCACATTCTTCTGGAACTGGAGGGCTATGTTCTGCCATCTCCTTTCTGGTGATGTTCCTTACCTTTAGCTATCAAACAGTTTGAGGCTAATGCTGGATACAATGTATATATAGTCTCTAGTTACCTTGTTAACAGTTTGCAAAGTTTTAAGACTTTAAGAGAAGACTGTGTTTGTTTTCTCTTCCTATTTGGGACACTTTCTTAAGAGTGTGCTCCTGGACAACCCACATTTGTCGCTGGAAAAGCATGTTTAAAATGCAGATTCCGCCCCGGGATTTGGGAATCTACATTTACTAACTACTGCAGCTAATTCTTAACGGTGAAGTTTGAGGACCTCTGTTTAGGATTTACTGAGAATGGATGAACATGCCTTTCAAACTAACTTGCTTAAATAGGCCAGTTAGTCCTTTGTCTGTCATTTGACAGGACGTTGGGGGAAGTGACAGTTTGTGGTAACCTTGGGGTAATGGTCCTCAGTGAGGCAGGCCCTGCTGGTAGGTGGTGTGCTGTATTGTGTATCATGAAGTCCTCGGGCCCCGGAGTCAGGCAGAGCTGAGTTCGATCCCAGTTTCACTCCTTATTAGCAGTTTAGTTTTGGATGGATTGTTGAACCTTTTATGCTTCAATTTTCTAATCTGGGTAAAACTCCAACCCTACATTCACCAAGTAAACAACAAAAGAAATGAAAAAGAGGTAGTGTGTATCAAGAAGTAGTTTTGAATGATGGTCGCCCATTAGTGTTTGAGGAGATTTTAAAAACTGATGCCCAGGCCCCTGTTTGTGTCAGTTCGATCAGAATCTGTGGGGTGAGACTGATACTTTAAAAAACTTCAGGGAGAGTTGAAAACCGAGGATATAGGCAGTTAGTCTGGTCCCTGGGGATATGTTAGGATTCAATACATGTGGCTATGGTTACCCAGTAGTGGTGACTGACTTTGAAGATCTAGGAGCAGGATGCCTAGGGTGCTGGGGATATTGGGACTCTAGGTATTGTGACCACAGGCCAGATGAGGGTACATCTTTAACTTTTCCACCGTAGCTCCACCTAATGCCTTGCCCAGTGGCTAAGGCATGGCTGGCTTTGTTTCTCTGTTCCTCACATGGTGCCACCACTTCCCCTGGGACCGGCTGTTACTGCTCCTTTCCTCTGAGAAGCTGATGTAACCAGAGTCAATACCAGGGCCTCTGAAGGCCAAAGATCCTGTGTCCACTTCCTCTGCCTTTTGAAGGGAAGGTGTGAGCGAGCCAACTCCTCAGGCCTGACACTTCACCCCATGTCCACGCTGCCTTCTCTTCTATTTAACCAGACTCCTTCTATTTCTCCCCCTTTAGGGTTGTGGTGGGAAGGGGCCTTTCCCTGTGAAGGTGGGGCCTTTTCTGACCTCTGTGCTGATTGTTCCCTCTTTGTCTTTTTCCTCCTTAGGTCTGGGGCAGGTTTGGTACTTGCTTGTTTTGGGGTCTGCCTGGGAGTTACCCTTGCTGTGGATAGAAGCAACTTTAAGACCTGTGAAGAGAGTTCCTTCTGCAAGTATGATATTTCTTGGAGAGTGGGGTGGAAAATAGGGTACTGTGGGAGGTGCTGTGGCAGGTGGGGGGTAGCCTAGGGACACTGCAGGTGGTAGAGGGACCAAGGAACATTGGGGAACCTTCCTTCCCATTTCACTTGGCAGGAGGCAACGAAGCATACGGCCAGGCCTTTCTCCGTACCGAGCCTTGCTGGACTCTCTACAGCTTGGTCCCGATGCCCTCACAGTCCGTCTGATCAACGAGGTCACCAAGGTCAGGGAAGAAAAGGAGTCTGGTGGGGGTGGGGAAATGCTTGCTAAGGGGTAATTTGGCAGAGGTGAACCTATAGCCAACATCCTGTCCCAGCCATCTTGGGATTTTGTGAGGAATTCAGATCTCAGGTCCCTTGGGCTAGAGGGAGGAGACCCACTCAGGAGGGAGTGGGTTCAGAGGGCATTCTGTGGTGTAGCCCTCTCCCTTCTCCAGATCCAAACCTCTACCCCCACAGGCAGTGCTGGTGCTGGAGCTCCAGGGGCTTCAAAAGAACATGACCCGGATAAGGATTGATGAGCTGGAGCCCCGGCGGCCCCGATACCGGGTGTCAGATGTATTGGTGGCTGACCCCCCCACATCTCGGTAAATTTTTCTTGAGAAACTTATGCATTTCCACGGTCCTTTTCTCCTTCCCGATGAATCTCTATTTGGCTGATATTTTTTTTCTTTTTTCCCCACTTTGGGATAGCAGCTCTCTAGTATCCTCGTCACTCTCCTAACCTTGCTCCGTTTCTTCCTCTGTTTCATGCATTTTCTCTTCTGCCCTTCTTCTTCTTTCATTGTGCAGACAGATACTGCTTCCAGCTCTGTGCCAGGCCTGGGCTAGGGGCTGGCGATGCAAAAGTAAATAAACAAGGCCCCAGATCTTGCCCTCCAGCGTCAGTGTCTGTGTGGTTGGTTCCTCCTGTCCTTTCCCTTCCCCTTACTTTTTCTCTTTTTCTTTCTTTTTCTTCAGATAGTCATGATACGGTTCCTCAAATTCTTGAGTCACGACACAGTGTCATAATGAATATTCCATCATGGGGTTCTCTCTCTCTGTTTTAAGTTTATTTATTTATTTTTTAGTAATCTCTGCAACCGACGTGGGGCTCAAACCTAACAGCCCCGAGGTCAAGAGTTGCATGCTCTGCCAGCTGAGCCAGCCCAGGGCCCCATGCATGGCTCTCTATTAAGTACTTAATTTAGAATATGATATGATAAACCTTCCGTGTATACCCTTTACGCAGCCCAGTCATATACTTCTCACTATCATGTGGCCCTGACCGCCCCCAGAGGTGATTGTTATTCTTAAGTTATCATTCACTTGTCTTATTTTTTTTTTAAGATTTTATTTACTTATTTGACAGAGATCACAAGTAGGCAGAGAGACAGGCAGAGAGAGAGGGGGAGCAGTCTCCCCGCTGAGCAGAGAGCCCGATGTGGGGCTCGATCCCAGGACCCTGGGATCATGACCCGAGCCAAAGGCAGAGGATTAACCCACTGAGCCACCCAGGTGCCCCTGTATAATTTTTTAAAAGATTTTATTTATTTGACAGAAAGAGAGAGGACAAGCAGGTGGAGCTGCAGGCACAGGGAGAGGGAGAAGCAGGCTCCCCACTGAGCAGGGAGCCTGATGTGGGGCTCAATCCCAGGACCTAGGGATCATGACCTGAGCCGAAGGCAGATGCTTAACTGACTGAGTCACCCAGGCACCCCTATGAGTTGTGTTTAAATAATTCTTCTCTATTTCAAGGTCATAAAAATATTATATATTTTTTGTAAATATCTTACTTTAGGGACGCCTGGCTGGCTCAGTCCATAGAACATGTGTCTCTTGTCTCTGTGACTCTTGTTCTCAGGGTCATGGGTTTGAGCCCCATGTTGGGTGTAGAGATTACTTAAAAAAGAAAAAAAGGGGCGCCTGGGTGGCTCAGTGGGTTAAGGCCTCTGCCTTTGGCTCAGGTCCTGGTCTCAGGGTTATGGGATGGAGCTCCTCATAGGGCTCTCTGCTCAGCAGGGAGCCTGCTTCCTCCTTTCTCTCTGCGTACTTGTGGTCTCTGTCTGTCAGATAAATAAATAAAATCTTTTAAAAAAAAGTTAAAAAATCTTTCTTTAAAATGTTAAGTCATAATCTTTCGAGTAGTTACTTATATCTGGTATGAGGTAGGAATTTGGTACCATTTTTTTCCTAATCAAAATTTATTTTTCTGACTTCTCTATTGAATAGTTCCCCTTTCCTCACCCAACTGCCATGCTACCTCTGTTACATTTTGAAGTTCTAAGTATGCTTGGGTCCACTGCCAGGCTCTTCTTCATTCCTTTGGTGAATCTGTCTGCCCCTGGCACTGTCCCCACACCAACTATAGCTCTTAGCAGTCCCCCTCCCCACCGTCTGAAAGTGTCATCACCGCTCTTGGCTCTTTGTGCTTCTTTTTATCCCTTTCGATCTCTTTCCCAGGCTTTCTGTCTCTGGCCGTGATGAAAACAGTGTGGAGCTCACCGTGGCTGAGGGACCCTATAAAATCATCTTGACAGCACGGCCATTCCGCCTGGACCTGTTAGAGGACCGCAGTCTTCTGCTTAGTGTCAATGCCCGAGGACTCTTGGATTTTGAGCACCAGAGGGCCCCCAGGGTCCCGTGAGTACAGGGGTTGGGACTGGAGAGGACCTAGTAGGCCAGGGCCCAGGGGTGTGGTGGATTTGGCACTGGGTCCCTGGGAGGAGACAGGGTGGCAGGACCGCCAGGTAGGGGCTGGGGCTGAGACTGGGAGAAGCTGCTGTCAGGGAGGGTAGGAAGCAGACCCAGGTCGCGGTTTTCTCCGTTTCCTGTACAGACCAGGAGGCAAGTCACTTTTGTCCCTGAGCTGTACCCTGGGCACCTCCTCTGGGAGGCCTGCCTGGGTCTGCCTTTCCCTCTTCCCCTTTTCACACCATCACATTTCCCAGGTTTATTTTCTTCCTTTTTGTTTTATTTTTTGTTTTGTTTCTTTTCTGCCCCATCCCCCCATCTCTGGAAGTTTGTCGACTGAAACTCACTTTTATGTTTCTGTTTTTGTGTTGGTTTTGTGCCTCCTTTTCCCCTTCCCTACCCATTTCCTCCTGCCCCAGTTTCTCGGATAAAGTTAGTCTCACGCTCGGTAGCATTTGGGATAAGATCAAGAACCTTTTCTCTAGGTAAATCCATGGCCACTGGTACTGTATCTGTTCCTCTGCCCTTACCCACCCTTCACTCTGGCCCCCAGGGGAAGGTGCCCCAGACCTTTCTATACCCTGCCCTTCACTCACCCTTCTTTCTCCAGATACGTGGTATCTGGTCCCTGGTCCCCTGGCTGGGAGCCCCCTGGGAGAAGGAAGATGAAATGTTGGAATTCCTTAAGGAATGTAGGGAGCTTCTTGATTTGTGATGAGGTGGAGAGATGCTGCCCAGTGCTGGGGTTTCTGGCTCTTAGTGGGGGTGCACCGAGGCTCTAGGTGGAACTGCTTGCCAGCTGCCCTTGAAAACATTCTTCGGCAGAACCTCTTGTTTGAGTCCCTGCATATACCTGTAGAGGCTTGACCGTGGTATGACCCACTTGCCTTTGTAAAACCCTGGTGTCTGGCCAAGAGGCTGAGGTCCAGTGAGAGTCGTTGGGGCCGGGTTCTCTCAGAGGCTGCAGAGCCAGCACTGACATTCCCAGTCCAGGCACTTGAACCATCCTGCCTATCTCTTCTGGAACGCAGGCAGAGGCTGGGGGTTGAGTCCTGTGTGTGGCAGGCACCTCCTGGTGGCATTAATCATTTCCCTTTCTCATTTCTCTCCCCGTCCTTTGCATATTGGTTTGCTCACTGGGGCCCCTTGCCAAGCTTTAACATTCAGTCCCTTCCTCCAATGCCTTCGTTCCTTTGGACCCTTGGCTCTCTATTCCCTTACCCCTCCTTCCACTAGCCCCTCGTCCCTGCCCCCTCTGGATTGGAGCAGACAGCTCTCCTACCTTCCAGGCAAGGATCAAAAGACCCAGCTGAGGGCGGTGGGGCCCAGCCGGAGGAAGCACCTGGGGATGGTGACAAGGCAAGTCAATGGGCTGGGTTGTTGGGCACAGGGCTGGCTGGGAGGTTGGAGGGGAAAGGCCCACAGGAAACTTGAGCTCATTCTCCCCATTGGGGATGGGATTTAGAAGAGGGCGGGGAAAGAGAGAGCTAGTGTGTGACTGGAGGTGCTCTGCTTTCCTCCTCACAGCCAGAGGAGACCCAGGGGAAGGCAGAGAAAGATGAGCCAGGAGCCTGGGAGGAGACATTCAAAACTCACTCTGACAGCAAGCCATATGGTGAGGGACTGGGAGAGCCTTGGGCAGGGATGTGAGGACTCCTTGTCAAACAGAAGCTCTGGAGCCCATCTTCTGCTTTCCTTCCAGGCCCCACGTCTGTGGGTTTAGACTTCTCTCTGCCAGGCATGGAGCATGTGTATGGGATCCCTGAGCATGCAGACAACCTGAGGTTAAAGGTCACTGAGTGAGTCCCATGGTGACATCAAGAAATGGGGGCGGGAAAGAGGGGTTGGGCGTTAGGGCTATGAAGTGGTATCCATGCAGTTTGGATGCTCCAGACAAGCATGGATCACTTCCTGTGGCCACATCACCTTTGGTGATCAGAAAGTTCTCCTTTGAGGGGTGCCTCGGTGGCTCAGTTGGTTAAGCATCTGCCTTCGGCTTAGGTCGTGATCCCAGCATCCTGGGATTGAGCCCCACATCAGGCTTGCTGCTCAGTAGGGACTCTGCTTCTCCCTCTTCCTTTGCCCCTCCCCATTGCTTATGCACACTCTCCCTCAGAAATAAAATCTTAAATAAAGAAAAATTCTTGTTTGAGAAAGGTTTGAGAAAGGGCGGGGGGGCCAATTCTTATCACTCTGTATCTGTGGGGTGGAGGTTGTGGGTGCCACAGCCTAGGGCCAGTCTGTCTGTCTGCCTGCAGGGGTGGGGAGCCATATCGCCTCTACAATTTGGATGTATTCCAGTATGAGCTCTACAACCCCATGGCCCTGTATGGGTCTGTGCCTGTGCTCCTGGCACACAGCCCTCATCGGGACCTGGGCATCTTCTGGCTCAATGCAGCGGAGACCTGGGTTGACATATCGTCCAACACCGCAGGGAAGGTGAGCACACAGGCGGGGAGCAGTAAGAGAGCAGCACATGTTCAGGCCTGAGACAGTGGGTGTGCCAGGGCAATTTACTTTGAAGAGGCTGGCGGGAGGCTCCTGGGGATCCCTGTTTAGGGACTGGGTGGGAGAAGGGGCCCTGAGCCTTGGGAGCAGCATTTGAGTTCCCTGGCCCTTCCCAGAAAACACACGCTCGTGGAGAAGGTATTGCTCCTTCTGCATTTGTTGTCAGTGCATTTGTTAGTGACCATACGTAGTGTATTATATTTTACACTATATAATTACACTATATATTATAGTGTACTAGACACTCTGGTAGGTGCTGGGGATATATTGCTGTTGGGGTAGGAAATGTTCTCGCTCTCAGGGTGGAAGACAGATGTTACACGGGTGAGAAGGCGGGGTGAGTTCCGCAGTGGTAAGTGTTGACAAGGAGATGCAGCGGTCACGCGGTGGGGACGGAGACAGTGCTGTTTTAGATGGCATGGTCCAGAAAAGCCTCCCCGAGGAGGTGATATCTAATCTCAGCCCAGAGTGACTCCTTAGGACCCCGCTGTGTGAGGACTCTGAAGAGAACACTGCTGCTTTGTCTCTGGGTCAGGGATGAAGAGGGTGGGTGTTGGATCTGTGTGTTTGGTCCCCTCTGTAGACCCTGTTTGGGAAGATGCTAGACTACCTGCAAGGCTCCGGGGAGACCCCGCAGACAGATGTCCGCTGGATGTCGGAGAGCGGCATCATTGATGTCTTCCTGCTCCTCGGGCCCTCTGCCTTTGACGTGTTCCGGCAGTATGCCAGTCTCACAGGTACTTGCGTCCCCTCTCTGCCAGCCTGCAGCCTCCTCTGCTGGCCCGATCTCCTTGAGAGGATGACTCCACTTTTCAAAAGTTCTGTGCCTCAGCGTACTTACTAGCCCAGTACACTTCACTCTCTCTCTCATCGACAAGCCTCCCTTCCTTTCTGGGTGTTCCAGTGGCCCAGGTTGGGCCTGACCCCACTGTGACCCCCGTGCCTGCAGGGACCCAGGCATTGCCCCCGCTCTTCTCCCTCGGCTACCACCAGAGCCGCTGGAACTACCGGGATGAGGCCGATGTGCTGGAAGTCGATCAGGGCTTCGATGATCACAACCTGCCCTGCGATGTCATTTGGCTGGACATCGAGCATGCTGATGGCAAGCGGTACTTCACCTGGGACCCCAGCCGTTTCCCCCAACCCCTTACCATGCTGGAACACTTGGCCTCCAAGAGGCGGAAGGTAAGAGGGCTGTGGCCATGCTCGGTCTCCTCAGGCACAGCAGCCCTGGAGAGCTCTGAGCATCCCTGTTCCTTGCCTGCAGCTGGTGGCCATTGTGGACCCCCACATCAAGGTGGATTCTGGCTACCGTGTACATGAAGAGTTGCAGAGCCGGGGTCTATATGTTAAAACCCGGGATGGCTCTGACTACGAGGGCTGGTGCTGGCCAGGTAGGTGGGCCCAGAATTGAGGGAGAGGCTGTTGTGAGACCAGGAAGATAGGATGGCCACCATTGTGCCCTGTGGAGGTTGACAGCCACCCTTAACTTGTCCTAGGTGCCGCTGGTTATCCTGATTTTACCAATCCTACGATGAGGGCCTGGTGGGCCAACATGTTCAGCTTTGACAACTATGAGGTACGGCAGCCCCTCCTCTACCTGCATCTGTCATTCCCACCCCACCTCCTTGAGGCCATCAGTCTCTCCCGGCCACCCCTGCTCTGGTTGGTTCTCTGTTTTGTTTTGTGTTTTTTTAAAGATGTATTTATTAGAGAGAAAGTGTGTGTGGGAGTTGGGGGTTGGGGAATGGACAGAGAGAGAAGGAAAGAAGCAGACTCCCCGCTGAGGCCAGAGCCTAACACCAGACTTGACCCCCACCACCCTGAAATCGTGACCTGAGCCAATACCAAGAGTTGGTGCTTAACTGGCTGAGCCCCCAGGCGCCCCTAGCTGCTTGTATTTTTCAGGAGGCCTTCTTGCTCCTCGTAGGACCCAGAGAAATACTTTTTGGATTCCTAGGTGTGCTCTGCTCTCACAGTTTGTCTTTTTCCTCTTCTCTGTCCTTCTGTCCCCATTTTCTGCCTCGTGAACCTAGGGCTCAGCCCCCAACCTCTATGTCTGGAATGACATGAACGAACCATCTGTGTTCAATGGTCCTGAGGTTACCATGCTTAAGGATGCCCAGCATTATGGGGGCTGGGAGCACCGAGACGTCCATAACATCTATGGCTTCTACGTGGTAAGAGGCCAAGCGAGGAGAGCCTGAGGGCTGGGGAATGCACATGACAGTAGGCTTTTAGTCCTCACTGCCCCTCCTCTCCTGTCTCCATCCAGCACATGGCAACGGCAGACGGGCTAGTGCTGCGCTCTGGGGGTCTGGAGCGCCCCTTTGTCCTAAGCAGGGCTTTCTTTGCGGGCTCCCAACGCTTCGGTAAGATTTGGAGAATAGAGCTGTGACAGAGGGCGTGTGAAGGGCAGATCGGAAGAGTGGTGCGCCAAGGCCTGCTTCTCTGAGAAATCTGTCCATGCGGCTGTCTGAGAGCAGCTGGCTGCCCACCCCACCCCCCCGCACCTGCGCACTTTAAGGGGATCAGGGCGGGGGAGGTCCAGTCCCCTTTCAAGTGCTGTTTTGAATTCTGCCATCTTGAGCAGGGCCCTGGGGGCCCTAGAACAAAGGTGGCAGGTCAGAGGAGTCAGCAAGGAGCTCTCCACTGCTTGCAACCTCCATCTCCATCATTTTCCTTAGGAGCTGTGTGGACTGGGGACAACACTGCTGAGTGGGACCATTTGAAGATCTCTATTCCTATGTGTCTCAGCTTGGGGCTGGTGGGACTTTCCTTCTGTGGAGGTGAGAGAGGGCGGAATTGGGGGTCTTGGTTTGGTGGGAGAGGAGCCAGGTAGAGGGCAGAGAACCCAGGCGTGAACAGAGAAAGCTGAGAGTCTAGGTTGGGGCCTGGGGGAGCTCCTTAGGTAGCAGCCCTCTTTTCTAACCTGTTTCCTCTCTCCCCTCTCCCAGCGGACGTGGGCGGTTTCTTCAAAAATCCAGAACCAGAGCTGCTTGTGCGCTGGTACCAGATGGGTGCCTACCAGCCATTCTTCCGGGCACATGCGCACTTGGACACTGGGCGGCGAGAGCCCTGGCTCTTACCAGCTCAGTACCATGACATCGTCCGAGATGCCTTGGGCCAGCGATACTCCTTGCTGCCCTTCTGGTACACCCTCTTCTATCAGGCCCATCGTGAAGGCATTCCTGTCATGAGGTGAGGCAGTCAGCTGCGTCTGTGTAGAGTGGGCTGAGGTGGCTGAGGGACAGTGGGGACTGGGCTCCATCTCTGGGCCTCTTTCACCACTCACCAGGGCCTCATAAAGGAAGGAAATTCTGATTTCAAGGTCAAGAGTAAGAAGAGACTAATGGGGATGAGTGGCAGTAAACATTGTTGCCAGGCATCGTTCATCACTATCCCCAGCGCCTGAAACAGAGCTGACAAGTATCCTTCCATCCTTAGAAGTAAAACAGACATGTACACAAATATGCAAATAAGAAAACCGCCAATAGTGATAGGCTTTTTGAGTAGGGTAATGGAATTTGGTTCTACAAATAGACTTTTTTTTTTTTTTTTTTTTTTAAGATTTTATTTATCAGATAGAGATCACAAGTAGGCAGACAGGCAGGCAGAGAGGGAGAGAGGAAGGGAAGCAGGCTCGCTGCCGAGCAGAGAGCCCGATGCGGGGCTCGATCCCAGGACCCCGAGATCATGACCTGAGCTGAAGGCAGAGGCTTTAACCCACTGAACCACCCAGGCGCCCCTACAAATAGACTTTTTAAGAAGAAGGACATGTGAGCGGCACCTGGGTGGCTCGTTGGGTTAGGTGTCTGACTCTTGATCTCAGCTCAGGTCTTGATCTTAGGATCATGAGTGTAAGCCCCATGTCGGGCTCCATGCTGGGTGTGGGGCATTCTTAAAAAAAAGGGGTAGGGGAAGGGCATGGGAGGTGAGGTCTGACTAATGAGCTAGATGGACTTTTGTGATCTAGCGGAGAAAAATCCCAGCACAGGAGACTTCAGGTGCAGACATTCTAAAGTGGAAATGAGTTTGTTGTGTTCCAGGGATAGAAAGACCAGTGTGACTCAGGGTAAGGAACCAGAGGGAGGGGTAGGACATGACCTAGGAGACGAAAATTCGATGTGATCCAGGATGATGCAATGGCCACTGGAAAGTTGCCATGTGGAATAGTTTCAGGAGGGGGCAGGGGAGGAGGAGGCAAGGAGATGGGTGAGGAAGTTCAGTGACCAAGGGTAGGTTGCATAGCTGAGGCCTACGGCACAGTTGAGCTGTCTGGCTGCAAGCTCCTGGCTTGTACCCTGTGCCATTCTTTTTTTTTTTTTTTTTTTTTTTTTAAGATTTTATTTATTTATTTGACAGACAGAGATCACAAGTAGGCAGAGAAGCAGGCAGAGAGAAAGGAGGAAGCAGGCCCCCTGCTGAGCAGAAAGCCCGGTGTGGGGCTCGATCCCAGGACCCTGGGATCATGACCTGAGCCAAAGGCAGAGGCTTTAACCCACTGAGCCACCCAGGTGCCCCACCCTGTGCCATTCTTAATCTCCAGTTCCTGGGGTAGCATCTTTGACCTCTGCCAAGACAGCAGGTGTCTTCCCTTCTTGTCTTGCTTCCTTCCTAGGCCCCTGTGGGTGCATTATCCTCAGGATGTGACCACCTTCAGTATAGATGATCAGTTCCTGCTTGGTGAGAAATGGAGGGGACCGTTGCTGGTGGGTTGGGATAGGGCTGAGAAGAAGTAAGCCCCTGTGGGAGAGGTCTGTGGGTGCCCAGGGAGGGAGGAGTGAGTGAAGCCGGTGGCGCAAGACAGCAGGTGTTTTGGTGCTCCCGACCTGGGAACTGGTCCCCTCAGTTCACAGCAGATTCTGGTGTGTTTTAGGGGATGCATTATTGGTTCACCCTGTATCAGACTCCGGGGCTCATGGCGTGCAGGTGTATCTGCCTGGCCAAGGGGAGGTGAGTTAAGGAAGAAAGGGCGTGGTGGGGAAAGGTGGTGAAGGTGGTGAAGGGCAAGGAGAGTAAATAGAATGGGGGCCCTGTGCAGTGACCTAGTATGTCTTCTGCCATCCCCAGGTGTGGTATGACATTCAGAGCTACCAGAAGCATTACGGTCCCCAGACCCTGTACCTACCTGTAACCCTGAGCAGTGTGAGTATGCCTGGCCCAGCTGCCAGCTCCATCTGCCTGTCAGTTTCCAGAAGGGGAGAGTGTGTGCTTTGGGGTCCGGTACCTAAGTGGGCACAGATGGGCAAGAGCAAAAGACACTGCTGGGCCTAAGCCTGGACAGTGGGGCAGCTTCTTCCCCTGTTCTCGCCCTAGATCCCCGTGTTCCAGCGTGGAGGGACAATTATCCCTCGGTGGATGCGAGTGCGGCGCTCTTCTGACTGCATGAAGGATGACCCCATCACCCTTTTCGTTGCTCTCAGTCCCCAGGTGAGTGTGTGGGCAGGAAGCGCCTCAGCCCTCTGCCTGCCTCCCTGGGATTCAGTCCCCAGGGGAGCGCCCCTCCTTTCCCCTTGGGCTCAGGCTCTTGCCTATCCCATTTCCTGCTCAGGGTACAGCCCAAGGAGAGCTCTTTCTAGATGATGGGCACACATTCAATTATCAGACTCGCCAGGAGTTCCTGCTGCGTCGGTTCTCATTCTCTGGCAACAGCCTGGTCTCCAGGTAATGAAGCACTCATTCGTCCATGGTAGCCTCGGGGATGCTCACAGTGCACTGTGCTCTTTTCTTGCATATGATCCTGCTCTCGGGTCTCATCCTTCCTTCGGCTCTGACATTTTTCTCCCTGACTGGCATCTGTTTTTGTTCCCTCTAGCTCAGCAGACCCCAAAGGCCACTTTGAGACACCAATCTGGATCGAGCGAGTGGTGATAATAGGGGCCGGAAAGCCAGCAGCCGTGGTACTCCAGACAAAAGGTGAGGGGTGAGACTAGCCCCCAGGGTGGTGAAAGAGGGGAAGTAGGGGCAGGGCTGGGGACACCTTGCCTGTAGGAAAGTAGCTGCTGTGCCATAGCTGTTGCTGTGACCATGGAACGCTTTCTTTTTTCTCCCAACAGGATCTCCTGAAAGCCGCCTCTCCTTCCAGCATGACCCTGAGACCTCGGTGTTGGTCCTGCGCAAGCCTGGCGTCAACGTGGCATCTGACTGGAGTATTCACCTGCGATAACGCAAGGGCTGTTGGGGGGTGGGAGGGACGCAGTGGTGATGAGAGTTCTTCCTTCTACCTTGGAGTTTGACCCTTCCCAGACTTCACCTTTCTTATCTGAAGACTCAGATTCTGCCAACATCTGGGCAGGATGAGAAGCTGTCCCTGGGCTCTGAATTCCTCCTGTGACCTCCTGACCTCTGCCACCCTGCTGACGACAAGTCTTGCATCACCTCCCAACAGTCTGTTGCTCTAACTGGAGCACATTCACCTGTGAAGACCTGGGGACCATGAGGCCCTTGCTTTCCCTTCTTTTTCCTTTCTTTTGGGGGCCCTGAATCTCCTCTAGACCCTCTTCATTCATACCTCTTGATGGTGTTGATGCCATTTCTTGGAAGAACAGGAGGGCAGTGAGCTTTAGGGTTCCTTTTCTCCTTCCTCTTCCTTTCCCACCAAACTGCTTTCCCTCCTTTTATTTCTTTCTCCCGCTTCTTCTCTGTCAGCCCTCCCCTTTTTATGCCCCACTGATACACTGGGACCACCCCTTACCTGATAAGGGATGAATGGATCAAAGGAGTGAGGTTGCTGGAGAACATCCTCTTCCCTGTCGCCCCAACCTTTCCTCTCCCTGATTGCTTCTAGAGCTGCTGCAGTTCTGACGGGGGCAGTTCTATCCCCCCTGTCCCTTGGGGGAAAGAAGTTTCCACTCTTCCTTAAGAGGGGATGGGCATTAAACTTCTTTTGCCCCCGTTTTGTCCCCTTGGGGGGCATTCAAGATGGAGAAATTGGTTGTGGTTTCATCGAATCACGGTCACCTGTATTTATTGCTGGGAGAAGACTGAGGGTGGGGGGAGATGATCATGTGTGCCCAGGGTTGGCCCGAAGCCCTGGGTGGGGGGTGGGGGAGGACTAACTAGGGGACAAGGGGGAATATTTGTGGCAATTTTTTTTACTTCCTCTTGGCCCCCAGCTGTGACAGGTTTTGATAAAAGGAGAAACAATAAAAAGATAAACCATAAATAACTGTTGGTGTTTGGATTCTGGTTCTGGCATGAACCACAGATCCTTAGAAGCCTGAGGGCCTGACATTTTCATCTAACTTCAGCATAAGCCTCATCAGTTCAGCAAAATGAATGAGTGCAAGTCTTCCTCAATTTGCTAGATGCCAGTATTTTCATAGAGGAATCCAGCAAGCTCATCGGATTTTAGCAGGCCTAGTTAATAGTGGTGACCAGAGCTGATGGGGTCCTTGAATAGAAACAGCTTTATAGTCATGTTCTCATGCAAAAGGCTGCTTTCCCTTAGCATCCCTTTTTAATAAAAACTCTCCATTGTTTCAGTGGCAGGAAATAAATTTCTCCATTTTGGAGACTACCAGTTTTGGAGATTTATTTTACCAGAAACAAGAAGGTTGTGGGGTTTCTTTTTTTAGGGAAAATGACTGCTCAGGAAGGCTCGTGCCTATGAGTAGGGATGAGAAGGGATGTGTTCATGCAATTCTCAGTTCAAATATTGCCAGTTTCCCGGGAGGTAGTGCAGGCCTTGGCACCCCGCTCCTAACGCCCTCCCCCCCCCACCCCCCCACCCGCTCCCCATACACCGCGATCCCTATTGTCAACCGTGTAGGAAACGTGCGTTAGAGGGAACCAGAGATTTTGGAGACCGGTTTCTAGAAGGGACATAGAAAACTGCTTAGTGACAATTAGGTAGTTTTTGTCAACCTTGGTTACTTGTCCATAAAATGGGGACAATGCCACCTATCTCATCTTAGAGTGAGAAATGCAATGCGTGAGAGACACCCAGAGCACAGGCCTGGCACGTGAGAAGTCCTAGATTTCGTTTATTCCTGTAACAAGCATTTATAAAACTGTTACTGGGTTCTGTGTCTGATAAGTGAATGAATGGAAATCAGGAGGAAATCCGGGCACAGGGACTGGAGTTCAAGGGGGAGGTCTTAGAGTCGCTCCCACTGCCCGCCACGCGAGCTTGCCACGCCGGATGTGACGTCACCCACTCCCGTGGTTCCCAGAGCCCGGCTGTGGGACCGGAAATTAACCCGAGGGGCGGGGTGCAGACTGACCGGAAGTGGGCCCGGGCGGGCGCCGCGGGCCCCAGCTCGCGGGAGCCGGTGGAGAGGAGCGTGGGGAAGGCGGGACACGGGGCGGGGCCGCTGCAGGGGCGGGGTCTGCAAGCTGGCGGGTGGGGGGCGGGGACCCCCTCGTCCCCCCGGACCCCGCCTGCCCCGGCGCGGGTGGCGGCACCGCCATGAAGCTGAAGCTGAAGAACGTGTTTCTCGCCTACTTCCTGGTGTCGATCGCCGGCCTCCTCTACGCGCTGGTGCAGCTCGGTGAGCGGGGCGGGGCGGGGGGGCGGCGGGCTCGCCGGAGGGCGCCCGCCGCCGTGCATCCCGCCCTGGGGATGAACCCCCGCGCAGACACCCTTCAGCCGGCTCGGCCCTCCGACAGCCGTCTGCGGCCGCCGGCGCACTCCCCTCTGTAGGACGCGCCGCGGCTTCCCTCCGCACCTCGGATGGAATGCGGACTCCTTCCCAGAGTCCGCAGGGCCCCGCATGATCCTGTGGCCGTCAGCCTTTCCAACCCTTTCCCCTTCCCACTCGCTCGCTCTGCTCCGGCCCCACTGGCTGCATGACAGTTTCTCGAAAAGCCCACGCGCATTGCTCTCTCAAGCTCTTAACCTGTTCTTTCGGGCTGCGGTGCTTTTCTCCGGGCTCTTCCCTGGCCGCCGCTTTCTCATCCTTCAGGTCTCAGCTCAAATGTCACCGCCTCAGAGAGGCCTTCCCTGACCACCTTAGCTAGCGTAACTCTTCTTTTTCCGCATTCTCCTTTATTCTCTATTTTATGTGTTTCCTTCTTGGCCCTTATCACAATTCGGAATGATTTTACTAATTTGTTTCTTCGGTCAGTGTCTGCTTCTCCACTAAACTGAAAGCTCCATGAAGGCAGGGACCATGTCTGCCTTGCTCCCTGCTGCATCCCCAGCACCTAAGGCTGCCTCCCACGAGGAGCATTCAATAAATATTTATCCAATAACGGAATCGATTAATTTTATGAGTCTTTGGTCACACAGCCAAGGGAACAGATGGAACGTTGCCTCTTACACAGAGAGACAGGGCTTAGGGCGTGATCCTCAGGTATTTGAAAGACTGCCCTGTTTCAGGAGATCTAGTTGTTCTTTATGGCTCCAGAAGGCAACTTTAGGATCAGCCGGTAGACGGGATGGAGGCAGCTGATCAGCTCAGTATCCGAATGAAAGCTGTAACAGATGGAATTGATTGCAGTTGGAGGGGGCTGACTGATTGAGGCCATGAGGTGTGGGAGAGGCTGCTGGGGAAGTTGTCAGGAGACTCCAGCACTGCCTAGGACTTGAACGAGAAGGTTATGTCCCTTTGGGATGCTCAACATGCTGTGGTTCTCTGCCCCCCTCCCTGCTTCCTGGGACCAGGTCAGCCATGTGACTGCCTCCCTCCCCTGCGAGCAGCGGCTGAGCAGCTTCGGCAGAAGGATCTGAGGATTTCCCAGCTGCAAGCCGATCTCCGCCGCCCACCCCCTGCCCCTGCCCAGCCCCCTGAACCTGAAGCCCTGCCTACTATCTATGTTGTTACCCCCACCTACGCCAGGTAATGGGCTCTGGTGTACCCAGGAGGCCTGCGTGGGCCAGGAGGTTGGGGTTGATGATGACTTTAGAGAAGAGCTGGGCCAGGGGATGTTCCTCAAACTGGGGCCTGCCAAATGACAGGGTAAATGAACCACATCTCTCCTCAAAGATTTGTGGGAAAAGGGGTATGCCATGAAATAGAAGACACAGTTCCTAACAAATTTGAAGAAAGAACAAGAAAGTTTCCAAGAAATGTTGAGCTTGCCCATGACTTCACTTTCTCTCTCTCAGGGATCCTTTGGTGAGAAAGTTGGAGGATCCCTGACTCAATTGAAGTAGGAAAGGGCTTGGCCTTACAGTCAAACTAGAATCTAGAAATAGTTACACCAGCTATGATTTACAGCATGTTTACTTTCTACCAGACACTGTGCTAAGTAAGAGCTTTACTCTTCTTCTTTTTTTTTTTTTTTTTAATTAAAATGTAGCTTTCTCTTTGTACAAACCAACTGGGGAACATGGTTTTGGATCTATAGCTAAAGAGCCTGCCGACACCTGCCTGGAATCAGGTGGCTGACCCATGTAGGCACAGGCAGCTCTAGACCCTGTCCCCTTCCATACACACAGCATCAACCCTGGGGCAGACCAGTCTGCAGGATAAAGAAACCTGGCCACACCTTCCCAGTTTCTCGTCTAAACTTAGGAAAACCCTCGCCTGGAGAGGAATGAGGCAAAAGAGCTCCTCTAAATCTCTCTACCTAGAAACCCAGGCAGAGGACCTGGCCCTCCTGGTATTTTATTTTATAATTTTTTTAAAGGATTTTATTTATTTATTTGACAGATCATAAGTAGAGAGGCAGGCAGAGAGAGAGAGGGGGGAAGCAGGCTCCCTGCCGAGCAGAGAGCCCGATGCCAGGCTCGATCCCAGGACCCCGAGATCATGACCTGAGTCGAAGGCAGAGGCTTAACCCACTGAGCCACCCAGGCGCCCCCCTCCTGATATTTTAGAAAGTCATTATAATTGAACCTTTAAGACAGCATTGTGGTAAAGTACTGTTAATCTCATTTTCCTAGCCAAGGAGACTGAGGCTTGGGGAGATCTGACCCATTTCCCCCAATGTCTCACCTACTCAGTTACAGAGCTGGCGTTCAAACCCAGATCTGATTCCAAAGCCTGTGCCCTTAACCTGTAGTCTCCCACAGCCAGAGCCGTGGGATTGGGAGGGTTCCAGACACGGGCTGCAGGAACGGGGCAGGGGAGCTCGGTGTGGAGTTGATAGGCGAGAAAGAGAATTTGGGTACTGGCTGGGGAAAGACCATGGGAGATACCGGAAGGGGCCCAGGAGAAGTTATGTGTATCGGCCGGCAGGTGGGAGCAGGTGGTACAGAGCCCTATACCCTGCCTTGCGTCTTCCCCCCTGCAGGCTGGTGCAGAAAGCTGAGCTGGTGCGGCTGTCCCAGACACTGAGCCTGGTGCCCCGGCTGCACTGGCTGCTGGTGGAGGATGCCGACGGCCCCACCCCACTGGTCTCCGGGCTGCTGGCTGCCTCGGGCCTCCTCTTCACACACCTGGCGGTCCTCACCCCCAAGGCCCAGCGGCTCAGGGAGGGTGAGCCCGGGTGGGTTCGGCCCCGCGGGGTAGAACAACGGAACAGGGCCCTGGACTGGCTCCGGAGTGGAGGGGGCGCTGTGGGGGGAGAGAAGGACCCCCCTCCAGCCGGCACGCGGGGAGTCGTGTACTTTGCAGATGATGACAACACCTACAGCCGGGAACTCTTCGAGGAGGTAAGCCCCTCCCCACCCCCCTGGGGTGGGGTTGGGGAAAGAGGCAGGTGGGGCCAGCCTCACCTGTTGCCTTGGTGACCGGTGTGAGGAGGGGAAAGCAGTGGGGCCGAGTGACCCCTGTGGCCCTGGGCCACCCCCCTGTCTGTTTCTTCTCTCCTGACCTCTCTTAGATGCGCTGGACCCGTGGTGTCTCAGTGTGGCCTGTGGGGCTGGTGGGCGGCCTGCGATTCGAGGGCCCTCGGGTACAGGATGGCCGGGTCGTGGGCTTCCACACGGCGTGGGAGCCCAACAGGCCCTTCCCAGTGGATATGGCAGGATTTGCTGTTGCCCTGCCCTTGCTGTTGGCTAAGCCCAGTGCCCAGTTTGATGCCACCGCTCCCCGGGGCCACCTGGAGAGCAGTCTCCTGAGCCATCTCGTGGATCCCAAGGAACTGGAGCCTCGGGCAGCCAATTGCACTCGGGTAAGGAGCTGGAGATGGGCCGAAATCCGGCTCTGGGAAATGGGGGGGTGATGGGGGAAGCGGAGTAAGGCCTCGAGGAGGAGGCTCAGGATGGGCTTTTGAACGAGGAGGAACCCTCTAGAGCCCGGATTCAACTTCGCTTACTCCGCTGCAGGGGAAGGCGGGAGCCAGCATCGGCAAGGGGTCTCCTGCCACGCTGTCTCCTGGGCGCCCACATAGCATGGGGGGGAAGCGGGGGGGGGGCTGCCCTTCACACTTCACAGCGGACGCTGTGTGTGTAGAGGGGGTGAGAGAATCCGTTCCACACCGAGGGCCCCAGAGGCCTCATGCCAGCCGGGCCCAGCCCTAACTGAGGCGCGCCCGGGACAGGTTCTGGTGTGGCACACACGGACGGAGAAGCCCAAGATGAAGCAGGAAGAGCAGCTCCAGCGGCAGGGCCGAGGCTCAGACCCAGCTGTGGAGGTGTGATGGCAATCCCCACCCTGACCACTGCCTCGTCAGGCACGAACCTGGGGGACTGGGCCCCTGGCCTGCCCAGGATGCAGTTTTCCAAATCCTGACCCCCTCAGAGCCGGGGGCGGCCCCCTCTGCCCCCTCAGCCCCAGGGCGTGGCCCAGCTGCTTCTCCCCTCCCCCAGCCTGCCATGTGGCACTGCCCACAGGCTGGGGACAAGCGGCCCTTGTGTTGAGTCGGGTCAGCCCTGTCTGGGGCGGAGCGGAAGGACAGACGCTCAGGAGGGAGGGCTGCTGAGCTACTGGGTAACTTATTGGGGCTGGGCATGCGTTGGGGGGCTGGAGGAGCTGGGCCGGACCCTCCCCACCTGAGCATGCTGACCCCCCTCCTACCTCCAGAATAAAAGATCTCAAGCTGGAGGGGCCTCTGGTTTCCTTCGTTGCGCACGTCTGGTTCTTGCATTTGACCCTCACCAGAGTCCAAAAACCTGGGCGTCCTGGCTTCTCTGTCAGACAGAAATCAGCTCTCCCAGAGCCCCCCCACCCCCTTGAAGAGGAAGGTCAGTGGCTTCCATCCAAAAGCTTTATTGAGTCTGTGTGCAAGGAGCAGTCTCCAGTCCTTCCCGCGTCCCCTTCCCCACACCCTGGGCGCCTTCTGTTCCCCAGGTGGCTCTTAGCCACAGGGGCTAGGGCCTGGACACCTAGTTTTCTCGCCAACCCTCCCCCCCACCCCGATCCAGCTCTGTGACTATCCTTCGTCTCTCCTCTAATCCCAGGAAACACCCCACCACCACCACATGGAGGCTCGGTAAGGAGTTGTGAGGTTTTCAGTCCTGTCCATCCCTCCCCAGCCCCCCTCCCAGTCTCCACCCCAAGCTTCAGGCCACTAGGCCTCAGGTGGACCCTCCTCAGGGGGTGCCTCTTCTGGTGGGGCCTCCTCAGGTGTGGGCCTGTGAGCCACCCCTCCCTGTCGCCACGCCGTTTTCAGCATGTCCTTCAGCCCGCTGGGGAAGAGATAGCCCTGGGTGTCTCCCTCCGCGTCAATGACTCCTTCAAGTCCCTCCAGGGCCGTCTGCAGGTACCGCAGGCCCAGGAGCACCAGGATCTGTGGGGAAGGCAAGGGGAGAGAGGTCAGTGTGGGTCAAGCGCTCCCAGGGCCAGGGCTGGAGGCAGCAAGGGTTCCCCCGAGGGGGCAGCCCTTGGAGACTTGGCTGACTCACCTGCAGCAGGAAGGTGACAGCCAGCCCGCCGCCCAGCACGCTCGCCAAGTCCTGCAGGTGCCGCAGCAGTACCCCGTGGCATCCTTGGGCCCAGAGGTTTAGGTTGGGCTGACGGGGATCGAAGAGAGGGTGGGCGTGGAGCTCCGAGAGCCGGCTTTGCAGGCAAGGTCTGGGCGAGTGGGGGTTGCAGCAGGAGAAAGGGACACCGTCGATCAGATACAGGCCTTCCACGTTGCTCTGGATCCGGCTGCAAGGGGGAGGGGCAGGGGTGTTAGGATGGCTGGAAATAGAGGCCGGGGGAGAAACTACACGGCACGGGAGTTGAGAAGGGAAACGACGAGTAAGACCTTTCCTGACCGGTTTAGCACCGCGTACAGTGTGAGGCATGCACAATTCATTTATCTTCACAATAAGTCTAGAAGGTGGGTCCTATGATCTCCACACTACAGAGGAGGAAACGGGCCCAGAGCAGTTTGGTAATGTGCCCTGGGTCACACACCTAATAAATCTGTAACCAATTCTCTCAGTCACTACGCTCTATTTATTGCCTGGGGGGTGAGGTGGGTTTTAAGGGCCGAGGAGGCAAAGGAGGGGAAGGAGGCCAGGAGGAGGGGCGGGGGGGGGGGGCGGACCAAACACTCACTCCACCACCTCCTGGTCATTGGGATCCAAGTAACGGCTGCTGACCCACTGGATGCCAAACCAGTCCTTGTACCCGTGGCGCCCGCAGCAGTGGTGCCTCAGCTGGAGTTCATCCAACAGCCGTTTGGCATGACAGTGTCCGGGCACCTCTGTGTCTTTGTAGTGAGCCAAGGCAGTTCCCAGGCCATCCTCCAGCCCGGCGTCCAGACTCCCAGGTAAAGCCAGGGCCAGCCCCAGGGCGAGGATCAGAAGACCCCCGCCTCCGGCAGTGCCAAGCACCAGCAGGGGGCCCAGGACCTTTCGCCAGGGAGGGTACTGAGCCGCGTTCAGGCTGGCCCTGCTGGCTCCCGCACCCACCAGTCCTGTGCCCAGAGCCCCCAAACCGGCAGCCAGGGCCACCTGGGGCAGGGCAGCAAAGGGGCAGGAGGGAGCCAAGAAAGTGCGGAGGAGCCACAGCTGGGCCAGGAGGTGCCCGCTATATAGGAGGGCGAGGCCACCGGCCAGCGCCAGCAGCCAGGAGAGGAGCCAGAGCCCCTGTGCCAGACGGACGCGGGGCTGGAGGGGCAGCACCAGGGGCAACACCGGCGCCATCTCCCATCTCTGCCCAAGGAAAAGCAGAGCGGTCGGGGACGAGGGTTGGCAGGGACAGGATGCTGAGTCAGCCCAGCCCGGCTTGAGCTGGGCTAATGCCACCCTGACCCCAATACCCTGGGAATCCGCCCACCCCCCCAGCCTTAATAACCCGCTGCCCCCGCTCCTGCCAGTCCCAATTCGAGATGCCTTGGCCTTGCCCCTTAGGGAAAGCCCCGCCCCCGGGCTAAGGGCCCAGTTCGTGACCCCGCCCCTGCCCCTCGCGGAAGTGGGGAGGGGCGGGTCGGCTCTGCCCCTAGGGGCTAGGGGCTGGGGCGCGGAGACCAGAGAGGACCCCAGGGAGTCCGGGGGCGGGGATCCCGGTAGGGCCTGGAGGGCCGACACCCGGAGGGGGCCCGGGGGTCAGCGAGTTGGCCCTGCCCGGGTCCCGAGCGGCGAGGCCCGGACAGGGAGGGGTTAGCAGGCGGCCCGGCCCCCCCCACCTCGTCCCGCCCCCCCCTCCCGCGCTTCCTGGCGGCTCCGCGTCCGGCGCCTGTTTGTGCCGCGGCGCTGGGGCCCGGGACGGCCCCGCCACCCCACCCCCGGGAGCCGAGAGCGGCCCCGGGAGAGTCCGAGGCCCCGGCGGGCCCCGGAGCCTGCCGCCCCCGCCCCACAGCGCCCCCTCCAGGCCCTTTCCCCTCGCCCGACAGCGCCCCCGGGGGGTGGCAGGGCACCCGCGCGCGCGCGCGCCCCGGGGTGCTTCCCCTTCCCCTCTCCCTGGCCATGGCCCCGGCGGCTTAGAAGCCTCCTCCGCCGCCGCCGCTCGGAGCAAGCCGGGGGCCGGATGGACGGGGCCGGGGGGCCCGGTGAGTACGGGGCGGGGCGGGCGGCGTGCCCCTTCCCGGAGCGCCGGCCGGTCGGCCGCTGCCAGAGCCCCACGGCTGTCTGGTGGCGTCCCCGCGTGCTTCTCGGCCTCAGGGGCTCTGAGCATCCTCCACTGGTCCTCAGGTCGCTCTCCCTAGTTATTTGGATCTCCTACTGTCATTTCCAACTTCCTCAACGCCATCCGGTCCCCGTGTTACTCTGGGCCCCTGGGTGTTTCTCTGTCCCCTGCGTTATTCTGGGCCTCTTCTCCTGGTTTTGTGGGTCGTTTTACTTCTGACCCGTTACCCTGGGACCTTCACTATGACTCCGTCTCCACTGATACTCTCTCCGGTCATTCTTGATCTCTTCTCCTGGTCGTCTGAGCCCTCAGATGACTGTGCTCTCGTGTCCCCCTCTCCTTTCGCGCCCCCTCCTCAGTTTCTCTGCCTTCCCTGGAGACTGGCGCCTGCTCTGGGGTGGGCCGTCATCCTTCACCCGCGCTGCGCCTCACTCTGTGGTTCCCACGTTCCTGGGCAGTACTCCATATTTCCCCCCTGGTACTCCACGGTACTCCCTGTCTTTGCGGAGGCTGAGACAGCAGCAGGAAGGGAGCGCTGCCAGACTCCTCGCCCGCCCCAGCCAGAAGGAGGCCCTTGATCCTCTACCACCCGTCTCCTCCCCTCCGGGCCAGCCTCCAAGCCTGGGGCTGCTTGAAGGGGGTAGTCCTATTGCACAAATGCAAAGTTGGGGGAAGACAGAATCCCCTCAACCCTTTCTCCCTGTGGTGGGTGCATTCTGAGTGCCTCTTGCCCCTTTTCCAGGTGAGGGCCCTGCTCAGGAGGCCCTGCAGTCCTTGAGCCGGCGGCTTCAGGTGCAGGAGAAGGAGATGGAGCTGGTCAAGGCAGCCCTGGCCGAGGCCCTCCGCCTGCTGCGGCTGCACGCGCCCCCCAACCCCCTGCAGGACCCTGGCACGCCCGCTCCAACCCGAGACAGGTATGCCTGTTGTCACACACCCTCTTCCTTCCAGGGACCTCTAGGGGCATCAGGTTGATTCACTGTCTCCCCAGCAGCCCTGCAGCGCCCCCAGGACTGCCACCCGCGTGCGGCCCCTCCTTGGTGAGCCGGGGCACCCAGACGGAGACCGAGGTGGAGACGGAGCCATCCCCGGGTCCCCCTAGCCTGAGCAATGGGCCCCCAGCCCCCCAGGGGGGCAGTGAAGAGCCTGGTGGGACCCAGTCTGAAGGAGGAGGCAGCAGCAGCAGTGGCACTGGTTCCCCTGGCCCCCCGGGGATCCTCAGGCTTGTGCAGTCCCCGCAGCGTGCTGACACGTGAGTGTCCTGTGGCGGAGGCCAGGAGGGCTGGGAGGACTGCGGAGCACGAGCAGAGGGAATGATCCTGACCTGCTCGCTATGCTCCTACCAGGCCACGGAGAAATTCTTCCTCCTCCTCATCCCCCTCAGAGCGCCCTCGGCAGAAACTCTCCCGGAAGGCAGCTTCCTCGGCTAACCTGTTGCTGCGGTCAGGGAGCACGGAGAGGTGGGCCAGCCTGCCCCACCCCCCACCCCTCCCTAGCCCACCCCACCCCAGACTCAGGCTCTTGATTTTCCACATCCCTCACCTCAATTCCCTGGGTGGGGTGGGGGGACCTCATTGCCCAACAGGAAGAAAGGAACAAGTGCTCCTGGGCCACCTGCTGTGTACCCGGCCCTGTGCTAAACCCTCGACCTTCTCCACCTCATTCAGTTCCCACGACATCCTTGGGGGGTAGGTGGTCTCTTGCTGTTCATTGGCCAGGTGAAGAAGCAGGCTCAGAGAGGGTAAGTCATTTGCCTGGGGTCACACAGCTAGAGCTAGGATTCAAACCCTACTCTTCCTGACTCCGGCTCTACTGTAACATCACAAACCTTCCAAGATTCTAAGAGGTACCGAAAGTTGTCCTGATTTTCACAGATGATTGTTTTCGGAGTTTCAGCCCTACCCCTCAGCTCCACCTGCCCCAACCCCGTGCCCCTATCTACCAGGCTTTATTTCTAACCAGCTGAGCCACCCGGGCGCCCTAACAGGCTTTATTTCTAGAGAGCAAGGGGAAATCCTAGTGGCTGAGTATAATTGTCTCAGAGTACCTACAGGGCCCAGGACCCCTGAGTGTTTATTTGAGCCCTGTCCTTGGTCTCCTTTATTCTCTAAAGAAATATTACTGCCTCATAATCTAGTGACAGCTCTTTGGGGAATTCACCTGTTACTTTCCTCTGGTGAGAGAAGGACTTTCTGGCTCACCTCCCAGGTCCCTGAAAGGCAGGGCTGGAGTACCTTTCTGCATTCGCTTTGGTCCCATTTTACAGATGGAGAAATGAAAAGGCCAGCCAGAAGCCTGGTGGTCTAGAGGAGAGGCCCCCCTTGCCATGCCGCACTGCCTCTCACAGGCTTTAGGGCTTTGTGCCATGTGCTCTGCCTCTTTAGCCTAAACCTTCTCATCTCTTACGTGGAGCTGAAAGTCCTCATCTACTTGGGGCCCTGAATGCTCCGAATGCAGACTCAAGGCCGGCAGACCTTGTTGGGTCTCTAGAGGAACCTCCTTTCTTGTGTCCTGCCCCTTCCCACTTAGCTCTTGGGACCTGACCCCATCCCTCTGCTTTTCTCTCTTCCCAACAGCCGTGGGGGGAAAGACCCCCTCTCCAGCCCTGGGGGTCCTGGGTCTCGGAGGAGCAACTATAATTTGGGTATGTACAGAGGAGTCTGGAAGAGCTGGGATGACAGACTTGGGGTTCGGGTTACAGCCCCAGGAGCTATTGTGGGGGACCTGTGAGGTGTGGCGGGTAGAGTTTTCCTGAAAGGGAGGCTGCAGGGTGGTGGTTGACACCCCCCTTCTCTCTGTAGAAGGCATCTCAGTGAAAATGTTCCTTCGTGGCCGCCCCATTACCATGTACATCCCGTCTGGCATCCGCAGCCTTGAGGAGCTGCCCAGCGGCCCACCCCCGGAGACCCTCAGCCTTGACTGGGTGTATCCTGCCCCCTCCAGTCCCACGGGAGCCACCTTTCCCATCTTGGGGACCCCCCCCTTCTCGATGGTTTCCCCCTGGGTCCGTGGGATCAGGAAGCCCTCTGACTCCTCCCTTACCATCCTCTGCCAGTGGTGCTGCCAGCCAGAAGCTCTTTTGTTGTCCCCTCTCTACCTCATTCTGCCCTTGGTCTGACCCTTTCCTTGACTGTGATCCCCACTCCAGTTATGGGTACAGGGGTCGTGACTCCCGCTCTAATCTGTTTGTGCTGCGCTCTGGGGAGGTGGTCTACTTTATTGCCTGTGTGGTGGTGCTGTACCGGCCCGAGGGAGGCCCAGGGGGCCCTGGAGGTGGCGGCCAGAGACATTACCGGGGCCACACGGACTGCGTTCGATGGTGAGGGGCCCAGGGCCTGGGAGTGGGCAGCTCTAGGCGTGGGGACGGTGGGCTTGGCAGGAATAGGGTCTGGGTGGGTGTGGAGGAGCAGGAGGGTTCTGCAAGCACGGAGGACGTGTCATGGGGGGTCTTGAGAGACCGACCCCCTTCCCTAGAGCGTCTCCTCCCCCACTTAGCCTGGCCGTCCACCCGGATGGTGTTCGTGTAGCTTCAGGACAGACGGCTGGAGTGGATAAAGATGGCAAGGTAAGGCCAGAGTCCAACACCAGGCAGACGGGATGAAATTCCAGCCTGGCTTTCCTTCCAGTCCCTGACCCCTTTCTGACCCTCCCAGCCCCTGCAGCCGGTGGTTCACGTCTGGGACTCAGAGACCCTGCTGAAGTTGCAGGAGATTGGACTGGGGGCCTTCGAGCGGGGCGTGGGAGCCCTGGCCTTCTCAGTGGCGGTGAGCCGGCCCCAAAGCCTCTAGAGCCCCGGCTTCCTTGCCCAGGAGCCTCCTTGAACTTCACCAGGATGCCTCCAAAGTTCTGGCCTTCCTGAACCCCACCCCCACCCCCAAGCCGATTTTCCTGAGAGAGGGACAGGTGTCCATTCCTCCTGCCTGTGCCAGCCGTGATGGCAGCCCTTGCCTAATGACTGTGAGCCCACAGCCCTCTAGGCCTCACTTGGCCTCACCGATGTGTCCCCCATTCTCAGGATCAGGGTGCTTTTCTTTGTGTCGTGGATGATTCCAATGAGCACATGCTGTCAGTGTGGGACTGCAGCCGAGGCACGAAGCTGGCTGAGATCAAGGTGAGGAGGGAGTCCGGGTGGCCTGGCGTGGCCGTGAGGTTAGGGAGCTAAGAGCAGCAGAGTACAGAGCGAACTCCAGACTTCCCTGTACATTCCCTGTACATTCCCTGTGTCATTTCTGGCTGGGTCACCTGGAGTGAAGCCTCTTAGCCTCTCCGAGGCTGTGAAAGGGAACTATGGAAGTTTCTGGTCTCCGGAGAGATCCATTGCGTGTCAGGCATTAGGGTGGTCCCGGCATCGTGAGTGACTGGGAGGGGTGCTCTTAGGGGACCAGGGCCTGGGTCCGGAAGGAAGGCTTGTCTTGGGGTTTTAGAGCTTCTGCAGACCAGGTGTCAGGATGCAAACTGAAAAGTGGAGTAAAGTGAGGGTGCTCAGGGCTTGGGGCGGCTGAATCTGGTGTCTTCCCTTCAGAGTACCAATGACTCGGTTTTGGCCGTTGGCTTCAGCCCTCGTGACAGCAGCTGCATTGTCACCAGTGGGAAATCCCACGTCCACTTCTGGAACTGGAGTGGAGGAGCAGGGGTTCCTGGGAACGGGACCCTCACCCGGAAACAGGGTGTCTTTGGGGTGAGGCGTGGATGGGTGCGGGGTGGTGTGGGAGGACAGAGTGGAGGTGGAGGTATTGGGCTGAGTACTGTAGACCCTGATACCCCCAACTGGCAACGGTCCGTGACTTCCAGTCTCCACCCTCCCCTCTGACCCCTGCTCTCTGCTCGCCTCTCCCCCAGAAATACAAGAAACCCAAGTTTATCCCCTGCTTTGTGTTCCTCCCGGATGGAGACATTCTCACTGGGGATTCAGAGGGGAACATTCTCACCTGGGGGCGGAGCCTCTCAGATTCCAGAACCCCAGGCAGGGGTGGGGCCAAAGGTACGCGGTTGAGGGTGGTGGCTTCTGGGGAGTCTAGTACCCCAGAGGGTCTGTGGGAACAGAGAAGTGGATGTTCTTTTTTTTTTTTAACCACGAGAGTTGATGGTTGTCTGTGGGCCCCAAGGGGCCCTCTAAGAGGCCCGTCTAGAAGGGTAGGGACACCATGGCAAAGGGGCAGGGCTGGGGGCTTTGGGAATCTGCCAGATCCTGGGCTCACATTCCAGTTTTGCCTCTGGTTGTTTGGTTTTTAGGAAGTTACCTCACATCTTTGGGCCTCAGTTGTCCAGTTTGTAAACTGGGGAAGATAATAGCCGAGGATCAGAGACTGTGTTCAGCTGGTACTCAACAGCTGGGAGTTATTACTGTGTTTGGGACAGCCAGGGCTGCTCCAGTGGCCCACTTCCTGGCATCCCGACGCCAACATGTCTTTGCCAACTCATGTTTTTGCCCACAGAGACCTACGGGATTGTGGCCCAGGCCCACGCTCACGAAGGTTCCATCTTTGCCCTGTGTCTCCGGCGGGACGGGACTGTGCTGAGTGGTGGCGGACGGGACCGCCGGCTGGTCCAGTGGGGGCCGGGATTGGTGGCCCTCCAGGAGGCTGAGGTGAGGGCTAGGCTGGTGTCAGGGGAGGGAGGAGGAAGAGGAATGGCCGGTGGGTCCCTGACTTCTGCTGCCATCCCGCAGATTCCTGAACACTTTGGGGCTGTGCGGGCCATTGCGGAGGGGCTGGGCTCTGAGCTGCTGGTGGGAACCACGAAGAATGCGTTGCTGAGGGGAGATCTGGCCCAGGGCTTCTCCCCTGTAATCCAGGTTGGCCCCCCACCCCCCAGGGCTCCGGGGAGGGGGTGGGAAGAGCTACTGAGGCAGGGTAGAGGTCACAGCCCATGCTCTGCTGCAGGGCCACACGGATGAGCTCTGGGGGCTCTGCACACATCCCTTCCAGAACCGCTTCCTCACCTGTGGCCACGACCGGCAGCTCTGCTTGTGGGATGGGGAGGGCCATGCACTGGCCTGGAGCATTGACCTCAAGGTAGAGCCCTGTGTCCCTGGCTCCCCAGTGCCACACCCACCATGGCTTCTGTGGCCACCACTCCTTCCCCAACATCCTCTTCCCTTCTCCCCAGAGGCAGCCAGTTTGTACTGGTATGGCCAAGTGGGCTACTAAAATCTCTGTTCTTCTGTGCAGATGCCTCCAGTGTCCCCTGAACACTGCCCCCTTGCCCCTGAGCCCCCAAAACCCCCTTCGATCCAGCAACAAATGGTTAATTCTCCAGCACAGCTTCCCAGCTCAGTTCTGGTTGTTAAATATTTTGAGTATCACCTCATTTGGGCTCCAGTGACACCCTGCCTCCACCCCAGGTCTACTGTCCCTCTCCTCCCCGTCTCATCCTTGGGAGGAGAAGGCTTTGGTGTTACCAACATGACGAGGTGTCCATCCAGGAACCTTCACTAGAAAGGCATCTTCTTGAATTCACCTTCTCCCCCCTCCCAGGAGACTGGTCTCTGTGCTGACTTCCACCCCAGTGGGGCAGTTGTGGCCGTAGGACTGAACACAGGGAGGTGAGAGGAGCCAGGATTCCTGGGAGGGGCAAGCAGGAGGTATGGGAAGGCTTCCCCGGGAATGGGGTGTGTGCGGGGGCCGGGGTGGGGGAGGAGGGTGGCTGCTGCCTGCTCAGGGGCCCCAACTGCTCCTCTCCCTCCTCAGTGCTTTTCTCTGCAGCCCGGGCCTTGCCTGCTCTCCTGTGGCAACTGTCATCACACTCAACCACTCTCCCCTCCAAACCCGGGAGTGGAGGAGGTGGCAGCTTAGGATAGAGAAGCAGTGGGGGTGGGAGGGGTGTGGGAGAGACTAACAAAGGGAAGTGCCAGGCTTGCGACTCCATAAGGCCCTCCTTTCTTAGAGGCATCAGAAGCTCCTCAGCCTTTCTCTCTCCTTGGCCCCTTCCCGTTTCCTAGCATAAGAATTGAGTGTTGGGGGCGCCTGAGGGGTTCCGTTGTTAAGCATCCAACTCTTTGATTTCGGCTCAGGTCATGATCTCATCAGGGGCGTGAGATCGAGCCCTGTGTGGGCTCTGTGCTAGGCATGGAGCCCGCTTAAGGTTCCCTCTCTGCCTCTCCCTCTGCCCCTCTCCCCACTCTCCCTCTCGTAAAAGAACAAAACAAAACAAAACAGTGGTGACTTGTCTACATCACAGCCTTTCTGTCGGTGTCTCTGAGACTCTCCAACTTGCCAACCCCCACCTTGCTCAGGACAGGTAACCTCACACCTGCTTTCCACTGCCTCCCTTCCAGGTGGCTGGTTTTGGACACAGAGACCCGAGAGATTGTGTCGGACATCACTGACGGCAATGAGCAGCTCTCAGTGGTCCGCTATAGCCCAGGTGGGAGCTACCCCCTACCCTGGACCCAGACCTGTCCCTGGCCCTTCCCTCTCTGAGTGAGTGTCTTTGTAGATGGGATGTACCTGGCCATCGGTTCCCATGACAACATGATCTACATCTATAGCGTTTCCAGTGATGGGGCCAAGTCTAGCCGCTTTGGCCGCTGTGTGGTGAGGAGGCTGGGCTGGAGGGTGGGGCATTGCCATAGCAGGTAAACTCCTTGAAGGGGGGTCTCATGCACTAAGGGGGATGTGAGGAGGGGAAACAGTATCTACATTTTTAGTCTCTTGACCCTTTCTCCTAGGGTCACTCCAGCTTCATCACTCACCTTGACTGGTCCAAGGATGGGAGTTTCATCATGTCCAATTCTGGGGACTATGAGATCCTTTACTGTGAGTGGAAGGAGGGAAGAGCATGGGGAGTGGGTAACCCGGTGGGTTTTATTTGTTTGGCGGGGTTGCTCCTGGTTGGGAGTGGTTGAAGGAGAGTAGGTAGAGGGGATGTTACTTAGACAGGGGGAGATGGGTTGGAATTGTACAGAGGAGAAATGCTGTGATTTGGGATCCCACCTCCCCCAGTTTTACACGTCTTTCCCCATGAGGACTTGAGGGAGTTGAAAAATGAACTAGGAAGAGGTTGTTTTGGACAAGTTTCTCAGGGCAGGTGTGGAGGGATTGACTTATCTAGAACTGATGAGAAGCTGTCAGGAGAACTTGAGCAAGATTTCAGGAAGCACATGGGGCTAGATTTTGTCCCGGGCTGAGGGCTGCTACCACGGTGACCAGATCACACGCAGGTCTTTCCAGCCTGCCTGTCTCCGCGTCTTCCCCACCAAGGGCTGGGTTAGAGCTGAGCTGGGTGGGTTCCCTCTGTCCAGGGGATGTGGTTGGAGGCTGCAAGCTGCTGAGGAATCGCTACGACAGCCGAGACCGCGAGTGGGCCACTTACACCTGCGTTCTGGGCTTCCACGTCTATGGTGAGCAGGGCCTTGGAACCTTGAGGGAGGGGTGGGGGGGGGGGTCCAGGGCAAGGTGGAGCCCGCACTGGGCTTGGAATCCGGGGCATGTGTCGAGGGGTGGGCGTTGAGAAACCGGCAGATCCAGCCCGGGAGGCCCCTCAGGCCCTGGGCTGTCGGGACTGGGAAGGATTGCCTGGAACGCGGCCGGTGGGTGGCCGCGGCTGCCTGAGCGCCGGAAACGGTGCGGCCCTGGGCCGTGGGTGGCCAAGGGGAGAGGCCTCACTGAGGCCGGCCGCCGTCCTAGGCGTGTGGCCAGACGGCTCGGATGGCACCGACATCAACTCCCTCTGCCGCTCCCACAACGAGCGCGTGGTGGCCGTGGCCGACGACTTCTGCAAAGTGCACCTGTTCCAGTACCCGTGCGCGCGCGCCAAGGTGAGGCCTCCTGGGGCCTCTGGGGCCGGGCGGGCCGGACAGGCCCGGGGCTCCGCGGCCACCGCAACTCGGTCTTCCTTCCCGCCCAGGCGCCGAGCCTCGTGTACGGCGGCCACGGCAGCCACGTGACCAGCGTCCGGTTCACGCACGACGACTCGCACCTCATCTCGCTGGGGGGCAAGGACGCCAGCATCTTCCAATGGCGAGTGCTGGGCGCTGGGGGCGCGGCGCCGGCGCCCGCCACGCCCTCTCGAACCCCCTCCCTGTCCCCTGCCTCCTCTCTCGACGTCTGACCGCTGCGGGAGGGGACCCACCGGCCCTGCGGCGCGGCTCCGCCCCACCCGAAACCCCTAGGACCAGGGGTCGACCTTTCCTGGACTTCGAGACATTCCCGATTGCGCGTTTCCCTGGAGGGGGCGAATGGCACCCCCGCACACACTGTAGAGACCCGCTGGCTGAGCCGGGCAGCCCCAGCCTGGGCCCTGACTCCCGCCGCCTGCTGAGGGGCAATAAACCAAAAGCAAAGTCGCCTCCCAGTCCTTTTGTGGGGCTCGGCTGGGCGCCTCCGGGGCCCTGTGGGGGTGGCGATGAAGAAAAAGAGGAGTTTGGAAAGGGTAGGGGAGCGTAGGCCACTCATGCAAATCACAGGCAAAGCCGCTTGCAAATAACCCGGCAGAGCTCAAAGGCGCGCGAGTCCTTCGGGGCCGCAGGCGGAGCTGCGGGGCTCGGGCGAGGAGAGAGTTAAGCCCAACTCTTCTCCCGCCCTCGGAGGAGGGGCCGAGCTGCAACGGAAATAACCGAGCGCCGGGCCGCGGTTGGCCGGAGGGAGCCGAATCTCTTCCGGAAGTAGCCGAACTCTGGGGTCTCGCTCTCCGACCTGAGCCGAGCGCCGGGCCTTGTTCTCCGGATCGGCCGAAGGTGTTCCGGAAGGAGGCGAACCCCGAGGCGGGCAGGGCAAGCCTTCCCGGCGGCCGGCAGAGCCCTACGTCTGGTGGGGCTTGGCGAGGGCGGCGGGGGGGCGGGGGAGCCGGAGCCTGGCTCCGGTCCGGCGGGAGCCGAGCTCGTTCCGGAAGAGGCCGAGCGGACCGGCGCTGGCCTCGGCGTCCCGGGCGTGAGGCGGTAGCGGCGGCGGCGACAGCGCGGGCCGGGATGAACCGCGACGGCTGAGGCAGCGGAGGTGCCGGCTGCGCGGGCCCGACTGAGACTTCCGCGAAGCGCCAGCCCCGCACTCGGGGCTTCGCCTCGAGCCGAGCCCTGCCCCCGCGAGCCTCCCGGACCCCTTTGTGCGGCCGGAGGCGGCGGCGGGAACGGCCATGGCGGCCAACATGTACCGGGTGGGGGGTGAGTACCGGGCGCAGGGGCTGCGGGGTCCGCGGCGGGAGAGGTCGGGGTCCGGGGCCGGAGAGGCTCGGCACCCGGCAGCGCGGGGAGCCGCGCCTGGGGCGGCGTGGTCCCGAGCGCGGACCGGAACCGGAACCGGGAGCACAGGGAGCGAGGGTGCGGGGCCGGCGACGCGCGGCGGGGCGCCGCGGCTCCCGGAGAGGCTGCGGGCAGCCCCGACGGCGCTCTCAGGCTCGCGTCGGGGGCCCCTGGGTCGAGGAGTGGGGCCTGGAAAAGTGATTCCGAAGGAACTGACAGGGCATGCAGGGGGCGCGGGGGGGCCCGAGGCGACCGCTCTGCCACCTGAGCGGGAACCGACGGGAGGTTTCCTCCTCCCCGCCCCCCCCTCCCCCGGTCGTTATTGTGCGCCTGGGATCTAAAAGGTGAGGACCCTGCGCTGGAGTCAATAACAATTGCTCTTTTGGCCGAGACTGGGGTGCAACTCCACCGTTGAGTTGTGGGGACTGCCGGGGGACCCCCTGCTTTTCGTCTCTTAAGGCTCACTTTTGAGTGAAGGATTTGATAAAAGAACTAGGTGGTCACCGGTGGTGGTGGGGGAAACCCCTTGTTTTCTGGTAGTCTCTCCACTTCCACATTTCAGGCTCCTCGCTAGCTGGACCCTTATCCTTTGGTCCTCTCAGGCCTACTTTTTCTCCTATCCTGGTGCTCAGTCTTTCCCATCCCCTCCTCTGATCTTCCCGATGCTTCCCCACCTCCTCCTACAGATTACGTCTATTTTGAAAATTCTTCTAGCAATCCTTACCTGGTTAGACGGATTGAGGAGCTCAACAAGGTGAGTGGAGCAGAGCCCCACCTCTGTCCTGTCCTGCCTCCCCATCCCCCTTGGGGGGGGTGTCTTTTTCTTCTGAGGTCACTAACTTCAGGTGGAAGCCAGGGGGTGGGGGCGGGGAACCAACCCGATCCTAAGTGCCCATTCATATTCATTCATTCATTCATTCATTCATTGGATGTATTCAGGAAAGGTTTAGAGGGTTGGGTGGGAACGTAACTATTCTATCTCAGGGGGTCTAAGGAAAGGGAAAGTCTGGGGGAAAAAAAAAAGTTCGGAAGTCTGTCCATAAGTGTAAGTCTCTTTATTCATAATTTTTTGGGTCTTTCTATTTACACCCCTTAGAATCTTATTCACGGTGGTTAGTTTCTTCTTTATGAGTTTCCACTTTAAAATGACCAATTTTAACTGCCATTTTTTTTTTTTTATCCCCTTAGACTGCAAACGGAAACGTGGAGGCAAAGGTTGTGTGCCTTTTCCGGCGAAGGGACATTTCTAGTAGCCTCAACAGCCTGGCTGATAGCAATGCCAGTGAGTGTCTGTGCACCCCCACCTCACCCTAACACCCCTCCACTCCCCCTCCCCATGATCTGAGGCCCAGGCATGTCCCTGCAGGTGTTTCCCCTGGTAGCATGCCCAAAAGCAGGGGTGTGAGTTTGGGGGTGGGAAATGCCTGGTCTGCGGAGGGAGGCCTGTTTTTACACGTTGGGGTTGGAAGCAGGGTGGAGAGACCATGATAAGGAAAGCCAGAAAATGGCTTGTGTGTGACTGTGTATCTGAATGATGGGTGTAAAAGAGATGATAGTATTTAAATAGGGGATGGGGAAGGGGTTTAGAGAAGCAGGACCCTTGGGGGGCAGTTTTGGGTACATTGGGACAGTGAGTGCTGATTGTAAAGGTCAAGGTTGAAGAGGAAGAGCTTGTACTTAGAAGCCTGCGTAATAGGGAAACAGCCTAATTTTGTGATCACGAGGTAGTGAGAATACACTGAAGGGAGCGACTGGGAACCTGGGAAAGTTTTCTTGCCCTTTTTCCTCTTCCTCAACTGTTCTGTCTTCTCACCACTCCAATTTACATCTTTGCCTTTTGCCTTATTTTCCCTCTCTTTATGCTTTCATCTTCCTTTAAAAAACATATTTCCTTCTGTTTTCTTTAGTTTCTTTTTTCCTTTCCTTGTTTGGTTTTCTTTCTTCTTCCTTGTGTTCCTCCTTCTGAAATTATTTTTCTTATTTCAGGCAGCTTTGGGCATGAAGGGGTTAAGGAGGAGCTAGGCCTACCAAGTTCTCTGGCCCTCTGGGGTTTACAGCCCCATCTGGCAGGGGCTGACCTTGGCCTTGTCCAATCAGAGGGGGTGGGGGGGTGTGGTCCCCCCCTTGCCTTAGCACAGGGTTTCCGGAGCACACAGGCAAGGGGTGGAGCCTGCTGCACCCCCACCCCCCCCTTCTCCCTGAGGTTGGGAACAATGCACCAATGAGCCTGGCCTGTGGCTGTCCTGCCCCCTCCCGGTTTGGTTGGCCCCCAGCCAAGTTAACCCTTTCCACCAAGGTTTCAGGGCAAAGTTGCAGTGCCTGGGGAAGAAGGCTTTGGCACTGGCTTGAGAGGTACTGGCCTTGGAAGCCCCACAAGCTTACCATTAACCCAGTGGACAGTGAAGCGTAGTTAGGGTTGCATGATGTTTAAGAGGGAAGAGAGTCCTGAAATCTGAAAAGAACTGGTAAGCACAACCTTGTGTGATGATTTTTCACCGTGTTGGGTTTCTGGACCTCAGGCTGGTTTAGCAAGAGAGATGAGTGTGATATTCTTGTCGGGCCTTGTGTGGGCAGATTTGTGCTTTATGAGTGGCTTCTGAGCATTGGCGCCTGGGTTCGGGATGGGTTTCTGTGGCATTCTGTGCACTCTCAGCAGCTCTTCCCACAACGTTAGCAACGGGGAGTTGGAGCGCTGTGATGGGGAAGAGGGCTAAGTGGGAGAGCTGGTGGACTAAAACTGTGAGAGGCAGGTGCCTGGGGAATGCGGAGAAACCAGCTGGTAAATAGGAGGTGTTTTCCCTGGGTTAGAGTTTCCAGGGTGGCTTCTTTCTGAATTAGTTTCTGACTTGGCTTCTTCCTCCTTCGTCTCCCAGGGGAGTTTGAGGAAGAATCAAAGCAGCCAGGGGTATCAGAGCAGCAGCGACATCAGCTGAAGCACCGGGAGCTTTTTCTTTCTCGGCAGTTTGAATCGTTACCAGCCACACACATACGGTATGGGACGATCCGGGCCACTGTGGCCTGCATGCACTTGTTCAGAAGGTGGGGAGGAGGGGGGTGGTGTATTGGAGATGCCGTGGAGAGGGAACGAGGAGCTCACCCAGGGTTTTCGGATTTCTTTTCTGTAGGGGGAAATGCAGTGTGACCCTTTTGAATGAGACTGACATCTTGAGCCAATACCTGGAAAAGGAGGTGAGAAAGAGGTGCTGGGAGGAGGAGGAGGGGGGTGGGTATGCCCAACGAGGCCAGAGGAAAGTAGAACTGGGACGAGGTATAGGTTGACAGACTGCCTGTTTTGGGAACTCTGGGTCTTCCCCACTGCCCTCTGCCTCTGAGACCTGCTGCCTGCTCACCGTTTCTTCCCATCTCCAGGACTGCTTTTTTTACTCACTGGTGTTTGACCCTGTGCAGAAGACACTTCTAGCTGATCAGGGAGAGATCAGAGTTGGTTGCAAATACCAAGCTGAGATCCCAGATCGCCTGGCAGAGGGTGAGCAACAGGACAGACCGTACAGCTGCTGGGTCACGGAATACGGTAGTGTCTGTGAATGGTGTGCTGTGGAGTTGTTTGCTGCACTGTCTTCATGACTCTCTGCTGCCACCCTGATGGCACAGGACCCTGGGAACCGGAGAGGGCCAATTGGGCACAGTTGGGAAGAGAAGTCTGAGAGTTGAGATGGCTGACAGAATCCGAGCGGGAGGCAAGGAGGAACGAGGTGCTGTTGTGTCAAGACACTTACCCTCCTTTCCCTGTCCCTGATGTCGCCATCGCCCTGTTCCCCAGGGGAATCCGATAATCGGAACCAACAGAAGATGGAGATGAAGGTCTGGGACCCAGACAACCCTCTCACCGACCGGCAGATTGATCAGTTTCTCGTGGTGGCCCGGTGAGGGGTGGGTGGATGGGGAAGGTGGGCTGAGGGCGGTGTGGACATCTTGCGTTGCATTCTCAGAGGTGGACTTGATTTTTTTTTTTTTTTTTTTTTTGGCATGGGTGTTTTCCTTATTTGGCTTGGTGCCTCAGCCCACTCATGCCTTCTTCTTTCCCCCTTGACTTCTCAATCTCTCCCTCAGAGCTGTGGGCACCTTTGCAAGAGCCCTGGATTGCAGCAGCTCCATTCGGCAGCCGAGCCTGCACATGAGCGCAGCCGCTGCCTCCCGAGATATCACACTGGTGAGCAGATGCGGCTGCGCAGTCGGACATTCTGGGCTCCGTGGGGACCTGCAGAGCCCGGGGACAGGAGAGGAAGGGTCTCCGAGGGCGTGGTGCAGAGGGGCTCGGGCCATCAGCGTTGTTTCCTACCTCCCCTGTAGTTCCATGCGATGGATACGTTGCAGAGGAACGGCTATGACTTGGCTAAAGCCATGTCCACCCTGGTGCCCCAGGGGGGCCCGGTGCTGTGTCGGGATGAGATGGAGGAGTGGTCTGCCTCAGAGGCCATGTTGTTTGAGGAGGCCCTGGAGAAGTACGGGAAGGATTTCAATGATATTCGCCAGGACTTCGTAAGTGGATGGGGCTGGGTGGAGAGGTGGAAGAGATGACGGGTGAGGGAACCAGGACCTGGGGCCAGATGCCAGCTCTGCTTCTTCTCTCTGTCTCCTTAGCTACCTTGGAAGTCACTCGCCAGCATAGTCCAGTTTTATTACATGTGGAAAACCACAGACCGCTATATTCAGCAGGTACGGGCTGGGCTGGGAAGGCTGGACCAGGGGCCTCCTGCTCACCTCTGCCTTTGGGAGTTGATGACATCCTCCTGCAGAGATGTCTGATCCGCCTCTTCCTTTTTTTTGTCCCTTCCTGCAGAAAAGGTTGAAAGCTGCTGAAGCAGACAGCAAACTAAAACAAGTCTATATCCCTACCTAGTAAGTGTGGCAGGTGGGGGAGGCTGGTGCATTCTTTTTCTTTTTCTCTCCTCCAGCTCATGCTTTTCTTAGTGATTGGTGGTGGGCGGGAGTCAGGGTCAAAGAGTTAGTGATGATAGACACGAGGTGGAAATGGGATTCTCTTCCTTGACCAGTTCCTGGTTTCTCCCCACACTGTTCCCATTAGTACTAAGCCAAATCCTAACCAGATCATCTCTGTGGGCTCGAAACCCGGCATGAATGGGGCTGGATTCCAGAAGGGCCTGACTTGCGAGAGCTGCCACAGTGAGTTCCAGGGAAGGCTAGGGATGTTGGGGGTGGGTAAGGTCTTCTCTGGCCCAAGGACCTGAGGGGCTCAGGTGATGTATTCTTCCCAAACTACCCCCTTCTCTCCATGCTCCTGCAGCCACACAGTCTGCCCAGTGGTACGCCTGGGGCCCACCCAACATGCAGTGCCGGCTCTGTGCTTCCTGTTGGATCTACTGGAAGAAGTATGGGGGGCTGAAGACCCCGACCCAGCTTGAGGGGGCTGCTCGGGGCACAACAGTAAGGACTGATGGGGAGCAGGCTGGGGAGAGCAGTTAAGCATATTGATGGGAGCTTTAGGTGAAAGCCAGAACACCCAGCCCCTTAAATGGTGATGGTTTGATGTGCATGCAGGTGGGGAGGGCGTGCACGATGGTGGTTGGAGAGACGGGGAGGTCGGGATGGCAGTAAAGAGATCAGGCAGGAATAAATTGCTTTTTGTGGAGAATGGAAGAAAGAAGAGCCCCAGTGTCCATCTGGGCTCTCCCTTTTTCCCATGTCGTTCTTCCAGGAGCCACACTCGAGGGGTCATTTGTCTAGACCTGAAGCCCAGAGTCTCTCTCCCTATACGACCAGCGCCAACCGGGCCAAGCTGCTGGCTAAGAACAGGCAAACATTCCTGCTCCAGACCACAAAGCTGACCCGTCTGGCCAGACGCATGTGCAGGGACCTGTTACAGCCGAGGAGGGCTGCCCGACGACCCTATGCCCCTATCAATGCCAATGCCATCAAGGCGGAGTGTAAGGGCAGGAGTGGTGGGGCTAGTGGCAGGTCGGGATGCTCTGGCCAGAAAGCAGAGCAGAGACCAGTGTTTCTCTGGAGGTCTAATGACAGCAGGGATGGCAGGCCACAGTGCTTGGGAAGGCGAGTAGATGTGGCTCCTGGCCATAGGAGAGGCCTGAATAGCGAAGCCCCTTCAAGAATTTTCTTCTTTGTTCTTTAGGCTCCATTCGACTTCCTAAGGCTGCGAAGACTCCATTGAAGATTCATCCTCTGGTGCGGCTGCCGCTGGCAACCATCGTCAAAGATTTGGGTAGGGGACGGAACTGGTCAGGTGGTGTCAGGTTCTCTGTCATCCTTTCACCGTCAAAGTCCAGTGAGATTTAGTCTAACAGCCTGTCCTTTTGTACATTAATAACAGTTCTCATAAGCTACCCGTAGTGAATGATAAGATCACACTCATGTGCTAATTGCTTGCCAGAGCCCTCTCCCCATCACTGCTTTTGGGGATGCCCAGGGAAACTACATAGAGAAGAGAAAGCATGAAAGTTCTCTAAGTTGTCTCTTATGTTTTCCTTGGCAGTGGCTCAGGCGCCTCTGAAACCAAAAACACCTCGGGGTACCAAGACGCCGATCAACAGAAACCAGCTGACCCAGAACCGGGGTCTGGGGGGCATTATGGTGAAACGGGCCTATGAAACTGTGAGTGGACAGCTGGAGCGAGCCAGACTGATTGGGTGGGCTTTTATTTCTGATTGGAATCTGTGAGTCCTCTCTCATTGTGCTGTCCCCCTACCCCCCCACTTTCCAGATGGCAGGAGCGGGGGTCCCCTTCTCTGCCAACGGAAGGCCTCTGGCCTCAGGGATTCGCTCCGGCTCACAGCCAGCAGCCAAGCGTCAAAAACTAAACCCAGCTGATGCCCCCAATCCGGTGGTGTTTGTGGCCACAAAGGATACCAGGTAGGGAGGCCACCATGGGAGGGGCCGAGAGATTGACAGCCCAGATTGGTGGGTAAGGATAATACCAGTTCTGAAAGAGACCAGCTCCAGGAGGACTGGGTGCGGGATGGGGATGTCAGGAAAGAAAGGGGCAGAAGGCAGAACTGGAGTATGAAATCTGGGGTTTCACCTCAAGAGTCTTATTAGCCTGTTTCATTCCACTCTTCTTTTCCTGGCCAGGGCCCTGCGGAAGGCTCTGACCCATCTGGAAATGCGGCGAGCTGCCCGCCGGCCCAACTTGCCCCTGAAGGTGAAGCCACCACTGATTGCAGTGCGGCCCCCAGTCCCACTGTCTGCACCCTCACATCCTGCCAGCACCAATGAGCCCATTGTCCTGGAGGATTGAGCATCTGTGTGGGAAGGGAGGTGGGCTGAAAGCTAGAGGGTGGGTGCCCAGGGCATCCAACCTCCCTTCCCTCTAGTATCAAAGGGAATGAGGAGTGAGTGAGGGAGGGAGCAAGTGAGTGTGTGTCCTTGGAGGGGTTGGGCGCCCTCTGGTGTTACCACTTGGAGGCTTGTCCCTTTCCCACGCTTCTCCACACCTGGTGGTGGAGGGCACACTGCAGGAACTTGACCCATTGTGGGGAACCTAGCCTGTTTTGGGGGGTAGGACCCACAGTTGTCTTGGACAGTTTTGGGGGGAGGGTTTTTTAATTTTTTAAAAATTTTGCCTCCCTTTGTGAAAGGGGATGGGGGAGGGGGAAGAGTAAATGGATAGGAGGTGGTGGTTGGGGGAGGGGGATGTGCACTGCCATGACTGCCATGTCTATCTTTTTTTTCTAATGGGGGTTTCTCTTCCTGTCCGGTGTCCGGACTTTCCTAATCGGAGTTTGAGGCCCCTAAGCCTAAGCTGGCATCAACCCCAGCCCATGCTCTCTCTTTTCCTTCCCTCCCTGCGCCCCCTCCGCCTTTTGTACGCCAATTCTCAGAAATAAAGATCTTTTGTCCGTTTTTTAACCTCGGATTCTGTAATTGGTTCTTATAGTAACAAATAAAAAGCTGTTTTCTTCAGCTTCTCCTGGCTCAGCTGTTCTCTGCTGTGGGCGGTGGGGAGAGGAGAGGGCGGTGTCTGCAATTGGGAAAATAAAGGACGACGGATAAGAAAGGAGGTACAGATGGGACTTTCCCGGAGAACAGCTTTAGGAGACAGGCAGCATGGACAGGCAGCCTGTTCCAGCTAGCTTTTTCCTGTGACTCAAACTGCTCCCCAGACGCCTGCGTTGCTGGAAACCAATCTCCTCTTGGTACATACGGATTTGTTCAGAGCAGTTGAAATGAGAGGACTCTGGATGGTTGGTGGCTTCCACGGGAAGGGAAGTGTGAAGGTGTTTTTCTTTCTATTTCCTAACACTCATCTCAGGAAATTCTGGGAGTTGCTAGAGACCAGGGCAAGATGCAGCCTATCTTGGGGGGGGGGGTGGGTACTGCAGTCTCTTAACCACCCAGCTCTGTGGTAGATTTGCACAGATTGCTGCTCAAGGATTCCCAAGACCAGCCTCAGCACCTGCCTTGATAGTGGGGGCCACTCCAGAAAGGTCTTCTGCTTTCTTGGTTTTGGGAAACAGAAGCCTGAGCAGGGCCCAACAGGAGGCACACCCTTGGAGAATGTAGGAGAAGTTAAACTCACTCCGTGTTCCTTCTGCACTTCCTTCCCCGTAGGAAGGAAGGCAGCCTCAGCAGTTGGGAATTGTTTAAGGTTACAGACCTTCAGGTGTTTGCCTTAGGTCCGGTGTGCTTTTCACAGTCCAGAGGTGTGGGCCGATAACCACAGCAGGAGCTACTTAGCCCTTCTGAGTCGTCTCCATCCCGTTCTCTGCCCCTGGGGGCTCCGCAGCCCCTTCACTCTCCCCATTCCGAGCTTACACCTGGGCAGTTATTAGGAGGAATTGACCACTTATACCAGTCTGGGGAAAGCAGCATATCCTCTGAACGATATCCTCACTCCGCTGCCTTGAAGGCATAGTGGGCCCCACCGCACACCTTGAAGCGGGCCTGTGGCTCTGGCGGCCACTCTTGCGGAAGGAAAGCCTGACTCACCGGGCCGCAGCGATCTGGCTGTGGCTGAGTGGAGTCTGGGAGGCGCCCAGTGGGGTAATAGCTCCCTAACCGAGCTGGGAAGTGGTCGCAGAACACCCATTTGGAGGGAGGACCGAGGGCAGAGAGAGAGTAGCAGCCCTAAGGAATTCGGGAGTCCAGGGACAGCCTTGAGCTTCGTGAAGTCTGCTTATCTTCCGCCTTTATTCGCCAGGTAATTATGGGTTTGAGGATGGAGCGCCGCGGGTCCGTCTCGCCCCGAGAGGGAAGATACCCGCGGCATCGTCCCCCAACCGAGCAGCAGGGAAACAGCGGGCTGACTTCAAAGGGTCCCGGTGCCGGCGTTAGTGGCTGCCTTCATGAATATTCATGATTCGTTGGGCCAATCAACGCCTGAATGGCTCAGAGCACACCAATCGGCTTACAGCATGCAGATAAGTATCAAAGATAGGCGGCTTCTCCTGAAGCTGGTGGAAGAGACTTAACGGGGATGAAAGCGGAACCCTGAGTCGAAAGAGCTGTTTCCCGAGGAGTGTGCCTGCGCGATGGTCGATCCTACGTCACTTCCTACGGGCTGGCGGAAGTTGCTTCGGAGCGCGTTGCGATTTGTAGGCGTGTGTTCCGGTGGTAGCAGAACGGGTTGTGTGTTGTCGGTACTGGAGAGTCGCGATGGCGGCAGTGGATTCGGATGTCCAATCGTTGCCCCGTGGGGGTTTCCGCTGCTGCCTCTGCCACGTTACTACAGCCAACCGTAAGCGGTGGCTTGTGAGGGGGTGGTTGTGAGTTCTCGTCTGTGGGTCCTAGCGAAAAGTTAGGGTTATAGGTCATAGTTCTTGAGAAGTCGGTTGGTAGGGTCACTCGTCTCCGTTTTCACTCCGCCTGTACAGGGGATTGGAGAGTGGCGAAGTCCCACCACTTTACCCCCTCCTTCCTAGTATCCGAAATCCCCACAACGAAAGTTTCATTATCTTATTCCCTCTTAAACTGTCATCTGTTGGACGCCACCTTTGTGTCTGGTACCCTGCTGGGCTCTCGGGTGGGGTGAGGGGATTCAGAGATGAAGGAGCTCACCATCGAGAGGTGGAGACAATTCCAATGCTCAATAGATATGTGTGGAGAGCTGTAGGATCACAGAGAAAGTAGTAACTAACTCAGGGAAGCCCTACAGAGGAGCTACCCAAAGGCAGAGGTATAGGAAGGAGCATGGCATGCATGACTAGGAGGTGGGTTTGGCAAAGTAAACAGGGTTCTTGTGTGACAGCGCAGGGGACTCAACGAAACCTCAAATTCTTCTTCTTCTTTAAAGATTTGTTTGTTTTTGAGAGTGAGCGCGTGCAAGTTGGGTGGCGGCAGATGGAGAAGCAGGCTCTGAGTGCCATGCAGGACTCAATCCCAGGACCCTGGGATCGTGACCTGACCGGAAGACAGATGCTTAGCGGACTGGGCCACCCAAACGCCTTCTAATTCCACTTCTGGAATCCCGATCTTCCCTAAACAAGATCTTCTGTTCTTTTTCTTTGTGAATGGCACTATCACTATTTGTCCCCTGAGGCAAGCCAAAAATCCAGCATAGTCTTCCCTGGCCCAACATATACATTGGTGACAATAAACAGCTGACCCAGAATTTAATAAAAATAATAATTGCTAACTTTTCCCATGTTCAACATGTAACAGACTGTGCCAGGTACTCTATATTGCATAAGACCCTTGTGGTAAGTACTAGTAATATCTTCAATTTGTGACCTAGGACACTGATGCACAGAGAGGTTAAGTAACTTGCCCAAGATCTCACACAGTTTACGAGACCTGGGTTTTAAACTTGGGCAGTGTGACCTCACATTTTGCACTTGCAATTTCTGTACCATACCTAGAGACCATCCTTGAGGGAGTAGTCTAGGGTCTTGCTTTGTTTAGTTCTTCTGTATATGATCGGTATAAGTTTCCTGTTAAATTTTTTTTTTTTTTTTTTTACAATTTACAGGTGTTGCTCTACCTAGTACTTAGAGATGGTTTAAAAAAAACTTGTAGCTAGTTCTCCTGGGGACCACTTAGAATATCTTATATAGGCAAATGGACAAAAGAGGAAGGTGAAAAGAGCCAGGACTTTGTATATTCAAAGGTCACACTTCCTGTGGCTTGGAAGGATTAGTAGGAGTTAGGAGTGCATTTAGGTAAAGCCAGCATGTAAATACACTGAAGGGTGATTTGGATATTTTTGTTTTGCGATTATCTTTGCAGGACCCAGCCTAGATGCCCATTTGGGGGGCCGGAAGCACCGGCACCTGGTAGAACTACGAGCTGCCCGAAAGGCCCAGGGACTCCGAAGTGTGTTTGTCAGTGGCTTTCCCCGGGATGTGGATTCTGCTCAGCTCACTCAGTACTTCCAGGCATTTGGACCCGTGGCCAGTGTTGTCATGGACAAGGACAAGGTAGAGTGAATGGCTCTTGGGGTAAAGAATGAGTCCGGTGTGCCACATACAAAAAGAAATGAGAGAGAAACCAGCAGCCCTGTTTCAGCTGGTGCCTTGTGGGGCCTTTCCTTGATGGACACCATAGTACTTGGACCAGTCCAGCTTTGTGAACTGAGACAGAGGGAAAGAGAGAGAGGGAGAGAGAATTTTAAGCAGACTCCACACTGAGCATGGAGCCTGACACGGAGCTTGATCTCACGACCCTGAGATCATGACCTGAGCTGAAACCAAGAGTCGGGTGCTTAACTGACTGAGCCACCCAGGTGCCTAAGAGCTATGTTTTCCATAGTGAGTGGGATGGATGTGGCCCATGCAGGCTCAGAGCTCATCGTCTAGTGAATAAAGTAGACAGTTAAATGAGTTATTAAATGAGTAATTACAACAAAGTAGGTGCTTTAAGGCCACACCGTCGGGAGATCTATCCTAACCCCACAAGAGACTGGTTTATAAACCAGCTAGCAGTTTATTAACTTACAGTGAGAGGTATTGAAATTAGCTGGTCAAATTACCCTGTCTTCTGGACAGTGCTAGACAAATAAGCTGATTCTTTGTGGTTCTTTTGGTCTTCCGCGCAGGCGGTTTGTCGGTTTCTCTTTAGTTCTTTGGAAGAAGTTTATTGTTGTATTGCTCTGTTGTGTCATCATATTATAGTTCTGAGACTGTGCTCTGGTTGCGTAGGCATGGCTTAGGTGACTCCAAATGGCTTTGGTAGCCCACGTCTTCTCTTAGGCCGGGCTGGGTGTGTTTTTCTTAGAGATCACATTGGGCAACTGACCCACAGAGGCTTTACCAAAAGGGGTTTAATTGTTCTCCTTAACAAGAAGTCCAGTCTTGGGCAGTCCAGCACTTTACAGTTTTCCTGCTCTGTCGTTATTGGCACCTGGCTCTCCCTTCCTAGTTGTGATAATGCTGTTTGCACATCTTCAGATAAGAGAAGGGGGCAGTCTGAAGGATAGAATATAAAAGGCTAGTGCCATCTTCCCCTGCTTTTCTTTACTTTCCAGGAAAATATCTTTCCCAGGGCCCTCTTCATTAGACTTCTCATTGGCCTGAATTCTATCACATGGTTACCCTAGCTACAGGCAAGCCTGGAAATGAAGTTTTTTAAGCTGGACACCTTGCCCTTCTGAACAGTTGGGACTCTGTTAGTAAGAAAGAAAGGCACAATATATATTGGGAGGGCAGTTGGCAATGTCTGCCCCAGATTCCTTTTTCAGAAAACTCAGTATCCCTGTTTTTGTTTGTATTTGTTTCAGTTGTAGAGAATGACCTTTTTTTTTTTTTTTTTAAGATTTTTATTTATTTATTTGACAGAGATCACAAGCAGGCAGAGAGGCAGACAGAGGAGGTGGGGGAAGAAAGCTCCCCGCTGAGCAGAGAGCCCGACACGGGGCTCAATCCCAGGACCCTGAGATCATGACCTGAGCCGAAGGCAGAGGCTTAACCCACTGAGCCACCCAGGCGCCCCGGCTTCTAATTATTTTGACAATAATGACTAAAATTTTTATTGAGCAATTATGCCTCAATCATGTGCTAAATGGTTTATGTACAATATCTCATTTCATTTCCACAATATTTCCTTGAGGGAATCACTGGGACGTTGGAGATTTGGGGGATTAAGCCCTTATTTGGAGGCAGTCACAAGTTATTTAATTTCTCTGAATTTTAGTTTCCTGAGAGAAATGTGCACGCAAAGACAAGGCCAGGCAAAGACACACCTGATTTCTAGCTGGGGCTTTGATTGCATAGTTGGGGTTGAACTGCAGTCTGGTGAGTAGTGTGAATCCTCAGAGTCAGAAGATTGGCTTGGGCGGGTCCAAGTGGCTGCCTTTCTCCTTGGTTTCCCTATGGTCCTTTGCCGTGTTTGGCATGGGGTGGAAGTGAGGATAGAAAGGGCACACCCCCCCCTTGCGCTTGTATTTTCGATTGAGTTGTGAGTTACATAGCATAAAATTCACACTTTTAAAGTACAGAATTTAGGGGTTGTTAGTATATTTACCCATCCTTCCAGAATGTTTTATCACTCCTTATATGTGATTCAAGCCTGTGTGCTGGTGAGGCTGCTCCCCCTTGTCTCCCCTACCCCCCATTTCATTAATTTTTTATATGGTGTAAGGTAGGGTCAATATCGTTCTTTCACATGTGGCTATCCAGCTGTCCCAGCACCATGTGTTGGGAAGGCTGTTCTTTCCTCATTGAACAGACTTGACAATTTCGTTGAGAATCAGTTGGCCATAGAGGTATGGGCTCAATTTATGGAGTCTTTGTTTTATTTCCTTCCTCTGAATGACTGTCTTTGTGCCAGTGTCACCTTGTCTTTCTTCTTTTCCTTTTTTCTTTTAAAGATTTTATTTATTTATTTGACAGAGAGAGAGATCACAAGTAGGCAGAGAGGCAGGCAGAGAGAGAGGGAGAAGCAGGCTCCCTGCTGAGCAGAGAGCCCAATGCGGGGCTCGATCTCAGGACTCTGAGATCACGACCCAAGCCAAAGGCAGAGGCCCTAACCCACTGAGCCACCCAGGCGTCCTCTTTTCCTTTTTTTAAAGTGCCCTCTACACCCGACATGGGGATTGAACTCAAGACCCCGAGATCAAGAGATGCAGGCTCCAGGGTCGGAGCCAGCCAGGCACCCTGGTATCACACTGTCTTGGTTATTATACATACCTTGTTACAAGCAGGATGAGGCTCTTTTGTTACTACTGAAGAGAATGTGAAAGAATATGGACTTTTGCCCCAAGGCAGTCGTATTTTTCCTGCTCCTGGTAACATTTTGCCTTAAAAAGAAAAAAGAAGGGGTGCCTGGGTGGCTCAGTGGGTTGAGCCTCTGCCTTCGGCTCAGCTCATGATCTCAGGGTCCTGGGATCGAGCTCTGCCATGGGCTCTCTGCTCAGCAGGGAGCCTGCTTTTCCCTTTCTCTCTCTCTCTGCCTGCCTCTCTGCCTGCTTGTGAACTCTCTCTCTCTCTCTCTGTCAAGTAAATAAATAAATAAATCTTAAAAAAAGAAAAAATCTGTCTCAAAAAAAAAAAAAATCTATCTGTCTCCCAGTGAATATCATGGAACTCAACCAGATCATAGCATCATGGTGTCATGTTACTGTTATTTCTAGATAGGAAGTCTGTTCAAGGTAGGGTATATTTATATTTCCACCTAGCACAGCTCATTATATGGATTCTAAATCAGCACTGAAAAGTCTAATTAAGTTAAAAGGAAAAGTTAGGGGATGCCTCAGAGTATAAGCAGTGAAATCATGTCATTGGTAAGAGCAGGGGAGAATGGAATAAGTCAAATGGGATTTTCAGAGGCAGACTGGGATGGGAGTAAAATGTGTGGGATGGGAGTGAGGGAGACAATTGTTTTTCTAATATGTTCCCTGTTCCAGAAACATTAAGCAGATATTCCCAATTCATAGGGTGGTCCCCATTCCAAAGAATCCCACTCAGTGTCAAACCATGTGTTTGGATTTTTTATTCCAAAACCATGATCCCTGCCTCTGTTGTGGTTTGCCAGGGAGTGTTTGCTATTGTGGAGATGGGGGACATTGGGACCCGGGAAGCTGTCTTGTCGCAGCCCCAGCACACCCTGGGAGGACATCGCCTGCGGGTCCGGCCACGGGAGCAGAAAGAGTTCCAGAGCCCAGCCTCCAAATCCCCCAAAGGAGCAGCCCCTGACAGTGACCAGCTGGCCAAAGCACTAGCTGAGGCCCCAGATGTGGGGGCACAAATGGTGAAGCTCGTGGGGCTGAGGGAGTTGTCTGAGGCTGAGCGACAGCTTCGGAGCCTCGTGGTAGCCCTGATGCAAGAGGTCTTCACAGAGTTCTTTCCCGGTGAGTCACTTCCTTTACCATGTCTGAGCCCTCCCCGTCCTCCCTCCCCTGCCCCCATACCCCAGTTCTCCCTCAGGTAGAGGCATTTATTTGGCTATTCTTCGTTCTTTGTGCCCCACTGCGTTCTTCCACTCCACACTCTTCTCTAATGTTCCTCGACCTTTATTTTCTGCTCGGCATCCAGGCTGCGTGGTCCATCCTTTTGGCTCTTCCGTAAACAGTTTTGATGTCCATGGCTGTGATCTTGACCTCTTCTTGGATCTGGGTGACTTGGAAGAGTCCCAGGTGAGTGACTGGGAAGGCAGCTGGGAAGAGTCAGTGGGGATGGTTATGGGACTCTGGGCAAGTGCCATCTCTCTCATGCCTTAGTTCCTCCTTTATGAAACAGGGAGAATGGAACCCGAAAGGGTTATTGTGATTGCAGAAATGTGAATGTATTAGATGGGTATTAGATAGGATGAATACGAATTGACACAGGATATATGGCATTGGTAATAGGGAGAAAAACAGATTTTTCTGTTTTTATATACAGGTGTATATAATACTGTATTTTGGAAAAGAAATATATGAAAGAACATAAAGTAATTTTGGGATTATGTCTTTATTTATCTGTATATTTTTTAAAGATTTTATTTATTTATTTGACAGAGAAAGACACAGAAAGAGAGGGAACACAAGCATGGGGAGTGGGAGAGGGAGAACAGGCCTCCTGCTGAGCAGGGAGCCCGAAGTGGGGCTCCATTCCAGGACCCTGGGATGATGACCTGGGCCGAAGGCAGAAGCTTAGCGACTGAGCCACCCAGGCACCCCTACTTATCTGTATTTTCTAACATCTAATATATTGATTCTGCTTTTGGAATAGGAAAGGGTTGTTAGTATTTTTTTTTTAATAGGCTTTGTTTTTTAGAGCAGCTTTAGGTTCACAGCAAAATTGAACAAAAAGTACAGAGTTTTCGTATACTCCCTACCTTATTTTAAATATTTTATTTGTTTAATGAGAGAGAGAAATTGGGCTCGAGTGGAGGGAGGGACAGAGGGAGAGAAAATCTCAAGCAGACTCCACACTGAATGCAGAGCCTGATATGGGGCTTGACCTCACAGCCCTGAGATCATGACTTGAGATGAAACCAAGAGTCAGACGCCTAACTGACTGAGCCACCCAGGGGCACCACAAAAAGGGTTATTTAAAAAATAAATTTAGGGGTGCCTGCGTGGCTTAGTTGTTAGGCGTCTGCCTTGGGCTCAGGTCATGATCCCAGTGTCCTGGGATCGAGCCTTGCATCGGGCTCCCTGCTCAGTGGGGAGCCTGCTTCTCCCTCTCCCACTCCCCCTGCTTGTGTTCCCTTTCTTGCTGTGTTTGTCTCTGTCAAATAAAAAAATATATATACATTAAAAAAATAAATAAATAAAAACTTTATCAGTCTGTTTTTTCTTTCTCCCTACATATAGACACATGCACACACACACTTTATATTTTCAGAGTCATTTGAGAGCTTACATGCTGCCCATAATAGTCCAGTGTCTGTTGGGGAGACACAAAGGCATCCTTGGGTACAACCACAATACCGTTAGCAAGGACGGATGTGTTCCCTGGCGCGGGTGTAAAGTGTTCCGAGATTTCGGTCTGCAGTCCATTGCCTGCGGTCATCAGCTGCCCAGTCCCAGGCTAGTGTTGGCCCCTCAGTCTCCTTTACACTTCCTCTGCCTTTTATCTTTCATGACAGTGGCATCTTGGTCGAATACAGACCATTTATTTTGTAGCACTAAAAGTTATTTTTAGGGAAACTTGGGTGGCTTAGTCAGTTAAGTGTCTGCTTTCACTCAGGTCATGATGCCAGGGTCCTGGGATCGAGTCCCACATCGGGCTCCTTGCTCAGAGGGGAGTCTCCTCCCTCTGCCTGCTGCTCCCCCTGCTTGTGCTCTCTTTCTTTCTCTCTGTCAAATAAATAAATAAAATCTTTTTTTTTTTTTAAGTTATGTTTAATTTTAAAAGGGGTTGTGAGGATTAACTGAGTTAATATATATAAAGTCCTTGGAACGGAACCTGGCATATAAGCAGTAATAGATATATTCTGGGGAATGTTGCCCAGATGGGGGACAGCAGGAGAGGTGAATATTCACTGAACCCATTTCTGCCCGCAGCCAGCCCCAAAGGCCCCTGAGTCTCCATCTTTGGACTCAGCCCTTGCATCACCACTGGATCCTCAAGCCCTGGCCTGTACCCTGGCTTCCCCTCCAGACTCACAGCCTCCTTCTCCCCAAGACTCAGAAGCCCTGGATTTTGAAACTCCTTCCTCTTCACTGGCACCCCAGACTCCAGACTCTGCTTTGGCTTCTGAGACCCTCGCCTCTCCCCAGTCCCTGCCTCCAGCCTCACCAGTGCAGGAGGACCGGGGAGAGGGGGACCTGGGGAAGGCCCTGGAACTAGCAGAGGCCCTGAGGGGGGAGAAAACGGAGGGAGTAGCCATGCTGGAGTTGGTGGGATCCATTCTTCGGGGCTGTGTCCCTGGAGTGTACCGAGTCCAAACTGTGCCCACTGCCCGACGCCCTGTGGTCAAGTTTTGCCATCGGCCTTCAGGTCTTCACGGTGACGTCTCCCTCAGTAACCGGTACCTTTGTATAGGGGGTGGTTGGGGAAGTCCAGCTGAGCATTCTGGGATGGGTGAAGAGCGAGCCCCGGGGTGGGAAGCTTTTGCACTAGCTGAACCTTGAGATTATCCTAGTTGGGTCCCATCCCTCTTTCTGCCATTTGTCTCCTGTCTGGCATCCATTTTCACGAATGTAAAGTGTGTTCCTTCGAATACTATTTTTAGGGGATTTAGAAGAGAGTTCCAGTGTTGAGTAAGTTTGGGAAATGCTAAATTAGATGCAAATCAGTTTCTCCCTTCCCACCCCATCCCCCCACTTCCTCTTTCTATCTTTCTCCATCCCTTCCAGTCTTTGTTTCTTTGCATATGAAAGGCTTTGAGCAGTTTTGTAAGGAAACCCTTCTCTAACATCCTATCTAGGATGTCGTGTTTCCTGAACACTTGTGACGTCCTTTCGCTTGCCCTTTCTTTGCTTGCCTGTTCACATGTCCCGGTCAGCAAACACTTGGGAAACCCTCTTTTGGCCTTATTCCAGCTGGACCCCTGTTCTGCAGGCCTGGAACAAGGGCTGGGGTGATCGTTCAGAGGGTTCCCCAGTGCTGACGCCCCTGTTTCTGTTCCAGGCTGGCCCTGCATAACTCTCGCTTCCTGAGTCTCTGCTCGGAGTTGGATGGGCGAGTTCGGCCCCTGGTGTACACCCTGCGCTGCTGGGCTCAGGGTCGAGGGCTGTCAGGTGAGAATGGATCAGGACAGACTTGGGGTTGAACTGGCGTTGGGGCAAAGGTGGGGGTTCAGGGAAGGGAGGGGGGTTTGTACAGGAACAAGGGTTGAGAGAACCAACCAGGGTGTTAGATGCACCTCCAATCTAACTGGAATTCTTGTTTACCCAGGAAGTGGCCCCCTCCTCAGTAACTACGCCCTCACCTTGCTCGTGATCTATTTCCTTCAGACCAGGGACCCTCCTGTGTTGCCCACTGTGTCCCAGCTCACCCAGAAAGCAGGTACTGTGGCCTGGCCGCCACCCGCTTTTTCTTGTTAGCTTCGGCTTTCCTCTTCTGTGTCTCATTTCGACGTGCTAAGCTGCCCCAGGAATGAGATCTCTGCTGTCACTCCCAAATCTTCCTGCTTCCGGGCTGACCCTCACCTTTTTTCCTTTTGCAGGGGAGGGTGAGCAGGTGGAGGTTGATGGCTGGGACTGTAGTTTCCCCAGGGATGCCTCAAGACTGGAGCCCAGCACCAATAAGGAGCCCCTCAGTGAGTTTGGGGAGCCCGCTGGAGGATTAATAAATGATGTTAAACACAACTGTACGTCATATCCAGCAGTTACTGTTGGCCTGGCATGGTTCGCCCAGCAACCTCGTGGGATAGCTCGTATCCTTAATACAATTTTACAGATGAAGCAGCCATGTCTTGGAGCACTTAAGTGGCTGGCTCAAGGTTACACTGCTGGTGAGGGGAAGGAGCAGCATCTGGGGAAGGAGGTTGCTGGGGACATGGGGCATGGGGGGAGAGAGGCTGGACCTCTTGTTTATATAAAGATCAAAGAAGTCTGGCTTTTGACACTCTTCTGAGCTCCTTGGAAGGGAAAAGAAAGTTCGTAGAGAATGCGTCTAGTGCAGGCCTATTTCATTACTGGCCTCTAAGTAACCCCTTCTGCCTGGTCTTCCTCTTCCTCCAGGTTCTCTGCTAGCCCAGTTCTTCTCCTGCGTCTCTTGTTGGGATCTTCGTGGCTCACTGCTGTCCCTGCGGGAGGGTCAGGCACTGCCTGTGGCAGGGGGCCTGCCCTCTGATCGCTGGGAGGGTCTGCGCCTTGGCCCCATGAATCTCCAGGACCCCTTTGACCTGAGTCACAATGTGGCAGCCAATGTGACCAGCCGGGTAGCTGGGCGCCTACAGAACAGCTGCCGAGCGGCAGCTAGTTACTGCCGGAGCCTCCAGTACCAGCGCCGTTCCTCCCGGGGCCGGGACTGGGGGCTGCTCCCTCTTCTGCAGCCCAGCTCCCCTAGTTACTTGCTGTCTGCAACACCCATCCCCTTACCCCCTGCCCCCTTCACCCGGCTCACTGCTGCCCTGGCCCAGGTGTTAAGGGAAGCATTAGGGTGCCATATAGAACAGGGAACCAAGAGACTGCGGTCAGACAGGGGGGGGCCTGAGTCTCCTCAGGGAGGGACAAGCAAAAGGTTGAAACTAGATGGACAGGAAAAAAGCTGTGAGGAGAGGCAGGAGGAGCAGCAGGGATGTATCGGGGATCACAGTGAAGACGGGGTGGAGGAAATGGTTGTAGAGGCTGGAGAGATGGTCCAGGACTGGGGGCAGAGCCATGGGCAGCCAGGGGAGCCACCCCAGATGCCCGGAAAGCAGCTTGCCCCTGGAGAAGAGGGGCAGTCGGGCCATGCAGCACTGGCAGAGCAGGAGCCCAAGGGACCTGAGGCAGCTGGAGACAGGTCTCGGGGTGAGACAGGGAAGGGGGTGTCACTCTGCTCTGTGAGCTGGCGCTGTGCCCTGTGGCACCGAGTGTGGCAGGGGCGGCGGCGGGCCCGGCGACGCTTGCAGCAGCAAACCAAGGAGAGAGGCGGAGGTGGAGACGGCACCGCGGAGTGGCTGGCGGTTGAGGCCCAGGTCACCCAGGAGCTGAGAGGACTGAGCAGTGCTGCACAGCGGCCAGAGGCAGAGCCGCTCCTGACCTTTGTGGCCTCTGCCTCCCAGGCTGACCAGACTCTCACCGTGACCCCAGTCCAGGATTCTCAAGGCCTGTTCCCTGACCTCCATCATTTCTTACAGGTTTTCCTCCCTCAAGCACTTCGGAACCTCCTGAAGTGAAGATAGGGACTGTGACAGGCAATAAAGCTGCTAGTTTAATGAACACTAGTTTCCTCTAATTTCCACCTGGTAGTAATCCCCCTTCCACTCAGTACTTTCCCTCCCCAGACCTTACTGCCTTTTCTCAGACACGTCTTCTTGGGCTACCCTAAAATAGGTCTCGGCCTGTTTCCTTCCCACCGTTTATCACAACCTGCAGCGAGCGCCAGCGATGGTGTGTGTGTCCCTGCACCCGGAGCCCGCTCCGGAGAGTTCCTGAAGGATGGGAGTGCCAGGTGGGCGGCTGGGGCAGCACCGGGCAGAAGTACCAAGTTTGCCTCCCCATGTATCTTGCCGCTGGACTTCTACGGTGATGGCCTGAAACGGGTTCAGGGCTCTTCACTCTCTCACTTAACCGAATTCATTCTGTCCTGCTTAAAATGGGGGAAACATTTTCCGACCCGAGCGTGGGTAAAGGGCAGCCAATCATGGGTAAACTGGCAGCCCTTAAGGGTGACGGGTGGAAGGGATGCGCCATGGATGCGCCGTGTTCTCCCTCGGCACTCCCCGGCTGCAGGGCACTCTACTGCTGTAGGCCCCGCTACCAGGGCCCTTGCAAGACCGCATCGCGGAGCCGCAGGGTGGTTTAGTGGGAGGAAACATCACTTTGGCAGGGTTTCTGACTTGGGCTCTGGTTAGCTACTCATCCTCTCCTCTAAAAAAACCAGAGCGGGAACAAATGGACTTATCCACGCCGGACTTGTTTCCGCTCCTGTGAGGATCCCACAGTCCCGATGTTAGGGGCCCGGCAGGATGTCCGTCCAGTCACCGCGGGTTCCCGAGCTGGAAGCGAAACGCCTCTGGGAGCCGGCGCGGGCGCGGAGTTGGCAGCTGTGCCACGTCGCAGACAAGGGGAGGTTTTCCAGCTGGTTCTCACAGTTTACCCTCCGCGCCTTCAACCTCCACGTCGGGACTCGGATTGGCCAGGTCCGAGGGGCGGGCCAGCCAGGAGTTCCATTGCGCAGGCGCGAGCTTTCTCTGCGCAGACCAGCAGGACCCACCCCCTTCTTTTTCCAATTCAGCCACCGGGGGATACAGAACTGTCGTGCGTATGCCTTCTGTGGCGTCCTCGCTTTGCGGCTGCTGCTTCTCCACGGCTCTCCCCTTCCCCCGCTCCTCTCCCTGACGGCTTACTTTGCGGCAGCGCCGAGAGCCCCACCCCCTTTCTCTGCGGAATCACCATGGCGGCTGGGGTAAGTTTGCCGGCTCCGGCGATACAGGTCGCGGTATCCGACGCCATCCTCTGCGGGAATAGGGCCCTCCGGGGTCAGAGGAGTTCTGGAGCCGAGTGGGGAAGTGATCCGGGGCCTGGAGACCGTACTGTTGGAGTGCAAGGCTTCCAGGCCCCGGAGGGGAACTGAGGCTGGGACTCTTGGAGGCCAAAGAGGTGGAAGGGTCTTGGGTAGAGGAGAAAAGAGATGTTGGATCCTGGCAGTCTGGGGCCTGAGAAAGGGGTTCGGGTTCGTTGCCGCTTCGAGACATGGGATCCGGGCAGGTTGACAGAACTTTTGCGACCGTTTTGTGGGGCAGCCACAGGGACGGGGTGAAGAGGAGGGTCTTTGTGGGCAGGTACGACTGTCTCCGGTTGAGGGTCGCCCAGCGGGGAGGTTTGGGAACGGGAGGACTCTCCGGACAGTAGAGTGAGAACGGGCTGGCCGGGTTAATAGAAGGAGAAGGCAACGCCAGGGAACTCACTGCGGGACAGGACCGGAGGGACGGGACGCGTGACAAGAAGGAGTGGTCCTTTGGGGAGAACGAGTTGGTTTAGGACGAGAAGATGCCATTCGGCTTCTCTGTGGCTCTTCTGAGGGGAACTTGGAAACGGTCGGGGTGTGTGAGAGACAAGGGTGATGCTTTGGAAGGGGTGCGCGGCTCAGCAGTGGAGTAGGCAGGTACTCGCTAACCATCAATGAATGAAACCAGGGCTCCGGGAAGGGAGGAGTGTATGTTTGTCGGCGGGTGGAGTCTGAGGGAGCTATAAGTTCTGGGTTTCTGGACGATATATTTGAGGTGAGAATGCTTCTAGAGATGTCCTTCCTTAGGGAAGGTCAAGCCTGTCAGCAAGCTTTATTTAGCAGTTGGTGTGTAGTTCTGTCTTCGGTATTTCAGAGGACTCTGATTACACATGACAGATACTAGAGAGCTCGGCTCACCGGGGGTGTAAAAGTGAGTTGAACAGGTTGGGAATAACTCAGAGAATGTATCCTGGGAGATGACATTTAGGACTGGGACCTTTTTACTCATGAATACCACCCCCCTTTTCTCCCATAGACCCTGTACACATATCCTGAAAACTGGAGGGCCTTCAAGGCTCTCATTGCTGCTCAGTACAGCGGGGCTCAGGTCCGCGTGCTCTCCGCACCACCCCACTTCCACTTTGGCCAAACCAACCGCACCCCTGAATTTCTCCGTAAATTTCCTGCAGGCAAGGTAAGTAAGAAGGTGCACAGGGGTCTTTGGTCCTGAGAACTCAAGGAGCCCTGAGATTGCCTCACTCTGAAGATGGTCTCCATCTTTAAAAGGGAGCTTTCCATAAAACTTTTTTTTTTTACATTTTAGTGATTTAAAATTCTTTTTGTTTTGAGATAAATGTAGATTTACATGTAGTTAGAAGTAATGCAGAGCTGTCCAGTGATTGCTATAAAATTCACAAGTTTCTTTGTGTTTGTGGGAGAGAGTTTTGATTGTTTTCGGTGCAGATGTATCAGGTTATCTGCCCTGAGCAGACCAAGGGGCTTACAGAGATCCACAAATAACTTTGCTAAACAGAGAGGAGACAAATGCTGTGTGGGGAGCCATCCTTTCAAGTATATGGACAGAGATATGACACTTGGTTTTTTGATCTTTTGCCCATTTCATTGAGGGATTTTATACAGACATCTGATAATACCTAAATCTTTGGGGTTCTTATGAGAGTTTAGATCGTAAGGCATAGCAAATTACTTAAATATTTCTAGTTCACGGGTTAGAGTTAGTACCAGTAGTGTTTATCGATAGTTTGCTTAGTAAGGGTTGTCAGCCTTATGTAAGAACTTTTATCCAAAATGATTTGAGTTCCTGAGATTGGCTAGTGAAAAATTACTGTGTATTTTACTTACTTTTCTGAATTTTACTTACCTTTTTGACTGTATATCCCAGGTTCCAGCATTTGAGGGTGACGATGGATTTTGTGTGTTCGAGAGCAATGCCATTGCCTACTATGGTAATTTGCAGTGGGTGTGGGAATGGGAAGATCTGGAATGAAGGAGGTAGGAGAGGGTGAGGGTGAGCTGAGTGTATAGAAGAGGAATTTTCATGGACTTGGATTGATGTTGGCATGACCCCAAAGTTCTGACCTTTGTGTTCTGCCTCTGCAGTGAGCAATGAGGAGCTGCGGGGAAGTACTCCCGAGGCAGCAGCCCAGGTGGTGCAGTGGGTGAGCTTTGCTGATAGCGACATAGTGCCCCCAGCCAGTACCTGGGTCTTCCCCACCTTGGGCATCATGCACCACAACAAGCAGGTAAGCCTTGGGACTGGGGGAGAAGCCAAGGGCAGGGATGGCATCAACTCCTGAGTGTCAAGGAGTAAGAAATAAAATAGATTGAGAAAAGGAGATGCTAACAATATGTGGATAATTAAAGACCTCATCGCCGGGGTGTGAATTTTGAGCACTGTGGTTGATGGTATCTGGGTTTTTTGTCACACAGATCCACTGGAAGTGGTGCCTGTTGTGAGTGGTCAGAGAAGAGATCTCTGCTGTAGAAAAGCTATCCCAAATGGTAGGGGAGTGGTTAAGTCAGGTGATCTCTGAGGTCCCTTCTACAATCCAAATATAAAGGACTAGGTCAGTGTAGTGGGAAATTCATCTAGACTCCACCATGAAGAAATTTGGTGTCGAGAGCTTCATTTGTCATACGTTTGGAATGATCTATGATCTGACTCTGTTGAAAGGGGATGGGGATGAGCCAGAATTTAGTAAATGAAATAGCTACCTTGGTTCTGTTGTTGGGGGAGGGGAGCAGGGAAGGGGATGGGTACCCGTTGTTAAGTTTTGATCATTTTAAACCAATAGGCCACAGAGAATGCAAAGGAGGAAGTGAGGCGAATTTTGGGCCTACTGGATGCTCACTTGAAGACGAGGACTTTCCTGGTGGGCGAACGTGTGACACTGGCTGATATCACAGTTGTTTGCACCCTGTTGTGGCTCTATAAACAGGTGACGTTTATAAAGAATCACGTTGGCAGAGGGTAGGGAGGGAGGGTAGAAACGAAGTGATGAGTCTTCTAGGTTGCCCGTATTCTGCCGAGGACTTGGATATGAGTGAGTGTCTGGTAACAACTAGGGATCTCAAGTTTGAGTATCCTGACTGCTTTCCCTCCTTCTGAGAAGTTAGGTAACGTCTGTTTCCTGAGTTTCTGTTTGGCAATGAAGATGTTTAGTTTGTTTCCGTAATTTTTGGGAAGTTCAGCTGTGCTTGTGTTTAGTTGTAAAGATAGAGGTAGGGCCGGTAGCTTCGGTACCAAGGTCTTTTGGAGGCAGGCTGGGTTCAGTTCTTGGCTTCATTACTTACTAGTTGTAGGTAGAGGGGCGTGTGTGTGTTTGAGAGAGGGAGAGAGAATTCCTTTAGTTCTTCTTTTCCTTGTAAGTTATAAAACCAGCGAGGTGGTAATTAGTCTTGAGGTTACTGGGTCAAAGAACATGACATGTTGCATGCAGAGCAGCACCTCTTTTTTAAAGGTTTTTTTTTTTTTGTAAAGATTTTATTTATTTGACAGAGATCACAAGCAGGCAGAGAGAGGAGGAAGCAGGCTCCCTGCTGAGCAGAGAGCCCGATGCGGGGCTTGATCCCGGGACCCGGAGACCATGACCTGAGCTGAAGGCAGAGGCTTTAACCCACTGTGCCACCCAGGCGCCCCTCTTTTTTAAAGTTTAAAAAAAAATTTTTTTTTTTAATTTAAAGGTTTTTTAGTTATTTATTTGAGAGAGAGAGAGACAGAGCACAAGCAGGGGAATGGCAGAGAGAGAGGGAGAAGCAGGCTCCTCACTGAGTAAGGAGCCCGACATGGGGCTCTGTCCCAGGACCCTAGGATCATAACCTGAGCGGAAGGCAGAGGCCCAACTGACTGAGCCACCCAGGTGTCCCAGCAGCTCTTGGACTGATACTAGTCCAGAATAGTAGTATAATAATTGGGGGCAAAAAGTACCTACTTGTGTTCCCTTGTGTTTTGTGTGTGGTTTTTGTTTTGTTTTGTTTTGTTTTTTTAAACAGAGACAGTGAGAGAGGGAACACAAGCAGGGGGAGTGGGAGAGGGAGGAGCAGGCTTCCTGCTGAGCAGGGAACCGGAGGGGGGCTCCACCTCAGGCTGGGGATCATGACCTGATGCGAAGGCAGATGTTTAACAACTGAGCTGCCCAGGCGCCTCAAATAAATAAAAATCTTAAAAGAAAACCCAGGGGCACCTGGGTGGCTCAGTGGGTTGGGCCGCTGCCTTTGGCTCAGGTCATGATCTCAGGGTCCTGGGATCGAGCCCTGCATCAGGCTCTTTGCTCAGGAGGGTGCCTGTTTCTCTCTCTCTTTCTCTATACCTGCCTCTCTGCCTACTTGTGATCTTTCTCTGTCAAGTAAATAAATAAAATCATTAAAAAAAAATGAAAGAAAGAAAAGAAAACCTAAATACTGTAGAACCAGTACTATAGAACTGACTGCTGTAGTCTGTCTCCACGACAGAGATTATTTTCGCTCTGATCTTAGCAAACTAAAAGATGGTAAAGGAGTTTGTTGCTAAGCTAAGTTTAGTTTAAAGGACTGTTTGTTATTCTGAAATACTTTTTGCTTTTTTTTTTTTTGTTACGAATGTTGCTAGGTCCTGAAGTTTGGTGAAAGAAAAATATGTATCATGTGTAGATAGTTTCTGTTACCTTGTTTATTTGGCAAAACCAGTATTGGTAGCTGTGTTGCCCCACCTCTGTTTGTTTTTAGTTTGACATGTAACTTCTTTTGGAAGGATTTTATTTATGTATTTGAGAAAGAAATAGAAAAAGAGCATGAGCTGGGGGGAGGGCAAAAGGACGGGGAGCAGCAGGCTCCCCACTGAGCAGGAAGCCCCACTGGAGGCTTGATCGATCCCAGGACTCCAGGATCATAACCCGAGCTGAAGGTAGACCCCTAACCGACTGAGCCACCCAGATGCCCTGACACATGACATTTGAAAGATTGGAATGTGTAGGTGTGACGTGGTTTTGTAAAAGGGGTAAGGTGCCATATGAACATGTCTACCAGGTAGATTTGTAGTAAACGAAGGATGGGATCAAGTTTCCATTAAGTTGGACTGTAGTGTTAAAAAGAGGAGGGTAAATGGAAAGTAGCCTTCCAGGGTAAGATGGTGTTCTAGGGAGTTCTCAGGGGTTGAGAGGAAGGTGGAGCTTTGGTGTCGAGAATAACAAAGCTCTCTGGCCTGAAACCCCTCAAGACCTTTCTCTCCTTTGCGTCCACCCTTATGTTCTGACAGGTCCTGGAGCCTGCTTTCCGCCAGGCCTTCCCAAATACCAACCGCTGGTTCCTCACCTGTATTAACCAGCCCCAGTTCCGGGCTGTCTTGGGGGAGGTGAAACTCTGTGAGAAGATGGCCCAGTTTGATGGTGAGTCTGGAGGTAGAGGAGCACACGGCCTGGCTCGGGGCTGTTCACTCAGTCTCCATCCCTTGATTTCCCATCAAGCTTCTGGGTTACGTGGACCCACAGAATGTGGGCTGTCCTATGCAGTGTTCTATGCATATGCCTGTTTTACAGGCATACGTACTTTCCCTCCTCAGTGTTCACGTACAGAAGTCGTAGTGCATGTGTGTCTTTGTTGCTGAGTGTTGTATTTGTGCTGCAGGACGTACAGGGCAGAGCAGTGCGGAGCTTAGATCCCGCAGTTGCCCCGCCCAGTGGGTTTCCATTCCCTTGCTCTCTGCCTGCCTTTAGAGGCATATGGAGAGAGGCAGGATGCTGACTTCTCTCCCTTTCTCTGCACCAGCTAAAAAGTTTGCAGAGAGCCAGCCTAAAAAGGACACCCCACGGAAAGAGAAAGGTTCTCGGGAAGAGAAGCAGAAGCCCCAGGCTGAGCGGAAAGAGGAGAAAAAGCCTGCTGCCCCTGCTCCTGAGGAGGAGATGGATGAATGTGAACAGGCATTGGCTGCTGAGCCGAAGGCCAAGGACCCCTTCGCTCACCTGCCCAAGAGGTAAGGATATTGGAGGGAAGGGGGCATGGGACTCAAGAAGGCCAGTTTTTGCCTATGTGTGTTCCCCTCTCATAGCTAGGACCATTTTAGGTTGTCCGTGTAAAATTGAAAGATGTCTTGTTTGCAAGGAAAACAACTTCTTGAGTTTATCCTCGAGAATTGGGTAAATTTTTTTTTTAACATTTAAGAGAGAGGGGTGCGTGTGCACACAAGCAGTGGGGGAGGGACAGAAGGAGAGGGAGAAGCAGACTCCCCGCTGAGCAGGGAGCTTGATGTGGGGCTCTGGGGCTCCATCCCAGGACTCTGGGATCATGATCAGAACCGAAGGCAGACACTTAACTGACTGAGCCACCCAGGCACCCTATGTGAGCAAATGGTATAAACATGCTCACTGAGAAGGGACGGTGACCGTGACTTCCTAGTGCCTGTCTGCTGCATTGTTTCCCAGATGGGGAAATAGAACCCCTCAAGAAGGAAGTAGATGGGATGGTCCTCACCCCATCCACTGCCAACCTTTTCAGTAAAGGTTGGGGTTCTTGAAAGAAAAGAATACAGTGAAAGGAAGCTTGTTGGTTTTCCTAGAAGGGGGGCATCCAGTACTTGCCTGCTATCTGTACTCAAGTCCTCAGCTAGTGCCCTGGCGTTTCATTAGAATTGCATTAGGGGACGTCTGTCGTCAGCGGCCACTTCACGGAGTTCTCCTTGCTCCCTGCTTTTCTCACCCCCTCACTCTGCCTTTCCCAAAGCCATCCGCCGTCTCACTAGTTGGTCTGTTGGGGTTCAACAGGGTTCACCCTCCTCCATTTTGTAATGGTGGGGTTTTTTTTTTTTTTTAAGATTTTTTGTGGAGGGTGTGCAGAGGGAGGCAGAGAGAAGCAGACTCCCAAATGGGGCTCGATCTCTGTGAGGTCATGACCTGAGCCGAAATCAAGGGTCAGGTGCTTAACTAACTGAGCCGCCCAGGCTCTCCTTGTAATGGTTTTGAACATTTTTAAAAAATTAAAAAAATTTTTTAAGATGATTTATTTGACAGAGATCAGAAGTAGGCAGAGAGGCAGGCAGAGAGAGGGACGGGGAGAAGCAGGCTCCTTGCTGAGCAGAGAGCCTGATGCGGAGCTCGATCCCAGGACACTGGGATCATGACCTGAGCCGAAGGCAGAGGGTTTAACCCACTGAGCCACCCAGGCGCCCCTGTAATGGTTTTTTATGGGATAAATTAGCATGAAGGTGCACACTGCTGGTGGGCAGAATAGGGGCATGGGGACGTATAAATGATGATCATCCTAGCGCAGATGGTCACAGTAGGCGCTGCTCTTCCCCATTTGGGGAGGAGGAAGTGTAATCTTGGGCCTAGGCACTTCATACATGACCAAGGAAGCCTCCAGATGCAGCTTCTCTTTACAGATCTATTTCTTTTTCTTTTTTTTTTCTTTTTTTTTTTTTATTTACTTATTTGACAGACAGATCACAAGTAGGCAGAGAGGCAGGCAGAGAGAGAGGAGGAAGCAGGCTGCCCGCTGAGCAGAGAGCCCGATGTGGGGCTCGATCCCAGGACGCTGGGATCATGACCCGAGCCGAAGGCAGAGGCTTAAACGAGCCACCCAGGTGCCCCGATCTATTTCTTTTTGAACTGAGATGGTTGACCTTGAACCTAATACAAGGGCAGGTCAGGAGTGAGCAGGAGTTTTGGTGTGTGTACATAAGTTGTGATAACTAACCTGAGTTACGTGTGCTGTTGTAACATGGACCCAGTTAATTGTTAGCTAGAGATTTTCACATATGTTAGGTATGTATATTTTGGGCGGAAAATAAATCACCAGTAGACTGAAAATTGTTAATAAACTTGTATCCTGAGGCGCCTGGGTGCTCAGTTGTTAAGCGTCTGCCTTTGGCTCCGAGTCCTGGGATGGAGCCCTATGTCGGGCTCCCTGCTCAGTAGGGAGCCTGCTTTTCTTTCTCCCATTCTCCGTGCTTGTGTTCCCTCTCTCGGTGTGTCTTTCTCTGTCAAATAAATAAATAAAATCTAAAAATTAAAAAAACATAAATAATGTACTTGAGTTTAAAAAAAAAAACCAACTTACATCCTTTTAGGAATATTGATTCATACCAGTTTTTTTTTTTCCCCCTGAGATTTTATTTATTTGACAGAGATCACAAGTAGGCAGAGAGACAGGCAGAGGGAGAGGAGGAAGCAGGCTCCCTGCTGAGCAGAGAGCCGGATGTGGGACTCGATCCAAGAACCCTGAGATCATGACCAGAGCCAAAGGCAGAGGCTTAACCCACTGAGCCACCCAGGTGCCCAGGTTCATACAGTTAGCAGTATTATTATGGTTCTGTTTTGGGCTGGCAAGATGATTTTCCGTAGGATTTTTAAGATTTTATTTATTTATTTATTTGACAGAGAGAGGGAGAGATCACAAGTAGGCAGAGAGGCAGGCAGAGAGAGAGGGGGAAGCAGGCTTCCTGCTGAGCAGAGAGCCCGATACGGGGCTCGATCCCAGGACCCTGAGATCACGACCCGAGCCGAAGGCAGAGGCTTTTATCCACTGAGCCACCCAGGCGCCCCTTCCGTAGGATTTTTAATGCAAAGGTAATGTCTTCAAAGATGAAGACTGCTATGTGTCAATAGTTGGTTCTGGCTCTTTTTTTTTTCTAAGATTTTATTTATTTGCAAGAGAGCACAAGCAGGGGAGAAGGTCAGAGGGAGAGGGGCAAGCAGACTCCCTGCTGAGCACAAAGCCCCACACAGGGCTCTATCCTAGGACTCTGTGATCGGTACCTGAGCCCAGGGCAGACGCTTAACCAACTGAGCCACCCAGGCGTCCCAGTTCCAGTCCTTTTTTTTTTTTAAATCATTTTTATTTATTTTTTTAAAAAAATATTTTATTTATTATTTGACAGACAGAGATCACAAGTAGGCAGAGAGGCTGGCAGAGAGAGAGAGGAGGAAGCAGGCTCCCTGCTGAGCAGAGAGCCCGATGCGGGGCTCGATCCCAGGATCCTGGGATCATGACCTGAGCCGAAGGCAGAGGCTTTAACCCACTGAGCCACCCAGGTGCCCCCAGTTCCAGTCCTTTTAAGGCCTTCCAGCTACACTTGTTTCTGGAAAGGTTCAGAGCTTGTCCTCATTTGGGGGGAAATGGATACAACATGGTCATAAATTATGAAGTTCTAACAGCTCAGGAAGGTGTGAAGAAAAAAATCTCCAGTCCCTTTTTCAGATGGTTGGGGTGGAAGCTCCTCAGAGGAGGTCTCCGTTGCATTTTTGGCAAGGACCATGGGACCCAGGGTTCAAGGACAGCATCTGCTTTGCTATATTCTAACAATGGGCAGGTCACACCACTTAACCTTATCTGGGAAGAGGGAAAGGAATGGTTTTTAACTCTGGGGTTTGTTGGCATTATTTATAGTAATGAGTAATTGAGCCAATTAAACATTTAGTAAGGGTTTTTAAAAATGGGTTTATGGCACACTCATACAGTAGAGGATTATTTAGCCATTAAAACATTTGTAAAAGGGGCACCTGGTGGGTCAGTGGGTTAAAGCCTTTTCCTTCAGCTCAGGTCATGATCTAAGGGTCCTGGGATCGAGCCCCGCATCAGGCTCTGCTCAGCGGGAAGCCTGCTTCCTCCTCTCTCTTTGCCTGCCTCTCTGCCTACTTGTGATTTCTCTGTCAAATAAATAAATAAATAAAAATCTTAAAAAAAAAAAAATTTGTAGGGTGCCTGGGTGGCTCAGTGGGTTAAAGCCTCTGCCTTCGTCTCAGGTCATGATCCCAGGGTCCTGGGATCGAGTCCCACATGGAGCGCTCTGCTTAGCAGGGAGCCTGCTTCCTCCTCCTCTCTCTCTCTCTCTTTGCCTGCCTCTTTGCCTACTTGTGATCTCTCTGTCAAATAAATAAAATCTTAAAAAAAAAAAGTTACTAAAAATTTGTAAAGGGCGCCTGGGTTACTCAGTGAAGTGTCTGCCTTCGACTCGGATCATGATCCTGGGGTCCTGGGGTTGAGCCCCATATTGGGCTCCCTGCTCAGTGGGGAGTCTGCTTCTCCCTCTCCCTCTGACCTTCCCCCTTGCTTGTGTTCTCGTGTTGTCTCTCGCAAATGAATAAATAAAAAATCTTAAAACATTTGTGAAAAAGAATCCCTGGTAGGGTGACAGTATTAAATGATGAAAGGCACAAAACTACACACATGGTCTTTGGAGAGCCACCAGCGGGAAGTACACGAACATACTAATCAGTTCTCTTGTTTGCTGGCATTGCAAGTGATTTTCTTCAGTCAGCATGTGGTTTTATAACTGAAAAGAAAAGAAAGAGCACCCTGCCATGAGGGGAGGGACTCTCCACAGCAGAGCCTTCTCAGCGCAGTGTGCCAAGTTTCTGCAAGGATCTAACCCTAAGGGCTTTGCAGCATCTGGGATTGTTCCTGGGCAGAGTGACTCAAGGCCACGGGTGTAAGGTCTGGGGCGGAGGCCTTATGATAACATTTGCCGGTTACATGGCTGTCACACTGTAGTGTGTGTAACCCGAAGAGGCCTGCGGTGGGGGGGAGAGTTGGGTGATTCAGGGACTGAGTGTGACTCAGTGGGAAAGGGCCCTGGAGGGGGTGGCCACGGAGAAGGAGCGCACATTCTGGGTCTCCACCAGGGGGCAGCAGTTGGCTGCACTTTCCTCAGGGCATGGTTTCCCTCCACCCCACGTGGGTCCTACCCTCCTCAAGCTTAGCTGACTTAGGCTGGAGATACGGAGCAGAGGAGTGCCCTGGCCCCCTGGTTGTATGCCCTTAGCTCTCCTCCCTTGCAAGGTTGTACCCATCTGCCAACCCAGTGACCTCTTCCTTTAAACCAGTACATTTTTAGTGAAATTTGCCCTTAGTGTCTCTTAGCCTGGCAAGCCTTTGTTGCTTCAGTAGGACCGTCTCCACATTGACCTTGTTTTTTCCTCCATTCAGTACCTTTGTGTTGGACGAATTTAAGCGCAAGTACTCCAATGAGGACACACTCTCTGTGGCGCTGCCGTATTTTTGGGAGCATTTTGATAAGGATGGCTGGTCTCTGTGGTACGCTGAGTATCGCTTCCCTGAAGAGCTCACCCAGACCTTCATGAGTTGCAACCTCATCACTGGTAAGAAGAGAGTGGGTCGAGGAAGAGGAAGAGGGGGGACAAGGCAGTGGGTGATGTGATTCTAAAGACTGCATGTTCTCCCTCGCCCCTTCAGGAATGTTCCAGCGGTTGGACAAACTGAGGAAGAATGCCTTTGCCAGTGTCATCCTCTTTGGAACCAACAACAGCAGCTCCATTTCTGGGGTCTGGGTCTTCCGAGGCCAGGAGCTTGCCTTTCCGGTGAGGAAAGGTGTAGGGGAGGAGTCTGTCTCTTCAGGGTGGGGCAAGGGGGTGGGAAGTCCACCTTCATTCCTGTGCTTGTAGGCATTCGGAGAGTGCAAGGAATGTGCACAGGAAGGACTGCCATGGTCACGGGCATTTTAGGATCTGATGACATGCGTCTGAGCTGGAAGTAACAGGTGTGGGACAGTGTCTGATAACCTGACCACGTGCTTAACCTGGCTTTCTCTCCCCAGCTGAGTCCAGATTGGCAGGTGGACTACGAGTCATATACCTGGCGGAAACTGGATCCTGGCAGCGAGGAGACCCAGACGCTGGTTCGAGAGTACTTTTCCTGGGAGGGGGCCTTCCAGCATGTGGGCAAAACCTTCAATCAGGGCAAGATCTTCAAGTGAACATCTCTTGCCGTCGCCTAGTTGCCTGTACCTGCCCTTCAGGGAGATGGGGGTCATTAAAGGAAACTGAACATTGAACCCTTAACTGTCCTGCCTCCTTTATGAGTGATGGCTTCTTCAAAGGGAAGTCGATATGTTGAAGCAGGGTATTTTCTGGGCCTGCAGTACCTCCTTTTGCAGGAGAGAGTCTTAGAAGGGTAGAGGAGAGGTCTCTCTGTTTTGGCTGTATTCGCCCTGCCTGTACTGTGATCACTGACTTTTGGCCTAGCTGGGAGAGGCCGGATACAGTTAGGTCGGGCGGTGACATAGGGCTTTGGAACTGCCTCAGGCTTCAGGACCAGATTGCTAAGGCATGATAGCACAGTTTGTGGAGGAAGTTCACGTTATTTCTCACAGATGCCCTGGGGGGGAGGGAGGTGGTGGCATCGAGGGTCTTGGTTGAAATATTTCAAGCAGGAATACCAGACACAGACTACTCAGAACAGGACTGGCCTGTTGGCTCTAGACTGGCTGCGGATCATCTCTGGGGTAGTCCTACTTTTTCACAAGGAAGTGGGGTTCAGAGATTTAAGTGACTTGCTTGTGGAGATGGGATTTTGACCCCAGCGGGTGTCACTGGAACTCGTACTGGAAATGTTGCCGGCTGCTTCCTGGAACATGGGACAGTCCGGACTTGCCACCTAAGAACCCCACTCAGACCTGGGAGTACTATTTTCTCTCTCTCGAGCTTAATTTTTATCATGCCTTTCTCACAGGCTCTTGTTCCTACTGTCTTTGTTTCTGTTGTCTTTTCTGAAGAGCACCGAAGGTCTCCCTGTGTATTACACACGGGGAAGCTGGAAGGCTCCAGTTTGATTCACATTCTGAGGCAGATGTAGAAACAGTCATGATTCAACCTTTGGTCTCTAGTTTATGGTTTTAACGTGTGTTCTTTCTCTCCCACCCTTAGTCCAAGCGCAGAGAAGGGTTTAGCTGGGAGGGGAAGAAGGTGGTCTTTCCAGGTACAGATGGTCTGGTAGCTTGGGAGGGGGCTAGGGTTGTCATCTCTCTGGGTACTTGGACTACAGCTGGGGTTCTGGGAAGAATGGGCGGAGCAGAGTCACCATGTGGAATCCAGCTGGGCGAGGATGGGCTGGTTCTTGCTCAGGGTTTGCTCCCTGGGAGTTGGATCCAAACTTGCCACCTGTCTTGCTTCCGAGCATTCCGGGCTGCTCCTGGTTAGGATCTAAAAGTGCTAGTTGCCGGCTGGGTTGGGCCAGGCGCTGGGTGCCGGGGCCTCACCTAACCTGTCAGACTCCCTTCCCAGATTCCGTTTCCCACCACACCTCCCTGTTTCTCCGCTTGTGTAATCTTTACCACCCCCCCTTCCTGGTATCCTTGACCTTCCAGGTAGCTGAGGAGTTAGTCTGGAGAGACCCCAGTTCTGTAAGGTCTGAAGGGGCAGGTCAGAGAGGCCCAGAAGTGGGGCCGAGCTGGGGAAAATGGGGTTTCTGCTGGGTGGGCCGCAGCAGACCTGGCACTGCACGTGGACTGGGCCGGTCTGGGGGACCCCGCCTCCAGCCTCCCTCGGACTGCAGGAAGAGTGACTCATCCCCACGTCCTGCCTCCTGGGTCTCAAGGTCTGGTGGTTTGGTGCAGAGGAGGGTAGCCAGGTTGTTGGATGAGACCAGGCCTGTGCTTGGGGGCTGGCCAGTACCCACAAACGGAGGTGGTGGGGTGGGCAGCCCAAGAGGAGAGTGTTGTGACCTCGGGCGGGTTGGCTATTGCCCTCCAAAGCCAGATGGAACTAGAGGGCTTCTGCCCTGCCCTGGTGGGCAAGAAAGAGGTTAACAGCAGAAGTTTCTAGCGGCAGATGTGGGGCAGGGAAAGAGGGGAGGGCCATCTGGAGTTGGTGCAGTCCCGCCCTGCCCGGAGGAGCCCTGAGTCACCGCCCAGCCTGGGGCTTTGGGGCTGTGCTTGGGACTCAGCCTCCCTATCCCTATCCCGGCTGGGGCCCGGCGCTTGTTGGAGCTCTGCCTGGCTCCCGGGCTCCTCCCGGCCCCGCCCGGCTCGCCTCGGCGCGACCGGTGAGCGCCTGCGCCAGGGGGACGTCTCTGGTTGTTGGGCCCATTTCCTGACATGCCGGGAGGCTCGTGCCACTAGCGCACCACCTGGAGCTGGCATCCCGGAGCCCAGGCTGCAGTGCCTGCCTCCTGGGTCCCCAGCCGGGGTCATGGGGAGGAAAGGGAAGGGGGCGTTGGGAGTGGGCTGGGCCTGAGAACAGGGGTGATCTTGGAGAACTGGGGTGAAATGCAAGGAGGAAGCCATTTTATCCACTTACTGGGCAAAATCTTAAAGCGCCCAGAAAAGGAGGTGGAAAAAGGAGAGGAGTCTGGGCTCAGGTGCATTTGACTGCAGATGAAATCTTTATTTTAGTTCTGTATAGTTAGCGTACAGCGTTATGTTAGTTTCGGGTGTGCCATTGAGTGATTTCACACTAACACACATCGCTCAGTACTCATCAGGGCACTCCCTCATCCCCATCCCCTGTTCTCCCCCGCCCCCTCTGTTGGGGGAACCGCCAGTTTGTTCTCTATAGTCTATTTCTTGGTTTGTCTCTCTTTTTCCTTTGTTCATTTGTTTCTTCAATTCTACCTATGAGTGAAGTCATAGCGTATTTGTCTTTCCCTGACTTATTTCACTTAGCATGATAACTCTCCAGCGCCATCCATGTCCTCGCTGCAGATAAAATCTGCACCGAGCCCAGTGTGTGAATGGAAACGCCTGAGACTTGGTTCAGACTGTGTAGAAACCGGTAGATACTGGTTATAAGCAGTTATTTGTTTTAGCTTTGTTGGCCCTCTGCTTAAGTCACTTATTAAAAGGCCAAAAGCCTTTAAAGTTCTTCCAAGAAAGACCTAGATTGTCTTCTTTTTTTCATGTCCTATTTGAGCTGGAGCTGGACAGCTGCTCTGCACACTGGGTCAGACCCAGCCCACCAGCTGCCCACATGCCCCAAATGTGCCACTTCCCCTTTTGAGAGGTGGGGGGAGGGTCTAGAATGTCAAAGGGAGTGGAATGAAGTGTTTTGGAGGATCCACCCAGTCATTTCTGAAATCAATACTGTGGTTTTCATGGCAACCAGCACTCTTTGTCCTCAGAACTTTCCCTCCGCACATCAAAGGGGTTTTCCTGGGAGGCTGTGGCTTCCCTGGCCCACCCCTCCAGCTGTATCTACACTGGAGGGTAACTTCCCTGGCTCTGGTCCCCTGTGCATTGGAATGGAGTTCTGGGGTCCTCAACCTTCTTCTGCATGTCTCCCCTAATGCTGGGGCATGAAAATACCAGGGTTCCTGAAAGGTTAGAGACACAGCCACCTGCTCCTGTCTGTTTGCTCTAATCAGGCTGGCATGGCTCCCCGGAGGAGGCTGTCGTTTTACTCCAGTGGAATTACTGGGGTGTCCCAGAGCTTCAGCACCCAAGGGATGCGTGGACTGGCGGTCAAGGTGGCTGCTGGGCATTGTGCTGTATTGAATGCCTTGGGAAAGGCAGAATCCCGTGGGCATGTGGGGCTGCCTAAGCGGCAAAGGTGCCCTTGGTGACCCTGGGTCTCTAGATGTTCCTGGGCTCTTTTCATTCTTGTAGCCCCCTCCCTTTCGGGAACTTCCCTCTGCTCCCCGCTTTCCACGTTTCCTCAGGATTCCAAAGGGGAAGCCTACTGACCTTACCTTGTTTCCACAATGGGCAGGCCAGGCGCAGAGCAGGGGCCGGACAGTCAGGGTTTGGGGCTATTTCTGATCGGCTCTCCCATGGAATGTGCTTCCCTCTACTTCCAGCTGCCCCCTCCCCTCTGCAGCAGGAACAACTGTCATGTGAGGGCCTCTCCCGCTGGCTCAGCCCTTTTGCAATCATCTGGCTGGCTCCGTCAGGGTGGGGGTGGATAGTGAGGATGGGCAGAGCCAAAGGGTAACCGAGGGGACATGGCAGGGCAGGGAGGGCTATGGAGTCGAAGGCCGAGGGAAGAGGCTTGCCAGGGCCAGGTAAGGGGGGGGTGGAAGGCGCTGAGGCGGCCAGAGCGCCGTCAAAGGCAGCGGTGTGGAGCGGGGGGGGGGGGGGGGGGGCGGGGGGGGTGCTACACAGGGACCGGAAACTTTCTAGGTGCTGGGGAGACGAGCTATAGAGCTGGTTATAGCGGGACCCTGGCCAGTCATTCTTCAGGGAGATCTGCATTTCCCCTGAGTCACAGGGAAGCCACGGGGTGCTTTCCTGCCAGGCCCACTCTCTGCGGGGCCTGAATCACCGAGTCGCCAAGGGTGTTGGCGGCCCTATTGTGGAGGTGCCTGTGTCCTACCCCGCCCACTCCTGTTAGGACAGGGGTTAGCGCACACGCCTCTTTATCCCACCCTCCTCAGTGGGGAACACTCCATCTGCGCGACTCAGACTTACAGAATGTACCGTATGCAGGATTGCCCGAGACACCGCGTTAGGTAGTCCCTTTATTTTATCCAGGAGGAAACGAGCCCAGAGAGGGGAAGTGACTTATCAAGGGTGCATGTGAGTCTTTCCACAGTTCTCGAAGCCACTCACTGAGTCACTTTGGTTCCTAGAGCAGGAGGGCGCCTCTCCCAAAGCCACGGGGCGACGATGATGGACCACACATCCTTGGTTTTGGAGGCAGAGAGAGAGCGTGGTATCCAGGGCTGGCGCAGCCCTCGCTGGGTATTGAGCCCAGAAGTGGAGCAGCTCCCAGGGCAGGTCACCGCCACCCGCCCCCCCCACCAACCCAGCGCTCCAAGTCCTGGGGCGGGCAGAGGGCACAGGGTGTAGCAGAGGCGGGACTTCGAGTGACAGGAACCTCAACTATGTGGTGACTCAGGCTCTGGGCAGCTGAGGCCCTTCCCTCACTGCTCAGCCTGATCTCCTCAGCCTGGACTTGGGAAGTGCAAGCAGCAGAGGGAGGGAAAAGCGGGCTGGTCTCCCTTTCTCCCCTGGAACTGGAGGAAAGGCAGAGGAAGTTGGAAAGGGTGGCGGAAAGGCAGATTCCAAAAAAGGGGAGAGGAGGCTGGTGCTCCCCTCCTTCCCCGCTCCCTGCTGGGGAGGGGAGCTGGCTGCTCCGCTCATTCCGGCTCCCTCCCTCCGCTCCAGTCCACAGTCGGCCCGCCCCGTCCCCAGCTCAGTTCTGAGCTCTACTTTGGGGGGGGGGCTCCCTCCTTCACAGCCCTGTTCAATAGTGTTTTGCCCCTTGTCTTCCTTAATCTCAGCTCCACATTTCCTCTCTCTTCTTGATCTCTTCGCATCCACACATCCTCACCTCCGGGGCCTCTAGGCCATCTCTCACCGTGTCAACCTGCCCTGCTGTCCCTGCCCACTTTGTCCCCTTTCTCTGGCCTGGATGCTCTTTCTGTGCTTTCTTTCCAACCAGAGTCTGTACTCAGAGCCCTGTGTGCCGTCTCTTGTTCTCTAATCAGCTTTGACTTGGGTTCTGCTTTGGCCTGAAGATTTCAATTAGGACGGAGTGTAATGGGCGGGTTTCCGGTACCCCAGCTGTCTGATCTGAGTGGTTCAGGAACTCCTGATTTGAAGTCCGAGGTTTAAATACAGGCTGAGGTTTGAACTGAGCTGGGATACTTACTTGGCTTCCTATTTTGCGTTTGGGTTAGGAGTTTGGGGGTTTCAGAATTGCTTAGGCAATAATATCTTTATCCCAGAATCACCCGATAGGTTTGCGTTCACTGGGGAAGACAGATCAGGAAGCGAAGAAAGAGAACATGGAAGGGGCTGATGTTTGGCGGAGATGCTCATCTCCGGGGGTGTGTGTATGGGGCGGAGGTGGGGTCGGGGAGATCTCAGATGGCTCAAAGAAGGGGTAACAGTCATTTCTCTGCTTCTAAGGCTGACCCGCCAAAGGGCCCTCATGGGAAGGGCGGGGAGTCTGCTTTCAAAGAGACTGCAGATTGTACACTTCACTTCCTTGCTGGGATCACAGTTTAAAAGCCATGATTACTCTCTGAGCAGTCGGGCGTCTTGTCTTCCCTGTAATACACTGATTTTAGAGAAGGGGACTGCGGCGAGGAGGGAGGGGAAGGGGAATCCCCCTGGCAAGGGGCCTGCCCACAGAGCTCCCTTTGTCGTTACTATGGAAACAGGCATAATAGGAACAAAAACAGAGGCACGTCGCCTGGCAACAGAGAAGCTCAAGGTTCATCACACACACACACACTTGACGCATGTACACATCAGGGAACCCCCAGCAGGGGGCGGGGGGAGGGAACAAAACTTCTGGGGAAGCTGGGGTATCCCAGTGATGACGAGTTCTAGGACTCACCTAACTTTGCCAATGAACCCGCAGGCCCGTGTGGGGTCAGATGCCTCAGAAATGTGACGGAGGGCCGGCAGGAGGCTGGAAGTCCTCCTGGACCCCCCGGGTGGCCCTTATTTCCACCGAGGCATCTGAAACCTTCCAGAAGAGAAAGGTTTTCTTTGCAAAGTTGAGATGGGGGTGGGGGTGGGGGTGATTCCTTATAACTAAAAAAATTGTGTGTGTATCCACGAAAAAATTCCCCCATGAGTGTATGTTGGGGGAATGAGGTGTCAGTGTAAAGGATGTAGCAGAAAAGATAATGTCCCATTTTCCCAAAGTCTAAGGCCTGCGAGGAGCTCAGAATATATTTCCTTCAGGAAGGAGCACCAGGTGGGCAGGGATGCCATCCTGTCATGTTCTTATTTATTTATTTAATTTTAATTTTTAATTCTTAAAGATTTATTTATTTGACAGAGAGCACGAGCACAAGCAGAGGGAGTGGCAGGCAGCGGGAGAACAGGCTCCCCCTGAGCGGGGAGCTTGACGCGGGACTCGATCCCAGGACCCTGGGATCATGAGCTGAGCTAAAGGCAGATGCTTAACCGACTGAGCCCCTCAGGCACCCCATCCCATCAGGTTCTTGATCCCCTGCACCAGCACCACCAGCAGCACACACAGTGAATGTTTGTGCAGCTGCCGGAGAGGTCTGTAAGTGGGGGAATTGGTCCCTGGAGGCTGAGAGTAAAAGGAAGTGTGGGGTTCAGGATGCTGTTGTGGAAAAGACACGGGCTTTGGGGGCAGTTATCCCTGGAGTTCGTTCGTTTGTTCATTCATTCATTTCATTCATTCCGCAAAGTTCTTCAGCAATTGCTCTATGCCAGCCGCGGCTCCAGGCACAGGGCAGACAACAAAGAACAAGAAAATCCCTGCCCTCGTGGAGCCTGGGTGCCGGTAGGAGTTTTGACTCTTGCTGCTGAGGGCTGTGTGACTTTAGAGGAATCACTAACCCTTTCTGAGACCATTTCGTCCCCAAGCATGTGACGATTTATTGAGCTCACACACCATACTGCCTGCTGTGGCTTGAGACACAATCACCATTACGGTCTAGCTTTGGGGGGTGAGGGACGGGAGGGGGCTCCAGCAGCAGGCGGAAGGAGAAGGGTTGGCAGAAATTTCCAAAAGAGCGTGCGTCTCCATTTAAGCCATTGAAAATTGTTGAATATATTCCCTTCCCCTGGGCCAAGGAAGCTGACCTAGGAAAGCCCAGCTCCTGTTCCAGCAGGTACCGACCATAGTTTTTTTTTTTTTTTTTTTTTTTTTTTTTTTTTTTAAATGGGGCAAGGGTCTCGGTTACTCTGCCTCTCGCTCCTAGTTGGGAATTCGGCAGGAGCCTGTCCCCAGGACCACCCCCCACTAGGGGGGTCGCTCCTACCTCTGAATGAAGAACCCGGACGGTGATCCCAGCTCTGCAGCAGCTCTGTAAACCGGCCTCTCCTGCCTTCTGCTCTGTTGACCAAGAGGGTGGCCAGAACAAACAATGAACAGATACGTTGGACGTGAGCCCAGGACACTAGCCTCTGCTCTTTCACTCCTGGGGGGCTGACAGAGCCCATGCTCCAGGGAGGTAGACACCCACACCCTCCCTCCCTGTTCCTCTCCCGCTCCAGCCCCTCCCTCCAAACTCCCAACGCCCTTTGGCAGACCCTAGGTCTCCGTGATTATCTGCGCGCGCGGAGCGATGTTTCCCAAATTCCCAAAACCTAGGTCTAAATCCACTCCCTTTTAAATATGTCCTGGGAAATCTTGCTCTTTCAAGGAACCAGGTGAGTCATGAAGTTAAAAATCCTTCGGTCAACTGTTAACAGTGGTTACTTTTGGGGAGAGGGACTGGGTAGGGGAGGAGAGACACATTGACTTTTTACGGGTCTACCTTTCTCTATTTACATTCTTCACCAGATGGAGGCATTGATTTTATTAAAAAAAAAATGTCAACAGGGATTATCGGACTTGGAGCATGAGGGCCCACTTTCATTTCTCGGTATTCTCGCTCCATTTGTGAAAAGCTGAATAAACGTTATGGACAATGAAATAATTAAAAAGCCATTAGTAAAGGAAATAAGGAGTGCTCGGTACTTATATGTTTTTATTTTTATTTATTTATTTTTAAAAAGATTTTATTTATTTGGGGTGCCTGGGTGGCTCAGTCAGTTAAGCGTCTGCCTTCGGCTCAGGTCATGATTTCAGGGTCCTGGGATGGAGCCCCGCCTACTTGTGATCTCTCTCTCTCAAATAAATAAATAAAATCTTAAAAAAAAGGATTTTATTTATTTGACAGAGAGAGCCACAGAGAGAGAGGGAACACAAGCAGGGGGGAGTGGGGGAGGTCGAAGCAGGCTTCCCACCAAGCAGGGAGCCCGATGTGGGCCTCGATCCCAGCACCCTGGGATCAGGACCCAAACCGAAGGCAGACACGTAATGACTGAGCCACCCAGGTGCCCAGTACTTATATGCTTTTAAAAGCAACCCAAAGTTGAAAAGTTTAGGTGTTTTCTTTAAATAGGGTAGGTTCGAGAAAAGGGGCACAGAACAAAATGGAGGAGGCAGTGCTTTGGAAAGCCTGGGTTTGTGATGTGTGTGGTGGGTTTGCATCCCTATCTGGGTGCGTGTATGCGTGTGTGTGTGTGTGTGTGTGTTTGTGTGACAGAGGTAGGGAGTTGTGGGGGGAGGGAGAATGCACTTGCACACAGGAGTGAGAGACAGAGATATAGAATGCAGGTGCCCAAGTCTCTGCTTTGTCTGTCTTTGCGTGTCTATGCCTGTCTGCACATCTACACGTGTGTCTCCACCTTTCTGTGCCCATTGTATGAGTCTGGGCACAGCTAGGACTTCTTTGCCAGTGTCTTCCCTCCCCCATGGCCTGTGCTGGTAACTGGACCTGGGACACAGCCCCCAGGGCTGGCAGCAGAGTTGGCTGCTGGGTATTTTTAGCCTGTAAACATGTTTGCCATTTCAGAGGACAGGGCCTCAGGTCTCGGTCCCAGCCCACTCACGATCTTGCGGTGAGGAGGGCGCTCCTGCCTGGAGCCGGGTCTTCTGGGGGGGGGGGCTCCAGCCTAGGGGTCTTCCTTCTTCAGCATTTGGGAAGGAAGGAACACTGCCTTGATGTGGGTAGTGGGTGGCCACCTAGGAGAGGGGATAAGAGGATTCGTGGGGGAGAAGAGAATGGGAGTGTGGAAGGGGGACCGGGTAGTCAGAAGGTCCCCCCTCCCGCACCCCATCATTAAGCGGTTAATAAAGTCTGGTGGAGTTAGAAGTGGCTGTGGGAAATGGCAGTAAACTTGGAAACAGCGTCCTTGCAAGTGGGAAGGTGGGGGAAGGGCTCGAGTCACAAGTGGGTAAGTAGAGGCAAGGCTAAAGCTCCCGCTTCCCTCAGGTGGGCTGGGGCCTGACGCCCGTGTCGCAGGAGCGACAGCAGCAGCCCCGTGGTGCGTGGGGCTCTGATGACTCCACGTGGACACCCTAACTCCAGGGGTGGGGCCAGCGTCTACAGATCGGTTTTCTGTGGCGGGGGGAGCTATGGGGGGGTGCTCAGAAAGGGGGGTGGTGGCGAGAAATGGGCGCGGCTGCATGAAGCTTGGGAACAAAGTGAAGGGACTGGGGCCTGGGATTTGAAGTTTAGATGCTTGGGTTGAGAGAAAACTCAAAGGTCTGAGTCAGGCTGGTGGTCGCGGCCGAATCACCCAAGCACTCGCCCCCTCCCAGCCGCTTTCTGAACCTCTTGGTCCTTCTTGCAAAATGAGCTGATTCGCAGTTCCAGGTGGGAGGATGAGCCTCAGGGAGCTTCGAGGAGTTTCTGGTCGGGGAGACCACACACTGAAAACGTTGGGGGGCAGACCCAGGCGCGGGCCAGAGCAGGGGGCACTGGAGGGGGGGCGGGGTAAGGCAGCCCTCGGACGCGCGACGCCCCCTCGTTTCCGCGCCCCCCAGCGCCCCGTCCCCACAACCCCCCAGCTGCCCGCTCCCGGGTCCGTGTCGGGTCGGCCCGCTGGCCCGTCCCAGCCCCACTCCGGCCCCGCCCGGCCCCGCCCTCTCCCCACTGCTCCGGGCAGACCCGCCCGCCCGAGCCGGAGTTACAAGAGCCGCCTCCGCGCGCGGGGGCCCGGCCACTCGGAGCAGCTCCGCCGCGGGGACTGCACCGCCCGCCCTGCCGGACCCGCCCCGACCAGGGCTCGCCGCCTGCGGCAGCCGCAGCACCGCGACCTGGGGCCCCGCGCGGGCTATGGCTGTGCCCGGGGGCTGAGCGCGCAGGTAGGGACACCGGGCGCACCGCGGCGCGGCGGGGACGCGACTCCGAGAACGGGTGGGTGGAGGTGGGTTTCAGGGCGGGGGCGAGGCGCTTGGGCCGGGCGCACTGCGGGGATTCGGTGTGGAGCAAGCGGGGCAGCCAGGGGCCGCGCGGGGAGGCGACGCGTCGCGCCCTGGGAGCCAGACTCTGCCTCCGGAGTTGGGGCGCAAGTTGGGCAAAGTTGGAAAATCGCTCCGAAGCGGGTATTGCTCCAGCCCTTATTTCTCTCGAGGGCTGAGTGTTGGTTCTGTTGCACGGCCCGGCGCCCGGTTCCTGGCCTGGGGGTCCCCTGTGCGTCCCCGTCCCATCCCCTCCTTCTCCTTGGGGCGGCGGCTCAAGCGCACCGCTCCCGCTCCTATTCCGTGTTTACTGGAGAAGTTTCCGAGGTCGCCGCCGCGGCCCCTCGGCCCCTCCCGGAGCCCCCGCACCCCTTCCGCGGTCCCTCCCCGCTCCCCACACCTCCGCCTCGACTGTGCGTCCGGAGTCCTCCCGGCCCCACCCAGTTCTGTACCACCGGCCTCTCCCTTTCACAGCCCCCCTCCAGCTGCCCCGCCCTAGTCTGGCCCCTCCGCGTTCCCCGCTCCAGACGTCTCCCTTCTTCCTCCAAGGCCGCGCTGCTTGAAGTTTGCAGCGCGCCTCGGGGCCGGACGGGTGGGAGTGGGGGTGGGGGGCGTAATTAGGGAGATTCCAGCGCTGGGGTGGGCGGGGAGTGGGGGGAACTGTGCGGCGGCCCGGCCCCCGGCACCGCCCCTTCCCATTCGGGGGCGGTGCGCTCCCCTACCCCACTCCCAAACCCGTCCGGGCGGGATGGCCCCCGCCCCAGCGCCTGGCACGGCGCCAGCAGCCTGAGGAATGTGGTGGTTGGAGCCGCTGACTAATTCAAACCAGAACTCGGGGGGGAGTGGTGAGGGGCGAAGGGGAGGGGGAGGAAGGGGCTGTGTGCGGGAGATGGGGGCAGGAGCCGGCTCCGCGCGGGAGGAGGGCTTAGCCGCCGTCTCTGTACCAGCGATGCGCTCCAGGAGACGGGGTTGGGGGACGGGGTCCGGCGGTGGAGTTGGAAAGGCCGAGGGTTTAGGGTGTGTTCGGAGAGCCGTGTTATGTAAGGCTTTCCCAGGCGGGGAGAGGGTGTGCAGTGTGTGAGGGCCTGGCCCTCCGTGGCTGGCCCGGGCGCCCCCTGCAGTGCCAGGGCCCGGGATGTGGGGGCGCAGCCCTGGGCGGCGCTGGCCACGAGGAACACGTGGGGTCTGAGCAGGCCTGGCGGTGCTCCTTGCGTGGGAGGGGAGCCGAGTGGGCAGACGGGGCACCTCGCCGCTCGGGCTGGGCGCCTGCACCAGGTGGGGGACGGCTCTGGCGCCTTTGCACAATGTGGTGTGCGTGGTGTGGGCTCTCGCCTTTCGCTGGGTGTGGCTGCAGAGAGGGGGTGGTGGGTGCCTCCAAGGAGCCCGCGGAGGCTGCTCAGAGCCCTGCTACGTGCAGTGGATTTATGGAAAGGCGGAGTGGGACCATCCCCTATTGCGCGGGGCGGGGGGGGGGGGTCCTTAGAGAGTGACCTGGAGTTTGGGAGAGAAAGAGAGTGGAATATTTCTGTATCCCTGTCGCAGAGCTGGGCTCCCAATAATTGGTTTTGAAACAGTTTCCCCTGTTAGGATCCAGCCTCCAATGACAGGGATCACTTGCCCTTCCTCGCAGGGTCCAGCACTGGTAGCAGCTGGGTTGGTTTCACCGGACCCAGTGAGAGCTTGGGGGCTAGAGTGATAGGTGAAGGCTGCGGATAGGGGAGAAGAGGAGGAGACTGAAGATGCTTTGGAAGGCATTTTCAGGCCTCCACACTTAGGCTGCGTGTAAAGTAGGGGGGCAGATTCTGCTTTCTTCTCCGTCTTTGCTTCTGCCCCGCCTTGAGGGAAATCCCTGGGGCAGGGTGTGGCACTCACTTCCTTTCCGAGGCGGAATGGGGAGGCTTCCTTCTCCTTGACCCAGAGGGATGATGGGTTGGGCCAGCACAGGGTAGGTAAGTGTGCAGAGTGGGGAGCAGAAGGGCGCCCCAGGCTTAGGGGGTATGTCCTTGCTCTGAGCGGTGAGCTGTGGTATGAAGGAGGTAGGGTGGGGCAGGGAGGGTGAGGACCTGGGACCGTGAGAGCTGGGCTGGCAGAGGACACAGGGTCTGCAAGCTTCAAAATGGGGACTGGAGGGCGTCTCAGCCCCTCTCTAAGGCTTTGTCCTGAAGAGAATATAGGCAGGAACATCGGTCATCGGACAGGAACGCGTAAAGCGCCACGTCCGTCATGTGGGGCTTCATGCTGGGGGTTCGGGAGGCCTTCGTGGTGAGTCAGGGGTCCTGGTCTGGGCAACCCCTTGAAGAGATAGCCCCACAGAGCTGGGGACTTGTGCCAGCCAGGCTTAGTCCAGGGCCCAGGGTGAGACCCGAGAGGGTAAACCACGGAGAAGGCCAGCAGCAGACAAGGGCAGGGAATGGGCTGGGGGTCTCCAGGGTCGCCTGAGTCCCAGAGAGGCCCTGGGTGGAGGTGACCAGGCATTGCCCGGCTAGATTCTTTGGCTCAACTTGGAATTGGCTGGCTGGCCCTGGTGGAGACACTGCCAGAGCCTGAGGAGCTGGTTTGAGAGGTTGGGGCAAAGCTGTGGGGGCGGAGGGGCGTGTGGGGCTCTGGGGTGTGGTCACCACCTTCCTCAGAACTTGGGAACCGCCTGGGGACAGACAGAGACATACCGGGAGAGCTAGTCTTACTCGTGATGGGAACTCTCCCACTGTAGGCTCTTCCCCACCCCCCCACCGCTCCCCAACACCCCCAAGTTTCTCTCCCTGGAGCTGGGCTGACCTGCTGCTTGGGCCTGAGGAGGGGAAGGGAGGTAGCTGCTGGAGAAGGTCTAGAACGTGCTGGCTTCGGTCAGGTGGTGGCGCGGCCATGTCTAGGGCCTTTTGCTCTCTCTTCATCCCCTCTGGGTTTCATCCACGCTCGCGGGGAGCTGGCCTGTGACCATTCTGTTGGCACTCCAGGCCTTCCTGGGCAGGCTCGGTTTCTTCCGTGCGTGGTGGCCGGGGGAGCGAGGGGGCTTCTGCGTGGATGGGCCACGGTGGGGCACGTGCACATGAGTTTGATAGAGCCCCTCTTCCTCCCCCCCTCCAGTTCCCACCAGGAGGACTCCTGGGCTGTTGCAGCTGTGGGTCTCGCTTGCATCCAGGCGGCGCCGTTTCACGGTGGTCTTGCGTCCCTGTGACCCCTAGTGTCCTAGTTGTGAGGTGTGGTTACCTGCGGGAGGGTGTTCCTCTGGCTGTGCACGGGGGTCCTGGATGTGTCACTCTGCTTTCGCCCCGGGGCTTCCAGGGCTGGGGACAGCAGTGGGTCTCTGCTCTGGTGCTGGAGGTTGCACAGGGGCTGTAGGTAGGGGCCAGAGTCGGTTTCTGCGTCCTGGACAGCTTCTGGGCCCTGGAGTTTGTATCCAGAGGTCCTCAGGAGGGCGAGGCTAGCTCTGGGAACGCAGCCCTGGCTGAGTGATGCCGAGAGGCGCTGCACACGGCTGGTCGGGGAGGGGCATCCTGTCCTGTCCCTGGAGGCCGGAGCGGAGATTCTAGGGGAAGGGGAAGTGCCTGGAGCTGATCCCGGCTCCGTGTCCTGGCTGGGCTGGGGGGCGGCTCCTTGGCCGCTGCGGAGCGGCGGGGGCCTGGCCCTGCGCCCCTGCACTGGCGGGGTGTGACCGCTGGGCGGAGAGCTCGCCTGTGGTTGGGGAGTTTCTGCACCCCCGGCAGCTCCGGGGCCGTCATCTTCCCCCAGGGGGAGACTGAGCATTCTTCACCACCCCTGCCCCGCAGAGGGTGCCACCGCCAGACTTGGTGTCTTAGTCCCAGCGGTCCTGGGGAAAAGCTCTCTGTTCCCGGGCTCTGTGGCCAGGGCGGGGACTTGCGGCTGGATAGTGGGCTGCTGTCCCCGTCCCCTGTCACAAGGAGGAGGGGAGTCCCTCTCGGTCATGGGAGGAAGAGGGAATCTCCCTCCTTGCTGGAAGAGAGAACTTGGAGCTTGCTCTGGGGGGTTGGGAGGAAGCTGTGTGTGGAGGGCCAGTGGGGAGAGGTGGAGAAAGGTGTAAGGGAGGGACCCAGAGATCAGCTGGCCTGTGGGGTCTGAGTGGGGCTCCCCTGGACGTTGAGGTGGGGGGGCCCCTGCTGGGGTTGACCTGAAGGAGAGGGCTGGAGTGGCCGAGCTGGAGGAACTCCCTGCTGGTGGGAGTTGTGGGCTGGCCCAATGCCCCAGGTGGCCAGGGAACAAGAAGATAGGCGCACACAGGTAGAGGGAGACACGGACTCCGGGCACCAGCCTGGCAGGTATAGACGCCTTCCATGATGGGCAGGTCCTGGGGCTGCCCAGACAGGTGTGTGTTGGGAGCTGGGGAAGGAGGGGCTGTGGGCCTGCTCAGGGCTGGGAAGAGTGGGGAACGGGGCTCATGAGCGTGTCGGCGTGCACGCGGTGTGTGCGCGTCCTTGTCTGTCTTTCTGGGAATGTCCCTCCAGTGCCCAGGTCGCTTGTGTCTTGCAGCATGTTAGTCGTATTCTCCCTGATAATCCCACCCCCCCGCCAACACACAACATGTCCCCTTGGGCTGTATTCCCCAGGATGAGCTGAGCGTAAAAGTTCTCGATGGCCAGCTTTGGCTCTGGAGATTACCGAGCTGTTCTCCCCCAGTTCGAATAGTGCCTGCTGTTTTCCAGCCTCCGTGGAGGTCTGTTCGGAGCCTTGGGCCCCGGAAGCGAACCCAGCCCGGTGTGGGACAGGGGTCTGTGCTGTTGTGGCTGTTTCCATTCCCCAGTGAGTGGAAGCATGTGTCTTGCCCTGCTGGTGCCTTTCTCTGGAGTGGGTCTTGTGTCCCGTGAGCCCCAGAGGGGACGACCCTCATGGCCTTCACTTGCTGGGGCACCAGAGAGCCTGGCGGTGAGCTGGGGTCTGTGTGGCTCTGGATTTCTGACTCCGGGGACCTCAGATCCTGGCTTCCAGGATGCCTGGGACTCTGCCCATCCGGGTGTGCTATCCCCAAGCTGCTGGCCAGGAAGTGGCTGGTGTGTGGGCACAGGAAACTGGTGGGCACTTGCCCTCCCTCCTGCTGCTTGTGGCCCTTGAAAGGCGTCACGGCTCTCTGGGTGAGTCTCCTGGTGCTCCCGGAGTTTCTGGGTCCCCTAGGGGAATCTCAGCTCCTCCCTTTCTCCGGGTTTACGCCCCTGTCCCTGAGGCTCCCTCCCACCATGTCTCCTTCTAGGTGTGCACGGAAATCCCTCCATCGCCCTGTGGGTGTCTCTCTGGCCCTCCTGCAGTGTAGGTCTCTCTCTTCCCGTACCTCCCGTGTGCATTCTTCCACCCAGGAAAAGACTGTTTGCTCTGGCGTCGCAGAGTCCGAGAAGCCTGGGCTCGCATCTCAATCCCAGTTCACACTTGGGCAAGTCATTTTCCTGCTGGAGGCCTGTCACTGCGTCTCTGAAATAAGCACCTATATAGGGGCGCCTGGGTGGCTCAGTGGGTTAAAGCCTCTGCCTTCGGCTCAGGTCATGGTCCCAGGGTTCTGGGATCGAGCCCCGCGTCGGGCTCTCTGCTCAGCAGGGAGCCTGCTTCTCTCCCGGCCTCCCTGCCTGCTTGTGATCTCTGTCTGTCAAATAAATAAATAAAATCTTAAAAAAAATAAGCACATTAATTATTAACCACGTAGGGTTGTCTGGGGTCCAGGGAGACCCCCGGCGTGGAACTGCGGGAGCTCGGCCAAATTCTCTGCTTCTGTCTGTTGAGGGTTTTCTCTCCATGCAGGACTTTCTCTTCCTGTTCGCTGTCTGGTGTTTATGGGAGTAGAACACCCCTCTGGGTGTGTCTCCCTTTTCTTTGAATGTCCTTTGCGCTTGTCCTGTTAGAAGCGCTGGGGACTTTCCCTCTGGTGGAGGTCTCTACCTGAGGGGTGAGTTGTTTCGTTCTTCCTGGCTCGCGAGGTGCTTCTCCCTGGCTTGTGCAGCCGGTGGGTGTGATCACCCCTGGGCCTGCCATCGCGTGGGGTAGAAGTCCCATTGCTGTCGGTGTCCTCCCCGCGGTGGCGGGGAGCACTTCTGTCTCCCGTGGAGTGTCACCTCCCGTGTCCGTCGTGCTGGGCATATGCTAAGACTTGCGCCCCTCTGGTGTGCGTCTTCAGGTTTTGAGGACAGAGGCCTAGAGGCCCACGGGCCTGTCTCTCCGGCAGTGGGGCCTCTGCACGTTCCTGTCATCTTGACACTGAAGGCCATTTTTGGCTGCAGCGGCAATTAGGCTGGGCCCCCTCCCTGGCTGGCTTCATACTGGCTCTTGGGGTTGGAAGGGGGCTCTGTTCCCTAAGGGCAGGGGAGGGGGAAAGATGCTCCTTTGGATGCCACCCCTGGCCTAGACCCTCTGCCCTGGGCAAGGAGTCTCCTTCCTGGATCTGCCCGTGTTTCACCCCTGCCCCCCCAGCCCCGCCACCTCCCTGGTCCACAGACGTGGTGCACATCCTTTATTTATTTATTTATTTATTTATAAATTTTTTTTTCAAAGATTTTATTTATTTATTTGACAGAGAGATCACAAGGTAGGCAGAGAGGAGGCAGAGAGAGAGGAGGAAGCAGGCTCCCTGCTGAGCAGAGAGCCCGATGTGGGGCTCGATCCCAGGACCCTGAGATCATGACCTGAGCCGAAGGCAGAGGTTTTAATCCACTGAGCCACCCAGGCGCCCCCAGGTTTTGTTTTTTTTTTTTAAATTTTATGTATTTATTTGAGAGAGAGAGCGTGTGTACAGGAGCAGGGAGTGGGGCAGAGGGAGAGGGAGAAGCAGACTCCCCCCCCACCCCCCAAGCAGGGATCCTGATGTGGGGCTCAATCCCAGGATCCCGAGATCGACACCTGAGCCGAAGGCAGATGCTTCACTGACGGAGCCACCCAGGGGCCCCCTCTTCACAGTTTTGAATTGACAGGATGGCCTCGTTCTTCTCTCGCTGCTTCTGGCCTGAGTTCTGGAGTCCCCCCAGTCTCTGCCTCACAGATGGAGTAGACACACCATCTCGCACTTTCTCTGCCCTCGAGGCAGCCCTCTGCCTAGAGGGTCCCCACTCCAGTCCCTCCCATCACCAAGGATACTGTGAGCCAGTGTCAGATGGACCTCGGGGTGGGGAGCCGGCAGACCAGGGTTCTGGGGCCCCGGCACTGTCCTGTCCTCATCTCTCTGGACCTCCCCTTCTCCGTCTGTAAATACCAGACAATGCCGTCCCCGCAGGACTTTCTGCAGTGACAGAAGCGTTCCACATCTGCCATGTCTAATAGGGTAGCCCTGTGGTTGGTGAGCTCTTGAAATGTGGGTACTGAAGCAATAACCTGACAATTCAATTTAACTTAATTTAAATTTAAATAGCCACACGTGACTACCATGTCAGCAGCATGGCTATAAGGTGTATTCTAGCTCCAAAGACTTACGACACTTGGCCAAATGTGCAGAATTCCCCAGAGTTCCAAAGACCCTCTTTTGGGTAGGCACAGGGCAGGATCCTCGGTCCCCGGGGAAGCCTGGCATCGCCTGACTTATGGAGGAGAAGAAGGGCCCGTCTGGGCTTGGTACAGGCTCCGAAGATGTGGGAGAGACTGAGCACTGGGACTCAGATGCAGAAAACAGACCCTTTCCACCCTGATCTCGAACCCTCCCCCCTTAGCACCCCTGTGTGCAGCCACCTGAATGGCCCAGATCAGAGGGGAGGGAAGGGGAGTTGCTCAGAGCCCTGGGCCAGGGCTGGCCGGGTGGTTGCAGCGCCTCCTGGCCAGGAAGCCAGCGGGTGCCCTGTCGGGGCCAACCTGCAGCTCCCGGTCCCACGGCTCATGTTCTCAGGGGCTGTGGACCCTTCACCACTCACGATGGCTTTCTCCCTTCCTTTTTTTTTTTTTTTTAAAGATTTTATTTATTTATTTGACAGACAGAGATCACAAGTAGGTAGAGAGGCGGGTGGGGGGGGAGGCAGGCTCCCTGCTGAGCAGAGAGCCCGATGTGGGGCTCGACCCTGGGATCATGACCTAAGCCGAAGGCAGAGGCTTTAACCCACTGAGCCACCCAGGCGCCCCTTCTCGCCTCCTGAGCTGTTGGCTAGAGGTGCATAGCAAGTCCCTCCTGAGCTTCTGAGCTGTGCTCCTGGGGATTCCTGGCCTGGGGCTCCATCCTCAGGAGCTGGCGGGGAAGCCCACTGCCTGTCTCCACCCGGGCCCCAGCCCCTCTGGCACTGGGGGCTCTGGCCAACGAAGCACTTTGTCCATGGGATTTTAGGCGTGACCCTTTGCATGTCTGGAGCTGCTGCAGCCTCCGTGACTCACTGGGAAGGAGGGAGGGTGGGGACGAGCTGTGGGCGAGGGTGAGCTGGCGCGCTGTCTCCGCCCCTGCTGGCTGGGGACCAGGATGCTGGGCCGGAGAGAAGGGGCCTGCTCCAGGAGGGGAGCTGGGCGGGCTGGTGGCTTCAGAGAGCTGAGAAGCCCTCGGGCTGGAAGCCTTTCCTTCCCTGCCCTGCCTGGCTCCCTGTCTGCAGGGCTGGCTACTTGATGCTGGACGCTGGGGGCAGGCGCCTTAAAGTCGTGGCTTTGCTGTTTGCTGGGGTCAGTGTGACTTCCCCTAGCGGCTGCTGGTCTGGAGGGGAAGAGGCGATTCCCTAGCTCACCCCTATGCCGATAGGCCGCTCACCCTCTGGGGCTCTGCTCGCCTCCTAGGCAGCACCCATGTCCTAAATTCTGCATGTGTGAGTTCAGAGGGTGGAGGACTGGGGGTCCAGCTGCTGTCTTCGCCCATGCTGTGTGATCAGCCTGACACCAGAGCTGCGACGCACCCATGAATTTCTGGGGGATCCAGTCCTGTCCTCAGAGGCAAACAAACTCTAACGCCTGCAAGAGAATTGGCAGATAATAAGTTCTCTTGGCCCCGTTCTTTCCTTCTATATTTCATCCCCCCCAGGAGGCTCCCCAACCTTCTAGAACATTCTGAGGCTAAATGGGTCACACCCAGAGCACCTTGCTCATAATTTATATCCAGGGCAGGAACGAAGTCTTTTAAATCTCCCCATCTGGCACAGGGAGTGCCGTCAGTGAGCGCTGGGAGGACGTGCAGGTGAAGCTCGTGAGTGTCTAACGCAGTGCGCGGCGCAGGGCTGGGCTGAGCGGAGTCGGTCCCTTGACTGTTTTCTTTGCCGAGTCTGCTCCCGTGCTGGCTGTGCAGGAGGCCATCAGCGTGCACGTATTTATCGATCGTTGACTAAGTTCTGAAAGTCAACAGCTTCCGGGTGGGGCTCTGGGCGAGGCCCTGCTTGAGCTTTAGCATTCCCGGCCTGGTTTCGCAGACCGGCTTCTCCGTGACTCTGGCCCTGCTGTTCTGCGTGGGTGGCCCTAGGCCGGGGCTGTTTCCAGAGTCCTGCCTCGTGTCTTCCCAGGGCAGCTCTGCAGCTGATAGCTGTGGCCGGAGGGCATCTTTGCTCCTGAGCGCCGGCACCTATGGGGGCCTGGCTCGGGGCGCTGTGTGGGCAGCCAGATGGGCCCTGACTCACTGTGTCCCCGAGGCGGCCCAGCTGCATTCGAGCCTCTGGGGCGTGGGCTGGCTCTGGGGTGGGGGGCGGGTGTTGGGGCTTCTTTTGTTCAGCCTGTTGCACCTGGAGCTCCCAGCTGGCTGGCGAGGGTCCCCCTGGTCCTAAGGACCGGCTTGGATCAGGTGACCGACTGTTTGTCAGCAGGGGAGGGAGGGCACTGCCATTCCTGCTTTTAGGCCTCCAGTGCTGGAGACACTGAGAAGAGGAGTCTCCCACTGGTTAAGGCTGCAGACCTGGTGTGCTGTAGGGGAAAGAGTTGCAGACTCAGAGCCCAGGGGTGGTGGCACGCTCATTGCAGACCTCACATCTCAGTCTCTCCATCTATAAAACGGGGGCATGGTCTCCTTCCTGGAGCTGTTACAAAGAACTACTGAGAATGGGTATTTTGTGAAACTCGTGGACACCTGGGCCTTTTCATACCCGCGTGCTCTCTCTCTCCTCTCCTCCTCAAGGAGATCCTGCATCCTCTCCATTTTCACAGAGGAGGAGATGATGTTCAGAGAAGTTGAGTGACTTGGCCAGGGACACACAGCTGGGAGGGTGCAGAGCCCGGGTTTATTTTATTTTTATTTTTTTCAGATCTTGTTTATTTATTTGAGAGAGAGAGGGAGAGAGGGCTCGTGAGCAGAGGCAGAAGCAGGCTCCCTGCTGAGCCAGGAGCCCGACATGGGGCTCGATCCCAGGACCCCGGGATCACGACCCGAGCCAAAGGCAGATGCCAAAAGGCAGAGGCCCCAGAGCAAGTGTCGATACCAGGGTTTATATCTGAGTCTGGCCTCCCCGAGCCCAGTCTCCGAGATCGCAGGTTGGAGAGTCATGTATGAATGAATGGCGTTGAAGTGTAGGGGAAGGTTGGGCTTTTGGTGTGGCCCCGGTTGAGCGTGAGCATCTCTGTCTCCTTCTCCCTAGACTGTGTGACCGAAATTCCCGACGAGAGAGACTAAGAAGAGAGGAAGGAGGGGCGGGCTCCTGGCAAGGCATCCGCTCCTGAGCTGAGTCCTGCAAAAGGTCCGTGGGAGGGAGGGTGTGACAGAGGGGAGGGGTTAGGGGAGGAGGGGTGGGCACAAGGGTGGGTGGCATCGGGAGGTGGGGCCCGCGTGGAAGGGATGAGGGGCTGGTTGTTGCCGAGGTTGGTCACAGCCTATGTCCACTTGCCACGGGGACCACTTCCACGGCAGAAGCGGGCAGGGCCACGTCACCTGAGCCCCCATTTCCTTACCTCACCCCAGATGGAGAAGGAAGAGGACACGACCCGGGAGCTGCTGCTGCCCAACTGGCAGGGCAGCGGCTCCCACGGGCTGACCATCGCCCAGAGGGACGACGGCGTCTTTGTGCAGGAGGTGATGCGGAACTCCCCTGCGGCCCGCACGGGGGTGGTCAAGGAGGGTGAGTCACCTCAGGGTGCAGGCTGGGTGCCGGGGTGGTTTGGCTGAGGGGGGGCGGCGAGAAGGCCACAGTGGCTGTGGAGGGGCCGGTCCCAGTGACATCAGGACGGTCAGTACCCATGCCCCACCCTCCCCTCCCCTGCCCGCTTGGTGTCACTTGATCCACACAGTCCTCAGGGACAGCGGTTATGGAGGGTGGTGGACACATCATCCTTAGTGCCCACTCCGCTACCCAGGAACTCTGCCGCTTTGGGCGAGTTAGTGGGCCTCCCTACGCCTTACTTTTCCTCATCTGTGCAATGGGTATTACCACACCTGTAGGCTTGTCAGGACATGCAGTAAATGCAAGTCAGCTCGAGGGCCCAGCCGGTGGTGGTCGTGTGCTGTTCTCCCGAGACCCCGCGGGTCTCACCTGCTTCTTGCTCTGCCCCGCTCAGGGGACCAGATTGTGGGTGCCACCATCTACTTCGACAACCTGCAGTCAGGCGAGGTGACCCAGCTGCTGAACACCATGGGACACCACACCGTGGGCCTGAAGCTGCATCGCAAGGGGGACCGCTCCCCTGAGCCTGGCCAGACCTGGACCCACGAAGTCTTCAGCTCCCATAGCTCCGAGGTGGTTTTGGTGAGTGTCTGGCCGGCCTGTCCGTGCCCTAACCACCCGCCCCCCCCCCCACCAGCCACACTGACCTACTGGCCACTTCCTGAGCCTCATGTCTGCCTACGGGACCTCCCTACGGTTCCCTCTCCTGCTTCTCCCCTGCCTCTCTCTTGAGCCAGACCGTGTGCTCGTATCCGTGTGTAGCGTGTGGCTGATGTTGACCCCGAAAGCCTTCCGTCGGTGGGTCCAGAGTGCCGCAGCGTGGAACCCGCTCACGCTGTGTGGCCCTAGAGGCCAGGAGGACAGTCAGCTGCTTTGCAAGACTCATCAGAACAGTCTCACAGGTGCCCCGATCTGCCTTCCAGAAGCCATTTTTCTCCTTCCAGAGGCCTGGGCTCATCTGTGAGTCAGAGGCCGGGCAGCAAAGCGCCTGGGGGACGTTTCTTTGCTCCTTGATGGCTTGTTTATTTAACATATAATGGGTCCTCAAAGTGAAAGTATTAATCCAAGCACAGTGAGTCTCCACCAACGCGCTCTGACAGGTCACTGAGAGGATTCCTGTCCCCGTTATACAAGCCAGTGAGTTGAGAATTGAGAGCCCAAGAGCCAGATCCATGCAGAGCTGGATGCAGAGCTGGGAGGCATCCCTGGGACTTGACGAGCCGATTGGAATCTAGAATCGATTGATTATAAATCCTCCTTCCAGACCGCAGAAGGCAGGAGTCCACCCTGCTTCTCTCCCCCATAGCTTTTGCTTCCCAGAGTTTCCCCAAATAATTTGTTTTCCTCCTGTGATGTGGCTGTCAGCCCCTTTCCTCACCCCTCCACGCTCTGCCCCAGGAGGCTCTGTGGGCCTCCGTTCTGGTCCCAGCTTCCGTGGGAAACAGGCAACCATGTTGGCGGCTGGGCTGTGGCCGGGCGTCCGGGTCATGCAGATCCTGCTGCAACGTCTCCCGGCCGTGTCTTTCTGCAGAGCGGGGATGACGAGGACTACCAGCGCATCTACACCACGAAGATCAAGCCTCGGCTGAGGTCGGAGGACGGACTAGAAGGGGAACCTGGGGAAACCCAGAGCCGCACCATCACTGTGACGAGAAGGGTCACGGCCTACACTGTTGATGTGACAGGCCACGAAGGAGCCAGGGAGATTGATATCAGCAGCCCAGAGTTCAAGATCAAGATTCCCCGGCACAAACTGACTGAAATTTCCGCTGTGGATGTGGACACCCAGCCTGGCAAGACAGTGATCAGACTGCCCTCGGGCTCGGGGGCCGCGTCTCCTACCACAGGCTCTGTTGTGGACATCCGAGCGGGGTCTGTTTCTGCTTCGGGACCTGAGCTCCAAGGTGCTGGCCACTCGAAGCTCCAGGTCACCGTGCCTGGGATAAAGGTGGGGAGCCCAGGTGTCAGTGTCAGTGCGAAGGGCTTGGACTTGGGGGGCAAAGGAGGGGTCCAAGTTCCAGGAGCGGACATTTCGTCTTCTCTTGGGGGTGGGGCAGTGGAGGTGCAGGACCCATCTCTGGAGAGTGGCACTAATGGGAAAATTAAAATTCCCACTATGAAGGTGCCAAAATTCGGTGTCTCGACAGCGCCCGAGGGCCAGGCCCCAGGAGCAGGGTTGAACGTTTCTGCACCCGAGTTCTCTGTGGGGCACAAGGGTGGCAAGCCCGGCCTGACCATTGGCGGGAATATCCAGACCCCTCAGCTAGAAGTCAGTGCTCCTTCTGCCAATATTGAGGGGCTTGAGGGGAAGCTGAAGGGACCCCAAATCACTGGGTCATCTCTTGAGAGTGACCTAGGCCTGAAAGGTGCCAAGCCACAGGGGAGCATAGGGGTGGGCATTTCGGGTCCCAAAATCAAGGGCGCTGTCACTGGCTCCAGTGTGGAAGTTCAAGCCCCTGATGTTGATCTTGCCGGGCCCGGGGGCAAACTGAATATGCCCAAGATGAAAGTTCCCAAATTCTCTGTGTCAGGTTCAAAGGGAGAGGGAACTGGCATTGATGTGACACTGCCCACAGGTGAAGTGACTCTTCCTGGGATCTCTGGTGACGTCAGCCTGCCTGAGGTTGCTGCTGGGGGGCTGGAAGGGAAGGTGAAGGGTACGAAAGTCAAGACTCCTGAAATGATCATGCAGAAACCTAAAATCTCCATGCAGGATGTGGATCTGAGCCTTGGATCCCCTAAAGTGAAGGGAGATACTAAGGTTTCAGTGCCTGGGGTGCAAGGTGACATTAAAGGCCCTCAAGTGGCAGTTAAAGGCTCCAAAGTGGACATAGAGACACCTGGCCTTGAGGGGACCCTGACGGGACCCATGCTTGGTAGTCCTTCTGGAAAAGCAGGAACGTGCAGGATCTCTATGGCAGATGTAGATCTAAATGTGGCTGCACCTAAAATGAAAGGGGGTGTAGATGTCACGCTTCCCAAAGTAGAAGGGAAAGTCAAAGTCCCTGAAGTGGATGTCAGAGGCCCCAAAGTGGATGTCAGTGCCCCAGGTGTGGAAGTTCATGGCCCAGACTGGAACCTGAAAATGCCCAAGTTCAGCACTCCAGGAGTTGAAGGGGAAGGCCCAGATGTAGATGTGAAACTACCCAAAGGAGATGTCAGTATTTCAGGGCCCAAGGTCAATGTGGAGGCCCCAAATGTCAACATAGCGGGCCCGGGAGGCAAACTTAAAGGCCCTGATATTAAGCTGCCTGAAGTGAGTGTCAAGACACCAAAGATCTCCATACCTGATGTTGATTTGCATGTTAAAGGCACAAAGGTAAAAGGAGAGTACGATGTAACAGTCCCAAAACTTGAAGGGGAACTGAAAGGCCCCAAAGTGGACATTGATGCCCCAGATGTGGATGTTCAGGGCCCAGACTGGCACTTGAAGATGCCCAAGATGAAAATGCCAAAATTCAGTGTGCCAGGGTTCAAAGCAGAGGGCCCAGAAGTGGATGTGAACCTGCCCAAGGTTGATGTGGACATTTCTGGGCACAACGTAAATGTTAGTGCTCCAGATGTGAGCCTTGAGGGACCAGAAGGGAAACTGAAAGGACCTAAGTTTAAGATGCCTGAGATGAATATCAAAGCCCCAAAGATCTCCATGCCAGATGTGGACTTACATTTGAAAGGCCCTAAAGTAAAGGGAGAATATGATGTCACAGTGCCAAAAGTGGAAGGTGAGATTAAAGTTCCTGATGTTGAACTTAAAAGTGCCAAAGTGGATATCGATGCTCCAGATGTTGATGTTCACGGCCCAGACTGGCACCTGAAGATGCCCAAAATGAAAATGCCCAAGTTCAGCATGCCTGGCTTCAAAGCAGAGGGTCCAGAAGTGGATGTGAACCTGCCCAAGGCTGACATTGACATCTCCGGACCCACAGTGGACACTGAAGTTCCAGATGTGAACATTGAAGGACCTGAAGGAAAGCTGAAGGGTCCCAAGTTTAAGATGCCTGAGATGAATATCAAGGCTCCTAAGATCTCTATGCCTGATGTGGATTTGCATATGAAAGGTCCCAAGGTGAAGGGAGAATATGATGTTACGGTGCCAAAGATGGAAGGGGATCTCAAAGGGCCAAAAGTAGACATCGGTGCCCCAGATGTTGAAGTTCATGGTCCTGAATGGAACCTAAAGATGCCCAAGATGAAAATGCCCAAATTCACCATGCCCAGCCTCAAAGGGGAGGGCCCAGAAGTGGATGTGAACCTGACAAAGGCTGATGTGGACATTTCTGCACCCAAGGTAGATATTAGTGCTCCAGATTTGGGCCTTGAAGGACCAGAAGGAAAGTTGAAAGGCCCCAAGTTTAAGATGCCTGAGATGCACTTCAAGGCTCCTAAGATGACTCTCCCAGATGTTGACTTGGATCTTAAAGGACCCAAAATGAAAGGCAGTCTCGATATGTCAGCACCAAAAATAGAAGGTGAGATGAAAGTTCCAGATGTGGACATCAAAGGACCCAAGGTAGACCTTAAAGCACCAGATGTGGAAGTCCAAGGTGCAGACTGGAGCCTGAAAATGCCCAAGATGAAAATGCCCAAGTTCAGCATGCCCAGCTTGAAAGGCGAGGGCCCAGATGTGGATGTGAACCTGCCTAAGGCTGACGTTGACATCTCTGGACCTAAAGTTGACATTGAAGCCCCAGATGTGAGTCTTGAAGGTCCAGAAGGGAAGCTGACGGGTCCCAAGTTTAAGATGCCTGAGATGCACTTCAAGACCCCCAAGATCTCCATGCCTGATGTGGACTTACACTTGAAAGGCCCTAAAGTGAAGGGGGATGTGGACGTGTCTGTGCCCAAGATAGAAGGTGAAATGAAAGTGCCAGATGTGGACATCAAAGGACCCAAACTGGATGTCGATGTCCCAGATGTGGACGTTCATGGCCCGGACTGGCACCTGAAGATGCCCAAAATGAAAATGCCCAAGTTCAGCATGCCTGGCTTCAAAGGTGAGGGCCCAGATGTGGATGTGAACCTGCCCAAGGCTGACATTGATATCTCTGGACCCAAAGTGGACATTGAAGCCCCCGATGTTAACATTGAAGGACCGGAAGGAAAGCTGAAAGGCCCCAAGTTCAAGATGCCTGAGATGCACTTCAAGGCACCCAAGATCTCCATGCCTGATGTGAACTTGAATCTTAAGGGGCCAAAACTAAAGGGAGATGTGGATGTGTCTGTGCCTGATGTAGAAGGTGAAATAAAGGTGCCGGATGTGGACATTAAAGGGCCCAAAGTTGACATCAGTGCTCCAGATGTGGATGTTCAAGGCCCAGACTGGCACCTGAAGATGCCCAAGGTGAAAATGCCCAAGTTCAGCATGCCTGGCTTCAAAGGAGAAGGCCCAGAAGTGGAAGTGAACCTGCCCAAGGCCAACATTGATGTCTCAGGGCCCAAGGTGGATGTTGAAGTTCCAGATGTGAATATTGATGGTCCAGATGCAAAAGTAAAAGGTCCTAAATTTAAGATGCCAGAAATGAATATAAAGCCTCAGAAGATATCCATGCCAGATGTTGGTTTGCATTTGAAAGGTCCTAAAATGAAAGGAGATTATGATGTTACAATTCCAAAAGTAGAAGGAGAGATAAAAGCTCCTGATGTTGACATCAAAAGTCCCAAAGTTGACATCAGTGCTCCAGATGTGGATGTTCAAGGCCCAGACTGGCACCTGAAGATGCCCAAGGTGAAAATGCCCAAGTTCAGCATGCCTGGCTTCAAAGGAGAAGGCCCAGAAGTGGAAGTGAATCTGCCCAAGGCCAACATTGATGTCTCAGGGCCCAAGGTGGATGTTGAAGTTCCAGATGTGAATATTGATGGTCCAGATGCAAAAGTAAAAGGTCCTAAATTTAAGATGCCAGAAATGAATATAAAACCTCAGAAGATATCCATGCCAGATGTTGGTTTGCATTTGAAAGGTCCTAAAATGAAAGGAGATTATGATGTTACAATTCCAAAAGTAGAAGGAGAGATAAAAGCTCCTGATGTTGACATCAAAAGTCCCAAAGTAGACATTAATGCACCAGATGTGGGAGGTCATGGCCCAGACTGGCACCTGAAGATGCCCAAGGTGAAAATGCCCAAGTTCAGCATGCCGGGCTTCAAAGGAGAGGGCCCAGAAGTGGATGTAAACCTGCCAAAGGCTGACATTGATGTCTCAGGTCCCAAGGTGGACATTGATGCTCCAGATGTTAATATTGAAGGTCCAGAGGGGAAGCTAAAAGGTCCCAAATTTAAGATGCCAAGCATGAATATACAGACACACAAAATCTCCATGCCTGATGTTGGACTTAATATAAAAGCTCCTAAACTGAAAACTGATGTAGATGTCTCCCTTCCCAAAGTGGAAGGAGACTTGAAAGGTCCTGAAATTGACATGAAGGCCCCAAAGATGGATGTGGATGTTGGTGATATTGATATTGAGGGTCCAGAAGGGAAGCTGAAAGGTCCTAAGTTTAAGATGCCAGACATGCACTTTAAGACTCCTAAGATCTCCATGCCTGATGTGGACTTACACTTGAAAGGCCCCAAAGTCAAAGGGGATGTGGATGTGTCTATGCCCAAGATAGAAGGTGAAATGAAAGTGCCAGATGTGGACATCAAAGGGCCTAAAGTAGACATCGATGTCCCCGATGTGGATGTCCATGGCCCAGACTGGCACCTGAAGATGCCCAAGGTGAAAATGCCCAAGTTCAGCATGCCTGGCTTCAAAGGTGAGGGGCCAGATGTGGATGTGAACCTGCCCAAGGCTGACATTAATATTTCTGGCCCCAAAATGGACATTGATGCTCCTGATTTGGATATAGAGGGACCAGAAGGAAAATTAAAGGGCTCTAAGTTTAAGATGCCTAAGTTGAATATCAAAGCTCCTAAGATATCCATGCCAGATGTGGACTTGAATTTGAAGGGTCCCAAAGTGAAAGGAGAAATTGATGCTTCTGTGCCTGAGCTAGAAGGTGATCTGAGAGGTCCACAAGTTGATATCAAAGGTCCTAGTGTCGACGTGGAGATGCCTGATGTTGATCTGGAATGTCCTGATGCCAAGTTGAAAGGCCCTAAGTTTAAGATGCCTGAGATGCACTTCAAGACCCCCAAGATCTCCATGCCTGATGTGGACTTACACTTGAAAGGCCCTAAAGTGAAGGGGGATGTGGACGTGTCTGTGCCCAAGATAGAAGGTGAAATGAAAGTGCCAGATGTGGACATCAAAGGACCCAAACTGGATGTCGATGTCCCAGATGTGGACGTTCATGGCCCGGACTGGCACCTGAAGATGCCCAAAATGAAAATGCCCAAGTTCAGCATGCCTGGCTTCAAAGGTGAGGGCCCAGATGTGGATGTGAACCTGCCCAAGGCTGACATTGATATCTCTGGACCCAAAGTGGACATTGAAGCCCCCGATGTTAACATTGAAGGACCGGAAGGAAAGCTGAAAGGCCCCAAGTTCAAGATGCCTGAGATGCACTTCAAGGCACCCAAGATCTCCATGCCTGATGTGAACTTGAATCTTAAGGGGCCAAAACTAAAGGGAGATGTGGATGTGTCTGTGTCAAAATTGGAAGGAGATTTGAAAGGCCCCAGTGTGGATGTGGAGATGCCTGACGTTGAACTGGAATGTCCTGATGCAAAGTTGAAAGGCCCTAAGTTTAAGATGCCAGACATGCACTTCAAGACCCCCAAGATCTCCATGCCTGATGTGGACTTACACTTGAAAGGCCCCAAAGTCAAAGGGGATGTGGATGTGTCTGTGCCCAAGATAGAAGGTGAAATGAAAGTGCCAGATGTGGACATTAAAGGCCCCAAAGTAGACATTGATGCCCCAGATGTGGATGTTCATGGCTCAGAGTGGCACCTGAAGATGCCCAAGATGAAAATGCCCAAGTTCAGTATGCCCGGCTTTAAAGGTGAGGGGCCAGATGTGGATGTGAACCTGCCCAAGGCTGACATTGACATTTCTGGACCTAAGGTGGACATTGAAGTGCCAGATATGAACATCGAGGGTCCAGAGGGAAAACTGAAAGGCCCTAAGTTCAAGATGCCTGAAATGCACTTTCATGCCCCTAAGATCTCCATGCCTGATGTTGATTTCAACTTAAAAGGGCCTAAAATCAAAGGAGACTTTGACGTTTCTGCCCCAAAGCTGGAGGGAGAGTTAAAGGGTCCAGAAGTGGATGTCAAAGGCCCCAAATTGGATGTTGACATGCCAGATGTAGCTGTGGAAGGTCCAGATGGCAAATGGAAAAGTCCTAAATTTAAGATGCCAGACATGCACTTTAAAGCTCCCAAAATCTCCATGCCAGACATTGATCTACACTTAAAAAGTCCCAAGATAAAGGGAGAGGTGGATGTTGATGTTCCCAAATTGGAAGGTGACCTCAAAGGGCCAGACCTCAAAGGTGACATCAGCGGGCCAGATATTGACATCGAAGGACCAGAGGGAAAATTGAAAGGTCCTAAGTTCAAGATGCCTGACATGCATTTCAAAGCCCCAAATATTTCTATGCCTGACGTGAACCTAAATTTGAAAGGACCAAAAATCAAGGGGGATGTTGATGTGTCTGTGCCCGAGGTAGAAGGTAAAATTAAAGTACCAGATGTGAATATCAAGGGCCCCAAAGTAGACATAAATGCTCCCGATGTTCATGGCCCAGATTGGCACCTGAAGATGCCCAAAATGAAAATGCCCAAGTTCAGCGTGCCTAGTTTCAAAGCAGAGGGTCCAGAGGTAGATGTGAACCTGCCCAAGGCTGACATTGGTGTCTCAGGACCCAAAGTTGACATTGAAGTCCCAGAGATGAGCATTGAGAGTCCAGAGGGAAAAATCAAGGGGCCTAAATTTAAGATGCCGGAAATGAACATCAAAGCTCCCAAGATCTCCATGCCGGATGTAGATTTACACTTGAAAGGTCCTAAGGTCAAAGGAGATGTGGACATTTCCTTGCCTAAGGTAGAAGGTGACCTAAAGGCCCCCAAAGCGGACATTGATGTCCCAGATGTTGATGTTCAGGGCCCAGACTGGCACCTGAAAATGCCCAAGATGAAAATGCCCAAGTTCAGCATGCCTGGGTTCAAAGGTGAGGGCCCAGAAGTGGATGTGAACCTGCCCAAGGCTGACATTGATGTCTCAGGACCCAAGGTGGACATTGAAGGCCCTGATGTTAACATTGAGGGTCCTGAGGGAAAGTTGAAAGGTCCTAAGTTCAAGATGCCTGAGATGAACATCAAAGCCCCCAAGATCTCCATGCCTGACTTTGATTTGCACCTGAAAGGTCCCAAGGTAAAGGGTGATGTGGATGTGTCTCTGCCGAAAGTGGAAGGTGACCTCAAGGGCCCTGAAGTTAACATCAAAGGCCCCAAGGTGGATGTTGATGTCCCAGATGTGGATGTTCAGGGCCCAGAATGGCACCTGAAAATGCCCAAGATGAAAATGCCCAAGTTCAGCATGCCTGGCTTCAAAGGAGAAGGCCCAGAAGTGGATGTGAACCTACCCAAGGCTGACATTGATGTCTCAGGACCCAAGGTGGACATCGAAGGCCCTGATGTTAACATTGAGGGTCCTGAGGGAAAGTTGAAAGGTCCCAAGTTCAAGATGCCTGAGATGAACATCAAAGCCCCTAAGATCTCCATGCCTGACTTTGATTTGCACCTGAAAGGTCCCAAGGTAAAGGGTGATGTGGATGTGTCTCTGCCGAAAGTTGAAGGTGACTTAAAGGCCCCTGAAGTTGACATCAAAGGCCCCAAGGTGAATGTTGACGTCCCAGATGTGGATGTTCATGGTCCAGATTGGCACCTGAAGATGCCCAAGGTGAAAATGCCCAAGTTCAGCATGCCTGGCTTCAAGGGAGAAGGCCCAGAAGTGGATGTGAACCTGCCCAAGGCTGACATAGATGTGTCAGGACCCAAAGTGGATGTTGAATGTCCTGATGTGACTATTGAAGGACCTGAAGGAAAGTGGAAAAGTCCGAAGTTTAAGATGCCTGAAATGCATTTGAAGACTCCAAAGATATCCATGCCAGATATTGATATTAATCTAACAGGTCCAAAAATAAAAGGAGATATGGATGTCAAAGGTCCCAAATTAGAGGGAGACCTGAAAGGCCCTGAAGTCGACCTCAAAGGTCCCAAAGTGGACATTGATGTTCCAGATGTGGATGTCCATGGCCCAGACTGGCACCTGAAAATGCCCAAGATGAAAATGCCCAAGTTCAGCATGCCAGGCTTCAAAGGAGAAGGCCCAGAAGTGGATGTGAACCTGCCCAAGGCTGACATTGATGTCTCAGGACCCAAGGTGGACATTGAAGGCCCTGATGTTAACATTGAGGGTCCTGAGGGAAAGTTGAAAGGTCCCAAGTTCAAGATGCCTGAGATGAACATCAAAGCCCCTAAGATCTCCATGCCTGACTTTGATTTGCACCTGAAAGGTCCCAAGGTAAAGGGTGATGTGGATGTGTCTCTGCCGAAAGTTGAAGGTGACCTCAAGGGCCCTGAAGTTGACATCAAAGGCCCCAAGGTGGATGTTGATGTCCCAGATGTGGATGTTCATGGTCCAGACTGGCACCTGAAGATGCCCAAGGTGAAAATGCCCAAGATCAGCATGCCAGGCTTCAAAGGAGAAGGCCCAGAAGTGGATGTGAATCTACCCAAGGCTGACATTGATGTGACTGGACCCAAGGTGGACATTGAAGGCCCTGATGTTAACATTGAGGGTCCTGAGGGAAAGCTGAAAGGTCCCAAGTTCAAGATGCCTGAGATGAACATCAAAGCCCCTAAGATCTCCATGCCAGACATTGATCTTAACCTGAAGGGCCCTAAAGTGAAGGGTGATGTGGATGTGTCTTTACCAAAAGTGGAAGGTGAGATTAAAGTTCCTGATGTTGACATCAAGGGCCCCAAAGTGGACATTGATGCCCCAGATGTGGATGTTCATGGCCCAGACTGGCACCTGAAGATGCCCAAGATAAAAATGCCCAAGATCAGCATGCCAGGGTTCAAAGGAGAAGGCCCAGAAGTGGATGTGAACCTACCCAAGGCTGACATTGATGTCTCAGGACCCAAGGTGGACATTGATGCTCCAGATGTCAATATCGAAGGTCCAGATGCAAAACTGAAAGGCCCCAAGTTCAAGATGCCAGAGATGAACATCAAAGCTCCTAAGATATCCATGCCAGATTTGGACCTAAATCTTAAAGGCCCTAAAATGAAGGGAGAGGTGGATGTTTCCCTTCCAAATGTAGAAGGTGATGTGAAAGGGCCTACTCTTGACATCAAGGGCCCAAAGATAGATGTAGATGCTCCAGATATTGACATTCATGGTCCTGAGGGCAAATTGAAAGGTCCCAAACTGAAGATGCCAGACATGCATGTAAATATGCCCAAAATCTCCATGCCAGAAATTGACCTGAATTTGAAAGGCGCAAAGCTTAAGGGAGATGTTGATGTTTCCGGGCCCAAACTGGAAGGTGATGTTAAAGCTCCCAAGTTGGATGTAAAGGGGCCAGAAGTGGACATTTCTGGTCCTAAGGTCAATCTTGAAGGCAAGGCAAAGAAATCACGTTTTAAGCTTCCTAAATTTAATTTTTCAGGCTCCAAAGTTCAGACACCTGAGGTGGATGTCAAAGTTAAAAAGCCAGATATTGATGTGACAGGTCCAAAAGTTGATATTAATGCTCCCGATGTTGAAGTCCAAGGGAAAGTGAAAGGATCTAAGTTCAAAATGCCTTTCTTGAGTATTTCATCTCCTAAAGTTTCTATGCCTGATGTAGAGTTAAATCTGAAAGGCCCTAAAGTCAAAGGAGACTTAGATGTTACTGCTCCTAATTTAGAAGGTGACTTTAAAGGACCCAAAGTAGATATTAAAGCACCAGAAGTTCATCTTGATGCACCTGATGTGGATGTTCATGGTCCAGATTGGAATTTGAAAATGCCCAAAATGAAAATGCCCAAGTTCGGTGTGCCTGGCTTAAAAGTGGAAGGGCCAGAAATGGCTGTGGATCTGCCAAAAGGAGATCTCAACATCGAGGGGCCCAAAATGGACATCGAGGGTCCAGAAATTAATGTGGAAGGTGTAGAAGGAAGCTTAAAAGGCCCCAAACTCAAGATGCCTGACATGAATATCAAAACTCCCAAGATCTCCATGCCTGACATTGATTTAAACCTGAAGGGCCCCAAGGTGAAAGGTGATATGGATGTTTCTCTGCCCAAAGTTGAAGGGGATCTGAAAGGGCCAGAGATTGATATCAAAGGGCCCAAAGTGGATGTTGATGCCCCTGGTGTGGATGTTCATGGCCCAGACTGGCACCTGAAAATGCCCAAGGTGAAAATGCCCAAGTTCAGCATGCCGGGCTTCAAAGGTGAAGGCCCAGATGTGGATGTTACTCTCCCTAAAGCGGACATTGATATTTCTGGCCCCAAAGTGGACATTGATGCCCCGGATATGAATATTGAAGGTCCAGATGTGAAACTGAAGGGTCCCAAGTTCAAGATGCCTGAGATGAACATCAAAGCCCCCAAAATCTCCATGCCTGACCTTGATCTGAACTTGAAGGGCCCCAAAATGAAAGGTGATGTGGATATATCTTTGCCAAAAGTAGAAGGTGACTTAAAGGGCCCTGAGGTGGACATCAAGGGCCCCAAAGTGGACATTGACACTCCTGATATTAACATTGAAGGCCCAGAGGGGAAACTGAAGGGGCCCAAATTCAAGATGCCAGAGATGCACCTAAAGACTCCTAAGATTTCCATGCCTGATATTGATTTAAACTTGAAGGGCCCCAAAGTGAAAGGTGATGTGGATGTTTCCCTCCCCAAGTTTGAAGGGGATCTGAAAGGTCCTGAGGTGGACCTCAAAGGTCCAAAAGTGGACATTGATGCCCCTGATGTGGATGTTCATGGACCAGACTGGCACCTGAAAATGCCCAAGATAAAAATGCCCAAGATCAGCATGCCAGGCTTCAAAGGAGAAGGCCCAGAAGTGGATGTGAATCTACCCAAGGCTGACATTGATGTGACTGGACCCAAGGTGGACATTGAAGGCCCTGATGTTAACATTGAGGGTCCTGAGGGAAAGCTGAAAGGTCCCAAGTTCAAGATGCCTGAGATGAACATCAAAGCCCCTAAGATCTCCATGCCAGACATTGATCTTAACCTGAAGGGCCCTAAAGTGAAGGGTGATGTGGATGTGTCTTTACCAAAAGTGGAAGGTGAGATTAAAGTTCCTGATGTTGACATCAAGGGCCCCAAAGTGGACATTGATGCCCCAGATGTGGATGTTCATGGCCCAGACTGGCACCTGAAGATGCCCAAGATAAAAATGCCCAAGATCAGCATGCCAGGGTTCAAAGGAGAAGGCCCAGAAGTGGATGTGAGCCTACCCAAGGCTGACATTGATGTCTCAGGACCCAAGGTGGACATTGATGCTCCAGATGTCAATATCGAAGGTCCAGATGCAAAACTGAAAGGCCCCAAGTTCAAGATGCCAGAGATGAACATCAAAGCCCCCAAGATCTCCATGCCTGACTTTGATTTGCATCTGAAAGGTCCTAAGATGAAAGGAGATGTGGATGTTTCTCTACCTAAGGTGGAAGGTGACCTAAAGGCCCCTGAAATTGACATCAAAGGCCCCAAGGTGGATGTTGATGTCCCAGATGTGGATGTTCATGGTCCAGAATGGCACCTGAAGATGCCCAAGGTGAAAATGCCCAAGTTCAGCATGCCTGGCTTCAAAGGCGAGGGCCCAGATGTGGATGTGAACCTGCCCAAAGCTGACATTGACATCTCAGGACCCAAGGTAGACATAGACACTCCTGATGTTGACATTCATGGCCCAGAAGGGAAACTGAAGGGTCCCAAGTTTAAAATGCCTGACCTGCACCTCAAGGCACCCAAGATCTCCATGCCTGAAGTGGACCTGAATCTGAAGGGTCCCAAGGTAAAGGGTGATGTGGATGTGTCTCTGCCGAAAGTGGAAGGTGACCTCAAGGGCCCTGACGTTGACATCAAGGGCCCCAAAGTGGACGTTGATGTCCCAGATGTGGATGTTCATGGCCCAGACTGGCACCTGAAGATGCCCAAGGTGAAAATGCCCAAGTTCAGCATGCCAGGCTTCAAAGGAGAGGGCCCAGAAGTGGATGTGAACCTACCCAAGGCTGACATTGATGTCTCAGGACCCAAGGTGGACATTGATGTTCCAGATGTCAATATCGAAGGTCCAGATGCAAAACTGAAGGGCCCCAAGTTCAAGATGCCAGAGATGAACATTAAAGCTCCTAAGATCTCCATGCCTGATATTGACTTAAACCTGAAAGGTCCCAAGGTAAAGGGTGATGTGGATGTGTCTTTGCCTAAAGTGGAAGGTGACCTCAAGGGCCCTGAAATTGACATCAAAGGGCCCAAAGTGGACATTGATGCCCCTGATGTGGACGTTCATGGTCCAGACTGGCACCTGAAGATGCCCAAGGTGAAAATGCCCAAGTTCAGCATGCCTGGCTTCAAGGGAGAAGGCCCAGAAGTGGATGTGAACCTTCCCAAGGCTGACATTGACATTTCTGGCCCCAAAGTGGACATTGATGCCCCAGATGTGAATATTGAGTGTCCAGATGCGAAACTGAAGGGCCCTAAGTTCAAGATGCCAGAGATGAACATCAAAGCTCCCAAAATCTCCATGCCTGATCTTGACTTAAACCTGAAGGGCCCCAAAATGAAGGGTGATGTGGATGTTTCTTTGCCCAAGGTGGAAAGTGACCTCAAGGGCCCTGAAATTGACATCAAGGGCCCCAAATTGGACTTTGACACTCCTGATATCAATATTGAGGGCCCAGAAGGAAAATTGAAGGGGCCCAAATTTAAGATGCCAGAGATGCATATTAAAGCCCCCAAGATCTCCATGCCTGACTTGGACTTAAATTTGAAGGGGCCAAAAGTAAAGGGGGATGTGGATCTTTCATTACCTAAGGTGGAAGGTGATCTAAAGGGGCCAGAGGTAGACATTGAAGGTCCTGAAGGGAAACTCAAAGGTCCCAAATTTAAGATGCCTGATGTCCATTTCAAAACCCCACAAATCTCCATGAGTGACATTGATTTGAACTTGAAAGGACCTAAGATAAAGGGAGATTTGGATATTTCCATTCCTAAACTGGAAGGAGATCTGAAAGGCCCCAAAGTTGATGTTAAAGGCCCTAATCTGGACATAGACACTCCTGATGTTGACATTCATGGCCCAGAAGGGAAACTGAAGGGTCCCAAGTTTAAAATGCCTGACCTGCACCTCAAGGCACCCAAGATCTCCATGCCTGAAGTGGACCTGAATCTGAAGGGTCCCAAGGTAAAGGGTGATGTGGATGTGTCTCTGCCGAAAGTGGAAGGTGACCTCAAGGGCCCTGACGTTGACATCAAGGGCCCCAAAGTGGACGTTGATGTCCCAGATGTGGATGTCCATGGCCCAGACTGGCACCTGAAGATGCCCAAGGTGAAAATGCCCAAGTTCAGCATGCCAGGCTTCAAAGGAGAGGGCCCAGAAGTGGATGTGAACCTACCCAAGGCTGACATTGATGTCTCAGGACCCAAGGTGGACATTGATGTTCCAGATGTCAATATCGAAGGTCCAGATGCAAAACTGAAGGGCCCCAAGTTCAAGATGCCAGAGATGAACATTAAAGCTCCTAAGATCTCCATGCCTGATATTGACTTAAACCTGAAAGGTCCCAAGGTAAAGGGTGATGTGGATGTGTCTTTGCCTAAAGTGGAAGGTGACCTCAAGGGCCCTGAAATTGACATCAAAGGGCCCAAAGTGGACATTGATGCCCCTGATGTGGACGTTCATGGTCCAGACTGGCACCTGAAGATGCCCAAGGTGAAAATGCCCAAGTTCAGCATGCCTGGCTTCAAGGGAGAAGGCCCAGAAGTGGATGTGAACCTTCCCAAGGCTGACATTGACATTTCTGGCCCCAAAGTGGACATTGATGCCCCAGATGTGAATATTGAGTGTCCAGATGCGAAACTGAAGGGCCCTAAGTTCAAGATGCCAGAGATAAATATCAAAGCTCCCAAAATCTCCATGCCTGATGTTGACCTGGATTTGAAAGGATCCAAAGTCAAAGGAGATTTTGATGTGTCTGTCCCTAAGATTGAAGGTACTTTCAAAGGCCCAGAAGTTGACGTTAAAGGTTCAGGTCTGGATTTTGAAGGCCCAGATGCCAAGCTTAGTGGCCCACATTTGAAGATGCCATCGCTGGATATATCTGCCCCTAAAGTAACTGTTCCTGATGTTGATTTGCATTTCAAGGCACCCAAAATTGGAATTTCTGGTCCCAAGTTGGAAGGTGCTGAACTGGACCTCAAAGGGCCCAAAGTTGATTTAGAAGCTCCAAGCTTGGATGTACACACGGAAAGCCCAGATATTACTGTTGAGGGGCCAGACATTAAAATTCCCAAATTCAAGAAACCCAAGTTTGGTTTTGGGGCAAAAAGCCCTAAAGCTGACATCAAATCACCTTCTCTGGATGTGACTGTTCCCGAGGCAGAGATGAATGTTGAGACTCCTGAAATTAGTGTTGGTGGCAAGGGCAAGAAGAGTAAATTTAAAATGCCCAAAATTCACATGAGTGGCCCTAAAATGAAGGCCAAAAAACAGGGGTTTGACTTGAATGTTCCCGGGGGCGAAATTGATGCCAGTCTCAAGGCGCCCGAGGTAGAGGTCAACATTGCCGGGCCAGATGCCACACTTAAAGGTGATGTGAAATCCCCCAAAACCAAGAAACCCATGTTCGGGAAAATGTACTTTCCAGATGTAGAATTTGACATTAAATCACCTAAATTTAAAGCTGAGGCCCCCCTCCCAAGCCCCAAACTGGAGGGTGAAATACAGGCGCCTGATGTAGACATTTCTTCGCCAGGGGTTCATGTCGAAGGTGCCGACATCAAGGTGAAGTCTCCCAAGTTCAAGCTGCCGGGCATGGATGTCTCAGGAAAACTAGAGGGTGACTTGAAGGGCCCCAGGGTGCAGGCCAACTTGGACGCACCTGACATCAACATTGAAGGCCCAGATGCTAAAGTCAAAGCACCGTCCTTCGGCATTTCTGGCCCTCAGGTCTCCATCCCCGATGTGAACGTTAGCTTGAAAGGACCAAAGGTAAAGGGTGACTTGGGATTGGAAGGACCAGACATAGATCTGCAAGGTCCAGAATCAAAGATCAAGTTCCCCAAGTTTTCAGTGCCCAAGATCGGCGTCCCTGGTGTGAAGATGGAAGGGGGAGGAGCGGAGGTCCATGCCCAGCTGCCCTCTCTCGAAGGAGGCTTGAGCACACCCGATGTCAAGCTTGAAGGGCCAGATGTGTCTCTGAAAGGGCCAAAAGTAGACTTGCCTTCGGTGAACCTCTCTATGCCAAAAATCTCTGGACCTGATGTTGACCTGAACTTGAAAGGACCAAGTTTGAAGGGAGACCTGGATGCCTCTGTTCCCGGTGTGAAGGTGCACGCCCCGGGGCTTGACCTCAGAGGTCAAGGTGGAAAGGTGAGGATGGAAGGAGATGGTGTGAAAGTGCCTGGGATTGATGCCACGCTCAATCTTGGCGCCTCAGACGTGACCCTGAAGGGACCAAGCCTGCAGGGGGACCTGGCTGTCTCTGGTGACGTCAAATGCCCTAAAGTATCAGTAGGTGCTCCTGCTCTAAGTTTGGAGGCTCCCGAAGGTGGCATTAAGCTTCCCAAAATGAAGCTGCCCCAGTTTGGCATCTCGACTCCAGGGTCTGACTTGGACGTGAACGTCAAAGGGCCACAAGTGACTGGAGAACTACAGGCACCAGGCATGGATGTGAACCTCGGGGGCCTGAACCTGAAAGGGCCTCAGATCTCTGGCCCTCAAATCTCAGCACCAGACATGGACTTGAACTTGGAAGGACCAAAAATAAAAGGGAGCCTTGGGGCCACTGGTGAGATGAAAGGCCCCGCTGTTGGAGGAGGTCTTCCAGGCGTCAGCGTTCAAGGCCTCGGAGGAAACCTCCAGATGCCTGGAATCAAGTCCTCTGGATGTGATGTAGAGCTGCCAGGCGTGAATGTGAAACTCCCAACGGGGCAGATTTCTGGTCCTGAAATCAAAGGCGATCTGAAAGGTTCGGGAGTAGGTTTCCACGGGGCTGCTCCCGACATTAGCATCAAGGGGCCTTCCCTTAACGTGGCCTCTCCTGAGTCAGATTTCGGTGTCAGCTTGAAGGGCCCGCAAATCAAAGGAGGTGTGGATGTTTCGGGGGGTGTCGGTGCCCCAGCTGTCAGCCTGGGCGAAGGGCACGTGAGTGTCAAAGGACCCCAGGCCACCTCCGCTCTCAACTTGGATGCACCGAAGTTTGCTGGGGGACTTCATTTCTCAGGACCAAAGGTCGAAGGAGGCGTGAAAGGAGGCCAGGTTGGACTCCAGGGTCCTGGGCTGAGTGTGTCTGGGTCTCCAGGTCACTTGGAAAGCAGATCTGGAAAAGTAACATTCCCCAAGATGAAGATCCCCAAATTCACGTTCTCTGGCCGTGAGCTGATTGGCAGAGAGGTGGGGGTGGATATTAACTTCCCTAAAGTGGAGGCCACTGCCCAGGCTGGGGCCGGAGAGGGCGAGTGGGAAGAGTCCGACGTGAAACTTAAAAAGTCCAAAATCAAAATGCCCAAGTTCAATTTTTCCAAACCTAAAGCAAAAGGTGGTGTCACCGGCTCCCCGGAAGCGTCCATTTCAGGGTCCAAAGGCGACCTGAAGAGCTCGAAGGCCAGTCTCGGTTCCCTGGAAGGAGACGCCGAGGCCGAGACGTCATCCCCCAAAGGCAAGTTCTCCTTATTTAAAAGTAAGAAGCCCCGGCACCGCTCCAATTCCTTCAGTGACGAAAGGGAGCTCTCCGCGCCTTCCACCCCGACCGGGACCTTGGAGTTTGAAGGTGGGGAAGTGTCACTGGAAGGCGGGAAAGTCAAAGGGAAACACGGAAAGCTGAAGTTTGGTACCTTCGGTGGCTTGGGGTCAAAGAGCAAAGGTCATTATGAGGTGACCGGGAGCGATGACGAGACAGGCAAGTTGCAAGGGAGTGGAGTGTCCTTGGCCTCTAAGAAGTCCCGACTGTCCTCCTCTTCCAGCAACGACAGTGGGACTAAGGTTGGCATCCAGCTTCCCGAGGTGGAGCTGGTGGTTTCCAAGAAAGAGTAGCAGGCCTCGTGTGTGTACATATATGTGTAAAAATACATCAGCCTTGGGTGTGTTTGTATATAAACTGCAAAGAGAAACACACCGACAGCCTCAGCATAACGCGAAGATCTGGCCTCTGCCGGGGGCAAGTGCGGAAAAAAGCCAGCCAGCCGCCTCCGTGCTCCCCGCCCGGAGCTCTACGGATGGGAATGACAGGTTCCAAGTTCGTCCAGCCTGTGTGCAGAGCCAACAGGATTTGCCTTGAGATTTCAGTTTTTGTTTTTTGTTTTTGCATTGAACGCTGAGAGCTCCTGTTTACTAAGCAAGCTTTTGTGTTTATTATCCTCATTTTTACTGAACATTGTTAGTGTCGGGGCAATGGAAACCCACTTTTTCATTGTAATGACTTTGGGGGCTTTTGTTAGTAAGGGTGGGGTGGGGTAGAAGGCAGTAGAGGGGGCCAGACCTCCGTTTCTCCTAAGATTGGATCTGTTCAAACAGCAAACACCCAAAGAGGGCCGAGAGGAGGTGGCAGGCAGGATGGGTGTCTTTAGATCTCTCTAGCATTGCTTCTTTTCCCCCCAGGGGTGGCGGTCCTCGCCAGTTCGGTGCTCACGGTGAGCCGGAATTAGAATCTGTTTGCAAACTGGCCGACCCCCCCAAGCTCAACAAGAGGGGCTCCCGTTCTGTGTCTTGTGGGAGAAATGTTTCCTTCATGGCCGCCACATTCCTGATACTAGTTCTGATTTCTTTCAATAAATGTTACCGTGATTAAGAAAATTTCCCGCACTTTAATGGCAAATTAATTGAGAATGTAAGGAAATCGAAGGCCAATAAAGCTGTTTATTAACCCTGATGTCTCGTGCCTTCGCATTCTGTGTTGGGAGCACAAACCCAGCCCTGGCTGTTGAGACTCCGTCCGTCCGGGGGAATTTGCTGGTTTCATTAATGGGTGATGGAGGGGCGGGGTGTCTTTGCTGCCTGATTCTCACGGTGAGGCCGGCTGCATTATTGCTGATAAATCTAGAGAGGCACCCTGGCAGCCTGGGCCCCAGGACCCCTGCCCCCCAACTTTGTATCCTCCGATAGGAATACACAACGCAGAAATGGTTCTGAATGGGTAAGAGGATACAGATATGAATGGAAAACAAGACCCACCAGAGTGGTGGAAAGGGCTCGATCTGGCTCTGAGTTAGAGGCATGCCGTCTATTTCTGACTTGGCTGCGGCTTTGCGGGGTGGCCTCAAGTTACCTTCCCTGTCTGGGCCTCAGATTCCTCTTCTTTGAAATAAGGGTGCTGATCTCATAGTAGGGGTCTTTGTGGTTTCTGCTAGTCCTGCAAAACTTTAATGAAAAACCTCTTGCGGCCAGAGTCCCCTTTTGATTTCCAGCTCTGCAGACAATACTTGGTGGTGGTGGTGGGGAAGGGGGTGGTGCTCCTAGAAACTGGCTTCTAATGTTGGTCATTGCTGAGCAGAAGGCAGTGCCTTTTTAGACCAAAATGATTGGAACAAGCTCCTCCCCTTGCTGCTCCCCAGAGCTGCCACTTTCCTGCCCGTGGAGACAGCTCCGCACCCCTCCCATCACCCATCACCCCAGATCACCCCAGACCACGGATAACAGCTCCTGCCCCATCTCATCCTCTCCACTGCCAGCTTGTCTGCGGGGTTTCGGCACACGGCCGTGGGGTCTGCCCAGGGGTCTCCACCTGCCCCGGCTCGGACTTCACACTCTGTCACCTTCATCTGTTCTGTCCCTGGAGCTTCTGGAACTCCAGAGCAGCTCTCAGTTTTGGAAAGAGGGAACAGGGAGGTGCTGGGACCCCTGCTGCTTTTCTTAAGATGACAGACCCACCGTCATTGCTTTTGCGAATTAGGCAAGACACTCAACCTCTTTGAGCCTTTGCTTCTTCCCCCATAAAACGGGGACACATATCCATAGAGCCACAGGGTCTGCTCTGGTACCCGAGTTGTCGACTGTGCAAGGACACGACATCAAAGGGGGTAGCATCTATATCAGAGCCGTAGGTTGGTTTGCTGGGAGCACGAGGTTGGGTGTGGGGTCCCAGAGAGGCAGGTGCACAGCCCCGCAGGCACACTCAAGAGCTCACGGGGGCTCACTGGCACACACAGCTGCACCCAGGCACTAACCTCCTCGGGAGCCCTCCCAGTGCTGCTTTCATTCTTCCAGCGCTCAGAGTCCAATCCCGAATCCTTCCTCAATTCTGAAGCTGTGGGTGTGGGGCGGGACGGAGCGTGCACGCTGAGATGGCTGGCGCTGGTGTCTAGAGGGTGGGATGAGTGGGTGGCAGTGGGGTGCACTTGTGTACACAGCCAAGGGGAACGCTGGCAAGATCCCGTGGACGGGATGACTCAGATTGCCAGTAATATATCAATTAGCATTTTTTTTTTTAAGCTTAAGAAAGGGGGTTGTAGGCTGGTGGCGACTCTCAGTGATGGCCCCCAGCTCTCAGGGTGAGATCTCAGTGGCTGGGATAGTCATGGGTGGTGGATGGGATGGAGAAGGAACATGGCTACTGGCCATTCAAATGTGAGAAACCTCTCAGCTGCCAGCTTCCATCAGAACCCGTCTGGAGGTCGGGGTGCGGGAACAGGAACTCTCCATCCCACAGTGACTGGGACCACAGAAGGGACAGCAGCAAGGAGGGGCCGGGGGCTGGAGAGGCATGTGGAGAGCCCTTCCCAGCGGACTCTTCTCTGCCCTGCCTTTGGCTCCTCCATTTCCCCCTCCCTCTGTTCTGCCTGCTGCCTTCATCTCCAGCCGCCCCCACCCTCTCTCAGTCCCTGATGAGAATAGGGTGCTCTCCGGTATTCCCCCAGGTCCTGCGGGGCCCAGATGCACGAGGTCTTACACTTGAGGTCGCGGGCAGGAGCGGCATCGGGAGACTGGGAAAGGGCTGGGCTGGGCTCCCCCAGCCTTGTACCTTGCTTTTGGCAGCGGGATTGTGTGTGGGAGGTCGTGTGGGTCAGGGGACATTCCAAAAGTGGAGTGACTGGGCGCCTGGGAGGCTCAGTTGGTTGGGCGACTGCTTTTGGCTCAGGTCATGATCCCGGAGTCCCAGGATCGAGCCCCACATCAGGGTCCAAGCTCCATGGGGAGTCTGCTTCTCCCTCTGACCTTCTCCCCTCTCATGCTCTCTCTCTCACTCTCTCTCTCTCAAATAAATAAATAAAATCTTTTTTTTTTTTTAAAAAAAGCAAGCGGAGTGATTTTGAAAGGCACCACACGCTCACAAATGGCAGTAAATATTTTTCATTCACACAAACTCATTTCTAAATCTGTCAGGGTCCCTAGAGGAAACAAAATTCCACGGCAAGATAGCTGGAGCACAGAGGCTTTGAAAAGGTACTGTTCAAGGAGGAGCGGGCAGGGACAGCAGAGCCAGTGCTGGGCTGGGGGCAGGAGGGGATGGGAACAAGGACAGCAGGAAGCTGGTACCACCCAGGGGCCTGAAGAGGCCTGGAGGGGCCTGGGGAGGAAATGGTGTTCCTGGCATCCAGGGTGAGCCCGGTGGGGCAGAGCGGGGAGCGCCGGCGGGAGCTACAGCCGCAAAGGACCATAGCATCTGCCAGAAACTGCCAGCCATGGGAAACAGGAGGGAGCGATCTGTCTTCCTGCTGGTGCCTCTCCCCGGAGGGCAAGCGAGTCTAGGTGTTTCGGGTGAAGGGCTCAGCCTCCCGAGCAGAAGGAAAAGCAGACTCCCTGCTGATCCCAGGCTCGATCCCAGGACCTTGGGATCATGGTCTGAGCTGAAGGAAGACGCTTAAGCAACTGAGCCACCCAGGCGCCCTGTATACTGAGATTTCTTAAAATAGCCCCCATGACGTGGGATGTATTTAAGGTGTGATCATAAAGTAATACGACAGTTTTTTTTTAAAGATTTTATTTATTTATTTGACAGAGAGAGATCACAAGTAGGCAGAGAGGCAGGCAGAGAGAGAGAGGAGGAAGCAGGCTCCCCGCTGAGCAGAGAGCCCGATGCGGGGCTGGATCCCAGGACGCTGAGATCATGACCTGAGCCGAAGGCAGAAGCTTAACCCACTGAGCCATTCAGCATTCAGGCACCCCAATACGACGTTTTTTTTTTTTTTTAAAGGTTTTATTTATTTACTTGACAGACAGAGATCACAAGTAGGCAGAGAGGCAGGCAGAGAGAGAGAGGAGGAAGCAGGCTTCCTGCGGAGCAGAGAGCCCGATGCGGGGCTCGATCCCAGAACCCTGGGATCATGACCTGAGCTGAAGGCAGAGCCTTAACCCGCTGAGCCACCCAGGCGCCCCGATGGTTTTTGTTTTAAACAAACACTTATGTTTGGGAGGTGCTGCTATGAAGATTCTGTTAAGAATATATTGTTTCCTTTCTTTCGAGACAGCTCTCAAGGTCACCTATACATTAAAAGAATTTTTTTTTCCCCCTTGGGGAAACACAGATCTCCCTGTCTTGAATTTTTTGCAAATAGCCAGCAGGCCTGGAAGATACTCCGGGGTTCCGTGGACGGAACCTTGAAAGGCGCACTGGCATGGGAGGAGTCAGTGGGATTAGCCGCGACCTTGGTGCTTGTCTGAGCCTCGGTTTCCCTCATTTGTGACAGGGATCAGGCATGCATTCTCGAAGGCTGTTGCCGGTTCCAAATAGTTTATGATCCTCTCAGAAGTAAAGATGGCAAATTAGGTGAATGGGGCTGGGTTGGGTCAAGAGCGAGGTGTGATTACAATGCAGCACAACTCATTTTCCTGTGTGGTTGCTGAGTTGGGTCCAATGTTTTGAGCAATGGTGGCGTTACTGATTTACTGCTATGTCTCCAGTGTTCCCAAGCCAAAGCACAGTGCCCGCCGGGATGTGCGGGTTGCTGGCACACACGTCTCTCTGTAGCCACGTCCCATCGCAGCTCCGCTGTGCTCTGTAGGTGTGACACTCCTAGTAGCTGGGAGATGCCGCTGAGGATGGGACTGATATTCCTTTATTTACTTATTTATATAATTTTTAAAGGAATTTTTAAAACAGTTTTCTTTTTAAGTAATCTTTACACCCAGCGTGGGGCTCAAACCCATGACCCCGAGATCAGGAGTCATGCTCTCTAGCGACTGAGCCGGCTAGGTGCCCCCGATGCTCCTTTTTTTTTCCCCTTAGAGTGTATTTTTCTTCTCTTTTTCCCCCTCCTTTTTTTCTTCTTGCTCTCTCTTTTTATTTAATTAATTAATTTATTTTTAAGATTTTACTTATTTATTTGACAGAGATCACAAGTAGGCAGAGAGGCAGGCAGAGAGAGGGGGTGGGGGAGCAGGCTCCCCACTGAGCAGAGAGCCTGATGCAGGGCTCGATCCTAGGACCCTGAGATCATGACCTGAGCCAAAGGCAGAGGCTTAACCCACTGAGCCACCCAGGCACCCTATAATTATTATTTTTGCCGAGTCATTGGAGAGTCAGTTGCAGGTCACCAGGACCCTCTACTCTAAACACTATCGTGTGTGGATGTCATCTTCTGTATCTGCAACACAGTCATCAAATCCCGAAACCTTACTGTTGGCAAAATACTATCATCAGACATACAGTCCATTTTTACATTTTACTAATCTCCCTATGATTGCCTTTTGGCAAGGTCTTCTTTCCCATTTTGGCCTCGATCCCTGCCCACGATCCCACATGACCTTTAGTTCTCATGGTCTCTTCCTTCTAGACTCTTCCATCTGGAACCGCTCCTCAGCCCTTTTGTCATTTGTCACATTGATTTTAAATGCACGGAGCCAGCCGTTTTGTAGAATACGTGTCGCCTCCCCCCACACCCCCCCACCCCGCCCTGGCCTGGGGTTTTCTGATGAGGTGCTCATTTCCCTCTTGGTGAGATTCTGGTTATGCATTTGGGCAGAAAAGACCATAGCAGTGGTGCATGGCGGAGGGGGGGTTCCCTTCTCAGGACCCGCATGACTTCAAGCCCTTGATTAAGGAGGAGACGGCCAAGTTTCTCCATTGTCACAGTGCCATGCTTTCCCTTTGGAATTAAGGAGTAAACCCACGTTTTCAAGAAAGAGCTCCAAGTTTGGGCAAGTTCATTTCGCAAGCGCTCAAGGGCTTGGTGGCATGCGTGTCTCAGCTCGGGTGTGCTCTCCGGCTGGGGCTCCGGGAGACGCAGTTCTGCTTTTGGGCTCTGCAGCACAGAGCCACTCTCTGTCTCTCTCCTCACGAGGACAAAGAATGCGGTGCATGAATGCTTGCCATATGCCCGAGAATGCCATGTGCTGTTTACCAGCCTCTGAATAGCCCCACGGCGGCCAGCAGCCCGGAGTCCAAGGGCTCCTGGAGGCCAAACGCTCCCCGCAGAGGCGCTGCCAGGGGCCACGGAGAATGTGTGGGGAACATTCTGCTGAGGAGCGTGGTTTCTGTTCCCTTAAAAAAAAAAAAAACCTCTGTTATTTTCCACCGCAAGCTGGAGGCCTGGCCTTCATGGAAAAGCTTCCCAACCGTGGGGCCAAGGATTGGGAAGGGTTAAGAAAGAAAAGACCCTCTCTGTGGATGGTGTGGGGGGTGGGTATTGTGGTCTACAAGATGCTTTACCTCTCGAGCTCCTCCCATGCTGGTCCCCGCTCTATGGGGTAGACGGTGCCCTGCAGGGGGAGGAGGTTGGGAGAGGTGAAGCCACTGGTCTTGACTCACAGAGCTGGGAAGGGGTGACTCTGCTAGGGTGAGAGAAACCTTATGATTAAAAAAAAAGGGGGGGGGTGCCTGGGTGGCTCGGTGGGTTAAGCCTCTGCCTTCGGCATCACTTCAGCTCAGGTCATGATCCTAGGGTTGTGGGATTGGTTGTGGGATCGAGCCCCGCATCGGGCTCTCTGCTCAGTGGGGAACCTGCTCTGCCTGCCTCTCTGCCTACTTGTGATCTCTCTCTGTCAAATAAATAAGTAAAATCTGTAAAAAAATATGTGTGTATATATATATATTTTCCCTTTTTAAAAAAAATATTTTATTTATTTGACAGAGAGAAATCACAACTAGGCAGAGAGGCAGGCAGAGAGAGAGGAGGAAGCAGGCTCCCTGCGGAGCAGAGAGCCCTCGATCCCAGCACCTTGAGACCATGACCTGAGCCAAAGGCAGAGGCTTTAACCCACTGAGCCACCCAGGCGCTCCTTCCCTTTTTTTTCTTTTCCACAGTGCCATCGCTGCTTCCCTGAGGAAGTTGGGGTCCTTTTTCTGGGGAGGTTTTAGGAAATGGAAGAGGTCTTTTGAAATGGGTAGGGCCTTGACTTTCAACAACAGCCCTGAAGTAGTTATTAAATATGTATGTGCAAAGGCTCAATGAGCCTATTGTGTAGGAGGGGAATAATAATGATAAAATAATAGTAGCTCTCAGCTTTCCCACTTTGTAGCTACATGATCCTGGGCAAGTGGTTGAACCGCTCTGGTGCCTCGCTTCCCTTATCCGTAAAACGGGGGTGATACAGTACCTAGTGCCGTTGTGAGGACGGCGCGAGTGAGCACACACAGTGTGGGCCGGGTACGGTAAACGCTGTGAGCGACCGCAAGTACTCCAGAGTACTTTGTGGCAGGCCTTCCGTGTGTATCCTATGTGCTTTAACTCTCTTGGCTTCTACAACAGTCCCAGGAAGTGGGTATTCTTCTTCTTACTTATGGACAAGCCGAAGCTCAGAGAGGTTAAGCCATAGGTTCAGGGTGGCACAGCTAGTACAGGGCAGCATCCAACCGGGCCGGGTCTGACTGGGAAGCTTATGCGTTCAATACTCCGGGCCTTCTTCTTGTGCTCCGACACGGGGCAGCCTGTATTAGTAACACAGGACTGTTGCCAGGTTTGGAGAGGAGTGTGGGGTCACACTCCAGGCAGAGGGGAAGAGCAGGGTAAGGTGTGGACGTGAAGGGCGGGGCGGGGTGGGGAGGGGAGGGGAAAGAACTAAGAAGCACTTAGAATGACACACGAGACCATGCGGGCTGGTTTCTGATCCTGCTCAGGAAGGAAATGAAAAGGCTCTCACCCGTGTGCCCGTTCTGGAGGTGGGAGATAGATTCCAGGCCTCCAGTAAAGGGAACCCTTGGCCCAGGTTCAGCGGCCCCCGCCCCCGTTGCTGCCAGCCCCTCCTGCTCAGTGTCACCCTGGGTCTTTTCCACTCCGGAGTCTTCACTCTCCCAGGGTGATGGTCAACAAGGGAGTAGCTGTCATCAAAGCGTTTGCATTATAAACAGCCCTCCCCCCCCCCCCCCACCCAACCCAGCCAACTGCTGGCCAAGCAGCCTGGAACTCTCCACAGCCCAGGGCCTGCACGCATCCCTCCCTCGGGCCAGCTGGCTCCCTCTCTGGGGGTAGGCCTGGCTTTGTGTGAGAAGAGTCTGGGGGCAGAACAGAGTCGTTCTCAACTGTGGAGAGAGCTTCCCCTTTTATTCTTGTGCCTGCCGGTCCTGATGGCTCCAGGGCTGTGGCCAACTAGCGCCCACCTGGGACTTGCTAACAATCCTCACCTCGAGCTTCCGAGCTTCCTGGGGGGACGTAGGAGCTTCACCCACCACCCCCACCTGCCACCTGCACTCCGCCCAAGAGGAAGGAGCTGAGGCCTCCACCAAGGGGGAGCCGCCTGCCCTTTATTCTGGAGATGGGGGGTGTATGAGGGAAGAAGGAAGCAGAAACCTACAGGGAAAGTAGAAGAGCGTGGGGTGGGGGGCGGGCCAGAGGGACAAGGCTGCCTGGAGGAGCAGGAGAGGGAGGGAAGGGGGAAGCCTGGAATGAGCTGCTGGGAGCGGGACAGCTGCAAGGGAGGGAAGGCAGGAAGAGGGGACCCACAGGGAGCAGGGAGAGGGGAAGGGCTCTGGGGCCATGTTAGCCCTGTTCCCCTATCTCCGTAAGTCCCTCCTGGCACCCCAAAAGAGCTTCTAACCTAAGTAAAGCAGCATGCTTGCAATGTCCACTTGCCCCCAAACTCCAGCCAAAACTCTGGTTTTTGCTTTAGCCAAAAACCAGATAACACCCTGGCGCCCCCCATACTGTAACCAGGGGGCCACCAGGGTCCAGGGAGTGTATGAGCCTCCCAAAGAGACTCTTGGCCCCAGAAGAGTAGGAGGGAGAGAGGTTGGGAGGGAAAGCCGAGCCGTGAGGGCCAGAGGAGAGAACAGTCTCTAGGCAGCCTCTGCCCCCACGCTCCCTTCGGTGGCTGATTGCCAGGCCATCCTTGGGTCTTGGGACCATTTGCTGGGCTGATTGTTACCCACCTCGGGGCTGCTGCAAGCCACAGGCCCTGCAGGGGCCGGCTGGGACTGGGAGAGGGGCAATGTTGGCAGGAAATTGGGGAAAGAAGACCCTGGGGGGCTGTTGGGAAGTTGCTCGAGGCCAAGTCCAGACTTCCCAGTGGCTGCTGGGAGAGCTAGCCTCCTGACCCTGGGGGGTCCCTAAGCTCCAAACAGTGCAGGGACCTAACTCTTCCCTTGGGCCAAACTTTCCTCAGCCCACAGCTTTGTACTCTCCATATCTGTAAACACTCCGGGACATTTACATTAAAAAGAGGGCTTTTCCGGTCCCAGGGCTGGTCCCAGGGATGGACCTGTGGCTGGCCAGTTACAGGTATTTTGGGACAGGAGAGCCTTTTAGCAAAGCCTCAAGCACAGCATGGGTAGTTCTCTGTCTTGCTTTTCTCTCTGGGGTGTGACACAACTCTGGGCCATAGCGGGGCACTTGACCCCTCCCTGTCTTGAGGTCCCTACTGTGGCCCAGGTGACAAAGAAGGCTTTGGAAGGCCTTTCCATCCAGCACCCTGTGGCCTGGGTTCTGTGTCCTCCGCCTCCAGGGGCCAGGCAGCAGAGAGCTCTGGAATGTGAACAGGCAGGACTGACTAATGACAGGGCATTTTCTACTCGTAATAGTGCAAGTTCGGCTCACGACTTGAATTTCAAGTGGGTCCTTTAGGCAGATTAGGGAGGTTAAGTGAGAGAGTGGAGGCAGCCTTGGTGGATTGTCTAAATTCCTAGAAAATAAATTCTAGGAATTTCGCTGTTGGAGGGAAGAGTAGCAGGTGAGCCTACTTAGTGCCATGCATAGGCAGGGGCAAGAGCTGGTAGTCCCGGGGGCCTGCTTGGAGGAGGGGGCTTTTCGCTTTTCTTTCTCTATTTGAGCACCCTGTATCTCCAAAAATGACTTGTCTTCCGAATCAGATCAAAGAGACAAATTCATACTTTTACTCAAGGGCTTTTTTTTTTTTTTGGACAAAAAATTATTTTTTCACTGAGCCTCCATCCAGCTACGGAGAACCGCTCCTTCTAAATACTGCTTTTGGTGCCTGCCCTTTGTTTGAAGTCATTATTGTCCCTAGAAATGGGAAATTACACATTACTGTTTATCAAAAGGAAATAAACACCTTGGATTAATAGGGTTCTTGCCACGGTATGGTGGTTCCAGACGTTGCCAACGAGCTGGATGAGAAGCCCGCCCGGCACGTCCTGCGCCCATTCACTTTCGGCATTTGATGATTTCTGAAGGGGAAATGGTCAGTTCCTGTGTGTCCCACGAAGCTTTGCCTGCCCCGTTCTTGTGACGTCATCCCGGAGAAACTTTGAGAGGGCTCTTCTGGGTGTAGGACCAAGTACAGGAAAAAACACGGGGAGTGGGGCGTGTCACCTGCTTACTCTCTTCGGGCTGGATTGGGTTCCCGCTGCTCTGTGTTCATGGGCATTCGATGAGCTCTCGCTGAAGGAGAGTGAAGAGTGGAATCACGATGCTTTATTAAGACAGCCTGAGCCATGTATAGGTTCACGCAGGGAAGAGACGGCCATGAACCTGAGCCCTGTGTGTCTCAGCCCTTCTGTGTTCCAGCCCAAAGCCCCAGGAAAGCTTGCCCTGCTTGTGACTCTGGCCACCGTCAAGTTCTGCAGCCTCAAGCTGGGCTCTGGGCCACACTCAGCTCTTCCCCGCAATCTTTACCATCCCCTGCCGTCTCTGGCCCCCTGGCTTTTAAGTAGGCTTCTCTTCCTCATCCTTTGGGTTTTGGTGTAGGGGGACATTTCTTCTGGGAATAATTCTTCCTTGCCACCCTCATATCCCCCAACTGTCTGTGTGCTCCTGCTGCCCTGTACTTTCCCATTCTCAGCACTATTCCTACTAGATTATCAGTGACTGCTAGTTGCCGGTCTGTCTGCCTCTGCCATCAGACTATCAGCTCTGCGAGGGAAGGATGCAACCTGCTTGTTCGCCATCCCAGTCCTGACTGTGACCCGACCCACCCCAACCCGGGAAAACCAACAAAAGAAACATCCACCAGAACTGGTTTCCTAATGTCATGGTTAAGGGTCTGAAGGTTGGCTGCTCTCCTTGAGCTGTGGATGAGTCTGATTTAACAAGGGTGGAAAGCAGGGAACGCTTGCTGCCTGGCCAGCAAACCACACTTGGCCAGCATGCGGGACTGCCTTTGTTGGAGTGGAAAAGGAGGTAAAGAAAAGCCTGGGGACCTAGAAGGGGACATGGCGGCTGTGGAGGGCAAAGGGCACTGAATGGGGGTTTGGTGGGCCGGGAGGAGGGCATTCAAGATGGCCGCCACTGGAACTACAGCGGGGAGCCCATGGCCATGAACTGAAGCTGGGAAGGGGTAGGGGGAGAAAGCTGGGCTGAGGAGGAGGAAGGGCTCCCCAATTCTGATCACTTTTCTCCAAAACTGGTGGCTGGCATCTGAAATGTCACCCATTGCTCCGGTCTGGGATTGTGACTTGATTTTTCCGTTCCCAATTGATTATTTTTGTTTGTATTAATTTAAAACGTGTGTCTTTCTGATGAGACATGGAGTGCCCTGACCAGGCTTTGTTTTATTAAGAGAATCATACGAAAAAAGCGCCTTCTTTTGTTCCCCCTCCTTCTTGTCCCCGCCCCCCCTTCCTTCCTAGTGAAATTCTGGACCGGAAAGCCCAGCCAGGATGTGGAGAGTTGTGTTTTCCACCTGAAGCAAGGTGGGGCTGGCTGGCTCTTTGTGGCGGCAAGCTACCCCACCCCCACAAGGCTGTTCTCTTTGAGCGGGACAAACACAGCGGTGGCCCCCGTAGCCCCATGGCCAGTGCCGACCATTGCAGAATGAGACAAAGCTCTTGTGTACTTTGCTGGGAAGCACTTGGCTGTGACATACAGGCCCGTGAGCGCAGGAGAGCATCTGCGGGGTCCCAGTGCAAAGCACTCCCACGTACGCCTTTCACAGCGTTTCCAAGCCTCCTTCGAGGACAGCCAGACTGGGGTGTGGTGAAGGTGTTTATCTTTCTCAGGTTTGGGCAAAGTCCTTCTAGAAAGCAGATTTTGAGGCATTGAGATCAGAAATCACTCTTGGGGAAGTGGGTGAGGAATCGTGTTTTAACCTGGGCCAGTGTGTTTGAGCAATGTCCATTGGTCAAGAAAGAAATACCATTCTCAGCCCAGCGGACTCGGCCACGGGCGGCTGACCTGGTGTTTGTGCTGGTTCCTTACCCACAGACCGCAAGGTCCCGGACGGAGGGAGGACTTCCCTGTTGAGGGAGAGACCATACGTAAATTGGTGGGTCAGGAATCTCCCAGTTGATTCTCTTAATTCAAAGTGGAAATGGAGTGGAGGGGGTTCTTTTTTTAAAAAATATTTTAGAAAAGATTTTATTTATTTGAGAGAGGGAATGCTTGCAGGAGCCGTGGGGGAAGGGCAAAGGGAGAGGGAGAAGCAGATTCCCTCCTGAGCCTGAGCAGGGAGCTGCACAGGGCTCTATCCCAAGACCCTGAGACCACGACCTGAGCCGAAGGCAGACGCTTAACCGCTTAACCAGGCGCTTCGTGGGGGTGGATCTTTAGCCTAATTTCCACTATCCTGTACTGAGCAGTAAATCATCAGAGCTATGCAAAGCTGCTCACCACGCCCTGTGTCGGGCTCTCTGAGGGACTGCACGTAGGTTTGGGAGGAACAGGTTGAAACCTGACTTTGATCTTAACAAAGCCAGTCTTCCCTAGCAAACACGAATCTCCCGCCAATCAGATTACCTGAGCCTTCCAGCACCCGTGTGAACTGGCTCGACAGGGAAGCTGGCGGGGGGTTGGGGGGGGGCTGGGGTTCAGGTGGGGCAGCCCCGTGCCTGTAAGGTGTGATTTGAAGGCCTCAGGAAAGACCCACCCTAGCCTGAAATCTCCCCCTACTGGCTCATCAAGGATGTCGACAATTTCACTATTATGGAGTCATTCCTTTGTATTTACCGTGGGCTCTCTGCTGGCCGTCCCTCGAGATGCAGGTCGGTCTGGGGTCCGGAGGATTCCCTTAACCTTCTCACCTTGAATTCTACTGTTAATCTCTTGGCTATCCCACACACTCAGTTCCACTTTTCCTCTTTCTCGTTTTATTGAGAGAGACTTGACCTAGAACCTGGTGTTAGCTTTAGGGTCTCCCCATGATGATATTTGTGAATATTGCCTGGTGACCCCTGCAGTAAGTTGAGCTGCACTTTCTAGATGGTGGGCCTCTCCCGAGTCACCTCCCCGCCACGATTCCCTGTTCTGGGGGGGGCGGCCTTCCAGCTGACAAGAGACACCCCAAGTTGTGCAGCTGGTTGGAGCAGACACAGACCATGTTCAGTGAGTGGCCAGCAGGTGCTCTGGGTCTTGCCTCTTCCTCTTTCCCTGGCCTAGAAGAGAGGACTAGAGCCTATCTCTGTCTTGCCCCCCTACCCTGGGCACCTCATATCAGCCCACACTTCTCTCCCAGAAGCACCGTCCTCCCCTCAAAGCAGATACGCCTCAGTGAACTCCACTGGAATGTAAACTCCATCGAGGCAGATCTTTTTAAGAGTTGCAAACAGTGCTTGGCCCACAGTAGGTGCTCAATAAATATTTGCTGAGCCGACTTCCTCTTGTGGAAGTAATCACAGCTGGTAAAATATTTTCACCCGGACGCACATGAAGTTGGGCGTTTTTAGGACCAACGTTGGCAGAGATTTAATTTTTTTCTCTATTGTGCCCATCTCCCCCCACCCAGAATTTAATTTTTAATTACACCACATAGCAATTCAGTTTTGGGAAACATTGAAACAATCCAAGAAGTCCTCCTCATCCCCGGAACCCTGTTGTGTGTTCCTCCTTAGCGTAACCCGCTGACGTCCTCTCGGCGTTTGCCCAGCAGACTTTGCTCTGTGCATCTGTGTGTTAACGCAGATGTCTGTAGTTTGGTGGATGAAAAGAAACCATAAATGGGGCCCCTGGCTGCCTCGTTCGGTAGAGCATTCAACTCTGCGCCTCTTGATCTCTGGGTTCTAAGTTTGAGCCCCACGTTGGGTGTAGAGATTACTTAAAATTAACTCTTAAAAAAAAATTAACTCCTAAGGGGTGCCTGGGTGGCTCAGTGGGTTAAAGCCTCTGCCTTCGGCTCAGGTCATGATCCCAGGGTCCTGGGATCAAGCCCCGCATCGGGCTCTCTGCTCAGCAGAGAGCCTGCTTCCTCCTCTCTCTCTCTGCCTGCCTCTCCTGCTATTTGTAATCTCTGTCTGTCAAATAAATAAATAAAATCTTTAAAAAAAATTAACTCTTAAAAAAAAGGTTAAAAAAATAAAAGAAACCATAAATAAGTTTGAACCGTCTTGTTTTGCAATTTGCCTCCCCCACCCCCTTTAATAATATGTAGGTCAATGTTCATTCTTTTTCACCGTTACGGACTATGGCACGGCATAGACGAAGACTTCTATGTTTAATGATTGTTCTAGACGGAACTTTAGGTTATTTCCAGTGTCTGCAAACATTCTTGTACACACCACTTGGAGCACACGCTCAAATACTTCCCCTGAATTCTTAGAGACGGCATTGCCGGCTGAAGGAGCACGTGCATTTAACATTTTAAAGCTACTCTAAATGGCCCCCCCCCACATTCATTCCCACTTCTGGGTGTGAAAACCTCAGCTTTTTCCATGCCTTTGTTGGCTTTTAGAGATCTCTTTTACTTTTTACCAATCCGTTGGCCAAAAACCATGATCTCATGGTTTGAATAAAAGTGTTCAGCTCATTCTACTTGGCCAGGAACTTGTCAGTGATTCCCATTAGTGACATAGCCACACGGACAGTGATAATACCATTTAACGGCTATGTGTTCTGTACTTGGTACTTATTTTGCACAGAGTGAGTAATAATCAGGAATAGTCACAAATATGTTTTCTCCACATATTTCACCATGACCTTTAGATGTGAAACACAGGACTGTGGGGTCTTGGAGTATGCGGGGGTGGGGGAGGATGACCTCCAGGGCTGCAGCCTGTCCTTCCTCCACGTCCTTTCCGGTCCCACAGTGGCTGTGCCCTGGAATGACGATGCCAGGTTGTCCAGTCTCAAGCCAACAGTGTGTTCTCTGCTTTGCTCAGCTCAGAACACGTCAGCTGAAGTTGTGGGTTTGGTCCTTTGCTTGGCTTTGAGGTTATCATCAGGCCCACCTTGGGGCACAGTAGAAGCTATGTCATGGGCTGAATCCCGCCTTAACCTTTTCCAAGCTCTCACGCCATCTAGGACAATGTTTTCCACACTGAGAAGTGCATTTTAAGAGGCAAAGCTTTAAGGGCATTTAGGATCGTACACTGTTTAATTTCGTGGCTATTTTCCTCCCTATGCCAGTCCTTCCTTCCTCTACGTTTCTCAACCTCGGTATTCAGGATGAAACCAAAATGGCACTGGGGAAGAGTTCCACCCCCCCCCTCCCCCCAGTGCAAGCTTTCTCTAGGTCTGGTTCTTTGTCACTGACAGCATCTAGTTTAGGGTCATGTAGGACTTAATGTTAATCTCTCGTGCCTCCAGTATGACTGCATTGAACAGCGGGTTCCTCCTCCGGTTGAGGTAGGATTTTTAAGGCTTGTGACTTGTTTTGGTGGTGTCAGATGAATTTTGTATTTGGATCAGAAAGCCATTTGCTTGAAAGCATGATTGTTTCGTTTTCTAAAGTGAATTGGAACTGAATTCCCTTCCTACCCCTTTGTCCAGTTCAGCTACTACGGAATGTTCGTTTTGCTAGTTTTAGTAATATTACTCTGTTATTTCTCTCTCTCTCTCTCTCTTTTTTTAGGATTTTATTTATTTATTTGACAGAGAGAGATCACAAGTAGGCAGAGAGGCAGGCAGAGAGGAGGAAGCAGGCTCCCTGCTGAGCAGAGAGCCCGATGTGGGGCTCGATCCCAGGACCCTGAGATCATGACCTGAGCCGAAGGCAGAGGCTTTAACCCACTGAGCCACCCAGGCGCCCTAGAATTTAGTGTTTTAATAGCTTTCAACTCTAACCACAAGAAATTATCATTCCAGTGAATACTAGTACTGTAAGGCAGAGGCTTTAACCCACTGAGCCACCCAGGCGCCCCCCCCTCTCTTTTTAAAAAGGTTTCATTTGTTTATTTATTTGGGAAAGAGAGAGAGCACGGACTGGGGTGGGGAGACACAGGGAGAAGGAGAAAGAATCTCTCAAGGGTTCCAACGTGGGGCTCGATCTCACGATCCTGAGATCATGACCTGAGCAGAAACCAAGAGTTGACGCTTAACCGACTGAGCCTCCCAGGCTCTCCTACTTTATTATTTTAAAGCACTCAAGTTTTGGCCACAAGTTACTCCAAGAGGACACTGTGAGGAGATACACATGTAGCTAAGAGCCATACTTTCTTCAGGATGACTTCTTATTTGGAGCATTGTGGTAACTTTGGCTCGGACTTTTCTCATTTTCTAATATATGCTGCTGGACCTGAGTGGTTGGTTTAACGGTTTAGAGTGTGGGTTCATGAACCAGAGGGCTTGGTTTCAGATCCTAGCACCGCCACGTCCTAGCTGTGTGATCTTGGGCAAGTTACTCAAACTCTCTGGGCCTCAGTTTTCTCTTGTGTAAAACAAAGTAAGTGTAGCTACTGTCTCTAGAGTTGCCATAAGGAGTTAACGTGCAAGATAAAATAGCTTTTGGCACGTGGTAAGTGCTGATGTGTTTGCTATTATTATTCAGTTCTTTCTGAAAGAAAAAAACATTCCTTTCTTCTGTGGTTATTTGAACTTCTTCTGAGTCTCATTTTATAATTGAAAACTGAACAAAATGAAATAGAAGAGAGTTACTCAACCAAGCCCTTTCTGGAAAAGCCAAGATTGTTTCTCTAGAATGATTCACACTTGATTAATCTATTAGAATTTTCAAAATCTGTGGACTAAGAAGAATCAGCATCGATTAATGGGGTTAATGTATGTGCAGCTTTTAAGAGCCATGGAAGTTTTCACGCCATTGGTTTTTAAAGAAACGCAAGCATCATTCAGCTAAAAGAATATTATTTCCCCCCTCCCTCCTTCCCTCCCTTTCTTCCTTCCTCTCTTCCTTCCTAGCCACAGACATTTCCAGAGTGCCTGGGAAGCTCTGCTAGGCTCTATAAACAAGGACATAGAGACAAATGATCCTTGGTTCCAGCCCTTAGGAAGGTCTAATAGGGGCTTTTCTTACTTTTATGGTGAAGAAAAATTTAAGTGCCTCCAACATCCCTTTGAAAGCTTGGGGGCAGGAGAGATCAACCATCTGTGAGAAGGAAGCATGAATAAGAAAATTCAGTAGTTTGAAGTTGAAGATACAGACTCATTCTACTCATTAAGTTCCAGCTTGCTTTCTCTTGGGGAAGAGTAATTTCTTGGGATGATGTTCAACGTGTGCAAACACATGAAAAGAACATCTCACTGGAGCTGTTGGTCACAATCATGTTCTCTACGACCTGGTTTCCATGTTGTTGTCAGATGGAATCTTGGCCTTGACCAGGGAATCCCACGGCCAGGTGGGCTTTCCTTCCTGTTGGGAGCCCCCATCCAAGATGGTGGTCACCCAGGATTGGAGAGCTCTCACATAAAGTTTTAGGAACTCCTCCCAAGTGGACCTCAGACTCCATCCCATGGCATCCAGCTCAGTGCTGGACAGAGAGGAGATGCTCAGCGAACAGTAACTCACAACCCTCCTTTCTACACATTCTTTGCTCGATGGCATCTTGTTCAGTGTTACACTGGACCTTATCTCTCTCCTTCCGCCATTGCAAAATCCTTGAGGAGGGGAACAGGACTTGCTGAATCTATGAACCTGAGATAGCATCGTTCCCCTTGTATAAGGTTTACCGGACTTTCGCCACAGGATGTCTTTCAGTTTTTGTCAACTCCCTTCTTAAGATTCTGTTCCTTCTCCATCAGGCAGAGCTTCCAAGTGAGGGTGGAGGGGGCTGGGCTGGGGGGCGGTAGGGGGAAAGTTGGGGCCTCTGGGTTTTTTATATACCCATCGAGAAATGTTAATCAATTGGACGACTTTAAAAGTGACCCTTTAATAATCCTTGTCCTTGTTGTTAGAACACATCACAACCATCAGCCCTGGAATGCAAAGACCAGATTAAACCTGAGGAAACCTCCAGCCGAGCCGGGCAGTTTCAGTTTCCACCCCAAATGCAGGTGAGAGAAGGTGGTGGGACTAAAAGAACCGTCTTGAGTCTTGGGTCTTGGTAAGGACACATCCCATCTGGAGACTGGGGCGATGATGGCATCCACATAGGACCGTGTCTTCCAGGCACAGAAATCCCTCACTCTCCAGGGCCTAGAAATTCAAGTCCTCCTTCCTCTTCAGCTTTTTGAAAAGCCTGCAGAGAATGCACTTGCTGCAGAAGAATTCTCAAGGCTCTTTTTGGACGGAGGGTTGCTGTGGACCATTTACGTGGTCGGTGTAAGTGACTTACAGGACAGCGTCTATTAAATTCAGTGTTCAGCGTGGGGCAGAGGCCAAGGATTTCGTATTAAACAGTTAGTATCCATGTCTCGTTGAAGATCAACTAGAGTTTAAGGAGGAGTATCTTTGATCCTATAAAGAAAATGCCTTCTGAGGCCTTCCTGAGGGGAGACACCCACGGGAAGGGCGAAAGAGAGGAAGAAGTAACTGGAGAGTGAAGGTTCTGGATCACAGGGCACTAAGGTGGGGAGGGAGGCTCTTGGCTCAGTCCAGGCCCGAGCCATGATTGGGGCCTGCATAAGACTTCCACTGGTTTTTTTTAAAAATCAGGAGATTTCACGGAAAATAGGGAATGTATGGCCTTTCTAGAAATGTGGAAAATCTTTGTGGAGCCTGTCAGCTGGAGCCTAGTGACAGCCCTGTCGCTGGGGAGTCTGAGCTCATCAGCTCTCCCCTCACCCTCTCTGCCTTGTCCCGGGAACGCCCCTCCCCCATCCCATCCCATCCCAGCACCGCGTAGGATCCCACGAAGGGTTCTGTGCGTCGCCTTCACTCACCCCTTCTCTCGCCAGCACCCCACCTCTACCTTGGCATCTCCTTCCTACTAATACCTCTGTGCACCCCTTCTTCCCCTGTTTAAAGAACCCCTCCCTCCGCCCCTCCCCCTCTGGCTATCTACAGGGTTGTCCCTGTGGAGTCAACATGCTAGAAAGGGCGCTCTTTCCTTGCCTCCCACTCACCCTAGTGCCCCCCCATCACCCCTGGGCTCCACACCGCCCCCCCAGTGCTGTTCTGGTTAATCCTTACCCCGCCCAGGGCAGCCTCCGGGTGCTTGGTGCAGTTGGCCCTCCCTCCTGGAAGCTTCCCCGCCCTCCGCCAAGTGACATCTCTTGTCTCCATGTCAAGTGACATCTCTTGTCTCCGTGTCTGTGTGCTTAGGGCGGCTTCTCCCCTCCCTTCCCAGGCCCTTTGTGGGAGCTTCTCTTCCCGAAAGCTCACAAGTGGCAGCATTTCCCACGGACCTGTCCCGGGGTCTTTATTTTTCTGACACTAGACTCTCTCGGGGTCACCTCTGGGGGCCTGCGGATTCCAGCCTGCTTTTCCGAGCTCCTCCGGGGCTGCTGACTCTGATTTTCATTCGTGACCGCAATCAGCTCCTCACGGGTGTGCCCCGCGTGGATCTTTCTGGCCGCGGGTGGAGGGAGCTGTAAGCAGAGGCCCGTCTAAAATAAAAATCAGACCTGGTTACTCCCGCTTCACATTCTGCAGTGGCTCCTCTTGGCTCGCAGGGTGCGGTTCACGCCCTTGGCTTAGCCGGGGATGCTGCCCTGACCCGGCTGCCGTTTCGCCACCCCCCCACCTTCCCGTGGGTACCTTTCCCTTCCAGCAGACATTTCCCGTCCCTTCCCTGTTGCTGGTCCCCCTGCTGCGGTGTGTCCAAGGGGCTCTTCCCTGTGCCTTGGGCTCCCTGGTTTGTTTCCTTCCTCCTTCCTTCCTTCCTTCCTCCCTCCCTCCCTCCTTTCCTCCTCCCTCCCTCCCTCTCTCCTTTCTTCTTCTTTCTTTCTTTCTTTTAAAGGTTTTATTTATTTACTTGAAGGGCACCTGGGTGGCTCAGCGGTTGGGCGGCGGCCTCAGCTCAGGTCATGATCCCAGAATCCTGGGATCGAGCCCCGCATCGGGCTTCCTGCTTAGCAGAAACCCACTTTTCCCTCTCCCACTCCCCCTGCTTGTGTTCCCTCTCTCGCTGTCTCTCTCTCTCTGTCAAATAAATAGATAAAATCTTAAAAAAAAACAACCCACAAAGATTTTTAAAATTTATTTGAGAGACAGAGAAAGCAAAACCAAAAGCGATGGGGGGTGAGGGGCAGAAGGAGAGGCAAGCGGACGCCCCCCTGAGCAGGGAGCCTGTGTTTGCAGGACTCCATCCCACGACCCTGACGTGACCTGAGCCGAAGGCAGACGCTTAACCACTTAACCGGCTGAGCCACCCAGGCACCCCACTCCCAGTTTTTCTGAGCATTTGAATCAGCACCCCCAGGCCCCCCTGAGCCTCTGAGTCTGGGTTCAGTGTCCCTTGGTGTCCTGGGGTGCCCGGGCCTCCTTGCGTCAGCTCCCCCGAGGCTGGGCTTCTACTAGGCTTCATGTCCAGTGGAGACCGGGGAGGTCCCCGGGGCACACTGTGGCAGGCACATAAAACAGATGATGGCAGGAGCTTCTGGCTGGCTTCCTAGTACTCACGCATGGCTGGGCAGTCCTCTCTCGCCTTCTGGAAGCGGCTTCTAGCTTGTTGCAGTGTTTGCCTTCCCAGTGCGGCAGGCCTTGCTCTCTCATATACTTTGTTGGCCTTTATTAAGTGTCTTGAGACTGAAAGGTGTCTGGGATTTGACCCCCTTCCTCAAAGGGCCTGGTATACTCTGAGATTACGGTATCGCTTCCGTCAAGGAGCCTTTACCGAGAGCCAGCCCTGAAGGCAGAAGCAAAGCCGCCCAGCACAGGGATTCAGATAAAATCTGTGCGGCTGCTGGGAGGGACTTGCTGTGGCTTCGTGGGTCTCGGTTCACACCAGAGGTGAGAGCACGGTTCTCCCTGGTGGAGACTCCTTGACCGACCGCGTCGTCGTAGGCTCTCCCCTGACCCTGACGTCTCCTTACAAACCCACTTCCACGTCCCGCACTTGCGTGGACTTTGAGGCTGCGTTGTGTGTCAACATGACCTCCCCGGGACGCCAGAAACGACCCTTTCCTGCCCCCGCCACGAGCCTCCAGCTATCTCTACATCACCTTCTCAGAAGGATTCTGCCATTTCCCTTGATTGTTAGAAACGCGTTTGAACAGCACACAACTCGCATTTGTCATGGCAACACGGCTGTCCGCTGTTGTCATAGACAGTCATTCTGGTAAATAAGCAGATAAGGAGGTTTGATCAGAAAGCCTTCGCTGCGCTTTGAGGTAAAACTGTGAGGTTTGGACCAAGGGGCTCTCTCTCTCTCTTTTTTTTTCCCCCCAATCTTCTTCTTCTTCTTCTTTTTTTAAAAATATTTTATTTATTTTACTTGAGAGAGACTGAGATCGAGAGAGTGAGAGCACAGAGGGAGAGGGAGAAGCAGGCTTCCCACTGAGCAGGGAGCCCCATGCGGGGCTTGATTCCAGGACCCCGGGACCATGACCTGAGCCAAAGGCAGATGCTTAAAGACTGAGCCCCCCAGGCGCCCCCCAGTGGGGGTCTTGAATCAAGACATCGACCCAGTCACACGGTGTCCTAAATGCTCGAGTGAGTTTGGAAGGGTCAGGGAAACTGACCTCGGGGCTGTGGGTCACGCTGGCCGCGATCATGCATCAGGAGGTGCGTAGATGAGAGGCTGAGAGCCCGGCTGCAGGGCTGCACTGCCCGAGCGTGAATCCTGTTTCTGCCGCTCTGACCCTGGGAGGTTTCCAGTGTCCTCTTTTGTGAACCGGGGATGACTGGGGGACTCCCCTTACAGTGTTGGTGGCTGTGCGGACTGAGTCACTTAGTTCCTGTCCGCTGCTTAGACGCACAGTAGGTGCTCAGTCTGAGCTGTCGCCAGTGTGGCCCTTCATCAGCCTCAAGGGGGACTGCTCGGCACGCGCACTTGCCCTTGGTCACCAAGGCTGTCGTCAGGCCTCCCACGCTGCGTGCCACGTTGTGCCCGTTCCTGCTGTTTCAATCTTCTTTGCTCGCTTTGGTTCTCTGAGCGTCTTACTCCAGTCCTGTCCTCTTGCTTTCTTTTTCTTTTTCTTCTTTTTTAAAGATTTTATTTATTTATTTGAGAGAGAGAGAGAGAGAGAGAGAGAGAGCACAGAGAGCAGGGGAAAGGGCAGGAGGAGAGAGAGAGAGAATCCCAAGCAGGCTCTGTGCTTAGTGAGGAGCCCAATGCTGGGCTCGTATCTCACGATCCTAAGATCACGACCTGAGTTGAAATCAAAAGTTGGACACTTAACTGACTGAGCCACCCAGGCGCCCCGGTCCTGTCCTCTTTCACACTGTCCTTTCTGCCTGGAGCGGGCTCCCGTTTGGCCCCCGCCCCTCCTGCGAGGCTCTCCCTCCCCTTATTCCGAAGCCAATTGAAGGAATGGATGCGGGTACTCCTGGCCCCACAGCTCACCATGGGACAACTCTAGGATCATTCTTCATTTGCGTTTGTGTGTGCACACCTTCTAGAGCCCTTGTCAGTGGACTAAGCTGTGAGATCACCATCTATTTTAAAAAAAAATTTTTTTTTTTTAATTTGACAGAGAGAGGGATCACAAGTACACAAAGAGGCAGGCAGAGAGAGAGAGGAGGAAGCAGGCTACCCGCTGAGCGGAGAGCCCGATGCGGAGCTCGATCCCAGGACCCTGAGATCATGACCCGAGCCGAAGGCAGAGGCTTAACCCACTGAGCCACCCAGGCGCCCCGCCATCTATTTTTTTTTTTTAAATCATAAAGTATACATAACACAGAGCTTTCCATTTTAACCATTGGAGGTGTTCGGTTGGTGGCATCAAGGACACTCACACCGGTGTGCAGCCGTTGCTACCGTCTAGCTCCAGAACATCTCCATCTTCCCCGACAGAAACTCTGGACCCACTGAACACTACCTTCGCCTTCCCTCCTCCCTCCAGTCCCTGGCAACCCCCGTTTCATTTTCTGCCTCTCTGAATTTAACCACTTTGGGTCCCTCAGTGGAATCCTACATTTGTCCTTTTGGATCTGGCTTGATTTCACTGAGCGCGAGGTCTGCAAGGTTTGTGCACGCTGTAGCAAGCTGAAGCATACTCCATTGGATACACATGCCCAGTTTTTTTTTTAAATTTTTTAAAATTTATTTATTTGTTAGAGAGAGAGAGCGAGCGAGCACAGGCAGACAGAGTTGTAGGCAGAGGCAGATGGAGAAGCAGGCTTCCCGCCGAGCAAGGAGCCCAATGTGGGACTCGATCCCAGGATGCTGGGATCATGACCTGAGCCGAAGGCAGCCGCCTAACCAACTGAGCCACCCTGGCGTCCCTGCCCAGTTTTGTTTATCCATTCATCTGTTGATGGACGTTTGGGTGGCTTCCACATTTTGGCTGTTGTGAATGTGGCTTCTCGGAACGTGGGCTGTGTACATGTACCTGCTCGAGTACCCGCTTTTTTTTTTTTAAAGATTTTATTTATTTTATTTGACAGAGAGAGAGAGATCACAAGTAGGCAGAGAAGCAGGCAGAGAGAAGGGGGAAGCAGGCTCCCTGCTGAGCAGAGAGCCCGATGTGGGACTCGAGCCCAGAACCCTGAGATCATGACCTGAGCCGAAGGCAGAGGCTTAACCCACTGAGCCACCCAGGCGCCCCGTGAGTACCCGCTTTTAATTCTTGTGAGTATATACCCAGTAGGGGGACTGCTGGATCATGTGGCCCATCTCCTGTGCAAGGCTGACTTTACCAATCAGAAACAGAGCTTAAACACCCAGTGGGAAAATTCTCTCTTCCCCTTCCTTCTCCCCACTACCACTGGGTACCTCCCACAGACCGTATTTCTCTCCGTGAACGTCAGTGTTACCCCCAGGTTGGTCAGGCTGAAACTTTGACATCACCCTGGACTCCTTTAATTCTTTTTTTTTTTTTTAAAGATTCCATTTTTTTATTTGTCAGAGAGACAGAGAGAGAGGGAGCACAAGCAGGAGAGCAGCAGGCAGAGGGAGAAGCAGGCTCCCTGTTGAGCAAGGACCCCCATACGGGACTCAGGACTCTGGGATCATGACCTGAGCTGAAGGCAGACGCTTAACCGACTGAGCCACCCAGGTGTCCCTTGGACTCCCCTAATTCTTTTACAGCCATACATAGATGATTACCAAATTTCCATTGGCTCCATCGTCCAGATCCGCAATCTAGTCCCTTCTCCATATCTCTGTCCTTACTGCCCTGGTCATGGCCGCCTTGTCTCTCATCATCGGGAGGATGGCAACTGTTTCCAATCCGCTCTCCCTGTTTCTGCCCTGGGTACTCTCTGGTCCTTTAGCACAGCATCAGGCTCCGTCCTTTTAAAGCATTAGTCAAATCATGTCACGCCTCACTCATGACCTTCCCTTGCTCCCTGTCTCACTCGAGGGAGATCTCAAGGGGTTGCAAAGGTCTGTTGGCCCTCCCTGCTCTTCTGACCCCAACTTTCCTCCGGAACTGAGCTCCGGCCACCAGGGTCTCTTCGCTCTTCCACCTCAGAGCTTCTGCATTTGCTGTGAACTATGCCTGGAATGTTCTTTCCTTGAGGAACTCTTTGCCCTCCAGTGTTGCTTGACCAGAGATATCTTCTCTGGGACCTTACCTGAAGCACCAAACCTTCCTTCCCCCGACCTCAGGCACCACCTGTGCCTCTTACCCATTTACTTATCGCTCTCCCAAGCTTGTTAATTCCCCAATTCCTTCATTTCCTTCTTCCTCATTAGAAGTGCCGTGTTGTCAGGGGCTTTGTTTGGTTTCCTGTCATATCCTCGGTGCCTGGCACATAGCAGGTCCTCAGTTCGTATCTGCTGAATGGATGGGTGGAGAGTTGAGGTCCCCACCTTAAGGGCCCACTGATGTTCCCGTGTCCCCAACAGCTGTGCCGGGGTGTTCGGCTCCCGCTGCCGTCCTTCTAGCCCAGGGCAGCTGGGCTGCCAAGGGAAAACTGGTTCATCCGCTCTTGCCGCTCCCCTTAGCCTTGGTGGTTCTTAGAAATGTCCCTGATGGGGGCAAGGAATTCTCTCCTAAGAGAAACAGCCCTTCAAGGATGTCCCGGTGAGAGCACTGGGCTCTGCGGGGGTCTTCTCAGGGGCTCAAGGATTC